>NC_137889.1:81653432-82910173 GCF_963455335.1 Martes martes
TGCTGTAGAAGATATTTATACTGTTTTTACATTCTTCCTTCATAGTCCCTACCAAATTAAAAGATGCTACATTACTTGAGTTTGATTATATATCATGCAATCTCATAAAACTTCAGGGTCTTTTTGTAACATGAATTTCTGCAAAAATGGGTAATATCAAAATGTTTTGGAAAAAAATCACATGTTGATAAAGAAGAGTTCAAAATTATAGAATAATTCTATCAAATCATTCATTAAATATCAATTACTCCAAGTTTGAAACATAAGTTTGGGGACATAACTATATTTCATAAAATGCTTCATAAATATGTATGCCCTTCAGGGAAAATCCAAGAATTAACAATGATGTGAAAGGAAAAAGAGAAATTAAACTAAAGGTGACTTCTCTTTAAAGACTATTTTGAGATTTATATATTCAAGTTTTTCCAAACATACTTTCTTTTTAATTCCAGTATAATTAACATGTTCCATTAGCTTCAAGTGTATAATATAGCAACTCAAAAATTCTATACAGTACTCAGTGAGTCTCATAATAAGTGTGTTCTTTATCCCCTTCACCTGTTTCACCCATTCCACTTACATGGTAACCATGAGTTTGTTCTGTATACTCAAGAGTTCTTTTTCATTTGCAAAGACTAAATTTCTGAAGGGACATTTAAATGACTTGAAATATGTAAAAAATAATATTCATTAAGTGGAGAAAAAATTTCCTGTTTCATTCATAAAATCTTTCCTGTTGAAGATATTTTTCAATGTTATCTATAAAATATTATTTCTAAGCAGTAGAGGATTTTAAAATACAAAAAGCATTAGTGGTTTTTTAAAAAGATTAATTTATTTATTTGAGATAGTGCAAGTGGGGTTAGGGGTAAAGGGGGAGACAGAATCTTAAGCAGACTCCCCACTGAACATGGAGCTCCATGCATTATAAATCTCACAAACCTGAGTTCATGGCCTTGAGATCATTTCCTGAGATGAAATCAAGAGTTAGATGCTCAATCAACTGAGCCACCCAGGCACCTCTAGCTATAATGTTTTGACAGAGCTACTCAACCTCTGTGTTTGTAGTTTTGAATCATTTGGAAAATAATGCATGTTCTGATATGGTAATCTAGACATGTAAGTTCTATTAAGTTAAATCAGTTACTTTTGTGTTTAGGCTTCAAATGCATTATAACATGGCATATTTTTTCAACTGAGTAGGATTTTATGATATCATAGTGGATTAATAAAAATCTATAAATTAATATAATTAAAATTGTAAACTAAATAAAATTAAATTGATAAAAATTAATAAAATTAAATTATAAAGTATCTGCTGACACCACATAAAGCTATAAGTAATTTTTTTACAAGTCAGAATTTTTGAAAGATACATACCTTTTTTCCAATGTGTTCATTCATCTCCTAGTTCTTAGTTTACTGTTTATTTCCTTAACAAAGCTAATGAAATGTTTTCATAACTGTATCTGTTCAAGAACTATTTGTTTGAACAAATTTGGCCAAAGGTACACAAGGAGAGTAATTCAACAAACAGTATAATACTGCTTTTTGAAAGCGTCATTCAAGACATTTGATTTGAACTTTCTAACCATCTTCAAAAAAAGGATAGAAATAATCCAACTAGATATTTACTGAGAGATAGTTCAAAGGATCTGTGTTTAATTTTTATTGACAAATTCAGGAAAATTATTAGTCTGAACTAAAGAAGTAAATAGAAGATGCCTAGAAAGCCTGTTCTTCTCCAGAACCACAAAAACTGAAAAAGAAACCAGCATAAAAAGCAATCTAAAGGCCAAGGGAATCTCTCCCTAGGCTTCCATCCAAAATCCTATATGAGAAATAATAGTTATTTTTATTGCCAGGTTAGTTTAAGTGACAATGTTTAGTTTGGCCTAATTTGTGAGTTAATGGGTTATCTGATATACTGGAGAACACAATACGAACTTCCTAACTACTCCAGCCTCTTAATAAGTCATTTCATAGAATATATTTACTATAGACTGAAAAGAAAAATGGGGATTTTTTTCCAAATTAATAAAATCCCATGTACTCAACTAAGGTAATATATATATAATATTGCTTCCTACTAAAATTCTGTATTTCAGCATTTACATTACAGACATTATTCTACAGAAAAAGCATCCAGAAAATTTAGGCAATTATCTGAAAAATGTAGGACAAATACTGATCAAATTGACTCAATTAGCCCTAGGGTGTGGACTTTGAAGATGAGTACCAGGCAGTGATGATCACCATCCTCCTAAACAATGTCTAAATTTGAGCGTGTTTTACCACAGTTGAAGAGAGAACACAGGCAATCATACTGACTTTTTAAATAAACCACACACTTTCTTATAATTTGTAATGCTGGTCCCAAGAAAAGAGAATGATTCAATGCTGAAGGAAAATGAAGGACTGGCGTTGGTTTCTAATCTCCCAGGGCCATCTAAGCCTTTATTAGAAATCATCATAACTCCCTTTCCACCTCTCTCCAAAATCTAGGTACTGCTTCTCACCAGATTTAAATGCCCTCAATATATACATATTTTAAAAATATCAACTACAGCTAAGCCGAGAAAGACTGTAATTTTTAAGTTTAATGTTAAATCAAGGATAGAGGTTCTTTCAGGAAGTATGATAAAGTGAAATGGATTTCTTCAGGATGGCATCTGCTATCAAATTTTGATGAAGAGATAAGTGATGTCTTGTTAAGAGAAGACAAATGATAGCTTGGTCAGGACAACATTCTGAACTACCCTGTGACTCTTAAGGAGCCAAAGCTCTTTGAACATGGCTACTCAAATCTCTTTCCATGGTTTGCTATTCATAATAGGCATATTGATTTGACTAATATTTCACAAAAATAACATGTGATATTTTAATGTCTATTTAGAAAATACAGCCACTGTCTAGTGTTGTTGGGGAAAAGCTCCATATAAACTATACAGACCAGGAGCACGTGGGTAGCTCCATTGGTTGCATGTCAGACTTTGTTTCAGCTCAGGTTACAATCGCAGAGTCAAGGGATCAAAGCCCTCATTGGGCTTCCCACTGGGTGAGAAGTCTGCCTGAGATTCCCTCTCTCTGCTTCCTCTGCTCCTCCCCCTGTTCGCACTTTCTCTGTCTCTAAAATAGATAAAATCTTTAAAAAACAAACAAACAAAAAACTAAACAGACTGGATAATCTAAATAAGCCACTTTTCCCTTAGAAAAAAAATGATTAAAGGAAATTTTTACTATCCTTCTGAAGGATACACATTTACTCAAGAAATAGAAGCATAGGTGTCACATTGAAGACCTTCTTTACTAGCCTATTCTTACACATTTCACTTTCAAAAAGCAAATCTCATTCATCCACTAACTTCTGTAAAATATCAAAATACCTACTCAAAATATCAAGAGAATATTTGTTGCCAGAATGGAAGTTCTAAATGATTTCAAAACACACTAAGTGGAAATTTCCACATGGCTGACATGACTCTACACCAGGAGTGAATTTACAGAGTTTCTAGAGCTGTGGTCTCCACTGTGGTAATCTCTAGACCTTATTTTCCCTTCAAACATGAACAGAGATAATTTTCATGACATACTCTTTTTTTTTTTCCTAGAAAAATTAGATCTGAAGTAGTATAACAACTGGTAAGAAGGTAATTCTGCGAGTCAAAGAACTTGACCTAAGACATCCTGAATATATATTTTAGAGTGTCAAAATGGTTCAGTCAGAAAAGCATTTGACTCTTGACTTGGGGTCTTGAGTAAGCCCCATGTTGGATGTAGAGATTACTAAAAAATAAATAAATAAATTGGAGTGTCAAACTGTGAATTAATAACTTATTTCCTAGTCCATTTGGTTGACATTCTATAAAAATTTGCATTTGGGACAAAGGATAATTGCCCTTCATTTTACCATTTTACCCTTTTGTCTGACTTTTTAGCCTTCCTGTTGAACTCATAGCATGCATGGCCTATTGCTTCATTTCCAGGGGCAGCAAAAATTCAAACTGTTCCTGGAAACCACTAGAGTTGGCAGGCAAAAAAAAAAAAAAATCACATAGGTCTTATTCTGTTATTCTTTTTGGTCAACAAATCTGCAATCCCTACAAAAAATGCTTGTATGTTTTCTGAGTGACAGTCACTTATTTGAGATCAGAATTGTAAAAATTCACTAGCATACACTGGAATTTTAATTTTTTTAAAGATTTTATTTATTTATTCAACAGAAAGAGAGATCACAAGTAGGCAGAGAGGCAAGCAGAGACAGAGGGGAAAGCAGGCTCCCTGCTGAGCAGTGAGCCCCATGCGGGGCTTGATCTCAGGACCCTGAGATCATGACCTGAGCTGGAGGCAGAGGCTTAACCCACTGAATCCCCAGGCCACCCTGCATATAGAGAGCATCTGTTATTCATCATTTAGATATAATTTCCAACATAAACAACATATAGTCAAATTGAACCAAGGGAATCTTTGTATTTTAAATTGAGTGCTCCTTGTCACTCTGTGTATCATGAATGATTTGAGGTCTTCATGTCCTACTACTTCTTTGAATGAAGAATGAAGCTAAAATAACATTGACTTTTAAAGCTTCATCCTTCAATAGTTGCCAAAACTATATATATTAAATGTGAATGGTATTTAAGGGTGAAGGTTATAAAATTGTTTTTGTGAAATTATTACAAAACAAAAGCAGTAAGAGAAGAAAAGCATGTGGCCTTAGTAGGACAAAACAGAATGATCAGAAAAATGAGAGATAACATGAGAAAGCACAAGGGTTTCAAGAATTAAAGGAAGAAAAAGTATTAAAAGAATTTGCACAATGATATTAAACACAGTACAATTTTTACAATGCATGAAAACACACACAAAATATTTCAACTTGGCCAGAAAGACATTAAGTGATCCTTTTAGGAAGGCAATTTTCAGAGTTCTAAAGGAGACCAGATTTGAAATGAATGAAGGAGAAAGTGGCAAGTATGGGGAAAAAAGGAGTTTCTGGGAAACAAATTTATGAATTTATCAGCTCAAAGGAATGAAAGAAGAGAAGCTGAAGGTAAAAGAGCCCTGCCAACAAGAGACTTTTCAAAATTACAGACCATCTGAACATAGACAAAGAGAGATGGAAAGACTAAAAAAACATTATTAGGGTATAAATTTTAAAGCAACATTTTTGATAATTGGAAAGAGATGTTAAAGGCCCAAGCGAAGAAATTCGCATTACAGAAAAGGGGACAACTCTTCCTCTGACACCAGTAGAATAAAAACTTAAAGATAAGAATGGAATTATATTGGCAAATATAAGAGCCAGATATATTTTCATGCCTGTGTTCAGCACTGAAAGTCGTTTTGTTTTAATATGAATTCCCCCAGTAAAAATCACATTAATGAAAATTGGGAATTAGAATATAATTTATCTCTTCAACATACTTAAAAAGTATTTAATTTAGATTTCTTATAAGACAGTAAAATATCTAAAATAAGTCCATCTTATCTCCATTCCTAGGAGTCCTACAGCATATACATCAAGAAAACATTGTATTTACATTCCAAATACAAATTTATTTTAAAGGTCATGAGCTGAGAACATGGAGCAAAACATATATAAAAACAATATAATAGCCCTGGGTGTTATATGCAATTGATGAATTACTGAACTCTACATCTGAAACTAATGATGTACTATATGCTGGCTAATTGAATTTAAAATAAAAAAATATATAATAAAACACAAAAGTGCTTTGAAACTTGGACTTTATTTCAAATTTTGATACTACTTTTTCACTTTACTTGCCAATAACAATAGAAACAAAAATAAAAAAGAAAGGCTGGAAAAAAAAAGAAACCATAGAAACCTAAAATATATTCTGTATTTTGGATATAATGATTACATGTAATAAAATCCCTGGACCTCTTCGGAGTCTTTTGAAATCAGTCTTGCTAATAAATGCTTATCTCATTACGTGGATAAAAATAAAAGACTATTTTCTTTTAAGGTTTGCTTTTTTTTTTTTTTAAGTTCAAAAAGAAGCTCATTATTTTCCCTAATTAAAAAAAAAAAAAAACCACACCAGCTGCAGAGATGGATCTCCACAGTGCAAATAAATGGGAAGGGAAAACTAAGAAGTTGGATTGAACCAAGAGAGATTTCCAAAGAGTTTAATTACATCAATGTACCATTTCTGACTCGTTATTTAGCTAAAAAAAGAAAAAAAAAAGAGTTACTGCTCATCTATTGATTTTCTTTTGTATAATCAAAAACTACACCATTTATTTCATGTAAAATGTTAATAAGGAATATTCAAATAAAGTCGAACTTTTTTGCTCACTTAGACTCATTAAAATTTGATGTTTTAACACTAACTTTTAGTATTTAAAATAAAGGAAAATTTATATCCAAATGATCAATTATGTGAGGTCATGAATCAATTCAGTGGAAAATATCCTTTGAATCCTTTAAAACCAGATGTATGGGTAATTTTCAGCATTATGTATGATGTCTCGTAACGTGTTTTTCTTTTTCTATTAAAATGCAAAAATTAGCTATTCTTAAAGGATTATAGTTAACAAAATATTTTATAGAAGTATGACTTGATTTAATGATTTTTTCATTAGGACTCTGTATAAAATTAGTCTTGTTTTAATTTTTAATTTTTTAAAGTTGTTTTTTTTTTCATAATCTGTACACCCAATGTGGAGCTCAAACTCACAATCCCAGAGATCAAGAGTTGCTTGCTCTTCCATCTGATCCAGCCAGGCAACCCATAATTAATCTCTAATTTTAAATAATATCAGTCATCCAATCATATTAACACGATTCACATTAAACTATATTTCTAGCAATTTCTCAGCTTCTTAAAAATTGAAATGATATTTATGAAAAAATGTAACTAGAAGGATATTAACAGCCTAAAGTTTTTGAAAGACTAGCACTAGAATGGACCTTAAAAACCATTTAGTATATTCCAAGTCCTTTATTTTAGGAGCAAGACTCAGGAAGATTAAATAAGTTGTCTAAGTTAACATGGTTTGTTAGTCTTTAAAAGAACCAGGAAAAATATATGATACCCAAATCTTCAATACGTGTGTTTATACATTAAACCATAAAAATACTCAAGCATAATATTTAAATAAATAATATTCTATTAAGAAGAAAAAGTCACTTGATTATATTATAAAATTTAGAGCAATTCAGTTAAATATTATTGCACAATTTATTGATAAGTAAACTGAGGTTTAAGTAGAATTGAATCTGTTGTAGCATTTTAATCAATCAAAAATAAACCTAAGTTATATCTCAGAGTTCTCTTTGGCATTTTGAAAATACTTTCAAATGTAAAAAATACAGAGTCAGGTTAATTAATACATTATTAATAGAATCATATCCTTTGGAGAATTTTCTGCATAGAAAACAATATTTTTAAATGTTACTGTTTTCCTTTTTTTTTTTTTTTTTTTTTTTTTGAGATATAGAGAGAGAGATCAAGCAGGTTTGGGGGTAGAGGTAAAAGGAGAGGGAAAGAGAGAATCTTAAGCATGCTCCACACTGAGTGCAGAGCTCAATGCAAGGCTCAATCTTATGATCCTGAGATCATGAGCTAAGCCAAAATCAAAAGTCAGACACTCAACTAAGCCACCCAGGCACCCGTATCTTTAAATTTTAAAATGCAATGGGTGTTTCCATGTTTTCATTCCCTTAAGATGGCTAAATGATATGCTTACCGAAGTATACTACTAGTTATGTCTTATATACTAGGGGTGTGTGTGTGTGTGTGTGTGTGTGTATATATATATATATATAATGTGAATATAATATGTATATAATGTGAATTGATAATGGAAGAGGAACAAGTAACCCCCTATAATCAGATATTTTATTTTAATGGGGTTACTCAATTGACCTACTCAAGGTCTATTTGAACAGAGAATATCTTGGGTATCATCAATGTATTTGACAAAATATCTCATTTTTGCTGAATACAGAGAGAGGTTATTAGAATTAGGAGAGCTTATGATTAAATATCAATCACACTCAAAAAATATTGGTTATTATTTATTAACATGCAAATACTGAGCCAAAGGGAAGCATTTTTATACCACTGAGTCCATACATAGTCCCACTCAATTCAGTGTTTCAGTCAATTTGGAGGAAAACATAAATAACACATGTTTCAAAGTTACAGATATTATTATGATAAATGACAGAATCAATATTTCAACTTTTTAGGCTTGGGAAAATAACCCTAAAACCAAGGTGAAGTTTAACAGGGATGAGTACAAAATCTGGCATAGGATTTAATCAACTGTATATTCACGGAATGGAAGATATGAGGTTTATTGTAATTCATCTTAAAATCACCTGGGTTGGGGCGCCTGGGTGGCTCAGTTGGTTAAGCAGCTGCCTTCGGCTCAGGTCATGATCCCAGCGTCCTGGGATCGAGTCCCACATCGGGCTCCTTGCTCCGCGGGGAGCCTGCTTCTCCCTCTGCCTCTGCCTACCACTCTGTCTGCCTGTGCTCGCTCGCTCTCTCTCTAACAAATAAATAAATTAAAAAAAAAAAAAATCACCTGGGTTTTCAGTCAATTTTAGGGAAATCTTTTAATATGATGCAGTTGCCATAAACAGTAACAAACTTGAAGGTTTTATATGGAATTATCAAGTTTACATAATAGTTGTAATTTCAAATACATTGAGAGCCAAAAAAGGAAATGTAAGTGAGTGGAAACAGATAAGGATGGAGTAACAGAATGCTGCAGCTATAGTAACTGGAGAGTACATTCCTAGTAAAAGCATTTTTTTTCACCTTTTCTTTTTATTTAATGTAAATACACTGTTGTTTGAAGAACACAACAGTTCATGTTGAAACAGGTCTAAAATCTCAACTTTCATATTCTGGCTAAGATCTTCTAAAGTTAGACCAAGTCACACCCTGTATCTAAATACCACACATTAATAATATTGAGAGGTGGGGGGAAGATGGCAGAGGAGTAGGGGACCCTCATTTCATCTGGTCCCTTGAATTCAGCTAATATCTACCAAATCATACTAAACACCTGTGAATTCAACCTGAGATCTAAAAAAAAGAATTGCTGCAATTCTACAAATAGAAAATCAACCACTTTTTGCAAGGTAAGAGGTGCAGGGAAGTGAATTTAGGGGATATATTGGAAGATAAACTGTGTGAGGGAGGGAGCCTCCAGAAACTGGCTACTGGAAAGTGATGTAGCAGTGAAACACAGAATCGAAACTTTAAGGAGTCTGCTCCTTGAGGGATATCCCTGCCTGAAAGATGCTCAGGTGGTAAAGAAGGGCAGAATCCTAGATGGGACAGTGTGGCTTCAGGATCCCTGGGTCACAGAAAGAGCAGGGGTGTCTGGGTGTGGCAGAGCTCCCAAGCATCAGAACAGGGAAGCTGGCTGCTAGCAGCAAGACCAGTAGTGGACTCTCAGCTTGGTTTTTCATAAACCATGAACCGCTTCATGGTTGGTCAGTTGCTCTCCAAGCAGGTGCCCAAGAGCAGCAAAACCTCTGTGAGACTCCCTCTCAGAGGAATGGCATGGTACATGAAGAACCTAGCAACCACTCCCATAGCAGCTGCCCAGGAAGGAACAAAATTGTTGTGAAACTTTGCTCCTTCCCATGGTGGGATTTGTTCAGGTGTGCACCATAAGAGTCTGTGGAGTTTGGCAATCTAGAAGACATGGATGCATTCCTGGAAACTTTATAAACCACCAAAACTGATCCAGGAAAAAAGAGAATACGTGAACAGACTGACAACCAGTGAGGAAATTGAAGCACTATTCAAACACATCCCAACAAACAAGAGTCCAGCACTGGACGGCTTCCCAGGGGAATACTACCAAACATTTAAAGAAGAATTAAGACCTATTCTTCAAAGCTGTTTCGAAAAAGAAGGAAAACTAAACATTCTATGAGGACAGCATTACCTTGATTCCAAAACTAGGCAAAGACCCCATCAAAAAGGAGAATTACCGACCAATATTCCTGATGAACATGGATGCAAAAATTCTCACCAAAATACAAGCTAATAGGATCCAACAGTACATTAAAAGGATTATTCACCACTACCAAGTGGGATTTATTCTCGGGCTGCAAGAGTGGTCCAACATTTGCAAATCAATTAACATGATACACCACATTAATAAAAGAAAGGACAAGAACCATATGATCCTCTCCATTGATGCAAAAAAAAAAAATTTTGACAAAATACAGCATCCTCCTTGATTAAAATTCTCCATAATGTCAGGATAGAGGGAACATAATCTCAATATCATAAAAGCCATCTATGAAAAGTCCACAGTAAATATCATTCTCAATGGGTGGAAACTAGGAGCTATTCCCCTAAGGTCAGGAACACAACAGGGATGCCCACTCTCACCACTTTTGTTCAACATAGTACTAGAAGTCCTAGCCTCAGCAATCAGACAACAAAAAGAAATAAAAGGCATTCAAATTGGCAAATAATAACCTAAAGAAGAAGTCAAACTCTTACTCTTCTCATATGACATGATACTTTATTTGGAAAATTCAAAAGACTCCACTCCAAAATTGCTAGAACTCATACAGAAATTCAGTAAAGTGGCAGGATATAAAATGAATACACAAAAATAAGTTTCATTTCTATTCACTAACAATGAGACAGAAGAAAGAGAAATTAAGGAGTCAATCCCATTTACATTTGCACCAAAACCCTTAAGATACTTTGGAATATACCTAACTGAAGAAAGGTTTGGATCTGTACTCTAAAAACTACACAACACTTATGAAAAGAATCAGGAAGACATACAAAAAAAAGGAAAAACATTACATGCTCATGGAATGGAAGAATAAATATTATTAAAATGTCTATGCTACTCAGAGAAATCTACACATTGAATGCAATCACTATCAAAATACCATCAACATTTTTCACAGAGTTGGAACAAATAATCTTCAAATTTGTATGGAACCAGAGAAGATACCAAATAGCCTGAGGAATTTTGAAAAAGAAAACCAAAGGTGATGGCATGCCAATTCCGAACTTCAAGTTATATTGCTAAATGTAATCATCAAGACAGTAAGGAGAGCATGTTCTGTGATGAGCACTGGATGTTATATGCAACTGATGAATTACTAAACTCTACATCCAAAACTAATGATATTCTATATCATGGAATATCAATGAATATTCAATTGGTTAATTGAATTTAAATAAAAACAAACAAACAAAAAACCAAACCAAGCCAAAACCAAAAAAGACATTATGGTAATGGACAAAAACAGTCACATAAATCAGTGGAACAGAATAGAGAGCCCAGAAATGGGCCCTCAACTCTATGGTCAACTAATCTTTGACAAAAAAGGAAAGAATACCCAATGGAAAAAGGACAGCCTCTTCAACAAATGGTGTTGGGAAAACTGGACAGCGACATGTAGAAGAATGAAACTGGAGCAATTTCTTACACCATATGCAAAGATAAACTCAAAATAGATAAAACACCTAAATGTGAGACAGGAATCCATCAAAATCCTAGAAGAGAACACAGGCTGCAACTTCTTCGACCTTGGTCTCGGCAACTTCATGGTAGACATGTCTCCAAAGGCAAGGGAAACGAAGTAAAATGAACTTTTGGGCCTTCATCAAGATAAAAAAGCTTCTGCACAACACAGTAAACAGCAAACAAAACTAATAGGCAATCTATGGAATGGGAGAAGATAGTTGCAAATGACATATCAGGGAAAGGGTTAGTATGCAAGAATTATAAAGAACTTAGGAAATTCAACACCCAACAAACAAATAATCCAGACAAGAAAGGGGCATAATACATGAACAGACATTTCTTCAAAGACATACAGATGGCCAATAGAAACATGAAAAAAATGCTCTGCATCACTTAACATCAGGTAAATACAAATCAAAACCACAATGAGATACCACCTCACTCCAGTCAGAATGGCTAAAATTAACAAGTCAGGAAACAACAAATATTGGTTAGGATATGGAAAAAGGGGAACCCTCTTACACTGCTGGTTGGACTGCAAGCTGGTGTAGCCACCATGGAAAACAGTATGGAGGTTCAAGTTAAAAACAGAACTACCCTATAACCCAGCAATTGCACTACTAGGTATTACTGCAATGATACAAATATGTATTGATGAGAAGGGGCATGTGCCCCCGGTGTTTATAGCACCAATGTCCACAATAGCCAAAATGTTTAACGAGCTGAGACGTCCATCAACAGATGAGTGGATAAAGATTTGGTATACACACACACACACACACACACACACACACACACACACACACATAAAATGGAATATTACTCAGCCATCAGAAAAGATGAATACTTATCATTCACATTAATGTGGTTGGAACTGGAGGGTATTATGCTGAGTGAAAGAAATCCAGCAGAGAAAGACAATTATCACAGTATTTTACTCACATGTGGAATATAAGAAACAGTGCAGAGGATCATAGGGAATACGAAGGAAAACTAAATGGGAAGTCATCAGAGAGGGAGAAAAACCCATGAGAGATTCTTAACTATAGGAAACAAACTGAGAGTTGTCAGAGGGGAGGTCGGTGGGGATGGGGTAATCGGCTGATGGGTATTAAGGAGGGCAAGTGATGTGATGGGTACTGGGTGTTATACACAACTGATGAATAACTCTACATCTGAAACTAATGATGTACTGTATGTTGGCTAATTGAATTTAAATAAATAAAAGAATAATACTGAAAAAGCTACATTTAAAAGAGATAGAGACCAGAATAAAGGACTTGAAAATATAATTTAATAAAGAATGGTGGAGGGAATTAAGAATTCTTAGGTTAGATAATGAGAAAAATTTATGAAAGAGATAATAGTTAAGTATTTGATTTATGTGCCATATGAAAAAGAAGCAATTACTAAAGTCAGAATAGGACCAATGAATGAAAATATTTGGGAAGCCAGTTTTGGTTTCTAAGAACTTTCTAAAAGCTATAACAATAAACACTAACAAAATGAAATTTAACGTTTAGGAAAGTGGCAAGTTAACATTTGTAAGATATATTCAATAACAGTTTGCATGATTAATTCTTCATAAGTGTCACAATATTTCAAACATGAACAGAATTTGAGAGGTAATTTATAACCCAAGCTCTGTGTTTAAAGATGAAAATGTTGATGCCATCTGAGATCACCATGTACTAGAAGGAACTTTATCTGTTATGTGAGAGTTTGCTTCCAAAACACTTTAATTGAGCTTCTTTATCCAACCTTAACATGGCAACTATAGAAATAGGGAATTTTATGGGGCGCCTGGGCAGCTCAGTGGGTTAAAGCCGCTGCCTTCGGCTCAGGTCATGATCCCAGCGTCCTGGGACCGAGCCCCGCATCGGGCTCTCTGCTCAACAGGGAGCCTGCTTCCTCCCTTCTCTCTCTGCCTGCCGCTCTGCCTGCCTCTCTGCCTACTTGTGATCTGTCAAATAAATAAATAAAATCTTAAAAAAAAAAAGAAAGAAATAGGGAATTTTAAGTATAACCTTTTTTAAGCAATTAAAAGATGTATGTATGCAATTATGGACAAAATTGTTTTTGTTGGTTAACTATTCTAATTTAAAAACTATGAGATTCTTTTTTGTTATGAATGAACAAATTTTCAGGGGAGTACAGTTGTTTACAGAAACACTACAATATCATGTGCACTGTATTCTTTAACAACATACTATTACTTCAGCAAATAAGAAAATATTACTACATGTCCCACCGTCAGGATTCATATTGGTGTTTTTGTACTCTGAAGTTACACAAAGAAAGTAAGGAAGTCCCAATACAAGGACTAAATTTCTTTTATTAATTTTACTTAAGAAAATTTGATTTTAGAAAAGAAATGATTGTTGCTTAAGTGTGAACCATTCCTTACTCCTCTCCTCCCCTCCCCAATGTGTATATGGTGTCATATTTTATATCCTTTTATATTATGAATCACCTGGCTAATTTTACAGAAATACTTATTTTCACTGCTTTTGTGGTTTTATTTTTCATACTCTCAATAATTTAAAAATGGGCAGAAGACATGTACAGACATTTCTCCAAAGAAGATATAACAATAGCTAACAGACGTATGAAGAGATGCTCAACATCACTCATCACCAGGAAAATAAAAATCAAAGATACCACCTCACACCTGTCAGAATGGCTAAAATCAACAACACAAGAAACAGCAGGTGTTGGCAAGGATGCAGAAAAACGAGAACCCTCTTGCACCGTTGGTGGGAATGTAAACTGGTGTAGTCACTCTGGAAAACTATATGGAGGTTCCTCAAAAAATTAGAAATACAACTACACTATGATCCAGTAATCACACTACTGAGTATTTATCTCCAAAATACAAAAACACTAATTCAAAGGGATACATGCATTCCTATGTTTATTACAGCATTATTTATAATAGCCAAGATATGGAAGCAGCCCAAGTGTCCATTGATAGATGAATGAATAAAGAAGATGTGAGATAGATTTATATATATATATATATATATATATATATATATATATATAAACTTGGCCACAAAAAAGAAGGAAATCTTGCCATTTACAAGACACAGATGGGGCTAGAGAGTGTAATGTTAAGCGAAATAAGTCAGTCAGAGAAAGACAAATACCATATGATTTCATTCATATGCAGAATTTAAGAAATAAAGCAAATGAGCAGAGGAAAAAGAGAGAGAGAGAACCCAAGAAACAGACTCTTAACTATAAAAAACGAATTGATGGTTACCAGAGGGGAGGTGGGTGGAGGGATGGATGAAAAGGAGATGGGGATTAAAGAATACATTTATCATGATGAGCACTGAGTAATGTATAGATTTACAAAATCACTATGTCATACACCTGAAACTAATATAAAACTAATATAACTAATATAAACTAATATAACATTGTACATTAACTACACTGGAATTAAAATGTAAAATTTAATTAAAAAAGAAAATTACTAAATTTCATTTTTAAATAAGCAAGCAAACAAAAAACATTGGTACTCAGGGGAAGTAAAACAAGAAAATGGTAGCAAAGGAAAAGGGTGGCAAAAACCAGAGTGTCCATGAAAATATCATTAACATATAGACATGTTGGGCCCCTTGGCTTATAAGTATGAATCCCTTTAGTAAATCAAATACTACAGTATTTTCTACCTTTCTTACCCTCCACTATCATGTTACTGACCCAATATGGGAAGTTTATTGTATCCTGCAATAAACATTTTAAAGACAGTGATAGAAATCTTTTCAGATAAAAAGTTCAAAGTCATTTCATCATTAAGGTATTGCCTTCCACATAAAAGGATTTAACATAAGGCCCCCTTATATTGCCATGTCAAGAATAAAGGACTAGCAAGAAAGAGCAAAAAAACACAGGACAATGACTACATATAAGTAACTTTATATATATGTGAATATACTAGCCACCTTAATATGTACTTTGTTTTATATATTAAGTATATACTATATTCTATTAACCACATTAAAATTTCTGTGCACTTATGTGTATGTCTACCTCATGATTGATATATTTAATATTGACAAAGTATAAATATTCAAGCTGCCTGTAGTCTTGTTTTATTTTAATACCGATCTGTAATTTTTTTGAATTCTAGTCACTATTTTATAAGTCACTATTATGTAACATTAACCATAAGATTTGAGAGAGATCTTATAAATTTAGTTTTTTTAATACTACAAAACACCTTCTAATAAGATAAGTTCTTTCTTATTTTTTGTTTTGTTTTTCTGTGTGTTATTTGGGGCAGGTTTATTTTATTGTGGTAAAAATAATACATGACATGAAATCTATCTTTAATAAATTTGTGAAGGTACAGTATGGTATTAACTATATGCATATTATTGTACAGAAGGTTTTTAGAACTTTTTCATCTTGCATGACTGAAACTGTACCTACTGAACAACAACTTTCAATTATCCCCTCCCTCCGACCACGATAACATTTCTACTTTCTGCTTCAGTGGGTTTGACTACTTCAGGTACCTAACATAAGTGGAATCATATGTACTTGTCCTTCTGTAACCAGCATATTTCAGTTAGCATAACATCCTCAGCATTCTTCAATGTCACAGCATGACAGGATTTCCTTCTTTTTTTAAAGACTGAATACTATTCCACTGAGGAATATACTATACTTTCCTTATCCAAATATCCATCAATGAACACTAGGTTATTTCCACTTCTTGGCTATTATGAATAATACTATAATAAACATGGTAGTGAAAATATCTCTTTGGGATTCCAATTTCAGTTCATTTAAATGCCCTAAAGTGGGATTGCTAGATCATGTGGAAGTTCTATTTTAAACTTTCTCAGAAAATTGCCTATTTTTTCCAATAGGGGATGCCTCATTTTACATTCCCGCCAATACACAAGGGTCTCAACTTCTGCACATTTTTATTTTTAGTTATTTATTTTTTTTCTAATGGCCCTGCTAACTGGTGTGAAGCAATACCTCATTGTGGTTTTGATTTGTATTTCCCTGATGGTTAGTGGTATTGAGTATCTTTTCATATACCATTGACCATTTGAGGTCTTTTTTGGAGAAAGTCAATCTCATTTGCTAGTTTTTTAAATGAGGTTAGTAGGTTTTTTCTATTGAGTGTAAAATTTCCTTATATATTTCAGATATATAGCTTTTATCAGATACATGGTTGGCAGTATTTTCTCCAATTCCATAGATGCCTTTTCATATTACTGATTGTTTCTTTTGCACTATAAAAGCTTTTTAATTTGATGTAGACAAGTCCACTTGTCTACATTTCATTGTTGCCTGTGCTTTTTGTGTCATAGCCAACAAATCTTTGCCAAGACCAAAATCATGAAGCTTATCTGGTGTATTTTCTCATAAAAGCAGTTTAGTTTCAGATCTTTTCAATCTTTAATCAACTTTGAGTTGACTTTTGTGTATGGTATGAGTTCTATTTCATTTGTTTGCATGTGGGTATCCAGTTATTCCAACATCATTTCTTGAGGAGATTGTCCTTTCCCCACTATGCAGTCTTGGATCCTGTCAAAGATCACTTAACCATATATGCATGGATTTACTTCTGGGTTCTCTATTGTGTCCCATTGGTCTATAAATCCATCTTTGGGCCAGAGCCATAACTTTCTAACAGGTTTTGAAGTCAGGGAGTGTAAGGATTGCTTCCATTTTTCCAGATTGTTTTACTTATTTCTTAATCTTTATGATTCCATATGAATTTTAGGATTTTTTTAATATTCCTGAAAAAAACAATATTGGGATTTTGGTAGGGATTCCAGTGAATCTGTAGATCATGGGGTAGTATAGACATTTTAACAACATTAAATCTTTCAATCCATGAACAAGGCATTCTTCCCATTAATTTGTGTCTTTAACTTCTTGCAGCAATCTTTTGGACTTTTCAGTGAACACTTCTTTTGTCTCCTTGGTTTAGTTTACACTTAAGTATTTTATTCTTTTTGATGCTATTGTAAATTAGATTATTTTCTTAATTCCCTTTTAGGATTGTTCATTGTTAGTGTATAGAAATGCACCTGCTTTTTTTAATATTTTGCATCTTGCAACTTTACTGAGTTTATTGGGTGTTACAGTTTTTCTTGGGGGGTTGGTGTTGGGGTTAGTGGAATCTTTTGAGTTTCCTGCATATTAGAACATGTAACCTCTGAACAAAGAAAATTTTACTTCTTTGCCAATTTGGTTGTCTTTTCTTTTTCTTGCCTAATTAGTATTGCTGGGATTTCTTTACTATGCCAAATAAAAGTGGCAATAAGTTGGCATCCCTGTCTTGTTCCTAATTTAGAAGAAAGGCTTTCAGTTTCATCATTATGATGTTAGCTGTGGGCTTCAAATGTGGACGTTATTATGTTGGGGTAATTTAATTGTCTTCCTAGTTTATTATTTTTATCATTGAAGGATGCTCAATTTAGTAAAGTGCTTTTTCTGGATCTATTTTGATGATCATAAGATTTTTATTCTTCATTCTATAATTGTGGTGTATCACATCGACTAATTTTCATAGATTGAAATATCCTTACATTTCAGAGATAACTCCCCCTTGGTCATGGCCATTTATGATCTTTTAATGTGCTGTTGAGTTTGGCTTAATGGTATTTTGCTGAAAATTTTTGTATCTCTATTTCTCAGGGCTATTGATCTCTAGTTTTCTTTTCTTACAATGTCTTTTTCTGGCTTGGTATCAGGGTAATGTTGACCTTATAAAATGAGTTCAGAACTGTTCCCTCCTCTTCTATTTTTTGGAAGAATTTGAAAATGAGTATCATTGATTCTTCTTTAAATATTTGGTAGAATTCTCCAGTGAGCTCATAATCTCTTGCTCCTTTTGGTATTCTACTCTGTATCTTTTGGTTGGAGAGTTTAATCCATTTACATTTAAAGTTGCTAATAGGTTACTCCTATCATTTTGTGAATTGTTCTCTGTTGATCTTGTAGATTTTTTTATTCATCTTTGCCTCTTTTGCTGCCTTTTTTCGTATTTCATTTTTTTTTGTAGTGATGCGCTGATTACTTTCCTATTTCTTCATGTAACTTCTATAAGTTGTTTCTTTATGGTTACCATGGAAGTTACATAAAACATGACCATAAAAAAATGATTTTAGTCTTAAGAATTTCAATTGCATTCGAAATCTACTCTTTTACTTCCCCCCTCATAATTTATATTATTGATGTCAAATTGATCTTTTCATATTGTGCATCAGTTAACATACTCCATATAGTTAAATTTCATACTTTTATATTTTAACCTCTATACCATAATTTAAAAACTTAGGCAACACTGTTATTGTACTGATATTCTGGGTTAGTCTATACATGTACTTTTTTCAATGAGCTCTGTACTTTCATAGGCTTTTGTACTCATGTCTATCATTCTTTCATTTCAACTGAAAGGATTCCCTTTAACATTTCTTGTAAGGCTGTTTTAGTGCTGATGATCTTTCTCAACTTTTGTTTATCTGAGAAAGTCTTTATCTTTCATTTCTGAAGGACAGTTTTGTCAGATACAGTGTTCTTGTTTTGTAGTTTTATTTTCCTTGCTCTTTGAAAATATCCTCTCTCTCCTTCTGACCTACCAGGTTTCTGCTGATAAACCTGCTAGTAGTCTTATGGACACCCACATGAACCTGACAAGCCACATTTCTCCTGCTGTTTTTAAAAATCCTTTTCTTTGATATTTGACAATTAGGTTATTATGTTTTTTAGTATACACTGTTTTGAGTCCTCCTAATCAGAATTCCTTGTGTTTCATTAACTTATTTCTTCCCCCAGATTTGGGAAGTTTGGAGCCATAATGGCCTTAAATAAGCTTTCTTCTCCTTTCTCTCTCTTTTCCTTTTGTGACTCTCATAATGTGTTATGTTAGTCCTTTTGAAAGCCCCTTAGGCTTTCTTCACTCTTTGCTTCTTTTTTTCTTTTTGCTCCTCTATTTGAATAATTTCAAAAGACTTGTCTTAAATTTGATGATTTTTTTTCTTCTGCTTTATCAAGTATGACGCTGAATCCCTATGGTGAATTTTTCAATTTAGACACTGTATTCTTCATTTCCAAAATCGATTTTTTAAAATATTTTTTCTTTGTTGAAATTCTCAGTTTATTCATGTATCATTTTCCTAAGCTCTTTGAGCATTTTTGTGACAGTTACTTGGTATTCTTTATCAGGTAATCCACATAGTTCCTTTTTCTTTTTCTTTTCTTTTTTTTTGTTAAGTGTCACTTTCTGGAGATTTTTTTTTTCCTTTGATTGGGCCATATTTCTTTGTGTTTTTTTATGTGCCTTATAACTTTGCTTTGGGATCACACATTTTTAAAAATAGCCACCTTTTGCAGTCTTTATAGATTAGCTTCATGTAGGGAAAGATTTTGACCAATCAGCCTGGTTAAATATTCTGAAGTCTTCTCAAACCTTTTCTGTAGATGTTTATTCTTTGCACTTGTATGTGTAAATTTTCAATTAGAGGGACTTGTATCTTTTCTCAGGAGCTCATAATCTCTTGCTTCTTTTGGTATCTGTATGCAGTACTGCTGGTTCTCTGGAGCTGGCATAATCACCCAGATCTCTTTCGTTCTTTGTGGCCCCATGCTTGTAGAGTATGTTGGTTCCATCAGTACTCCATGTCAGGCAAGACAAAGACCAGTCATGTGGGTACTTCACCAAAAGTCTAGAACACTGGATGCATGTTCCACTCCTCTCTTCCCTCTTCCAAAGGAGTGGCTACCAAGCTGTTTTGGCTTCTGTTTCCTGTACCACAAGTAACATCAGTGCAAGAAGCCCAAAAAGCAGCAGCAAGCCATCCAGTTTTCTTTTGTTCTCAGCAGCCCCAAGGCATCTAGTATCTGCCAGGTCCCATCAGGGCTCTGAGACAGGAAGACAGAAACCAGTTCCTTGGGCAGTCGCTCTCCCCAAATAAAGCCAAAACATTGCACCCACACTGCAACTTTTTTTCCTCCCAAAAGGGAACCTGGGAGTTGAAGATTCTTTCCCACTTTTTTCACACTGAGCTGGAGGGGAGGGTCTATGGAGAGTGAATGTGTGCTAGTCGAAACCTTTGCCTTTGTTCTCAGCAGTCTTTAACCTGGTGCCCTTTTTGTCAGTGTCTAGAATCAAGCAACAAAGCAAGCAGTTCCTCTAAAAAGTCAGAACGTGGACATACAGTCTAAACTCTACTTTCTTTCCCGCTGGGAGAAGCCAAGAGCAGGCAATTCCTCCCAAGTGTGGTGCACTGTGCCAAGGAAGATTGTGGTGAGTGTCATGAATTTTCCCACAGAGTTTGACATGACTAGTTTCATACTCATTTGGTTTACAGGAGCCCCTTTCCTTATTTCTGGATTTCTCACAAATAAAACTGGTCAATGGTGTGTTGTTTAAGATGGTCTGGGACTTCCTATTTCACCATCTTACTGACATCACTCCCTTGACCCTTTCTCTGTTTCTTAAAATGAAATCCTAAATATTGTTTTTTGGGACTGTGACAACATTCAATTTTTCCAGTTGCCATTTTATTTCTAAACTGTTTTTTCCCTGTGAAAATAAGCAGCCACCTCTACTAGCAATTTGTTTGTTGGTAACCATAAAATATGATCTGGAGCAATATTATACGCTGGAAACATGAATTGTACATTACTTTAGCATCAAGTTTTCCTTCAAATATCAAAAGTCTAATTAAATAACTCTCAAAATTTTATTAACAGTATTTATATTTAGTTCAGCTTTTGATTCCAATGTATTTAAATGATTGCACAATTCCAGTTTTCTTCTCTACAACTCTTGAGATTGCATTAATTACTATGGCAACTGGTATGAATACCACACTAGGTTCTTTCACTAAACAATGATTCTCTATTTAAGCACAAAAATAAAGTGCAGCCAACATGATGTCATCTAAGGTACCTCTACAGGTTTATACTGATACTGATTTTCTCTGAGGCTTCTAAACAGGAATTTGGGGAATGTTTTGAGATGAAAGATTAGTTTTGAAATTTCTCCACTGTTTAAAAATTTTCTGCTAGAAAAAATGACCTCATAATTTGATGGTGGTGAGAAAGGAGTATTTTCTATTTAATATGGACAATAAAGAAAGCCTCTATAATCTGATTTGGGTCAACTCATTAATCCAGTGGGTAACACGAGCTCTCATTTCCCCTCTGTATCATAAAGGTGGTCTCTACGGGAAGTGATCAGAGGGAGCGCACACTAATTTGCTGAACATTGCTATGGAAAGAGGTCAATGTCCAAAATAACATAGTTACTCTAGAAGAAACTACAACTTTATACAATAATCATAATTCAGCAAATAGACACATTCTTTTCTTTTTTTTTTCTTCCATAGCACTTTAAGCACAGAAAACATAGTTCAGTATAGTCTCTCGTGCATTTATTTATATTCCTACAAATTTAGGAACTACTGACTACACTGCAAGGTCTTTAAATAGGACACTAATTTGTAAAAGAAACATTGGACATTTTGACCTTTCTTACACTGTTAAACCAGCTACATTAGCTGAACTGAAAGAACACAAGCTTTCTCAGCCGCTTAGACTAAATGTATTCTTAAAGTCTTTGAGAATTAAAGAATTCTTAAAGTCTTTACTGTTCCCAGATGTTTTGTGTAATAGTGGGAAAAGTTTAAATGTCAGAGGAAAAAAAAAAAACTGACAACCAGAAAAGAAATGATTTCAACTTGTTATGGGTCATCTAGAGAAGGCTTAAACATGCAAAGCTGTCAGCTATGCAGATGGTTAAACAATGATCAGGCTCCCCCAAGAAATTTAAGAAGAAAAATCTCTAATAATATGACTAACCATGCCATGAGTGACCTGCAACATATCCATAAAGTGCTTATTGCTAATTTATTCATATTCAACTCTTATTTAATACTAAGTATTTTAGAAAATATTTAAATATTTAAGCATGAGTGAAAGGTCTATAGTCTAGTTTGATATTAGCAGCTACATATATGTGTGTGTATACATACACACACAGACACACACACACACATACACATAGGGCTATATGCATTTCATTTCCAAAATATTGAAATATATACATATATATACGCATTAATATATAGAAAGTTAGAATCATACATATATTCATATATAGAAAGCTGGAAGTATGTATATGTGTATATATATGTATGTACATATATACACAAAAGTATATATGCATATATGTGTATACACACACACACGTATATATACATATTTCTACCTACATAGAAATAGGGGATATGTTGGAAACTGCGGTAGACAAGTCATTAGTTAGATGTAATGAAGTAAGTATAGCGAGCCACCACAGATTAGTGAAATCTGTTCTATAAAATATCAGTAAAGAAATTATGCTATTTTATTGCTAAACACAAGCAATAAATGAAACAAAACATAACTTTAATGAAATAACACTTAATATATCTCCATAAGAAAGCTGTTATAAAAGCTTAAACATTTTCATTTGTAAACATAGTTTAATCAAAGTTTGTTTTTTTTTTTAAGATTTTATTTATTTACTTGAGAGGGAGAGAGAGAGAGAGAGCATGGGCAGGAGAAAGGGCAGAAGGAGAAACAGACTCTCTGCTAAGCAGGGAGTCAGATGTGATGCAGGAAACCTGGGATCAGGACCTGAGTTGAAAATGGAGGCTTAACTGACTGAGCCATCCAGACACTCCTCAATCCAAGTTTTTATATGTAAATATAAGTAGATGTATTTAAGTCACAGAAGAAGATGAAAAAGGTTATAGCCTTTTAAAAGATAATTTAGGGGTCCCTAGGTGGCTCGGTCAGTTAAGAAACTGACTCTTAATTTTGTTTGAGTTCATGATCTCAGTGTTGTGAGATTCTGCACTGGGCATGGAGCCTGCTTAAGATTCTCTCTCTCCCTCTCCTTCTGCCCCTTCTGGCACCTCTCTCTCCCTCTCTAAATAAATAAATAAATAAATAAACTTAAAAATAGTGATAAAATAAAAATATAATTTAGATTACTGTACTTCTCTGGTAATTGTGATTATTTATGGTATGTCATATATATATATGAGTCATGCCATATGGTAATAAATCATATATATTTTTGTATATGAAGATTTATATATGTATATGAAAGGAAAATTTCAAACTAGTTCTTCCACTCAAGTAAGAAACATCTGCATTAATACTATTTATCTATCATTTATACAATTTGTAAGTTCTATAAAGGTCTATAATGCTAGGTAACAACAGTATAGTTTCACGAATTATCAGACTATCTCTTCTGAGAACACAATAATTAACTTCATTAAATGAGAAGGAGAATAGTTTTATTTTGACAATGTTCTAGAATCTTTTTCTTCCAAAGTCAGAATAATTAAAGTAGACCACTTATTCAGACAATATACCCCATCCCTCATCCTTCCAGAGAAAACCAGAGGGAATAAACATATTGCAGTCTGGGGATTTAGCATAGGCATGAATAAATACTTCTTATCTGCAAGTAATAATTGTGTTTCAGGGATTGACTGGTCAATGGCAGGTCTATTTATATAGCCATTTTCTATCCCCAAACCTACATGTCTATCAGAACCTAATACATACAGGTCCTTTAAAACCATTTTCTACTCAGACTCATCTAATTCAAGACGTGTCCTCTTTTATTGAGAGAACATATTATCAAAATGTGAAAGTCTAAAAATAGTGGTTTATAATTGAAAACCTAATTCTTTCTTAATTATAGGTATGCTACAGTGGCACTATAATTAGAGATGATCAGTGCTCTAAAATGAGTCAGACTTTATCAGTCACTCTGTACAAGGATTTACATGAGTTTCATAGCAGAAAACCCTGGAAAATGAAGATGCAGGGTCTTTTTCTTCATACCTCTTGATGTTACAAGATTGCCCTCCATTTATTGTCTCTCTCTAATAGAACAATGTAAATATTTTATTCATATTTGTTTTACCCGTTATCTCTGATTTTAAGTTAGAAAATTTACAGCTGAAATTGAAATTCTGAAGCTAATGCACACTTACTGACTTTACTAAATCAATATTATTATAACACAGTTTATTACATTATTTAACTGAAATCTGGAAATCCTTTAGATTTAAGTTGGGTAACTCATATCATCTTAGGACAAAACAGATAGGTCCCTAATAAAGGATGAAATATTCATCTTATAATTTTAAATAATGTGCTTTCATCCCAACAAAGGTATGCTTTTAGGAAACATTTGTTATGTTCAGACAAAAGGAAACAAGTTATTTTTCATTCGTTAGCTAGTTACATATCTTTAAAATTTAGAAAATGACCTGGCTTCTTAAATCAATTTCTCCAATGACCAAATCCAAAGCTCTTGCTGTGTTAAAAACAACAAAAACAACAAAAATTGGCTTTATAAACTCTTGGACAGTAGAAAATTTTTAGTAATATGAATAATAAAATCCCTAGTCATAAACAGTGTAATAAGAAAATGTCTTCAATGAAGCCAAATTAAGCTGTATTAGAAAACATAAGATAACTGTTAGAACTTTAAATATTAGCAAATGGTAAAAATGGCAAATATTTTTCTTCCACACGTAATTAACTTTCTTAGGTCTGAAAGTAAGCACAACAGATGGCCAGGGAAGAAAGCATACAATACATGTCTTCAGTCTAACTTCAGCCCATTCCATCTATATTCCCTTTCCTGACAAACTGGGCACCATGATAATCAATCTGCCAGCTTCTGCTCTGTCCTGAATCCACCTTACAGGAGCCCCAGGCATGCCTAGAGCTAAATGACAGTTGAGAGAGGACGACCCAAGATGGGTGATGAATGTTAATTTTAGGAATAGCAGCAAGGAGAATTTCCCATGTAACATTTTCCACCAGAAGTTTAGAAATTCACCAGACTACAGCTAATAAGACAAACTATAATATACCTGATGATTTGAGGGAAAGAATGTTAACGAAAACCAATATTTTGCTTTTATAATGTCTATGAGTTAGCTCCACGTTATCTAATACATTTTAAGTAACACTCTAAAGAGAAATTCTTTTTTTGGAAGGGGAAACTCTTAGTCAATCTCCATATTCTATTGCAGTGAACTTTATGTGAAAAGGTATAAGGCATGATGAATACAGCTGGAAAGTCACAGTATCCCAAAAATATTTTTGGGAGTCCAAAGCAAAAATACGATGTCCTCTCTATTATCATCATGGCATCCAATTATCAAACATTAATATGGTTAGCAAAATTATTCAAAATTACTCTTGACTTAGCAGCACCTTTTCATTGAACCCACCTTTTAGAAACAAACCTTTTGTATACATAATTTCTCAAATTATAACCAGGTCATACATGTCAATGGAAAAATTAACATGACAAACTCCTATCACTCTGGTGATGTGTGCTGTTGATGTAGTGATGTTAGCTTCTCTTTACTGAGAATCAATATTAATAAATATGTGGCTCTTAAGTACTTTTGAGGCCACAATCTTCTTTCTCTAGATATGGAAAAGCTAACTACAGTGTTGCATGCATTGAGATCTAACCAAAGTTGATTCACCAAGAGTTCCTTTTGAAGGTATGTGGAAAGGAAGTGTGAAGCCCTGCCTGAGTTTCTACCATTATAATTCTCCAATGCCACACAAGGATATAAACCTATAAACAAGGATATAACCTAAACTGAGCATGGGCACAGTAAAATAAATCCAGAGACCTTTATCAGCAGATGAAAATAGGATATTGAAAGAACCCTAGAGGTTTAGGTAAAAAAACCTCAGCACACTTACCAGCTGCCTAAATTTGGCCAAGTCCACAAAATTATCTGAGCTTTAGCTTAATAATGCATGGTATGCAAATAAAAATCATTGTCTTGATTATCAGGCAGATGTATTGTGAGATTCAAAAAGCTAACGGGATAAAGAAGATGTGGTATATGCACATCATGGAATACTATTCAGCCATGAGAATGAGATCATGTCATTTGTAACAACACAGATGGACTGAGAGGGAATAATGCCAAGTGGAATAAGGCGGACAGAGAAAGACAAATACCATATGAATTCACTTAGAGGTGGAATTTCAGAAACAAAACAAGCAAACAAACAAACAAACAAAAAACCCCAGACTCTTAAATACAGAGAACAATCTGGTGGTTGTGGGGGTGGGGCAGAGATGGGTAAAGTAGATAAAGGGGATTAAGAGTCCACTTAATGGGGCTCCTGAGTGGCTCAGTTGGTTAAACCTCTGCCTTCGGCTCAGGTCATGATCCCAGGGTCCTGGGATCGAGCCCCGCATCGGACTCTGTTTGGCGGGGAGCCTGCTTCCTCCTGTCTCTCTGCCTGCCTCTCTGCCTACTTGTGATCTCTCTCTGTCAAATAAATAAATAAAATCTTAAAAATATATATTTTAAAAAAAAAGAGTCCACTTAATGAACTGAATAATGTGTAGAATTGTTGAATCATTTTATTGTACACCTGAAACTCATAAAACTGAGTTATGAGCACTGAGTTATGTATAGAATTGTTGAGAGTAATGTATAGAATTGTTGAATCATTTTGTTGTACCCCTGAAACTAATATAGTACTGTATGTTAATTATACTTTAATAAATAAATATGCAAAGAGATAATGCATGTGAAACTGCTTGGGAAAGTTATGATAATAAAAGGTGTCAGTTTACCTAATTACTCACTATCACTTCCCTATTACTCTAGGAAGGGTAAGCTCCACAGTCTTATATTGGTGAGTGGCACACCACAAATTATGCTGGCAAGTGTCCGTACGTATACATGAACATATTGCATATTGGAATCATGGTCTTCATGGAGATAGTGTACTGAAACACAAGAGTAAGAGCATTCTTTTCCCAGAGGCATCTAGTCTTCATCTTGTCTACTGGGGAACTTGAGTGTACCAATGATGAAATCTTGGCATCTTGATAATTACATATATGTTTCTATGACTGAGTTAAGAAACATGGCAAAGCTCTGGAAATGTGTATGTACAGTTGTTGAGAGTACCTGGAACCACTGCTGTGCAAACAAGCTAATGACAGTAACTTTCAACATATGTATACTAATCTGTAAGACAAATATCTGGAAACAAGATTGTTTTAATCAATATTAAGTAACACTAAGGAAACCATGATATAGCAGGTACCTTATTCATTTACATATTTCATTCACTTCAAAAGGAAGAATATGAATAAAGTATATAGATAAAATAAATCCAAGTCCTACTGGAATACAAGTAATAAAAACTGCTTCAAAATACACTTCTAATTAAGAACCATGCAATATTCTAATTCATTTTAATAGATCCAGTGTTATGATAAAACTAAAACACTGTGCTACATTGAGAGTATTTATATACATATTACATATATGCTCATAGATGAAAGCAATTTGTCATTAGTAGCAAATCTGTATTATAACATTCATATATAGAACTGCATTAAAGTCAAAGCCGTTGCTGATAGATTGACCACACTTCTGTGCTTAAATTGCAGTGCTTAAAGAAACCGTCAAGATCCTGTCCTCCGAGGGCATCTGGGTGGCTCAGTCATTAAGCATCTGCCTTCAGCTCAGGTCATGATCCCAGGGTCCCGGGATTGAGCCCCACATTGGGCTCTCTGCTCCGTGGGAAGCCTGCTTCTCCCTCTCCCACTCCCCCTGCTTGTGTTCCCTCTCTGGCTGTCTCTCTCTGTCAAATAAATAAATAAAATCTTTCAAAAAAAAAAAAAAAAGAAAGATCTTGCCCTCCCTACATGTAGCCAGGTTATTATCTATTATCAGCAGTGGTCTGCCCCTACACACACACACACACACACACACACACACACACGTTCTCCTATTTCACTCAACTGAAGTTAGTTGGAAAAGATACCAGAGGCAATGTAGATAAAACGGTCTTCAAATTATACTCTACTACTTCAGCTGATGCTAATCTTAATTCTGGAATGGCCTAGATATCACTCAAGCAAATTCATATACATTCAAAGATTTTGTTAGCTTATCAGAAATTATCATATGTTATACACATTGGCCTAAAACCTTAGTTTATCAGCTGTATTAAACTTTTAATAGAACGACTTCTTATATAGAGAAAATAGTATAATGAAAGAAAATTGTACGGTCATGAGATTATTGGACTTGTCCTATATATAAATACCATATGGTCACAATTTTTTTTTGAAAAATAGAATATATTTAATAGACATGTTATAATTATGATACCCATTTAGACCTTTGTTAGTTTTTTCTTGGAGAGTTTGTAAAAATTCAGAATTGTCACACATTTATATAATCTCTCTAATTAACATAACAGAATTAACATAACTGATTTGAAAGTGAGTTTTCAACTGTAAACTATGTAAAATATATGACAGCTATGCTTATTTAAAATTAAAAATATTCTGCTTCAAAAATAATAACAATCTAAACTTATTTATACTTTGCTTCAATTTTGTTCCAAAAGGACAATCTTTATAAAACTATAATTCTGTTATAATGTTGTGTTTTTCTCCTAAGGAGATAGGCATGACAAAATAGAGATGGAGCTAAAGATAAGGATGGGGAAGGGGGAGTATAGAGACAAGGTCAAGAACAGAGAGAGAGACAGAGAGGGGGATTACTATCACATAGTACCTTTGTAGAGCACAGGAAGGAGGGAGCGAGGACAAAATAGAAAATGGTTATTTTTAAGATCAAAATCAGAAGTTAACAAAGCAGGATCTCTTACCCTGAAAAACTCTTTGGTGGATCCAGAGTCTAATGTTCCATAAGCAATTTCTGTTTGCTTAGAAAGATCCTCAGCACTTTCGATGGGAGATACCATCCTCTCTACAGTCAGGAAGGCAGCTAAGTTAGCCGTGTAGGAGGAGATTATGATCAGGGTAAAGAACCACCACACACCTCCAACAATGCGCCCAGAGAGGGATCTAATAACAAGTATGAAATGGATTTGTAAAGTGAAATGAATGACCTAATAAAAAAAAATCCAAGTTAGCAATATTATGCAAATACTGACTTATATGGGACTATTTAACTTGATGCTTTTCAATATATCTGCTAGTTAATAAAATTGGAAATTATTAAGCATTCTGGGTAAGCAGTCTGGATTAGCTAGATGTAATGAGCTACCCAGAGGACAAAACTTCAGATTCCTCAGATTCTTTCAAAGTTATAATGCCCAAATTATCTATGGTATGAAATTTCACAATGAAGCAATTTTAAGAAATGTGCAAATAATCCAGCCAATGCCCATCCTACTATCCATTCATGACATAAGTAAACACGAACAAGAGAATTTAACATCACTTGTAACTCACAATAATGTTGACAAACAAAATCAAATATTAAAAATATAAGAATGTGCACCATAGGTGAAGTTGAAACCCTCCCTTTAATTCAGCCAATGAAGTTCCAAAACCCCCTAAAAGGTCCAAAATTTCACTGGGTTTTTGTGTGTGCAAAAACAAAAGTTTTTGATATGGTGCAGAATAGAAAATGGGGGAAAATGATACAACAAACAAAGGGATGACACAAAATATAATTCTTAATGAATAAAAATCTGAGGCTTCCTGGCATGGACTGCTACCACCCTGTTCCTCTGTGCTTCCTGCTTAAGAAAAAAAGACAACTCAAGGAAAACAAAATTAGACATTTAAACATTTGTCAAGATACAAATTCCTGATTTGCAATATAATAAAATAATAATATTTCTTTGACCATAAATTCATATGTAAAATACTTTTGAAAGCTTAATAGATCCCTAATAACTTACTTTAAACCCTAGAGAGATAAATACAGATATGTAGATGTGGAAATTGATACATAACGTATTATTCTGAAAGATTTGGTGGGATTCTATGTATAAAAGGACTTAAAAAATGTAAAGGGGTTTAAGTAATATTAACAATCCTACACAATAACATTTTAGGTTAATAACTTTGCTATGTCTAACAATTAAATTTGCTACAGTGAAAAGGTAACATTTCTAAAAACCTAAATTACAAACATTTGGTAATTTATGGCCTAAAACAGACTCCTGACATTTAATAGTAAGGAATACACCTTTGTAGAATAAACTATTCTAGCAGTCAAAAAAAAGTGAGGAAGCTTATTTAAAAATAAAGATTTTAAAGAATATCTATTGCTAAAAGAGAAAGAGTGACCAAGTGATGAAAAAATATAACTAAGAGCCTTTATCACAGACTCTGAGAGATGCAAAGAATTAAATAAATATGACAGAAAGGAAAAAAATGAACTTCTCTCTCATGGATAGGGTATTAAATACATTTTAAATTTAAGAAACCTCTTGTGTAGACACAGCCACTCTCAAAATGTTCGCCATTCCACAACAATGGGAGGTATTAAAGGGTATGTATTCCATATTTAAGAGGGCAGCTCAAATCCCTTAAAACAAAGCTGTCTTCTTAGTAATTGCTTTGACACTATAAACTGCATGGTAATTGGCAACGTATTTCAGAATCGTTTTTATAAGTAATTCTGTTCCATTTATAAACACAAGTTAAAGATATGTTATTTTCTATTCCAGTGCTTAGGTCAGATTTAATGAGTTTAAATATGCCAATTTACTTGAAGTTCGACAAGTTATCTCAATAAATTTATTGAACTTATATTTCAGTCAAAATAGAAAATTCTTGAGCAATTTATTATTCATTTATAATTGTTTTCAAAGGATCGATTAATGTTTCTGAAAGAGTTCCTAAGAAATTTTATGCAGGGGGCAAATTCAATTTATGTCTTATGGTGACAGACAAAAATGGTTTCTCTAATTAAAAACAAACCTTTACTTCTTTGAATGTGGATTAAAAGAGCAAATAAACAGATATGCTACCAATTCCTTCTTTTTTATTCTACTATTTTTTTTAAATCTATATTAAATAACTGTTTTAAGAATGACATTTTTATTTCTTGGAATCCTTTTGAGATATTAGGGGAAAAAAAACAGAGGCAAGCAAGAAAATAAAAGTCAACTTTATAGCATTTTACGCTCACAATTTCTGTGGTTCTAGGCTTCAGAAAACTACAGTAAACATATTCTAAACTTAATTTCAGGAAAAAGACCAATTCAGGTTAATGAATAATTTCTGATTAAAATTTAAATGTTCTATTAATATTAATAATATAGTTCCATACCATATTTTACTTGAAAAGAAGTGATAAATATCTTTCAAAATACTTAAAGAGTATCTCAAAGTGATCAGTGCATTTCATGAATCATCATCATCATTATTATTATTATTATCATCATCATCATCCTCATTATTATTAGATACTATGCTTCTCTATTCTTCTTTCCTAAGCTGGAGTAACCATCATTGCATTGTAAAAAAAAAAAAAGATAGTTTCATTTGTTTTAAAAATCATTAAATTTGCCAGTATTATGCAGTATTTAAATGCACATATAATATAGAATGAAAGATATGTACACTTAAAATGTTTAGCAAAGCAAATTTTGCTCATATATATATATTCTGTAGCAAAAAATAAATCAGTTGATAACAAGGAAAAATATACTATCTAAAATCTCTTTAGTGTACCAGGAAATAAAAATTATTCCATGTGAAATTGTAGTAAGTCATGACTCATGAATGAAATCATGAGCACAGATAAAAGGGCATATTTTACAAAACAGGCTTTTTGAAAATTAGTAGTTGTCTGTTTGTCATGGTGGACCCTAGGGTAACACAGATTTTTAAATGTGCTCTATGCTACAATTCCTGTAAATACGTTTTCTGTTCCTTGACAAGCAGTGGACACCAAAACAACTAACTTCAGAGCCAGGATCCCTGAGGAATAAGGCAAACAAATCTAAGGATCCATCTGTAGGAACCCAGATCAATATATCCTACTTTATAATGAACCTCACACACTTCTCCTTACTAAATCAAAAGGCAGAGCATAGTTTATGTTACTCTAAGGTAATTGTGTTTTATCTCAGGATTAAAGTTACATTATACTTCTTACCAAAGATGAATAATTTTATTATTATTTATGGACCAGAATATTCTCTGAGATCTGCATTTGGTTAATATTTTCTCCCTCATTATTAGAAACTTCTTTTTATGTCTTTAAGTTAAATCAGATAAATGCAGAGATAAAACTATGAATCTTACATATTTTGTGGGAAGTCATCATATTTGTGTATATATTATATGTAACATTATTATATATTTCTATATTATTCTACACTGTATATATTAAAATTATTATACATATATGCCATGCAAATACCATTGGCATATTTTTAATTCAGGGCAGTTCCATAAAGAAGTCACAAGGAATCTGTGGAATTAAGATTGTTTAGGTTCAAATAATTCATAACAATGTGTCCTACTAGCAGAGAGTCATTAATAATTTCTGCATACGTGATATATTGAATTTATCTCACTGGGTGGAGTATACAAAAAAAGACTACAAAAGATACAAATTTTTTAGTTTCTCATGTAGTTTTTTTGAAATTAATCAGTTATCTCCAAAGTGCTCAGAATCTAACAATGAAATAGTATTAAAAAAATCATCCACTTTACTAGTTATTAAGATATCCCATAGAATCAAAGAGAAGTAATCAAACCTAGATTAAAATGTGCCAGTAGACCATAATTTAGCCTTCAAATGTGAAAGAATCATAGAAAAATCATGGTTTATTCTTCCAAAGAGCCAGATATGGCTATCCTTCTTATTCATGTAGTAACATGAACAAAGGCAAAATGTATTTTGCGAGATATTCATTATATTTAGGCATTTTAGAGCAGTACCTAATATATCATAATGAGACTAGATGCAGAAATGTATTCCATTATCTGTGTGTATTACTATTGAATATAGCGCAAGCTGCAGTGAATCAGCCACCATTATTACCCAACCATGTATTTCTAAATACTTGGAAAATATCTTATCAGACATCCCCTTCATTCAGCAACCTAACCTTAACAAAAAAAAAATTATAATCTCTCTCTGATATCATCTGCATGAGCTAATAATGAGAAAATAAAAGAGATGGGATGTGTGCCAATGAAGTTTTGTAAACAAGTTGTTGCTTTTGTAGTTAATAAGTGATGTTGCCCATTTTCCCATATACAGGTCTGTGGATCAACACACAGATGACTGTAAAATGAGAATATGCAGCAAAAACACGGTACCCCTCCAAGAAGGCATGGAATGGTAGGAACCTTATGCATTTTATAGCCTCTCCACGGTGTGTATAATTTCACCAGGAAATACAAGATCAACATTCAAAGAACATTGCTCGAATATTTCACAGACTTATGCCGACAGTAAGAGTCTGTCCTAAAGAGTCTTAAACTACTTGGACAGGTAGTCAGCGGCTGTTTACTTCTTTATAGTGAATTCATAAACACCATGAATATCCACTTGAGACCTAAAATGCACAAAGTTGAAGCAGGTGAGTAACCAACCTTGGCGAAATATCGCATCCTTGCTGCATAAAGGCACCCAAGGAAAACCAGAGACTATTAAAAATCCCAAATTCATTAGTTGATTCACTACTTTGTGTTTCTCTTCCATCTTCAAACTCCTCTGTGTGCCACTCGTAGGGGCTAAATCTGCTGACCAGGAATAAAACTACACTGACCCCAATGTAGGCAAAAACAATGCACATCCAGATCTCATAGGCTAAAGGATCAAGAAATGAAAACACTCCTGGTTTGGACTTCTGAGGCTTCTTGATCATGATAGATATCCCGAGGCTCATAAAGGGCTTTGAGAAGTCAATCACCTCTTCTCTCACAAGGGTAATAGTTAATGGAGCAATTGCAATGTCAGCTTTCTGTAATGAAAACAAATGAAAGTAATAGTACCCAGAGTCATGGTCTGAAAGGAATCATGGTTACATTACTGGATTGAAAGGGAAGAAAAGGAAATCAGGGAAATGTCAATAATTATTTCCTTGGCAGAGTCCCAGTAAAGAATAAACAAAAAAGCAATTTGTTCCCCAAATATCCCTCCTTTTATAAATACACAGTATACCCATCTGACTCAACTATGGTAATTACATCTCTACACTGAATCTATGACTTTGGCGCCTTTGAGCAATGTATGTGGTTCATATGCTTCAAGACAGATCAAATGTCTGTCTCATTTAGTGTGCATGTGTGCTTCTGATGTTAGCCTAAATTTTCAGATGTTCACAAGGCAATAAGATAGTATTCTTCAGTAATGTGGGAAACTAACAACCTCAGATAGAGGTACTTTGCAGGGAAGCGGGGCATTCTGTCAACAAGAGTTCAAACTGAATGACTTTATTTGGGAGAAGAGCTATACTTACCCCGTATACAAGTTCTCCAACCATCCCATTCCAAATTTTCGTGTCAGCATCCCTGGCCCCATACTTGCCATCCCCAACAATTGTCAACTTGTACTTGAACCCACAATGTTTGGCGATTTCTGCAGCCAAGTCAACACAGTAGCCCTCATAGCGCTCATTGCCTTCAAGCATTTCATGATTTTTCTTCATCATAACATATGGAGATTCCTATATGGAAAGACAGTGCTTTCATTGATTAAAAAAAAAAAAAGCTGTGTTAACTACTTTCACTGATTCAAGTCTTCTGGTTTAATTATTACCTGGTAGCCAGAGAAACTGTAGAATATGAATGGTGGAAAATATCAGCAGAAAAATATTGAGCATAATACCTTTGAGAAAAAAGGTCCTCAAATTCCTAACATTATATTTCATTAATATGACTTGTATCTAGCCATAACAAAGTAAACAAGAAACTCAAAAGCACAAACTGTTGACATGTCCTATTGTCATGTTTGTTAACTCCTAGAGTGTAGATAGGAATAATGTTGCTCAACATCTGTTTTATTCAACTCCAGATCCACCACACTCTTATTCTAGGTTAGGGTCATGCTGACTTCAAGAACCAGCATTCACCCAAAACCCTGTGTATGGTTGCCTCAAGGATAAGGTTCATGTGGAAATCATGTTGATAGTCAGTAATGGATAGACTAAAGAATCATTGCCATAGAGACGTACTGATGCTACCCTCTCAGATATCATGTCTCACTTCATCTATGAGATAGAATATCCTAGAATAACATTACAAGGATGGAGAGTAGCTTCCCCCTGTAAACACAAGCAAAATGAAGTATGAAAATGATTCAACATAGCCCCAAATTCTCTACTGGAAAGTGTCATCAAGCATATTTGAGAATTCAGTGAAATAGTCCGCCTTGATGGCATGATTACCAAAAGCCCTCACATGTCAGAGCTTACACTTATTAAGGTATTTCCAAATGCCAATCAATGTTTCTATTCAAATCTCTTATTAGCTGATTTTTTCAGCTCTATTTTCACCTATATTTTTCTTCTCAATATCGTTAGAATAATGAATCCCACAATTTTACTATACAACGGCTCAGCAAAATAAAATACAATTGTTTTGTCACAAAATCATGTACTATTAGTGAAGCCCCTTTCCCCCATCTCTATTTCACCAATGGCTTGTCACGATGATCTGCATCTACCTCCATCTCTCCAGAGCCTAGATGATCAAGATTCAGTTCAATGTTATCTCATTCCTTCAGGACTGGCTGTGTCTCAATGACTGTGTTGACATTGGTGGTTAAAAAGAAGGGAAATTATCTTTAAGCAGTTCATCTTATAAGGAAAGAGACTTGCCAACATTATTAATAAATGTGAAGATAGAAGGTACCCAGGATTGCATGGGAAGTAAAAAGGTGAAGCACATGAGGAAACATAGGGAACCCTCTCCCAGACCTTCCCCAGCTGCTCACACTTGTGGACGCACCAGTGTATGAATTTTCTGTCAAGCTAAATTTCAGTATTGAAGAGGATAGCAAATATTTTGAATGCTTTAGCTAATACTTGTGTGGTTCCTTTGACAGAGTAAATATGCTATGCATGATTAAAACAGTGCCAAAGAAGCACTCCGTTAGTTATTATTCTAAAACACTAGCAGCAATTCTAGTTGGCAGATATTTTTCATAAGAAGAACTGCAGTAGCATTGGTAGCTAATTACCAAAATTGTAGTGACAACAACAGTCTTATTCTCAAGCCCAGAGGTATCATTTCCAGAAGGGAGCTCGGTAAGCGTAACAACCATTTTGTCCACTTCACTCCAGTATCCGATCTGAAAAAAGGTTACAGAAGATAGGCACATGGATAAATGATCTTTTTATTGGCCACACGTTGAATTATTTCAAACTCATGTGTGAATCAAAACTTATATCTACATTAACAAAGCTGTGTCTTTTATTTTTGTGACTCTAATACAAATAGAGATTATAAAAACAATGAAACAAAAGCAATTCTTAAAAATGGCTTGTCTCTTCATGTTCACTTCTCATACTTTCCAGGGTAATTTGTTTTGGAGTAATCATATGGAAATAGAAATAAAATCCAAGCAATGGAATTTTATCCATAACAGTTGAGAGAAAGGTACTGAATTAAAATATTAATGCATATTTGCACCAGCTATGTTTTGTCTTCTAAACCATAAACTGTCAGCGATGGTTTCTTTTTCTTCTCATTAAATCTCTTACACCTTGATCAAAAAACAAAAAAATAAATAAATAAATAAAAACAGTTCTTCTATTCACAGTCATTTGAAGATTACATTTCAGTATTACTTACCAGAAATGAATAGATTAGATTTAGGGAAAAAAATTAAAAATTTTTCTGTTTCTGGAAGTAGATAAACTCTACCTATGTGAATATCCATTTCCAGGACTCTCTGGAAGAAGAGGTGACGGGTTAGCAAACTCACCTCCTCGCAGAGAGAAAACTGCCTTTAGATCACTAATGATTTACCTTCCGGGGCCCATTGGTTTTGAGTTCCATAATGTTAATTGTATAGTTTATTCTTTTTCCATTCTGGTCAAACTTTATATTTCCCGAGAGACCTTCAACCTGAACCTAATGAGGAAATGGGAAAGGAGCACAGTTATCAATTTGCTGCAACCGAAGATACCAACTGTACAGATTACTCTCACTGGGCTCAAGTTAAGAAAACTACATTTATAAGATTTCTTTTCACCCTTCAACATACCTCTGTGCAGTTAGGAGATAATGTTCACTTTACGTGAAACATAGCCAGGAGACTAACGTAGCAGGAAAAAATAGTGTCCACTGTTAAGTCACACTTACAATCCATTTTGAGTGACTAACCTGTTTGAGGGCCCTTTCTATTTCTACGCCTTGTCCCCAAGGGACTGCTGGGTTTGCCAGGCAATCTCCTGCATTCCCCCTTCGAGAGATTTCAATTCTCTGCTTCCGAAGGTTGCGGAAAGCCTCAGTCATCACTTGAACAGCATCATAGGTTAGAGCAGAAGTATACTGAAAAATATCACACACATATCATAAGAATAGGAAAAATTCAGAGGGTCACTGCACACTGGCCGTCTGGGTTGCAGCTGGCCACCATACAACACCATATCACAGCCCAAGACTTTAGACACCATCCTTCATCTAGCAGTCTAAGAATCTGAGGGGTAGCATGGAATGCCAGGACTGTGGAGTATGCTCTTGGCCGGAAGCACTGCCTCTTAAGTTAGCATTTCAGCTATTTTGGGTGAGACCTTTTATAATAATAGCGCTTTTCTTTTTAAACAAATTCCCTAGTTAGAGAATCCCTTTATGGTCTGATTTGGATACATAGGAAATTATCAAATTTGCAAACAAATATGCCTCCACTTATGCGGGATTCATTTGCCAATAGGGAAAGAATATTGATGAGTTTAAGTCTCTAAGTCTACCTCCGTGATGCTCACATAGATCTGCAATAGTCTTGAAATATCCATTTTTAAAAGAAGAACTAACAAATTTCATAATTTCTATGCCCCCTTCATGGTTCAGTAGTCTATGATAAAATAACATTGGTTCCAAACTTATGGTATTCAGATCCTAATGGGACAACAGGATTATTACAGGAGGCTGCGGGCCAAGCAGAAAAAAAGAGCATATCTGCGGGCACTAAGCATTGTCAGTGGCTGGATAGGTATTATTACATACATGGATATATACTGCCATCTATCAAATGTATCATGCTGCTATTGTTAATGACAAATCACATTTTAACATAATAGCTTTAATGAACACTTAGGAAATTTCTGTTACTGAGTATTTTTCAATCTGTGAGTAACAAAAGTACAGTGAAGCTGGGTAAAAAATGCAACATCATACTAATTTTGAGACACCCTAAAATTCTTGACCACAAATCCAAAACGAGCACTTAGTATTTCCAAGTCCTCCTCCTCCTTTCTTTAGTAACTTAGTTCTTCCACTCTCAAAAATGATTATTTTACACCTCCTCTTTTCTTCTCATAATACCCACAGCTCTGCACACTTCTCTTTCTCTGAATTCCTGCTGATTATCTTGCCTACACGTCACTGAAAAAATAGAAGCCTTTAGACAGAAACCCTTTACCTTTCAACCAGAAAACTGCCACGATCACATTCTCTCTGTTTCCCTCCTGAGCTGACAACACTCGAGGCGGCCATGCTCCTTCATAAGGACAGCCACTCCAACAGCACACGGATACAGTCCCTCAGATATTTCTAAGGACATTTCATCTACAATTACAACCTCAATATCCTGCATCAGCCTTTTTTCTCTCTCTACTGGATCATCTTTATTAGCACTTCAAATGCTTTGATATCTCCTACCACAAATAAAGAGATAGATGATGATAAATGATAGATACAGATGACAGATAGATGACAGATGGGTAAGTAGGTAGATAGAGGAGAGATATAGAAAGAAAGATCAGTCTATAGGTAGGTAAATAGATAGATATAGTTAGATAGATGATAGCTACAGTAACTGCTTCTTAGGTTTATATCTCCTTCCAATACCAACCCTTCCTTTTTTTTTCTGTTTCCTTCATTAAAAAATTTAAGAGGAATTTTCTAAACTTGCCATTCCACATCAACACTCTTCTCTCTCTCTCAAGGTGGTCTCTCTCAGTTCATGGCTATAAATTACATGTATGTGCTCAAACATTACTTCCTCAATGATGCCCTTCCTGCCCAGCATGGACTCAATCACTCCTCTTCACATGACCTTATTTATTTCTTCATAGTCTCTACCAGTATCTGAATATCTTGTTCATGAACTCTTTATTTCTCTATTTCATCTCTCTTCCCCACTGGAAAATTTACTCCAGGAAAGTAGAAAACTCATCTTACACCACTGAATTCTCAGAGACCAGGGCAGGGTCAGATACATTAAAAAGACCTAGGAAGGAAGGAAAGAATGTAGGTAGGGAAGTCAGAGATCTTGATATTGGACACTCTCTTTACAGGATTCATGTTCTCTTCCAGTCTAGTGAAAAGGTTATAAGCAGATAATCACAATGCGTCTATCATAGTGTTATAAATCAATCTGATGGTAGATAAATGTTGGATTTATCCTCTTAATATGAGAGATATTACAATAAGGCAAATGAAAAATAGTTCATGTAGTATGAATCATCCCCTCCATGTATCCAGAAATTTCTTAAGCCTCCATTTTTCTAATACCAAAATGGCAGTGTGAGGTTATCATTCATTTAATCTTTGTATGTATTAGTTTAGTTAAATCTCTTCCGTTTGACCATATGAATGAGTCAAATTTGTTGGGAAAGTTGGCAAGAAGAAGAAAAAGAGAAAATGATTTTGAGACCATGAGCCCTGTGACTGAGTGTAGTAAACTGTAAAAAGATATTCCTATTTAACTCTAAGTTTTCTTCCTTATTTCTTCTCTTGTGATACCACTTAAACAATGTCATTACAGGCCTATATAGGATTCCTCTACGTATTTAGATTATCTCCCAGATGGATGCACTCGAGGTTCTCACAAATATCTCAACTAGACAGATCTAAGTAAAACCCATCACCATTTTTTCCAAAAAATCTCAACCTTTTTCTCCAAACTATATCTGAGAAATCAGCAAAATATAGTATGTGTCAGATCCATCCATATTTAGAAACAACCCACATTTCTGACTATAAAGAATCCTTAAAATCTGTACTTTCTGCCTTAAGAAAGTATAATGCAGCCATTAAAAAGTGATGCTAATAAAGGTTATATAACAATATGAATAATGTCAATTATAAAATTAGTGAAAACATTATTACAACTAAATTTAAAAAATACCTTCTTCATTGATTAATGAGAATGGTAAAAAAATGGTAATATCTCTTCACAAATAAGGAAAAAAAAATAAACAAAATGGTTATAATAATAGAGAGGAAGCAAACATGATTATGTTTCATTCCTAAGTATTCTAGAATATTCATGTACTATTTTCTTAAGAAAAAGACATTGTTTTGAATCCTATTTACTTAGGAAAATACCTGGAGAAATAAGATTACATATCAGGATTTATCCACCTTACATAGATGCTTATTTCTATTCTCCTAGAGAAAAAAATTGGTTAATTTGCTTTCCTATACAGTAATTAGTTCATTGCCAATGTAATTTTTAAAATAAAGTCTAGGTCACTGAATAGGAAACAGAGCTTCAATTAAATAAATTGGATATTAAAAAAAGAAGTATTGCAATGCACATTAAAAAGTTACGATAATAGTGAAAAGCCAAAATCTTCATTGGGTCAGCCTGCTCACATTACTATGAGAAATCTATCAAGCCATCTGCTAAATGTTTTAGAGGTCTATAAATGTTGGCAAACTACATTAAAAAATAAGATTAGGTTGAATGAACTAAAAGCACTGAGGTTCATGCAGCACGTTAACAATTATGATTCGGAGCATGAGCATGCTAAGAAGAAAAATCCTTTCAACCTTTTTCAAATGCTCAAATTTAATCAAGTCTCCAGCCTATTATTGTTTTAAATTAAAAGTCACAATCATAAAAACACAATTCTGGACGGAGAGAAAATAAACAGACACTATATCCAGAGTTCCTCTTTGTTTATGTTCTACATATGTGGCTCATTTATTTTTCTAAACAAATATATTCATATTTTTGATTGGAGAGTTAGATATTTCAGTTCTACCGTTCCCTAAACTAGATGTAAATTAACTTGAAGGGAACATGATGGCAATGTAACTATCTCCTTCTTTGAAAACAAATGTATCATCTCTGTCCCAGTGTTTATGTTCTGTGAAATCCCTCAGCTGAGTTGGAAATTTATAATTCAGTGGGGGACCATTATGTTTTGCAGTGCTGTATCACAATCACATCCTATCCACACTTTAAGAAGAAATCTGGGAAAACATTTTTATGGTCCATTTTCCAAATGTACTTTTTATTTCATTTTAAATATATGTTTATTGAGACCTATTTTTCAAATACAAAATGAAATATGCATTTTAAACATGTTTGTTATGCCCAATAGTCATCAGACATTATTCAATAATACATTACTTTAATCACTGAAACCAGAAATCAGTATTCTGACAGCCAACAAAAAGAGGGAATGAAGTTCTATGTACACTTGGGATTTAATAAACATACAAAAAGGATAAATAGGCTATAACATAACATTTTATGGGTCATTATTATGATAGCACCTATGCTTAAACATGTGTCATCTGCACTGTGCTAAAATAAAAGATATTCAAAGAAAAAGTACTAGACTTTACATGTTATAAAAGTGCTAAAAACTTACTATGAATAGCTACTTTCAAATTCTCCTTGACATTTGAAATGAAATGTATATGGTTTAGAAAGTATTGAATGTATCACCAGAAGGCAGGGCCCAAGCCCTGATTTTATCATTTACTGCTCAATTGCCTTGGGTAAGATAAAGTGTTTTTATCAATGAAAATAAAGTGTTTCTTATCAATGAAATAAGTAAAACAATGCCTCTCCTATGTCATGGTAGTATTGGAAAAGCTGGTGAGGAAAAAAGAATTCATGTCGACCGACCTGAGCTGGGTGATTTCCTCATGAGCCCTTTTTAAAAAATTCTATGCAACAAATATTTTTACTTCAGTTTTATAGATGAAGATTCTACGTTGACAGCTTATATTTTGCCCAGGGTTAAAAAATTAAGGTGGAGTTTGAGTCCAGATCTTTGTGTTTCTGTGGCAATGACGGTGACCAACCATCTTGGTTTGTCAGGTACTATCCCTGTTTTACACAGCAAATCTGCAGTCCCAGGAAACTCCTCAGTGTCACACACAGGGACAGCGGATGCCCTTGTTTGGCAAACACCACATCAAATGAGTATGGTTAGAGGAAATGAGAAGCCAGGTGACTTATTAAGTATGCCCCAAAATACAAGTTATTAACCAGCATGTTTGCTTTCTTTTTTCCTTTTATTACTACCTAACCTGGTATATAAAACTAGTTTGTTTTGCTGTTTTGAAAACCACTATCCTAATCTACAAGAATCTGTGAGCCAATAAATTCAGAAACTGATTCTCACATTGCCATATTAAAGGCTGTAAGAAATCCTGTAGTGACAATTCCAGTTTAGCTTTGTCTGAAGAACATTCATTGTCCAAACAAATTACCATTTTAAAAATTTCCTTAATACCAATTACTTTTCATAAAAATAAGGTTCTGTGTAACAACCTTGGGCTGTTAAAGGTCTTATGGCCTAAAAAATTGCATATATTCATTTTTTAAATTGTATCACCTGGGGCGCCTGGGTGGCTCAGTCAGTTAAGCACCTGCCTTTGGCTCAGGTCATGATCCCGGAGTCCCAGGAACGAGTCCTGCATCAGGCTCCCAACTCCATCAGTGTCTGCTACTCCCCTGACCTTCTCCCCTCTCATGCTCTCTCTTGCTATCTCTCTCTCTCTCTCAAGTAAGTAAATAAAATCTTTTAAAAAATAAAATTGTATCACTTATTTGATTAAAGTTCTTCTTTTTAAAAGATTTTATTTATTTATTTGATAGACAGAGATCACAAGTAGGCAGAGACAGGCAGAGAGAGAGGGGAAGCAGGATCCCCGCTGAGCAGAGAGCCCAATGCAGGCCTCAATCCCAGGACCCTGAGATCATGACCTGAGCCGAAGGCAGAGGCCTAATCCACTGAGCCATCCAGGTGCCCCTGATTAAAGTTCCTATATGCTGAATGATATGTCCCTAAAGAATCTCACAATATAATTTTCAAATTCTTCATTTTATCAAGTTATCAAAATGGTCAAAAATGATGAGTTCTAGGAAAAATAAGTAAACCTATAAGAAAAACTTTAGAAAGTCTCCCTTTCTTTCTCCTTTCTTTTTTTCTTTCTTTCTTTCTTTCTTTCTTGATTCTGGGCAATGATTAAGATCAACTAGAGCTGTTAAAAAAAAAAACAACAGTATTGGGAAATACATTCTACATTTAAGTTCATTCACTTGTCTTAATTTTAAATTTAATTGGAGTCCGCCCTCTGGAAAAGAGGTGTCTGTGATAAGGCTGTTTAAGGCTTGTTGAATATGTGCCCTTCGAAACTTCACCACATAAAGTCACAGGATCTTCACAGAAACTCAACATCAATGGAGCATCAGGAACTCTCATTCATTGCTAGTGACAATGCAAAATGGTACAGCCACTTTGGGAGAAAATTTGGCAGCTTCTTGAAAACTAAACATACTCTCACCATACGATGCAACAACTTTACTATTTGGTATTTACCCAAAGGAGTTGAAATCATATATCCACTCAAAAACCATTGCACATATATTTGAGGTAGATTTATTCACAACTGCTGAAACGTGGAAGGAAGTATGTCCTTCAGTAAGTGAACAGTACATCCAGGTAACGGAACATGATGGGATATTATCAGGGCTTAAAAAGAGTAAGCTACCAAGCCATGAAAATACATGGAGGAACCTTGTATGTATATTACTAAGTGAAAAAAAGCAAATCTAAAAAGACTACATACTGTATGATTCTAACTATATGCGTTCTGGAAAAGGCAAAACTACAGAGACAGTAAAAAAGATTCTCTGTTTGCTATGAGCAAGAGGAGAGATGAAAAGCAGAACAGAGATTTTTAGAGTAGTGAAAATATTCACTATGAGACTATAATGATGGGAGAATGTTATTGCACATTTGTCCCAAACTATAAGATGTACACTAAGAGTGAACCATAATGTAAAATATGGACTTTGAGTAATCATGATGTCAATGAAGATTCATCAGTTCTAACAAATGAATCACTCTGGTGAGTGAAGCAGATATTGAGGAGGTTGTGCTTGGGGTGGGGGACAGAGATATACGGAAATTCTTTTTTTGCTCAGTGTTGTGGTGAACCTTAAACTGCTCTAAAAAAGTTAAATTGTAACTACAAAGTAAAAAAAAAAAAATCAACATCTAGTAAGCACAGAGTTTCAAGGTGAAAAAAACAGGTCTGTTGGAAATAAATCAAATTTAACATCCTTTATTATTCTTTTTGAGTAGTAAAAATGATTTTTAAGCCCCTGTGAAGAAATACTCTTCATGTAAAAGGAATACATTAAACAACAAATTTTACCTGAATTATTCAGATTGGCTACTGACCCTGACTGAGTCTTGCTTAAGGACAAAGACTTTTACATTCTGAAACTTTGGTTCATGTAAGTACTCAAAAGTTTCAGATAAAACTAATTAGATTCGTCACAATGGAAAAAAGATACTCAAATGAAAACATTGTCTGGTTTGATTCACCCGTTATTGCCAGGAAGAGACTTTCTTAGAGACAGATCTTTTATTTTGTTGGTTGCATAAATTTCTCCCAGACTTTCTCCACTTCCTAGGAATCTTCTCACAAAGTGAAAGTTGCTCATCTTTTTTAATCCAGGGAAAATAAACAAATATGTTCCAAGATATTTTAGAGTTTGATTTTGATATTTGGAGTTCAGAGATGACTGCCTGCAAGTCATTACAATTTTTGAGAGATAGAAGAACCATCTGAGAAATCATAGATTTAGCAAAAATTAGAATTATTAGTGTATGTTTTATTAAGTGTCAAATTAGCCCTTTACATAATCATGGCATTAGATATTTGAGATAAATCGTATACATTGCCTAAATTGATTCCCTCTACAGATGAAGAAATGTGGAAATGAGATGAATCAGATATCCTGCAGTAGTATTACAAATAGTAGTGATGCCTTTTTACTTTTAATGCTCTAACATATGTTTACATAGTACAATATATTTTTTCAATTATTTTTAGTAAAAATTTTACCAATATCATAATTTTACTTCATTTTTAAAATCATTTCTTTTATTTTTTTAATATTTTACTTATTTATCTGAGAGAAAGAGAGAGCGCATGCTCAAGAGAGAGCACAAGCGGTGGGAGGGGGGAGCAGCAGAGGGCGAGGGAGAAGCAGGCTTCCCGCTGAGCAGGGAGACAAACATGGGACTGGTCTCAGGATCCTGGGATCACGACCTGAGACCAAGGCAGACACTTAACCGATTGAGCTACCCAGGTGCCCCCAATATCAAAATTTTAATTTACGGGCTTATTTCAACCATTTACACACTTTTCAAGCCATAGAATATAAGAAACAAAACATGTCAAGCCTCTAGGCTATTGTCTTGCAAAATACTTTAATATTAGGAGTAGGGGATGCCAATGTGTCAGCAGTGGTTTTGGTCAGTTAGAATGTTCAAGAAGCAGAATTAATTCTATTAAGCCACTAGGGTACTATATAATGCATGGCGCTAATTACTGAACTGAAAAAGATTATGCTATTTTCAGACAGGCCTAATAACTCTCTTAGGGCAGCAATTAAAAAAGTTTGAGTCTGTGCTTTAAGTCCTTTCCTGACTGAAATGAGATTCTGGTAGGAAAACCATTATTTAAAGGGCCACGAAAAGGTCAGTCATGGTCACGTATTATTGTTGAATGCCTTAACATCAGCAGAATAGCACAGATGCTGAAGTTGAACCGAGGTTCAGATTGCTGATGTAACCAGGCCAAATGGATAGCTATCACCTTACAAGTTGTTGAAGACGCCGAAACACCGAAAATCTATCTAAAAATAGAAGTATTTGTAAATTATTTTTTTTAAAGATTTTATTTTTTTTTATTTATTTGACAGACAGAAATCACAAGTAGGCAGAGAGGCAGGCAGAGAGAGAGGAGGAAGCAGGCTCCCTGCTGAGCAGAGAGCCCGATGCGGGGCTCGATTCCAGGACCCTGGGATCATGACCGGAGCCGAACGCAGAGGCTTTAACCCGCTGAGCCACCCAGGCGCCCCTGTAAATTATTTTTGAGAGAGTGCTAAATCATCTTTATTACCTGCCTCTTTCAAAACTTTTTTTCTTTTTTTTAAGGAAGGTAAAATGGTCACTTTAATCGTCCCATTTAAATCTAGGTGCCGTAATGGTTCTGGTCCGATGATCTTCAAGTAAAATACCACTACTTATATGCCAGGGCTGAATAAAAGGCCATAACAAATATTAGTGCAGAAATTTTAGCCAAAGTTCACAGAAATGATAATTACTTTTTTTTCTTTCTCAGTGATTTGTTATTTTCAAAGGGTTTCTTTATATTTTTCATTTCAACAATTATCTACTATGTGTCTACTGTGTGTAAAGCACTGTAGGACACTGGAGTCAGGAAGACACAAATGATGCAGACTGCCTTTCAGAGTCTTGTTTTTAACCCACAAATATCTTCCAACTGAATTTATATCACTATATAATAAACAAATGGTTATGATTGCTGCAAATGTTTTTTTCATTTACAAATAAATCCGAAAGACTCGGCAATCGTAACAAACCCATTCATTTTCCTCCTTCCTGGTGCCATCACCACAGTTAAGACAACTATGATCAGTTACATCGGCTGCCTGGATTGTTCCTGATATCTTCCTAAAAGCTCACCTGCTATCAGGTGCAAACCCTACAATCTATTGTCAGCAGACAGTGTTGCAAAAGAGGGTAACCAGTAATCTTCCTGTATCAAAACTCTCCTCTGGTGGTTCCTTAATGCTCTTAGACTGGAGGTTTGTCATTTCTCTGACACTTAGTGCCAGCTTGCAGAGTAAAAACTCAATAGATAGGCATTGAGTGGATAAATGCATTGATAAATGAATAAATGAATGAACACTGCCCGAAATTAGCAAATTGGTGAACCAGATTTAAAATCTCTATACCATGACTTTAGAGTATTTTTTTGTATAGAGTATAAGAATGAAGAAATTTAACATTATTAACATATTTCTTGGTTATTAAAATATGTGAAATATTGAAATATTTATATTTTACTTGTATTTATTGAATAAGGATGATTTTAACTAAGAAACTTTCAAAGATTTGTTAACTTCTGGAGAAAACTAAAAGTTTAAAACAATCATTTATTTAATATTCCCACAACTTGAAATAATTTATATTATCTCCCAAGCCTAACCACAGGGAGAATTTCACGTACTGAATTGCATTTTTGCAGGTTTTTATGCCTATAACCTGAGTTTTTATTTTGGTGACAATAAAACATGATTTAAATTATCAGGCTATGTACCTGGTACAGTCAATGACCCAAAAGACAATATAGAAAGAAATAATCTCATTAGGAAATATTCTTGCTTTCCTTTCTTAAACAGATCATATATCGAAGATAATGCTATTGTTTATATTAGAAAATACTGTATCATTCCCCTAAGTAGTTTTTCTTCCTTTTTTCTGCCCATGGAGCAGAAAAAAATCATGAAAGCCCTGTCCAGTGATTTCTATCTTTTACATCTGCTGACATTAGAAGAGACCTATCTCTTGGTAACTCCCACAAAATGTCCATCTCTCACCCAATCCATGTATTTTGAATTTTTACAGCAGAAAATAAAACAAAACAAACAAACAACAACAAAAAAAAAAAAAAGAAGAAGAAGAAAAAGTAGTTTCCTGACACTGTCATGCCCTTGTATCACTTTGAATCTGTGTACATTCTCTTTCTCCAACACCCTCTTATAGTTTTTCTCCTGCTCAACCACGTGAAAAGCCCTCCTGAGACAGCCCACCCCTGGAGATCCCTCCTTAACATCCTTTCCCCCATACTGTCCTAATCATATGTGGAGAGCGGGCATATTTTACATGCATCATTCTCTGTTTTGCTTATTTGCTTACTGACATGTTAGTCTCTTCCATTAGACTGGGGATTTTCAAAGATAAGAGTCTTTTTTGGTTTGGGGGGGGTTGTTTTTGTTTTTACTTTTGTTTTTGTTTTTAAGTGCTACAGAGGGAAGGGAGTAAGCTCCCAGCAGAGTGAAATTTGGAGCAAGGTTTTGGTGAAATTGTTAACAGAATGCATTGCTAAAAATCTCTCAGACCCCAAATTTGCCTTGCATTTTGATACATGACCCATGCGCTTCAATAATGATATGACTTCCATGAGAAAATAGTCATCTCATTTTGCTCTCATCCTTCTCACAGTAGACAGCAGTGGTAGGAACACGGTGACTAATCGAGTATTCAAAATGAGCACTTTAGTTCTATTTGGGGATGAATGCCACATGCAATCTTCATCAGAGAGCTTTAAAGGCACCATCTTGGAATGGATGAAAGCCTGCAATTCGACAGAACGAGAGCAGCAGGTGGAGACACACCCTGAGCACAGGTGGAGACATACCCTGACATCAATGAAAAGACTAGATGTCCATTTGTCTTCTTATCAGCTTTGCTACCTGAAGGTACCCCCACAAACCCATAGTACTCTTATAAACAGTGTACATGGGGAATATCAGTGATGGTCACCAAACAAAGTCACCTAGTTTTGAGAAAAAAAAATAACTCTGGGTTATTCTTTAACATTCTATGAGATGGTTTCCTGAATTTAACTTATAATTAACAGGATCCATTCACATATCCAAAAATAGAGAATTCAATGCTTTCAATCCTTACCTAGGACCAGTCTCATAGCCAGACACAAATTTAAAGCCAAAAATCCATATCTTTTTTTTTTTTCTTTTCATTAGGTGCAGAAAACAACCACAAAACCTCTGTCTGATGTATAAACTGGGAGAGCAACTAAAATAACACTGTCCTGGCTGGTTCATACACATCTGCTTAATAATACACAAATAAACAAATGAAATCACTATGTATATGAAATGCTTTGCAACTTTTGCTCTTATTTTTCATAAGTCTAGTTTCATAAAGAATGTGATCATCTCATTCCACACATGCTATGATCCTCTTTTATCTCCGCTGTCCATAAGATGACCAACAGAAGGAAGAAAACCTTCCTATCAACAGCAGAAACATTTAATATTTAGAGGTAAATATATGTAGGTAGGTGTATGCATAATAAAATATGTTGAATAAACAAGTGAAGTCCAGACCCATGGAGAATAAAAGATGAGTCTGGTCGTGTTCATATCAGAACAGTGCACTGCATTTAGAATTAAAAGATTCCTTGTTTGATTTCATAAAACATTTATTGCTTTTTGTTCCTAAAACAAATTAAGATTTTCATCTTCTTCCTAGAGTGTCCCAAAGAACACTCTACTTGCCAGCAGTTAGATACAAATAGATAAAGATACAGATATATAGATCCAGATGTAGATGGACATATTAGTAGATAGAGATATACCTTAATTGTAGTTGTGTGTGCTCCAGGGTATTCTTTTTCTTCCAGTGTTGACCATCTTTCTATAAATTTGGATACCAGGGAATCATCATAGTCCACTATCTGAAATCCAGAGACGTTTGCACCTCCAAACTGAATTTTTAATAGGTCTCCATCAGTAAATCCCTAGACATAGAGCACATATGTCAGGCTTTCCATTAAGACTCAAAGAGAACTTAACATTTACCCAATAACTCCATACATTGTGGTTTTACAAATGTCAAAGAACACATGAGATATAAAAAAGCCTGGAGGAAATGTTTCGTGTATTTATCAACCAATACTCTGCACTAGTACCTACTGTCATCTTGGCATCACAGCGGATCCTTAATCAATGATTGTTTATTGGTTGTACTCACATAAAAGCTCTCCATTTTACTGAGAAATCTTCCGTGGGTAAGTACTGGTTTTATTTATTCAATCTACAACAGAGCACTACCACATAGTTATAAATACTCAAGAACATAAAGCTAGTTCCCCAAGAGATACAACATAGTAAGCAAGTTATTCCTATTTTAATTGTTCATTCTCATAGGTGATAAAACATCTTTAAAATGAGAATGGAAGGTACTAAATGCCTAGTTACCATTTGCAAACACTCAAACAATATCATATTAAGTATGGAGCTTAACTTTTTATAAAATATATGAAAGTTTAAAAATCAATCTCTTGCATTATTAGAATGAATTCAGTCATTAGTAAAACTATCATGTGGTGCTGCCATTAATTTCAAATATTGCGCTGTCATAAATTCTATCACAGTTTGAGAGGACATTATCTCAAGGATGAAGTCACAATTTTAATAAATCACAATTATAAGTACTTTTTACCTTATACACTTACTTCTCATTATTCTGCATAAGGATTGAAAATATCCCTGAATCTCAAATATGGGAGAATCTTTTCTTTGTTATTGATATTTAAAAAACATATTTTAGTACTATTTGTGTAAAGAGGGATAATTATTTCATTATTGGGTCAAATTTTGGTTTTTCTCTTTATTGAAATAATGCAAATAGTGCAAGAATATATATAACAAAAGTCACAGATTTTCTGCTCTGTCCCCTCCACGCTCTAGTTAAGCTGCTTCAAAACAAGCAATTTCAGTAATTTTTGTTTTTCATATATTTACCTCCATATTTCTGCACACATTTTCTCTATTTTTTCTTAATTTATCAATTTTGATATCTTTATTGAGTTTATGTTTATGTGTGATGTGTATATAATTCATCCACATTTACCTGCTCACCCATTTTCATGTTCATGGTTATCATATTTATAATTCTGTTATTCAGAGCTGTCAAATAATGTGGTATGACTGTATTTTCTTTTTTTTTTTTTTTTTTCTTAAGAGAGAGAGAGTACTAGTTGGAGGGGAAAGGCAGAGAGAGAGAGAGAGAATCTTAAGTAGGATCCATGCTCAGCACAGAGATGGGGCTCAATCTCACAACCCTGAGATCATGACCTGAGTGGATACCAAGAGTTGGGAGCTTAACCGACTGAGACACCCAGGTGTCCCTGCATTCTCCTTCTTGAATAGTATCTCACTCTAATGTTAATAATTGCTTCATTTTTTTCACTACTATAGTTTTCTATGTGCCTATCCTTATTTTTCTCTAGTTGCTCCATGAGAACTTTTCATGTTTATATAAGTAAATCTTTTTTAAAGTAATATCAAACATATTGAGTAATCTATTTCTCTTTTTTTCTGAATATTTAATTTACAGGAGACCTTCTGAATTCTGTGATTTGAATTGATGCCTCTTTCCAACTCTTCTGCAATTGTTACTCTGGAGTGTCCCTTCACCATGTTTCTGACTTGTTCTCTCACTTCCTTGATCACTATTCTCTCATGTTTTACTCCCTTCTTCTTCCAGAGCCCTCAATAGTTTCTCAGACACATTGGAGATAAATTTTTTGAGACACTGAATGTCTCAAGATATCTTCATTTTGCTCTGACACTTGATTACTCTCATAACCCGAAGACGTTGTTCCACTGACTTTTATTGTTCCTATTGAAAAATACAATGTCATTATTTCTAATTATTTTTTGCATGTGACCTGCTTCATATTTCTCTCTGCCTTCTCCTCCCACCTGTCTGAAACTTTTAAGATGTTCTATTGATCTCTGAAATTTCATGATGACATTTTCTTTGAAACATAAAAGAAGTCTCTTTTCTTTCATTGTTTTGTGTAGTCAACGGGTATATTCGTGTCATCGAGTACTGGGAATTTTTCTGAATGTTCTTTGATAATTTCTTTCCCCTGCCTTCACTGTCTGTCTTTCTAGAATGCCTATTATTATGACATCGTAACTCTTAGATTAAACATCTAAGTTTTTCACAGGTTCCATGTACACACCACCTCATACTGTATTGTCATTTTGTTACATAATCTGGAAGATTTTTCTTAAACTTATCATCAAAGTCATAATTTTATTTGTTGTAGTAGAAAAAAAGTTAACTTTCCATAATTCTTTCTTATTCTCTGAGTTTTTCCTCTTTTTCATAACATACTTTCTCTCTTCTTTATGGATAATTTTCTCCTATTACTCTGCAGATACTCTTTACAATTTTAAACATTTTTCTTGTGTTTTCTGCCTGCCCTGTTTCTGTTTATTTATTCATTCATTTATTTGTTTTGTATTACATCCTTCATGGCCCAGACTTTTCTCAAATGCCTGATTCTCCTTGGCTATTTAACACTCTGACACTAAAAGATTTCTTGGAATTTCCATGTGCCTGGGGAGGCTACCGGATGAATGTGCTTCACTGTATGGTAGTCAGGTGGGGGTGGATTGCAGTACTTTCTGTCCATATCTAGGTTGAAGAAATGAGAACTGCCTCCCTTTATGACCACTTCTTCATCACTTTATGTACAAATTATCCTTTTAAACGTTGTATCAGGAACTTAATCACAATCTGTGTTTTGGGAGTCTAATCCACCATTACCAGTTCCTGAGGAAATTCATCAATAGCTTTATCTGAGGACTTTTCTTTTATCACCACCTCGTTTAACACTCATTAGACCCTAGACAGAGAAAGGGAGCTATCTCCAGTTGAGAGTTTGGAAGATGAAAGCTCTTCAACTCTGAATGGCATTCTTCAATTTTAAATGTCAGTGAAAATTTCAAGTGCCCTCTAAATTCATAGAAACTGCAACACTCCTCAGATACTTTGAACTTACTGACTCACTGGAAGTTCCATATGGTGAAGATGCCAAGTATTCAGAAATGGAAAAGCAGAATCTGAATTCAGATAAAATACAAGCTATGATCCTCCCTAGAAGATGACAGCAACAGGCACACGTTTTCTATTTTCTAATTTTTTTCCCCACTTTGGTCATCTGTACATTTCTTTCCATTTCATAGCATCAGATATCAACTCTCAAATTGATGAGCCACCTTCTGTCATTATTTCTCAATGTTCCAATATAATCTTCTCCATCTGGACATTTTTAAAGATCACGGCTTTCAATGTGGCTCTGTGTTGTTCATCAAATGGCACAATTCACACAGGGGACTGACTGTCCAGGCTGTTCCCTGCACAGAATGTGGTTCTGAAGAGAGTGAATACAGAGTTTCATTTATTTTAACCCCTGCTTCTCTGGTAGGGAGTCATTTAGGATCTGTAATATCACATCAATAGATAAATTCTAATGAATTTTATAATAGCCATTTCATTGGCAAACAGAAGTTTTATCTGAACAACCAACTTCTACTAATAACATGCAGATTTGAGATTTAATATTCTAAATCACTGGTGCCACCTTCTAGTGAAAACAGCTTTTATTAGTTATAAAGTTTTTTTTTTCCCCCATCATTACTAGAAATAATGTCTTCTGATAGAACAATATAATATTCCAGAAACTACCTACAGAAATAAATCTACAGGGGTGCCTGGGCTCAGTGGGTTGAGCGGCCAACTCTTGGTTCGGCTCAGGTCATAATCTCAGGGTCATGACATCAAGCCCCGAGTAAGGCTCCATGCTGCTGAGCATAGAGCCAGCTTGGGATTCTCTCTCACCCTCTCCCTCTGCCCTTACCCTCCATCCCTCTTTCAAAGAAAGAAAGAAAGAAAGAAAAAGGAAGGAAGGAATGAAGGAAGGAAGGAAGGAAGAAAGAAAGTCAGTCAGTCTACATTTGGGTAAATATGAGACCTTTCCAAAGTCTTATTATGCTATTTAGAATAAGCCCTCATTTTCTCCCTCTTTTTCTATCTTCCTGAGACTGGGGAGGGCAGTTTTCTCAGTCAAGTAAGATCATACTTCATCAAAGAACATAGAACTTTGCAACAGTAAAGGCTTAAGGTCATTTTACTACTGATCTGAAAACTATTTAGAAAAAAATGTCTAACAATAATTCTAACTTGGCTCTGATTATACTTAAGAGAAAGAGATATAATCAAACACTTAGATGTTCAGTATGATCATAATTTGACAGAAAGCCTAATGAAAAACTGATCAGCTACAGGGATTAAATGTCATTGTGTTGCTTACATAGTAAATAGAAAATCAGAAATAAATAAAAATTCTTGACATTTGCAGCTTTAATCTTTCACTAAGATGTATTTTCACAAATGTGTATTTATCTCAAATACTATGTTTACTGAAAACTGTAAAGGAATGCACAAAGGGAAAAATTATAAAACACTGTGATAGAAACAAGAGGAAATTTGAACAATTGAACTAGATTATTTTTGAAAACTTTTCCATAATTAAATATGCCTTCAAAGACAATTTATGAAGTTTGTCAAATATTTCTTACATCACTTATAATAGGAAATTGATTAGAGTATATAAAGTGGGAAGTCAGTCTAAAACACAAACTGAGAAAAACATTGTTACTTCTAACTGATCAATATAATCAAGATACGTTTTTAAAAGTACCACTAATAAATGCTGGTCATTCAAAACTATTTTCTAAGTATCTCTATTAAAATTAAAAATATCAATTAATTCACCTACCAGATTTGCAATGATATAATGGTAACCTTTAACATGTTTTCCAATGGTAATAACCTAACAAAGATAAAGAAATAATTATTTAATACATGCAAATAATAGAAATTATAATTATTGATGTTATGACCTAATTGAGGAAAAAAGTGGAATTTTATCTACTATGTTTTCTGATATCCTATGATGGGTCCTATTTGACAAAATATAATTCTCAAACACAGAGAATATTTCTCTCAGAAAAAAGTGACAATACATTTCAGTGCTTTATAAATGCTATCTTTCAAGAAGTCAATAAGTAAACAAATAATTATTTCAGTTTTGTCTTCAGTGAAAATAAAGTCACAAGATTTTAAGAAATGTAAAATGAAAAGAATATTGAATCCATAAGTCATAATTTTATTTCCACAAAAGCTATTTTTCTAAAACATTAGACAGCTGAAATCAACACCTGAGCTTTTATATTCACACACTGACACTCAAATTTATAGTAGAACATTAATTTATAAATTACTAATAAGCATATAAAAGAATTCTTATATGAATTTATAAAATAATATTCCCATCTTAAGAGTCTTGAGATGCTTGCAATTTAGTTCAAATGAACATTATTATTTCCAGCTTGAGGCAGCAAAGCATCAGAGAAGCTAATCTTTCTCCACAAATCTAAGTCAAAACTCGGCAAGATAAACGTATGATGGAACACGAGGTTGAGGTCTTATTGGTAATGCTCATGAGAGTTTGGGACATTACAGAATCAGTGTGACTTGTCACTGATCTATAGCAATTCAAGAGAGTAAGACATTGGTGAAATGGCCATACTGTAGTCCTAGTACTTAGATATTCAAATGTAGCTCTTATTTTTAAGAAAATTTCACACCAAAAGAAAGCAGGAAATGCCAGGACTGCAGAGAAACATTCAAACCATTAGCTCATTTCCCTGATGATACAGTTTTGGTGACTTCCTATTGCTTCTAGTATAATAAGCAAAATCCTTAATTTATGCTACAAAGTCCAGTAATCTTGCAAGCTTCTCCAGGCCCTCTTTTTCCACTCTCTATACTAGGGTCTCATTGGCCCTCCTTTTAAGTATTTTTGTACACGAAAAGGCTTCTTTCCATTACCTCAGGACTTCACATATTCTGCTTCCTTGCTTGGAAAGCTCTCTCAACCACCATATCATTTGTCTTATTAATGCTTCAGGCACAAGGAATCTGAGCCCAATGTTACCTCCTGGGAAAGGATTTCCTTGACCTTCTCTTATCCCAGACAAAGTCAGGTACTCTAAAGCAATGCATTTAGTTAAAGAACCAGGGCAAAATCCTAGGAAAGATTCCACCAAATGCCCCTTTGATGTTAAATGATAGCTATTTGGAAGAGAGTTAGGGCTTGTATCATATTCTAACCTATTTTTATGTAATGCAGCTAAATCACTTTTTCCAAGAAAATGAACCCTCTGTATTGAAAGGAAAATTGCAAAGAAAAGATGTCCTTCTGCATGAAAAATATATTAATTAGCATCACTTTAATTGAATTGATTTTGTCCCTCATACTTCCTACTGACATCTGTTGGTTCTGTTTACTGTTCAATCTACTTTCTGAATCATGCATGCCTTCCTTCTGGGAATTAAAAACAAACAAACAAGCAAACAACAACAACAACACAAATCTTACAAATGGTGCTACCAGTAGTTGAGTAGAGCGTTCACTGAAATGGGGGGGGAGGGGGATATGAAAATTCACTAGCTCTGCCTCTACATAGGAATTCATGTTGACCATGCCATCGTATTTTTGCTTTATAATAATAATTAACACTGCACTAACAATAGTAAACTTATATTGATTTCTAAGTGTTTCTGATGGCTGACTCCCTTTTCCACCCAATCACAACCAGAAATACGTAACTCTAAGGTTTTATTGAATGATAAAATTTTCATAATCAAGAAAGATTGGTTCTCTTTCTAACTTTAAGCTATTATAACAGTAAAGTTTCATCACCTCTGTTCTCTTATAAGTATTTATAGAGTGAATAAGTAAATACTGTTTCTTTTTCTTTAAATGTAGTTCAATCCCACTTTTTGCTTGGGTCACTCTATTCCTTGAAGGTCTTCCATGATCTCCTAATCTAAATTTTTTTGTATTTTTTTTCATAACATCCTGTTCTCTTCATTCATATATACCACCATTATAATGGCATATTAATTTATGTAAATATATCATAAATATTTACCTTAATGGGGTTGCCTGTTTTATTTAACATTACTTTCTTGGATCTGCCACCGTGCTTGTCTGGCAATATTAGACACCCAAGGAAATTTACTGAATGAGTAAATGAATGAAAACAAACCAGACAAATGCTGCCAGTGTGTGAACCCTCCATAGATCCTCCTGTCCCTATTAAAGATAGGTTCTTCCTCCTCCTCTTAGACTACATTGCTTTCCAACTTGTAGAACTACAGTGTGACATGTAAAATTTGTCTTCCCCTCTAAACCATGGGTTAATGGAGTACAGCTACCACTATTCCCTGTCTTTGCACATTTCATTCTAGACACAGAGGATGTCTGCAGTTAATGTTTGTTGAATGATGCAACCAACCACTGTACACACTCATTTAATAATTCAAGAGTGTCTTATGAAAATACAATGAACATGTGCAAAGTCTCTGTACCTTTTGAATGGATGTCCATATGTACATTTAATCATCATATATTTGTTTCAACATATTACATTCCATATATTCCCAAATTCTCCTATAGTTTCCGTCTTCTAGTTTTGGAAATAATGATTTTCATGTAGACTTTCAACAACATTTATTATGATGATCCATGAATACATAAATTCTTTAAAAAAAGACTAATGACTATTATTAAAATTCAGTTTTAATGAGAATCTCCTATGAAATTCAAATGAGTTGCCGAGGATCACATTTGAACAAGAGGCCTTCAGGTTAAAACAACCCTAACTTCATCTCCTGAGACAAGAATTAAGACTTTTTCACTGAAATGTTCACCTCTCTGGCATAAAACATTTAGCTCTTTCTCATAACAAGTTAGTTTATCTAGTTATTTAATATTTTATGTGAGATCCATTTTGTATGTCTTAGGGCCTGTATTATTACACATCAATTAAAGCTACATCAACATTTATGTTTGCAAAATGCTTTGTGTTATATAAATGGTGAATTAATTTTTTACTCAAAACCTAGAAGGGCCAAGAAATGCATACTTAACTGCACATTTTTCTTCCAATCCTATATTAGTCCAAGGAACTAACAGCCACACACACACACACACACACACACACACACACATTTATCAGTTGGGAAAAGAAGCAGATACCCAGTGAAGCAGATCTTAACTCACTAAATCATGATGCTACTTCACCAACATCCCTGGTCATTTACCCTACATATAATATAGTGGATCTTATTTTTATCATTAGGATATTACTGAATAGCTGTCCTATCCTAAAAGACCTTAAATGGAATCAAAGTGGTATGGTAAGCACAGATAAAACATCCTTAAGTCCAGTAAACTTCTCAAACAGCAAACACAGACTGAATATGTCTCCCCTACATATTTTAATTTCAAAGATTAATAGTTTTATAGTGACACAAAGCCCACCTAGCAGGAGGAAACAAAAACCTTGGAAAAATAAATATAGGCTTTCTCTGAAGATGTGTTCAGACAACATAGGCACAATGTTCCATACTGTGCTCTAAGGTTTGATGGTCTCCATGTTTTGCCACAAACTACTCACTTCTCTCTTAGAACCCCAGCCTTACTTTCACTTAATTAGTGGCCACTTCTTTATCTCTAAAATGTTCAACAATTTAATTTTAAATTTCCGACTAAAATATCAAACTTTAGGGCAATGCTTATCATATAGAACATAAGACTCAGTAGCTACATATTGAATATAGTTAATGATTAGCATGGTGTGTCAGCATGACTGAAGACCCTCTGCTACTGCTAACTGAAACCAGAGGTAATTTAATTGATGACCTTTGCTTCATCCTATATAAACCATAAAGGAAAAACTGCTGTTCAGCACCTCACACGAATACTCACTGCAAATGCTGACACTGCGCACACATTCTATATTTGGTGCCATTAGAAAACAGAATAGCCAACCTGGTCTACGATGTCGTTTACTTTATCCCGTTCACAGTCCAGGATTACACGCCGTTCCTTTTTTAACTCCAGATCTTGAAAAAGTGATCGGTATGTCTCATCTTTCTTGTCATTGTTAATGTTTCCAACATTGATAGCAGTCACTTGCCATTTCTTTTCTGCAGCAGAATCCAGTACAGCTTGCAGTGTTGATAAGCCTAGGAAGGCAAAGAAAAATGATGACCGCAAAAGATACTTGAATAACTCAGAATTACGTTGTGAAATTGACAGCAAATATATTTTTAAGTCTGATATTTTTGTGCAACTGAGGGGATGTTGACTCCTCTAAAAAGCTACAATGAGGATCTTTATCGACATTGAATTATTTCTGCTTCACATCAAAAACTCTTTTATCTATATGCTATTGTTCTGATGGAAAGAACCATATTCCGGTGGGGGGGATAGTCTCCCCTTCTTTCAGCTCTTTCAGCTGTCTTCTTTCGGATATTACCAAAGAGTAATGTCTGTGATACCTTTGGTTAACGTGAGATCCAAAGACATGACACACATTTCTTTCTCTTACAGAATGGGAAAGACTGTTTCTTTACATATGACAGCCTATCATTTCATATTAACATCCTCAAGAGGATGTTAAATGAAAATGTTGCAACATTTTCAGGGAGACAAATCTACATGAGTCTCTGTGAGCATAGGATCCAATAATCTCAATGAGGCTGTTAATTTTCCTCCTATTGTCTTCCAGTCAGCCGTTGTTTTCCTCAGCCTTCTGTCACATCATGTTTTTGTTATTGGGACTGATCCCATAGAGATTAAAATGTTCACCTATTAACCAGATGGTAGCAGTTAGTTTTCTAGCTCAGATTTGTTACATTTACTTAACTTTTCAAATGTAAGACCTGTTTACTATTTATCAGTAACTTTGCTTATGACATCTTATGACTTAGAAAATTTTCTTTGTATTTTTAATAAAAATATATTACTTCATACATAGGATTGAGAAGGAAAATAATTGGGGAACTTATTCCCTAAAGTTAAATCTTCAGTTTAGCACTAGGAAAAGCAGTACATAAGCTTGTCTTCCACATCACTTCAAGTCTTCACAGCCAACCTAAATTCATCATTTCTATTAATAGCTTAATGAACAAAACAAAATCTGGGCTCCAAAAAGAATTCAGGACTCATCACATCATCTTCCTGATTCCAGAAAGTCCTACATCTTTCTCAGAAGAATGCTGATTTCTTTTTAGCCATAAAATGTGGGATTTACCTAATATGATCACACTACTCTATAAATTTTATTCACGTGCTACACTTTATTTTCAATCTATTTACTATGGCAAAAATATGTGCATTGTAAAAAAAACAAAACTACTGAACCTGGAAACAGCATTAAAAATTGTATTGATTCAGCACTGACCAAGAGTATATAAGATTAGCTTAGAACATCTTGTGATACAAAATGCAAGGAAGCTCTCCAAAACTATCAGAGTTGTGTCAAAAGACTCAGGAGCCAATGTGATGAAGATCAAGTAAATTTGAGGCAATTTGGATATCAATAGGAATAATAACCGCAAAAGACTTAAATATATAATATATTTTAAACCCACAAATTCTTATTAATACCAAAAATTATAAACTACCAAAACCGAAACAGCAAGAAATAGAAAACTTGAACAGACTGATAGCCAGCAAAGAAATTGAATCAGTGATATTTAAATATATATAAATATCTGGTTGCCTTTGAAGAATACTAGGAGCTGAGTTATTATTTTGAAATTGGTAAATAAAGGAAAAGAAACAAGCATTTTCCTACCCCTCCTTTATGACCTATACTCAGGATAATAATTAGTTAAGACAGTTTTTCCTTTTTTGGAAAACCTCATTTGTCCAGCTGACAAATGACAAATGATGAAGGAATATAGATTCAGAATTACAACCATCTTTTAACGCACAGTGAATTAATGAATCAAGGTAAAAATCATTAACTGCTGCTAAAATGCAAAACTTACCTGTCTCATTTAACATCATCTATGGAGTATTCCTGCCAAAAAATAAACATGAATCTTTCCAGACTTCTAGCTCTAGCTACCGATTTATAAGGAATATGTGGCAGAGTAATATGCTAAATATCGGAGCGTTGCAATCATCAAATTGAAACTCTACATATGTTATTAAAAACTTAAGAAATATATTAACCAATTGGGGAATAAAAACCTCATTTTTATCTTGATTCAAATAAACTGTGGGGAAAAATAGATGATGATATTAATAAATTACTGTAAATCTGCCTGCATATGATAATGACATTGTGGTTATTTCACAATACAAACTGAAATATGTACAGATGAAATTACATGATGGCAGGTATTTGTTTCAAAATAATTGTGAAGGACAAGGGATATAGATAATTACAGAATTCCTTGTACATTTGTCATTAACAAAGCTGAGTTAAGAGTCCTTGGGGATCTTCATATTATTCTATTTTTTATTTAAAACATTTCATTATGAAAATTGAAAATAATTTATTTTTATTTCAAATTGGGAAGTTGAGCCATAAACTGAACTTAAAGGGAATTTGTGTTTTGTTTTTTTTTTTTTTACAAAACAACAATAATTTTTTCTTCTGTCCAGTCGTGTACCAAAAACAGGATACACAAGAATTTCTCAAAGAATAATTTATTTTTTTTATTTTTTTTTCAAAGAATAATTTAAACAAGAGACCACTTTCCATTGTAAAAAAAAAATCTATTAATGATAAAATTTCTTTTAAAAACTTCATGGATCACCTATGATTTCCATCCACTACTTATAAATAAATCATTCTATGATATAATTCAAACCCTCTTCCTGTTTTTCATCATCAGTGAAGATAGAACATACAGCTGGCCATCATGATCAATTCAAGAGCTCTCAAAGTGCTTGAAAACAGTTATTAAATCTATCCAGTCTTCTTTCCCAAGTAGGAAAATTAGCTAATTTTCTAAACTTCTTTCACTATCTAGGTCCTACTTTTTCACAAATTTTAATCTTTATGCAACTAACTCTTCCTTGTTACCTCCTTAAAAACATGATATCTATGAATGATCTTTCATATGCTATCCACGTCTTATCATATAACACTGCAATTCCTTTCTTCTAAGCAGAAATTATTTTTTGTTTTTATTTAATTATGAAGTTGACCACATATTAAAATTTCAAGTGGTGATGTTCTTGATATTCTATCTCATCTTTCAATATATATTACAAGAAATTTTAGATACAAATAATTATTTGTAGGGACGCCTGGGTGGCTCAGTCGGTTAAGCGGCTGCCTTCGGCTCAGGTCATGATCCCAGCATCCTGGGATCGAGTCCCACATCGGGCTCCTTACTCGGCAGGGAGCCTGCTTCACCTTCTGCCTCTGCTTGCCACTATGTCTGCCTGTGCGCTCTCTCTCTCTCTCTCTCTGACTAATAAATAAATAAAATCTTTAAAAATAATAACAATAATTATTTGTAAATGGGTTTAATCAAGTGATATTTCTATACCTAACATTGGCAGTTCATCTTGTTAAAAAAAAAAAGGAAGATGATATATTACATTACTAAGAAGGCATTTTAAAAAATAGTTGAGTTCTCAATGAATTCATTCTATGTGTCAAAAGTAACTCACAGTTGGTGTGGATTTTCTCCTATTAAAACTCTCAGAATTAATGTTTTGTAACCTATGAAGCCTAAAAATATTACATCCATTAAGAAGCTAAATAGCTCAAGTGGTGCAATATCAGATTTGATTAATTTAGTGTCATCAGAAGACAGTGAATAATATTAAATCATCTAGGAACAGCCAGAAGTAACTCACAATCCATAATATAGTCTGACTCATGATTTAAAGAGATTGCTGTCCCCTGCTTAGTAATCCATATTCTTAGACTTGTTTTTTCAGTAATAGTAACAGACCTCTTAGGCTCCTAACTTGATCTGTGTCTTCCTCACAACTAAGGCTTTTGTGTTAATTCTGGTTAGTTTAAAATTAACAGATCATTTTAAAAATCACTGAAAATACATGTTGCAACTATTGAGGTGAAATTAACCTCTTCAAACCTAACACGAATTCATTTCTTGGTCTCTTGGTACCACATTCTAATTAAGGGAAACAATATTACCTGAGATAATTACTCTTTCCTTTCCACACAAACTAGCGTAAAGTTATCTTCATTAATACCTCCATCCTTTAACCAGACTATAAACTTGCATGAACAGTGGGACTTCTTTAAAAATATTGGTTTACTTCAAGTTATTAGTAAGTAGTAATTGTTCTACTCTAGTATGTATACTGTATCAGGATATTTGAATTATAGCAGAAACTGATTTCTTTTTACCAAATTACTCAGGACAAAGAAAGCTTGAGATACACAGTTGTTCATCTACAAATTGGAAAATTAAAAAAAAAACAGAAAATTAAAGATTCCCCCGAATCATATATTTAAAATGCATTTTAAAGTAACTCAAGAATATTACAAAGTCTAAAATTAAGTTCTAAACTCTATAAATTATCAGGCTTTTGGCTAAAATAAAGAATAGCTAGACTATGTTTTGTTGGATTACATTACCACTTCAAATGCTTAATTTTTGCAAAACTAGTTATAGTTGTATAACCTATTTGTGAGCTGACAATCACCCTAAAATTCTTCCAAAGTATTACCATCAGTACTTCACAGTTTCATCTTGAGCTAGTGTTAATAATACTGTGAGAGAGTTATAGAAACGTCATCAGTCTAAAGACAGGTAAAGTCTAAGTGTTTTAATTGGTATATTAGCGGATAGATTAAAAATGATTACTGCAAATAGGTATATTTCATTCAGATCATTTCTTTCTTTTCAAAAATATTTTCTTTGTTTCATTTAAAATTCACTGCCCTTATTCATCTTTCAGGCACAGAAATTAATATTTATGATCACTAAATCATGGCAGCATGCCTAGGCAGATTAGATTAACATACATTTCCCTCATTGACTTTCTCAGGAACATCTGAAAAGAAATTTATAATTTGGAAGTATTTTTATTCTATGCATGATTTCTTCTTGGAACTGGAATCAAAGAGCCTTCCCTTCAGGGAACAAATAATATAGTTTAAAAGTAAAATCAAGACATAAAGATATAAAGCATTAGTTCTACTTTTACTTACGATCTATAGAAGTGTGTTGTCTTACCTTATTGACACTGAACCAATAAATAAGAGACACATTTTGATTAAAGTCTTGGTTCAAATTGAATACATAAGGTGATATTTAATGCATTAACATAGGTAAACCCATTACTCTATAGTTTCAAATGTATTGAAGATCTGTCTACCTACTGTCTTTGAAGAAATAATATGCTTTATTTTATTTTATTTATTTATTTGACAGAGAGAGACACAGCAAGAGAGAGAACAGAAGCAGGGGGAGTGGGAGAGGGAGAAGCAGGCTTCCTGCCAAGCAAGAAGCCTGATGCGGGGCTTGATCTCAGGACCCTGGGATCATGACCCGAGCCAAACGCAGACGCTTAATGACTGAGCCACCCAAGCACCTCAATAATAATATGTTTTTAGGAAGAGCATTGGTTCATCAAGAAGTCACAGGCTGCTGCAATATGGCTTGGATAAAGAGAAGACAGCAGTCCTAAAACATCACAGGCACCAAATGAACATTTTCAGCACTGCTTTCATGGGTAAACTTGAACTAGAAGAAGATGAACTTTACAAAGACCAAGATGCATCCATGTCCTGCCTTGATTATAACTGGGACATGGACTCCTGGACTTGTTGCTCAGCATTTTGATGGATGGTGGGAAGGACGAAGGGTTTAAAGGGTAGTCTTAGTTAGGAGCAGTGCAATAAATAAGAATAGAAAATTTATTTTTTTTTCATCCAGCTGATATTTGGGTCAGAAAGTTATGAGCCATTTTCAAGCTTTGGCCCCATGCTGCTCAAAAGAACAACAATTAGTATATTTAGAAATTAATATTTAATAATATGGGGCGCTTGGGTGACTCAATTGGTTAAGTGTCTGCCTTTAGTTCAGGTCATAATCCCCTGGTCCCTGGATTAAAACACACATCAGGGTCCCTGCTCAGCAGGAAGCCAATTTCTCCTTGTCCTTCTGTCCCTCCCCATTGCTTGTGTGCTTTCTCTCTCTCTCTTTCTCTCTCTCTCTCTCAAATGGATAATAAATAAAATATTTTTTAAAAAGCCATATGTTTTATTCTACACTCAGAAAATATTATTAAAAATTGAAAAAAAAAACCTGTATGCCAATAGATTGGACAACCTAGAAAAAAATGGATAAATTCCTAGAAAAGTATAAACTTCCAAAACTTAAATAGGAAGAAATAGAAAATTTGAACAGACCAATAACCAGCAAAGAAACTGAGTTGGTAATCAAGAAACTCCCAACAAACCAAAGTCTAGGACCACATGGCTCTTCACCTAGATTTCATAGGTGAAATCTACCAAACATTTAAAGAATAGTTAATATCTAGTCTTCTGAAACTATTCAAAAAATAGAAAAGGAAGGAAAACTTCCAAATTCATTTTATGAGGCCAGAATTACCCTGATACCAAAACCAAATAAAGACACGACTAAAAAAGAGAGCTACAGGACAATATTTCTGATGAATATTCTCAATAAAATATTATAAAACTGAATTCATTTATACATTTTTAAAAAATCACTCACCACAATCAAGTAGGATTTACTTCTGAGTTGCAAGGGTGGCTCAATATTCACAAGTCAATCAATATAATACATCACATCATAACAGAAAGGATAAGAACCATTTAATCAATTCAAAATATGCAGGAAAAAAAAAAAACATTTGACAAAGTACAATATCCAGACATAATAAAAACCCTGAACAAAGTAGATTTAGAGGGAATATATCTCAACATAATAAAGGCCATCTATGAAAAACCCACAGTGAACATTATCTTTAATGGGGAAAAACTGAAACCTTTTCCCCTAATGTCAGGAACAAGACATGCATGTCTACCCTCACCACTTTTATTCAGCATTGTACTGAAGTCCTAGTCACAGGAATCAGACAACAAAAAGAGATACCAAATTGGTAAGGAAGAACTAAAACTTTCACTATTTGGAGATGACATGATACTGTATATAGAAAACTAAAAAGATTGCATCGGAAAACTGCTTGAACTCATACATGAATTCAGTAAAGTTGCAGAATACAAAATCAATGTACAGAAATCTCTTGCATTTCTATACACCAATAATGAAGCAGCAGAAAGAGAAACTTAAAAAAAAATCTCATTTACAGTTGCACCCAAAATAATAAGATACCGAGGGATAAACCTAATCAAAGTGGTGAAAGACCTGTAAACTATAAAACACTGATGAAAGGAATTGAAGATGACAGAAAGAAAAGGAGACATTCCATGCTCATGGATTGGAAGAACAAATATTGCTAATATGTTTATACTATCCAAAACAACCTGTACACTTAATGCAATCCTTACTAAAATACCAAGAGCATTCTTCACAAAACTAGAACAAATAATCATAAATTTGTGTATGGAAACACAAAAGATCCCAAGTAGCCAAAGCAATTTTGAAAAAGAAATGCAAAGCTGGAGACATCACAATTCCGGACTTCAAGTTGCATTACAAAGCTCAAGTGATCAAAACAGTATGGTCCTGCACAAAACAGACACATAGATCAATGGAACAGAACAGAAAATCCAAAAATAAATTCACAATTATATAGTCAATTAGTCTTCAACAAAGCAGGAAAGAATATCCAATGGGAAAAAGACAGTCTCTTCAAAAAATGGTGTTGGGAAGACTAGACAGCAACAGAGAAAAGAATGAAACTGGACCACTTTCTCACACCCTACACAAAAATAAATTTGAAATGGTTTAAAGATAAAAATGTAAGACCTGAAACCATACAAATCCTAGAATTTGGATAGGCAGTAATTTCCTTTACCTTGGCCATAGCAACTTCTTTCTAGATGTGTCTCTTGAGTCAAGGGAAACAAAATCAAAAATAAACTATTGGGACTACATCAAAATAAAACGTTTCTGCATGATGAAGGAATCAATCAACAAAACTAAAAGGCAACCTACAGAATGGGAGAAGATATTTACAAATGATGCATCTGATAAAAGATTAGTATCCAAAATACATAAAGAACTTATAAAACTCAACATCCAAAAAACCAAATGATCCAATTAAAAATGTGCAGAATACATGAAGAGACATTTCTCCAACGAACACATTCAGATAGCCAATAGACACATGACTAGATCTTCATCATCACTGATCATCATGGAAATGCAAATCAAAATTACAATGAGATATCACCTCACACCTGTCAGAAGGACTAAAATCAATAACACAAGGAACAACAGGTGTTGGAAAGGATATGGCAAAAAAGGAACCCTCACGAATTGTTGGGAATACAAACTGGTACAGCCACTGTAGAAAACTGGATGAAGGTTCCTAGAAAAGTTAAAAATAACCTTATGATCTGGCAATTGTACTGCTGTATTTACCCAAATAATTAAAAAAAAATTCAAAGGGATACATGAACCCTTACATTTATAGCAGCATTATTTGCAACAACCAAGACATGGACACAGCCCCAGGGTCTATCAATTGATGAACTGATAAAGATGTGTTATATATACACAAAGAATGAAGTCTTGCCATTTTCAACAACACAGATGGAGCTGGAGAGTATAATGCTAAGCAAAATAAGTCAGTCGGAGAAAGACAAATACCATATGATTTCACTCACATGTGGAACTTAAGAAAACAAAACAAACAAGCAAACAGAAAAAAAAAATAAGAGAAAGAGAGAGAGAGACAAATCAAGAATCAAACTCTTAACTATGGAGAAGATAGCTACCGGGGGGGTAAGTGATTGGGAGGATGGGTGATATAGATGACAGGGATTAAGGACTGCATTTGTTGTGATGAGCACTGGGTGTATATGGAAGTGTTGAATCACTTTATTGTACACCCGAAACTAATATAACAGTGTGTGTTAACTAACTGAAATTAAAATATTTTTTTAAGTTGAAAAAAAAAACCCTTATAATCCAAGAAGTAGAGAGGGTGCCACATCAAGGACAGACCAAATTGTTTAAAATTGAAGCATGTAGAGATACACTGAGATTAAATCATAGAATCTATCTTTAAAGCATGCATAGCAGGGATAAAGGGAGCAAAGATGCATGCTCATAACCACATAACACTAAATAAGGAGGTGCTTCCTTGAAGGGTATGAGGTTAACAGCTGAAGAAAAGAAAGCCAGTCATACAATAAATGCACAAATGATCTTTTCAAAATGTAATATGATGGCAAAGCTATAAAAACTAGGACAGTAATAAGAAAAAACGGATAGCAAAATCCCATTTCTTAATCCAAGTAAAACACTATGTAAAAATGAAGTCTTTTGCTATTTTGAGTCTTATACACTTAACTCTGAAGAGTTTCAGATTCAGTGTGACACTGTTCATATTAAAACAGGAACAACTATTTTATAATACCTTGGAAATGTGTCCATAGGGCCATTTTTGGCTTTAACATATAATACTTCACTTTAACATATAATATTGTAACTCTAACATTCTTCTCTCAAAAGATGAACTTAAACTCAAATCAATTTGTAAAATTTAATGATGAGATTATCTCATCACTTCAGTTTCATTTAATATTTCCAAATTACGTATTTATAAAATCACTTCAAAATGTGTCATGTTCTTTTTACAAGTTCATGAACTCATCTTTCTTCACCTGATTGTCTCTCAGAGCTTGTCCTCAGTATCTCTCTCCAAATACTAGAGTTTCTCTCTTTCTGTTTATGGCCTCTGTTGTCTATATGACTTTTCTCAAAAGTTCAGGTTCACCTAGAGGGAGTCACAGTGAGGGTGAAGTATACCCCCACAGTAAAAATGCCACCTTCAGCTTTGTCAAACAGAATTCATCTTCTGATCCTTCAATTTAGCTAGTGAGATTCAGGTTCTCAAATCCTCTCAAATTTAAAATACACAGATGCTTAACTCTTATTAATACTATTTATTCAATATCAGTTCTGTTCCAGCATCATCTTAAATTCTGTGTGTACAATAAGGAACTGGACCCCAAGTGTAATGGGTATTGCCTGGACATTGCCTTCCTGGGGCTTTACACCCAGGGCTCAAATAAAAGACAAAATGCTAGGCTTTGTGTCTAAAACATAGTGGGAGCATAGTGGGAGCTCAATAGCAGTTCTTGAGTGAAAGAACAGATATGAATATTAATTATAAATTGTGATAAGCCCTACATAGGAAAAGAGGAGACTTCTTCGTGAGAGAAGAACAGTATGAAATGAAGCTCTGTGGAAATGCTCTGTAAGCTAAACTGTGAAGGGGGAGAAAGAACCAGAGGCCTGTCCAGAGATTTGAGGTGAAAGAGTTTGGTTTGGTGTATCTGGACACTGTGAAAGAAGATTAATTAGATGGATTTAGCTTAGTAAGTGAGCGGGACAGTAGCATAAATTGGCAGGAACCAGACTTGAGAGCCATGTTAGGGATTTTCAATTTTACCTTCATTTTAATGAGAAGTGTTTTTGTTTTTGTTTTAAAGATTCTACTTATTTGAGAGTGAATAAGACAGAGAGCACAAGAGGAGGTAGGGTCAGAGGGAGAAGATGCCTCCCCACTGAGCAGCGATCCCAAAGAGGGACTCAGTCCTGGGACTCTGGGATCATGACCTGAGCCAAAGGCAGTCACTTAGCCAAATGAGCCACCCAGGCACCCCAAAGAGAAACAAGTGTGGAAATGGAGAGGGAAGAGAAGGAACATGTGGTGGTGACCTGGCCTGGAGCAAAGACAATGAAAAAGAGCGTCCAGAGATAAAATATATTTGCTGGTAGAAATCACTGCCAACAGGGTGCACGGGTGAAAGAGACATTCAGAATACTCACAGATTGTAGGCTAGTCTTATGAATGCAACAGAGTTCTAAAGGAGTTAGCAGAGAGCCGAAGGAAAACCTAAGAATAAGGTCAGTTTTGTAAGCCTTTTATCACATTAGTAAGAAATATGCTTTGGAATCATCCAGCACTTTACAATCCATATTTTCTTTAAATGGTTCTGTTTTAATTTTTCATTCCTCATAGGAATACCAAAGCTCTCCCTTCCCAAAGCAAGGGGGAGAAGTTGTTGACATAGCAACTTTTTTTCAGCTTGTAGAGTGCTGACAGGCTTTTCCACCAAGTGTTCTCATTCCCGGGACTGGGAGAACAGGGCAGAGAATGAGACACCTAGCTTGAGCACTCCAGATGGGATTGCTGCAGCAAATGACTACAGACTAATCAATGGCGAATTGACTGACGGCTGGCTCTCTTCTTGTCTGCCCTTGTGGGTTAACAAGGTGCCCTATCTTGGTTGAAACAGGCTTCTGGGTTTCGTTGGAACCTTTAAATACTCCAGCAAGCAAGCTGCTGAAGGAAGCCCAATCTGGTACTTAGGTACTCGTACAATAGCGGTTCTTAATCTTTTTGAGTTTGGTTATGGGTACTGTCTTTAGAAAAATACATATGCAAATGGGCACAAAATGTTCCTTCAGCTTTAGAAAGTACACCCACTGAGGCCAAATCTTGGACCCAGAAATAGTTAAGAACATCCGGGATTCCAAAGAAAATGAAAACACTAATTTGAAAAGATCTATGTACCCCTATGTGTACTGCAGATTTATTTACAGTAACCAAGATATGGAAACAGCCCAAGTCTTGACTAATAGATGAATGGATAAGTAAGATTTGGTATATATACAATGGACTATCATTCAGCCATAAAAAAGGATGAGATCCCGCCACTTGTTACAACATGGATGGATCTAGGAGTTATTATGACAGAAGAAGAAAGTGAGACAGAAGGAGAAAGACAAATACCATATGATTTCACTCATATGTGGAACCTAAAAAACAAAACAAATGAATAAACAAACAGAATCAGACTCTATTTTAAAAAAGCAGAACCAGACCTATACATACAGAGGACAAACTATAAAATACAGAAAACAGATAATACAGAGAATAAACTGCTGGCTGCCAGAGGGGAGAAGGGTGAGGTATTGGGCAAATGGGTGAAGGGGAGTAGGATTTACAGACTTCCAGTTATGATAGGAATAGGTCTTGGGAATAAAAGAACGTAGTCAGTAGTATTGTCATAGTGTTGTATGGCGATAGATGGGAGTTACACTTGTGATGAGCAAAGCACAAGGTACAGAGTTGTTGAAATCACTATGTTGTACACCTGAAGCTACTGTAATGTTGTGTATCGACTAAGCTCAAATCAATCAATCAATCCATAAAACTTTGATTCTATGACACATACATCAAACAGATCTTGCAACAAGAAATGTGGAAAACACGAAGGAAGTAACTCCCCCTTAAAATACAACTTTAGCATAATGAGCCAAGATTCTATCCAATTAGTATGATAATCAATAACATTTCATCATAAACCTAGAATTACAAAAATGTGTGGGTCTGGTGTCAGAAGACCTGGGTCAAATTGTACCAGCTGCTCAAATGGAACATGAGCAAGTCCTTTAACTTCTCTGAGATTCACGGATGTCATTTTAAAGCAAGGTTAATAACGGTCATACCTTCCTCATAAAACTTCTGCATGTGAAAATATTTAATTGCTACAAATTTCTCTAGAAGTCCTTATTTACATATCTATTCAGTTTCACTTTGACCAACTTTCAAGGCAGTCACTTCAGTGACCTTCAACTAATAATGTCTTGACTCTGAATCTCAGAAGGTACTATTTACATTACAACTGAATATCTGGGTATTGGGTTGACAGAATCTTTATTTTTAAAATGAACATTCACAACTTTTTTTTTTAACTCTAAATATGTTTCCCAATTTTCAAATTGCATTATTCATTGACACAGAAAAATCAAACCAAGTGACCCCTGGACTTTAACATGCCTGTGTTGCTCCATAACATCTCATATAAGTGTCAAGTGTAGGCATTTAATTTGACCCATTACAAAGAAATAGGGATATTGTCACTTACCTCTGTCACTGTCATAGAGATATGCAAACTTGTCCCACTGATAGTATTCAATCAAGCTAAGAAGTGCTCCTTTGAGGTCAGGTCTCATCTGAATGACAAATGGATGTGTGCCATCTGTTGGGAAGCTGGGAGTGATGAAGGAGACATGGAGCGTTCCACAAAATGATGTGATGGTATTTACAGACTTCTTGTCATAAAATCCAAAAATAGCATAGACTCCTCTTGAAAACTGGGAGCAGACTGAATAGGAAAAATAGAAAGGATAAATCACTGAAATTGGCATACCGTAACATAGATTTGGTTAAAACTTAATGCTCTTTTATATGGAACATAAAATAATCAAAATGGAAAAATACAGAATTTATATCAATGATCCATCCAATCTGAGCACTTATTTACTTAGCTCTCTCTTTGAGGAATTCAAAGAATTATAAAGCATTCAAAAGTAATTTTGGCTACAAGAAAATAGACACATTATTTTTTTTTAACAAACCATGTAAGTGGAAAACTATTTTAAGATAGCCACTTTGAAAAAAAAAAAAAAGAAATGTAGGGACTCCTGTGTGGCTCAGTTTGGTTGAGCTACCAGCTCTTGGTTTTGGCTGAGGTCATGATCTCAGGGTCTTGAGATGGAGTTCCAGTGTGGTCTCCATGTTCAGTGGGAAGTCTGATGGAGGATTCTCTCCTTCTGTCCCTCCCCACACTCACACATGTACACTCTGCCTCTCTTTCAAATAAATAAATAAATAAATTCCTAAAAAATGTGTAAGTAACAATCATATGAATTATTAATTATATGAAGAACAAACCAGAGTTACCCAACATTTATACGCATTCATAAATCTCATTCCCTCTAAAATCTGATTCTCTAAAAGGATTTATTGTGTTAATGATGCTTAGAAGGTCAGAGGGCTTATGAAGGGTTCTAATGCTGACCCAAAGTTCTTTAAGAGAAACCAGATGCAAGACTCACAACATACTAGAAAGAGACCTCTAACCTTGGGTCTCTCAGTCAAGTAGCAATTAAATGGAGTTCAGAAACCCGAATTTTAATTTTTCTCATGGACTTCCCTTACCCATACTAAACAAAGAACATTACCAAATATTCTGATTTAGGACCATAATCCCTAAAAAAAGGTAATATTTTATTTGAAAGTCCTATCACTCCAAAATCCCTTACCCTCTAATGATACACACTAAATGGCATATGACAATACCTCCTCCTACCTTCTCCCCCATAGTCAATCACTAATTATTGTTTATCCTAATACCTAAATATACTCAAATGTGGTCCACTTGTTTGTAGCTCCATCCTAATCATCCAAGTTCATTAACAACCTATTCTTACATTGTACTTGCCTTGTGACTGGCATGTTCTATGGCACATTAACTCATTTATTTCTCATGAAAATCCTTGAGGCAGGAACTATTATTATTCCCAAACAGGGATTTTGATAGGAAAATTGAAACACAAGATTAAGTGATTTGCCCCCCATCACACAGCTAGTAAGTGAAAGATGCTGGGCTCAAACCTAGGCATCTGGATTCAAAGTCCATGCTTTTAATTAATGGGTAATACTGTTTTCCCACATGGATTATTGGAATTCCTGCCCAAATTTCTTCCTTCATCCAATATTCCCCTTTAGTTCAGTTCACTACAATAAAGCCAGAATAATTTTTTGAAACACAAATCTGAAAATATCTGAGAAGTAATAGTTACTTTGTCCAAGACTGATTTCTCTGAAGTGCCCTATAGAAACCACAAATGTCATAATGCTTAAAACCACCAATTCAGGTCAACCACATAGCTTTAAACGATTAAATAGCTGATATTTTTTTTGAATCTCAAGGGTCATTTCAATCCAAGGAAATGAAAATAAGCTATCCAGTAACATAATCTAACAAGCCAGAGCATAATACCAAGTATCCTTTCAAATTAATTAATCCCATTTAAAGGATAAAACTAATGCAATTTCATTTCATTCTATTTCCTTTAAAAAATAGAATATCTGTAGAAAAATAGATTTGCTTCATGAATAAGAGCATTGCTACAATACATACAGATTCTAATAACCAATTCCAGACAATCAATAAATAATAGGCAATAATTTTTAGCAAGTATTAAATGACATGCAAGGAAAGGAAAGCAAGACTATTTCTTTGAGTGGTTTTTATTTATCAAATATTCCCATTTTCCTTTATATATTTACTAATCTTCAACCCACTTCTCTCTTTCTAACACAAGTTTTCTAGGATTTCTAGGTTTTATCTGTGTAATGTACCAATTGGCATCTTCCTCCTTTATTACCAGTCTTCTGCAGAGTAGTCTAATATATCTCAGGAAACTGAATATATTCCTTTACATTCATTTCAAACTTGAACATAAAATAGAGATGAGGTTTCTGTCCTTTACTTATGTTCATATTTTGGTCCTTGTCTGAGTAGAGAAGTTGAAAATAACTTTAATGTGTTGGCCTGGGTTCATTCTTCACATAAGTTAAAAAAGAAAAAAAAAAACCCCTTCATTGTTAAAACCCTTCCAGGCAAATTCTGAGGTGATTTCTTATTTTATACATGGATATATGTGTACTGACATGTACATCTTAAATCTCAAGTTTGTTCAGAAACTGATGATTCCATATGACATATAAAAAGGGGAAATTGCTATAAAATTCTCTCTGGGTCTATTTTATTCCTTTTTCCGGTGAAGTGTTGGCATGTCATCTAAATACTATAGGAATATCAGGCGACATGATTTATTAATGAGATCTCTTCTCATCATAAGTGAAATAGCTTCTGCGATGGGAACAGCAGCCATAGCATCAGCAGAATGTTTGATAAAGGACGCTCCTGTTTGAATGCATAGACAATCTTAATAAGGAGCCATACCTTTCATTTTCCATTTGTTTTAGACTCTGAAGTGAGTTGTCAAGGGGCCTCCTGGTTATTGGGGCCATCTGGAAACACTTGGCTTTGGCCCAACAACAAGCACAAGCAGTACAAGACTTCACAAGAAATTATAATTCACCTGATTCCAAAGGCACTTTTTTTCAGGCAATTCAGCTAATTTTCCAATGAGCATAATTTTGTAACAATGGCTTTTCTTTCCTGCCTACCTCTGGTCCTTCCAAACCCTCTTCCTTTATTTTTTATCTTTTCGTGGTAGATATTCAATTGTCTATTTGTCTGTATCTTCTTTTTTTCTAGATATTTCTCTCTTAATGTCCTTTTTCTATATACCATTAACAGTCATTTCTACAACACTGCTCACCTCCCTCTCTTTACCTTAGGTCAGTCCCTGTCTCTGTCCCCAAACATGATGAGGAGATCATTGAGATTTACAACCAGGAATCAATCAGAATGCTGACCTGAGCTGAGGTATTTTGCTTATCCAGTTTGCAGTGATCATCTCAAGATAAAACAAAACAAAATAAAAACAAAAAACTTAGTGCTACACTTATAACCTTCCATCCCCCAAATACCAGAGTATTTTTGCATTCTAACACTGATGCTTTCCCCAATATACCACAAATACTTGGCCCTGTTGACATAACACACAAGAATCTTAGGTGCACTGCCTTGAAATTACTCCTCACTTGATTAGAAATTAAATTTCTCGTTGTGATCTCAACTTTATTTCCCAGCTATCCCTCGAAATTTTAAAGCCATTTCCCTAACTTATATCCATCTTCAAAGATAGATTTACTATCACTGAGAATATCTAAATAATGTAACACAAGCGGTGGAATAATTCCAAAAGTAACTTCCTAAAATTAGTTAGATAATAACAGCACTCTACATATATTCATTCTTTTCCTACGTCATCTTCAGAAGCAGAGGAAGGAACAGAAATGATCGGTTTCACCTCTAGTTCCATGGCCCGTACAATCACCTTATGAAACACTATTACAACTTTCTGAATGATTATGCCGATTAGTATTAGAATTTCATTCATGTCTTAAGACTCCAAACTGATTGCAAAAGGTAAGTAAAGATGCTCTTACTGAGTTCTACTTTAATAAAATATTTAATATCAACTTTGAGAAGCTCAGCAAAGGGAAGTCCTTTTTTTTTTAAGATTTTATTTATTTATTTGAGAGAGACAGTGAGAGAGAGCATGAGAGGGGAGAAGGTCAGAGGGAGAAGCAGACCCCCATGGAGCAGGGAGCCCGATGTGGGACTCGATCCCAGGCCTCTGGGATCATGACCTGAGCTGAAGGCAGTCGCTTAACCAACTGAGCCACCCAGGCACCCAGGGAAGTCCTTTTAAAAGACACTTTAGGTCAAAACAGCAGAAATTATCATCTCCTGGGTGTAAGTAACTTGCTGATTATTCCACTTTTTATTATAGCCCAGATGACATAAGCCAATAACAATGCTGATGGTGCATCCACCTCCCATCTTTCTCTCTCATTGGTGTTGCTAATGTAGCATACTCGATAGTCTGGAGAACCTTGCATGGTTATTTAGTAGAAAGGCAGAAAAAGAACAGGGCATGATTTATTTTTTGTTTTACTTTTTTTTTATACTAAATTGCCATTCACTTCAATGAAACAGCATCGGCTGCTTCATAAGCAGGAATGGTGACAACCCCTTTGCAGCTTGTGCAAAGTCTGATAAAAGCTGCATCACCAAGTAATCCTGACTTGAAAATCTGGAGCCCACTGAAAATATCTCTTCTCTCATCAGTAAACTTCTGACATTAACTTCTTGCAAATTTTGACCCTGAATTTACTATTGAAATCTCCCTATCATTTGTCAGTAATGATCTCCTACTCACTCAAGCCAATCATCTTTTTCTCAGATCAAGTTTTCTTAGCCTCTCTGAATTTATTAATCAAAAACTTGCTTCCTGATCTCCCTCTCTCTCTTTCTCTCTCTCTCTCTCCTGTTATTATAGGCTTGCTCTCCTCCAATCCCTTCTCCACATTGCTGCCAATGTAAAACAATACTCTCTTGGTACTTTTCCTCTCCCTCTAATTACCTTTCACTCACTTACCTTTTTATTTTCCCCCCCATATCCCAAATTAAAAAGGCATTCTCCAAGGGTCCATTTTCTGATTGTTTTTTCTTCTCTTTTTGTAGCTTATCTCTTAGGGGCCACATTCTTTTTAACAAGGTCAAATTCAACTTTTTATGCATGCTTCCCACAACTTCATTGGCACCTCAGTTGTCTCCATTTGTCTATTTATTCATTGAACAAATACATACTGTAATCATTCAGTGTGATGAGCTTGGTGTTAGGCTTAGAAACTGCCACAGCACACAGGGTAGATATTGCGCATGTTAGCTGGAATTGCTAGCTTAGCTCCAATCTCTCACCCTCCAATATCACCCACTGGAAAAATGTCTAGTTCCCTATCTACATCCATAAAAACGGGAGAGAAATCCTGAAAATTTTATCCTACAAATCATTTATCTGTGTTGATTTCTTTTTCCCTTTCTGCTCGCGGCACCATAACTCTTGTAATCATTGGTCTTCCAAATTTCAGAATAATTAATTCATTACTCTTCTTTGTTCTGTTCATGATACTTATAACTGTCTCTGCTTTATTCTACTTCATTCATTCCCCTCTCCCTTGTCCCTGTGCCCCCACCCTGCTTGTGGTCTCTCTCTCAAACAAATAAATAAAATCTTAAAAAAGAGAGAGAGAGAGAAAAGAAGAGGGGCGCCTGGGTGGCTCACTCATTAAGTATCTGCCTTCGGCTCAGGTCACGATCCCAGGGTCCTGGGATTGAGCACCACATCAGGCTCCCTGTTTAGCAGGGAGTCTCCTTCTCCCTCTCCCACTCCCTCTGCTTGTGTTCCCTCCCTCACTGTATATCTCTCTCTCTGTGTCAAATAAATAAATAAAATCTTAAAAAAAAAAAAAAAAAAGAAAAGAAAAAGAAAAAATGAGCTGCAACAGTTTTGGCAACTAGTCAGTTCCATATAAGTCTTTTGTGACCTCCTTACTTATTATATTCCATGTTCTAATCAATGTTGATAATAACTATTTATTAATCATGCATCAGGATTTTATTTGTCTTTTTTTTAACATAAAACTCACCAATTCTATAAGGCAAGTGTTCATGTGTTAAAATAAAACCCTTCTTTTCTGAATATGAGGATCCCTCCAGATCTTTTCTTTTCCTTAATCCCCAGCATACTAAATTGTCACCAATACTGCCCCCTTTGACTTCTCAAATCTGTCCTCTCCAGCTCCCCTGGCATTGCCTTCATATGGTCCTCAAACATTTATTGGCTGGATTGCTGCAGTACTTTCGCAAATATCCCCTTTTATCATAAATCTCTTTCTTACCATGGCAGATATAATGCTCCTACTTAAAATCCATTGATGTCTCCCCACTGCTTAGAGAATAATATATGTAATAGTGCTCAGGTGTTACCTGCTCTGTGTGTTCTGGGTTACATGCCTCTCCTACGTGTGATTCTAAAGCACTCTGAATTTTTGCATGTTAGCCTGAGTTAAAACTGCTTGGCTTTGCCCTTGAACTATGAGCTTACCGAGAGCAGAGAATGAAGTGCTGTTATCTCACTACTTGGCACACAGCCGGCACTTGACAAATGTTACTTATTAACATACCAATTCTTCCATGAAGGCTGTCCTGCTTACCATCAACTGAATATGACTTTCTGATTATAAGCCCCTCCCTCATGGGAGTACAGTATGAAGTACAGTATGTTTGAGTGAGCTTGGGTATGTGTGTGGGGAGGGAGGGTGATTTGGGACCTCCTTGAGATCAGAGTTCAGTGTGAGAGCAAAATAAGGATACTTGAGTTGGAAGGCCAGTTTCATCCTTCGCTGGTCATCTGGTAGGTGGAGCCACTGAACCTGAGCCTGTTTTCTTGTCTATTCAGAAGGATATTAACTCCTCTCCTGCCTAACCTGGAGGAATGGTTTAAAGTTTAGACTAGATAATATAGAGAGAATTGTTGGGGAAAATAGAAATAATGAAATGAATGTGCTAATGACAGAAAATCCAACCAGAGCATTTTGTATTCTCTTCAATACCCAATTCAGGAATTTTCACAAGCACACCATTACTTATTTGTTGAACGAATGGGATCCAAACCAACTGGATAACAAAGATATCAAAGAACTTCCAAAAATGAAATTTCATTTCTGTTGAAACTGGGAGAATTATGTCAGGACAGTATTTTCATCATTCACTATCATACTGCAAAATAACTAGTGTTCATTAAAATTACCCATGAAATTTAGTCTCTTAGTTCCCATAACAGGAAAACAAACAAACAAAACCCAAACACCATAATCATTACCATGAGGAAACAAACCCTGAAATATTTGTAAAATCTTATTTTAAGTTTTCAAAATATATTTGGTATGTGGAAAATGTGCACCAAGAGAGGTGAAGTTACTAACATTTATTTTTATATTTATTTTTATAAATGTAGGGTGCACTTAGAAAGCTAATGAAAGGAGTGAACTTCTTTGTCTTGGACGTATGTCCAATAACACATTTTGTATTTGAAAACATCCTCCGGTAGTCTCACAATCTCAAATGTCTTTCTTACATAATTCAGCGGAGTTGTTCATGCTTAAGCACTTATCATAAACAACATATATTCCTTCAAAAAAAGGTGATTGTTATAACAGACAGCACATGGACAATTGTTTTCCATGTTAAAAAAAAAATAAAAGAAACTGTATTTTCTTTTCTTCTTGGAAAATCTAGGTAAGTACAATAGCTTGTTCTCACAATAAGATGGAGTAAAACTATCTACCTTCCATGAATGGGGTTATTTTAAAGTTCACATATCTAGGCGGAGGGCACCTTCTTTCACTGCCAATGGACAGGAAAGGTCTCCCCCTCCTGAGCTAGCAGTTAGCACCTCTTACAAAACTCTTTGAAATCTTACTGTTATGCATCTACTCCTGCTCCACGGGGCCAGCACAGTTCCTAGCAAAAATACTCACTATATAGCTATTGAATGAAACACTAAAGAGTCAAAGAAAATGTGAAGAATAATACACAGACACCAAAATGACATCTTCTATAAATTGCCTCATTGATGATTTTCCCTATAGCCCTGCCACAAATCTTTACTATGACAAATTGCTTCTCCTTTGCATGTATTTTGATCCCATTTTTCATACAAATATTAAATGGGATGCAGCATCAACACCCGGTAGTAGAAGACAATGAAGTTGTAATAATACAGTTTTTCTTTCCCTCTAACAAACATTTATCCTTCCTGACCTTCCTGTTATGTTTGCTGAGCGAGGTGAAATGTCATAAGTTTATTGCTATTGCCGGTATTATATGCAGCTTTAAAAAATCTATACCATTTACTCTGGCTTCATTCATCATTGGGGATAGCAAGCAAGAGTAGTCCTGGCAGTAATAGGCAATAACTCTCGTGTGAATTTTAATGATGGGTTCTGGACACATAAACGAAAGGGAATCACCTCTGTTTATATAAGATGCTATTTCACAAAAGATAGTCCCATTCGTCATCCCTTGGACATGTATTTCCTCCTCATAAATACGCAGAGTTCTACTCTGCAAATTCTTGCCGGGCTTGTGCTCTATGTAAATTCTGGGCCCTGCATGCCCTGCTGTGATTTGAATGTTGTGGATAAAGAGTGCCAGGCTGAACGTCTGGAGGCCTGACATCTAATCCCAGTTGTGACACCAGCCAGCTGTATGCTTCTGGCAAATTGCAGCTTTCAAATGTCTCCGTGCCCTCAGAGGTCCTATCGAGCTCAAACTTGGGCCTGTACAGCCAAACATCAAAGAGAGAAATTATACAAAATGTCAGTAATGCATATTTATTATTCATTACAAGCTTAACTCCTGTAAAATTGAGTGTGAGATACAATAAGTTTTTGTAGATTAAATTCTGCCATTCTCTGTAAGTTTTTATGAGTCTTTCTTCCTTTTATTCTTTCTTCTTTTTATATTTCTTCTCCTTTCTGTTTATCCTGTTCCTTCCTTCCATGTTTTGCTTTTTCTATTCCATGTCTATCTGTACGTCTTGCCTACCAGAGATAGCCGAGGCTCCACAGCCGTTCTTGATCCTGATGCCTAAAGAAATGTCACATCTCTTACCTGATTGTAATTAGAATGTACAAAATTGAAGGACTATGTTTCTGCCAAATACAGATTCAATGATGTTTCAGTACAAATAAAAATGTTAGCTTTTGTGATAAGTCTTTAAAAAAAAAAAAAAAGAAACTTTTCAAATAACTAGAAGGTTTCTACTTAAAAGAATTTTCCTTTAGGTGACACATGCAAAAAAAGGAAAAGACAGAACTTTATTGCTTTACCTGTCTGGAGGCTCTCAAATTAGATCTGACAGCCTTCTTTCCTTTGGATGGTTCAAAGGGTCTCTGAAGTTTTTGCAGGACTTTCTTGCTCATCCTTTTGTTGGCAAGTGAGAGGGTTTCTACTTATACGCCTCAACATTTATATGTCCACTCATAAAGGTTTATTAAATGAAGGAAAAATTTTTGAAATTTTTGAAAATTTGAATTTTTGAAAATTTTGAATATCATATAACAAGCAATTATGTAAATGTACAAAGAAATGCTCTAGACCATTAGCCTACATTCCTAAATCGCTAAGTAACTGGAGGAATTAACTTTAGCACAATGGACTCATTCACACTTGATGCATCAGTTCTGGTAAAATGATGCCCTAGTGTTTGTTAAGGGAACATGATGCTTCACTCTTAACATCATCCAAAGGTTTTGTTTCATTGTTACACTCACTTTGATAAGAGGAGGAAGTGTAGGACTAATGGTGTGAAAAGAGTTTCCTCAAGAAAAGAGTAGTAACTTATTTATGTTTTGGCCCTTAGATTTATCTCAGTAACATAAATAAAATGTTCATAACTCAAAAATAACAGGAATAAACTCTTACAGAAATTTAAACAAATGTGCTCATTAAAAAGCTATAATTCCTCTTCACTCCCTACTTTTCCCAGAAGTAACCCCTATTAACAATCATTTGGCATGTATACTTGCACAGCTGAAGTCCTAGTTAGAATTGATTTTGTTTGTTATTTTTCTGATTTTGTTATGTTTTTAATTAAGGAGAGTGCGGAACAATTGTCCTGTGACTTCCTTTGACATTTGACAAAGAAATTACCATGTTGATACAGACTTAGTTCATTCTTTTAAACTACTCCCTAGAATTCCCTGGTTTGGATATATCACAATTTCATCAATATTCCCTAACTAAGATATTTAGATTGTCACGAATTTTTGTTACTATAAACAAGGCTGCAGCAAACATGTTTGTATGTTCATCTTTGTACCCCTGGGCTAACATTTTTGCAGAACAGATTATTAAAAATGGCATTGTTAAACTCATTTTTCACAGAACTAAAACAAACAATACTAAAATTTGTATGGAACTATCAAAGACCCTGAATAGCCAAAGTAACCTTGAGAAAGAATGACAAAGCTGGAGGTATCACAATACCAGATTTGAAGATATACTACAAAGCTGTAGTAATCAAAAAGTATGATACTGGCACAAAAATAGACACATTGATTAATGGAACAGAAGAGACAGCCCAGAAATAACCTAATAGTTGTATGGTCAATTAATCTACAACAAAGGAGGCAAGAATATACGAAGGAAAAAAAAAAAAAGGCAGTCTCTTCAATAAATGTTTCTGGGGAAACTGATCAGCTATATGCAAACAAATGAAACTGGGCCACTTTCTTACACCATACACAAAAAATAAACTCAAAATGAATTAAAGACCTAAATGTGAGACAAGAAACCATAACTCTCTTAAAAGAAAACATAGGCAATAATTTCTTTGACATCGGACTTAGCAACATTTTTCTAAATATGCCTCTTCAGACAAGCAAAACAAAGACAAAAATAAACGATTGGGACTACACCAAAATAAAGAACTTTTGCACAGCAAAGAAAATGATCAACCAAACAATATGGTAACTTATTGAATAGGAGAAGATATTTGCAAATTATATATCTGGTGAGGGGTTAATATCCAAAATATAGTAAGAACTTACACAGCTACACACACACACACACACACACACACACAACCCACAAATAATCCAATTAAAAATGTGCAAAGGACCGATTAGACATCTTCTCAAAGAAGACTTACAGATAGCCAACAGATACATGAAGATACTCAATATCACTAATCATCAAGAAAACACAAATTAAAGCTACCATAATACCCTATTTTACCTGGCAGAATGGTTAGCATCAAAAAGACAAGAAATACGTGTTGGTGAGGATGTGGATAAAAAGGAACCCTCATGCACTGTTTGTGGGAATGTAAATTGGTGCAGTCACTGTAGAAAACAATATAGAGTTTCCTCAAAAAATTAAAAATAGAAATAACAAATGATACAGTTATTCCATTACCTAAAGAAAATGGAAACACTAATTCAAAAAGGAATATATATACCCTTATATTTATCACATTATTTATATCATTTATATATGTTATTTATAACCATTATTTATAGCCAAGATATGAAAACAATCCAAGTGTCCATTGATAGATGGATAAAGAAGATGTGGTATGCACACACACACACACACACACACAACCACTTATATATATACACAATGGAATACCACTCACTCACAAAAAATGATGAGATCTTGCCATTTGTACCAACATGCATGGACCTGGAGGGCATTATACTAACAGAAATAAGTCAGAGAGACAAATACCATATGATTTCACCTATAAATGAAATCTAAAAAGCAAAATATGAATAAACAAGTGAGCAAGCAAACAAAAAGCAGAATCAGTCTTATAAATACAGAGAAAAAACTGATGATGCCAGAGTGGAAGGAGTAAGGGATGGGCAAAAAGGGTGAAGGACAGGGTGACATACAGGCTTACAGGTATGGAAAGAAAAAGTAATGGGGATGTAAGGCATATCATAGGGAATATAGCCAATGGTATTGTATTAGTATTATATGGTGACAGATCGTTGCAACTCTGGTGGGGAGCATAGCATAACATAGAGATTCACCAAATCACTATGCTGTACACCTGAACTCATGAGATATTGTGTGTCAACTACTCTTCAATAAAAAAAGAAAAAGTGGAATTGCTTGGTTGAACATTATGCTGGATAAAATGTTATCAATGCCATCAAATCATCACCTAAATACAGTGTACCAATTCATATCCCTGTCAACAAAAAAAGATAAATTCTTATTTTTTGCTGTTCTTCAACAGCTGATAGTTAAACTCATTTAATTTTTTTCTAAGCTACCACGTGATACTATTTCACTGTTGTTTTGAAAATGACAACTTGAGTTTTGTATCCTTGTGATAGAAGGTATTACATTTTTCAAGTAAGAGCTTTTTTAAAACTCATATCTAGGGGCGCCTGGGTGGCTCAGTGGGTTAAGCCACTGCCTTTGGCTCAGGTCATGATCTCAGGGTCCTGGGATCAAGTCCCGCATCGGGCTCTCTGCTCAGCAGGGAGCCTGCTTCCCTCTCTCTCTCTCTGCCTGCCTCTGTCTACTGTGATCTCTCTCTGTCAAATAAATAAATAAATAAATCTTTTAAAAAAAAAAAAAAAAAAAAAAAAAAAAAAATAAAACTCATATCTACATGAGACCTGGTATTATACATTTTACAGATGAGAAAAAACTGAAAAGGAGATAATTTTCTGAGATAACACTTCCAGAAAATGATACGGGGTGGGGGGGGGGGGGGGCTCAAACCCAAGCAGCCAGACTCCAGATCTTCCTCTTTAATTCATTGTACTACAGTGTTCCTTCTGGTAAGGAGGAAAATGTGGATTTCCATCATTAATGAAAAAGTGTATTTATTTTTATATATTTCTCTTTTAATGATCTAGTCCCATATCCTGCATATTTTTTTACTATCAGGTTACTGCCTAAATTTTGTTTAATGCATTTATATATAAAGGTCATATTTTTTTTTTCTTTCTTTCCCTTTCGTCTTTTACTTTGTTTATAATATTTGTAGGGGTGCCCAGGTGGCTTAGTCAGTTAAGTGGCTGACTCTTGGTTTTGGCTCAGGTTATGATCTCAGGGTCATGAGATCATGAGATCAAGTCCTGAGTAGGGCTACATGCTAAGAGTAGAGTCCGTCTGGAATCCTCTCCCTCACCCTCTGCAGCTTCCCCAAATCTTATGTGCGTTCATTCTTGCTCTATGTATCTCAAATAAATAAATGAAATCTTAAAAAAAAATTTGTCAACAAATTCTTTCTTTTCCTTGATGACTCCTAGATTTTGTGTCTTGTGTAATAAGAATTTGCCAGCCTAAGTTTTTCAAAATTTTTTTGTTTGATTTCATGATTAGTCTTGTCATATCTAATTCTTCTATTATTAGTATTTTGATTTTATGCAAGGTAGAATCTAACTATGTTCCTACATGGATATTCAATACTCCAACTACTTTCATTTAATTTCCCCTCAGTATTAAAATAGTACCTTTATCACATCCAAGTTCCCTTTTGTGCTTAAGTCTATTTCTCAAGAAGGAAACAAGTATTTTAATTACTCTTCCTTTTAAAAACAACCATTTTCAATAACTTTCAGTATAGTTTTGTCTATTGATCTACATTTTTCTCTTCTAAATTTTGGTTAGGATTGGACTGAAACACGCATTAATTGGCCAAGATTAACATTTGCAATGCCATTAGCTGTAATAGCCAATCTCTATCGACTTAGAATCATTTTATGATTTTCAGTAAAGTTCTACACTTTTATTCATACCTTGTACACTTGTTATTAAGTTTATCCCTAGATACTTTGTAGCACTATTACTATTGTTGTAAGAAATGTTTTCCTTATATTTCTATATTAGGTACTACTAGCATGTTAGAAAGCTATTGACTTTAAAATAATACTTTTATTTCCCTGATGATGAGTGATATTGAGCATCTTTTCATGTGTTTGTTAGCCATCTATAAATGTCTTCTTTAGAAAATGTCTATTCATGTCTTCTGCCCATGGTGAGTGGGGTGATGGTTATTAAAGAAGACACTTGTGATGAGCACTGGGTATTGTATGTAAGTGATGAATCTCTAAATTCTACACCTGCAACTAAGATTACATTGCATGTTAACTAACTGGAATTTAAATTTTTAAAAAGTGACACTTTTATATTTAGTGATATTATTGAACTCTTTTATCAATTCTTTGAGCTTCTGGGTTGATTCTCTGGGATTTTTCTATGTAGAAAGTCACTCACTATTTTTGTAATAATTTTACTCAACTTACTTTTGGACCATTCCACATTGAGATATGATTTCTCCTTATTTTTTTAATCTGTTACATTTCTTAAATTAGTAATAAATTAAAAAGTATACACCATTATCTGGTTTCCATGAAATGAAAATTGAGTGAGAATCTGAATAATCATCTGATACATTTGATCAATGTATAAAATTAAACTCTTTTCTACAGTTCATAATTCTTTCTTTCCCATAATATACTGGTTCTTAAAAAGCCCACGTATTGTATGAATGATTGTTCCAGCTTTACACTTCACCTTACTATGTGGTCCATAGAGAATGAAAAAAAAATAGGAGAAAACATAATACAAGTTATATAACATCAATATTTCATCATTATCAATATGGTCCTAAAACTAATAATACTCTACTCCCAGCATACCATAGATGCAACAAGGTAAAGGAAAAATTAATTAGTCAAGCAATAATTCTCCATTAGTAGAGCCAGGGATAGAGAAAAACTATTTAGAGCGATGAAAGCAAGTGGACAACAAATGAATAGCTGAAAAAGAAGCATTCAGGAAAGATAGTACAAAAGCTCAGTGTAAATTGCTATTGCAATAACTAATTTCTCTAAAAAACAAAGCTGGAAAAAATAGAAATGAGTACATAGACAGCTAACTGCAAAGAAAAATATCAATATTGTATATATCTTAGGCTTCCAGCATACGTGATTTCAGCTGCACATGATTACTGAAAATAGGTTCATATGAATTCAGTTAAAGCCATCATTTCAAAGATATCTCAATGAATGGATGCCTTGTTCTGGAGAACACATGTAATTTTGTACATAAGTCACAGAGTAAATTGAAGATCTGACAATTTTTAAGGTGGCTAAATTAAATGCAAATGGAGAAAACATAAAGCAGAAACAGAAATCTCTTCTGGAGTCTAAACTACTCAGTTTGGTTGCCTGCCTTTTGCACACCCACTAGATAGCTGCCGGATCCCTAACAGACTATGATGTGAAAACAAACAACATGCGGAGGATCAGAACTTCTAACACAATTTTTTAAAGAACCAAAGAATATGTTCTGATTTTTTTAAATGTTAAGAACAATGTTCTAGTATATGTCCTACTTCAGTAAGTGTAACAATGACTCTTTTATCAATGGGAAAAATACAAATTAAGTCTTAGCATGGAAGTGAGGAAAACCAAGACATAACTTCCTGGTAATATATGCACAAAATGGCTGACCTACTCTTGGGAAATGGTTCCTTCCAGGGTAACACAGTAGAAAGCAGTAAAGTAAATGGATATGCTTTTCTAAATGCTAATATTGCAGAGTGCCCAAAAATATTAATAAAGAAGGGAGAAACCTACATATATATATCTATATGTATGTGTGTGTGAGAGTATAACATTTTCCTTTTTTTAGTGTAATTTTCTTTTATGTAACATATTTCATGCTCTCAAAGAATTTTCAGCAACACTGGACCAAATGTAATCATAATCTAATCTGACAGGACTTTGCCAAATTATTTGTGAAGTTATATAGTGTTTTTTCATAAGATAAAATTTCCCTTTGATTAAATTATTACACTATGTTGTATATTACTATTGTATCATTGTGAAACCAGAATCTATGCTTTAATGAAAGGTAATAAAAAAAAAAGAGAGAAAACAAAGTCTTAGAAATAAGTACCATTAGTCTGATCACTACATGACCATTATTCTTTGAAGTAATAACTAACACTTAGATAAAACATTATGTGCCAGAAACTCTTCTTAGAGCTCACATAGATCAAGTTATTTAATCCTCCCAACAAACTGCTATACAGAGAGACTGAATTTCCCAAGTTCACGCAGCTGGTGGTAGTAGAGCTAGAATTTGAACTCAAATAATTATGTGAACTAACTAGCAATGTCACACAAGAAAAACAGGGAAACATACTATAATTGATGAGAAAATGAATTCCAGAGTAGTGATGTAGCGATAGGTATCTTACATCAAAGAGGTATTAAGAAAAATAATATCTCCACCTTTTTATCTAAATTCTTTTCTAATATATATTCTCAGTGTACGGACATCTAGTGTATATGTATATCTGTGTGTGTGTGTGTGTGTGTGTGTGTATGCGTGTGTGTGTACTTGCATGTTACCCTATGACATACATCCAAATAGGTCAAATAATCCAGCGAGAAAGTTTATTTATAGATATTTATAATTTATAGGTTGTATTTTTACTATGATTTTTTGGTTAACAAGTCCAAGAAAATAACTCTAAGGTAACAAACTAAGTGAAGGTAAGTATTTATATATGAATTATGTCGTGTTGAACAGGGCTTCTTAAAAATCTAGAATTTCACTAACTGATATATTATTTTCTTATTTGTATTCCTACATTCAGCACAAAATTAAATGGTACATGGCAGGAATAGGCATAATGTAATCACCATAACCATATCAAATAATTAAGCAAAGTCTAACGAATTTGATATCTCTAACAATTGTAACAAGTGGTTTAATTTTCATAAATGTAACATAGCCCCTGGGGGCACTGACTTTACTTTCAGCAATGCTCAGGTATTAAAACCGAAGGCATTTTTTTACTATACATGTTCTTATTTGTTTATGTCCACATTATTCTGGGAAATTTTTAAGGAACGTATTTAAACTATATCTTTTAATATGGAAGCAATACAAATGTTAATTGATGAGCGGATGAAGAAGATGCGGCATACACAAACACACAAACACACAATGGAATATTATTCAGCATTAAAAGAGAATGAAATCTTGCCATTTGCAAGGACATGCATGGAGCTAGAGAGTATAATGTGAAGCAAAATAAGTCAGTCAGAGAAAGACAAATACCATATGATTTCACTCACATGTGGAATATAAGAAACCAAACAAATGAGGAAAGGAAAAAGAGAGGTAAATTAAGAAAAATACAATTAACCTTAAGAAAAAACTGATGGGGGCACTTGAGTGGCTCAGTCAGTTAAGCCTCTGACTTAGGCTCAGGTCATGATCTCTGGGTCTTGGGATCCCTTTCTACATCAGGTTCCCCACTCAGCGAAGAGTCTGTTTCTTCCTCTCCTTCTACCCCTCTCCCTGCTCTCACATGTGTGTGCTCTCTCTCTCTCTCTCTCTCAAATAAGCAAAATCTTTGGGGAAAAAACTGATCATTACCAGAGAAGTGGTGGGGGGGGGGAATGAATGAAACAGGTGATGGGGAGTAAGGGGTGCACTGGGTGTTGTAGAGAAGTGTTGAATCACTATATTGTACCCCTGAAAGTAATAGTACACTATATGTTAACTGGAATTAAAATAAAAACTTAAAATTAATCAATTAACTAATTATATCTTCTAAAAAGAGCCCACATTCAGGAAGACCATTCTTCTTCATGAAGAAGATTCATGATCAAACTGATTTGATTCTGAATCAAATCTTTGCTGCCTTCTCAGCACTGATCAAGACAGAGCTCCAATTTACTTTTTGCCACTTCACACATGGTTAGCAATGAATGAAACAGTAGAAAAAGGTAAAAGTCAAAAATAAATATTTTCACAGGAGTAGATGATTTTTCATATTTAACCCTACAACTAGCAAGGCTCAAGTTTGCTTGTGCTTCTACCCAATATTCTAGTTATCATCGCAACCTACCCACAATATCTAATCCAAATTCAAAGACATATATTGACTCAAAGTATCCAAAAAAGTCATATGGGGTAAAGAAATATAAAGCCTCATGAGAAAATACCAAATATGTCCTTCTGATTCATCAAAATGTTCCTAATCTCCTCAATACCATTACTGGAAGAAATAAGCGTATGTTTGAATACAGACTAGATGGAGAATATTTGTCTTGTTTCTATTGGTAAGTTAAATTATCTATTAAATGAGAACAAATTAGTTTAATTTCCCTGAATTTTTTAAGAGATTTTATAAAATATGTAAAATACAAACAAGATAATTTTTCCATTAAGGAAACATGTAGTAAAAAATAGTACTGAATTGGACCCAGACCACACAACATGCACTATAGCTTTGGATGATTCACTTAACATTTTTAAAGACTTGTTGGCCAGAGCGGTAAAATGCTGGGGCACACTGACACAGAGATGTCCCAGTGGAAGTCAGACAAGTACTTGTCTGAGATCTTAGAAAAATAAAGTTAAAGCAAAAATAAGTTTAAACAGAAAAAATAAGTACTAAGCACAGTGTCTGATAAATGGCAAAAACCTAAAAAATGTAAATGGGTTTTAATTTGGCTATTGCTTTGCCATTGTTGTTTTGTTGCTGACACCCAGATGACTTGAACAACCTCTTTAAATTTAGAGATTCAATTATGGGATTTTCCTTGCAACATTCGAGAACACACAAGTCTATACGAATAGGACTTAATAACTCTGCTTACATTAGAATAAGAAATAACTGAAATTTGGGGGCAGTTGCAATTTTTTTCCTTAATTTCCCAAACAAGGGTCCTAAAAATGTCTTCTACTATATTAAAACATTTTTTTCAGTATTCTTACAGCTCACTGTGTTGGCTTTCATTTTCAGCAATCTGAGTAGTTCAATAGCCTTAAAAACTCTTCTTTCCCCCCTAATATAACGTTATCTGTGCAGAGCTGAGTCCACAAGAAAGAAAACTCACAAAAATAATAGGGAGAAAAGATGGGACATTGAGCCCTGGCTGCCCTCAGGATAATTATTTGTCAGGGTTACTTAAAACTTCTATTTAATGGCTCATTAGGGAAATGAAAAGGGCTTTGGATCCTCCCCCAGATGAGAACGTGGGATAAAGTAGGGGATGGTTGGCTGGTAAAGAGATGAAACAGGGAAATTTCTTTTACCAGGCTTTGCTCTCAGTAGAAAAACAACTCACGACCTGCGAACTCACGACCATAGGCTACACAACCCAACAGTTCTTAGTTTCAGTTTACATTTGGGAAAACTCATCACTGAATATTAATGTAAAGTCATTCTGGATTTATCTCCAATCTAAGCAAAAGCAAAAAAACATATATACTCCCTAAAAAAAAAAAAAAAAAAAAGTAGTCCAACCCAGGATGACTGGAATTCTAACAGATAAATGGCACTAAATATGAGCTCAAAATTGGAAGAAAAAAAAAAGGAAGAAAGGAAAGAAGAAAAAGAAATAGATATGTAAGAATAAAAGCAATCAGTACAGGCGCAAACACACACACACACACACACACACACACCCCACCAAAATTACATTTTATAAGTGCAAGATAAAATAATTAACTATCAGAGCACCAGGGTCCTGGGATCAAGCCCCACTTTGGGCTCTCTGCTCAGCAGGGAGCCTGCTTCCTTTCCACTCTCTGTCTGCCTCTCTGCCTACTTGTGATCTCTGTCTGTCAAATAAATAAATAAAAATCTTAAAATAATAATAATAATAATAATTAGCTATCTAAAAAGTAAATAAAAGAAAATATTTCAAATATGAACAAAAAGACACTGTAGAACAGTTATATTTGAAAGAAAAATGATTTCTATCACAATAAATATGACTATTAAAGTTAAAAATCCAAGGTAAGAATTAGGCATCGTATTAGATCAACCTGGAAGAAAATCAGCCAAAGAGAAGTTTTACCAAGAATCACCTAGAATTACCTAAACAAGCAAAGAGATAGATAACGTGAAACAGCTCATTGGAGTTGTTAGAGAATAGAAAGGATGGGAGAAAGACAATATTAAGAAGCTGGTGATTTTTTTTTAGAATTTATGAAAATATATATTTAACCCTGCTCAATAAATTGACTTCCACAAAAGTTACTGAAGTTACAGTATATCAAAGAAAGGAGATGAACGAGAGGAAGAAACAGAAAAGAAAGATTTCCTATAAAGGAACATAAATTATAATGATAGCACATGTCTCAACTACAACAAAGAAACCTGAAAGATAGTAGAATAAGATCTTCAAAATAAGTAAAGAAAAGAAATTTCAACCTGGAATCCCATTGGTTATTTACAAACAGAAGAATGTTTGTTAAATTATTATGCAACCACTAAAAGAATAAAAATAGTTGTACCTAAGAATAAAATATGTGTATAAAAATTATGGGCTTTATTGAAAGATCATAAAGAAGATTTATATAAAGATTTGCATTTTCATTGATAAGAGGACTCAATATCATAAATATGTCAAATTTCAAAACAATCTATAATAAAAGCTAACTTTTATTAAGCATGCACTGTGTACATGACACTGTTTTAACTTGTTTAGCTCTCCATCACCAAAAAATTATTTACCAGTTTTTCAACATTTTCATAACTGATGAAATCAGAGTAGTGAAATAAACTGACCAAAATCAAAGAAAAAGGAAATCCAATAAAAATTGGGATAGATATTTTCATGAAACTTGGCAAGCTAACTTGAAATTTTATATTGAAAAGAGAGATGAAGAAGAGCAGAAACATTTTTAATTATTATAAGACCAATAGATCAGTACAAGAGCTTAGAAACAGGCCCATTTAAATATTTGGAAAATTAGTGGGATAGAAGTGACATAGTAGCTAAATGGAGAAAGGATAGGTTCTTCAGTCAGAAGCTTCTCAGACAGTTGATTAACTACAGGGAAAACATGAGGTTTATTGCACACACACAGAAAAAAACTTTATGTGGGCTAAAGGACGAAAAGTAAAAATTAAAGATTTTAGGAATAGATTAAACTATAGGGCCATATCTTTATAAAGTGAATGTAGGAAAAAAATTTCTTAAACAAGACACAAGAAGCAAAAATGATAAAGGAAAATATTAATAAAGTCAACTACTTTAGGAGTTTCTGTAAAAATGTATTTGAAAAATATCACAAAGAAAATTAAAAGGCAGGGGTGCCTGGGGGCCTCAGTCGGTTGAGCGTCGACTCTTCGTTTAGGTTCAGGTCACGATCTCAGGGTGGTTGAGCCCCGCTTTGGGCTTTGAGCTCAGCAAGGAGACTGCTTGGGATTCTCTCTCTCCTGGCCCTCCCCAAACCCCCATGCTCTCTCTCTCTCTCTCTGTCTCTCTAAAATAAATAAATAAATCTTAAAAAATAAATAAATAAAACGGCCAAGGTACTTGCCACCAGTATAAGTGAATGTAGATTAAAACCCTGGTTATATAAAGAACTACAAATCACTAAAAAAAAGAAAAAGTAACCCAATATAAAATTACAAATGACAAAAAAAAAGATATTGCACTTTAAAAAGGACATAAAAGGCAAACCCCCAAATTTAAAAATGCTCGACCACACTGAAAATCAGGCAATACTCATTACGGCCAACTGAGTTAACTTGTATCTACAAATTGGCAAAAGTGACAAGTCTGATGATGTCCAGAATTGAGGAAATATAAAAACCAGAACTCAACGTAGGTATGTGCACTAATAAAGTCACTTTAAAAAGTAATTGGACAAGATCCAGAAGGTTAAAGAACACACCAGCAATAATTTCTTTTTCAGGCATTTGCCCTGGAGTGTGCACACCAGGGGACAAATAAAATGTTTATGGCCACTTTGCTTGTGTTACCAAAACAATGAAAACATCCTTCAAAACGCCGCCACACACTGTGGTATACCCAATGGAACAGCATACAGCAGTGACAATGAGTATTTTCACTTTTTTATTTCATCATTTCTATCTAGAACTACAAGTATTAATCTCAAAACATACTCTTGAGTATGAGAAAAGCAAAAAGATGGATAATTTGTTTACAGAAAGGTAAAAGAAACTATGCTCTTTTTAAAAAGTAAACATATGAGTGGTAAAAATATAATGAAATTTTTAGAAATGAGAGACATCAAATTTGAGACAGCGACTAGGAGGTCATAGACAACAGTGCAGGAGGCTCGAGGATTTCAACCTTCTTAGTCATGGTTTATAGTCTTTGCTGGGTGCTGTGTATCAAGACATCTGCTATAATGGGCTGTATAACTTTTTATACATCTGACATATTTAGTAACATGATTTAAGTGAATAACAGATGCTTTGGAGATCAGGACTTATTAAAAAAAAAAACTGGTTAAAGTCACTGAGGATCAGATGAGGAACAGAAAACACATCACATCAAATGTAAACCCACTAAAGTCAATGCTGGGTGCTTAAAGTCACTTGCAGTGTCCTAATTAGTGGTTTTGGGTTTTTTTTTCGTTCTCAATAAAGTAACAACCAAGCTATGTTAAGAAATAAATACTGATTAGTTAATTAAGTGCACTAGCTGGCCCAGTTCTCCTTCTCATGCAACATCAAATTCTCTCAAATCTGTGCTTCAGAAGAATCATAAATTATGTCCTGTCAAGTGCTTCTGGGTCACTCCACTTACAAACAGTTAAACTGGTAAGTGTTGAAGTGCTTTTGTGTTAGAAAAATCCAAGAGTCACTTTTCTGCAGAAATCTCCATGTTTTTTACTAAATATAAGTGTGTTATACTGATGCCACAATATTAAAAACTCTCCAGCATCATCCAAGAATGAATGTTTATTGTAAGAAACTAGGTTATTAATTATTAATTAATGACAACTCAAAAACTTTCAACTTTGGAGAAGGCTTTCATATCTCTGATTTCATGTCTCCTTTCAGTATCTCTTTGACCTTATGCTAGAATCTCAGGGTAATAATATAAATCTTATTCCCTCTATTTTACAGGTAAAGATTTGACTGGTTTTCCATAAAAATACTGATGTGAGTGTCTTAATTTACTGCAAAAAGTACACTCATTTCTAATAATTTTAAAATCAGAGGCAAAAAGTGAATAATATAAGGCTAAATTAGCTAAATGTAAATTAGCTAAATCTGTGAAATGAAAGTCACAAAATCAGGAAATTTTAGAAACAGTGCTCAGCATTAAAGACATTAGGAAGGTTTATTTCCACATACAATCAAACTGGCCAAGACAGAATAGACACAGCTCCTAGACATATAATGCCAGTGGTTCGGATGGATTTTCGCACCAAAAGAAATTAAGAATTAATTTAATTTAGTTTGATTAGCATGTGTAGTTCCCATCTTATAAATAACATGATACTTAGACAACAGCACATTAATAATAATTTCCTTTGTGGGTATTTATTACATTCACTATGAGCCTAACATTTCAAGCCTCAGATTATTTAGGGAGGAGATTTGCCTCTGCTCCTAGAAAGACAGAACACCATTTTCCCCTCAGCCATGACTTTACAAACTTTATTTTGCCGTCATCACTACAATGTGCATAAACAAAATTAAGTCAAAACAGTATTCCGTTTGAGTGGTTCTTAACAACAGCTTGCAAGAGATTCTAGGATCTTAGGAGAATTTTTGCATGGAAAGGAGGAAATCTAGTTTGCAGATATTTCAATGGTTTAAAACGCCCATTCTTACAATGAAAAGCCTAAATATTTTTTAAAACACTGGTCTTTCTAAGGTATTTCCCTGACATACATACATTTATTTATTTATTTATTTATTTATTTATTTATTTATTTGTTATTGTGCTACATTAGGCACCATAAAATACATCATTAGCTTTTGATGCAGTGTTCCAAGATTCATTGTTTATGTACCACACCCAGAGTTCCATGCAATATGTTCCCTCCTTAATACCCGCCACCAGGCTCACCCATACCTTAACATATATTTAAAGTTATGAAAGACTATAGGGGCGCCTGTGTGGCTCCGTCATTAGACATCTGCCTTCGGCTCGGGTCATAATCCCAGGGTCCTGGGATCGAGCCTGCATCAGGCTCCCTGCTCAGCAGGAAGCCTGCTTTTCCCCTGCCTTCCTCTACTTTCTCTCTCTCTTTCTGTGTCAAATAAATAACTAAAATCTTAAAAAAAAATAAAGTTATAAAGACTTTAAATGTATAAAGCAAACTAGAAGCGAATAAAGTAGTTGGCCCATCATGTTTTTTGACCTTTTTGTGAAATCAGTCCATTCTCTTTCGAGTCTCAATTCATACATATTCTGGGCCCAGGCCACTGTAGTGATTAAAGCTGAGTGTTCCACACAGGCATATGAAGTGATAATCTTGTTTGGGATTTTTGTAAATTTTCAGTAACATATTTTGCAGCAGAAGCAGTGCCTACTCCAATAACAAAAGTACTGCTACTACAATGGTAAAGAATAAAGGCACATCATTCTCATCCCCTCCCCCTGGCCCAAAGGACAAACCCCTGCTACCTACTTTGTCTTTTTAATATGTCTTTTTTGTAATTAGCTTGGACTGAAATGTACAGAGGCAGTTCAAAATGAATTTTCTATGAAAATAAACAGGCTGAGAAAGCTACTCAACAGCAGACATGTAACATGTGTAATCAAAAAGGAAAGACAGACCCAAGTACCCAAAAGGCAGAGTCAAGCATAACAGAAAGCAATGAATTAAGGAAGCCCCCAGGAAGCAGGACGACCCAATAAAGAACATTCCAGACCCCTGGAGCATGTACCAGCTCGATTTCAGCAATGCTATGGACCAGTAACTTCTTTGTACCTTTTGTTCATCCAATTATTGAGTTATGGGGTTTTTCTTGTCCCTCACAAAATTGATGTCAGGTGTGGATACAGAGGAAGAAGAGGGAGAAAATGTAAGTCATCTTTTTAGTTCCAGTTCTCTGGTTAAAGAGTATCTCCACCCAAACAGCTTCTCTCTGTATGAATGTGATGTAGATGATGAGATATGGCCTTGGAGCTTGGTTGGATGGGACTGAGGGTTTTGGAAGGGGGTGAATGTATTTTGCACATGAATCACCAGAGCCAGAGGGCAGACTGGAAGAGACTGTTATACCAATGAATCCAAATAAATCACACCTCCCGTTACTTATGCTCATGTGTGGTTTCCTCCTTCCATCAATTGGGCATGGCCTTTGCCTTGCTTTGATCGGTAGGCTATGAGTGAAGATAATGCATGTGCTTGCACACAGAGGCTTGTCATCTTAGAACACTGTGCCAAGACTGTGTGTGAAGAAGTATAGCTTTATTGAAGTAATACTTCTCTGAAACATTTACAAACTGACACGTTATTTTTTAAAAACAACACAAAGTAAACTGTTGTGGGGTCTGTGCAGAGGTGGAAAGGAGAGATGGCACAAACACTGGAGCCAGAAGGAACAATTTTCTTTCACATACGACCCAAGTGGCAAGTCCCCAGGTGGCCAGGTCTCCAGGCCATCTCACTGTTTTCCAGAGTTCCTTTGGTTTGCCAATTTCCCTTTTATAATTACCAGGAAGAAATCCCAACGGTCCCAGCCACTTGTGGTGGCTGCTGGGTTTGCTCTGTGGCCCCCTAATAGTGTAGGGGACACTTCCTGCCCTAGGACCTGGCCTCAGTCCCACTGTCACCTTTCTAAAGCTGACCATGTCCCACCTCAGGTAGGGCTTCCCTCAGCAGTGGCAGAGGTGGGCCGGAGTGGGGAGGTACAGAGGCGGTTGAGCCAGAAAATTCTATCAGTACTCTTGTTTGGGTCATGGCATAAATTCTTATCCTCTCTTAAAGAATTTCAATAGAGCATTTCAAACACATACACACACACACACACACATACACACAAACACACACACACACACGCGCACACACACACACACACACACACACACCCCAGAACAGAGATCCAGACATTCCATTTATTTCAACTGAGCTCACTAACAGAACACATACTTCTAGGTGAACCTGGGCAAGACAAGGTGAAGAAACTCACTTTCCACCTATACAATCATTAAAACAAAACAGTTGTTTTAAGCCATTGATTTTTTAGGGGCAGGTAGGTGGCAATATATAATCGATACACCTCTTCCTTATCACTACTATTTATTGTTGAACATTGTCCAAGACACTCAGAAATTTTCCTAAGGTTGCTTTGGACACTACTTCCTATTTACTTTTTTCTATTTCATTCTAAGGGATATCAGTAAGCTCTTTTTTTTTTTTCTGACTCTTCAACTCACAAGCTTTATAGTTCCTTGACATCTTAATAATAAAAGCATTCATCTTCCAAATGCTTTGCTCTTTGTAGGCATGGCCATATCTTCAGCCAAACAACAATCCAAATATTCTATTTATTTATGTGCACAAAAGTTTTTAAGAATAAAGGAGATCATTTCAACAACAAACAACACATCAATGATATAAATCATCAGATGACTTCTGGCGATGTCATTGTTCTAATCCTAAATACATCTGATGTAACGTAAGAGAACATTTTATGGTAAGACAAACTTGGATTAAAAAAAACATGTTTGAAAAGAAAAAAATTAGTAACTATGGTGATGGATATTAATTAGATTTGTATGGCAATCATTTTGCAATGCATACAAATATTGAAATATTGTGTCACAAACCAGAAGTTAATGTATTTTATATGTCAATCATTCCTCAATTTTTAAAAAAGATACTATTAAAAATTTAGACACAAAAAAAGTATGAGCTTTTCTCAAACTGAATAGAAAATGCAGAAGTTCCAGAAGAAGCTCTGAGTCTTATAATTTCTAAATAAATTTAAATTTAACTAAGCTAAAAAGAAAAAAAGCCAGTTTTGGCATTTTGTAACAAAGTAAATTTTAATTATCTCATGTATAAATAATGAGAACTATAAGGACTCAATAGCAAGATGATAATACTATTATCCTTATTCATATAATTAAATCATCCAATCTTATTTTAGAAATGTAATTGAATAAAAAAAGAAATGTGCTTGAATAAATAAGCAAATTAATAAATGACTTTTCAGCCCTATCCTTCTCTTTGCAAATGAATTTATATTTAAACGTAAAGATGGTCATATAAAAAGACAGGTTGAGTTCAAATGCGAAACTCTGACTTGATGAAAGTAGGACGTAGTTTGGTGCTTAAAAACCTGTATTTGGTGTCTGACTTTATTAATTATCACTATCTGATATTGATCTTTTGCCCTCCCTGTACCTCCCTGATTCCTTATTTGTAAATACAATTAGCTCCATCACAGTGTTGTTGTGAAATCTAAGTATGAAAAATAACAAAATCTATTAAAATAAAAACTCATAGACAGGGTGCCTGGGTGGCTTAGTTGGTTAAGTGACTGTCTTCAAGCTCGGGTCATGATCCCAGGGTACTGGGATTGAGCCCCACATCGGGCTCCCTGCTCAGCAGGAAGCCTGCTTCTCCCTCTCCCACTCCCCTGCCTTTGTTCTCTCTCTCTCTCTGTCAAATAAATAAATAAAATCTTTAATTTTCAGATAACAAAATTAAGACCTCCAAAAGCATTCCTTCTAGGACCAAAAAGCAGTTTTGCAATACAGAACAAAGGCACCTCCTAGGGCTAGCCAGTTATAAATCGTCTATGTTCCTCTGTTCTAATATATTTAGGTCTCATTAAAATGAATCAAATATCTCTTTTCTGAAGTGAGAGAGTTTATTAGTGTTTGAAAATAAAAATACCTCCCGGAAATGAAAGGCTTGTTATCCTCCCAAAGGGTATCCTCCAAAAGAAAAATAAATTGCAGTTCCTATAAAGTACAATATTCTTTCAACCCACCAAAAGAATCGCCAGTCCTTCCAAGTCCCCCTGCATCCAACTCCCTGTCTTCACTACAGACTACCTCCCACACATGCTCCACAATGAACCTTCATGGTTTCACTGCCCATCTGAGCTCCTTTCTGACTCTGGTCCAAATCCCAAGGCCCAGCACTGCCATAGCACTTTGTGTTACCCTTGACTCAAAGGGTGTCACGGTCTCCTAATCAGTTTACTTACATGCTTTTCTTGCCAGCTTACAAGTTGGAGTCAAGGAATATATATTTCACTTTTTTCATCTCTGATTCCTAACATGAGAAATGGCATAGCATAGTGGTCCAAAAGGTTTAAAAATCTTGAACTGTTGAGTGGAATAATGAGCAAATAAAAGCCATTTATATTAATCATCAAGGAAAAATATGACCCAATCTCCAACACATTTTAAATTCTTCAAAAATTTTTGACACCAATTGAGCCCCTCAAGTTCCACGCCAAAGAGAAACCTGAAAGCACAGCTGTGGAGGCTGCTGGGTGGTGTGTTCTCAGCATGAGCCAGTACCTTGAAGCTAATGGCATATTGCCTTTTGGAGCACAAAATTTCCAGGTGTCTCTAAGAGACTCATTACACAGAACACGTGCCAAGTTCCTAAAAATGCACAAAGCAAAAGAGGGACGGAAGTACTTGAAATAGTTTACACCCACTCACAGGGGAAAAAAGCGAGAACCTTGTCTGTGTAAAGCTGCCATCATCATCATCATTGTCGTCGTCATCATCATCATCATCAACATGAGTTAAATCTGAGTCTGACAGATAATCAGCTCATGTAGAAAGTCTCCTGAGCCAGATAAAGCTCTGACCCTCATGCAGGAAACTCAATATTATACATGAGTTTAAAAGTTATTGACATTAAAGGAGCATTATTTGAATTAATTATGGAAAGAGGTTTTTTTTACTTATAAGGGGAATTTTTATCAAGATCACTTTAAATAGAGCTTCTTAAGAAGCTACTTTTAGGGGCACCTGGGTGGCTCAGTGGGTTAAAGCTTCTGCCTTCAGCTCAGGTCATGATCCCAAGGTCCTGGGATCGAGCCCCACATCAGGCTCTCTGCTCTGCAGGGAGCGTGCTTCCTCCTCTCTCTCTGGCTGCCTCTGCCTACTTGTGATCTCCGTCTGTGAAATAAACAAATAAAATCTTAAAAAAAAAAAAAAAAAGAAGCTACCTTTAATGGGAGAAGTCAGATCTTAATATAAAGAAGTTCTGAATTATAAAAGATAGAAAAGTGCGGATTAAATTAAAAAGAATTGATGGGCCCACTTTTCAAGATCTTTTTGTATGAGCATAAAGAAGAGCTCAGGAGTACATCGTGCATTATCCCTCTTAGTAGAAAAACTGCCTATATTGAATAAAAGTTGTAGATGCCAAAAAATAAATTTCTATATAACTGATATCTATAAACATATTTAAATGTATATTTCAAAATTCTTAGTTCTTTAAATGTATTTCAGAAAATGGAATGACAATTCATGATTTGATATCTGAAGGATAATACACTCATTAAATACTGATACACCTGGACTTGTATAAATCTACTGCTAAGAAAAGAAAAAAAAGAAAAAAAAAACTGAATCTTCATGTCATGTCTCCGAAGATGTTCTAATAGTGATGACAATAAGGGGCGCCTGGGTGGCTCAGTGGGTTAAGCCTCTGCCTTAGGCTCGGGTCATGATCCCAGGGTCCTGGGATCGAGCCCCACATCGGGCTCTCTGCTCAGCAGGGAGCCTGCTTCCCCCTCTTTCTCTGCCTGCCTCTCTGCCTACTTGTGATCTCTCTCTCTGTGTCAAATAAATAAATAAAATCTTAAAAAAAAAAAAAAAAAAATAGTGATGACAATAAGTAGTTCAGGCCAGACATGATTCCAGGATTTTACTATCACTTTAGCTCTTTCATTGACTATGAGATCTTGGCCCAGTTATGTAAATTTTTAGGTCATAAATTTTCTTATTTATAAAAAGAATGGTTGTTACAGATAATTTCTTAATGCCTTCAAATTATAACGGATTAAATTATTGTGTTTGAGCACTGTCTTTGGAAGCAAGCATAGATGAGACTTTAATGAACAGCTACTGAAACCTCTATCTACCTTTGACCATAGTTAGGACATAAAGATACCTTTGTGCTTCATCTTTTCCTTTCTTCCAGGTGGGGAACCTAATTTGGGGCTGTCTTCCTCGATTCTAAATGTCTTACATATATTTTTCTTTCATTCACTTTCCCATGGGGCATCGGATGTGATGAGAGTATTGATTCAATGAGAAGAGAAGAGAGAATGAAATCATACTAATTGAACCATCCATAACCACCACTATCATCACTAAACCAAAGTCTACATTATATTTGTATATATGTGTGTATATATACATACATATATGCATGTATACATATATGATGGATGGGGGTTCACATGGATGCTTCTACTTTTCTAATTCTCTCCAACCCATACTCATACCTACATTTCCTTAATTGAAAAAGAGAAAAGAACTACTTATGTGGCTATTACATATATTTTTCCCTCGGTTTTAAATTATTTTCTTTTTTTCTAATTTTTTCACAAATCATAATTAAGAAAACATATACTCTAGGAGAAAAAAAGGCCCTGAATTTAAAACTGAATAATAATTGAAGTGGAATAAAATTTAATTAATAACTAAATACTAAATATGATCTAGTGGAATAACAAACTTGATTATTCACAAAACAAATTATAGTTTTTTTCAGAAAAGAAATGTTTCCTGGAGTATTAGCACTGCCCTCTCATAATTTAAATACAAGTACTGAGTTCAGTTTAAAATTGCTTTGGCTTGGGACACCTGGGTGGCTCAGTCAGTTAAATGTCTGCCTTCGGCTGAGGTCATGATCCCAGGGTCCTGGGATGGAGCCCCACGTTGGGCTCCCTGCTCAGTGGGGTGCCTGCTTCTCCCTCTCTCTGCCTGCTGCTTCCCCTACTTGTATTCTCTCTCTTTGTCAAATAAATGAATAAAATCCTTAAAATAAATAAATAAACAAATAAATACACAAATAAATAAATAAATAATAGCTTTGGGTTTTAAATGCCATTTCAAAAAACAGTACTACAGTATCTTGGCATAACAGCAAGAACAAAGACGTCAACTTTTTTACTTATATTAATGCATCTATTTTAATATTTCAAAAAACTCTCATAAGGTAGATTTTTTATTTTCCCTATGAGGAAACTGAGACATAGCTACAGAAAGTAATCGGCCCCAAAACACACATCTGGTAAGCCACAGAACTAAGACTCTAATATAGGCAGTGGGCCTCCTTATTTCAGTACAATTTTATACTATTAAATTCTAAGGCATGAAAACATGAAATACGAAGCCCATACCAGGAAGACTACAGTTCTCCTTAGCTCATTTGTATTTTGTTATCTGAGAGTCATGTGGAAGAACAACTTTGTGAAATCATGTGAAGCCGATATGCCAGATATTCACTATACCCTTGAACAATTCAAAGACTACTAAAGACCTATCTCGTTCATGAATCCCCTTTAATCTACTTGTATTTTCACATTATCACACCTCTTTGGTTAATATTTCACTAATTTAAAACAGACTGTCCAAAGTAGCATTTCTTTCGATTTTCCCTAACCTCTTTCTTTGTGTTTCAAGGGTGTCCTCTAATTGTAATATTATGAAATTTGGTGAATAAGTTCATGTTTATTCTCTTCCAAGTTTTATAAACTTTGATCATTTCTCCTTTCAACACTTTGACTTTCCATACAAAGAGTTCTTTTAAACGCATTAGATAAAAAATTCAAGAGTTGAGACAGTTTCAATTTCAAAGTCCTAAAATTTCAAAGGAATCCAGAAGTTTGTTATCCAACCATGTCAAGAAGAATTTTAAAGAAAGTGTTTTTAAAGTTAAAAAGTTCTGATTTGGAGATAGACTCAACTCTCATAAATGACACTGGAAAAAAAAATCCTAAGGACAAATGCACTATGTCCATTTCTTAAAAGCACTAAAGAAAGAAAGAAACCATGACCACTCATATATTTCCCAAGTCAGAGGCATCTTCATATCTTAAAATTTTAGTATACAAGACTTAAAATGCAATTACTGTTAATTAGAATGATATGAATAACAGCAACAAATGGTAGGTCTTGATGACAAAATGCTTGTAATAATCTCTTCCAGTATTAGTGATGCTGTATTTCACAACATTCCCAAACTTCAGATTTAATTTTTTTTAAATAATTTTAGCACAAAATTAGCGTCCTCTTTCTCCTTGATTTTCAAAATTTTCTTTATTTTTTTTAACTGGTCCGTTCTGTTCAAGTCTCTCAACTTTAAAAAAAAAAAAAAAAAAGACAAAAACATCTTACTCAATGTCTCAGACTCCTCGTCCTCACTTCTCTCTTACAGCCTCATCTCTTCAAATAAGTTCATGATCCACATGCCATCTTCAGCTGCTTGCATCCAATCCTTCATTAGCATGTCCCAATGGGTCTATGGAACTTTACCAAACTCATTGTTCAGGTCTTCAACCGTCCTGTTGCTCCTTCCCACAAACCTGCTAACCACCTTTGCCTCCTGATCGCTCAGCAGCATTCCAGAGAGATCTTTATAACCTGTTTGAAACTGCTCTTGCTTGCCGTAAGTATTTTTTCCTACCTCCCTAAATGCTTCTTCTGTCACCTCTGCTCTTTCACCTTCTCTCTGACCATTAAATGTTGATGTTCCTTAGATTCTGTCCTAAGCATACTTTTCTTTTCAAACCACGTTCTCTCTTTACACACTTTCCTTCATAATCATACCTTCAATTATGCCTTTGGAGAAAACAGCAAGATCTCTATCTTCAACCTAGCTCTTAGTCCTGAATCCCAGACCATATATTCAGTTGCCTTGGGCAACTTCAGTTGGATGTTTCATAGGACTTTAAGTTCAACAAATGATTCTAAAACTGAGCTCATCATTCTCCTTTCAGAACTTTCTTTTCTTCCATTGTGAGCTAATTCAATAAAGAGCAATCTTAAGTTTTTCAAGACAGAAAGCATATCTTCATTTTCTTCTACTTCATCCTCTACCTCGAATCCACCTTGAATCAATATCAATTTTTCAATGACCACATCTTCTCAAATAAACCTTCTAAATACCATCCACTGACTTCCTTTCATGGCTACCTACTTTCCCAGTCCAAATCACATTATTATTATCATAGAGTTTCACCCCATTCTCCATGTTATAGCCACAGTGATTTTATTCATAATTTAATTCTGAATTATGCTTAAATTTTCCTGATTAAAATTGTTCGAAATCTGTCTATTGCAGTTATTTTAGATTCCTAAATCCTTATGAGGCCTTGTGTGATGCACCCATGATTTCCTCATAAAACCCTCAATTACTTTCTATGTTCTAGTCTGTTATGGACCACAACTAATCACAATTTCTAATTTCTAATTGAAATGGCAAACTGTGACACAGAGAAACTGAATAGCTTTTCTGAGTTTCTTTCCTAGTCGGCTGCAGAGCAGGGAGTAGAAAGCTGCTTTTCTGACCAACTCTCTTTCCTCACACACTCTTATTTTGTGTCCTTTAAAAAAACAAAAGTGTCTCTATCACCTGTGTTGGGCAGAAAAATGATCCCGCAAATATTCCCATTTCCTAATTCCTAGAATCTACGAATATGTTAGGTTACACAGCAATGAGGAATTAAGATTGCAGATGAATTTACAGTTGCTTGCTAATCATCTGATTTTGAGATGGGGAGATTTTCCTGGATTAATCAGGTATTCCAATTACAAGGACCTTTATAAATGCAAGAGGCAAGAAAGAGAAGGACAGCACCAGAGTGATACAGTCTGAAAAATGCAAGAACAGTGAAAGAAAGACTTGACCTACCATTGCTATAGTTGAGATAGAAGGACACCCATGGAGAACTACAGGTAGCCTCCAGCAGATGGACAAGGCAGCGAAATGGATTTTCCCCTAGTAGCTCCAAAAAGGACCGCTACCCTGCTGACATCCTTGATTTTAGTTCATGGAGACTAATTTCAGCTTCTGACCTCCAGAACAGTAAATAATAAATTTGAGATGTCTTAAGCCACAAAGTTCATAGCAATTTGTAACCACAGCAATAGAAAATGAAAACATACCTCAGTCTTTAAAAACAAAAACAAAAACAAAACTCATAAGCCTACATGCAGTTCCAAAAACCAATACATGATACATTTTCCAAAGTGTTCCTTGGATATGGGGTATTGAACTCAGATATTTCCATTTGGGGCCATTAAAATTCTATATTCTTTTGTTAATATATTTCACCACTGAAAGAGATGATAATACTTCTTTCTTTGCAACTAATGGTAAGGTTCAAAATGCAAAAGGTAAAGAGAGGAAAATACTAGGAAAAAATAAAGTCAAACTTAATAATTCCAGGATTTTTGAGTGGTAATTCCCACCAGAAAACATCAGCATCTATGACCTTGAGTGTCCTGGAGAAGGTAATTTCACCTCCCTAATCTCCAGTGAGACACCGGAACTATTAAATTTATTGCAATTATAATAAATGCTCACACAATCCATACTGTAGATACATTTTTTTTATAACAGCTAAATACCTCTGCCAAGGCAGCTAACCCAACACACTGACTATTAAACTGACTTAGGGCAACAAGATCCAGAAGCTGTCACACCTGTAAATGAACCTTTAACCATATGTTGTGATGTGTTTATATGCTAATCTCCTCAGAAGTAGCAAAACCCTTGGATGCCACCAGGTTGGCCATATTTTCTGAATTAACTCCAATAAAATGGAATAAAATTATAATACATGAGATCTGCATTCTTTAAATAGGAACAAGAATGCAAATGGATTATTTGGTATATTAAGCTCTTAAATCACTTATAAAATACTTGAACTACTACAGAGACAACTCTCCAAATGGAGATATCCAAAAAGTAGAAATTATTTCATTTGACACAGTCTAAATATTTATAATTTCTATAAAGCAAATATGAAATAGTCATCCTCACATGAAATATTAGTGTCTGTTTTTTGCTTTGGGTATTCACCAGGTAATGGGAAGTAGAAAAGAGAATGCCTTGGAAGAAACAAGGATGTAATATCAACTACTTTGACCTGAAGCACTTAATGTGGTGCATTTTCTGCTTCTCTATTCAAAGGAAGTAACTGTAAGATTGTGACCTAGTTTTGGGAATCTTGCTATTCTTAGTTTACCTTGACAAATTTGAATGACAACCAGAAAAGTCACATTTTAAGTAAATATGTGTTAACTACTATGAGCTAAATACATAAATAAGAGTTTACATTATTTGTCTCATATACAATAGCGTAATTCAGCTGCTGTTGGGAATTTGGTTTTGTATGTCTTTTTCTCATATAACTTAAATAACTTTGATCAGTGATGAATCATTTTGGAATTATAACATAAGTGGAAAAATAAAATGGAAAGATTTTCCTAAGAAGTTTTTGTGGTAGTATCTCTATACCAGGCTTTTTTGAGAGGTTAATGAGAAAAGGATAAAAAGGTTGATTGACCTAAACAAGAGTAGATAGTGTCTCTGATAGTTGGTGAAGGAACAATATATACCAAGATATTTGTTTGGCGTCAACACAAAAGGCAGTCAATTAAATAGTGCTTATAATAGATAATACTCCAGTGAATTAGGTAAGAATTAGGGGCAAAGTTTAGAGAAAGGCTAGACTATAGCTTAGAAGCCACATAAGCACTCAGGGTTCATTCTTGACACTCTTGAAGTATCAGAAATGATTAGTGAGATAACTTTGTTAGAAGTTCGCCAATGGGCTTTGCAAAAAGTGATTATCTTTTTGCTGATAACTCTGTTATGATTGGCCCAGAAACTGCTATAGGCCTGGATTTAAAATTAGAGCCCATCCAGCAGCAAAAGTTACTATTATTTGGGAAGGACAGGACAGAAAAAGACATCAAAGGATGAGAAATAATAGCCTACGGCTTTACTGATTAAAATTTAGGGCTGATGTTTTCTCCAAACTTCCAAATGAAGGTTTAGATAATATGCTTATTAGGTCTTCTTATTTGTGAAGATCACAAATGAGTCTCCTGTACAATGAGAATTTTTGACTCATAGAAGTTTGATACTTAAAATGCTCTCCAAGTTAGAACCAAAATATTGACATTATTTTTGGTCACAGAATATTAACAAGTTAGTAAAAGACCATTATCTAACATGGATAAAGCATGCCATATTTCCTAGCAAGACATTTCAAGTTATTCCCACAAGACTTTCGAGCACATAATCAATAAGGCAGCATGATACAATGGAAAGAAAACAATACTTTTTAAAGTCCAATCAAGACGGGTCTTCCAGAGACTGATGCAGAAACTGATTCAAAAGTAAAATCAAACATGAGCGAGACGGGTGGTCAAGAGATACAAGATAAGACCCTGCGCTTATAGAAAAGGCACATATCTTCGTAAAAATACTAAACATAAGAACAATGTAAATACATAAAGATTATATTCAAGCAACTTGGACTGGAAAATTACAAAGCAAAATAAATGCCAGGAAGCTCTAGAAAATATAAAGTTTTGAAAAAGAAAAACCTCAATAATTTAACCAATCTAATTTCCACAAATTGCCTTGCAGCAAACTGACTATGGCAAGCTTGCCATTTGGTGAATTAGAATATTTCCCTATAATATACTAGCTGGATAATTTTAGTCAATATACTTAACTTCTGAGTCCTGTTATTTGTTTTGTTCTTTTTTTTTTATTGATCCATTTGCTGATGGGGTGAAATAAAATAAAGTAGTGCCTAGAGCATTCAGATGCCAAAACATTTAATTCTCAAATATTTATATATACAAAGCAATGTAGATAAATATTATAAAACCAAGCTATGAATAACATTTTGTACATGCCCGCATTCTGAAAGTTTAAAGATGAAAACCCATATATTAGATATTAAAGTACAACATTATGTGCAAATGGAAATCAAAAGGAGAATAGATTGATTTAAAATTACAGACTCTTAAAAAAGAGTATGGTTTTGGCTGGGATCTGAACAATGGAAAGGAATTTTCGCAATAGAGATAAAACTAAATGCTATCTCAATAAATAAAATGATAACAAAAGCCATGGAGGTAAGGAGATAAGGGACAAGAGGAGAGAGAGGAGGAGGAGGAAGAGAAAAGAGGAGAAAGAGAAGGGGAGAGGGAAAAATATGAGGAAGGAGAGCAGAAGACCACGACTAACAACAACTTAGGGAATGTGAGAAAGACTCCTGGCTATCTCTTGTTTTCCCTTTCTGCCATAATATTAACAATTTTAACTATGCATATATTAGACTAGTATCAAGATCATATTTTCTAGCCTTCCATGCAACTAGTATGGCCAGGTTATAAGTGCTATTAAGTTCTGGTCAATGACATATAAAGGAAAGGGTACTTGCAAATTCCAGAATATGTTTCAAATGCAGATGGTGTGTTCTTCTTCCCCACTTCTTCTTTCCTGCTACTGGAAGGGGAGATATGGTACCCAGTTACCACTGATCATGCTGAAAGGAGTAAAATGTTTCAGGTGTTCGAGTCTGGGTTCCTAAATGACCACATCTGCACCTGGGTTATTATGTAACAGAGAATTAAACTTTTATATTAGCTAAGTCCCAATTATATGGGATCTCTTTTTCACAGAGCCAAATCCATATTATAATTAACAATATGAATTTTAAAATGGTAGTTAGTCTGATATGACTGAAGTACAGGATATCTAGGAGAGACTTAGAATGGAAGGATGAGGCCAAAAAGTGAAGACCCTGAAAAGTCTAGACTGAGAAGACTCTTGCTTCCTATGCAATGAAAAACCACAGATCACTTCTGAAAGGAGCAGGACAAGATCAAATATGTACATCAGGAAAATGAAGTGTGCAAAACGGATTGTAAGGAAGAAAGACTGAACACAAAGACAATGAACTCTCTGTCGTAACAAAAGTATGACATAGGTTTGTGGCCACAAGAGTAAGAATAGGAATGAGGAAAAATCTTCCAATCTGGAGATAGAAGTGACAGAAATGTGCAAGTATTTAAATTAGTAAGAAAGGGTTGTTTGTGAGCAAGAAGGACACACAAAAAAATATAACTATAAACAAAGACAATCTTAATCAGGTTAAGCAACAAGAAAGAAAATACAGGTTTAAGGGTGTTGTCCAGCAGCGGGCTATAAGGAATCCTTTTGAAATGTGTTTAAGATCTAATCAAATTTAAGTGACAACTAGATATGCAAGTGTTGAGTAACACAAGAGTATCTGCATTAGGTACTCTCACAAAGAAGTATAGCAGCGGAAGACTTGGTAGTAAACAAAATGAACAAGGAAGACCACATACAATTAAAATAAAGAGAACAGAAACAGAATCATATGATGACATCATTCTCTGAAATTACTTTAAAGCTTTGTTCCTTCTCCAGGATTTGGGATGAATGGAACATAAGATTCGTATCATCTTGAAACACCAGATGGCTTGTGAAATAATCTGTCTACAGAATGGTAGAGCCATTGGTCTTCAGACCAACCCAATTTGTCTTATTTAAGGAAATCGACATGTAAAGGGATAAAGTGACTTATCCGGGAGAGCTTCTCTAAAACGGCAGAATTCTCTAATCCCACTGTGCCGGGTCATATTTGATGCCCAGTAGTAAACCCTAGTGAAAGGAATTGAAAGGTGTTTCTCCTTCCCCTTCATGTCTTTATCTTCCAAGTTTTTTTGTTTCTTTCCACTTCAGAATGTCTGGGAACTTGAAAACTTTTCAAGAATCGGTAATATTCAGTTAGCAAGATGCCATAGAAATTGCCTTTTGTTACTCTTCAACTGTATCGGATAAAATTATTTGTAATAGAAAATTTAGTTAGTTTCCATAGTTACTCTTTTTAATCAAAAACATTATCTTCATAGTTTTTCAGATTAAAAGACCAATGCCAAAAGAAAATTGTATTCTGGTCTCACAAGTAAAGCTGAGGCATTAAGACAAATGATACTTTTGAAATTAATCCTGTAGATTTTTACAAATTCATTGCTTTCCACATTGTTATTCCTTGCATTTCGGTCAAGGAGACAATTCAACATCTACCATAAATAATATTTAGAGAAGCAGTCAAGGGCTCATTGATCTTTGTAAGCAGTTAGACCTACTTTTTAAGACACATTCACTCTTTCAGGCTCCAAAGCACTAAAGATAAAATCTCCCTTCAGTGATATGAAAGAGCAAAATAAATTCCATGAACAAATAACAACCTCAGAGAGCGATTAAACACAGAACACAGAAAATGAAAGATATATTTGAAAGCAGCATGGCATAGTAAAAAGGCCACAGGGCCTGACATGAGGGAATGATGGCTTGGATCTCAGTTCTTCCACACCATGTGACCTTAACCACTCTGTGCCTCAGTCTTCTCATTCACAAAACAAAGGTCACTAGATCTATGGCAGTGCTTCCATAAAGAAAAAAGGAAGCTGGCAGCTGGTAGTAGATGCAAAAAAAAAAAAAAAAAAAAAGAATAAAAGAAAAAAAGCTCATTCATATAAGCTTTTAAAGAACTGCTGATATGCTAATAAAGAATGCATATAAAGAAAAAAAGTGTCTTTGAATGCTAATTATTTGCCTGGATAATAGTTTAGCTCTTATTCAGTGATTTATTCATGAGGCAAAAATGTTTAAAAACTCAGAAGGTAACAAACATGATCAGGGACTTTATAGCAAACCCTTTCCTTAATTCATCCAAAATAACAGAAAATGCTCCATAAGTGAATGAGAGAGTTGCTGATAATTTCTCCATGATTTCTGGAATCTATTCCAGGACCTACAAGATCTGTCTCTATACTAAATCTTAATTGTTGTCCCAGGACCAGATTAATTTCTTCCTTCTCAATGTTCATATTCCAGATTATCCCATTTTTTCCTCCTCTGAATTTACGTATAGACATGTATTATACACCCATGGTATTTTTATAAAAATATTTTATACCAATATATGATAAAATTTCTTCTCATTGTATATAGAGTATTTTCATGACTGTATTGTATTTTTTATGACTGTACAAAAATCTGTCAGATTGATTTGCTATCATTTATTTAACTAATTCATGTATCTCTGAAATTGTAGCTCCTTCTGGCTTATAACTATTTGGTAATTCATACACTGCCTGTACTATGCTTGTACTCTATTCCTCTCCCTTACAACTTTTAAAATTTTACAATGAGAATTATTAGTGGTGAATATAATTGGATTAAACACATTGCCTGAATATAGTATGCTCATTTAAATACTAATTGAATTGAATTTTCTTAGTGAAATTCAAAGAACACAATCACCTCACAAGGTGGATACAACTTAAATAACTGATTTGAGATATAAATTAATGCTTAAACTGTAGTCACACCAGGCCTTTTGGGTTTTAGGGAGTAAACCCTCTGTGAGCTCCTCCCTCCTCATAAGTAATTAATGTCTTAAAATTGAGGAGCTGGCCACTGCAATCTAGCTGACACTTCCCCACTCTCCTGTAATACAAAAATGAATGAATGTATAACTGAAACTCGGGGAAATTACACTAGAAAAATTCAATTTAATTAATATGGAATTGGAAGAGGTAAATCACACAGTAAAAGAAAGTGAAAACCCCTTATAACCACAGCACTGATGTAAAGCAATTCTCAGTAGTTTGGTGCCTCTCTTCCAAAGACATTTTATCAATACATATTGACAAGTATTATATGCACACACACAGTATTTTTATAAAAATAATCACAGTGGGTTTTTTTTTCAGATTTTTTTTATTTGACAGAGAGAGACAGCGAGAGAGGGAACACAAGCAGGGGGAGTGTAAGAGGGAGAAGCAGATTCCCCACTGAGCAGAGAGCCGGATGTGGGGCTCCATCCCAAGACTCTGGGATCATGACCTGAGCAGCAGGCAGACACTTAACAACTGAGCCACTCAGGCTCCCCTAATCACAGTGTTTTATACTTAACATATGAAGAAATTCCTTCTCATTGTATATAAAACTACATATATTTTCATGGCTACAAAATTTGTCAAATTGAATTGCTGTCATTTATTTAACTAATTCATGATTAGTAACCATTTAACTTGCTTCTAAATTTTCACCATTGAAGACAATGAACATCCTATACTTAGATCTTTGAGCTTAGATGTGAATATCCCAAGGATAAATTACTAGATGCAGATTTTCTAGCTTAGACACATATTTGGCCAAGTTAAATTCTTAAAATTAATGAGTCAGGAAATGACAGATGCTAGCAAGGATATGGAGAAGGGAACACTCTTACATTGTTAGTGGGAATGCAAGCTGGAGCAGCCACTCTGGAAAGCAGCATGGAGGTGCCTCAAAAAGTTGGAAATAGAGCTACCCTATGACCCAGCAATTACACTACAAGAAATTTACCCCAAAGATACAAATGCAGTGATCCAAAGGGGCACCTAAACCCCAATGTTCATAGTAGCAATGTCCACAATAGCCAAACTATGGGAAGAGCCCAGATGTCCATCAACACATGAATGGATAAAGAAGATGTAATATATGGATAAAGAAGATATAAATACATATATAGTGTGTGTGTGTGTGTATACATATAAAGAATACATATATATATGTATGTGTGTGTATATATATATATGTTATATATAACATCTTCTATACACACACACACACACACACACACACAATGGAATACTACTCAGCCATCAAAAAATGAAATCTTGCTGTTTGGAATGACATGGTTGGAACTAGAGGGTATTATGCTGAGTGAAATAAGTCAATCAGAGAAAGACAATGATCTCACTCATATGTGGAATTAGAAAACAAACAGAGGGTCATAGTGAAAGAGAGGAAAAACTAAAACAAGGCAAAAATCTGAGAAAGAGACAAACCCTAAGAGACTCTTAATCATAGGAAGCAAACTGAGGGTTGCTGAAGGGGAGGAGGTGGGGGGATGAGGGGATGGACATCCCCAGTTGGGGATGGACATTAAGGAGGGCACGTGATATAATGAGCACTGGGTGTTATATAAGAATGAAACACTGACCTCCATCTCTGAAACCAATACATTATATGTTAATTAATGAATTTAAATTTTTTTAAAAATAAATAAATAAAAAGAAAAAAATCCTTCCAACTGAGTATGAGAGTCTTTAAAACACCCTCAACTCTGAATAACTCCATTTATAATATTGTTATTTTGACAAACTTTCCATATATTAGCTGAATATATGTATCTCTTCTTATTATTTTATTTCCTGATCTTTACCATTTCTTATATTGAGTTGTCTATCTTTTCCTTACTGACTTGTAGGAGCTCTTCACAGACATTATGCACTACAGATATGAAGCATTTGTCAACTGCATGTATTAGAAACATTGTCCCAATCTGTCTTTTTTAAAAATTTTTCAAATGAGTAATACAGGTGGTTTTGTTTTGTTTTGTTTTGTTTTGTTTTGTTTTGTTTTATGTCATCAAATCTATTTATCTTTCCCTTTACGCCTCATGTTCTTCATATATTTGCAAAGACCACCTCCACCTCTGGACTCTAAAAAGACTTCTATGTGTTCTTAGACTACATACAGGAAGTGGGGAGCTTATGTAATCTTTACCAAGTAATTTGCTAATTGTCCCCAAATCATTAATAGACTATTGTAACTTTTCCCTTCCGTAACTAAAAAACCTTCTGGTCCTTAGAGTATAATCACACATCCATATATATTTTTTTTTAATTTCTGGACAGGAAAAAAAATCACATATTTCCCCTCACTTTTAATCTAATCCCAAAATTTTCAGAATAACAAAAGTGTATGTGCACATTTTTACCTTAAAATATATCTGAAAAGATGAATAGATGTATCTTTACTTGTATTTGACAGATCTTTTACAAAAACACATGAAAGGAATTTTTCTCTTGATTAGCATAAGATAAACTTTATTCACTGCTGAAAGTGGGGGAAAAATCAGGACGTAAACGTCATTGAGCTGGACTCAGCACTGGCTTAAAATTTCCAATGAATTTCTCTGTTTGGATCAATTTTGTGGGGTCTGAAAGAGTATCGGCAACAGAGCCTCACTGAAAGTTTTTTTTTTTTTTTTTTTTTTTTAAAGATTTATTTATTCATTTGACAGACAGAGATCACAAGTAGGCAGAGAGGCAGGCAGCGAGAGAGAGAGGAGGAAGCAGGCTCCCCGCTGAGCAGAGAGCCTGATGCGGGGCTCGATCCCAGGACCCTGGGATCATGACCCGAGCCGAAGGCAGAGGCTTTAACCCACTGAGCCACCCAGGCGCCCCCTCACTGAAAGTTTTAATCCCTATATAGAAGCAATTTTTTCCTAAATACAAAATTCCCATAAACTTTGGTGTAAGAGGTCAGTCAAAGCAAATTTTCAAGTTCCAAATTTGTAAGTTCTATTTTTCTATCATGTTGTCAGTTCACCTTCTGAAGTACCATTAGTAGAAAATCTCCACAGACTTGGACAGCAGTTCTCAAATAGTTTGGGTTCATCATTATTTCACTCTCTTAAAATTTATCAAGGACTATAATGAGCCTTTGTTTATTAGAGTTATACTTATTCCTACTTACTATAATTTAAAACTGGAAGATTTTATAATGTTCATGTAAAAACAATAATATTAAGCCTATCCTGAGCTCCTACTTGTAACATCTTTTATGAAAAACTATATTGTCCAGAAGAATGAGAAGAGTAACACTGCTTTCCATTTTTCCAAATATCTGTAATGTTAGAAAAGGAGAGAGCAAGATTCTTGTATTTTACTGTAATGGACATGTATTAAGAAAATCTGTCCTGGGGCGCCTGGGTAGCTCAGTCAGTTAAGCATCTGCCTTGGGCTCAGGTCATGATCCCAAGGTCCTGGGATTGAGCACCATGTCCAGTTCCCTGCTGAGGAGCCTGCTTCTTTCTCTCCCTCTGCCCCTCCCCCTGCTTGTGTTCACTCGCTCTCTCTCCCTCTCTCTCTCTGTCAAATGAATAAATAAAATCTTTTAAAAAAGAAAAGAAAATCTGTCTTCACATATCTATTAGTTTAAAAAGTGTCAAGTAGGGCGCCTGGGTGACAGTTGGTTAAGTGACTGCCTTCGGCTCTGGTCATGATCCCAGAGTCCCAAGATGGAGTCTTGCATCGGGCTCCCAGCTCCACAGGGGGTCTGCTTCTCCCTCTGATCTTCTCCCTTCTCATGCTCTCTCTCACTCTCTCTCTCTCAAATGGATAAATAGAATCTTAAAAAAAGAAGAAGAAAAAAAGTGGGAGTATTTTGATAGACTTTTCAGTTAATCATGGATATTATTCTTTGGATCACACTAAAAGTTGGTAACTGGTAGTTTTTAAGGTTAGTTATAATGTGGAATCTAAAAACCATACAAACGAACTTTGTACTCTGTTCCATTAAAATCCACTGGTCTACACTGTGCTTTGGATCTTCTACCCAAGCCCAGTTCTGTAATATTATGCATTGGTCATTTGGAAAATACTAATTCAATAAATTAACCAGATCTTCCAAATGTTGATACATCTCATTATACAATATGAAAATTGTGCATTCCTTCATATTATCACTACTCTTATCTGAGAAGTCTTTAATTATTGGAAGGTGACAAACCCACAATGACAGATACACGTTTTCAAAAATTCTATTTTTTACATAAAAGCTTGAATATTTTAACTGGCACCAAAAACTGTTGATTATTTTCCCTTAAAGTGACAGACTTACTTTGCTTTTTTCAAAAAAACTGTTGCCAAAATAACCAAGTCTAAGTAACCCTAGTTTGTCAGTTACTCTTTCAAGTAAAGAGGTGGTCTATGAAATTAGTAAACAAATAACCAGGTGTTCCGCATATACTTTTCATTTTGATTCACAGAATACAAAAAGATGTCTATATGGATTGAGAGTCAGTAGAATCAACGGCTTTTACTGCTTTACGATAGACATTCTTGAACAAACCTTTTTTTTTCTTCTTCTTCTTCTTATGCGTGTGTGATTCAGTATAGTTTGGTACCACTGCCTCAGTTCATGCTAGTGGATGTTTTTGTCCCATCAGCACACAGTATACAAAGCAGAAAGACAATATCTTGATACCATTATAAAAATAATTTAGACTTCATGGACTCCTGAGATCCTCAGACAACACTTTAAGAATCACTGGACTAGTATATAAGACTTCTGGCCCAAGGGTACGATTGACTGTGTTAACCTTAAAATGAATGAACGAATAAATGAATATCAATTTTCCACTGAATTTCCATACCTACAGTTATATGAAACAAAAAAATAGTCTTAAAAAATGGGCATTTTATTGTAGCAGTCTCTGCCATTAGCAGTATTATTGGAAGAACATTCATCTCTGCTCATTCTTCTTTATTAGAAAGATACACATCTTCATTGGCTTCACAATCTGTTCACGATGTCGACGTTAATAGTGGACATCAGCAGGCTGTCACTTCCAAGACAGATGAAATAAAATTAAAAAGAAAAAATGTACTATAGGAATAAAATAACTAACAGGAATAAAATAACAAATTTTAACTGAACAGAATCCAGTGAAAAAGCTGAGTGACTGAATGGACTGAAAGAAATTTTCTTTAAATAATAAAAAGACTGGGACGCCTGGGTGGCTAAGTTGTCATGATCCCAGGGTCCTGGTATCGAGCCCCACATCAGGCTCCCTGCTCAGGGGGAAGCCTGCTTCTCCCTCTCCCGCTCCCCTTGCTTGTATTCCCTCTCTTGCTATCTCTTTCTCTGTGTCAAATAAATAAACAAAATCTTTAAAAAATAAAAAAAATAAAGAGTAGCCAAGAATCCATATTGTTTTTGTTCTGCCCCTCTAGGAATACGAAGATGACCTTATTTCTTTTATAAGCCACCGTGTCAGAAAATATTTTTTAAAAGCTTTAAATATTTTAAGACCTTTTCCATGGCATGTCTCTTTTCTATCATTCTCCATCGCTCTCAGTGCAATGACATGAGTTTAACTCTCTCTCCTAGTTGTTACTGTCTTCCTTCATTTAAGATGACATTTCTGAGTATAAAACTGGAAGATACGTAAGGTTTTTTGATAAGTGCCACAATGCATCAAATACAGGTGATTCAGGAAACTGGGTTTCTGTTTCTCTTTCTAAGGTTATACTCCTTCATACTACTTATCCCCTAAGAAAATGATGAAGTGGAGAAAATTTAGGGGATGGGAGAGAAACATAGAAAACAACAGGAAGAAAAGCAAACATAGCTGGATGGTGAGAAACACTCTCTCTTATTATTTTCTAGTAACTGTGCTGATATCTTAAGATGTCCCCTGGAATCATGAAGTATGTGAATTGAGGAAGATTTTTGTTTTGGAGATAAAAAATATTGTGGTTTTTGTAAACGTTATGCAGAGAAAGCATTTTTATTATTTATCACAATTATTAGATATTTTTCCTTATTTATTTTTTCCTGGGGAGCAAGAGGACCTTCTTGATTTAATGGTGGGTTTTCACTTAGGAGTGGAGGTGTTTAAGTGTCTTTTATATTTTTATCACCTTTGCCTTCTATATAGATCTGTATCTTGCAAACATTAAAAGGGACTGGGCCAACTGAAATCTTCAAAACTGAATATGGTCTTATTTTAGAATATATAAGAAAGAAAGATCCCTAGATATTTATTTAATATATGCATTGGCTAGATGAGAAATACAGACCCAGCATTTTAACATTTATTCAACCGTAAAAATTGACCCTGTTCCAAGTATCCCCCTAGGATGCAATAATCAACCTCCCTGTGTTCCAGTGATAGGACAGAGCAAAGCTGCTTATTCTCCTTCCTAAGCCCTTAGTATAAGGTATAATAATTTGCTTTAAATTCAGATGTATATCAACTAAAGAAGATTCTTCAGCAAATAAAACATTAATAACACAGGGATTCAGGCTTCTAAGGCTGCTTTCCATTGGAACAATGCTTCTTTATCTGTGAAGCAGTTAAACTTGTATCTTGAACTTAAAGCTAGAAGGTTTAAGTAGATATTAACAAAAAGGGAGCCATGTTCTTCTGATTTGTGTGATGCAATGATTTTTGGCAGTCCCATAATCACTAATTCCAATTTTAGCAGTGGCTGTTTAATGGCAGCTTTAAAAATATCTGCAGATCACAACAGTCACTTCTTTGCGATATAAACAATCAATAATCATTTTTACTAGAGTAACAGCCCCAGCATATGCCCATTGCTCAACTGCAAGGCTCAGGAACCTAAATATTCTTCACAATAAAGACACAATGATAATAGTTCTTAACATTGATGTGGTGGTTCTCTTTTACAGTTTCTACTTCCTCCATATGAAGACAATACGAACGATTTTTTTGTTAACAATCAGTAAGTATATGCTTGGCATCTACAACTGGCTCAGTTCTGTGCTGGTAATCCAGGATACACAATGCTAGTGTAACGCACACACAGTCCTTAAAGAAATCATAACCCAGTGAAGAACAAGACTGATGCCTAGTGAATAACAGCCATCATTCATTGAGTATCTGCCGTATCCCAGCACTTTGCCAGACACCTGACTGATGTAAGAGTCAGAAGTTTTAGGTACAAATCTTGGCTCTTTCTGCAAATAGCTATGTTAACCTTACCTAGGTCATCTTATTCTTGGGGGGCTTCATTTCTCCATATCATAAAATAATGAAATAAATGATGTTAAGTCTCTTCCAGCCCTGAGAAGTTTATAATTTCACAAAATAGTTAAAATAGATTGCAAGTTCTGGAGACATTGGGACAGTGAAGATTAAAATATTCCAGAAAATCTTCACACTGCATTTGTTAAGAATTTTGAGTTTGTATTAAAGAATGTATCTAAGCTTATATATATATGCATATACATAACATATATTATATAATTTATATTATATATTATATAAAACAATAATAAAATAAACAATACAATACTAAAAATACATTTTTAAAATATGACATTTATTTATTTGACAGAGAGAGAATTAGAGATGCAACACAAGCAGGGGGAGTGCGAGAGGGAGATGCAGGCTTCCTGCCTAACCGGGAGTCCAATGTGGGGCTTGATCCCATGATGCTGGGATCATGACCTAAGCTGAAGGCAGACACCTAATGACTAGCCACCCAGCCACCCCTAAAATAATACATTTTATTGAGTCATGAATGACAAATAAAAATTGTGTATATCTAGGTTATACTAAGCTTTTCAGTAATTGGAGGAGAGTCTGAAGGCACTCATTAGGAAGTGCTCAGGAACTTTAAAACATCCTTGGAGGTTCATAAAGTGACCTACTAGATTACAGACCCCTTGAGGGCAGTTTCTTTCCCACTGGCACAGTGTCTGGCACACAGGAGGTACTAAAAGTATTTGTAAAAGAAAGGGGATATTGACTAGGGCCAAGAGTTTATTTCCAAAGAGTCCATAATGTTAGGGGAGGATTTTACAAACCAGGCAAAGCTTAAACTTGATAAACCAATAACAAGTGATTTCCCAGAGAGGATGAGAAAAGCCAAGATCAGGCATCTCTGTCCTGTGATCCAGAGTCAAGCTCTAACAGCTTCCTCCAGATAAGAGTGTTTGCTGTCAGCGTGATGACTCTGCTTCTGCCTGCGTCTGCTTCTCTAACTCAGCTCTCTGAAATCCACCTCCCGCACATACATCCCTGGGCCCCTGTCCTGCTTTGAAACCTGAAATTCCCTTTTAATCAGAACTGTCCTTGTGTCTCCATTTTGGTTAGAGAGCTCTGATCTCAGCTTTCTCCCCACGACTCTCAAGAACAGCAACTGCCCCGCCTCCCCCAAACACTCTCGCAGCCAGGAGTCAGCTTGCGCTCTGCTCCAGTTGCCTGGTTCACCTGCCTGGCCCAAGTCCCATTTCTAGACTAATGTGACAAGTCCTACTGTAGGATTATGTATATGCCTGCACAGCCGAAAACAGCCTTTCTCTGGACCTCATCTCACATTCTTCATTGATTTCCTTCTACGTGTTAGGTACATTTCTGGGCACCTTACTAATTTAAGAGTCGCAGTTTATGCCATTACTTCTTCTATTTCCACATTAACACCAAAAAAAAAAAAAGAGGGGGGCATTTCCCAGTTTCATCCATCATAACGATCTCTGCATTTTCTAGATCCACATCCTACATATATTTAGGGACATACACATTCCACCTTCAAATCTTTAGTGTGTTTGTCTTTTTCCCCCTAGCATATTTGGAACATGCTGGGAGAAGATGACTCTGGGTTTGCTTCCTGAGAAAGCCTATCGGGAAATATTCTTGCAAAGTACTTGCCGATTGTAGAAAGGCTCAATTTTCAGCCATGTAATAGAAACTTGCTGATGAGTCCCAAGTATTACAGACTTTTATCTTTATCTGGGTGAGGAAAACTAAAAGGAATAGGCAAGAAACTTCTTCCCATCCACTGGTTAAAGGAAATGAATTAAAGCATAATTAATGTAATTGTAAATTACAATTATAAAACGAAGTAGCTTTCAGATTCTATCACTAGTTGTGACATATGTTCTGTATATGTTCTAACATGAATATAGAAATCCAGAGTGAAAATAAACAGAAATGAAAAATTTAAATTTAAACTTAATATATTTTTATATGAGAGTATGAAATCATGTTTCCTAAAACACTTGAGGAAACACTGAAGATTAAAAATAATGATGACTCAATATTTCTGAGAAGAAAAATCAGCCTTAACCCAGAAGTGAAAGTCCCTACAAAACTACAAAGGGGTAACATATCAACTATAGATAATACCATGCTAATTTCAATATTTGATATTACAGAAGACATAATAAGATATGCAGCCCAAAGCCCTTTAGAAGAGTAAACCCTGAACAGATTCCAAAGTGAATTTGAAAAAAGCAAACCAGACTCCATAAATCTGATTTCCATTCTATAATTTATGTTTGAAGGAAGTAATATTACTACTAAAGTATGAAACTAAAATAGAGGGAGCAAGTCATATCATAAAAAGTGTTCATTAAAAATAAAGTTGGGGTGCCTGGCTGTCTTAGTGGATTAAACATCCTACTATTGATCTCAGTTCAGGCCTTGATCTCAGGGTCATGAGTTCAAGCCCCACATTCAAGCCCACCATGCAACCTACTTAAAAAAAAAAAAATTAGAATGAAGTTGAACAAATGTTTTATTTCCATCCATAAATGTATATGGATTTCCATCCATAAATGGATAAATGTATCCATTTGTGAATAAATATATAAACTTCAAATAATACACACAAGAAATAAAATGTATTCAGAGAGAAAACTTGCATTTGTTGAGCACTTACCACACTCCTAGTAGGTCATTAAATATTTTTACAGAGACAATATCACATTATTTATATTTCACAAATAATGTAATTAAAGCCAAGGGGGGCTAACTAGTCTGTCCATTATTACATAACTAAGAAGTAGCAATTAGGATTCCTAACCAAACACAAGAATAATAAAGTAAAAAATAAAAATTAAACAAAAATCTCAGCAAGATCTTAACCTCCATATTGAATGAGTATCATCAATATAATGTAGTTATTTCAAAGCTAAATGTAATATTGGAATGTATTCAATATTAAATGATAATCTTGAATATATGCCTCAACCATCATCAGAATTAGTTAGAAATTATTAATATTGCACCTACCAGGTCTCAGCTCTTTTTTCTCAAAAAAAATAGGAATGAAGTTATATATGATGAAAAAAATAAACCAGAGAATGAACTCATGTACTTGGAGAAGCCTGAGTTGGGTCCCTTAGTTAGGAAGTAAATGAATGGTTTATTTATCATCTTTAAGTATGTGGAGTCCTATCATGCTGAGAAGCAGAGAATCTTTTTTTTTTTTTCTCCTTCTTCAAGGGTTGAATAAAAGAAAGGATATTTAAGTTACAGTAAAACAAATTAAGTTAGACATAAGACAGAACCTCTTGACAAGATGAGTTACTTTGTGATTAAATAGACTATCAGGAGAAGTCCTGGAATCCTTCTTCCTAGAAAGCATCCCCCAAAGACTCACAATTTATTGCTTTACTATTTAACATGGCATCCATCCTGGGGTTCTGAGGTCCTGATATTTTATCATTGGATTTCATTTCACTTATCTTGTTTATAGTAATACAACAAAGTCTCTTCATCTTTCAATTTTATCAAGTTACTGAGTTTTAACAGCTTCCGCCCCCCAAGAAACCCTGTTCTCAAGCCATTCGGGAAGCATGAATATCCTAATGAGGCATATAGGAGAAGACTCAAGGGGACTGTTCTTAGGCTGAATTCTATTCCTTTGAATGACATGTAACTCCAAGTCTGTTATCACCCACATAAGGAGAAAGGGAAAGCAGAGTGTTTTGCTCTGTTTTTCACAAGGAAAGCAGAGTTCATTCCCTAGACGTATATTGGATGCTGCCAGGTAGCATCAACAAACACTGAAGTATATGATACCACCATAATTACCCAGAAATAAAAACACTAGTGGACCCTGGGGATTACACTGAGAATTGCAGCTTCCATAGACGGTCTGGGATACTCAAAGTAACAACTTTACTCTGCCTGCTACCATTTTAAAGTGCATGAAAATACCTCATGTGCTAGGTAGCTCTATTATACAAATGAATTGAGCAAATATAAATTTTTAGAAAATGGCAATCCTTCTGGTATTATGTGTTTTAAGCCTCTATTTTCTCAACCAAAGATCATGTTTTGGCCAAGACAATGAGGACCCGATCAGCAGATGAGCACATTGAATTTCACATTTCTCACCACTCTTGTTTTCAGAGGGGAGAGTATTCATGGAACCGTCAACATGGCTTCAGGGAGGACCTCATTCATCCTCACCAGGAGAAACTAACTCTTCCTCAGCCTACGAAGCTAAAGAGGGAAATGGTGACCCCATCCCTTACTCCTGAGGCCAGGCCTTCCCCATTCCCAATCTCCTGTTTCTCACAATGAAGAAGTTCATAAGTCAAGGATGACAGATGCTTTGTTCAGAAGATCTTTGAGACACCAAGGAAGGAACGAACTTTGAGGATCCTGAATTATAATGGAACTGCCATCTCTCTAGCCTCGTTTCTAGGCCCATTCACAGTACAACAGACCAAAAGTCCCTGAAAGGACAGAAATTCTTTGTTGCCTAAGAAATTTCTAGGGAGCTATTCGTACTGAACGAAATAAAGGCAAACCCAAATCCAATCAAAAGAAAATAATTTTGTCATCCTACAACCATCTTGCAAGTATGGAAACAGTATTTCCTTCTTCCTATTGAATATTTTTGCTGACATTCACTCTGATAGAGTAGAGTTGTTAAGGGGTAAGATCTTTTTACTGTTTATCTTCTGGTCTGAGATATATATGAATCTTGAATATACATAAATTAACACACATGCTGCTTGCCATGATCTACAAAGAACTGTGTGTTTTGCCTCCTGTACTGATCTCTCGAGCTTCTTTGGTCCTCTCTCTGGCTTTCTTACCATGTTGCAACTCCTCTAGATTTCTCCTGGAGAGTAATCACACCAAGATTTTTCTCTTTCAGGCCCTTTGTACTTCCTGTGCCTTCTACCAACAATGCTCCTCCCCCGTCCTTCATCCCTCAGGCCGATTCTGGTTGGCTTAGGTCTCATTCCCTCCAGGAATGCACCTAATATAGTATCGTTATCTGGTTCCTCCATCATGTGTCCCTACTGAGTTCTTTTAAAACATGTAAGCCTGTAACCCACCTATAACTGCCTCTCTTCTGTCTGTTGATCAATTTGTCACTCACCCCATTCTCATGTGGGTTCCATGAGGATGTACACCTTTCCAGTCTTCCTCACCACAACCTCCTCAATGCTGAGAAAAATCCCTCGCAAGAGGTGGAATGGTACCTAGATTCATACCTAGTTTCCTTTAAACCCTTGTGAAGCCTCGATCTATCCCAACACATGGCCAAATGGTGTGCACGCTATGCACAGAGACACAGGACGGCCAGGTGCACTTCTCATTTCTCTGTCTTCTTTGGCCCTTGGACCTTCCCCATGAAAAGACTGGCAAAACACAAGTGGGAAAAGTCTAGAACAACATAAACAAAAATCACTGCTTAAACACCCCAAAGGGACTTAATGCCTTTTGGAGTTACACCTTTCTCATTTGGGGGACAGTCTTTAAACCAGAAATAAAATAAAATGCTTTGTCCTTCAGCAGTGCCATCATGAACTTGAACTTGTGGAAATAAGGATTTTTTTTTCCCCTTCAATTTGCTCCACAGAGTTTAAAGTGATGTCGGTTTTTCATACTTTCAAATCCAAGGTTATTTATCAGCATAGGTAACTATAAACACTTCAAAGCAAGGTGAAATTCTTTCAATTCCATCAGACTACTACTAAGAAGAAGAAATAGAAAGCTATTTGAATTGCTAAAACTGGCTCAAATCAAACAAATACAGTCCTTGTTCATTATTCATGGATTTGGCATGTGCAATCTCACCTACACATTGACATTTATCTGTGACCCCCAAATCAATACTTGCAGCCCATCTACTGCCATTCACTCACACGCAGAGCAGTGGCCCAGGACACACAGTGCCGACTGAGACTGAACAGGGCCACCCTCTGCCTTCATGTTTTAGCTCGCAAACTATAAAATCCCCTTTATACAGTTTATTTAGTGTCAAATTTTCTGCATTTTTATGCATTTTGTTGGTGATTTTACTTAAAATGCCCAAGCATACGGGATGCCTGGGTGGCTCAGTCAGTTAAGTGCCTGCCTTCAGCTCAGGTCACGATGCCAGGGTCCTCAGATCAAGACCATCAAGACTGGAGTGAGCTCTCTGCTCAGTGGGAAGCCTGATTCTTCCTCTCCCTTGATCCTCCTCCCTGCCCACACTCGCTTGTTCTCTCTCTCTGTGTCAAATAAATAAATAAAATATTTAAAAATAAATAAATAAAACAAAATGCCCAAACATTATGCTGAACATAGTCCCAGGACAGGTCCCAACTGTCAAATATTCCTAAGGTTGTGATGTGCCGTACTGAGAAAATGTATGTGTTAAATAAACTGCTCAGGCATGCGCCCAATATGAGTGGATCAACAAGATGTATTAAATAAGATGTCTGAAGCAGAAACACATATCAAAAAGGTTATGTATCAGTCAGTTGATGGAAACACTGTGACCAGAGAATCTATTTCCTTAGGAGCAATGGCTCAGTTTTCCCTAATTCAGTGTTCACAGCAATGTTACAGAAAGTAACTACTGTGAATCAACTATAGATACATGTATTGAGAATCAACTACAGATACATTTTAGGGGAGAGGTGCTAAATTCTTCAGATGAGTTAGGGAGACTGGCAATCTCACCAGTGCCTCTATCATCAGAAAGCATATGAATCAATCTTCCTGATTTTCTTCAAAAAACAAAAAATTATTTAATAAACTGCATTTTCGTCCAGCTACTAATGCATCATTTGTGTGACTTTTTCAGTGTACTTTCATTTTCTGAGGCTAGCGATGATCTCCATTATCAACAAAGAAAAGGGCAAAGAAAGGTTGACAATAAAAAAATAAAATCCCTAAATCTCCAGGTTTTTTTTTTCTTCTGTCAAATATATTTAATATTTTTTTCTCCTGAGTACCCTTATTTGATAATTAGTGATGCATCTGTTAAAACAAAGGTGAAGCTTTCACCAGACTGATTTTTAGATAAGAATCTGAAAATGAAGCTTTTCATGATCACCACATTCAAAATTCAAAAGCCATATACCTAAGATGAAGTGTCAAAAATACAGAAAACATTCACTATGTGCCAACATAAAGAAACGGTCTTTCAAAAGAATGAGATGGCAAAAGTAAAAACTGTGAATATGTAAGTTTCATAGAACTGTTGCAAAGGGGAAAGAAAATCAACTTATAATTAAATACAAGAAAGGGAATGACGAAGATGAGACAAGAATCGGTAATGTGAAATAGGCAAACCAAATCTCTCTTATTATTTACATCATTGCTCACATTTTCCTGCTCATCTGTTTCCCTCATTTTAATGCTTTGTCTTTGGTTTTTTTAATTGTCCCATCATCACTCACAAATATGTTTCTCTCACCCAGCAATTCTCTATGGTTTCCAAAATACCACAAAAGCTATATTTTTAGATAGCCATACAATGAGTAGGAAGAGAAACAGTGAATACCTCGTTAAGCATAATAGAGGAATAATCATTCAAGACAACCTCAGAATTAGTTGGATGTTCTATATAGCAAAATGAATGCTATGAGACTTATTTTAATTGCACTATACTAGTAAAAATAATGTTTAAAGATATGGTATGAAGAAATCTGATGATGGACTACTTTCAAATGTTTATGTTATGTTATATTAAATAAATTCTAAAAGAGAAGGAAAAAAGCCAACTTAAATGGCTATCTAGAAAGAAATAATTAAGTGGAAGAGGGCAAATCCTCTGAGTAATAATGACTAAGAATTTCCCAAAACTCAAGGAAGAAAATCTATTGAGTGCTGAGTAAGATGGGGGAAAAAATTTTCAATACAGTTGTATCACGGTGAATTTTTAGGAGACAAAGGATACCCTGAAAGCTACCAGAAAGGAAATAATAAATGCATACAAAAAAGTGAGAATTATACTTCTCAGCAACATCTGGTGTTCGAAGATAAGTTTGTAATTGCCTTCCAAGTTCTAAGAAAACACAATTTCATCCTAGAAATCAATATCCACAAAAGCCATATATATACATATGATAAACAGTTTTATTATTTTATTCCTTGTTATTATTTTCACAAAATTATTTTAAGAGGAATTAGCCTGCATCCTCTTAAGTTGTGTATGGCCATGTGAATACTGTAACCAACAACATAGAAGGTGAAGTAGCATGGACCTTGTCTGGGCCAAAGCATTTAATTACTGGATGTTCAACTCCCTAGCCCCATCTTCTTCAACAGCAGTTATCTTGGATAAATAACTCGTGCAAGTCAATGGGAAAAAATACCAAGATGGTGATGAAGACTGAGCAAAAGATCTTAATAAACAGCTTGTGAAAAATGAAACATTAATGTGTAATAAGCATGAAAAACTTATTGAAAAAAGATTTTTCTAGCTATCTAATACTTAAGGACTTTTAAAAATAGTTAACAATGATATTGAGGGTCTGTGAGATTAGACTTTTCATAGATTGTTGATAGGATTATAAATTGGTATGAATCTCCTTAGTGTATATCAGAAATACCTAAATGCTTCAAGGCCTTTGATCCTGTAATTACACTTCAGTCATCAGAAATGAGGAAAAATGCATATGCAGAAGGGTTTTCAACTGCAGCAATATTTGATAATGGATAAAAGGATTCAAACAAAAACTGCAAAATTAGAAAATGATGAATTATGGGGATGAGTATTATGAAGCTATGAAAATTAAGTGTATAAATGTCTACTGCCATCCAAGAATGTTTCATGTACAAAAACACTAGAAAAGAACCCATGTAATTATTAAGTGATATTTCTTGGTTAAAATTAGTGATAATTTTTATTTTCTTATAGATTTCTTAATATGTAACTTTTATAATTAGGAAAACCATTCTCATCAGAGCTTCAGAAAGTTTTCGTATTCATTTTGGAGGAAATTTTTTTTCTTTCTTTTTTTGATATGAACACAGTTGACACACAATGTTACATTAGTTCCAGGTGTTCGACATAGTCATTCAACTTCTCTATACATTATGCTATGCTCACAAGTGTAGCTACCATCTGTCACCCACCATACAACACTATTACAATACCACTGACTGCATTCTCTATGCTGTGCCTTTTATTCCTGGGATTTAATGACTCCATTAACTGGAGGCCTGTGTTTTCCACTCCCCTTCAACCATTTGCCAATCCCCTGCCCTCCTCCCCTCTGGCAACCTCAAGTTTGTTCTCCGTATTTACAGGTCTGTCTGATTCTACTTTCCATTTGTTCATTTGTTTTGTTTTGTCTAGATTTAGAAAAATATTTAAATAAATATGTCCTGTATTAGACCTCGGGAAAATTATGACGCACAAGAGGCTTGAAAAAACTTAGAAATAAATAAAAATGAACAGAAACAGACAAATATGATTGAGTGATTTGAAATATAAATTTGCAAAGAAAACTAAAAATAAATGGAAAGCTAATACAAACTGTGAGGATTTAAAGCAAAACAGAAAACTACTATGATATCTATTAGTAGCTATTTGGACACAAGTGAAAGTACGGCAAAAGAAAAACAGAAGTAATCCCTTGAAACAGAACAAGGACTGTGTGTTCCATGGAGCCTTCTTGAAAAATCTGCCACCTTGGTCTACCTTCATTCCACTCCATTGTTGTTCTTACAACAAATTGAGGATGTAACTCTGTATTAGTTAATAAAACCATGCATATCTGAGTTCCTTTACCTTTCGTCATTGCATATGGATTGCGGTCCTTAGGTTTAAAATTCTATTTGTGAACACATAAGGATTGCTACACTGACAAATTTCAAAGTGATATTCCAAAGCCAAGTCATAGTCATAACCCATTACTTAAACCTTGCTTCAGGTAGAGAAATATGCAAAACTAGCAGTCCATTAAAGTGATATTAGCGCTGTGACACAAGCCAAAAAAAACACAACAAAATCCTTTATTTATCCCTCTGGGCTCAGTTAATGTTCAAAATCTGACATCCTCTTTTATTGGTCTGAGACCCAGTGACACAAAAGCACAATTTATAAGAATAGCACTACTCAGGAAAGAAGTCTCTTGCATTACTTTACATTCCTTTATTTGTAACAGAGTTTCAACGTTGCTTATTTCATTTTCTAGGTGAATTCCCTGTTTGTTTTTTAACTCCCAAAAGAATTATTTACTCAAGAAAAAACTCGGGTGGCATTTCAAATCAAGGGGGGAAATCCATTTTTTTTAGTATTCTATGTTGTGACAATTGGCTAACCTCATGAGGGAAAAACTATAGCTAGATCCCTACTTTAGTATTTATATCAAATAAATGCAGATGAATCAAAGATTTATTCTGAATCATGAAACCAAAATAGGATGGATACTAATTTTGAAAATGAGCAGTTGTTTCTCTTTAAATAACTTTAAGTGGGAAAAAATCTTGCTGAGCAAGGCACAAAAATCCTGAAGCCATAAAATAAACAACTTCTAAATTTGACCAAAATATAAGAATATCTGTACTCTTAAAAATCATGAACTGAAATTTTGACTCTGAAAAATCATAAGGAGTTTAAAAGAAAAACAAAAATAACCACATAACACAACAAAGTATATGTTACTTCATCATATATGTCCATAAGTACTATAGATCCACAGCCCAACAGAAAACTGGGCAAAGTTATGAACAAGTGCATGGGTGCACGCACACACACACACACACACACAGATACACACAAACATACGCAGAAATGCAAGTAATGATGTTAAGAAATTTTAGCATTAGTAAAAAGTTTTCATTGTAGATTTAAGCAATTACATACCAGTGGCAAAGCTTTAAAAATTTTAATATTGTACACTACTAGTAAGATCAGGAGAACACAGGCATATGCTGTAGGTAGGATTATAAACTGATACACCTTTTTTTGACAGTTAGCACAATTTAAAATTCAAACGCCTTTTGACTCGGTTATTCCACTCAGAGGAATCGATTCTGCAAACTCATTTGCACATGATATTAAAATAGATAGCAAGAGGTTGAAAAAAATCATCAACAAAAGACAGGGCTAAATAACAACAGAGAATACGATGCAAAGATTACAAAGGAAAAGGAAACTGTGCAGATAAAAGCAGCACTCCAATTTTTGTTAAGTTGGAAGCAATCAAGATACAGACAGCATAGTTCACATGTTACACTAGAATTCCTGGAAACCTTGATGGTGATAATCTGAAAGAAGTGGAATTGAGGAAAGGAAAAAGATTCAATATTTATTATATTCCCTTTTACAGTGTTTTAAAAATTACCACATGCAAGAATTACTTTCTTCAGAATTTTTAAACCTTAAAATATTAAGAAAGCCTTAAGAATCTAAATTTTAATTTTTCCATGTTCTAAGTTTTAAAGAATTCAAAAATTCCAAAATCTTATTATTCACAAATATTTTAATTCTTTTATATTTTTCTATACATTAAAACTACATCGATTTTTTTAAAGATTTATTTATTTATTTGAGAAGACAGCATGAGCATGGGGCGGAAGGATAGGGAAAGGGAGAGAGAGAATCCCAAGCAGACTCCTCACTGAGCACAGCACCTGACTGGGGCTCAATCTCCAGACCCTGAGACTATGACCTGAGCTGAAGTCAAGAGTCAGACAGTTAACCAACTTAGCCACCAAAACACTAAAACTGCTGTAATAATCAAAGTTTAGATTTTATAAAATCTGTCTTAACATTATAAGAGAACTAGTAATGTATAAGTTCAAATTACTTGAAATAACTATACATATCAACAGTTTTAACTATTTCATAAAACTTACCATTGTAAAAATTGCAACTAGTTTCTTCAGTAACAAGCTAAAAGAACATTTATGATAATTATATAATATAGCCCACATCTAATTAATTTATATAAAGACCACCCAGCAATTTCCACAGTGTATGCCAGTTCAAACAACTTAAAAGCTTTGGGCAGAGAAGGAAAAAACCAAAATCATACAAAATAAAATATAAGTTATCATTTCCAAATCTGATTCAAAAATTATAATTCTTTTTGACAGATCTTCAATTCACATTTAATTAGAAATACTAGTTCCTCATTTGGCCACCTATTTTTCAACAATATATTCTAACTCAGCATATGAGATCATTATTTTTCAGCTTCCATCAGGACAATTTTCTGTTTTCTTCACAATTTTTGGAATTACCATTTCTACTCTTAAGATCCAAATCTAGTTCCAAGGTACTTAATAATATTTATAAACAGTCTAGAAACCAAGACTACACTATACACATTAACATAATAAGAAAATCACCTAGCTACCCTAGAATAACTACTACCTTTGCCATATAAAAGATTTTGGACCCATGAATAATTTCCAATTCAGAATCATCATCTTCCTTTGTTACTTAAGATATCATCAAGGGATTGGCATAGGACAGATATCTACTAGAAGTTTGAGAAAAGAGGTAAAGAAAAAAAAATTCTGTGATGTTTTGACACATACTAACAAGGTAGACATAAGTATTTTGAAGATAAGCATTTGACTTTTACCCAATGCATTCTACCTCAGGTCCAAATCATAAGGCATCAACATAACTGTATCTTGTATATAGATTTCCTTTAAAAAATACTTTTGACCCGAGTTCTGACTACACCAAAGATTTCACATGCTGATTACTGCAATATGAGGCAACAATCATATTAATGAAAGTCAACACAAAATGAGGTAATGGATAGTTTATAAACAAAGAAAAATTTTAGCGCATTTATGGGAATTTCTTATTTTTACTTACTGTCAGTGGTTACGTCCCCTGAAAAAGCGTCTTTCCATTCTCCAAAAGAAGTAGTCTCTAGACAAGTAATTATTTAAGAGTTTTTCCATTTTTGAGACAGGTACAGGAAAACAGAGCCTCCCTTATTCATGTTGAGGAAGGAACTTGTAAGGAAGATGACAATGGACCAACCAACCAGCAGCAGATTGCAGATAACTGATCCACAGGGAAGAAGTCACAATGAACATGTCCTGTGTTTAATGTCACGCTATTCATGGGAAATATCTACCATCATTTTTACTTATTCAAATATATTAGTGTTAAAGGTGGTTACTGAATAAAATTAGATATTCACAATTAAAGCTAACCATAATATACATTTTTGTTAACTTATTCATGATTTTCAGTTCCTTCTGTTTATCTGTTGAATTTTAGGGAGATTTGTGGATCAAAAACATCCTAAAATTATTGTAAGGTGTGCACATTCACCAGTTTCCTAAAAGTGATAATAGAATAAAACCCTAGTCCTAATATTAGTTGGAATGGCCATATTAAAGAAACTCATTAATTTGAAAATTACATAGAGAGCTAAATTAGCTCTCCTTGGCTACTTTCTCTTTCACGCATCTAAAAGGATGGAGCCAAGGAGCACATGGGTGGCCCCGTTGGTTAAGTGTCTGACTCTTGATTTGGGCTCAGGTCATGATCTCAGGGTCCTGGAATTGAGTCCCACATCTGGCTCTGTGCTCGGTGTGGAGTTTTCTTGTCCCTCTCCCTCTGCTCCCCCACCAATCTTCTCACTCTCTCCCTCTCAAATAAATACATAAATCTTAAAAAATAAAAGGTTGGAACCAAGTATATGTGACTAATATACACTAAGGGGATTGAAACCACTAAAATTAGCAATTGATCACTCTATTATATCGGGCAACTATTACCACTTAAATCTGACAGTTATATTATGAGGCAGGTATCATAATGACTCCCATTTTACAGAGGAAGAAAAAGGACTAAAAGCTTAGCCGATATATACAGAGTCACATCATTAGTAAATTTTGGAGTCATTATTTAAAATCACATATGCTCATCTTAACACTCTAGCTTCACTGCCACCTAGGACTGGAGAAAGGCTCTAGCCCAGGAAGCAGCAGGCCTGTTTTCCGGGCAAGAGCTCCTCCATAAACCTGCAGTAACTTAGAACAATTCACTTAATTCCTGTTTCATCATCTGGAAATCAGTATAATAATGCTATTTAACCCATAAACTTTACAGAGCTACCAATAGTAAACACCAAACTGATATAGACGTGCTTTGAAAAGAGGAAAGTTACACAAAAATATAAAGCTATCAAATACATAAGCTCTTCGAAGGCAAGCGTTTTATTCTCCTCAATTGCTGTGACCATGCTGTTGAGTTCTCAGTAAAAGGCTAGGATACACAGAAGAAGGAAATATTTGGACCATTCACGACAAACAAATCAAGGCCATTTATTTTCTCATTTAAACCTCCAATAATATCAGGTGTGAGGAGGAAACAGCCTCATCCTACAAAGAGAAAAAAACATGCTTTGTATCATAAAGCTACTGATCATATTCAAATCCATATCTGCCTGATTTCAAGGCCTCTGGTCTCTTGACCGCTTTTCACTTAAATAAATGTAATTAAATTAATTAAGTGAAATAAAACATTAGGAATCTATATTGTTCTCAGTTCAAAAAAGATATCAAGTGATATATTAATTATGTGCTTGAATGTTCTACCAGGGATAGAAGAGTTCCAAATTACTGACATCCTAATAATAAGTGATATGCTACAAAGGGAAAGCTGTGTTATCACTCCGTTTTGACTCCTCAGTTTTTAAAAATCACTCTCATACTCCAGTGCACCAAACATAACTTTAAGTGGTTTATGCGGTTTATTTTACTAGTCTCTTCTTTGCCATGAAACAACATACGTTATGCCCTGGTGTAAAAATAATAGAAAAAGATTCTAACAGGAAATCAGAAATACATTCTTCTTTATGTCTCACGTCTTATATCAACACACGTCAAAACTACCTAAAGATCCTAATACAGGAAGTAATAATAAAAGTTTACTAATGTTCATGCACATAGATGCGCCAAACATAGTACGCAATGTTTTATGCCTACTGTGTATCTTCAAAACAACCCTCTAACGTATGATTCTTTTTCACAAAGGTGGAAACTGAGACTTATTGACATTAAATTTGTCTAATGTCACTCATTCAACAATAGGACTAGAGTTTGGTTCCAAGTTCCAATTCCTAGCCAACAGTATTCTGTCTTCCATGTTATCAGGGCAGCAAAGTGCGTGCGTTTATCATTAAGATGACAATCCTTGATGTGTCTGTATTCTTAGTATAAAAATGAGGATTTATAGTCATTCCCATCAAAGAACTAAAACTATATCATTCCTTGATAGTCCCTGTGAATTGTTGCTCTTCTTCCTAAAAAATCCTCTCCAAGTGTAAATCAGTAATAACACCAGAAACCTGTAAAAACTAAAAACATGTTAAAACAAATGAAGCTATAAATTGTGGAAGTGCTTGGGAATTACAAAGCTCAACATCTCCATTTCCTATGGAAATTAAAAGCAAGATTGAAAATTTTCAATTCCTCACAAGATAAGACACGAATAAAGAAAAAATCATGACAGAAGTTGCAATGTGTCTTTCAAGAAAAACTAGCACAGCACACACCTTTCCTACCACCCATAGAGTTCATTGTTTCCAGAACTTTCTTTGCCAAAGGCTTGGGATGGGAGTTTGTTTGTTTGTTTGTTTGTTTGTTTTTAAAGGAAGCCTCTCCTCCAACTCTAGAGTTGTAATTTCTGTGGTAGCTGAATAATTGAAAACAGTCCCTTTAAATATCTGTAATTCACAATAAATAACTTAACATGAAGTCCATGAGGAGTAAGTTAACAATGTTTCAAGTTAGTATCATGAAAATATATATGATAAATATTTTCAAATATATTGATCAAACTGATCATCCTATACCTTATAATCCTTATTCTTTGGATTGAAACTACTCATTATGTTCAGCATTTCAGTGCCAAAATGGCCTTAAATTTTTTAAACAATTAACTTTAATGACAAAAATTATATATTGTTTATGAATTATCATAATTAATTTTGTTGGATATTCGGGTGCCTGAGGGGCTCAGTTGGTTAAACATCTGCCTTTGGCTCAGGTCATGATCCCAGGGTCCTGGGATCCGGCCCCCTGTTGGACTCCTTTCTCAGTGGGGAGCCTGCTTCTCCATCTACCTTTCATCTTGCTTGTGCCTTCTCTCTCGCTCTCTCTCTCTCTCTCTCACATAAATAAATAAAATCTTTAAAGGAAATTTGTTGACTATTCTTCTAAGATGCTAATATACTTTAAATATATCTAGGATTGTCAAAATATTATTTAAATGTTAAATAATATTTAACATATGATATGACTATATCATCACAGGGTAACACACAAAAGACAAAGTTTTCTGTGTTCTACTGTTGAGCCCTATTAGCACTTATCAAGCAGTTAGTTGTTCAGTTGCTACAATGTCTCAGGTACCCCAAGCAGGAGGTCAAGTTTACTATGATTCAGGGCATGCCCCGCCAAATTCAAAGTCTAGTAGGATGTGCCACATTACATATTTTTATCTACGTTTTCCGAAACTTTTTAGTCAGAATTTTACCTTACAATTACCAAGGATGAATTTTTTACCAGCTCAGAACGATAAAGTGCCTAAAATTGGTGTTTTGCATAAAAGGATGCATAATGCCTCTTTTCCTTTTTGTCTCTCTCTGGAAAGAGTTAATAGTTTCTATTTGCCAAAAATAATATAAATGTAAGAATTCACTGTTTTGTAGTAGGTCAGTGCCAGTGCACATGAAGACTGGCCATAGACTTGCAAACTGGGAGACTCCAAGCCAAAGAGAAGCTTCTACAGAACTTCCAGTCCTATTGCCCTACCTAGTATACCACATTACACTGCCTCTTGGAGTTTATCCCTCTTTTCCATGGCCCTCTTCCCACACATTAAGAAATCTGGCAATTTCAATTTACAGTAAAGAAAAAGAAATACTTTTTCCCTTGGTCTGAAGATATTTATTTCAAAATATGTATTTAGTTCTATCCTTTTAATCTTGCATAAGAAATAAAAAAACATAATCAAATTGCTGACATCCATAAACTGCAATGAACTGAACACCCGTGCTAGGGGAATTGAAAACTAAATCTGAAAGAGAATAGGATTGTAACGTAAAGCCTTAATATCAGCTGCAAAGGCTTACAGGTTGAGAAAATCTTTTCTTATATCAAATTATGTAACTTGAGTTTCAATTAAATTTATGTTGAAGTTAGAAATGATCGACTAAGGCCATATTCTCTTACAAGGATGAAGAATCAGGTAACACTTCACTATATCTTAATAATAAGCATACAGTTTATTCAATTTATCTAACCATATTTCTATCATTTCTAATAGTATAATTGGGTATTTAGAAATATAAGACCAAAAATATTTGCATTGAATGAGAATGTTGTGAGGTTCACTGAAGCTCAACCAGAGCGAAAGTATCAGATGACCATAAAACAAATGAATTTCAGGGACACCTGGGTGGCTCAATGGGTTAAGCATCTGACTTTGGCTCAAGTCATCATCTAGGTCACGATCTCAGGGTCCTGGGATCCAGCTCATGCATTGTGTTCCCCACTCAGTAGGGAGTCTGCTTGTCTCTCTGCCCCTCCTTCTGCTCATGCTCTTTTAATAAGTGAATAAAATCTTTTTTAAACAGTGAATATCACAGTACTTATCAATTAAAATTAGTTGTACATAAAGGGTTAATAAATTCCATAGAAAAAATATAACATATTCAAAACATTTTGGACATACTGAAATTCAGGCACTTAGTTCAACCCAGTTTGTGCTTATATTTTAAATACTGAAATAATGAGGAAAAAAAGATAAGTATTAACAAACCCATAAATAAACCATATAACACTATGCTTTAAAATTCTTTAAAAGAACAATCTAAATAGTAAAACTATGATGAGTGCATGTATCATTAATTTGAGAAATGTGAAATATGAGAATTAAACCCATCTAAGAAACTATCTCTTTATAAATTTCCTTCCTATAATGAATCTGTATTCTCCCAAACCTATTTGTTCTATCCAGTTGAAGACACTTATAAACATCAAGGCTCTCAATTTTAAAATTGTCTTTGACCTTAAGCTACAAATCAATAGTAAGCATTTCAAATGATTTTTTCAATAAGTTAGTTAATGTACAAAAACTATAAGTCTATAATAAAAAGTTGAGGGATTTTTGCTGAAGCAAATGATGCATACAATAAAAAAGGGACATAACTAAATTACTAGAAAATAAATCCTAAAGGTAAAAAAAAAGCATGCATATAAAAAAATTGTACACATTAGCACAAATAATAGAGCAACTGGTACACAACAAGAACTGTGTCCATAAACTCCTCATTCTGAGATATCTGCTAAAAGGAAAAAAAAACTTATAATTTGGTACTTTTTAAAAAATTTGCATGAAAAGATAAACACAGAAAATTGTGGTATATTATATTCTGGGGGTGGGGGAGAATGACAATCTTGTGGCCATTCAAGGAATATGTAGAGTCACATTTTGAGAAAAATCCAAAACTAAAATGGAAGCTGAGCACACCCATAACTCTCAGGGCCCTCATAACGGACTCTCATTCCAACCACTAGCAACGTGGCTTTGGCATCACCGAACAGCATTTGTAAATCCTCTTTAAAGTGTGTATTCTACTGATCTCCAATAAACCGCTTTCACGTATAGCAATGTATCTTAAGGAATAAAGATGATAACGTTGAACATATCTAGCTTGTAGATGAAAATGAAAAATATGTTACACCTCGATCTCAATAGGATATGAGGCAGACACCAAGGAAACTGTTTCTTTTGAAGCCAAAATGGAGAGGAAAAGAAAAATTCTGACTTTAGAAAGTATAATTCTGTAGTAAGAAAATCTGCTATAATATTAAATGTGTCTGGTAGATAAATAATCATTAAGTCCCTCAGTGCACTAGAAACTAGACTAGGGTTTCTGAAGGATACAAAGACAACAATGGCATGAACTGTCTCCTTTAAGAAAGCCACATTTTCATTACCCAAGTTAATTTTTAAATGAGTTCATTCTATAAATTAAAATTATCAAAAATGACAAAATGAATAGTACTGAAAAATAATACGTGTCAGATTCTTACCACGGTGAGAACCACATTCACCTTTTTTTTTCCCCCAAATTAGAAAAATCAGCTTTGAAAAACACTTTGATGTTTGAAATGTTTTAAATCAGGGGGGATTTTGAAATTTTAACTTTGAATTCAACATCTAATTATCTTATTGTATTGAAGACACCTAGTCATATAAGAGGTTTTTGGCAATTTGTTACTCAAAGCACTAGAGAAAAATCTCAGAAATTTTGGCGGAAAATTGCCATAAAAAGAGCTAATATTTTAATAATATCTATGGAAACTTCAGTAGAATCCAGTTAAAAAAAAAAAAAGAAAGGAAACATAATTTATCCAGTGGTCATTACCATCCCAATAAAATGTTTAAATCGAATACAAGATTTTAGCTCTGTGTAATATATCCTTTGTTTTCTTAAAAAAAAAAACCCTCTATTTAAATTTAAATTTTATTTCCTGCATTTGTTCTGCAGATTATTTCCATTGACTTTTTTAAAAAAGGGAGGACAAAGAGGAGGAAGAGAGGAAGAGGAAGGAAAAAACCATATGCTCTGAAAACTTAATTATACAACAATACATGCCGGGATAATTAGGAAACAACTGCAATTTTCAGCCTTCTTTAAAATTTGGGGGGCTCTAGGAGAAGTTCAAAAGTTTTTAGGGTGTTACTGGAAGACTTTATGAGAGGATCTGAGGTCTGAGCATGAATCAGCATTCTATTGTCATAATGTCACAGTGCAATGACCTTATCACTTTAAAGGTCTGATGTAAAACGGAAATGCTCCATACCTCTTGAGTCAGCAGGTTAAGCCTGCAAACCCTCAAAAAGGAGTAGCACAGGGATAAATTCTCGTTAAGTTTCTATCATTTCATATAGTATTTTTTACTAAATACTTAATTTCTCTTATCCTAAAATAGAATGTTCCAACTGATGTGATTCTTTGATTTCTGTTTAGTATAATGTACCATTTTCTTGAAATTCTCTAGTGATAAGTGAAGCATGAAAGTTTAACTACAAAAACCTAATAACAAATTAAATATTCTTACATATCAGGAGCTATTTCTTTGTAACCTCCAACTGACTATAACAATATTTACAACACCAGGTATAAGGTATTGTGTTCTGATACATGTATTCATGGTTTTCTTCACACCAAGAATTCTTATTTTGGCTTAATAGCATCCAAGTTGATTCTAGTTTTGTGAAATTTTTACATATGTTGGTAACTCCAGGTTTTTAGTAATTGCCTCAATAAAAATGGCAAGGCATGATAGCCCATCTCTAACTATACACAAACATATGCATGCTCACACATATACATACATACAGTTGTATTCATGCAAAATGCAATAAAGGTTTAGCAAACATGAATTAATTCGGTGAACACAGATATAGAATTTCAATAATTCAGAGTGAAAATTCAATGATAAGAAATACACCTTAAAAATGATATCTGAAGAATCAAGGTTAAAAAACCAAAAAGATAAATAAATAAAATTTTAGAACTTTCTCTCTTCTGAGAGCATTGATCAATCGTGTCTCTGGATGCCTTTATTAATTATTATATTAATCAATTTTATGAAGATATTCAAGATAATCTATATAAAATCAAAGGCACTTTGTTTTCAAAACAAAGTTCTTTTTCAAAGTTCTTTTTTAAAGAGCATTTTAAGTAAAGTTTTTCAAAGTAAATGCCATTTATGTATTTTTTTAATTTCCGTAAATAAATGTGTTTACAATGTTTCAAAAGGTATTTAGTGTGCGCAACAGTTTTATGAAAGAACAATATTTTCTCCAACATCCCCATCTGCTGGCTTACAGAAAAAGTAGATTTTTATCTGTTACTTCTTTAAATATTTTTATAATTTATTTTATAGAATTGAATTATAAAATTATTAAATTATTTTAAAATAAGCTAATAACAATTTGTCAAAGTCATTCACGAAAAGAAATAAGAAAGATTTTGAAGAGGAAATTTAATGTTCAAAAATTTTCATTCTAAAGCCCTATGGGATCCAATATTCATGTTTGTACCCACTTTAGACAGTTTTGTTCTAAAGAAATTTTGGTAATGAGCAGAGTACTACTTTATTAAATTTTTTGAGAACGTAAAAATATTTAGTATTTTCCTAAAATCTGCTTTTTTGTTAACTATATACAATATGTGGTGTGTTCAAATTTATTATTTTCAAAAATATCTGAGTTTCTGTAATACATTGCTTTTGTATAAGAACAATTAGAATATCTTCACATCCTCAAAAGTTCTTAGACAAGACCATGGTGGCCAGGCATACTGAAGGCCTCAAGGTTTACAAGACTTTAAAAACTTTTCAAAACAGTACAGAAGGGAAAGATTAGGGGGAAAAAATGAAGTTCTATGAGAAAAGTATTCATTTATTCTCTGACAACCAGAAGGCATTCAATAAACATTGAAAGAATGAAGAGTAGGGAAGGAAGGAACAAACGAGAGGGAGGTAAAGAAGGGAGAGAGGCAGGGAGACAGGAAGGAAGGAAGGGAGGAGGAGGGAGGAGGGAAGGGAAGAAAGAAGGAAGAGAGGGAGGAGAGAAGGAAGGAAAGAAAGAAGGAAGGGAGGGAGGGAGGAAGTGGGAGGCAGGGAAGAAGGAAAGAAGAAAGGAAGGAAGGAAAGAAGGAAAGAGGGAGGGAGGGAGGGTAGGGAGGGAGGGAGGGTAGGAAGGAAGGGAGGGAATTTGGGGAGGAAGGAGCGGGGGAGGGAAGAATTCTTGAAGCCCATCACTAGTCTGAATTGTTGAACACATCAGATGATAGTCTTTTTTTTTTTCCTGGTTTTATTGTTTCTATTTTCTCATATTAAAGGTTCATGTTTTAACAGCTTTCAGGAAAAAATAAAACTCTTAGTACTATCTCTAGCTAAGAAGAAAGAGAAGGAGGAAAGGAAAGGAGGAGGGAGGAGGGGGAGAGTCAGAGAGAAAAAAAGAATTAGAAATCTGTCTTTGTTTCCTCAGGTACCCATGGAAACAAATGGGAACAGGTACTTTCCTTATCCCACTGTGACTGCGAAAGGGAAGGATGTGGGAGCTGGTGCCCTGCACAGCAGTCATTTTACACAGCTGACAATATAATGGCTTCACTTCATTTGCATAACCTTAACCCATTTGGTGAACAGAGCTAGATCCTTAAATCAATGTCAACCTAGACATTTCCAAATAAGTTCCTTTATCTCAGGAATAAAACTATATTAGTAAACTTACTTCTTTTCTACCTAGAAATTGTATTACTACATTATAAAACTCCACTTTCTTAATATATACATTTAACTCTATGAGATTTTTAAACTAGGTAAAACAACAAGCTACTTTATGAAAATTGACTGATGATGATACATATTTTAATAATGGAGTTAAAGAACAGAATTCCTTAGATTTCTGGAGAAAATGAGAGGAAGTCATTTTGTTTTTAGCTATCAACACATTTGATGCTTCTGCTTCCACTTCATATAGTAAAGAATCATGGACTTCCCTGCCTGAAAAAGCAAGCAAACAAAGGCTAAGCATAGGAGAAAACCTTGAGCAGGGTTAAAATGATCAAAACTCATCTTGACAAATTTGAGATTAGAGATTTCCATTCATTTCTTGACTATTGACTTCATGGTTGTAGTTTACATGAATATAAAGAGTTAAACTAATTTCACGTTCTTCTCCTGCCCTTGGCAAAACAAAAAGAAATGAAGAAGACTATGAACCCTCCAGTTCATTTTATAAGCTCTAGATTGTGAAATTCCTAAGGGAATGAAGAAACTGAGTCACAAATGTTAAGTAATTTACTCAGTCAATGACTCAATGTCAACTCCAGAAAATTCTATCCAATGTGTCTCTTTTGTACAATGTCTCGTTAGTTCTCCTTAGCAATCAGTAAGATTACTTATAACACGGAGTGGCACATGCCAAACTTAAAAAGGCATTCAGTTGCTCACCACAATTTGTTTTAGTGTCTTAGGATAGTAACCCATGGAAGAGTAATTTTGGGATCTGTAGACATGCATTTTTATTTCAGATTTGTTTTCTGAGAAAAACAAAAAAATCTGTACAAAATGAAGATTTCATTTTCCCCAACTCTCAGAAGTGTTGTTAAACAAATTAAATCATGTGTGTGTGTGTGTATGTGTGTGTGTGTGTGTGTGTGTTTGATGAAATTCAGGTGCCACGGATGTATTCATTCTGTGGAAATTCAAGGAATTATATATGTGCTAATACATACACATTCTCTGTCTGCATTACTTATTTCAATACAATTTATATTAAAAGTAAATCTATTCAAAAATATTGAGATGGAACACCTAAAACCAGTCACCTAATCTAAACCAAAAATAAGCTTTATTCTTTACAAAGCTCCAGCACAGTCCTACAACATCTCTTAGAATCAAGGAATATTCATTTTGTTCAGTGGACATATCTGTTATTTTCTCAGTTAGACCCTCTCGTTATTTTCACCAATGAGTGCACTTCTCAAACGTGGACCATTTTAAAAAGTCTACCTGTCGATCACTTTCACAGTGTTTTAGGAATCTACATACTCCTAATAATCAGTCTTGCCTTAATTTCATTACTTTTCAAAGTATTTTCACACTAGTATACAATTACATACAGTTAGATACTTAGCACAGGCATAGTTTAAACTCATAATTCAGGGAAAAAATAGAAATTTGATATCAAATCAAATAAATAACCTAAATCTGGTCGGTTAATAGGTCAAGTATAAAAATCCTCAATAATGAAACTACAGCAGCTTCTTTCTATGTATGTATGTACTGAAATTTTTCAAGGTACTCTTAATATTCTTCTACGGAGATTTTTTTTTTTTAAGCTGCAAATCCACTTGAGGTCTCGCTCTCTCAATCTCTCCCTGCACGCTCATGGCTTCGGTTTCTTCTCTCCTTTGGTATCAACATTTGAAGGAAACATGTGGCACTGAAGCCTTTCTAAATAGGTTCTTTATAAAAAAAAAAAAATTGGATTCTAGACATCTAACACAACCATAATAATGCCCTTGTTCTACCAGTAAACGCAAATTGTTCCATTTCTTCATCCAAGCGGTGGTAGTTTCAAAATGAGTTGATGTTCCTGATACCATACTCGAGCTAACCTATCGAATATATGATTAAGGCTCAGTATGGGGAATTGAGATGACAACCAGTTTGCCTAATGTGGGAACACTGCAGTTGGGCTTTTTCTGTGGTAATTTTCCGCTGGCTCCTCTACACTGTAGCCAAAGTGCAAGGTGAGCCATCTGCGACCCACCCCCTGAAACTGTTAACTATTTAATAAAAACTGCGAACATTAAGGCAGGAATGAATCTCCCAACCCGGTCGGCAGGAAATGATGGCAGCTGCTGGGAAGAGGGCAGGAAGGTACAGTGGAGGCGGCTGCACTGCCCACGGCCGTCGCAGGGGCGGGAGCGGCGGGACAGGAGACCGCGAGCCTCTCCATTGAACCTTTTAGAGACTTAATGGCTTGGATTCTGTTACTTTGCATGAAGCCTTGACAGAGCTTCATCGCGTGTCCTGGAAGCCTGAGCGGAGTGGCAGGGCTAATACGGATAATGCAAACACTAAAATGGCTGATCGGCGACTTCTTCAGATTTCCAAACTCGGCCGGATCCAGCTGCTTTCGGGTCCTTCTCCTCTCACTGCCTTTGCAGGAGCCCTGCTACCTGAGAACAACGCGCACCCGGCCGGCGAGCTGATCGCGGCGCCCACCGCAGAATGACCCCCTTCAACTTAGCCTGAGGCTCCGCGGAGCACCGAGAAATTGACAGCGCTCCCCCTCCACCCCTACCGGACCCGGCCCGCCGTGGGCCTGCGTCAGCGTGGCTTCTAGCCGCGCCTCGCCGCGCCCCTCGGGTGGGCGTTATGTAACAACCCCGAACCCAACTCCAGAACCATTTTAACTTGTCCCGTCGAAGCAGGTAATACAGGGCTCGCGGGGCCCATACGATGAACACGAGCTGGGCCTGTGGATTTAAATCCGAGGTCAAGAGAGGAGTGTAGCTGCCGGGGCAGGCGGTTGGGCTCCGGCAGTCCCCCGTGGGTTCTACCCAGCAGCCCGACTGTGCGCCCAGGGGAATAAACGTGTTCTCTATGGTCAAGGTACCACCAGCCGCGCAAGGCGGGGCGGGTGGGGGGGGGGACGGGCGGGCAAAGAGGGCTTCTCTTGAAGCACTCATGATAAGCTAGAATCCCCAGAACCTAAGGAAGCCCCCTCCAGCTCCAGTCCCCACCCCACTTCCCTAGTGCGCACACTCTTCAATGCCTTTTGCTCCCTCTTCACCCAACCCCCGCCAGCGGGGGTCCCCGAGATTGCAGCCACTTTCTCCTTACGCCGTCACACGCACGCGCGTGTGCAGTCACTCACACCCACACACTGACACACAGAAGCACACACACACCACTCCACACTCGCGGGCGCTCCTCGTGCGGCATCCAAAAGACATGAATATTCATTACTTACAAGCATTAGTGACTGCGAAGCTGTTTGCTACCTCCAAATTGTCGATGTGGGGAGTCAGTCTGAACTCCGAAGTGGAAAACTGAACCATCCCTACCCGAAATGCACTGTATTCCTGATCGGCGCCCCTGGGAAATAGCCCCCCTGCAAAGAACAAACACCAAGCAGAACAGTGTCAGTGCCAGGGAAGGAAAGGAGGGGAGCCCGCTAGCGCCCAACAGCCCGGGAGTCTCTTATTCTCGCTAATAGGCCGAATAAACACATCAAGGGACTGGGGCAGCGGGGAGCTGATCTCCAAATGGTAGCTAAGGGGTCAAGACACAGATGAGAGTCTGAGGGCAAGGTAGGTGGCCAGAAACGTTAGCTTTCCCTGGTAACCACAAGCTTTGCATTCATACCCCCTAGAGGATCTGAACACACAGGAAAATGTTAAGGCAGAATTAATAAAATTTGGGGATCAGAAATGAGAACACCTTTTCCTCTATTGTATCAAAACCATAGCCTTTTCCCTTTGCTTCATGCTAAGAAAAACATGTATATTCTAGGCAGTTTAAATCTGGAATGCAGTCAAGGTATGACATAAGTCTACATGACATGAATTAATTTGTCCACTGTGAACAAAGATTACCACCAAATTATACACATTCAAAAGCAGAGCACAAAGGGTACCTACCTATCTGTATGCTGTTAGAAGAGACACCAAAAATCAGTCCCCATAAAACAGGAGAAAGGAGGACAGATATATGCATAATCTTTTGCATTTCCAAGAAAAGTAGAGCATCCACAAAATACCCCCTTTTTTTTTTTTCCTTTTCCTCCTCTTTCTTCCTTGGCGGTTTTCCTCAGCAAATTAGATCCTCTGCATTTTGAGACAGCAATTTAGCACCAAGCTGCTAAAAACCTGAAGTGGAGGCAGAAGAATTCCTATTTCCCAGGTTCTGCTGGTGGCTGTTGATGCCCTGCGCCCTGTCCCTGCTCCCGAAGTCCGGAGGACTGGCTGGATGCAGTTTTCAGCGGAGCTGCCGCTGTGGTTCCAGTGTCTTGGAATATTCAGCACCCTCCCATGCACTCACACACACTCACCCTCTCTCGCGCTCTCTTCTCCCTCTCCCCTCTGTCTCACACACGCGCGCGCCCGCGCGCGCACACACACACACACACACACATACACACACACGCAAGTCACAGAAGAGCAGGCAGTCCCGGGCGCGCGTGCGCGACTCGCGGCAGGCTGCTGGCGCGCGCGTCCAACCCCTCCCCCGCACCCCGCACCCCGCACTGCCCCGGCAGCGTCGTGAGCGCGGCGCTCAAGAAGCGCCGCTCAGAGCCGGGCAGCCGCTACCACTGGGATAGACCTCGGGTCTCGCGAGCTGTCGCGCCCACCGAGCGCTCTGCCGTTTCAGCACCGAGGACAGCGCCACCCCACCCCCACCCCACCCGCCACCCACCCCAGCCTCGTGCTACCTTTGTGCCGCCGGCGCAGCTGCCGCTAAGATGCTCCAGCCTGGACCAAACGCAGCAAAGCTGATTTCCGGCTGCTGTGCAGAAGCCGAATTCTTAATTGTTGCCGGTGAAGTGTTTTCTCACCAGGCCGTGCTGTTTTACATTCAAGTAATTTTTATTTTCATTTTCTCTTGCCTGTGAAAACTCACCTAGCAATGTAGAAAAGCTATCATCCACCTCACCTGACCCAGCCAAAAAGCAAACAAGAAAACAAAATACCCATCGAAGAACTGTTCCAAATTGGTAAAGTTTTGCTAAATGTGATGTAGCCAGCATCCAGGGAAAAAACCCACATTCTTTCTTTAAAGGCTAGAGACGCATGGGAGGAGATCAAGATTGAATCTTTGAAATACTTTGCATGGATATCCCATCTTTATCGTGTGTTCTATTGGGTCTTAATGCCAGCTTGCAGAGCCAGCCGAGCAGGTCTCACAGACTTCACTGCAGAGTCCCTCCTATAGTAGAGACATGTAGACTTGGCTCTTCAGAAGCCCTTTCTTTACTGAAAGCAGAAGACTCCGTTTCAAGGAAAGGCTCATAGGAGAAAGAAAAAGATGAAGTGAGTCTAGAAAGGGCGTTGAGCTGCACAGTCTTTCCGAGGGACGTAGTGAGAAACTGGAAATCCCACCGGTTTTGACCCTGAGTTTTGAAAAATCACTGCTCAAAGAAAGTAAGCTAAGTTTTCATCACTTTAAACCCATGAGCTTAAGATCACTGCGAAAGAAAGATGAGGTTAGGGATTAAAAGTTAGTGGGAAGGGAGTTGATGGGGAGGATCTAAGTCTAGACTTCCCCCTACGGAATTTATGCACTTCTCACTGCTTGCCAAGCAGTTGCCTGGAAACCTGCTCTGGCAATTCCTTCTGCTGCCTCAGAAATTCTTAAGTTTTATGGCTTTTTGGGTTTAAACAAAGAAATAAAGAAAGGTTGAGTACAAGGGATTGTTTCCAGAAGGCAGTAGATTGGAGCCCACAATACTAAAGGATTAACTTGCTAATATTTCAGAATGCTAAGTGTTAATCTACCATGCTGCCTTCCTGGGCATTATTGCACTAATATCATTCCAACAACCTCCTTGTTAACTGTTACCTCACACTTGCCCCTTAATCATTCCTGGGCTTGATTTCTCCATTTTAGAAATGAGAAAGATGGGCAAAGTGGCCTCTATGACTCTCAAATCTGTAACTCTGTGATACCAAGTTATGGTCTTCCCCTGCTTTTGATTTTACATATTTATTCCTAAACCAGGAAGTGAAATATCCATAATCTAGTACTGAGCTTAGTAAAATACCTTAGTAAAAATACCTCTCAATTTTATCACCAAGAATTTATTTCAGTCAATTAATAAATTCATTATATATAAAACAAGCCCTGTGAATTAAATGCATATAGCTTACTAAAAATTAAATAAGGATAAAAATAGTAAAAGAGATATAAATAAAAATATATCCAAATTTATAATATAAAGAATAGCTAAGTTAATCTTATCTAGTCAATCACTAGTTGTGATGTAAGGCACAAAAAATGATCTGATATTATTCCCTATTTGAAATATATAATGTATATATAAAGTATATATAAATGAATAAATAATTTCTCAGAGCAAAATAAAAAAAATTCTTTTCCAGCTATTTTCTTTTTTCTTCCATCCAGTTTTTTCCACAAGAACTCCAGTTTCATACAAAGTAACTTGGAATGAAAGGAGAGAGAAAGGAGCTTAAACGTGGAGAAATGATGTTTAAAGTGTAGATCAATGTAAATTGAATTTTTCTTTAAAAAATGTTTCAAAAACCATTTTCATACTAATCTATTTCAAATTCAAAGGCAAAGATGAACTCAAAATAACTAAATTACATTCTATAAAAGCAAATGATATAAAGTAAGAATTTGCTGAATCATAGATCATTTTCCCTAGCAAATACTATAAGAACTCAGGGTAAATATTACTGTTTAATGACAAGCTGTATTTCACATAGAAAATAGAAATAAAAATTTTAGTAGGTATTACTTGTAATTCAACTGTTATTCTATTAATGTGTGCTTCACAAGGCTGTTATGTATGTACATTTCACAACATACCTGTATACATTTCCTGAAATGTTAGTATCATTATATCATCATTCCTAGAACTCCTTCTAATTTGCTATAATGTTTATACAGCTTATATTTTTAAGCATAGAATACTGTCAATATAAATGTAATAAATTTAAATGGACTGAAGTAAGTAGTTATGAAAATGAATGAAAACTACTAAAATTTATTTTGAATACTAAGAAACTTCTCACTTCAAGAATATGTCTCTAATTGATCAGTAATAAAATCAATTTTGAAAATTTCAAAGCTACTAGATCTATAGGTGAATAGAGTAGCCTTCCCTAAAGAAACAGAATTTGCTATTTTCTGCCCTCTGCTGTTCAATTTTGGTAATTATCCATAAGTATTGTTTTCTAAAGCAAGGTAAATTACATTAAAACATGGAAGAAATAAAAATACTACCCACTCTGTCATTTGTTTGTTTGCTTGGTTGGTTGTTACTGCTGTTCCTTTATGCATGTGTTTAAATATAACTTTAAGCATTAAGACTTTCTTAAATAAGTATTATATGTAAAAATTCAATTTCTGTTTCACTTAATCTTTGTCTCAACACGCGAAACAATAATTTCCCTTTTAAATCTGCTTTAAAATGCTTAAGGGTATTATATATCCTATGAAATCTGCACAGTTTTAACTTTTATTCCATAATAAAAAGCGTTGCATAAAGGAAAGTCAATGTGTGTGAGGAAGGGTGTGATAATATTTAAATGACTGATAGAGCAAAATTTAGCTGATTTCATTATCAGAAGTAGATTATAAATCAGTGCCATACTTCCTAGTGACAAAGTCTCACCAACGTGGAGATCATAGCCTTTTTTCCTGTTGATCTTCTGGAACTGTGAAAATGTAGGTCATCTGAAAAGCTTGGATGCAATGCAACAATAGAAAGGAGAAAGGATCCATGCTATTTCAGCAAAAGATAGCAAAGACTGCAGTTTCTGCAGAAGGAACCCTGGTTCCAGACATGAGACCCCATTGGCTGAGAACAAGCAAACATAAATAGACTATAAATAGAAGTTTCAATTCTTTAATTAAAATAAAGAATAACATTAATGTTAATAGTTTTTCCAGATTGAGACAACATTCTTTTCTTTTATGCAGCAAAATTTTAAATCACGGTTTCAATATGATCATCTACATGACCCAGAATATATGTCTAAAGTTAATAAGTTAGGCTTTTGTTCCTTTTTTAAAAATGAATTTAGAATGTCTAAAAATGAAAAGAAGTAGTTTTCATTTTAGGTTGTTTGTGAGCTTTGATTATATGGATTTTAATGAATTTTAATGAATTTTACCCTAATAGATAACAATCCTGTACCAGGAACATTTATTGAAAACCGTGTTTCAATTCATTCATTAATTCAATAAAGTCTGAGTAACTACTATATTCCAAATACTGTGGTTGACACTGGATAAAAAGATGACTCAACAGAAACTTTTCTCAAGAAATTCCCAGACTTCATTCAAGTAAGCAAATGATGAAGACCATGTGAGAAGGGCAGTAAGAAATGAAACAAGTAGGCATATGGTTAAGATAATATGGTGAGGCAAAGAAGAATATATAATGCACATTTTATGCTGGAGCTCAGGGAAGAGGGAGTCACCAAATGCTAACATGTGAACTGAGTCAAGTAGAGGTTATAGATAGGTGTGCAGTGGGGATGTAGTAACGGTAATACTTTTTTTTAAATTTTAATTTTCAACTTTATTGAGTTATAATTGACATAAAATTAAGATATTTCCCATGCACAGTGTGGTTACTTGATATGTGTTTTCATTTCATTGTTAAAGGATTACCCCAACTAGTTAATTAACATATCTATCACTTCACATATTTATCCTTTTTTTCTTGTGAGAACATTTAAGTTCCACTCTCTTAACATATTTCAATCATACACTACAGTGTTATCAACTATAATCATCATCTTATACATTAATCCCCAGACCTTGTTTATCTTAAAATTGAATATTTGTATCCCTTTACCAACCTCTCCCTATATTCCCCACCCTCCAGCTCCAGGCAACCACTTTTATACTCTATTTCTACGACTATGAGTTTGACTTTTTTTTTTTTAAGATCCCGCATCAGTGATACCATACATATTTGGTTTTTTTTTTAAGATTCCGCATATCAGTGATACCATACATATTTGTTTTTCTCTGTTTAGCTTATTCCAATTAACATAATGCCCCCCAGATTCATTCATATCAAGGTTGAATAATATTATGTCATTATATATATCAGACATATGATATATATGTCATATTATAGCACTTTTTTTTATCCATTCATGCAATGACAGACACTTGGATTTCTTCCATACCTCGGCTAGTATGAATAATGATGCAATGAACATGGAAGTACTGGTGTCTCTTCAAGATAATGGTTTCATTTCTTCTGCATACACACCCAAAGGTGGGATTGCCAGATCATACGGTAGCTCTATTTTTAATTTCTTGAGAAATCTTCATACTGTTTTCTGTAATAGTTGTATCAGTTTACATTCCCACCAACAGTATACAATGGTTCCCTTTTCTTCACTTCCTTGCCAACATTTGTTATCTCTTATCTTTTTAATACTAGCTGTAACCAAAAATGAGAGGTGATATCTCATCATAGTTCTGATTTACATTTCCCTGATGATTAGTGATATTCTGCACTTTTTCATGCACCAGTTGGCCAAGACCAGTATGTCTTCTTTGGAAAATGCTTATTCAGAGCCTGTGCCCAAATTTTAATCAGATTTTTGGTTTTTGCTATTGTGATGAATTAGTTCCTTGTATGTTTTGGATATTAACCCATTATCAAATATATGATTTACAAATACCTTCTCCCATTCCATAGGTTGCCTTTTCATTTTGTTGATGCTTTCCCTTTCCCTTTTAGTTTGATGTAGGCCTACTTATTTATTTTTGCATTTGGTGTCAAAAAAAAAAAATCATTTCCAAGACCAATGTCAAGGAACTTACCTCCTGTTTTCTTCTAGGAGTTTTATTTTTCAGGTCTTATGTTCATGTATTCAATCCATTTTGAGTTCATTTTTGCATATGGTGTAATATTGGGGTCCACTTTCATTCTTTTGCATGTGGCAATCTGGTTTTCCAAATACTGTATTGCAGAAAATATCCTTTCCCTATGGTATATTCTTGACTCCTTTGTCAAAAATTAATTAACCTAATATACATAGATTTTTTTTCTGGGTTCTCTATTCTATTCCATATGTCTGGTTTTTTGTTTATTTGTTTGTTTGTTTTGGGTTTTTTCCTATGTGTGTGTTTTTAATGTCAACTTCATACATTTTGTGCTTACTAGAGCTTTGTAATATAGTTTGAGATCAGGAAGTATGCTGCCTCTACCTAAGTTTTTTCTGAAGATTATTTTGACTACTTATGGTCTTTTTCCTTTCATGTAAATTTTAGAATTTTTTTTTTCTATTTCTGTGAACAATGCTATTGGAATTTTGATAGGGATTTCACTGAATCTATAGATCACTTTGGATAGTATGAACATTTAAATAATATTAATTCTTCCAATCCATGAGCACAAAATCATTTTCCATTTATTTTATATTCTTCAATTTCTTTCATCAATTTTATAGTATTAAGTGTATGTTATTTTATTCTTTTTGATGCTGTTATAAAGTGGATTATTTTCTTAATTTCTCTTTTTGATAGTTCTTTGTTGATTATAGAAACACAATTTTTTATATTGATTTTGAATCCTGCGACTTTACTGGAATTATTAATTCTAACAGGTTTTGGGTGGGACTTAGTGTTTTCTATATATAATACTATGTCATGTATAAAGAGAATCAATTGTACTTCTTCCTTTCCCATTTTGATTTCTTTTCTTTTTCTGTTTTTTTCTCCTTCCTTCCCTCTCTCCCTCTCTCCCTCCTTTCTCTCTTTCTCCCTTCCTCTTTCTTTCTTTCTTCCTTTCTTTCTTTCTTTCTTTCTTTTTCTTTCAATTGTGTGGCTAGGACTTCCAGTGCTATGTTGAAAAAAGTGGTGAGGATAGGCAACCTTGCCTTATTCTTGATCTTACTGTTGAGTATGATGCTAGCTGAAGCCTTGTCATTTATGATCTTTGTTATATTGAGGTATGTTCCCCCTAACACCCAGGTTGTTGAGAGTTTGTATCATGAAATGAGGATGATTTTTTCAAATGCTTTTTCTGCGTCTTTTGAAATGATCATATGATTTTTATTCTTCATTTTGTTAATGTGGTGTTTCACATTGATTTCTTTGCAGGTGTTGCACCTTGCCTCCTTTCATCCCTAGAACAAGTCACACTTGATTATGGTGTATGACTCTTAATGTACTATTGAATTTGTTTTGCTAATATTTTGTTGAGAATTTCTGCACCTATGCTCGCTAAGGATATTGGCAAGAAATTGTTTCTTTCTTGGAGTGTCCTTGTCTGCTTTGGTACCACGATAATCCTTGCTTTTATAAAATGAGTTTGAAGGTGTTCCCACCTCTTTTGTTTTGAGGAGGCTTGGTATTGCTCTTTAAATGTTTGGTAGAATTCACCCGAAGAATCCATCTGGTCTTCAACTTTTCTGTGTTGGGAAATTTTTGATTACTAATTCAATCTCTTTAGTAGTAATTGGTCTATTCATATTTTCTATTTCTTCACAATTCAATCTAAATGACCACTATTTTAAACTCTATATCAAGCAAATCCTTTATCTCCCTTTCACCAACTTCTGTTTCTGGAAATTAATCTTGTTTCTTTGTTTGGTATGCATTTCTCTGTTTCTTCATTTTCCTTGAATGTCTGTTTTGGTTTCTTCATGAAACCCAACAGGCACCTCTTTCAGTCTTGAGGAAGTGGTCTTGTGTAGGAGATGAACCTCGTTAATCATCTTGGCCCAAGTTTCTGGTTGTTCCTCAAATCTTTGTGATTGGCCAAACCACCTTCTTCATTCTTAGTGGTTGGTTACAGTAGCTGGGAACATGCCAAAACCTATCATTGTCCCAAAGGGAGGATCAGGTTTTGCACCCAGAGGCAAGCTGATTGGAAGATGGGTCCCTAGGCAGCAGCTGGAAAAGCATGTAGTCAAACCCCTTCCAGGGATAAACTGGGAGATGGACATTTGGGCCTTCTTTCTGTTCTAGACCCTGGTGTATAGCCACAGAGGGCAGGAAAGGTGCTTCTGCACCCGTGATGAAATGCTTCTTTCTTTGCTACAGTTCATGGGACTCATAAATGCAAGTCCTGTTGGTTCTCAAAGCCAGGTGATCCGGGGTCCTGCCCCTCAGACAGCAATCACAAAAGTTTGGGACACCAGACATGCGTACAAACTCTTTCTAGGAAAAAATTGGTGGCTGGGAGTGGGCTAGAGCAAGAAGGCAAGGAAAGGGTCCACCAGTTTCCCCAATCTCCAGGGAGGATCTTAGTCAGCCCCTAGATGTGTGCTAAATTAGATGCCTGGCCCTCAAACAGCAGCTTTTAAAATACCCAGGTAGACCTCTTTCCTTTTTGCCTACTTCGTCCATGCTGAACCCTGAGGGAGATAGTTGCAGGGAGTCCTCACAGGCCCATAATCAACTTCTTCTTCCCCTTCATCATCTCCTCCTTCCTCTCCCTCCCCCTCCTCCTCCTTCTATGGTTCTGAATCTCCTGGATGCAAGCCTCATTTGCTTTCACAACTAGGTATTTTGGAGACCCATCCCTCAAGTGAGAATCCTAAAAGTTAAGGCACTAAATGTGGACTGTGAACTCTTAACTCCTCAGAGTGAAGTGGGGAGTTGGGAGTTCCTTCTCAGTAGTACAGCACTGTGGTGGGGATGGTTTTATGGAAAAGCATGTCTCAGTCTTTACCAACCTTTTTGATGTGGGTATTTTTCTCATTCACTCCAAGTATAGGAGTTGCTCAGTTTCTGGATTTCTTTTCATGGTAATTGCTCCATGTGTAGCTATACATTCAGTATGTTCATGGGAAAAGGGGAGTTCAGGTTCTTATGTTGCTGTCTTGGTTGACTTCAAGAATATTTCATTTAAAAGCAAATACATCCGTAAATGCATGTTCGTAGTCAAAGAATTAAAAAGTAATGCAGTGTTTTCTAGAATGGGAAGTATAAGACAAGGAGTAACAGAAATAAGCTAGATCATAGTAAGAAATAGGTAGTTTATCCTATAGGAAAAGGAAACCATTTGGAAAGTTGTAAGTACAAAGATGAGTTCTTAAGATTTGTATTTTGGGTAGAACATTCTGGAGGCTGTGGAGAATGTATTTATGGGGAAACATACTGAATGTAGGGACACCAGGTAGGAGGTTGTATTTCTGGTGGGGATGTTGAGAATCCGGATTAAGAGAATAATCATATGGATAGGAAAAAAAAGGTTGGTTTCATGAAATATTTAGGATGGAAACTTAGTAGAACCTGTTAGTGAACCTGCATGTCATGTAGGTAAAGGATATGGAGAAAAAAAGACAACTCTTGTGCTAGGCAGAGTGTCCAGGACAATGTTGTCTCACCTCAGGATGAAACTTGTAGTACACTAGAAAGCAGACGTGTAGGCAAATGATGTGTTCACTTTGGTGCATGTTGGATTAGAGGATCTATGGGATAGAACCCCTCAAGCTATTGTGTTAGCACTTGACCCTGATTCTGATACTCAGGGATGAGGCTTCATCTGAAGTTTGACTTTGAGAAGTTAACATCATCAGCGTGTGGTGTTTCATGTGACAGTTACTATTTCTTGGAAATGTCATTTAAAACAAAAAATTGAGGAAATAGAAGACACACGCATACCTTTAAAATCTCACTTTCACTCAGTACCGATAAATGCATAATCATTTTCCTTCACTTGGAGTGAGACCAGGCCATTACCTTGACCATGGTTTTCCTAAATAGTTTCCCATTTCAGTCTCTCTAAAGTTGAATAAGAATATAGGAATATGTGTGAAGAAATATTAACACTCGATCTTTTTCATTTTTTTGTGATTTTTCTCATATTTTTTGATAGGCTTGTTCACTCCTAGCTAGAATAAAATTTTTTACCTACTTGCATTTAGCGTCCGTTTCTAGAACACCCAACATGGTTTTCAACAATTCTCTTTTCACAAGTTATGAATTTACAAAGTATTTTAGCCAAATTGCATTATCACAGTATCAAATTCAACTGTCATAAAAAGTTTTTTCCCCTAAAATATACTTGACTCTCTCTCAGTGGGTAACAGCAGAAATTAGAAGGGCAAAGAGCTAGCCAAAAATATTCAGCAGGACTCCACTAGTGCTTTTCATATAATATAAGGGGGGCAAAGAGAGAAGGAAAGAAATGGATAAATAGCATAAAACATAGCTACAACAATTTCCAAATATGTAGATGGATATGAGACATAAATAGGTACTCGCAGCCACTTTTTTCAAGCATGCCTTCCGTATTCACTTACTTTAGTCAGCACTTCAGTGAGACAGAGTTCTTTACTTATTGTACGTGACCCAAATCTTCATTCCCGCAGGGTCTGAGTCCTTGATGTTCTAGTCTTTTTTGGGGCTTCTATAGTTTTCTTTGGTCTGATTACTGGACAAGAGAATACTAAGAGGAACTGTAGTGAGTAGCGAACTTCCTCATCTACTCCATGGCATAGCACATTTCTCCTCCAGTCTAGTAGGTCCCCTTTCTATTTTATAATAGTACGCTGCTGTGCAGGTATGATTTTATGGTGCAGTGGACCAGATGATGTCATTTCTTCTGAATGGGAAACCAGGTGGTAAAATCATGTGGTATCCTCTGGACAGAAGCTTAGTATATACCAGGGCCTACTGGCAAGCTAGAAACTACTTTTAAAATGGAAAAGAATTGCCAGCAGAGGGGAGCAAGGTCTTGCTTTAAACCTGAGGCACCTGTGCTGAGATTCCTTTACTGGAACTTGCCATGCTCTCTGTATCAACATCTTTGTTTGCCCCAGACACTTTAAATACCATTGTGTCTACTGGGTCTCAAGACTTAAATGTCAGCTTGCACTGCAGCCTGAAACTGCCAATGTAGTTTATTTCTTTCAGTCCAACTGGCAACCTTATAGCTTAATACTAATAAATGTGTCAGAGCAGCATGCCCAAATGTGGTACATATTGCCTGCAAAATCCAGACAAGTCTACCAAGCATTGCTTCTTTCTTTGTGGTGGGTAGAAAAAACACCATTAGCCTCAGGTCACTGGGTGCTTGAGAAAATTCACTTATGAGGCTAACCCTCTAATTTCTGAAGGGTTTATCTCCCACATGGTGTCATGCATATTATAACGAAGGCATCTAAGTGGCTTACTACTTCTTGTTCATCACATCCAATTAACATGGTGTCATCAATATAATATCAATGTCAAGTTCTGTTATTATAGAGGTTATATCCAGCGCAGTCCCTATACCTCTCTTGAGGATATAGTGGGATAAATATTATTTGGGATATAATATTGGGATATAATATTTGAATATAATTATTGGTGTGGAGACAATGAGAGGTTTTGGAGTAAGAAAGAATCGGCTTCATCTTGGGAATCAACTATTCCATGCAGACTTCCCCCCTCCCCCCATAGGGGATGGCTCCCTTGCAGAGTTGAAAGGTTGGCTTCTGCTTCTGCTTCTGCTTACACAGCAATTCTGAAGAATTCAGAATTTATAGACTCCCAATGTCATCCAAGTTTGTACGAATGTGTTTATTCAATGCGCCAGAATTCCAGTCCTTGCTTACCAGCACCATTATATTATAGATAATATAGTGTTTATATTGAGACTATAATATATACTTAGAGTTACAGCATTTAATATAATATCTATATTTAATTGCTAGAACACCTTGTTGTTTACTTCGTTTTCCTCAAGCCATAAACTCCTTGCTACATTAGGAGAGGGGGGACGCATTCAAAACTTCAAAGAGGCTTTTTGATTTTGATACATATTCCTAATTGTATGCTTATTGGCTTTAATTTCTTGTATTTCCTCTGTTTGTTCTCTGGGGCCAGAGAAAGAAGCTGGATGACTCCAATATTACAAATTATTACTGTCATTTTGACAACAAAATGCCACACGTACCCGATTTCCCTCCAGTTCCACTTTATCTTATACTGCCATCAGTGAAAATGTTTATAATCATGGTGCCACCATCTTCTATAGATCATCAAAGTCCCATTCCCCCTCCCTCATAAAAAGTATATCCTCTGTTCCTCAAAATATGTGAGCAATCTAATGCTTGAATCCCATTGTATCTCCTAGGTTCTATCTCCTAGGGCCACTTGCAAACATTGCTCTGTATCTGGGTCCCAGCAGAAAACAGATGACATATGCAAAAAGAATTATCCAAAGATATTCTACTTATAAAATGTATGTAAGTAAAGGAAACCACAAAATTTGGTATAGTAATTTGTACAATATCCAGGGTAGTAGCAGCAGGGCTACTGACATCCTTAGGCTGAAAGGAATGAATGGAGGAATCCAGTATCTGAATCTAGAAAGAGAGAGTCATAAGAAGGCTGTCTTGAAAGAAGCCTTGATCTTTGACTGGAGACATAGATCACCTGAAGTGACCCATCAAAAGGAAGACAGAGGAAGAAATATTCCAACCTCACTTTGCTTTCTTCCTCCAATCACCCGACCAGGATCCCTGTTGGCTAAAGTCAATTGAAAGTCAGAGTGAGGGAAGTCATGGATGCAGCTCCTACAGGTCAGCCATCAGGAGCAGAAAGCAGGACAGAGAAGGAGACAGTATAATTTGAAGAGGAAACAGAAATATGTGCACATTGGCCATCCTTTATTAAACTTAATGAAGATTCAGATAAATGTTAGGATATGAAATGAATCACTAGGCAGAGACACCAAAAATTGTGTTTCATAGCAGCTATTGATGGGGAAGACATTGTTTTTCATTCCCAATAGTTGGCAACTTGATGGCTTGGGTGACTTTGCAAGTGTACCTGGAGGAAAGGCAGGGAAAAAAAGACAGTATAACGTCCATCTGACCTGAGTTCACATTATACCTTTAGACAAAGAAGATAATGAAGGAGATGCTTTCACAAGAGTTTCTGTGTCATTTTGGATTACCTTCCCACCCCAAATCTGCTTGGATCATGATATGACTATGTCACATGAAGATCCAAGGAATTCTACGTGACTTTGGCAGCTTGAGATTTTGTCATTATGGGGACATCTTAGAGAGTACATAGATTTTCTCACAATAGCACAAATATCAAACGTGGGGGGGGTGCATCATCAAATGGTTTCATAAGTATCACATATGATGAAGGACCAGACCTGAAGAACTGTGAGGACTTCTTGTGAACACCACCGAGATTCCCAGAAGACAGAGTGAGGAATCTGTTGGTGGCTGTTACTGTATTCTATAGGAGGAGTCAAGAGCCAGGTAAATTTCGAATATTACTATTACAAATTGCCCATTTTCAATCCACAATCTGAAGAGACCTGGAAAAACACAATTGTTTTGTACTGGTCTCAGCCTATCAATAGCCAGTGTTGTGGTTAGACTGGCCCTTGTGATTCTTGCAATGATTGCAAGACCCTTCAGCAATAACCATGAGGAGATTACAAAAAACTAAAGCTTTATTACTTACAAGACTTGGAAATTATATAACACACCTGGGCCACGCAGGAAGGTCATGGGTAGAGGGAGAAAGAACGCACAGACTTAGGGTTCTGCTTTTAATGGGATTAACGGTAGGGGCCGAAGGTTTCGCAGGCTCATTCTTTATTGGTGAATTTAAAATAAAAAAGCAGGAATTTAAGGCACTGGAAGAGAAAAAACAAGTTGCCCAAATGGTCTGTTATCAAAATCAACTAAGATCTCCAAAATAAAGAAGCCTCAGGGGAGGGAGGTGGCTTGGTTCTGTATCTAGCTGTGTCCCTGGTACTGTGTTTATTCAAAATAGGCTTCTTTGAAATAAAACGCCCCTGTAATCAAAGCTTAAGTCAGGAACTTGCATTAACAAACAAGCAAAACCTGTAGGGACTTCCCCTATAGCAGTTTACATCTTGAGATCAGTTTTGGGGGATTGGTTTGCTTTCCTGCATGACCGAACTTGAAATTAGTCTGATCTTCTGAAACCACTTTCTATTATGTAACTTTATGGATAGGAATACAACCCTAATTTAATATCGAGGAAAGCCATGAATTTGCTATTGTTGCAACATAGATTAATAAGAAGTGTAAAGAAATTACCCTCTGGTAGTCTGTCTTTCTGGAATATAGCAAACATGATCCATAGGAAACTTTTTTTTTTTTTTTAATAAGGGCAATTATCCTCAAGGAGGTGTTTTTGTTGTGTTTTGCTTTTAAGATTTAATTTATTTATTTGACAGAGAGGGACACAGTAAGAGGGAACTCAAGCAGGGGTAGCGGGAGAGGGGGAAGCAGGCTGCTCACTGAGCAGGGAGGGACCCCAATGCAGGGCTTGATCCCAGGATCCTGAGATCATGACCTGAGCTGAAGGCAGACGCTAACAACTGCTACCCAGGTGCCCCAGGAGTTTTAAAAAGCCAATTAAAATCAGATAATATTAAAGAATGAATAGTCTAAATTCATTACACGGAGAATAAGTGGATAGAATATTTGGATAGTATTGTGCAAATACCTATAATATTTGATCAACTTAAATTCCTATATACTTATATTTTTATTTTTAGTGTTCAGTTGTGTTTTCATCCATTCCACAAATATTTATTGATCACCAAGGTGCTGAGTCCTAGAGAAATCACAGTAAGTATGACAGATTTTTGCATTCAGAGAGTTCATGTTCTAGTGAGACAGACAATTACAGTGAAGGGGTAAAGTATTATATAAAGTTACTTCTTTTTTTTTTTTTTAAGAGAAGGGGCATGATTCAAATGACATAGAAAATAAACTTATCTTTCCACAGAGTCTTATGGAAATGCAAAATAAGACTTCAGTTGCAAAGCTTTTGCCAGTTTTCAACTGCAAAATGTAAGTCTCAGCTTGGTTAATATTTTATTTAATAGAGCATTTCAGTTCTTGGTTGTACAAAGGGGGATCTACAGCTAAGAAGACATGAGGAAGGATAAATTCTTTTTTTTTTTTTTAAAGGTGGAGAATTGAACCTCCAGGGGACACCCAACATAAGTGGGCCAGAAAACAGAGAAGCAAAGAAACACAGCCTAACAGGAGCCAGGATCTACAGAGAAGATGGTCAGAAATTCCCAGGAAAGAAGACACAAAGTACTTGTTAAAAAATGGAGGTCTAATATTCCATATTAAGATGTACAGCTGGGATGTGACCCTCTCCTTCACCCTAACCTCCAGTGAACCTTTCTATGGGGACTGAGCTCCATTTCTGCATCAGCAGAGTTAAAATTACTACAAGGATTTTGGATATTCAAGGGAATATCTATAATGCCATCACACATTCTAGAAAACCTGCTTTTCAGCACTGGATGTAGTGCATAAACAATGAATCTTGGAACACTGAAAAAATTAAATTAAATTAATATCTTAAAAAAAAAGAAAGAAAACCTGCTTTTTAAGGGGAAAAACCATAGAACTATTACAGACTGAAGAATAAAGTAAAAATCAACTTTAATGGCAATGCTTAAATTCTTATATCTGAATGAGTCAGGAAGAAATATAAGTTCCCTTTTCTAAAAAGAGTAATTTTGTTGCTAAATCTATGATGTTTTATACAAAAAACAAAAAACAAAAAAACAGAAATTCCAGCACCAGCTGCCTTAAAAATAAGATAAACATAATCACTCATAGAACTGAAATTCCAGAGTTATAATAGGATTTGGTTGGTCCAATCACTGGTTATCTTTTGACCAGACAAGATTGAGATTATTTCTTCTTATGGTTGTAGCAACTGGTATTTTTTCCTGCTGGAAAGAAAGCACTTTGGTGTCTGGTATTCCAACAAAATGTCTTAAAGCTTATCTGGACTGGCTTGCATAAGGCACATGGCCAGCTTTAACCCAGTAATTTGTCCAGGAAAGAAGGTATGAAGTGGTTGGATTTGGGACTATTCTGCACGAAAGCCAGGAGTTGATACAATGCATGGATACTCTTAACATTGGGGAGGAGAGACACAGAAATGTGTAAGCAGAGAGACAAACATGTCCACTAGAATAGGCAAACATGGAAAAAAATAAGGCTAATTCTAATAAAGGAGAAATTCTGTGACTTTATACACAAAAATGCTTTCTTTAATCTTAGAAACCTTTAAATTGATTTGACCCCTTACATATAATTTGCTATGAGTATAGCATTCTATTTATTTCAAAGGCTATTGCTTGAACACTGCATAAACTCTAATAACACTGTAAACTCAATAGAATAACACCATTTGCTACTACATATAATACTTGAGAGAATTTCAAGGTTATGAAAGTAGTTTGAGGCCCAAATAAACTCAAAATGGCACTGAATGCCCCCTCTGTTTTCAGCAGTTTTATAACATCATAAATATTTTTGTGTCTGATACAGCTAATGAGTTCCATAAAAGAATTTTTAGCCCACAAACATCCTTGTTCAGCACTCTCTTTTTGGCAACAATAATTAGGATTTTTACCTGACTGTGCTAAAATACATCATGGTTGGATAGCTATTTTTTAAAAAAATTAAAATAAACAAAATTATATTATGTCATAACAAAAAAGGCAAGATTTTTGTTTAGTTGTTCAGTGGTTTTCTGCTTGTTTGCTTGCTGGTCCCCACTCCTGCTTTAAAATATCAGTGTCTGACTGCCATTCTATATCATGTATGGATAAATGCAAAAATCTGTCACTGATACTATGCCAGTTAGACATGGTTATTTTAATCCTGGGGAGGGGGTAAGCAAATAAACAAACATTTGTCTTTTTTTTGTTATTACATAATACAATTCTGTGTGTTTAACTACTTGCTTTCAATTATGATAAAGTCAATGAACTAGAAGAAGGCTAAGGTTAACTGGAATACAATTTATACAGCTCAACTTTCTCCAGAGATCAGCAAGAAAATTTGGGTCTAAAGGAGCCACATATATCCATGGCATTCTTTAAGTGGTGTTTGTATATTTCCTATTTGATATATTTGGTGTATAAATTTCAAGCAGCTGTTAAAAATTTAGTAATGTCTCAAAACTATTTTATAAGTTGCCCCAAAAATATGAACAAGAAATCTTAATTATTATCTAATGGAATGATGGGCAGGATGATCTCCAGGCTCTTATATCTCATTTTAGAGCCAGGAGTTTATTATTCAGATAAGTATTTTTTGTTTTCACACTAGTGTGTATAATTGTATTACATAAAGGAATTATACCAGTTTACTCCATATTTCTTCTTAATACATAGAAAATATTATATGCTGTAAATTCCAAAATAGTTACCTTTACTAAGTACTTGCTATGTGCCAGATACTATATGTTAAACATTTTGCCTCACTTTATCTCCCTTGTAAACCCTACCTGGAACAATACTATTTTAAGGAAGAAGAAACTGGGCCCTGGAAATTTAAGTAACCCTGAACTAGTAAGTGATAGATCCAGAATGTTAACATAGATTGTGTCTAACTCCAAGAACCATGTGCAATCCACTGTTTTATAAGGCAGAATCATAATAAAATCATAGGAATGGGTAATAAAATGTGATTCTCCATTTCTGCATTGGGTATTCAAGTTCCACACAGACCAGTCCTTACATATGCTTCTTCCTACTATTTCATTCGTCATTAACTTGTTCACCTCCTCTTGGTTGAATTCCTCCTCGGTGCCCGTCCGATCGACTGTGGGAAATACAATGGTAAACAAGTCAGATAAGGTCTCTGTTCTCATGAAAACTTTATTTACTTTTTTCTTATAATTAGAGACACCAACAATAACAAGTTAATATAGAAGTTTACAAAATACTCATAGGTTTGTGATAAGCAACAGTAACAAAACTCACTAGACACAGTGTGATAAAGAAAGAACTGTCTCTTAAAGACTGGTGATCAGAGCAGCCAAGTAGAAGCTGTTCTGCGAAGAAGCAGAAGAAAGAACTGCATCTTTCAATATATTCACTTCCAAATTCCATTTTCATGAAATTCCATGTTCATGAAATTCAAAAGAGTGAGAGGCATACTTCAAGTAAACTGATGATCTTTTCAAGATATCCCAGTGATCATCCATAACAACAAGACAATGTATTCTTGCTCTCTGACCATATAGCTGTATGATCCCTTTAAAATTCCCTAATGAAAATAGAGAAGAAAACATCAGTGTACACACTCACTTCTAAGTACATGATTAGGCAGAGAATATAGCGTGGATTTAATCTGATTTACGTGTAAGATTCTCTGGATAGTGAGGGTGGGAGATGGTTGGTTAAAAGGACAGGCTTGGTATAATTTACTGTTGTTATTTTATATTGAAGTAAAACACTTAGAACATTTCACGGTTATCTGTGCTTTTCTAAAGCATGGTGTAGAGAATTCTGAGCTGGCATCTGAGTTCAGCAGGAAAGATGCCATGACATGCACAATGGAAGTAGTAAGTGACAGCAATGAAGTCAGAAGAGAGCCTGGTGACAAAACACACCCGTTTGCCAACCCTTCTCTAAGGCATAAACATTACCCAGAGGGATGACAAGAATTGGATATTATTAGTTAGGTATCTTAAGTCAGATTTCCTAGAAGCAGATCCTGGGCCAAGGATTTAAATACAAGTGATTTATGATGTACTCCCAGGAGAAAGGAGGAAGGGAATAAGAAACCAGAGAGGGAAAGCGAACAAACCAAGGAGGATATGCAACTTCAGGTGAATTCCCAGATTCAATTGGATCCCTAGGAGAGCTCAAGAACATAACTCCCACTTCAGAGTAAAGGATCTGGATTTCTCTTTGCCCATACAGTCAGTCCCTGGCATTCGGCTGCCCCGACTCAGGAAACAATGTGAATTCCAGGCACTTGTGGCTCATCAGGGCACCTCAATATTCTAGAACCATCCTCTAAAGAGCCATCATCTTCAGGCACTATCTTTGCACAGAAAACACATCAAAGCCAAAGGGTGGGTCCAAAGAACTGGTAAAAAGACCTGAGGGGACCTGGCAAATACACAAGTAGGATCTGTGATACTACCTCACAAATTCCTCAGTTAATATGAGTGACCAAGAGAGCAATATAGGAGACAGTGTGGAAAATAGTTTAACAATGAAGTAAAGCTTCTGGACTAAGATGTCAGAGCACATGCCAAAGCATCTTTGCCCAGTGCTCAAAGCAGAGTTATCCCTGTGGAGGATCTGAATGGCCCTATGGGGGAAAAGGATGTGTTCTCAGGGGCTCAAAGTTGAAACTGGGAGGGTACGCCTGCTGAGTGAAGAAAATTAAGGTAGAGATAGAGCTACAAGCTGGAAATTGTGACTAGATTGATTATTCTGTGGCCTCATTGCCTATAAGTACACACATAACTGGGATAGGTGTTACATGTGAACAAGACATGGGGATGATTTTCACAAGGGATATAAATTCAGTCTGCTTCTGGTCGAATTTAAATCGGCCGTGATAAACAAGAACCTGGGAATTACCTGAGCACTCCTCAGTAGTTAGCATTAAGCAAGATAAAAATCCAGAAGGGCAGTAAATTATCATTGCTTTGATTAAAGAACTGGTTGAAGTGAGAATCTTGATTCCCACTAACTGCCATTGCCATAACCCTGTCTAGCCAGTATATTAAGCAGGAACTAAATGTGAACAGCAGATTATTAAGGACTAAATGTGATGAACCCTCTGATTCACTCAGTTTACTTGCTAGGTAAAGGCAAAATCATGTTTCTCATTTAGGAATCCTGTTGCTTCCTAATCACAAAGTCGCCAGAAGGAAATTTGAATTTGCCTTGGGCTCTGAGCAGAAACAAGCATTAAAAGAGTTACAGAGAGTGGTGTCACAAGCAATCCCATTGAACTCTTAGGACCTGGCTGCTCTCATTACATTACAGGTATCTGCAATCAGAATAAATTAGACCTTTGGCATAATTTGAATAAGGTTACTCCGCTGAGGCCTCATGGATGTTGGATCTGAGGACCGCCTAAGACTGCTGCTAATTCTAGCTCACTTGAAAAGAAAGTGTTGGCTTCTTATTGGATGTTAATTAAAATTTTACCCATCACAGAAGGGACAAATAAATCTAAGGACAGAAATACCAGTGATGAATTAGGTGATGTCATAGAAGCTTTCTAATAGAATTAAGCTTTCTAATAGCATTCTAATAGGGAGAGAGGACCATGGCAAAGTTCACTTATAAAATGGAAGTTTAAGGGATGCCTGGGTAGCTCAGTTGGTTGAGCATCTGACACTTGGTTTCTGCTCAGGTCATGATCTCAGGGTCATGGGATTGAGCCCCGAGTCAGGTTCTGTGCTCAGCACGGAGTCTGCTTGTCCTTCTCCCTCTGCTCATTCTCTCTCTCTCTCTCTCTCTCTCTCAAATAAATGAATAAAATCTTTTTTAAAAAATGGAAGTTTAAGGACAGCACAAGGTTGAGGGGGAGTTCAGTGAGGTATGCCACACACGAGTGGATTGCCTCACTTTCCATAGATCTTACGATCTCTGAGGAACTCCTTGTTCCCATTGCTGTGCAGTTAGAATTTTGTTTTCTCCCTACTGATGAAAAATAGGCTTGCTGGTCACTAGCAGGAGTTCCCCAATTTAGGGAATTTTCAATCGTAGGGAGTTCCCAATCTTAGAGCCATAATGCTGTTTGGAAATCAGCCACAATATGCCCAGCAGATGGTAAAACTTTGATGGAAGCAAGCAGGGGCAAGTTCACATACAAAATGAATAGAACTGAGAAATGTTTAATTCAAAGCAGAAGAGGAATTAGACTCAGGTCCTCTAGAGGGTGTTTCAGTATTTATAGACTTGGGTTGTAGCCAAAGACCTTTGCTATATGGTCAGGCAAATGGACTCTAGATGACCGAACAATAAAAAAGTACTGCATATGGAGAATTGAGTTACAAAATTATCTGTGGGGATTTAGAGGAAGAATGAAATTGGGTCATGTAGATGCTCACCAATAAAATACTGTTGCCAGCTAAAAGGGGAATTGGAAAATTAGCATAGATGCCTCACTAGCTCCTGACTTTATGAACAAGTGGGCATGTGGGTGTTCAGGACATGTACCCATGGACTGAGATGTCATGTCCTCTGGCACCTGAAGAAATGTAATAAGAAACTATGCCTAATGGCAACTGGAAAAGAATCAATACCTTTAAATCTGATTACACTGGATTTCAACCATTAGCTGCAAGTATCTGCAAATGGTTTTGACTGGGATTGACACAGATTCAACTCTAGGGTTTTCTTTTTTCTTTCTTTTTCTTTTCTTCTTTTCTCTTTTCTTTGTTTATCTTTCTTTAGCAAATATCTTTTATTTACATTTTTTATTGTGGTAAAATATATGTATCAAAATTTACCATCCTAACCATAGTTAAGTGTCCAGTTCAGTGGTACTAAATACAGTCATAATACTATGCTACCATCAGCACTGTAAATTCCTATTCTTTATCTTATAAAACTGATCCTTCACACTGATTAAACAATAACTCCCCATTCCCTCTCTCTGGCCCCTAGCAACCAGCATTCTATTTTCTGTCTCTGATTTTGACTACTCTAAGTATTTGTCTATTGGTGACTGCCTCATTTCACTTAGCATAATGTATCAAGATTCATCCATGTGCTTTAGAAAACATCAGAATTTCCTTCTTTTTAAAGGTTGAATAATATTCCATAGTATGTATGTGTGTGTGTGTGTATACATGTATGTATGTATATGTGTGTGTGTGTGTATATATCACATTTTGCTTAACTATTCATCTGTCAATGGATACTTGGGCTGCTTCCACATTGTAGCTATTGTGAATATTGCTGCTGTGAACATGGGTTTACAAATATGTCTTTGTGACCCTGCTTTCAATTCTTCTGGGTACATGCCCAGACACGAAATTACTGCATTATATAGTAATTCTATTTTTAAGTTTTTTGGAGACCTGCCATGCTGTTTTCCACAGTGGCTATACCATTTTATGTTCCCACCAACAGTGCCCAAGGTGGTCAATTTTTCCACATCTTCACACACTTGTTATTTTACTTTAATAATAACCATACTACTGGACGTGAGATATGTCATGGTAGATTTTGATGTATATTTCATAATGATTAGCGATATTGAGCATCTTTTCATATGCTTTTTGCCCTTTGTGTATCTTCTTTGAAGAAAAGTCTATTCAAGTCTTTGCTGGTTTTGAAAAAGGTTTTGTTTTTATTACTGTTGAGTTTTAGAATTCCTCTATGTATTTTAGATATTAATTCCTTTTCAAATATTTGATTCACAAACATTTTCTCCCATTCTGTGGATTGCCTATTGTAGGCTTTTCTACTCCTGCAGTACAAACAGTCTTGGAGAAAACAATTAAAAATTTGGAAAAACAAATTTTCTACCATTTTGGCCCTTTTGGATAAGTAAGCACTTGATTGCTACCAATAAGCAAAATTGGAAAAAGAAGCCTAATATTATAAGATCTATCACATTTTAAATTTCTAATTAGAACAGGTAATGAAAATACTTATTATTCAATACAGATAAAGGGAAACACTTTGAAAGGTTGGCTTAGATGTTTAAATAATTTGGTCCTCAGCCCAATGGTTGAACAGGACATTTGAGCTAAACAATGTTGATCATGAGGAGTGATAAAAGGAAACAAAGGGAAATAATAACAAATGGAATTGGAATTTATAAGTGATTCACAGTCCTAGGAAAGAATGCAGTCATGCTATTTCCACAAGAATGTCTATTCTTGCCAAGTGCTCTTATACATGGCACTGATTAGTGGCTAATATTGGGAGGAAATTCTGAACTTATTTTTTTTAGAGAAGTGGAACTGGACTCTTGTTAATATATGAGCTCTGCCAATGAACTCCACCTGAAAAATTAAGGGAAAAGAGGTGATATAATTTGATAACTCAAATTATTTGTGGTTAACTCCAGCTATCATTCAGCTTATTGTTTTTAGAATATGACTCTGAATAATTGAATAATGACTCTAATTAAACTCCATACTTGTTATCAATGATGACAGAGGACTTAAATTCTTACCTAGGAATGACTTTTGGATATTCTAATCATATGGAATCTGATGTATTTAAAGTTTAGAGGTTAGAGTAGTGGGCTACATTTACGGGGACACTGGCCAGACATTACTAAAGAATTAGTGGCCTTTGTTGTTCTCTCTAATTGTTCACTACCACAAGTAAAAAGATTTTGTCATTTCTGTGATGCAACTAATTAGAATTGAAAAGATAAAGAAGCAAGATAAGATTATCCATAGAGGGGAAAGATGGGCAGTGTTACACCTGACCCTTTTATGTCAGGCTCTGTGAAGAGCTATACCATAAATGAGCTATGGTTATGCCCACAAGACCAATTGGAATCCACAATTTACTGAACAAAGACCTCCAGTCTCCATCCTAGTTGCTGAAATGTGGCTTCTGTTAGGAAGGAATGAGAATGATATTGCAAATTTACTGCTGTAAATATACCAGATATTTACAAATGATGTGCCAAATATACCCTTTCTTTATCTGCTAAAATTTTATAGGTAACAAAGGATTTGTGGGCTAATAGGTAGAATCAAATAAAAACCAAACTTATTACAGATGATGACCTCTAGAATGAGAAAACAGTTTCAGAGGCAGATTTGAAAAATTAAGTGACAGAATCACTTTCATAAAAATTTACCAGAATAAAATAAGTGAATTTTTCCTTAAAAATTGAAAATGTATTGACACTTTTTAATTTGAAATTACTACAGCTAATGTAGTTAAAATTGCTGGTAAAAAAATATCAAAGAACTGTGAAATGATATGGTTACCAATAGCAAGCCTCATAGAGAAAATTCCTCCTACACATTAAATGGTTTAAAATGTTGATCAAAGGGGCTTATGAATTTTATTATTTAATATAAAATAGTCCATAAAATAAAACATGAAATTTTATGAAAAGTTTCTGAGAAGTAGTGTCAAGAAGATCTTGACCAAGGTTAGAGAATGTACTGAGAAGGAAAGCAGCAGACCTATAACAGATTCTCTCCTCTTTTGGTGAATGTGTAAAAAAGAAAGAAGACTAACCAAATCTCCTCATAAACATATGGGTGGGAAACCACCTGGAAAATACATTAGTAGGAAGAGTTCTTACCTATGGAATCTTTTTAGGAAGATGTACGTGGTTTGTGTAGAAATCATCTTGGTTAACAAATCCAAAATATATGAATTCAATCACTCTCTGGAAAGTGTAATGTTAAGCTATTCAACTATTATAAAAGAGAAATGTTTCATCACCAAGTAAACTTCCTTCTGTGTATATTACAGGACCATGTACTTTACTAAGAGATCTCTTACATTAAATCTAGTCCAGTGCACATCTTAATGCATCAAGGAAGGACTACCATTTTGATGATATTTGCTTCTTTGTGCTTCTCTGTGTTTGGGGATTACTTCAGTCATTGAAAAAATTAGTAAACTTGACACTGGGTAATTTTAAACATGATGAAATTAAAAGGACTATAAGAGTTTCAGAAAGAGGGGTGCCTGGGTGGCTCAGTGTGTTAAAGCCTCTGCCTTCGGCTCGGATCATGGTCCCAGGGTCCTGGGATCGAGCCCCATGTCGGGCTCTCTGCTCAGCAGGGAGCCTGCTTCCTCCTCTCTCTCTGCCTGCCTCTCTGCCTGCTTGCGATCTCTGTCAAATAAATAAATAAAATCTTAAAAAAAAAAAAAAAAAGAGTTTCAGAAAGAGAGAAGAAAAGATGGTGAAGCTGTAATTTTAAAAAGAATAAAATTTTCCCCAAACTAAGAAAGCCAAATCCCTCAGTTTAGAAATTCACTAACTGTTGAGAAGAACTAAAGGAAACAGTAAGATATCTAGTCAAAATTTAGAGAAGGGAAAAGAATATCCTAAAATCCATTAGAAGGAAAAGACAGATTACCTACCAAAACAAACCAAACCAAACAAAACAACAATGACAACAAACCAAGACCCAGGCCGACATCAGATATTTCATTAGAAACATTAGCAGGAAAATAACTTTAAGTTTTATATACTAAGCTAAATATTCATGTAAGAATAAAGGAGCAACAGACATTTTCAAACACATATGAGTTCATAAAATTTACCACAGAATTTCATAACTTGCTCAAGAAAAACATTCTAAATAATGCATTACAATGAGAAGATAGAAAATCTTCTAGGGGCGCCTGCGTGGCTCAGTGGGTTAAAGCCTCTGCCTTCGGCTCAGGTCATGATCCCGGGGTCCTGGGATCGAGCCCTGCATCAGGCTCTCTGCTCAGTGGGGAGCCTGCTTCCCTTCCTCTCTCTCTACCTGCCTCTGCTTACTTGTGATCTCTCTCTGTCCAATAAATAAATTAAAAAAAAAAAAAAAAAGAAAATCTTCTAAACCTAAATAAGTATTTGATTCAACAATAAACATTTCTACTTTTACTTATATTCTAGGATTAAAATTCCAGGCAATTTTAATATAGGAGTTCATAAAGAGATAGTGAAAGAAGGAAATACATGTTAATATTATTATCTTGATCAGAGAACAAATAGAAGTAGTTAATACACTTAGTACAAACTAACTGATAATCATAACTGCCTCCAGGTATAACTGCAGAGGATCAAGAGGTGGTGACTATTTCAAGTTTATCCCTTAGGGTCTGTTAACCTTAAAAATAAAACTGCCAGTTACTTTACCAGCATAAAATGGGTTCATCTGGGAATAGCAGATACTTGCAATTCAGGACAAACAAGCCATGGCAAGTCATGGACAAGTCTGGAGAACAAAGGAAAAGTATGCTTTTTTTATAGAGGAAGGAGATTTCTATAGAAGGTCTGTTATAAACAAAATATAAACAAGTTGTTTATATTATAAAAAGCCCAATGGTGAAAACTGGGTTTAAAATATGGTGGCTTTTCACTGGCTGAGTTGTGTCTGTCTCTCATTGGCTGAAATGTTGCTGGGGAGGAACAAAACCTTTCTTCCTCCTGCTGGGTAGTAAAGAAGTAGCTAAAGTGTTGTCACTTGCAAGGTATGTGTCTTCCTGTTGGCTCTGCAAGTGAAGACAAGTGGACTCCAGAGTTTCCCCCTCTGGCCTCCCAACTCCTTTTAGTGAAGTTTGCTTTCATTAATTTTCATAATTCTAATTAAAAGAACAAATAAGACAAAGTATTCTTATGTTACTTACCAATAAAATGAATAGAAGAATTCAAATCAAATATGCTAGAAAGTTAAAGCGATTTAATTCTTAGTGTTGGAATATAGGTAATTATTATATTTCCTTTTCCATTTTTCTGATTTTTTCTATTCCCACTGATACTTCTCACTCTCAATCTCTCTCATCCATTGATACATACGCACATACACATGTTTAAAATCATTAAAAAAATTCAAGTTTCAAAAGAAAGAAGTTAAAATGGCACAGTGCAGTGGTGTGCAATACTGTGAATGTTTGTGCCCCGCCAAATTCATGTTGAATGTTGAAATCCTAATCCCAGTGTGATGGTGTTTGGAGACTAGGCTTTGGGGAAGTTAATGAGATCATGAGGGTGGAGCCCTCATGAGTGGGACTGTTGCTCTTACAGCAAGAGGGCAGACTCTTCACTAGCTCCTTTCACCCTGTGATGGCACCACAGGGAGATGGCTCCCTCTAAACCAAGAAGAGAGAGCACTTTCCAAGAACAGACATGCTGGCCCCCTCGTCTCAAAATCAGACTTGAGAACTGTGAGAGATCAATGTTGTTAAAGTCACCGAGTCTATGGTGATTTCCTGTACTAGCTTCAACAGACTAAGACACATAGGTGAAGTAATCTGCAAAATTATTAGAGAGCAAGAAAGATGCTTATTCAAGTCTCATACCCTATATATGGTGAGAGAAAATAAACAGGACCCACCTGAAACAGATACAGTTCAACAGCTATTTCACAGTTTGGTATTGAACGTAAACACTTCTCTGAAGAGCTCCGATTAAGTACAGACGAGGTAGGGGAAGGAATAAAATAAAGGTTAAGGACGTTCAGGTTTCATTTATAATGGCATGGGCATCCCGGGGCCACAGAGGAAACATGTGGAAACATACGGAAAGGCGGGAACTAGAGGAGCTTAAGCCACAGAAGTGGATGATTGAGAGAAGAGCTGGGATTTGAGCTGGAATGAACAATGATGGCTCATGAGTAGAGACCAAGAAAGGGTATCCTACGAAGTAAGATAAGATATTCTGCAAGTGCCAAAACCCCCTGGAGGACAGGACTGACCTAGCCTATGTGCAAGGAGTTAGATTCAGCCTGAATTATGAGTAAACCCAAAAGAATTGGACGAAGTGAATAGGGAGGCAGCTGGGTGTGTTCCCTTCCTGAACCATTTTGTACACAGAAAACAGGAGTTTTTCTTTAAGTATTCAGTGATGGGGTCGGGGAGGCATATATAGTTCCTTTTATGAGGTGGGGAGAATGAACCTGGGGTATATACAAGGATGGGAGTGTTTTTTCAATGAATAGCATACAAATAAATATATGGAACAATCTGTTGAGACTTTTTCTCTCTGGGCCATCTGGTTCATATCAATTAGCACACACTTGTTTTATTTGATCCTTAAATAGACATTCTCTCAAAGAACTCCTAATGTAACCTTAATGTGAAACTGTTCCATATATATATAAAATAGGTACCCTTTAGTACTTCCAAATGGGCAAAATATAGTATGTCTTAATTGCAAATAAAACACCAACCAATTGTTATTATACTGTGTGTGTGTGTATTCACATACACCTATACACACACATACACACACACACATTTTTTACTTTAGTATCTTTCCAGTATTATACTTGTCAGTTGCAAAGTGTTTAACAAGTATTTTTTCATAAATGCATAAATATTATGGCTATAATATACAATATGTTGCTGCCTTAAGAAGATTTAAATATAATTTTGTTACTTAGAGGTTGGCCTCGTACATTTTTAAAATGAATTCAGAATGCAACACATTATCATTTATACAGAAGTGAGTTAATTGGATATTTTGATTCAGACTAACCATTATGGTCAGTACATATTTGAATTACCAATTTTCAAAGACTTAAAGTACAATAAAATATATTAACACGACAATTCTACTGAACATAATTTAGTATTCCCTCTAAGTTTCAGAAAGAATTTCAGAATCATGCAGTTCTCCTGGAAAATCATTATGAGCATTAATTATATTTTATTAGTACCATACATGTATGAGTTATAAGAGGTTGAGTTCAATTTGAACAATATGGGTAACATATCTAGGAAATCCTTCCTGTATTCTTTTTAAAAAATTCTGAAATATCCTCATTTATCTATTTTTATAGGATAAGTGTAGAATATGATCCTTAAATACGTGGATTCTGAATTTTTGGCATTATTGTATTCTGTTGCTCACAACCCAATTTAAATTATGGACTTCCAAGTCAATAGTCCAAAGATTCCTTTTATACCTACCAATAATATTTTAATATACAAGTTATAGTTCCTGCTGTTGTTTCTATCCTTAAATTGTTTTTATTTTATATTCAAAATCAATCTCAATTATTATGGATGCTAAAACACCTAACGTGCCGACGTAATATGTGCCTCTTGTCAAAATGTCAGTGTATATTTTAGCCAAACACTCATTATTTTAATTAGGAAATTTTGAAAAAGGGCAACTTCCTTAGTGATAGGTTTAGTGCTGGAAATACTGTAGTCATAGTAGTTAGGGGTAAAATCAGATAAAAATAACTATAATTTTTGTTGCATGTACTATGTGCTGGGAACTCTGCTGAGCACTTTACATATAATAATACATTAAATCATCACAATAACATTGTGAGATTGTCATTGTTACCCATGTTTTAGAAATAGGGAAACTGAGGCTCACAAGTGTTGAGTAACTTGCCAGATATACACTAGTAAATAGAATTCTAGCATAGATTATGTGTTTCCAAATCCTTGCCTATAATGGGCTATAAAAGGCAGACTTACATGTCGTAATTGGTCATTCTTACATTATTTTTATTCCTTCTTTAAAAATAGAGTACTCAAGAAAAAATTCTTAGACCAGGTTTGCAGGGCTGCATATGGCAAACCCAGGTCCTATTACTTCCAACCCAAACGGTCTTTCTGCTACCACCCCTGCCTCCCCGTTAAGTTTCCATATGATGCTGGCTTTTGTCTTAGTTAGGACCCTGAGATTACTTTTGTATCATGCATGTCCCACACGTAGTCTTTAGGAGATTTCACATTTTCATTTAGACATTTAAATTCATTCATCTAGAAATTTGAACGCTTCTAAGATGCCAGTGGACTGATTGGAAACTCCAGTGATTTCTGAATGAAAGGGCTTTTGAGTATACAAATGAATGAACCAGACAAGTGCAGCTGTGTTTAGAATGAGGCTTTATAATAGTCCAAGGCAGAATTTATTAGGTATTCCCTCTTAATGAGTTCCATATAATTCTTTCAGTTAATAAGTTAAAGATCATCTTTGTAGCTGAGGAGCCTCAAGATTCTGACTTGGATTTATTAAAAATGCTTATGTTTGGCTGATTAAGTAGGCAGATACGATGCTGCCATTGTGTGCTAACTTCGTGTCCGAAGGAGAAGATCCCTAAAAGCTATATGGCGTAGGTTGTAGTCCTTAAAGAGAAGTGGACAGGGTGTTTATTATTGTTAAATGCCATTTTCCTCCTGCTACACTTCCAACTCTAATAAACACTTGAAAGAACATCCCATGGGAACATACAATAAACTGAGCTGAGCTTTTTCAAAAATTAAAATCATTTGCCTCTTCATCTTGTTTACCATGTCACAAAATGGGGTTTCTGTTATGTGTCATCAATGGCATAGGGTGAGGCAATGCTAATTGACTAATAAAATCCCTATTTGATGAGGTAATTGGGAAAGGACCTGTAGTTTGACTGCATTCTTGCTAAACGGGGGTGGAGGGCTCTGATTCCTTTTGACCGCTTTACTGTGAATGATATTAATTGAACTGCAATTGCCTCAGACTGCAAATTGGGATTTACTGAAAAATGTTTCAAGTTATAGGATTAAGATCAGATGGGAGTTTTAGTTAACAGGCAAACATTAGGTAAAGTGCATTACATCATCAGCTAAGGAAACTTTCCTTTACTGTTCATTATTTCCTCAGCAATGTTAACTAGGAAATAAAATACAAATAGCTCTTTAACATTTTTAATTGCAACGTTTCTACACTTTACATATCATCATTTTTTTAGTTAATATCTAGCTTCAAAATTCTACAATCTATGGTAAAATAGAGTTTACCTAGCTATATTAAACCATTTCTTACTTTTCTTAAAAACACGTCTTTTTCTTTTAGACAAATGAGGTGGTTCCTTCTCGAACTTTGGTAATGTGCATAATGCATTCTGGTTTGTATAATAGTGATCTGTGTATTTAGCATATCTATTTCCTTCTCACACTATTGACTCTCATTTAAGAAGGGAGTCCTGGTCTTTACAGCTTTTGGCTAACACAATATCTTTAGCATATAAAGTACCCAATAAGCATTTACTGATGTACAATTTTTTTTTTTCAGTATTCTACTCTAAGAGGATTTAGAGAGAATGGTTTGGGCGTGATATGTGAAATTTGAGAAATTTTAAAGTATTTGTGGAAATGTAAATGCATTTATTGTTTAGAATATAGAAATTTCAATTTTCTCATTGTTCTTTTTGGTTAAGAACAAAATATAATAATATATAAGCATGTATAATAATATAGGTATAAAAATAGAGAAAATATAAAAGGTATTAAATATAAAATATAAAGTTTATGCCTATATGTAATATACACACTAAGGGAGTAACCTATCTTGAATATGGCATCCATATTCTCCATTAATATTAATCACAAGAAAGTCTGTTTAGTTAATAAGAGGGGAGGTAATGAATGCTAAATTTTTGATATGCTGTGTAAACATATGCATTTCATTTGAAAATATAATTGGAAAAAATCTGCTATTCTTAAGCATGGCAATAATAGTCTAACAAGAAAGCCTTTAGGGAGCCTGGGTGGCTCAGTTGGTTAATTGCCTGCCTTTGGCTCGGGTCTCTGGTCTCAGGGTCCTGGGACCTACCTAGGCCCATATCAGGCTCCCTGCTTGGTAGGGAGCCTGCTTCTCCGCACCTTGCCACTCCCCCTGCTTGTGCTCCCTCTCTCTCTCTATCTGTCAAATGAATAAAATCTTAAAGAAAAAAAGTCGATTAAAAGTTATAAAAAATACTTCAAACCATTTCTCATCTGAGGCTTGGTACTTTAAAATTTTATATTCAACTATTTATGTAAACAAACTTTCAGTAAATAGGGATGATAAACTAAGTTGTTTTTAGGGCACCTTAATTTGAACACTGAATATGTAACAGGAAATATTTTAACTTCATTTTTCAATAGAGATGCAACCATATGACTAATAAACAATGTTGGAGGAAAACATTTTAGTTAAAATGAGTAAAGACATGACATCCAAGAATGGCACACTTAAAAGAAATAGTGAAACATAAAATAAACCATTTCCCTAAAAGGTAAGTTACCTGGCTGAACTTAGCACTCTAATCATTGCTAAACAGGACACGTAAAGGTCAAAATCAGTTTGGCTGGAATTTAAGATGTAAGGAGAGGGGTGGTATGAGAAATAGCTGCAGAGATAAGCTAAACATTTAATAGGAGAAAATTTCACGTCAGAGAGAGGACATTTTACTTAGTTCACTGGGCAGCACAAGACACACCAAAGATGTTTGAGCAGAATGCCATGATCAAGCTTTATTTTGAAGAATTTACTGTCATGATAATTAAGTGAAATCTGTGATACTGGATTGGATCAGTAACAATCCAAACAAAAAAAAGTGGGGCAAATGGTAAATTTGAATAAGGTCTCTAGATTATAGCCTTGTATTAATGTTTATTTCTTGATATGGATAACGGGTAGTACTGTGGTACCGTCTCCTTGTTTAGGAAACATACACTAAAGTGTATAGAGGTAAAGAGACATCATATCTGCAAATTTATTTTAAATGTTTCAGAAAAATATGTCTCAAGTACACACACACACACACACACACACACAGTAGGAGGGGAATAAAGTAAGTATGATGAAATATTAACATTTGGGGAATCTGGGTAAGAGGTAAACAGGAATTCTTTGGAATATTTTCACAAGTTTTCTAAAAGTCTGAAACAATCTCAAGAAAGCTTTTAAAAAGAAAAGTAGTGTGTCAGTGACATAAAGTAGGTTTAGAGATGACTAGGTTATGAGAGTTGGATATATCATGATGAAAATCAACAGTAACTTTTTGGAGGGAATTCTGGGAGAACACCCCCAAATTTAAAATGTATACATCTTTAAACTCAGCAACTCCATTTCTGACATACATCTCATGGAAGTATACTCATGTGTGCACAAAGATACTTAGTGCAATACTATTTTGATTAGAAAAGTAAACCAATCAAAATTTCTGCTTAAGAAGCAGCTACATTCAAGCACATTCATGCTTTAGAAAAATCAGGAGACGGAGGATAGACTTATAAATGTCTAATATGTCCTCACACAGAAAGATCTCCAAGACACAGTAAATGAAAAATAAAGAAGTTGCAAAACCATACATATGGTAAAATCCCCTTTATGTTAAATCCCATTAAATTAAATTATCTTTTATACTTAAACCTGGATAGAGTTGTAAATTTACCTAGAGTAAGGTGATAACCTCTGGGGAAAAGAGAGAAGAGCTTGAAAAAAGACGGCCATGACACCAATGTTTAGTGCTCACTCTAAATACATCTTGCTTTCTAATATATCAGGTATTCATATCTTACTTGGATAATTAAAAAAAATTAATATCTCACAGTTAGTTCAAAATAAGCTGAGTTGGGGCACCTGGTTGGCTCAGTCTGAGCAGGACACAATGCTTCATTTCAAGATCATGAGTTCAAGCCCCACGTTGGGTATGGAAATTACTTAATCAAAATAATAATAATAATAATGATAGTAATAATCAGCTGAGATAGAGTGGAGAGAGATTAAAAGCTGCTGTAGCAGTCTGAAAAAGAATGGGAAAGGCAACTGAATTAAGGCTGGAGAATGGAGAGGAGGCAGTGGTAGGAGTGAGAGGGAAAATCTCTATGCCTCTTGAAAGGGTGAAAAAACGAGAGAAGGAAGGAGGATTTAATATGGCTGACTACAATAGCGACATCTTTAACAAGAACAGGAAATAAGGAAACCTACTGATTTGTGAAGAGAAGATAATTTTTATTTTGAAGACACTGAATCTAAGATACTGATATCCAGGTAGATATACTGCAAGTCTCCCAGAAAGACATAATATTTAGAGACACAGACCAGAACTACCCTGGGGTTAAGCGACTAAATCTTTGAGGTAACAATTATAAAACAACTGTAAATGGACACAGATTGTACTTCTTTGTTATAATCACGGTCTAATGTTCCATTTGATGTTCCATAATACACTTAGTCCTGGAGCAGGACATATTTATAGTTGGGTATTAAAATTGATCTTAAGAGGCGACAATATTATATTACATAAAGGAATTCATTCATATTTTTTTCAATAAATTCTTGCATAATGAAACCTGTCTTCCAGTTGGTACATTTCCCACTTAAAACTCTGTATCTAAATCAAACTCCTGAATATGAATGAAATTTGCAGCAACACAGAAAATGTATTATAAGCAAATATAATTTTTATAAGTAAAAATTTTAAATGGTTTAAGTCCTACTCAAGGCATTTTTTTTTTTTCCATCACAGTTCCATTAAAACGTTACTGCCCTGGATCCCCGCAGGATATTCAAGTCCATTGGTGGGCTTACTTTACTTGTGGCATTTTATAACTACTCAGATGGCTAAGTTTTGCAGCTAGGGGGTGCTGAAGGACTACAGAGGATTAGATTACATCTTATTTTTTAAAAATTTGGTAATCAGTGAAAATCTTTAAAAAATTAAAGTCTTTAATGAAATAGCATTGAATTACATATATCAAGTTGCATAAACAATATTTAAACACATTTTATCATTGAACTGACCATATAAACTCTCAGCTCCAACAAAACTCTCCAAATAATGTAAATATACTTACTTGGTCTTATGCTTGTGTTATATGAATTATGGATAATTCCAATTTCAGCTATGGAGAAATAAAAAAGTTACATTGGATTGATATCACTAGGAAACGGGAGACTTATAGATCATCAAGTGCCTATTTTCAGGTTCAAATAAGATCAATGTAAATAAATCTAAAAAGTCTAGACTTCTGACAAGAAAGAAAATACAACTAGCAGTAAGACCTAACTTAAACAAAGATATTACATACTTAATCTTTAAATGTTTTATAGCAAATCCAAAAAGTATTCAAATAAAAAATGAATTCAGAAAAAAAAGTCAATTTTACTTAAAAAATATGTAAGCATTTTAATAAAGAAGTTAAAATCCTCCCATGATTTCCCCCCCAAACTCAAGTTATTTCCAGTAATAGTGTATTTTCCTCTTTGTTTCTTAAAAATTATGTGAAATCACATGTCCATTATTATACTCCAATTTAAAATATTTATGATTCTTTAAGGCACAATGATTTTGTATATTCTGTATCAACAAAATGAAATCCATGAAAATATATTTAGGCTTTAAGGTGGATTAAATAGACTTTCTTTTGCCAGAAATATTTAATCAATGTATCTATCCTTTATTTTTATCAGAAGTCAGAATTCAGTATGAATTTACGTAAATCTATATTTCCCTTTGTTTCAAAAATGCCCTCTGTGTTTCATAAACTGGCATTTTGACAACATAGGCACACTTTAAAATGAGCTGATTTTACAAATTAGTAATTTTTTGAACTTTATTTCTCCACAGAGCCCACATAATTATAGTTGATATGTTTCTACTTACAAAGTTTAAACAATATGTAATATAATTTTGCTTAATCTGTGATAATACCATCTAAAATTATACAAGATTAAGATGGTTTTCTCTGAAAGTTACAAGGAAGGAAATTTGAAATACTACATACATTAGAATGATGATCATAACAGGATCCAGCGTGCACATCATTTTATTATGAGAATTATCTGAAGTATCCGCAATTTACACTAACTGAAGAGAATTGTTTGGATTTTATTTTATGTAGTATGCTTATCCTTCATTTATTCTTAAAGCAGTGTGTTCGCTATACATATATACATCATTAGTAGAGCACAAAAGTAACAAGATCATGCTGCCATTCAAAAGTAAGGTGCCACATTTTTATTACAATCAAATGGCATCCAAAATGCAATATATTGCTATGAAAATGCAAAATTTCTCAGATTGGCATTTATGAGTGAGGCCGGTCACAATGAAATGGCATTTTATTTTACACAAATCAAAAAGATTTATCATAAATATATAGACCAATATATAACATTGAAGAACAAGAAGCAGAAAGGAAACAATGCTCTTGCATAAAGATCAATTCGCTTTGCTGCTGTTGGAATAACAGGTTTGGCAGGCGGCGGTTTCTTGTTGTTCTTCGCCTGAGATTTCCCAAGCCCATTGTTGACTTCAATAGGTTTTCCATAGCAGTCATAATTGGATAATTCAAAATCTCTTGGTAAGCTTCCAACAATGCTGAAGTCATTAGACCTCAGGTCAGACTTGGAAGTGCACACCTTTTTGCATCTCGTCTCTCCTACCTGAGAATAAAAGTTGAGGACAGAGTACATTTAGAATTGTTCTATTCATAAAACAACTCTTCAAAGGGATATTTTAAACATCCGCTGGTTTAGTCAGTTGACTATTATCTCGCTTTGACAAAAAGATCCAATAGTAACTGATGAGGCTGTCAGACTACCTGAATATTAGGGTTCTAAATATTCATATGACAAGGCTTATGTCATGGAATAAACTTTTGATAGGTCATTTTATGTCAAGGGACTCAAAGCCCAAATCACCATTTATTTTAGGTACTCCCAGGCTTGTGAGAGTTCTCATTTGCAATACCAATACACTACAATTCAACATTTAACCGTTATACAGACCATATTACTACAATACATGGATAAGAGAAATCTTCTGGTACTTCTAAACTTTGACTTCCCCATGGATTCTATTTCCGGAGATGGTGGTTTTTAAATGACTGAGGCATTTATCTCTTCAATGAGACAGACTCTCTCTCAACTGCATTCACAACTAGGAATTAAAAAAGGGTCATAGTGATCATGAACCAAAGATGAACTGGTGAAAGGCAATCATTCCTAATTTGTGACTAAAGTGAATTAGCCAACCACACTCAGAGAATCCAAAGAAATTATGTACATTTCAGCCAGATCATATGTCACAGTGGTTATTCAGTTAATAATCTCTAAACTATTAAATTTATAACATTCCCTATAATATACAGAATAATTATTTCACATTGAATTCTCTCTAGTAATCAGAAATGCTCTCAGAAAAAATAGATGCTGGGGTGTCTGGGTGGCTCAGTGGGTTAAGCCTCTGCCTTCGGTTCAGGTCATGGTCTCAGGGTCCTGGGATCAAGTTCCGCATCGGGCCCTCTGCTCAGCGGAGAGCCTGCTTCCCCCTCTCTCTCTGACTGCCTCTCTGACTACTTGTGATCTCACTCTGTCAAATAAATAAATAAAATATTTTTTTAAAAAGAAAAATATAGATGCCAACCCCAACATCTTAAAAAAACACTGATATTACAAAAGGCCACAGAAGGGTTAACTCTTCACTCTACTGCTTAATTTCCTACTGTTCTTAATCCCGAGTTCCACAGTTTGCCTTTGGAATCTCCATTATTGATATTTACTGCTTTTACTGAAAAAGGAAACCTGTCATTATATACTCTTAGTACACTATAGCTACTCTAGTTTTTGCCTTTTTCGTAATACAATGACTAGTTATATAGATTCCATTCATCTTTACCAGATTATGGCTGGGTAAAACTCATGCTTAATATAAGAATTAACACAAATTATTTCCCAGCAGTACTTCAGGTAGCAGGACCCTATCCTTTATCTGGACAAACACTGAGTCATATCTTCTGGGCAAGAGCCAGATGGCAGTGTTTAGAGGAAGACAGCACATAAAATTAAGATATAGTGGGTGAAAAAAAAACAAAAACAAAACAAGTTAAGATGTGTTTGTGTATCTCCTATCATTATACATGTAGATTACTTCCATTTTTTCTTCAATTATGAACATGTCCTGGTAATGTTATTTTTTAAACTGGTATATAAGTGTTGGCTTTACTCGTATATACTTTATACCACATATATATGTGTACAATCCTACTGAGTAAGAATTGTTAAAAATATGTTTATATAAATATAACTATATAAAAATACACAAGAAGCTACTGATAAGTAGGAACGGGAATTGTGGAGCTGATATTTTACCTATTTATTATATGTTTTTTGGGGGGGAATTTTACCCTTCTTAGTGTTTCATACTAAGAAAAAAAAATGTGAAACACCAATATATTAACATATTTAGAGAAGGTTTGGATGCAAAATAGCCCAAGTGGAAACATAGTTCCATACTGCTTTGATGGAACTTTGTTTTAGCTAACAGAGGCAAACCTTAAGAGGAGTCTCCCTCCCCTTTCCTAATGTGTAGTTATAATTTACCAATTGTGAGAACTCAACTGACTTTAAAAGAGTATGGCTTGATTGGCTATTTTTGTTTGAGCAACCACAAGTTCAGGGTCTAGTACATATCAACTTATGCAGTGTGTCTAGGAAAATATCTGGCAATAAATAGGGACTGGTCAGTGGAATGAGGACAAAGGCAACAACTAAAATTGAAATTATTTAAATATGACTTTGGGAAATCACATATATACAATTATGAATATATATATTATAAATATATGAATATAAACACAAATATGTGAATATTGTGAATTATGATTATATAATAGAAAATATATTTTATATATATAAAACTTACTCTTGCACCTTCCATTTAAATTCCCCAATTTAAAATTTTAAAAGACCATTTTCAGAAAGCATTCTGTGATTTAAACTCCACCACCACACACACGCACACACAGACTCACATTCACACTCCTACACATTTCCTGTAAGTGTACCAGAAAGAAGACCACATTTAAAGCTCTAATTTTCCAGTCCTATTTGAGGAGTAAGTCTTAGCATTATCAGCGAACTTTTGTGAAGAGTAAAATTGCTACCTTGTTTGGAACAGAGGTTGAGAACAGTCTCTACATATCATATCTTTGCATTATCCCGAGACTCTCAGAGCAGTCATCAAAACCTGGGACTCTGGATATCCCATCTTGCTTTCTCCCTTTAGAATTCTCTACTCCAAAAGTTTTATTTACTAACTGTGCTTTAGAATTCATTTATCAAAACAAAGGGATATTCTAGCTTCTGCCGATAGACTTAAGAAGCATCATTCTTATCATTTACTTTACTTTTTCACAAAGAAAGCCATGCATATTTACTACAGAAATGCATTTACTTTAAATCATATTTTATACACAGCTCTAGGTATAGTTTTAGTATCTATAAATAACTAAATAAGTAATCAAATTTATGTGATATTATAACCTAAGTCACACATAAATACTTGAAATTTTCTAATCTGTTTTATTTAAAAAACATATTTATTTAAAAAACATATTCTTGGGTTCTGCTAGCCATTTCAATAATTTTAGAATTTCATCCACAGTTTATTCAAAATGTAGACATAGGATGTTATATTTAGTCAGAGAGATTATTTAAATATAGTATATATGTCAGTAAAAGAAGAATAATTTCTTCAATGTTAAAGTAATAACATAGAAAAGTACTCCAAAGAGCTTCAGTTTGGTTATACTAAATCTTCACTCATTTAATTTATTAAAACCTCTTCTAGAAATGTATTTGAAGGTTCTCTTATTTGAAAAGAGGTGTGTGTGTGTGTGTGTGTGTGTGTGTGTGTGTGTACTGAAGGAGAGAACCTCTACTATAGAAATATCTTTTAATTATGTGACACAACTAAATAAGAAATAAGTCCTCAGCTTCCTTAAATAGGCCATGATTCATTAACTAGTTGGCTGGCCTCACCTTTTAGCATTCATTGGAGATTTTACACAAACATAACTTTTCTGGTTAATACTCTCCACACATAATTATCATATCAAATATGTACTTAAAAGTACAAAAATATTTACAATGTAATATTATTTAAAGCAATTATAATCACATCAAGAGGGATTAGATGCATTCCTTATTAATAAGAGAGTAGTCCTACATAATACATTCTTAAAAGTGATCTTGGTTATATTAATCTCCAATTTATTATTTCTCAATTTTTCCTCATGTAAATATGTGTCTCATTTACTTTCATCGTATAAACTTGTCATTCCTGAAAATTACTGGTAGCAAAAATGAGCTAGTATGGTAATGAAACTGTCAAGAATAAAAAATGACACAGATAAGAACTTCCTAATGCTTCAAATTACAACCTTTAGATTGTGTGTGTGTGTGTGTGTGTGTGTGTGTGGTTTTCAGTTTGAGTCACACATTTAAAAGGAAATCACCATATGCAGTATTTCTTGACCAGAAAACTTACTCTATGATTTCATGGGGATAACGGTATCTTTTGCAGTTAATAAAAATATGTTCAAAAGGGAATAATTTCTATATATTTTACCCAATCTAAGTCATTCCTTATTTTTAAAAACCCACCATTACTATAGGAAACAACTATCTCATTCATACTTAAACAACAGGTTTTGGGGCACCTGGGTGGCTCAGTGGGTTAAAGCCTCTGCTTTCGGCTCAGGTCATGATCCCAGGATCCTGGGATCGAGCCCCGTGTCGGGCTCTCTGCTCAGCGGGAAGCCTGCTTCCCCTCTTCTCTCTCTGCCTGCCTCTCTGCCTACTTGTGATCTCTGTCTGTCAAATAAATACATAAAAAATCTTAAAAAAAAAAACAGGTTTTATGTTTTTGATTGTTCAAATCCTAAGGCAAAGAAACTATTTTGTCTTTTATTCACAACATCTTTCTTATGAATAGCACACGGTACACATCAGGCATTGGGGACAGGATGATATTAACAACAGTAGGTCCTCAACTAAATTTAAGGGGGAAACAATCCAGATAATTATGTATGTATGATGACAGATTTATGTACGCAGGCAAAATTTTAAAACATGCTAAAAGCTAGATTACATTATCATTGCTGTTTCTTATTATACTTTGTAAAATTATTCCTTTCCTTAGCAAACACAGTATTATTTTAAAAATCAGCATCAAAAATTCCCTATAATCCAAATTTCATTGTGCTTTCATTAATAACTATTGTTATTCTGTCTAAAAATAAATGACATATCATTTTGAAACTGTGCACCACGGGTTCATGAGGCTGAAACTAGCAGAACGTTGAAAGCTTGTTTTTCAGAGAATCGTTTCTCCCTAATCAGCTATTGTGTCTTTTCAGACCCTACTAACAAATCCACTAGCTGTTTCTGTAGAAGACTGAACTCAAGGACAACTGACATGGTGCCAGCCTATGAACAAGCAAGGCCCTGCATTCTTTCACAGAGATAACAAGACTAAGACCCCATTCCAGTTTATACCAGCTTCCGAGCATGCCCACAGCCCCTTCTCCCTGTCCTAATATAACCTCCTGATGTGAGGGGCTGAATTTTTCCTCTGTCTGGTGTTAAGTCCCTACCCCAAAGTGAAATGAGATTTATGTTACATATATGTTTGCTCAATATGTGTGGTCCATCTTTCCTCATGAATAGTCATAAGTTTCTCTGCCCTTTACATCAATATGTATGTAATCTCCTACCCTGAATTTCCCCTTTAAAAACCCCACTTCTTCACCTGGAACCTCAGAGACGGTCCTTGGACACCAATCCACCATCTTCCCAGGTTGCCGGCCTCCTAAGCAAAGCACTCTTTTCTTTCCAACCAACACTTGTCTCTTGAGTATTGCCTTTTGAGTGGCAAGCAGCCAAACTTGGGTTTCAATAACAATTTCATAGAAATTACTTTGCAAAAGTTTGTGTTTAGAAAGCAAAGTATACTGGAACAAATGCATTTTGAAACTAGAAAGTATATTTTTTTCATTGCAAAACCACTAAATTAAAAAGACAACAAATTTTAATTTCTCTTTTTTATACTTTTATGTCAACGTGTAACAGTCTTATGAATTTATCAAGCTTACGTATTTTCTCTAAGTTTGACATATATATTAAAGATGTTAGTTTTTTTACGCATTCTCATTTTGAAGTCTATCTCAGGATACAAATATTACATGGGTACAATGTTCATTTTAGAAGTTGCATTTGGCCTGTAAGCAATAAAAATAACTCATATTTATTTCTGGAGACTAAAATTTCTGGTCAACTTTTAAACTCCGTCAGTATCACTCTATGACTTTTGTAGCAAAATGTAATAATTTCAGAATCCAAACACATGTTTTTCTATTAGTAAGCTCAAACACAAAGAATTAAAATATAGATGTTCTTAAATATGTTCAACTTTTCTTCATTGGGTAATTACTTTAATGCCTGAAAGCTAAATTTTAAAATAACAAACTTCTGTGGAGAATTCAAGATGGCATAGGGAGAACCTGATCTCATCCCTCCCATGGACCTAACCAATCTACAACCATATATGGAAAAATTCCCTCTGAAGGGGATCAAGAAAGTGGATGAACAGAGCCCCTGTACTAAGGGACATCAAGAAAATGTGCAGAAGAGGCAGAGATACGGTCTCACTAAGGGGGAAAAAACAACAACAACAACAAAAAACACCCCTCAGGCACAGCACTCCATGTTTAAGAGGGATCTCAAAGTTACACAGCTTTACCCTGAGGAGTGAAAGACGTGAGCTCCAGGTCATGCAATTTCACCCTTAGATTCTGCACAGGAGACATGAGTCCTCAAAATACCTAACTCTGAAAACTGATAAGGAATATGTCCAGGAAAACTACAGAACCATCGTAATTGAAAAACCCACTCTTAAAAGGCTCAGGTGTGACTCGCTTGACATGGAAACCAGTGCAAGAACAGGAGGCAGCTGAGCCTCTCTTCTCCCAGGAACTTAGACAGTGGAGGCGGCCAGTTTTGCTACCTTGTTCTTCCACGCTGATCCTGGCACTGGTGAGTACCATCTTAGAATCCTTCCTCTAGACTGCTAATGTCAGAGGGCATGCTCCATAAGGGGCATCAAACAAACCTACGCCTTGGTCAGGCCTTGCAGCTGACAAGACAGTAACCCCAACCACCATGCCCCTGTAGCAGTCACAGCCAGGTATCCCAGCCAGCTGGGCCAGAGGCCACTCCCAACTATCACATGCCCACAACAGTCATGTATCCAACACAACAAGAGGGTGCACATAGCCTACACAGGGGATACTCCTGGAACACCTGGCTCCTGTGGCCAGGAAGATTTGCACTTCTGGGCCCCACATGTCAACACCTACATAAGGCCACTCCTTCCAGACCTGGAAAAAGAGCTGGACTAGTTAATACTTAGTAACACACACAGAGAGTCAGGCAAATGAAGAGACGGAGGAATATGTTCTAAATGAATGAACAAGACAAAATCTTGGTAAAAGAACTAAATGAAATGGAGTAAACAACCTACCTGATAAAAGAGTTCATAGTAAAGGTTATAAAAATGCTCACCAAACTCAGGAGAAGAATGGATGAAAACAGTGAGAATTTCAACAAATAGATAGAAAATATAAGAAAGCACCAACCAGAGCTGAAGAATGCAATAACAAAATGTTAAATAAGCTAGAAGGAATAAATAGCAGATTAGATAGTACAGAAAAATGGATCAGCAATATGGAAGTCAGGACAGTGAAAATAACTCAAACCAAACAGCAAAGGGAAAAATAATTTTAAAACTGGGTAGTGTAAGGGACTTCGGGACAATATTAAGTATACTAATATTCACATTAGAACTCATACCACTCAATATCAAAAAACACAGTCCAGTTAAAAACTGGGCAGAAAGGGCACCTGGGTGGCTCAAATGGTTAAATAAGTGTCTGCCTTCAGCTCAGGTCCTGGGATCCAGGCCCATGTCAGGCTCCCCGCTCAGCAGGGAGTCTGCTTCTCCCTCTCCCTCTGCCTCTCCCCTTGCCTGTGCTCTGTCTTTCTCTCTCAGATGAATAAATAAAATATTAAAAACAAAACAAAACAAAACAAAAAACTGGGCAGAAGACCCGAAAGGACATTTTGCCAAAGTATATATACAGATGATCAACAGGCATATGGAAAGATGTTCCACATCACTAGCCGTCAGGAAAATGCAAATCAAAACCACACTGAGATATTGCATCACACCAATCAGAATGGCTAGTATCAAAAGAAATAACAAGTGCTGGTGAAGATGTAGACAGAAGGCAACGGTTGTGCACTGTTGGCAGGAATGTAAACTGGTACAGCCACTCTGGAAAACAGAATGAAGGTTCCTCAAAAAATTAAAAATAGAGTTACCATTTGACCCAGCAATTCTGCTTCTGTGTATTTATCTGACGAAAATGAAAACACTAATTCAAAAAGACACAGGTATCCCAATTTTTGCTGAAGCATTATCTACAACAGCCAAGATACAAAAGCAACCTAAGTATCCACTGATAGATGAATGAATAAAGAAGATGTGGTAAATACATATAATGGAATATTACTCAACCACAAGAGAGAATGAAATCTTGTCATTTGTGACAAGAGGGGTAGACCTACAGAGTATTATGTTAAGTGAGAAAAGTCAGAGAAAGATAAATACTGTATTATTTGCCTTATACGTGGAATCAAAAACAAAACAAACAAGACTCACAGATACAGAGAACAAACTGATGGTTGTTTCAGGGGAGGAGGGTAGGAGATGGATAAAAATAAATGAAAGGAATGAAAAGGTACAATCTTCCATTTATAAAATAAGTAAAGATATAGGATGTAAATTACAGCATAGGGAATATAGTCAATAATTTTACAACAATTTTGTATGGTGACAGATTGTGACTTGTCTTACTGTGCTGATTATTTCCTAATGTATATAAATATCAAATAACTATGTTTTCCACCTGAGACTAATATAATATTGTGTGTAATTACTCTTCAATAGAAAATAACATAATTCAGTCTAATGTTCTAGATCTTATTTATCCTCTACATCTATTGTCATAAAAATCTTGATATATTCTACGGTACTCTGAAAATCTCCTCCATCTGTAAAATAAATAAGCACCTGTTCTATAGAACTTCTTTGCTTTCTGTCTTGAGATCACTAGCCAGGGTTCAAGTTAGTGAGTAGAGGGATTAGTAGGTTGGAAAAAGGAGAAACTGATAAAAGACTGGGAGATATAAATGGAGATGAGCTGGGCACCTTCACTTGGTGGCGAGTTCTTGTGTGTCCTTTTTGCCTTATATATCCCAGATTTGAAGCTGAAGGAGCTGAAATTGATATGCCAATGGGCACAGATAAAAATAGCCCCAATAAAAGCCTGTTTCCTCTAGTCACAGAACAAAGAAAAAAGCAGTTTAGCAAGACGAAAACCCTTTTGGCTAATAATCTCTCTACTTGAGCCAAACACCACACACAAAAATGTATAACCCCATCTCCACTCATGCAGCAAAGGCTGAGTGGGGAACTGAGCCTTCCACCTTTAAGAGGCTGTAACAAGGTACCCAATAATCTCACTGCAGTGGTATTGGAGAAGGCCAGACAGGAAGCTGGGACTTCTAGACTTCCATCTCCATAGACCACTAACAAGGGTCTGCTTCTCCCACTGCATCGGTGGAGACTGTGTAAGCAACAAGGACCTTCACTCCCACCCAGCAGAAACAAACTGCTTCCCCTATTTTACACTGAGGATGATATCATAGGAGGCCTAGCAGAGAGGCAGGACTTCTATCACCACAGAGTGGTAACAAGGGCATTCCCCCTGTCGTATCAGTGGAGACCACATGGGGTATTAAAAATTCCCAATCCCACCCTGAAATAATGAAGAGACCCACACAGTGTGAGGATCTGAACTTCTACTTCTGGAAGTACTGATGCAGCACCCTTCCTTCTCCTGGAAGGACACAGTAAGAGAAAGCCCACTAAAACAAGAAAGGCAAGTTTAAACAAGATTCAGAGTCTCATAAAACAATATGAAAATGTTCAGGTTTCAAGAGAAATCACTCATCATACGAAGAACCAGAGAAGATCTCAAATTGATTTTTTTTTTAAAATATGATCAGTAGATACCAACACCAAGATGGAAAATGTATTAGAATTATCTGAGAAAAGTTTTAAAACATGAATGATAAAAATGCTTCAATTAGGTATGGTGAACAATTGTTTGAAATCTTTTGAAAAATAGAGAGGCTGAGCAAAGAAATACAAAATCAAAGCAAAGAAGGAACGAAAGAAATACCAAATGGAGATTTTATTACTATAAAATATATTAAGCAAAATATAAATTTCAGCAGATGAGCTCAACAGAAAAATGGAAGGGGCAGAGGAAAAAATCAGTGGATTAGAAGATATAACCAAAGAAATTATCCCATCCCAATAAAACAGAGAAAGTCAACTAGAAAAAATGGAAAGCCTCAGGGATCTGTGGGACTATAACAAAGGATCTAACAGTTGTGTCATCAGAGACTCAGAAAGTTGAGAAAAAGATAGCAGATCTGAAAAGATACTCAAGAAAGTAATAGTTGAGGAGAGCATGGGTGACTCCGTGGGTTGAATATCTGACTTTGGCCCAATCATAATCCCGGGGTCATGGGATCAAGTCCTACATCAGCCTCCTTTCTCAGCAGGAGCTGAACAAATGCAAAGAAATCCACACCAAATCATAGAACTTAACTTCCAAATAATAAAGACCAAAAGCAGTCTTAAAGGTGGCCAGAGAAAAACGAAAGTTTACCCTCAGGGGGAAAAACAATACAAATAAAGTGGAGTTCTCATCAGAAGCCACCGAGGTCAGAGGAGGTAGCACAATTATTTTTTATGTGCTAAAAGAACTGTCAACCCAGAATCCTATAACTAGTGAAAATATCCTTCAGAAATGAAGTGGAAATCAAGACTTCCTCAGATGGAGGAAAACTAGAACAATTTGTTACCAGCAGCATTATCCAAAATAATGGATAAAGGAAATTCTCTAAAAGTAAACAATGAAAGACATCAGAAAAAAAGAACATGGTAAACAAAAAGATATATAAATATAATACACTTTCTTCTCCCTCTCAGTTTTTCTAAACTATGTTTGATAATGAAACAAAAATTTTAACACTTTCTAATTAGGTTCTAAGAAATATTTACAATTCTATCATAAACAGAAGGTTAAAGGGATGTTAAAGAATGTAACATCACACAAACTGGCAAAATAATGATACTAGTAGACCGTAACAAGTTATGTACATGTAATTAGTATCTAGAACAACCACTAAACAAGATAGACAAAGAAATATACTTAAAAACAATAGAGAAAACTCAAAATGTCATTCTAGAAAATGTTAAATTAACCTTCATGAAAACAAGAAACAGAAAAGAGGGAGATTAAAAAAAAATGAAATGTAAAAGAAAACATGAAACAGTAGAATGAAATCCTAACATATCAATACTTACATTAAATTTAAATGATCTAAATATACCAATCAAAACATGAGAGTGGTGGAGCAGATTAAAAGTCATAAATCAACAATATATGTTGTCTGCAAGAAACTTACTTCAAATACAGTGATACAGACATGCTGGATGAAAAAGGTTCGAAAAGACACGTCAAACACATGACCTCTCTAAGGTCATGACAGCTCTGCAGTAATGAAAATAGTATACTTATGCTTCATATTCTTCATAAAGAGAGTTTAATGACTTAACTAGAAATTTTTTTTTAATTTTTCTAAAAAATCTAGCTTCAGGCAGCACCACATAGAAACAGTTTTCCTCCTTTTGTACTTAAAAAAGAGTCTGTAGCATACTTGTCTAACATTCTAGGTAAGGGATATGGCTGAAATTAACAAACTAAAAGACTAATGGCCCATGTTAATGGGGCTATAATATAGGTAGAAGAGGTAAGGTTTTCAAGGTTGTAGGACAGTATGAACCTATTAGTCTCTTGTGGAATTTATCATGCAAAGCTCAATGGACATAGTCTCCTGGTTTACTACTCTTCCCATACAGAAGACATCAATCAGGTACACTGGGGTAAGTGGATAGCTATATTTAATCCATGAAATAGCCTACTGCTCCAGAATTTATCAGAATCTAAAGGCATTGCCTATTATTCTTAAATCTATGATCAAGTGATAAGGCAATGTCCAATTCTGTAAGCACTCCCCACTAAGCTGGACAGATCCCAAACTATGGGTATAGTGAGAAACAGTCGGAAGGTCTATACTTTGGTAAGATCTCCACATTCAAAGGTAGCCATCAAAGCAGAAATGTACCATGAAACTCCATGGAAAGTCTTCTAGAAATTTGATACGGTGTGGATTCCTTTTTCTTAATTAGTATTTAACCTAAGTGTGTGTTTGTTTTTTTTCCAAAAAGTATGCTGTGTACAGTTCCTTTTTTTCTGTGAGAGAAAAATGAGTGAACACCAATTCTATTAAACCTTCACATCCACAGAAAAGCATCTTTCTCCTGATACTTCAGAGAGGATGGGGGAAAGAATTTCCCTGGGTAGTTTCAGTCTTACCTGCAAAGTGCTAATGTGAACGGGAGTGCCTGTACCATTGACAGTATTCTTTTTAGGAGCATTTCCACCTTTCCCATCTGCTTGCTCAGCCTTAGCAATTCTGGCTTTTTCTGCTTCAACTCTTTTGGGGTTATTCAACATCACCTGGACGACAGCATACTCCACCAGGGAAGCAAACCCAAAGAGAAGACAAGCAATGAGCCATACATCAAGAGCTTTCACGTAGGATACTTTGGGAAGTTCAGCAGCAAGGGTTGTACACTCAGAGGCCAAGCTGAGTACCGAGAAGATACCTACAGAAATAGAAATGGGAGTTAAAGTTGTTTTTTACCCCTGTGAAATGTTCTGCAAACATTACTTTTGGACAATATCCCTCTCCAGTAAGTTGCAATGTTCCTCAGGTCTCTTTCAAGCTCAAAGAGTAGAAAAAAACAATACTAATACTAATACTAATATAATACAATACTTTTTATCTTAGGATTTGTGAATGTAGTTGGAGATGTTTATAAATATTTAATATTTAAAAGTAAACAAAAATTTAAACCAAGGTGTAAAAACACAATTTAGACCAGGTTTAAATACTATAGATGTCTAAAAACTATTTTGTAGTATCTCAGAGAAAGCCACAAAGCTCTCTAATTAGTTATTTCATTTTTCTGCTTTATTTTTAGATAGTTATAGAACTGAATTTTACCCAATGAAGAACTAAACCTGAGCAAGAATAGAACATATAAAGCAATTTTCTGATAAGATCCACAATTAAAAAATAAAATCTAATAGAAAAGATAAAGATAGAGTATTCCTGATTATTTCAGGGAAACAAATGATTTCAGCTTTTCCAGGAAATAATAATATTCTGCTACATGTAAAATTAACCACTTATGGAAAGCTAACTAGTTATATATCAATTTAAGTCAAATAATTGTAAGATCCCAAAGGAAAATTGCATTAATTTATATCCCTCCTTTTCTTTCCACTTGCCGTACTCCCAGCCTTTCCCTTTAGTCTTTGTCTCCCTTCCTTCATATTTTCAGAAGAGGGGATGGGCAAATATGACCCTCTGGCACTAACTACCAATAATACACTGGATCAGAAAAAATCTTATATGATGTTAAGGGAGACTCACTTTCAGCCATGTAGGAAATAGGTTTGCCTTGACTCTGTGAGTTCATTTCACTTACGGGGCAAAGTACACTTTTTAATTCTTAGATTTGACCACCCCTGAGGGTTAATGATATGTTATCCTAATAAAGATGTACTTGGCTCTCCTTTCTCTTGCCTTGGAAATATGCTAAGTACTATATTAGTATTAATAATCAGTTAAAACATTGAAAAATATATTCCATCAATTGAATTCTGAGGGTCTTGAAAGTTACAGAGTTTGTTGGTTTGTTTTTTTTTGTAAGTATGTAAGAGTTTAAAGAGTCTCTACTAGAAAGAAAGGTTTCTAGCAGATGGAAACAATATTACTTAGAATATAAAGACTTGATAAACATCTCATATGCTATTAAACTAATTATCCTTAGTCCTGAGGAAAACTAAGAACTAATTAATAGGACTATATTTTAAAAGCTAATATAGGTCTTAATGTTTCTAACCTGAAGTGGAAAATAACATAAAAATCCAAGGTCCTATCACTTATTTCTTGAAACTACAGTGAGTTATACCTATGGGCATTAATTTGGCAAATGATACTTCCAAGTCAATTTTTCTATTCTTAATCAAATGTTATCTGTCAACCTATCAATCAAAAATAAGCCTTACTTAATTCCTTGAGATAGAATATATTGACCACCATTCTCCATGTTTCCATAGCACTTCACGTTCATCAATAACAGAGAATATATCAAACTTAGTAGTATACCTGATTTTTTTTGATATATTAGAAACTTCATGAGAAAATGGAGAATAATGTCAGATTATAGAGGGTTTTAAAAGCCCTATAATGAATTTACCATATTTGGTAGAAAATATTAAGAAATTGTAAGCTGAGGGAAGAGAAATGACATTATCAAAAGAATGTCAAATAACATTACTCTGGTAAGGATATACAAAACAGACTAAGAAAGGAAAAAATAGTTTCAGAAAGAAAGCATGAGAAAAGAAGGATAGGACTAATATAAAAAGGATTTTGAAGAGAACATTTTAAAAGACTTGGTTATTGATTGAAGGAAGAAGGAAAAGATTGAGACAATTTTCTGAAAAACAGAATAACTAGGAAAGTACCCATGAAAGATGGGAAGAAGAGACTTAGAAAAGATAATGACTTTGGTAATGAAAATACTGAGTTAGGTTAAGTAAAGGCCAAGAAACTGATGACCATGACAGAGCACAAAGCACGTGAGAGTTTTGTAAAAGGAAAGAAAGATTAGCCAATATGAAGATGGAGGTCATGCTGAAAATGCAGAAAGCTTTGTGAGGAAAAGATGTCGGAGTGTCAGAGAAAGGAAACCAAAGAAAGAGAGAAGGGACTATCTTTTAAAATGAATGATATGACATTAATAGATGTGGGGTGGGAGTGGGGGAGAAAGGAGGTATTTATAATTCCAGGTATTAAGTTAGAAACCATGATAGTCAATTCTATTAGGATTTTTATCATTTCAAAAACAAAAGAATAGAAATGGAGATGAGTTCTGGAGGAGGAGAATGTGAATATCATTGTACGCCTTCTCTTTAGGAAATCATATTAAAAGAGGAAATATCCTTTTTGTTTTTTTTTAATCCTAAAATAGGAAATCATGGGACACCTGAGTGGCTCAATCAATAAAGTGGTCAACTCCTGATTTCAGCTCAGGTCATGATCTTGGGGTGTGAAATTGAGCCCTGCCTCAGGCTCTGCCCTCAGCACAGAGTCTGCTTCAGATTTTTTTTTCTCTCTCTCTCCCTCCATCCCAACCACCACTCATGTACTCTCTCTCTCTCAACAAATAAATAAAATCTTTTTTAAAAAGGAAATCTGAGCAGATAATATTCCTTTAGACAAACATTGTGACATTATCTTAATACATTCTTCAAATAAAATTACTTCATTATTAAATAATGCATAGTGAATTTTTATCTGCATTTTAATAAATCATAAGCCAATCAAAAGAAATCCCACTGCTGGGTATCTACTCAAAGCAAATGAAAACTCTAATTTGAAAAGATATATGTACCCTTAAGTTTACTGCAGGATTATTTACAATAGCAAGATATGAAAGCAACCAAGTGCCCAATGATAGATGAATGGATAAAGAAGATGTGGGGTGTGTGTGTGTGTGTGTTTATGTATATATTTATGTATATGTATACACGTGTGTGTGTGTGTGTGTGTGTGTGTACACAGTGTAATATTACTCAGCCATAAAAAAATGAGATCTTGCCATTTGCAGCAATAAGGATGGAACCAGAGAGTAGAATAGAATGCTAATGTAATAACAAATGCCATGAACTGGTCAAGGAGTAACTTCAAGTGTTCACATATCTATCTAAACTCCAAATAAGTTTTATACCATTAAGTGAGAAAATATTTATCAAATTCATAGATGTGGAATTGTGATTAATAAATTGAAAATTCATTTAGAAGTACTACTGAATTATATTAGGATGTTATCATTTCATAATGCCTTAATCAAAGGATACTAAAGGAAAACCATTATTAATATCATGTGGGAATCCAAAAAGACTTTTTGACATTTCTGAAAGAAGTCCTGCTCCAGACGAAAAGAGTATAAGAGAGAAATGTATGTATGCGTGGTCTGCTAGAGGTCTGAGTTGTAACCTAAATTATCAAATCTTTTTGACTGGAAGTTATTTGTCAAAAAAAATCCTTTTTAGCAGCAGTTCGAGTGTTTTATGTACCAGAGAAAGGGAATGTCCTGTATAATTTATAACAGTTAGTTCCATAGTTGTTTGCATAGTTATTTCCATACTTACAGAAGTAACTAAGGACAAAAATCTTCACCTAAAATTCATAGAGGGAGCTTTCATGTTTGTTAACAATGGAAAAGGTAAATCAAAATGAGATTGGGAGAATATCATGTGTTTATTGGCCCTCTGTAAATCTCTTGGAAAAACATCTATTCAAGTCTTCTGCCCACTTTTTGACTGGACTTTTATTCTGTTTTTTTGTTTTTGTTTTTGTTTTTTTGCTATTGAGTTGTATAAGTCTTTGTATATTTTGGATGTTAGCATATATCATATGATAACATATCATATCATATGATAACATATCAGATGTATGATTTGCAATTATTTTCTCCAATTCGGTAGGTTATTTTTTAATTTTAATTGATGGTTTCCTTTGCTGTGCAGAAGCTTTTTAGTTTGATACAGTCCCGTTTTTTTATTTTTGCTTTTGATAGTTTTGCTTTTGATGTCAGACTCAAAAAATCATCACCAAGACCTATGTCAGGGAGCTTACCACCTGTTTTCTGTTAGGAGATTTATAGTTTCAAGTCTAATACTTAGTCTTTAATCCATTTGGCATTAATTTTTGCACATGGTACAAGATAGTGGTCCAGTTTCATTCTTTTGCAGGTGATTGTCCAATTTTCCCGGCACTACTGAAGAGACTGTCCTTCCCCAACTGTATATTCTTGGCTCCGCCATCGTAAATTAATTGACCATATATGCATGGGTTTATTTCTAGGCTCTCTATTTTGTTTCATTAATCTGTGTGTCTATTTCTCATGTCAATACCATACTGTTTTAACTGCTATAGCTTTATAGTACAGTTTGAAATCAGGGAGTGGATACCTCCATTTTTGCTTTTCTTTGTCAAGACTGCTCTGGCTATTCAGGATTTTTTGTAACTACATACAAATTTTGGGATTATTCTATTTCTGAGAAAAATGTTATTGGAATTTTGATAGAGATTCCACTGAATTTGTATACTGCTTGGAGTAATATAGACATTTTAACAATATTAATCTTCTAATCCATGGGTATGGAATATCTTTCCATTTATTTTTATTGTCTTCAATTTATTTAATGACATGTAGCTTTCAATATACAGCTCATTTATATCCCTGGTTAAATTTATTCCTAAATATTTTATACTTTTTAATGCAATTACAAATAGGATTTTCTAAATCTCTCTTATAGTTCATAATTAGTATAAAGAAACACAATAGATTTTTATGTGTTGATTTTGTACCTTGCAACTTTACTGAATTCACTTATTAATTCTAGCCGGTTTTTGATGGAGTGTTCAGGGTTTTCTGTATATAATACGTCATCTGCAAATAGTGACAGTTTAATTCTTTCTTTCCAATTTAGATGTTTTTTATTTCTTTTTCTTGCCTAATTGCTCTGGCTAGGACTTCCAATACTATGTTAAATAAAAATAGCAAGAGTGGATATCCTTGTCTTATTCCTGATCTTAGATAAAAAGCTTTCAGCTTTTCATTGTTGAGTATAATATGTTGACTGTGGGCTTGTTACATATGGGTTTTATTATGTTGAGGTACAGTCTCTCTATATCTACTTTCTTGAGAGTATATTTTTTAATCAAAAATGGATGCTAAATGTATCAAATACTTTTTCTGTATCTACTGAGGTGATCATAGGGGTTTTATCATTCATTTTGTTAATGTGGTGTATCACACTGACCAATGTACAGATGTTGAATCATTCTTTCATCTCTGGAAAAAATTTCACTTGATCATGGTGTATGATCGTTTTAATGTACTCTTAAATTAGATTTGCTAGTATTTTGTTGAGGATTTTTGCATGTATATTCACCAGGAATATTGGCCTGTGATCTTTTTAGTGTGTGGCATTTTTGTATGTTTTTGGTACCAAAGTAATGCTTACCTTGTAAAATGTTTGGAAGAGTTCTCCTGTCTTCTATTTTTTTGGAAGAGTTTGAGAAAAATTGGTATTAATTCTTTAAATGTTTGATATAATTCACCAGTGATGCTGTCTAGTCTAGGACTTTAGCTTTTTGGGAGGTTTATGATTACTGATTCAATCTCCTTGTTGGTAATCCATCTGTTTGAATTTGCTATTTTATTATGATTTGGGCTTGGTAGGTTGTATATTTATCCTTTTCCTCTAGGCTATCTGTTTATTGGTGTATAATTGTTCCTAATAGTCTCTTGTGACGCTTCATTTTTGTTGATATCAGTTGTAACATCCCTTTTTTCCTGATTTTAGTGATCTGAGCACTTTCTCTTTCTTCCTACATGAATCTAGCTAAATTTGTTTGTTTTCAAAGAGTCAGCTTTTAGTTTCATTGATTTTTTCTCTTGTCCTTTTAATCTCCACTTATTTCTCCTATCATCTTTATTTCCTTCCATCTACTTACTTCTGACTTCATTTGTTCTTCTTTTTACAGTTCCTACAGGTACAAAGTTAGGTTGTTTATATGTGATTTGTCTTGTTTCTTGAGGTAAGCATTTATCACTGTGAACTTCCCTCTTAAAACTACCTTTGTTACATCTATAAATTTTGGTATGTTACATTTTCATTTGTCTCAAGGTATTTTTAATTTCTCTTTTGATTTTTTGACCCATTGGTTGTTCAGTTGCATGCTGTTTAATCTCCAGAAATGTGTCAATTTTGAAGTTTTCTTTGTGTAATTAATTTCTAATTTCAGGGACACCTGGGGGGCTCAGTTGGTTAAGCTTCCAACACTTGGTTTGGGCTCAGGTCATGACCAGAGTCATGGGACTGAGCCCTGTGTCAGGCTCTGTGCTCAGTAGGGAGTCTGCTTGAGATTCTCTCTCCCCTCTCCCTTTGCCCCTTTCCCCCACTCACATGCACATGCACTCTCTCTTTCAAATAAAGAAATCTTTATGATTTCTGGTTTAATACCATTGTGGTTTGAAAAACTGCCTGATGTGACTTCAATCCTCTTAAATTTATTAAAACTTGTTTTTCAGCCTAACATATGATATATCTTGGAAAATTCTCTATGTACACTTGAGAATATGTATTCTGCTGCTCTTAGATGCAATATTCTGTATCTGTTAAGTCCCTATGTTCTAACACGTTGCTTAAGGCTGATGTTTATTGATCTTCTGTCTGACCAATGGATGGTCTATCCATTGGTATAAATGGGGTATTAGAGTCTCCTTCTATTACGTATTGCTATTTCTCCCTTTAGGTCTGTGAATATTTGCTTTATATATTTATGTGCTCCTATGTTGGGTGCATAAATATTTACAAATGTTATGTTCTCTTGTTGGATTGGCCTCTTTGTCATTATGTAATGCCCTTCTTTTTCTCATTATAGTTTCCTTTTTTAAAAAAAAGAATTTATTTATTGGAGAGATAGTGAGAGAGAGCATGAGTGGTATGAGAGGCAGAGGAAGAAGCAGACTCCCCACTGAACAGGGGGCCTGATGCAGTGCTTGATCCTAGGACTCTGGAATCATACCTGAGCCAAAGGCAGACACCTAACTGACTGAGCCACCCAGGTGCCCCTACAGTCTGTATTTAAAAGTCTATTTTGTTAATATAAGTATAGCTACTCCAGTTTTGTTTCCATTTGAATGGAATATCTTTTTATTAAAGTAACATGATACATTAAATCATACATTAAAGTAATAAGATTTCCTTTTTAGATAAAATTATAAATATGTAATGGTTTAATAACAGAGCTTCCAAATACATGAAGCATAATTTTTTATAGTGTAAGATATTTAATAACTGTCTCATCAATAGCTATAAAAATAACTAGACAAAAGACATAAAAGACTTCAACAGTACTATTAACCAACTTGACTCCATTGATATTTACAGAACACTACACCCAACCATGACAAATATACTTTGCAAGTGAACATGGTATAGTTACTAGGAGACATATACTGGTCTGGGCCATAAAAAACAGTTCCAATAAACAAAAGTTTGAAATCATATTCTGACAAAATCAGAAAGCATTAAAACAAAATTAAAATCAAGTTCAGGTACTTACTAAAACTATAAATATTTGGAAATCAAACAAAATCCATGGGCCAAAGAAGAAATCACAAAAGAAATCAGAAAATATTTTTAACTGAAAGAAGATAAAAATACAATATATCAAAATTTTGTGAATAGTAGCTAAAGTAGTGCTTATAGGGATATTTATAACTTTAAATGCTCATATTAGGAAAAAAAAAGATCTAAAATCAATGATCTGAGTTTCCAGTTTAAGCATCAAAAAGATCCGATTAAATTCAAACTAATTAAAAAGAATTTAATAAAGAGCTAAAAATCAACAAAAAAGAAAATAGAAGAGATAAGCGAAATGAAATCTGAGATTTTGAAAATGTCAAGAAATGGGCAAGCCTTTAGCTAGAATGATTAAGAATAAAGAGAATTCCCAATTTACCAATATCAGGAACAAAATTTGGAATACCACTACAGTAAAGGGATAAAGAAATATTATCAACATATTTTTGTGCTAATAATTTTTGCAACTCAAGTAACATCTAGAAATCAATCAATATAATTCACCAAAATAAATATGAAAACCCATCTAAATATTTAAATACATGCAGAAAAAGTATTTGGCAAAATTCAAGCAAATTTAAACTCAATCCAAATTCAATCAAATTTTATCATACATGATTATAAAAAACTCTGAGCCAACTAGAGAGAAAATGGAATCTATGCAACCCAATTAAGACAGCTACAAAAAATGTACAGCTACTACCACACCCAATAATGAGTGGCTCATTTATTTCTACCTAGAATCAGGAATAACCCCTGTCTCAACAATTCTATTCAACATTACACTAGAGGTCTACAATAAGGTGAGAAAATTAAATGGTAGGGAGTATGTGAAATAACTGGTAAATGTTAGGGAGTATGTGAAGCAAATGGTACCATCTTTTTGATAAACTCTATAGTAGTATTTTATAAAAGTAAAACATATTTTGATATCATCTCATACCTATCAGAATGGCTAAAATCAAAAACACAAGAAACAAGTGATGTTGCGGTGAGGATGTGGAGAAAAAAGAACTCTTGTACACTGTTGGGGAATGCAAAATGGTGCAACCACTGTGGAAAACAGTAAGGAGGTTCCTCAAAAAATTAAAAATAGAACTACCCTATGATCCAGTAATTGTAGTACCATGTATTTACCATAAAAATACAGAAACACTATTTCAAAGGGATATATGCCCCCCATGTTTATTACAGCATTATTTGAGATAGCCAAATTATGGAAGCATCCCAAGTATCCATCTGTAGATGAATAAAGAAAATGTGGTATGCATGTGTGTGCATATACCACATATATACCTATACATACACACATGTAAACATACCATGGAATATTATTCAGACATAAAAATTATGAAATTGCCATTTACAACAACATGGATGGAGCTAGAAATTCTAATGTTAAGCAAAATAAGTCAGAGAAGGACAAATGCTATACATATATATATACTATTCATATGTGAAATTTAAGAAACAAAACAAATGAGCAAAATTTAAAAAAAAAAAAAGACAACAGAGAGAGACAAATCAAAAAAAAGGACTCTTAACTATAGAGAACAAAGTGATGGTTACCAGAGGCGACAAGGATGGGGGGATGGGTGAAATAGGGTGAAGGAGATTAAGAGTACACTTACGATGAGCACTGAGTAATATATAGAACGGTTGAATCACTAAATTGTACACCTGAAACTAAAACATGGAATATTTACTATCAGGCCTTTTACAGGAGTTTGCTGATCCCTGGGACAAATCCCTTTGTCCTAGCAAAGTCCAGTCTGTCCACCAGATCTCATCCCCTCTCACTTCTCAAGGATTCTGCTCCTGCACTTCTTCCAGCTCTCATTTTTTTCCTTTGTTAATGCTTGTTTTCCGCCAAAAATAAACATAATGTGATTCTGTCCACCTTAAAAATAAAACCCAGAAACCTGTCAACTCCTATTCCCACCCCAGCTATTTCCCTATTCTCTTTTTCTTTTCACAGTTAACAATCTCCAATGGGTTGTTTATACTGGATGCCAATAGTTCCTCCCCTCCTATTCTCTCTTGAAGTCACTCCAACCAAGCTTTTCTCTTGTCAGTCTACGGAAATTGTCCTTATCATGGACACCAGTGACTTCCCCAGGCTGCTGAATCCAATGACAATATTTAGCCCCGAACTTTCTTGATTTAAAAGCAGCTTAACTGATCACTCCCTTCACCTAGAAATGCTTTCTCCATTTGTCTCCCAGGAAGCTACACCATGTTGGTTGTCACTCATCTCAGTCTCAGGGGTTGAGTTCTGAGATGTCTTCTCTACCATACTCCAGCCTCACTTTAAAAATCATCTATATTCTGATAAATCTGGAGTTCTTACCACCAGCCTTATTCTTTCCTAGAAACCCCAGACTTGTATATCCAATTGAATACCTGATAACTCTACCTAAAAGATATCTCGGACTTAACATGTCCAAAAAGAAGCTCCCGGTCTGCCCATCTTCTCAAACGTACTTTGCCCACAGCTTTTCCCATCTAATTTAGTGGCAGCTTCATCTTCCTGGCTTCAGCCAGAAAAACCCTTGAAGTCAGCCTTGAATCTGTTTTCTTAAATCCGACATACAACACATCTGCAAATCTCATTATGTCTACCATAACCATCATCTATTTATGAGCACCTCTACCCCCTGGCAATATTGTAATTGTTTCACCTGGATTACTAGAGCTTCCTAATAACTGCCTTCCCTGCTCCCATCCAAGCCCCCTTTTAATGGGTTCTACACAAAGCAGACAAAGAGAATCTATTAAAATTTAAAGCAAATCACATGTAAAAGCCCTCAAGGTCTTCCCATTTCAGCCAAAATCATTGGAATACCTTAGGAGATGTTACATGGTCTCCTGAACACTGCTGTCTTTCTGACCTCATCTACTAATCAGACTTTCACTCATTCTGCTCCAGCCACATTGGCCTTGGCATTCCCAAAATATTCCAAGCATGTTCCTGCCTCAGGAATGCTGGACTTGATGATCACTATCCCAGCTCATTCTTTCCTAGATACACACAGTGATTCATTTCTTCACCTCTGTCACATTTTTATCCAATATCACTTCCTTCTGAGCAATTCCTGACAAGCAGGCTGCTGTCCCTGAACTCTCTGTCCCTACATCATCCTTCTACCACTCCCTGGGCATTAGGATTATTAAATTGAAGTAGAGTTGACATACAATGCTATATTAGTTTTAGGTGTACAACACAGTGATTTGACAATTCTATAGAGTGTTCAATGCTCACCATGATTAAATGTATTCTGCCATCATACCTTGTTATTACAGTATTATGGACTATATTCCCTATGCTGTACTTCTCATCTCTAGGACTTATTTGTTCTATACCTGGAAGTTATATGTCATCGTCTTAGAGATTACATATTGTGTTTATTTGGTGTCTCTTTCTTTCCAAGAAAAAGTACACTCATTGAGGCTTAGTGTTTTTCTTTTGTTTTATCTATTTTATCTATTTTCTATTTACTTTAACTATATGCCCATCTTCTTGAACATTGCTTAGGACATAGTTGGTGCACAATAAACACTTGCTAAATGAATCAAATGTGTAAAAGTGCTTTACAAACTGTAATGTATAAATGAGACATATTATTAACTCCTGAATGGGTAATAAGCACATTCCACTCATATTTTCACTCTTCCAATTAACCCTTTGAGTATTTTTTCATCCCTACTGACATTTTAACAGAGTAAGCTTAAAGAGATTAGATCCGCTTGTTGTCTAAACTGTTCACAGCTAGTAAGCAGAGAGCAGGAATTCAAATCCAGATTTAACTGAAGAGACTGACTTTCAACCATTAAATGTGTTTACTTCATACAACAGTTCTACCGGATGTTAAGTGGACAGTTAAGGGACTTCATGACAGAAGTCCCGTAGTAGATGGGGATTTGCAGAGAAAAATCCTTCAAGAATATGTCAGGGATTGAAATGTCTCCAGAGTACTCCTAGAAGCCTGACATTTCAATTTATATCACTGCATGACATTCCTAATAAGCAAAAAATTAACTATTGGGGAGAAATGCATGATATTTTTGACAAGTCTAAGGATACAAATCTAGTTTTTTAGGCGTTTTATTCTCAGTACAGTATACTACATAGTGCATTCTCATCCCCTAAAGGAGTTAATCTGGGTTGTCACTGTCTTCATTCCAGATACATAACCAGTAGGATGAAATTTCCCACATTTCTGGCTATTAAGACATAGATTTGGTCTCTGTGGCTCTTATTAAATACAAACCATCACATTTCTTATCCAGGTAAAACTGTCACTTTATTGCTTCTTTCCTGGTTGCCTACTCTTTAAAATCTGTACTTTGTTTAATTCCCCTACTATGTCAGGAGGGAGATTTGCACAAGGTCTTTCAATGGAAAAAAAAAAAAAATGCTGCAACCAGTCCCTAAGAAGCCAGATATACCACAGCCTTACCTATATAAGTTCCAGGTGATATTCAGAAAACACACACATACACACACACACACACACAAACACACACAAGGTAATGAAACATCTTAAAACACTCTAAATAATCAAAATTTGTCATTACAATGTCCTTATTTTTAAGTTTAATCACTTCATCCATTAGAAGAGCTCTTGATTATTTCATGAAGCAAAGACTTTTTCACTCCTATATAGACACAGTTTTCAAGACTGGCTGATGCTGTTTCTATGTGGCAGAGCATTAAAAATAACAAATGGGGGAGCATGAATAACCAGCTCTTCTTCTCCCTAGCCACTCCTGATGATAGAGCACACAATAACTGATGTTTAAGAAAATGACATGAAGTCATGTTTAAAAAGATACACTGTACCACATATTCCCAGTTGAAGAATATGAGATGGAACACAATATAATTTAGAAAGAGTCCCATCAAAATAGTTTTATGTTTAGTTTGGTACTCTTGGGGAGTTTAGATTTGAGTTATCTGTGAAAATTACTTAATAGTAATTACTGCATGAAAGTCAAAGTAGGATAGATTAACTGTTTAAACTATCCAAATATATGAAAAGAAAAAAAAAACTTAGTTTAATTATGGAGTTCATAAACATTGAGAAAATCTAGTTCAAGGTCAAGTTTGTTTTTTTTTTTTAAAGATTTTATCTATTTATTTGACAGAGAGAGAGATCACAAGTAGGCAGAGAGGCAGGTAGAGAGAGAGGGGGAAACAGGCTCACTGCTGAGCAGAGAACCCGATGTGGGACTTGATCCCAGGACCCTGAGACCATGACCTGAGCCGAAGGCAGAGGCTTAACGCACTGAGCCAGCCAGGCACCCTCAAGGTCAAGTTCTGAGGGAAGTCTAAAAACAGATGAGAATAAGGTTGCCTTCAATTCTAAAAGTCTATTTTAAAAGTGTTGAGTATATAGTGAGTTATGCAAGGACATAACATGTTCCTGACATGAGAGAAAAGCACAGAATAATTTACCCAGGGGCACTCTGGCAGCACTTGCATCCGGGTTGATCCAGAAGGAAAGCCAGGAGAGAACCACTATCAGCAGGGTTGGGGCATAAACACCCATCATGTAAAAGCCGACCTGTCTCCTCAGGGTGAAGATGACTTCCACACAGGTGTAGTACCCTTTCGGAAACAAACTTCATGTTAGAAATAGGAGGGGCCCACCTACATACAATAGCAAAAACCATAATGTACCTGTAAATTATAAGTCACTTTTATTTGAGACAGTTTCAAAAAATAAATTCCACAAAGAGAGTTTTCTCTTATAAATATATAATATATTTGGTGTAAAGGTTGACATGATGGGACCCGTCTCACCTGACCTTTCACAACCTTATTATGATGTTGAGAAATAGATACCACATGCTGCTCCACTATGTCAGGGTCACAGCTTTTAAGTCTTTGTTCAGGGAATTGGCAATGAACTTAAACTTTTCATTACCCATGGGCACTGTCAGAGCAACTGATCTGAAGGAGTCATATAGGGAGCAGTAAATCAAAGTGGAACAAGTCTAAAGAGAAACATTCCACGACGATGTATTGTCAGTATAATTTTTCGGCTACATGTACCACTTCTTATCTAGGAAGCATAGCAGTCTACAGTAACTCCCATGCATACTTAAACCTTAAAAAATTAAGCATATTGGAAGTAAATCTTAGCAAGGAAAAGAAATACATGTTTCCAGGCTACAGAGATACAATATTATACAGGGTGGTTATCTGATATTCCTCTCAATTCTGTCCTATCCGCCACTCCAGGTGCACAAACATGCTTTATGAGGGAAAGGACTTCATTGTCAGAAGCTGATACAAATGCAGAAATTGCCTTACAACATAATTCTAGGGATGCCATGACACCAACAAGTTCCCCAAATTAATCACAAATTATGGGCAGCCTCATCAGAGCCTTTGCTGACTTGAGAAACAAAATAAGTGACAAGATATTCTTCTAGCACTGTAATAGAAGAGAGACTTCTAGATGTTTGAGACTTCTTTAAAAAAATGCTTTAGTCCTTCCAGTTAACAACTTAAATACAATATTTAATGCTTGAAGTGCTTAATTTTGATAAAAATCTCATTTACCATTTAGAAAAAAGCAAGGCTATGTGCAAATAACAGAAAGCTAATATGTCTCCAATTGTGTTTAGTTTAAACATCAGTATTTCAAAATACTAAAATAAATAAATGAATAAATAAATAATTATGGGGAAAGGAAAATATTTTTTTTTTGCTATTTTATATTTTAAAAGTAACATTTACTTAGTTTTCCTAGTTAGGAAGAATATACACACTTCTAGCACTAGAACAATCTTCAAATTCATTCATTAATGATACCTATGGTGGTCCTGGCACACAATAGGGTCTTAAAAAATGTTAAATAAAAGAACAGCTATTCACATCCTCTTATTGAGTAGCTTAGACCAGAAATCTATCCTTTTCCCCGTGTGAATTATAATCATTGCTAACTCTGAGAGATTAGAAGAATATTGGGGTTAACGTGTAACAAAAATAAAGAACTGACGGAACTGAAGTAAGTTCTAATTATGCCAAATGTTTCCAAATTATATAAAACAAAACAAAACAAAACAAACAAACAAAACACAGCATGTTTGTCTTTTTCTTTTAAGTACATTAAAAGTAGAAAATCAATTTAAATTATTCACAGGTTTTTAAAAGATACAAGAGGTCAAACAATGAAAACTCCCTCCCTTGTGTCTTCCCACCACTCATCTTAACTTCCTGCCTGCATAACAAGAACATGTTTCTAACTAAAAATCATGTGCAAAATTTCCAAAATAGAATCTTTTATAATTCCAATTTTCCGCAACTAAGAGACTCACGGAACCTCCTAAAAGTGGTTCTGAAGTACCTGGCTTTGCAATAGCATCACTTACTCAAGTTCATTTTATGTGTACTTAGTGCCTGTGAGAGAGAGAACAAGTATGCGTTTACTGCATATTTTTAGGTAGCCTAAATTGTCACAAATATTACAACAACTTACTATAGGGTTGTTCACTTTAAAATGAATTTTGCATTCCATCCCACCATATTTAAATGACAGCCTAAATAACAGGACTCCTATAGTCTGAAGCCAGTTTCCACCCCCTCCTTTTATGAAGGCACCCACTAGGGGAGCTTCCCAGGACTGGGATAAATTTGACAATAAAATATATGCTTGTATATAATAGTGATTTGCTCCATAAACTTTTATGAGAAACATTTCTTGATCTTTTTTGATCTTTTTCTAGTACTGTTACATTTATGAGAGGCAGGTGGGCAGCTAATTGATATAAATGTTCATTGGCAAATTCAATTTACTTTCTATTTCCTGTGAGGTTTTATTTCACTATTATTCACTGAGGCTTTCAATTTAAGTATTTCTGTATACTTGTTTTCCTATCCCATTTCTCCACCTTTGTAACATCCATAATTATAAAATCTGTAATTTTTAATAAAGTTAAAGCCAAATCATCATTTCTGATTATTTCTATACTAGTTAAAGAAAATACTGTCCATCATTTTATAAATGTTGCTGCCTATATCTTTTTCACTATTTTACATATTAGGCATTCATATATTTAGAAGTTTCCATATTTATAAATTCATATCTAAATATTATCCAAATATTAAAATGTTTTACTTATATTCATATGATGATTCATGTAAACACTGATAACACATGCTTACTGAAACACAGTAAGTGACAATTATCATTATGTTAGACATAAGTTCTTTTATCGTTATTTTCTGTAGCTAATGAGAGATCAGCAACTCACTTAAAATAGCTCAAAAAGGACCACAAAAACCTTTCGTGTTTATAATCTTGAGCAACCCCTCAGGCATAAAAATGAATCCTATTTTATGTGTGTACCATATTAGAATACAGATCTATAAAAAGGCAGAGATGTCTCCTTTATTCCGTGTTGCATCCCCAAATGAAGGTTTTTAGATGTAGAGCTTAAAGGTAAAAAAATAAGCACCCCCAGGATTTTCAATGTTATCTCATAATTTTATGCTATTACATAAAATCAGAAATAAAATTACTAGCTTTATTTTCATCTTTAGACAAAGTTTAAAGCTTCAATAGGGTCATTTCAAATTTCTCAAAACAATTTCGAGCGTATTCATTTTGAAATGTTAACCATATAATCTAGATGTGGATAACTACTTGCAAAGTGTAGGAGGACTGACTTCACAGGTAGCATAGCAAAGTCAGACTCACTATTCCAGTCATCACTAAGTAACAGTATGACTTGGGTAAGTGTCTTTGGTCTATTACCCTAACATGTAAAAAAGGGAAGATAAAAGTACTGAGTCCGTAGGGTGGTTGTGAGAATTAAAATAGAGTTTCTGCAGAGCACTTAAAATAATGCCTAACATACAGCAAGAAATCCAAAAGCTATCTACTAAATATGTGTTTCTACACAACAATCCCAAAAGGATTGTCCTTGGCTTTCAAGCTATTTTTTTTTTCATTACTAGGTGACCTGTCAAAGTTTCTAAACACTGTAGTCCATTTCCTTAATTTGAGTGAGTACAGAGAAAAGGAGTACAGTTCTTTGTGCAGCAGCTGACATTAATTTGCCTGCAACATTCAATAAGTCCCTCAATCACTCTGCTCCTCAGTTATTTTCTGTGTTAAATAAAGGAACTGGTTCAGAACTGTCAATAAGATCACTAAAAGCCCATGTATATACGATGCATGAGTGTTTTGATGGTTAAATTTTTTAAGAGTTCTCAGGTTTTCCTTTTTAAAAACTTTTATAATTTCTTTTAGCAGTGTATGTGTTTTTTATCTCTCTTGTTCTAATATACTATAAACTCTATAACAGAAGGAGTTATTTATAGATAAATGCTACATAATCCATTAAATTATGTGAATGTCAATGACAACAGATACTTAAACCAACTTTATCCCCAAGTTGCCTAGGTGTTGCATTTACTGTAGCACTGTAAATGTGCCAAAGTTCACTCTGCCTTTTTTCGTATTATATTTTGTCTTTAATGATGCCATGATGGCAGCATTATAAACTCAAACATCTGATCTCTCCGAATTCTACACAATTACACTGTACATTTTTATTTTTGCAAGTCAACATAAATGTTGCAATACATTAAACTATATCTATTTCTCTCTCATATATTTTAAGATTTATTTATTTATTTTAGAGAGGGAGAGTGAAAGAGCAGCCTTGCGTTGTGTGGGGTGGACAGAGAGAGTCTCAAGCCGACTCCCTCCTGAGTACAGAGTTCTACAACACCTTGATCTCAGGATCCTAACCAAAATCAAGTGTTAGGCGCTTAACCAACTGAACCACCCAGATGCTCCTAATTATATCTATTTCTGAACACCTTTGTCATATCTTTGTTTACTTCCTCGTAGAAAATTAGAATTGCATAATTCAAAATTGAAATGATTAGTTTGAAAATGAGCAAAATTCAATCAGCCTTTTATGTATATTACTATAGGAAAAACCATTATATTTAATAACTTAAAACCCTCAATAACTATAACTGTCAGTTGTGACTCAAATGTTGAGTATGAATCATATTATTAAAGTATTGATTAGTGGGTATATTTTCATTTCTGCAAAGCTTGAGGTAATGTAATGAATGAGGTTAATTTGTTGTGCTTTTCACAATTAGCTGTTCCATAACCTAGGCCAACAATATTATACAGAGAATATTTACTGATGTCCAGTTATTCTCCACACTTACCGCTTCCTGCGCCGCATAAAGATAGGTGCTTTCAATAACTAAGAATATGGGTCAAACAACATCTAAACCTACCTAAAAGACAGGAGACAAATGTGTATAGACTACATTCATCAAATCCATGATGTTTGGTCCCAAACTGAAACTTGCCAGAAAAATAGTTTCTTGGCAACACCTAAGAAAACTATTGCCTGGGAGAGTTCATAATACTAAAATAAAAAATTGAAAACCTCTTGTTATGTAGAGTTACATAAAAGCAAAACTATGTAGTAATAAACATTTTTAAGAACTTTAGTGAATGTCATTTTATGAAAGATTTAAATATATGAAGGTAAAGATAAACTACTTGTAAATACTGAACTCACTTTTTAACTAATTTTCTTCTATTCTGTTCCTGGCATATGTTAAAATTGAAACAAACCTTTGAAACAGGACTTAGTTTTGTTTAATCCGAAGAATATTACTTACCAGTGCCTTTATAGTATTTTGTACAGTTGCCATATTCGATATCTTCCTTTTTAATATCAAACTGAGGCAAGGCGATTTTTTCTAACTGAACAGGATCCCCTGACTGCCAGATAAATCGTAAATCATCAGTTGTGTAGCCAACTGTAAACAAAAGCAAATAAATAAAAATATTAGTTTGAAATGTAATTAATACTTTCTTAATATTTTAATAATCCAATTATTACACACATAAATGGTAAACTAACAGGCCATTCTTCTATGAAACTCCTGTTAAAAATGCAGAGATAAAATCTATGGCTATCAATGAAAACAGTAGCACAAATTTACAGATAATTGGCTTAAAAGCAGAACAAGCTAAAACAATGAGCATATGGTAAATAGTTACAATCTCACTGCCTCCTATATAGTAGCATACTTTGCTATGTCAGAATTCAGAGCTGTCATCAATAAAAAGTAATAAATAAGTCATACTAGTTTTCTGAACATATTCAGAATAGACTCATTTCACAATTATACAATATGCTATCTGAAAATTTAAAAAAAAAAACCTTAAGCACAAATCACTTATATTTTTGAAGAAATAATTACAAACTTCCCTAAGGGAGTTACATTGCACAGGAAAGCAGGAAAACAGTCTCTCGAATGGACATTATTATTAAATGCGAAAGCACATATTTTGGGTTTAGGTAATACGGCTACAACTCAAGGATCCTATGGGGTTTTACAGCATATCATAGCCTAACATTCAACTATAAGTATTTGGATTTTTCAAAGCAATACTTCAGTAAATCTGACAATAGATCTGAATATAAATACCCAGTTGGAATTTTTTACACAAATACATATTAACACAGCATAAATAGATACAACACACAAAAACATACATACATACATACATTTACATCTGCAAAATCTCAATTTATACTTAGAAAGCAGTAGAGATTGTTCAAATTTAGGTTCCAGCTTCAGTAAATTTTTTTTTAAACAGCAGATAACCACAAAGTAACTTTAAAGCATATCATCTAGCAAGTATATATATAAGATATTTTACAAGGCTATTCTTTATTTTTTTGCTGAAAGCTATTCTTTATTTTTTTGCTGAATATAGGTCTTCAGGCTAAGGCTTCCTTATTTTAGTGTTAGTTTTTCAAGTTTTATGTCCTACTTTTATTTTCAAAAGATAAGCATGATTAGCAAATTAATTGATATATTTTAAAGATAATTATTCAATAATTATTTCAGTTAATATACCTTATACCTTAATGTGGTATATCTTTCATGAAGTAAAAAAAATATGATCATAGAAACACAAAAATCCCAATTTTGCAAAAAAAAAAAACTTTTTAGACAATCCACAGAAAATGACTATTTGGTAGGATTTAGGTGCTGTTTAATATTTTCAAATTTTCTGAACTGAACACGTGGCTTTAACAATAGAACAGTTATTAAGATATGGTTTTCTCCTTTACTTTATTTATATTATCAATCCAAATGATGATGGCAGTTGGAACAATTTAGAAGTGTACACCTACATAAACTGAAAGCAAAACCTTGCACCCAAAAGATGTGTCTATCTTAGTAACTATTCCAGTAAAAAAATAACAATTTTCCCAAATAAATTATTCTACTGACTATTTATAATAAAAAGCATTAGTTTGACCATTGTTATCTAAGAGATTAGTAGAATGTATTGATTAGAGATTTTAAGAATTTGTATTCCTATAGTCACTTAGGGTCTCATTTACATACAGCTCTCCAGTTGCATCTTGCAACGTTGTGTATCCATGGGAAACAAGGTCAAGTCCAAAGGGCATGAAAGAGTAATAGATAACCTGAAAGTAGAAACAGAGGTCTTAGAAGTCACTTAATGTGTTTGTCTGTGATAATCTGAATTTTTATATATATATATTTATATGTAGATATAAATATATATAAATATAAATATATCTATATATAAATATATATAGATATATATAAATATATATAGATATAAATATATATATAAATATATATAAAAATATATAAATATATAAATTTATATATATATATATTTGGCTGTACAAATATTAAAGAGTACCTCATGCTGACAAGAACATCTCCATCACGAAAAATAAAAAGAAGGATATTTTCCTGGGTCACATCATGAAAATTGGCACTTTTTTCATTTGCAAAAAATAAGTCAGGTTTCCATAGACATTTGTACATTGTGGGATCCACCGTCAGTGCGTCCGAGCCCCGAAAATCACTAGGGAGCTTCAGCCTGGGATCATTCCATTTCTGTCTCAAGAAGATGTTAACTCTATAGTCCTGAAAAAAAATTGTGTGCATGTGTGTGTTTACTGCTATTTGAAAGAATATATTCAGCACCAGAATAAAAAGAGCTTCAGTGATAAGCAGCACAGATATTTTTATTCTCCCCCCATCAAACAAGATCAAAACAGCTTGGTCACTAAATATAAAGACACCATTGTGTCTATTTAATAACTTTACAGAAATTTCCTTAGCACTTGCTAGCTCTAATATCAAAATATAACTTTACTAATAATTGCTTCACCTTTTTACTAATACCAGTTATGCCAGTTGGTTAAGTGGTATTATCATAAAAACATGAGATTACTAAATATTGTCATTCTTCCCCCAAAAAAGTAGAATAAAATTTAATTAAAAATAGATAAGAAGCCAAGGGAAAATATTTCTACTTGCCTTTTACTAAGTAGCAAGCTATAAAAACAATATATAACATGTATATATGTCTATAACACACATACTTATCCACATATATGTAAGAAGGAAAAGATAAACTATTCTTGACTACTCATATGTGTATATGATTGTAGAGAGAATGTGAGATAGTCAAATGAGACTTGCATCATGCAAAACAGATTAAGTATATCAAAATTTGAGTTACATTTATTTATTTTTTTTAAGATTTTATTTATTTATTTGACAGAGATCACAAGCAGGCAGAGAGGCAGGCAGAGAGAGAGGGAAGCAGGCTCCCTGCTGAGCAGAGAGCCCGATGCGGGGCTCGATCCCAGGACCCTGGGATCACAACCTGAGCCGAAGACAGAGGCTTTAACCCACTGAGCCACCCAGGCGCCCCTGAGTTATGTTTATTTAAATAAGAAGGAAAATGTTTTGAAATCCACTAAATAGCTGGCCATTTTACTTCAGTTTTTTGTCTATCTTCAAAAATACTCATTTTAAAACTTTGTAAAAATTGAATTATGTCAAGACATAGATCTTAAGAATATGTGAACCTAGAAACATGTTTAGTAGCTTAATACATTTTATATCACCAGTGAAATGGGGTTCTGCCACAAATCAGATTGTTAGCATATACATACTTAGCACTGAGCATGGTGCTCAGGCCTTTTGATTTTAATTTTACATACTGTACTCAGAACATGCACAGAAGTGCTCAAGGTAAAAACTGTTTTGGGCTTCAGCTTCCTTGCTTTCAGTCATTCAAAATTCACAAAATACTGTCTATCCATAGCCTTCCAACATGATGAAAATGAATTAAAATCTTAAACTTCAAATCAAAATCTAAATAAGTAACTAGGAAGAGGTTATAGATCAACTTTTATTAAGTAATAAGAATAGATTTCTATGAAACCTAAGTGTACATGTTTTATATATGTATAACATATAAAGTAAAACATAATCAAGGAGCAGTAACTGTCCCAGTAAAAAAGCTTGGAAAATTTACTTTCTCACATGATCTTCAGACTCTGTGTAATAATTGTAGAAGGGAAAGGTACATAGTAATGACATCCACATACTGAAGTACAGATAGTGAAATAAAATTTAAACTACCTACATCTCATAGGTACTCTAAACTTAAGATTTATAAAAAAAATTTCAACATGTATAATACAAATCGATTCTTAAAAATCATATGCAGATGATACTAGAGGACCAAAGTCAAATAAATTAAAGATTATATAAGCTGGCACTGAACGTATCTGCAGCACTGATAAAAAAAGATAACATCTTTCTAATCAAATGAACATGGAATTAAGGAGGGAATAAAGGAGGCCTAGAACTCTGGAAAATAAAGAGCTGCATTGTACAACTACATGAACTGTCAAAATATACAACTATCTTAAAACTCATTATGGGACTTAATTGCTTCACATCTGACAGTGATTATGACAAAAAGAACTAACTCAGACGCGTCCAAGACAAAGGCTTATCTACATCACATGGTGAGACTTCCAGAAGACCTCATCTTGCTTCCTGATGCAAGATTTTTCCATTCCAGGCAAACATGCATGGCCCTCCCCTTTAAAAAGAATACATATTAGGTTCAATTACTTTCTTTTTTCGAAAAAAGATTTATTTGAGAGACAGAGAGAGAGCACACAAGGAGGGGCAGGGGGAAGAAGAGAGAGAATCTCAAGTAGACTCCCTGCTGAGCATAGAGTCCGACGTGGGGCTCCATCCCACGACCCTGAGATCATGACCGGAGCCAAAACCAAACCTCCAACGCTGAACCCACTGGGCCACCCAGGTGCCCTGGGGTTTAATTTTCTAATAAGACACCAATTACATTACCTTAGCTAAAGCACATAGTTGACATACACTTGACACTACTTTGAACACTTAACAGTATTCAACTTTAAATTATTTGCTAAAAAGCTTCTTTGGAATGACCTGCTTAAATTATCAGCATTCTAAAATTAGGTACACTAAAGCTATTTTATTACCTTCTCTATGTACTGTCGTATCAAAAGGTATATCATCAAAAACTACATCTTTAAACTTCCATATTTAAAATGTGCATTCACAATGTCATGATAAAATATACATCCTTAACTTGTTTGCAAGGATTAGTATGAAAAATAACCAGATGATGTTGCTATGTATCTGTAAACACAGTATTAAAGCCATGACTCCTTATTTTGGTCAATGACCATCACATGAAAATACACAAGGTAAGTTCTTCTTTATGTAATTTTTCATTTGTTTATACATATATAACTATAATACAACTATTTAGGTATTTACTATGTGCTAGGAATATTTAGTCTAAGGCTTTGCAAAAATAAATCTATTCCTCAGAGTTTATACTAAAAATACTTTCCTGATTCTCTTATATGCTTCGTATTACAGGAAAGCAAGACTGAACTATCGTATCATGTTTTTCTTTTAGCCTGGCAACTACGACACTGAAGACTAAATTCTATAGCCAGTTGAATTAATAATTTCTCTCTCATATCCTTGTATGACTATCACTGCATGGCTCTTGCACATTTAGTCCTATTTCAATTATTACCTTGCATTTTTTGTTATTATGATACACCTAAAACGCTTGACAGAAATGCAGATGAGTCAAAAGTAAAATAACAGTTGAGGGATTGTCATTTTTTTTTAAAGAATATTTATTTATTTGACACAGAGAGAAAGAGAGAGAGAGCGCACAAGCAGATGGAGTAGCAGGGAGAGGGAGAGGAAGAAGCAGGCTCCACACCAAGCAAGGAGCCTGATGCAGGACTCTATCACAGGACCGTGGGATCATGACCCGAGCCGAAGACAGACCCTTAATCGACGGAGCCACCCAGGCACCCTGGATTGTCATATTCTTGACAAGAATGTGTCAGCATTGTTTGGATGCCACTTCCCAGAAACTTTGCCAATGTGGCTTTTAGAATCAGGATGCTTTATTTTAGTCTAAAATTAGGTTTTCATATTTTAATAGAATGTTAGCTCTATGTTTAGAGATACAGATATTAAGACCTATTGGTATTCTTTAGATGAAATTTGGAATGTATGCCAGTTTACATTGTAGTAATTAATTTCCAATGACATATCGATATTTTATAACAATACTCAAAATATCTGACAGGAGTTAAAGCCATTCTAAGCTTTAACTTGGGCATGTTTTGCATAATTAAAAATAAGCCACCTTGTTATGTCTGGGGTAGAAATTTAGAAATTACCCCAGAATTACTACTGAATTCTCCTTAAAATCTCCATACATACACACATTCTTTGGGGAACATTATTCTATATTCCACAATTCTATCTCCAAAAATTGTATGGGTAACTCATCTAAAATTATACAGCAAAGTTATTAATCTTTTAAAATTTTAAAGTAATTCGAATGGTGCTTCCCCATGTGAAGTTCATTCTTCTAAATCCTTCTTGAAGTCTAATCAGTGTTTCCATCAATCCAAAAATATTTTTATAACGCTTCTATCTTTATATCAGTTATTAAGTTCGAAACATTTTAACCAGCCAAAAGCTGGTTAAAGCCCAGCGTGGCTCTACATAGTATCAAAGGCTTTGACAAAACAAAACCTATCTGTGGGAAAAATTACAAAATTACAAATTATATAAGAATGTTTTAATGCCATCCCTTTTTAAAATTCTACCTATCATCATAAGTAATTTTTTATAGTTATACTAATCAAATTATAGAGTCTAATAAAATGGAGTCAACATGGACTTGGAAATACAAAGTTTCTCACTCAAGTTTCAGCTCTGAATCTTATAGCTTTGACTCTGAGCAAGTTTCTTAAACTGTCTGAGCTCAATTTTTAACATAAAAAAATAAGAATCTTAATTCCTAATGTGATAATTCAATAAAATGCTCAATATAAAAGATTAATATAGTACCCGCTATATAAATGTCAGTTTCCTTTCCATTAAACATCTTTAAGAATCTAGCTACAGAGTAGCTAGATTTTTTACTTCCCAAAAATGTTTATTTAAATTCCTCCTAAATCTCTAGGTGATGGGTTGGCTCACTCATTCAATTCAAAAATTATTTACTAACCATATATTCCTTTCCATGCTCTAGATACTAAGGACACACTGTGAGTACTCTCAGACTTCAAAGAAATAATTGTTAGTTACATTGACAATCAGTCAAATATAAAACAATTTGAAAAAGACTCTGAAAATGGAAATAGATTGCTATGGGGCATGTAGACTCAGGATTAGTTAAAAGTAACAAAGTGAACTGACAACTACACTGAGACTTGAAGACAGGACAATTAGACAAATGTGGGTCTGAATTATGTCCTATTATGTGCCCTAAGGCTAGTCACTTAACTTCTCTGAGCTTTAAATTCATCAATAAAATTAATCCTCAATTATTCACAAGAATCAAATGAAAGGTTGTACCTAAAGCATGAAACCTGGAACAAAGAGAGTACTGAAAAGTTAACTAATTAATTATATGTATTATTAACTTTATTACCATTATAGTTATTATCACCACTTTGAAAAGGTTCACAACTATCACTGACAGCATTCCTTTTCTATAGTTACAAAGATTCTACCTGAAAGTTTCAACTGGTTACTGAACATCAAAACTGATTTTAATTCTATTCTTTAAAAGATTTTTAAAAATGTTTTTTGGGTAACAGATGTGAAGACTATGTCAGTAGCTGGTTATAAAAAGATGAATATAATATAGTACTAGAAAACAAGGCAATTTCTGATTATTAATATGAATTATTAATATCTGATCAATCTAATATTCAGATTTCAAAGACTTAAGATACATCGACTAACAATTGCAAGTTTGTTTTATTGACTAACAAAATAAAACATCTATTGGTTTTTCTGTTCAAGACTAAATTCAGTGATTACAAAAGAGACTCAGTTAACCTTTTTACTTCGCTAGGTTAAACATTCATTTCTTCCTTCATTTTTTCATTCATTAAATAGTAATTCATTAAGCGCTTTCTATGTTTGAAGGTCTGAGCTACCAGTCTGAGAGAGATAAAAATTTGAGGGCCATACCCTCAGGAAGTGATTTTTTTTTAAATTGTGTTATGTTAGTCACCACACAGTACATCATTAGTTTTTTTTTTTTTTTTTTGGTTTTTTTTTTAAGATTTTATTTTATTTATTTGACAGACAGATCACAAGTAGGCAGAGAGGCAGGCAGAGAGAGAGAGGGGGAAGCAAGCTCCCTGCTGAGCAGAGAGCCCGATGCAGGGCTCGATCCCAGGACGCTGGGATCATGACCTGAGCCGAAGGCAGAGGCTTTAACTCACTGAGCCACCCAGGCGCCCCACATCATTAGTTTTTGATGTGGTGCTCCATGATTCATTGTTTGTGTATAACACCCAGGGTTCCATGAAATCCATGCCCTCCTTAATACCTATCACCAGGCTCACTCATCCTCCTACCCACCCTCCCTTCTAAAATTCTCCGTTTGTTTCCCGGAGTTCATAGTCTCTCATGGTTCATCTCCCACTCCAATTTCTCCCCCTTCGTTTTTCCTTCCTCCTAGTGTCCTCCATGCTATTCTTTATGTTCCACAAATAAGTGAAACCATATGATAAGTCAAACAGGAAGTGATGATTAAACAAGTAAGGGAATAAATGGTAAGGATCCTAGGGGTGACAGCACTTACTGAGAGAATAAATGATCACTACAGACACAGTTCAGGAAATCCTGCAGAAAGTGAGTCTGAGGAGTTCTCTAAGAGTTGGCAGAATTTTGACAGGTGGTGATATTAGGGAAGGGCAGGACTAAAGTAGCAGGCAAAAATCACTGTTTCTCAAGTGTTTCATCAGCAATACAAAAGAATCACTGAATACCAAGAAACATAAAGTAGCAGAAATAATCAAGATCAGTACTAAAAGGAGTCCAGAGCATGAGACAGAGGTTTGGGAGTGGCCAGGAGAAAGACACTAGTTAAAGTCAAGACCAAGAAGAAATACACAAAGGACTCCTAAAATGTAACAATAAGAATACAAACAACCCCATTAAAAAAATGGGCCAAAGATCTTAACAGACACTTCACCAAAGAAGATATACTGATGGCAAATAAACCTATGAAAAGACATTCCACTTCATATGTCATTAGAGAGATGCAAATTAAACAATTAAAACAATGAGATACCAATTACACAATGATCAGAAAGGGCCAAACCCATCACACTGACAACACCAAATGCAAATGAGAATATGGGGCAAAAGGCACTCTCATTCACTGATGGTGGAAATGAAAATGGTACATCCACTTTGGAAGACAGTTTGGAAGTTTCTTACAAAACTAAATATATTGTTACAACACTGCACTCCTTGTTTTTTTACCCAAAGGGACTAAAACCTTACACAAAAACCTGCACATCCATGTTTGTAGCAACTGTATTCATAATTGCTTAAACTTGGAAGCAACCAAGATGTCCTTCAGTGGGTGAATGGAGAAACTGTGGTACATCCAGACAAAAGAATATGAGTCAGCAAGAAAAAGAAATGAGCTGTCAAGCCATAAAAATACACGCAGGAACCTTAAATACATGCCAGTAAGTAAAAGAAGCCAATCTGAAAAGGCTATATCCTGCATGATTTCAACTATATGACATTCTGGAAAAGGCAAAACTTGGATACAGTAAAAATCATTCAATCAATCAATCAATCAATCAGTGGTTGCCAAGGATTATAGGGGAGGGAGAGATGAACAGGTAGAACACAGAGGACGTTTAGCATAGTGAAATTCTTCTATATGAAATTATAACTGGGTAAATATGTTCAAACATTTGTCAAAACCCATAAAATGAACAACAAGAGCAAACCCTAATGTAATCTACAGACTTTGGTTGATGATGTGCTATTGTAGGTTCACTGATTGCAACAAATGCACCCCTTTGATGCAGAGGATGATAGTGGGGGAGGTCATGGGTAGGGGGCATAGGGGATATATGAGAAGTGTCTGTATTTTCTGCTCCATTTTGCTGTGAAGATAAAACTGCTCTAAAAAAAAGTACAGTTTTAAAAGTAAGGTACTTGGTACATAAATACATTTCAAAGATGTCTACTGCATACAACTATGTAATAGCCAAAAACCAAAACAAAACAAACAAAAAACAAAAAACAAAAAAAAAAACAGAAACAATCTAAAATCCATCAGGGAGGACAGATTAGTAAAATGTGTTATTTTCATATGAAAGAATGATAGTTAACATTAAAAATATGAACATGATTTATATAAAACAATCTGATAGTTCTTTCAAAAACAGGGGTACTGCAAGTTTCTTCTGAGAAAGTACTCTCATGGAAAACTCTATAGCAAAATTTGCTATGAAGAACCAATAAACATGAAGATATGTTTTTCCCTACTACAAAAGAAAAACAATGAAAAACGAGATTTTATTTTTTCCCTTTGCCCATGAAGTTAGAAATGATGACGAGTAATCCTACTTATCACTGGTAAGACATAGAGAGTTGGCACATTCATACACCACCAATAGCAGCATAAATGCATAAACTTTCCTGGAGTATAAGCTAACCTGGACAGTTATTTGGCAATATGCATCAAAATTTAAAGAAAAGTAAATAAGTTTCAACAAAGTAATACATTCTAAGAAAGATATGTACAAAAGTTACAAAGGGTGGATGCAAAATGTAGTATAAACAAAACGAAAGGGAATAGACATGAAGGTAAGAAAAATCAAAATTTGAAAATAAGGAAAAAAAGATTATTATTCATCCTTTCAATATCCTGCTGAAACAATTCATAACAAGCCCACCTAAGGGTTGTGGGGTTCTCTAGGAAAGTGTATCTTTGTCTGACTTGCCATCTTCTATTAGTTAGGGCCTAGATTCTGCAAAAGCAGATAAGATACAGAAGATTCATAAATTGCAAATGGTATCTGCCTGGTACAGATGCAAATGTTCTATGTCAGGGAGAAAAGATATCCCCAAAGATTACACCTTTATTGCCCTGTGAGACATTAACAAGCCTGTGTCTAATTTAGCAATCTAATTTCAGCATTCATTCTTTCACTTCAAGCTCCTGAATTTTCCACTGAAGCAGCTTTACTATCCCGCTGGGTCCCTCACTAATGAGTTAAATAAATCACTAACATGTCCATACTTCCTCAGTAAATGTACATTTTTCACTTTTAAGTAATTATACTTTGTCCTCAAAAACTCGATAGAAATACCATATGATTCAGCAATTCTACTCCTAGGTATAAATCCAAAAGAACTGAAATCAGAGACTCCAACAAATACTTACACACCATGCTCATTGCAGCATTGGTCACAAGAGCCAAAAGGTGGAAACAACCCAAGCATCCATCAAGAGGTAAATGGATAAATGAAATGGGGTATACAGGCATACCTTGGAGAAACTGTGGGTTCAGTTCCAGATCGCTGCAATAAAGTGAATATTGCAATGAAGCAAATCAAACGAATTGTCTGATTTTCTAGTGCATATAAAAGTTATATTTACATTGTACTATATATAACCTATTAATGTGTGTTAGCACTATGTCTAAAAAATGTACATACCTTAATTAAAAAATACTTTATTATTAAAAAATACTAACACTCACCTAATCTTTCAATGAGTCATAGTATTTTTTTACTGGTGGAGGGCCTGGCCTCAATGTTTATGGCTGCTGACTGACCAGGCTGGTGGCTGCTGAAGGTCAAAGTGGTTGGCAATTTCTTACAAGAAAACAACAATGAAGTTTGCCACACCCATTGATTCTTCCTTTCATGAACAATTTCTCTGTAGCGTGTGATGCTGTTTGATAGCATTTTACCCACAGCAAAACTTCTTTCAAAACTGGAGTCTGTCCTCTCAAACCCTGCTGCTGCTTTATTAACCAAGTTTATGTCATGTTCTGAATCCTTTGTTGTCATTCCAACAATCTACACAACGTCTTCATGGAGTGGACTGCGTCTCAAGAAAACACTTTCTTTGCTTATTGAAAAGAAACAACTCCTTATCCATTCACGTTTGATCATGAACTTGCAGCAGTTCAGTCACATCCTCAGGCTCCACATCTAACTCTAGTTCTCTCACTATTTCCACTGTATCTTCAGCAACGTCCTCTAATGTAGGTCTTGAACCCCTCAAAGTCATCCATGAGGTTTGGAATCAGCTTCCAAACTCCTGTTCATGTTGGTATTTTGACTACTTCCCACAAATCACAAATGTTCTTAATAGTATCTAAAATGCTGTATCCCTTCCAAAAGTTTTCAATTTAGTTTGCCCAGATCCATCAGAGGAATAACTATCTATGACAGCAATAGCCTTGCAGAATGCTTTTCTTAAATAATAAGACTTGAAGGTCAAAATTACTTCTTAATCTCTGGGCTGCAGAATGGATGCTGTTTTAGCAGGCATGAAGACAACATTAATATTGTTGCCCATCTCCATCAAAACGGTTGGATGGCCAAAAGTATTGTGAAGAAGCAGTCATACTTTGAAAGGAATCTTTTTTTTACAGCACTAGGTCTCAGCAGTGGGCCTAAAATATTCAGTAAACCATGCTGTAAACAGAGGGCTGTGATGCCGACTTTGCTGTGACACTGACAGAGCACAGAATAGATTTAGCATACTTCTTAAGGGCCTGGGGTTTTCAGAATGGTAAATGAACACTGGCTTCCATTTCAAGTTGTCAGCTGCACTAGTCCCCAACAAGAGAGTCAGTCTGTCTTTTGAAGCTTTGAAACCAGGCACTGGCTTCTCCTCTCGGGCTATGAAAGTCCTTGATGGTATCTTCTTCCAATAGAAGGCTGTTTTGTGTACAGAGAAAATCCACTGAATGCCCTCAGGTGGATCTTCTGGAGAATTTGCTGCAGCTTCTCTATCGGCATGTGCTGCTTCACTTTGCACATCGATGTTAGGGAGACGGCTTCTTTCCTTAAGCTTCATGAACCAACCTTTGTTAGCTTGAAACTTTTCTTCAGCTTCCTCACCTCTCTTAGCCTTCATAAAACTGAAAAGACTTAGAGCCTTGCTCTGGATTAGGCTCTGGCTTAAGGCAATGTTGTAGCTGGTTTGACCTTCTACCCAGACCACTAAACAAGGCTGCTTTGCTTTCTTATCATTCATGTGTTCACTGGCGTAGCATTTTTAATTTTCTTCCAGAATTTTTCCTTTGCACCCACAATGCGGCTGTTTGGTGCAAGAGACCTAGCCTTTGGCCTATCTTGGCTTTTGACATGCCTTCCTCACTAAGCTTGATCATTTCTACCTTTGATTTAAAGTGAGGTACATGATTCTTCCTTTCACTGGAACACTTAAGAGGCCATTGTCTTGTTATTAACTGGCCTAATTTCAGTATTGTGTATCTGAGGGGAGGGAGGCCCATGGACAGGGAAAGAGACAGAAAATGGCTGGTTGGTAGAATAGTCAGAACACACACAACATTTATCAATTAAGTTTGCCATCTTACATGACCTTGGTTCCTGATGCCCTAAAACAATCATAAGACTAACATCAAAGATCACAGATCACAGATCATCATAACAAATATAATATTAATAATAGGCTTTGAAATATTGTGTGAATTACCAAATGTGACAAGGAGACAGCAAGTAAGCAAATGCTGTTGGAAAAATGACACCAATAAACTTGCTCATTGCAGGATGCCACAAATCTCCAATCTGTAAAAAAACACAGTATCTACAAAGCACAATAAAACAAGGTATGCCTGTATATGCATACACCCTTAGGAATATTATTTGGCTGTATAAAGAAGGAAATTCTGATACCTGTTATGACATAAATGAATCTTGAAAACATAACCAAAGGAAAAAAAAAAGAAAAAGATTAATGAAGAGTTTGTCCATAAGTATTAGTTAGAGTAGGAATCCAAAACAAAAAAATAGATAAATAAATAACCCTGGGAAGGACATGCATTCAAAGGGCAGGCTAGAAGACTGAGGAAAAAAGAAAACCCTGAAAATGTGATTTCACCAAACCAAATAGTCCAAAGCTTTGAGAAGGTCACCAGCAGCAGGTGTCATACAGTGTCAAGTACAGTCATACTGAATACTCTTAGCAAAGGAGAAAGCCACTGAAAATTTTAGCAAAAGCATTTTTGGTAGAGTGGCATATTAAAAGCAAGATTATGGAGGATTAAGAAGTGAACAAAGGACAAAATTCCTATCCATAATATGGGGATAGTAATAACTTACCCACAAAGATAGGGTTTTTATAGACATTAAGTGAGATAGTATACAAAGTATATGAACTGCACTTGGCCATATTAAAGGCTAGACAAGCATACTGCCTTACTAGGATATACCCTTTATGCTGCTGTTATCCTTCTATAATGTTAGTAACACAGATTAATAAATTGTGGTGTTTTTTTTTTGCTTAAAAAAAATCCTGCATCTAGTGTAATTCATTTAGTTTGTTCTGTACTGTGTGGATCAATCAACAATTTTTTTGTTTGTTTATCTTAAAGATTTTATTATTTATTTGAGAGAAAGAAAGAAAGCATGAGTGGGAAGGGCAGAGGGAGAAGGAGAAGCAGGCTCCCTGCTAAGCAGGGAGCCCAATGCAGGGCTTGATCCCAGGACCCCGAGATCATGACCTGAGCTGAAGGTACATACTTAACCAACTGAGGCACCCAGTGCCCCCAACCAACAATTATTCTTAACAGTAATCTACTTCAAAGTCACAAACCTTGACAAAGTGCTAAAACCTGCTTCTGAGCATCTCCTGAATTATTCTTTGTGCTTTCAACTGCTCCACTGTAAGCTTAACACACCACATAACTTCAAGTCTCCACTGTATTCCTGTTCTTAATTTTTTAGTAGGACTCCAGAGTTGTATTATAATGAGCATCACCAAAAATCTGGAAATTGCTTATTTCATTGTATCAGTATTGGCCATTATATCTTATTATTTCCTTATAAAAGTACTTCAAAGATGCTTTTCTATTAGCTGTGTAGTCACATATCATTATAATTCAATCCAAGTTGTAGCAAGTTTATATATCTTTTAAGAGTGTTTTAAAATTTTACAGTTTAAATTAATAGTTTGAGTTTAACATTCATTAAAAGATAAAAGCTCATTAGTTGCTTTGGTTAATGTTTTATGAGCATTTCTAAATAATTACTAGTTATTGGCATTTCAAATGTTCTATATTAAGATAACTATCTTTGAAACCTATTTATTTTCATTTTCAATTAGTCAATCACAGTAATTATAGCTTTATCATTTATTTTGCAATGAACAAATTCCCATCAGAAACAGACTTCTTTTATCAGTGGGAAATTACTTAATTGTTTTTAAAGAACTTGGTGACAAATACCACTCATTGTTCATTCCAAAGAGCACACTATTAGTCATTATCTGGAAAATGGATGTTCTCCAAAATTTTCAGTCCCAATTAAGACCCAAATTCAGATATTTCTTCAAGGCAATAAAACATTTCACAACAAGACATTAAAAATAATACAACTTAAGTTGTATTATTGATATTTTAATATTTAAAAAAATGTTTATACTTTGTATTGTTGTTAGGATAGCTATTCTGGTTAGTTATAATTTTTACCTGCCTCTCACACAGGGAATCTCTAACTCATCTGTAGTCTTTACATTATAATAAAAATATTAGCATTCAAGGCAATGAAGGAGATCAGCTCTCATAGCATCTGGCAGCATTATAATTAAAGTTCTGTCAAAGAGCTGTTATAAGCCTGGTTTGAAAAGATTTAAATTTAGTCATTAGTGAGGTTAGATATTTCATGTAAGAATTACGAGTTAACAAAATGCCACTAAAATTTTTTAGGTTATATTTTAGCAATTATTCCCAATATGTCATTTTGTAAAAAAAAAAAAAAAAAGAAAAAAATTAGTTAAATACTGTTTAGTAACACCTTATGAATATTTAAAAATTCTAGACCTATTCCAATATTCCATGTGTATTAGGAGTGCCTGCTAGGTGGTACAGTGGTGCCTCCCTGAACTAAGAACTCCATAAGAGTGGCAGTCTGTTGGGCTGAATAGAAAGTACCCAACATGATTCTATTTAATACATATTACTGTCACATTTTGACAGGTTAGGATATTTGTCTAGTATTATTAATACCATTAATTTAATTTCTCCTATATCAATTGATAACAATGACAAATTACTAGAAGAAGAAAATAAAACTTGAGCATTTCTCATCCTTCCTTATTGCCTAATATGATGTTTAATCACCAATACTTCTAAATAATACAGCTAGGAGAAAAAAGGGAAGAGGAAAGTATCCATGACAAATCATACTATTCTTCATTTTAAGGCAGATACTAAAAAAGTAACTTTGACAAAAAAAGAGAATGAAATACATTTTTAACAACTAAAAATATATTCTCTTTCAAATTATGTCCTCATTACAATTAACAAGTGAGAGTATTTAGTAATCACTGAATTCAAAACCATTGATTATTTTCCCATATCCATATATGAAAAAGTTATATACATAATCAGATAACTCTCCAGTAGCATTTAGGATGAAGTTATATGCAATTAGATAATCTTCCAATAGAATTTGGGAGGAAAAATTGCATTAACAAAGTGTTCATCAGCACATGTATGAGTTTCCCATTGCTGCTGTAACAAAATTATCAAAATTTAGTGATTTAAAACATCATAAATTATTACTTACAGTTCTGGAATTCGAAACATCACAATTAGTTTCATGGGACTAAAGTCACAGTATCTGTAAGGCTGACTCCTTCTTGAGGAGCTGAATAGAGACTCCATTTTCTTGCATTTTCAGCGTCTAGAGGCCGCCTACGTTCCTTGACTGATACATCACTTCCTTGCATCCCTCCACGTTCACACTGTCTTGATCACATCTACCACTACTGACTCTGATCTTCCTGCCTCCTGCTTAGAAGGACCCTGTGATGATAGTGGGCCCACTTGGATAACCAGAATAATCTCCCCAACTCAAGATCCTTACTTTAATTATAAACACACGGTCTCTTTTATCATGTAAAATACCTTATTCACAGGTTCTGAGATTAGGACATGGACAGTTTGAGGGAATATTATTTAGACTACCACAGGGTACAGACCTGAATATTGATCATATGAGAAAAAATAAATATAAAAACCTTTTGAAACTTTGTGTACCTAAGATGTAAAATAGAGAAAAATGGGGAAAAATATGTCTAATATTATTCTACAGTGAAATAATACTGGAAAGTTAATAATAAAAGCAACAAGATAAAAAGAATAGTAAGCTAAGACAAGTTTTAAGGAAAGAAACATAAGTTTATATAAAGGGAAATACATAAAATTGTTTCTAAAACAACAAAGATAAATAATTGCCAAGAACCATAATTCAGCTCTTTTAACGGTTCCCAAATGTGACTTCTTTTTTTTTTTTTTTCCCTGACAGGCACACTAGATTGCTCAAAAACAGTCGAAGTCTACTGAGACAAATAATAAGTCATGCAGCAGAAAGGCTTTGAAAGTCTGATGGGACCATGAATTGTAATGTAATCATAATTCAGTATAATCATGAAGCATGCCTCAACCAAAGAAAGAACATGGATTATACAAACAGGCTCCTATTTCCATGAAATAGCTCTTATGTGTTTCTGATGACGTCGGTGCGTTGATTATTATAATAGACCATACTACCTAATTTTTTTCTCACAAGTGCAATAGTTCACATTTTTATTTATGAAAATCCCAGTGATTTAAGCCAAAGGTAAGAGCCAAATGGAAAAATCAACATATATTACAATCATAACCACAGAGCAGATGCCCCCTAGCCTCTAAAAAAACATTCTTCTCACTGTTCTGAATACCCGTTTCAATTGCCACAGGCAGTAGCATACAAACTGATAAAATTAGAACTTGAAATTAGGATGATTATATTTATTAGATAATTTTGGTGACGTTACTATTAATGTCAGTAAATACCAAGTATAGTATTTATAATGATACCTTACAAAAATATAAGTTAGTGGAATACAAATAAACAGAGATATGAGAAAAAGGAATTATAATGCTATAAAATGAGATAATAAAACAAGCTGAAGGGGCATATAACCATGGAAGTGTAGAAGATCTTAAGGAATACTAATACGGCTATAATTTTTCCTTCACTACACAATTATGGCTTCTGAATAAGTGTGAGATTACTTTAATTTAGTCACCAATAGTTAGCATCTGAATTAAAAAAAAAAAAAACAAGCACAAAGAAATGGTTTCCAAATAGAATTGGTTCAAATTTCCTAACAACAATGTGAATGCCTATAAACTTGATTGCTTCTTTGATAATCAACATTATCTGTTGGAAAAATGGAATGGTCGCCCTTCCCTTTCAGAAGCTGCCCTACATCTGTTCACCACCTGACTTGCAGTTACTGAAGTCACAGTCACCCCCAAGCTCTGTGACCTGCATTATGCCTTCTGGAATAAGCAACTTCCAGTTGAGATAGAAAGGTCTGAATGGGAGAGAAAGTTTGGGGCAATATCAAAGCTTCCCAGATTTTATGAGTTCCTTTATTTTAGCAGAACTTTGTAGGGGAAATTTCTAGTGGGCTATTAATAAACAAAACCCCAACTGTATAAGAGTGCTACTAACAAACTTATAAATAGTTCATTTTCTTTAGCATTTTCTTTGGATTGAAATTCTATTGTGAAATACTAAATGAATTTGAGAATGCGTAACAACCCAAGAGTCACCATCACTGAAAGCTACTGTTGCTTTATTTTTGTAATTTACACAACAGATTCAAGCACAAGCCAGTCTAATATTGCAACTTACACACTGGCCACCATATTGTTTCCCTGAACATATATCCTTTATTTACACAAATCTAATACTCTCTGTTTTCCCAACCTCTTGTTATGGGGGACTTTTTTGTTTGCTTTGTTCTTAAAAAAATATGCTCTCAGGCTATTAGCAAAATAAATAAATAAGAAAGAGAGAGAGAGAGAGAGATAAAAATATAGCTATCAGATTTAAGTAACAAGTGATAGAGATGAAAGACCTGGATTGAAAAGAAGGCACAAAGTGAGTCAGAGCAGCCAGAAAAGCCTCTAATTAGAAGAGATGGAAATCAGGGATAAACAGCAGAGACAAAGACTCTGATGAGAATAGGCTGAATCTGGTCCCAGCAATAAGTATCCTGGGCTAGCTACTATATTGAATCCCTGGAGGAGGACAATATGAGAATATGTTATAAATATGCAATATTTTATTATAATCCTCAAATAATCTGTAGGAAAGTTCCTCTCCCTTTTCTAGCCTACCCTTCCAGGTGTTTTCAGCCGGATATCATCAAGTAACTACAGACGGGGCCTGGAGAAGTTGAAGTGTCTAACATTTGGAAGGCATTCAATGATGACTAAAGTAGAGGTACATTAATGATACCTACTGAGCTGAACACATGTGTGGCTTTTATGCAAATGAGAAAAAATATCCTTGCATTAACTGTCCCAAAATGCAAGACAGAGTAGGAGTGTTTCCAACAGGCCAGAACATCTTTCAGGGATGATTTAGGATTAGTGTAGTGATGCCAAGAAATGCAAGAGGGCACAGAGAAGAGTATCCAGACAAAATGGATTCCTTTAAAGTTTCACCTTGAAAAAAGGACATTTCTTATTCTTACAAAGTGAAGTGCTTAGCTAGACTAACCACATTTTCGGTTAACAGTGCTACACTTGCCTCCTGAGTGCTATACAGCAGTCTGTATCTTATTCTGTAGCTGTCTTCGGGTGATCTGTACTCTGTTTCTGTCATTTAGGTAAACTAAAAAGTCACCAGAAATAAATGAATTTGATTCCAAAATCTACTTTTGAATAATTCTCTAAAAATATTTACACACTAAGAAAATAACCAATTATTCAGGGGCTAAATACATGCTTCTACAAAAAATAAATAACATTCTTATTGCAATTAGATACAAAAATGGGTGTCATAAATTAAATGCAACATATAGTTGTTTTGATAACACAAATGCTGCCATGAGGAATAAAGGAATAAATATTTTAAATCATTCTTTCTCTAGCCTGAGATAGTCCCTGAAAAATTGTACTGTGCCCTATCCATTACTGGCCTTTTGATCCACAGTGTGTATTATTAATAAAATATAAGTATCTCAAAAAAATACAAAAAACATGGGCCTTCCTTCTCCCACTTGAAGTATCATTTCAGCACGTCATTTTTCAAAAAGGCAGAAAACCTAATATTCTAAAACATCAAAGAGCAAGTAGACTTTATTGAATGCCTTTTAAGAAGCAGGGGTAATTATATCACACATCATTCAGAAAATCTGCTAATGTAATCTACTAAGTAGTAACCTACTAACAAAACTACTACTTTATAGAAGCCTTTGTCCCTGTAGTCCAACTCATCATGGATAGCAGCCGCTCCTTCAAACCCTTCTTGTCCATTCCTTTCAAGACAGGAACCTGCCCGTCATCTCTTTCTTGCTCCTCTTTTGCCCTTCCTTGATCTTTCCTCTTATTACATAATTTTTTCAGGGAGCTCTGTTGCCTTATCTTATAAAAATTAATTTTCCTCTCTGCTTTTTACAATTCTCTGATCCAAGCACCACAATATTAGCACAACAGAGGAAACAAAGATTCTCCTCAGGAAACTAGGAGAAAAACAAACGATTACAAAAATTAAAATAAATTTAAAAAAAGAAAGAAAAATAAATGAACACTTAAGTATTTTTTAATGTTCATACATACATGTATACTAGGAAATAAACATTGCTCCAGAATATTCATAAATGCTTTTCCCAGGTGATATCCAATTAGTTGTTCAGAGTGAGGAAATTAATTCTTCTAAGTCTGTAAGTTTTAATTAGGATTAAGGCTACATTTGAATTGCTAAATTATATAGGCACTGAAATCACTGATGTAACACACCCTGGAATTTGGATATTTCATACTAGAAGAAAGAATGCATTTTTCCATAGAGTTACTCCTTATTTTCAGTTTTGCTGTATCTTTCACTATCCTCTAGTTAAAATTTTGATAATTAAAAATATTAAATTGCCTGTAATCTTACCATTGTTGTCTCTTGAATGGATCCAAAACTGTTGATAAAAATGTTGACTACTACATCAACAGGAATGCCTACAAATAAAAATTAAGAACATACTCAGTAACTGTAAGAATTTGGTTAGATTATCATATTTTTATGGTTTATGTACTTGATTTTATATTTTTTCCAATCCACTTGAGATACAAAACTTTAAAAACTATGGTCTCAGTATTCCATGTTCACAATTGCTATTAACTTATTTTTCTAAGTAAGGCATCATAATAAAAATAAAAAAATGAGTTAAGTTGTATTAACTCACGTTATTATTCAGAAATACTTATTTCTTAAATTGTTAAGACTGAGTAAATATGTTAACCTTTAAAGAAGTTTTTAATTGAGCTACTGCACTTACCTTGAGAAAACGTAAAACATTCTTTAAAAAAAACCATTTTTAATGTTTTAGTTTTTTGCATTTTTATAATCATTTCAAGTCTTACTTTCATTAGTAAAGCAGTGTTCAATACATATTATTTATAATGACTACATTTTGATTTTTAACTCATAAATATACAAAGTTAATCAGACATATAACAGAATCATTATAAAGATTTTTGCCTGACCTGTTGGAAAATAATTTGAAAGATCATGGAGTGAGAATTAAGGTATAATGTTGCAAATTTCTTGCTTGCTTGCTTTTTTGTTTTTTTCTTTTTCCTTTTTATTCATTTTGGGCTGCTGGTTGGGTTAACAAAGGGAAAATGTGAATTTAGCCTTTTAGCCACATAACCACTGACTGATGGAAAACAGGTGGTGAATCAATATATGGTAGACATGTGACAACCCAGACCAAGGCTGTTGTTGAAAGTAACTGAATAGGTTCTGGTAATGAACAAAAAACCCTGTTTTTACAACATAGTTGTATAACTTCAGTTGACTAGAAACAGCTGCAGACATTTTTTTTTTTTCTGTAAAGGAAGAAGAAAAAAATATCAAGCCTTATAATGTTAATCTGATCTACATTAATACCTGTCCTTAGCCAGCAATAAGGATTATAGTTTTCCAGAGGATATTTTTTTTCAGATAGTTTTTCCCAGCTCGTCAAGAGGACAAAAAAAGAAAATAAGAAAAGAAAGAAAGAAAGTTTGCACAACTACATAATCTTCTCATGACTTTTATTGCAAGTATGGTTTTAGTTCTTGAAAGGTGTGATAAATAGTAATATTCTGTTGGAGTAGAAACAGTCTGTTGTAGAAAACACAGTTGCTTTTATTCACAAAGTTAGCATGTTTTTAAAAACCATATGGCCATCTTTTTTCTTTTTCAGCAGAAGAATAGAGGGATATTTTTATCAATGTGAAATGCTAGCAAAAATTTTAAAAGAATCTAAAAACATATCAGAACTATTGTCTATCCCTAACAAGTGTACGCTATTCTACAAATTATAACTTTGGTGTCTGTGAATGAAAGCCAGATCTGTGTCCAGAGCTTGAAACTTAAATCACTAAGCTTTGGAATACTAAGTGCTTAGCAAACCCATGATGGAGGTTAGTCTAATCTACAATATACTTATTTTGTTCTTTTAACTGGGAACCATATGAAACTATCAGAACTAGTATTCTGCCTGTCTTTGAATATTTTCGTCACTAAATTGCTCGAAACCTAAGCAACATCACAGGACAGTAACATGCCAATTTGAAACCTTGTTTTATACACAGATTGAAGGTTTTGGAGGGGATAAGAAACAAACCTTTAAAATTTGGTCTTATCCTGGGATCATAACTGACCAACAGCCTATTCAAGATATTGCTAGTGGAGTTGGCAGGTACTCGGGCAAGGTCCTCGGCTGACTGCTGGCTATAGGAAAAGAAAAGAAAACAAAACTCTGGTAAGCATTTAGACATAGCCAGAATAGAAATGTGTAATTCTCCATGGAGAAGAGACACTTTTTGAGACACATTCACAACTACAGCATGGCTTTTCCAAATAGAAGTAAACAAAAATAATAGGCATTGTCAAATGCCCAAAAGATAGTTGTCATGAGAAATAAAAGATGAAGAAAGTATTTCAGCACTTAATTTTCTAAATTCATGCAACACTGCCCCAAGTACTCAATATTGTTTTCTTTTAAATAAAATTAAGTAGATACATTACTAGTTCAGAAGCAATCTGCAATCAAAATCTAGAGATGCACAAAGGGAGTACAGACAATGAGATAAAAGGGAAAAAGAAAACAGCAAAAAATAGTTTTTTAATAATGTATATTAACCTTCTGCCTAAGCAAAGGAGTATGTGAATACCCTAAGAGGATATGGCCAGAGAGACAGTCTAATCAGACAACTATCATGCTGACATTTATAAAATGGTATTGCCCAAGAAATAACCAATGAATGTCCTCACTGAGTTCAATATGTTGGGGAAAATGGTGGGGGATGTGGGGAAGTGGTAAAAGTTTCTCTAATTACCGGATCAATTAAACAAGGAAAATACAGAGCTACAAGTTACAGCTATCTCTTTTCTACATATGTTTGCTTGTCAGCTATCAAAATGAGAAAAAAACTGGCACACTTTTCTATTTTAATTAACTTTGAACAATGAATTTTGACCAAATTGGTATCATTTGAAAGCACTTTAAAACACAAACAGGGGCACCTGGGTGGCTCAGTTGGGTTAAAATCTCTGCCTTCAGCTCAGGTCATGATCCCAGGATCCTGGGATCAAGTCCCACATCAGGCTCTCTGCTCAGCAGGGAGCCTGCCTCCTCCTCTCTCTCTGCCTGCTTCTCTGCCTACTTATGATCTCTGTCTGTCAAATAAATAAATAAAATCTTTAAAAAAACCCACGCAAACAAAAAATCCACTTTCTTGGAATCCAATGAAAAATGCTTTGTTGTTTACTGTTTGTTGGTTTGTTTAACATAAAGTAAAACAATACATATCTTTACACATAAAGTCTTATATAATCATTGTCTCAATACAAAACAGGAAAAAATCCATGACAATCACAAGGAAGTTTTAAAATTATACTTGGAGTATCTACCCCTATCTAGTCTATTCTGTACCGATATGGTGTAAGTTTCAATTTCGAAAAATGATATTAATTTATACAAAGCAAACTTAGAAGTAAGGGGCATGGTTTTGTTTTGAAATCCAACCTCTCATGTATCAGGCAATTCTGTTCTGAGTTAATTACATACAGTCTGCTGATAAGATATAACCCCTAGAGGTGGGATGGGACTGATACTAAGAAGTTTATAAAATTCAAAAAACACTATAAACTGATACAGACAATCTCTTCAAGTAGATATCAGAGTCCAAAATAATAAAGAAAAACATGCTAATCAGTTAGTTAAACCTCCTAAAGGTTCAGGAGATGATGTAGATTTTTTAAATTGCTTCTCATGGCCTTATCAGTGCCAATACTGTAGCTGCAGGGACTTGGGGGTTAGTAATGAGATTTCCCATTTCATTGCAGGTGAAATTGTAACCTCCCTAGAGCCAATTGTCATCCCTTATCAAAAGACTGAAAACTCTGAAGAGAATGAAGGTATGTGGGAAAACTGGATATTAGTGTTCAAACCCATCTACAAGGTGGGTTTCAGGGGAGAAAAACAGAATTGATTGATTACAAAACATACTTGTATTGGATCAATTAAGGACTGCATTATTGCATCTCTTGACCTAAAATCCTTTACAAGTACATCCCTTTTAACCAATGAAATGACCAGACAACATAAAAAAAATTAACACTGATTTTTTAATGAGAACTTTCCAGCCTGATTTTTTTCTTCCAACTGTGGAAGATGTCTCTTTGGCATATGGATTATTTGAGCTAAAGCCCTTGAAAAAGAGCAAATGCAGGGGAGGCTTTCTCTGAACTCCTATCTGCCTACAGACAGATTCCCCCCAAAGAATTTACCATCATAAATCCCCTCCCTCGGAGTTTCATCAACTAAATAAGATTGACTCTTATCACAGGACAGGACACCGAAACAAACCTTGTCATATTCGATCATACCTCCCAACTATTCTTCTAAAGGCTCATTCATCTTTCCTAAAAATCTGATATTTTCCCCTGAGAGGAACATATCCTCCTCCCCTTTCTCTATGAAGACATAATATAAGCTCTCAAATCTCACCACTCTGTGGGTATTCACTATTTTTTTTTTACTTCTGATGCCCTCATGAATGTGATATTAACAATTAATAATTTGTATACCTTTTCTCCTGTTAATATGCCTGTTGTCATTTATTTCATAGACCTAGCTGTTGAGGATAGAAGGAAAAAAATCTTTCCTCCCTTACCACTGTAAGTTGTATCAATCAAACTCACTTTCTGGTCCTTGGAACTCACTACCAAATTTTGTCCTTCCTCCCTCCACTGGTTCAGCATAAATCTCCCTTCCTGGAATATTGTAACTTTCACTTCTCATTGTACTACTCTAACCCCAACCTGTCCTTTAAGACTGCTCTCTTAAAATCTTGTTTCAATCATCCCATCTTACTCTAACAAACACAAACATAAACAGACTGTTTGGCAATTATATTATAGCTTTTTTTTTTCATATCTGTGTATTTATTACCAACTAGACTGAATCCAGGCGGTATGATTCTTGAGGGAATCATGGCTTCTATACTTTTATAATTCCATATACTTCCTGTATAGTATGAAATACACACTCTCTCAAGCATTTTCCATCTGCCATCTCTCTTTTTTTTTTTAAGATTTATCTATTTGAGAGAGAGAGAGAGCAGGGGTGGGGAGTTGCACAGAGAGAGGGAGAGAGCATCACAAGCAGGCTCCATCCCCAGCACTAAGCCCAACAGCAGGGCTCTATCTCACCACCCTGAAACCTTGACCTGAGTCAAAAAATCAAGAGTCAAATGCTCAGCCCCCTGAGCCACCCAGGCATCTCCTGTCTGCCAGTCTTCTAAGATGACCGCATCCTCAGGAAGCCTGCGTGCACTAAAGCAAGGGCATTTCCACACATCACATGCAGGTAAAGAGCATTTCCTCCTGAGGTGTCTTCTCAGAATAAGGGTTACTTTTGTTCCTTTGTTTTCTTTGGAAGTTTTCCAGCATTGGCCATTGCTGAACCAATCACTGTCAAGGAGAAAAAAACGACCATGATTGGCTCAGAGCAATAGTCCAGAATGAAACACTGAGAAATCAACTATCATGTCTATTTCATTATTTCACTTGATAATCACAAACATTCCCTTGATGAAACAGGAGAGATTATTAACCACCCAGAGAGCTGTTCTTCAGTGAAAGAGAAAAACCCTGACCAGTAAAAGAGTACACACTAGGTGAGTTAATGGACCAACAGAGGATGTACTCACAAGAACTAAGACAGCAAGGCTAAGAGGGTATGCTAAGGTGGGAGAGTTAAGAAATCTGGTAATCCTGATTCCTACTTGTCATTTCACAATAAACCTGCCATAATGGGAGTGGAATAGTATTTATCTTATCACCATCCACCCATATATTGCTTTAGGGTATATTATATAAATGTGTATGTATAGATGTGTGTGTGTGTGTGTGTGTGTGTGTGTGTGTGAGAGAGAGAGAGAGAGAGAGAGATAAATTCTTAGTTTCTATTAGCCTTACTTATCATTAGTCCTGGAAAATCTGAATCTGCTCTTTCTATAATTTATCAGAGTCACTCTTCCATCCAGACATGCCCAAATGTTTTTCTTTCTTTCCACAGCTAAAAACAAACAAAAACAAAAAACAAAACAACAAAAATTCTTGTTTATTAACAACAATAAAAAAAATCAATGTCGGCTAAGAAAAATCTCTTCAAATTAACAAAAAAGGAATATATCAAATACATTATAGCCCCTTTCTTTTATTCTTATTTGTATAAATATATACTCTCATGTCTGTTGTAGTTCATCTTATATGAATATTCAGTTGATAGTTCACCTTTCCTTATACTAGAAAATCAAAGATATTTTAAATTTAAGTGAATCCCATGTAGTTCATATTCACATGCATGAATTCAGGGGTTTTTCCTACCTGAAAACAATAGAAATCTTTTATTTAGCTCACTCAATACTAAAACAACATTAAAGTCATCTCTACATGTTAAGATACATTTTAGGAGTCTAGAAGCTATAGCACTTTTTGCCAAAGAGCTGAAATAATATGCAATTTTTCTCTGCACTTTAGTATATAAACCCTGTAATTTGGGAAAGTGACTACTACTATTTACACAAAACAAGCAAGAATAAGAAGAGTTAAATGTATTTAATTAGGTCACACACTACATGTTTCATTGTTAGTCATTATATTCTGCAACTCAGTCCAATATTTTATCCATTTTGACTATGCCATTTTGTCTTATTTCAAGAAATCTATCAATAATTCTGTTATTATGACAAAACAGGATTTATTCCACAGAAATATGATATTAATTTAAGAAAATAACTTATTTTACTCAGGCAAAGTGATCAAATGACTAGAGAAAATAATGTTTTATATCAAAAGCCTTTTTACAACCAGTCTTCTTTTGTTCACTTGCCTAAACTTAAACCAATGTCATTACTAATATGTGAAGTTATGCAAGGAATGTATCAGGCTGTATAGTTGGATGATGTAATGTTTTCCAGAACTAAAGGACAAATCCAGAAATTTCTTTCCAAAGGGGAAACTCAGTTTTCCATCAACTGTAGAACACTCTTATTTTTACATGACCCTTTAGTGACCATACTGCACAATTCAATATCAAAACTGGTGTGTATGAACATATTAACTGAATATATTCCCTCCAGTCAAGAGTCTGAGTCCAAAGGGATGCTTGTGTTTTTACAGAGTTATAACTGTAACAACAACGGTCAAAGTTCTTTTTGGACCTGAAAGCAGTCTGGCATATGCTGGAGGAGGAATCTGGGTGTGGGAGCTGTAAAGCTTCCAGCTGGACATGAACTGAGGCAAGCACAAAGCAGTTAGGAAAGAGCAAGGTATGTAAAATGTGTAGGTTGTGTTATTTCTCCTCTTTACACTGGAGTAGTGATTCTTTACCTCTTTTTAGGTTATGGACAACACTAAGAATCTGGCAAAATCTATGTTCTTCCCTGAAAAATTCACACAAAATTTATAATGCTGAGGGATCCTGGGCCTGAACACCTAAGGTTGTAGAAACTTTCTTTTGTGGAAACAAATGCTGGTATCCTCATCTAAAATGAGAGGAAAAGAGAAACATTAAAAAAAAAAAAAAAAAGAAAGAAAAGATCAGATATCACATAGCAACTGAAAGTAAACTCAAAAAAAAAGAAACAAAGAAAAGATAATGAGAGTATGTCAAAGGGACACAGAAGCCAATGAAAAGATTTCCCAAATGCTCAAATCTAAATGATTTGAGTAATTAAATAAAGTCATATTGGGTTATATTCCAAAGTATAAAGTAAAAATCCATGAGTCCATATAGATACAAATAAAAGATTAAATAAATAAACGAAGGAGGATAGTCAATCTTCGCAAGCAGAATTCCAAATAACTGGAATTTCAAATATATCCTCTATTCTCCACTGGTGGGGCATAACTCCTGAGCATGTGCTGTGCATAGTGACTTTCTTTCAAAGAATATAAAATGGGAAGGGGAAAAAAGTGACTTTACAGCAAAGAAACCTGACACATACTACCTTAGCCAGATGATCAAGGTTAACCTCAATAGTGTTAAGTCATGTTGATTTTACGTACCCTTAATAAAATGTAATGAGAACGGCATTGTATCCTGTGACCTTCCTCTTAAAAATACATACCTCCAGTCTAATCCTGAGAAAAACACAGACCAATCCCAGTAGAGTGACATTTTACAAAATACCAGACTAGTACTCCGCAAAACAATCATGGTCATGTAAAAAAAGGAAGGTCTGAGAAACTTTCACAGCCAACAGGAGCCTAAGGAAACATGAATACTAGATGTAATGTACTGAATGGGATTCTGGAACAGAAAAAAGACATTGGGTAAAAACTAAGGAAACTTGAGTAAAGAATGGACTTTATTTAATAATAGTGTGGCAACAGTGGTTCTTTAATTATAAAAAAATGTATCATACAAATGCAAAAGGCTAATAATAGGAGAAACAAGGAGCAGAGTATTTGTGAACTCTGTATTTGGCAAATTTTCTGTAAATCTAAAGTTGTTCTAAAATAAAATTTATTTGAGGGGGAAAAAAGAGCAGAGTGCCAAAGATCTTAATAGATACCTCACCAAAGAAGACATACAGATGGCAAATAAGTCTATGGAAAGAGGCTCCACATCATATGGCATCAGGGAAATGCAAATTAAAACAACAATGAGACACCATTATACACCTATTACAATGATCAGAATCTACAACACTGATACCACCAAATGCAAATGAAGATATGGAACAATGGGAACTCTGATACATTTCTGATGGAAATGCAAAATGGTGCAGCCACTTTGAAAGACAGGGTGACAATTTCTTACAAAACTAAACATAACTGTTACCAGACGATCCAGCAATCTCACTCCTTGGTATTTACCCAAAGGATATAAAAACCTAAGGTCTACATGAACAAATCTGCACACAAATATTTATAGCAGCTTTATTCATAATTGCTAAACCTGGAAGCAACCAAGATGGTTTTTAGTACATGAATGGATAAGTAAATTGTGGTACATCCAGACAATGGAATATTATTTAGCACTAAAAACAAATGATCTGTTAAGCCATGAAAAGACATAGAGCATCCAGAAATACATATTACAATATGTAAAGGCTACTATGTGATGATTCCAATTATATGACATTGTGGAAAAAGGCAAAACTCTGGAGAGAGTAAAAAGGGTTGCGAGGGACTGGGGTGAGTGGGGGATCGGTAGGCAGAGCATAGAGGATTTTTAGAGCAGTGAAAATACTCTTCTAGATAACCAGACAGACAGACATACAAAGAGAAACACCTTATATATTCAGGTAATAAATTGAGTCGGTAGTTATGTATGAATCCAGGGAACTGCAAGGTTATTATAGAGGAGTTTTGTTTGTTTTGTATTTTCCTAATTACAGTAAAACTTATTATTACCTTTCTTGACAGCTTCTATATTTATTTTCTGTTCTGTTTCCAGATTAAACTATGAACAGAAGGTTTATGAATACAGTGAGTGATACCTTTTACATGATTGGTTTAGTTTAATTAGTTTATATTTACTTGAAAAGAATGTGTTTATGGATATGTGTGCCTGTGTGTGGCAAAGTCTACTGTGTTATTACAGGCCAAGAATCATAATTAAGAACAGTGTTTCACAGCAATCCTTCTGTTTATCCCTCAACTGGGCTTCAGGAACTGTTGGGTCCTGTGGAAATATTTCCAGATCTTGTCTACCTTCAGTTATGCAGTTACATCATCCATTGCTCAAAGAAAAACATTTTTCACAGAGTAGAAACATCTCTTTGCAGAGATGCTGGATTCTGGAGACCAGCAACTTCCCAGTCTCATCAGAGGCTGTGGTCTCTTTTAACTTCCAATCACATGTGAGATTCCTCATCATATGAATACTGCAAGGGTCGCCTACTGACAGGGTATGTTTCTCACTGTAAAACATTATACATTCTCGCTACTTCTTATTGGTTTACTAATTTGATATAAACCTCATAACCAAAGGACGCAAACATAAACCTCAAAACATTCACTCAGCAATTACATTCCATGCTCTTGCAGAAAGAGTACTACATCCTCACCAAGCAAAGGCGAATGCAGAGTAATACCTCTAACTCTGCTTCTAACTGCTGCTACAACTGTAATTATCTTTTCTCAATTTTCTATTTCCCTGCAGAGATCAATATAAAATGTTTCCCTTCTGGCCTAACAGAAATGGTGATAAAATAAATCCCACACTCACTTACACACAGTGGGTATAACTGAAGAAACACTTGTCTAAGAGTAAGGAGACCAGCATTCTAGACCCCGACAGACCCTAAGGTTACTACATAATATGGGGCAAATCCCTCTCTGAGCCTCAGTAAACTCACCTTTAAATCAAAGGTCTAAATAAGATGATCGGTAAGATCCCATTTGGTTGCTAATCTGGTTCTACTTGTAGCAGATACCGTGGTGCCGGATCCTCCCCATCACCCTTTCGGATCTGAGGCTTCAGCCAGGAATGCTGGATGCTTAAGGCTCTGAGCTGGGTCCCTTCTGGAATAGCCTTCAGCTGAAGGAAGGTGTCTGCTCTGGAGGCAACTCAAACCCAAAGGCCTCAACATGGGGACACAAAAGCGTTCAAGTCTCTTCTTACTGACTGAGATAACTTTGAAGGACCATCCCAGCTTCAGCACTCCCTGTAGCATCAAACCCATGCCGCAGGTGCAACTGCACTGTTCCCATGTTTGAACCTGCTTCCTCATTCCCAAGAAGTGTTGTTCCAAAAGCAAGCTCTTTCTGCGTGGAAATCTTTATCTTAGAGCCCATCTTAGAGACAACTCAACCCACAACATCAACTAAATAATACAATTCCTTAACGAACAACAAAAATGTAACTATCACTCAATTATCTATACACCAAATATTTCCCTGGCTTTAGTAATTCCTTGAATTCATTTAACAAAGTTTTTGAGCATTTTCTATACGCCATGCATGATACCATGTATTTAAGATTCAAACACGAGTGTTGGTTATTCTGATGAAAAAGTAGTATTTAAAGATTGTGAGTTCAGAATGATTTGTCTAGTGATTCTCAGCTTTGCTGTGCACTAAATTCACCTGAGAAGCTCTGCAAAGAACTAATGCCTAGTCCCACCCCAGATTTAATTAGTTTGGGATGAAGTCCAAGCATCAGGATTTTAGAAGCTCCTCAGATGATTCTAACGGTCTAATGAACCACTTGTTAGAAAAGAGAGTTTACAGTGAAAGAATATGGAATTAAAAACTGAGAAGTCCAACATTTAATGAGCAGATGGAGGATGATAAGCCAACAATTAAGACAAAGAATAAACTGCAAGAGAAGATGAAATCCAGAGGCATGTGGTGGTAACAGAATTAAGGAGAAAGAATATTTTATGAAAGGGTTGGTTAATGGGACCAAATGCCACTGAGAGGTTAAGGTGAAGAATGAAATCTCACCCATGGGATTTAGCAAAAGCAGAGCTGTTTCTCAGGTGAGAGACAGGAGCCATACTGGGGTGGGCATAGTACTGAGGGGCAGGGAAGGAAATCGACACTCCTTCCCCTTATGGGCATACCAACTCAACAGCACCACACAGATGAATTCTCTTGTCAGAAATCCAAAAGCTAGTTGACAGGCTTCTATACCCAAGCAGGTGCAAGGAAATTAGTAGGAAAAGTGGAGACATCCTCTTGCCATAATCCCCACCCTAGCATAGCACAGCATAGTGTAATCCCATCCAAACGTGTCCTCAGCTTGCAGCTTCTCCCTGAAGAGGGAAAGACTCAGACCTCATATCTAATATACCAGCTTTGCCAGGTGCTACCCTAGGGACCAGCTCCTATCTCATCTGGGGCACTGAGGGGACCCAGCACAAATGCTAGTCCCTGGGGACGACAGAGAACAGAGCAGCTGTGCCAACAAACAGCACTCACCGCAGCTCCACCCTCACCACCTTGCTGCACAGTGAATGGGCTAGAAACACAGCTCTTCCCTGTGTCTGCACCACCGGAGTCAGGGCACCACAGTAGCCACAGTACAGAAACAAGCTAAATGTCCACTGACAGAGGAATGGATAAAAAGTCCTGCATATACATACAATCAACTACTATCCAGTCTTCATTTTTTAAAGATTTTATTTATTTATTTGTCAGAGAGAGAGATAGAGAGTACAAGCAGGGAAAGCCGCAGGCAGAGGGAAAATGCAGAGCAAGGAGCCCAATGCAGGGACTCGTTCTCAGATAATGACCTGACCAAATGCAGACGCTTAACCCACTGAGCCACCCAGGCATTCCCGTACCCAGCCTTTAAAGAGAAGGACCTCCTGCAACATGCAACAGGGATGAATCTTAAGGTCATTACGCGAAGTGAAATAAGCCAGTCACAGAAGCATAAATACCGCATGATCAATTCCACTCATATGAAGTATCTAGAGTAGTCACACTCAGAGAAGCAAAGAAGAAAATAATGATTGGCAGTGAGAAGAAAAGAGCAGTGGCTAATCAAAAGGTAAAATTCAGTTATGCAAAATGAGAAAGCTCTAGAGGTCTGCTGTTTAACACTGTCTATACCTAATAATACCATATTACACACAAAAATCTGTTAAGAGGGCTACATGTTATTTAAGTGTTCTTACCACAATAAGATGAAAAAATTTAAAAACACAATTTCGAGTGACAACCCCCCAAAAGAAAATCTATACTGTATGTATACATATAATAAGTTTTGAATGAGTTATTGCTCAATTGAGTGTAAGAAAAAAGTCAAAAATAAGTTCACTTTTTTTTTTAACTGAATCAAATGGCTGATTCTTGAACTATTTGTACAGCTATTACTTGGAAATCGGGGAAAGGGTAGCCTCTTCAATAAATGTGCTGTGTTAATCAATATGCTTATTTTAGAAATGAGTCTTGACCTACCCCACATCATATATGAGAAATGAAATGAAGTAGATTACACAACTAAATGTGAAATATAAAACAATAAGACTCTCAGGGGAAAAAAAAAAGAAACAAACTATCTACATGACCTTGGAACAAAGAAAGATGTAAAAAAACACAAAAGCATTAACAATAACTAATAAATCAGAACTCATTCAAAATAGGTACTTCAACTCATCAAAAGTTACCATTAAGAAGTTGAATCAAAGGATGGAGAAAAGATTTGCAGTACATGCTTGTGACAAGGAATCCTGTCTAGGATGTATGAAAAATTTCCACACACCAACCAGGGGAAAAAAAAAAAAACACTTAAGTGAGCTAACACTTGAAACAGCACTTTGCAAAAGAGGACAGCTAAAAATCCAATATATGCATGAAAAGATGCTCAAACAATAGTAATCATTGGAGAAATACAAATTAAAATCATACTGCAGTTAATGCTAATAATATCAACTTTGCACATGAGCATGGAGCAGCTGGAACTCTCATATATTAATGATGAAGTCTAATTGGAAAACTGTCCATATCTTCCAAAGTTCAGTATACACATAGCCTCTGATACAGAAATTTCACTCTTAGGTATATGCTTATGTCCACCAAAACACGTATATAAAAATGTTTATAACACCTTTAATAAACCCAAATAATAATGACCCCAAACTGGAAGCATTATGAATATTCATCAAGAGTAATAACAGTAATATTCAAACTTCACTTGAATTCCCGGAACACTGGGACATTAAGAAATATCCTTGCCCTTTAGCATACTGGGAAGCACCTTACTGCAAAAATCCTGTCCCCAGATGACCTGGTAAGACTCGTGGTTAACCCCTTGCTTGCCTATGACAAGACCAGAAATCTCCTAAACTCCCTTTTTTGTCTCATAAATGAGTACCTGAACTGTTTGTCCCCACTAACCAACCTGAACTAGATGCCTGGCCACTTCACTTGAACAAACTTGGGTTAGGCTTCTCTTCTCCCCACAGGATCCTCAATTTTCTCATGCCCCTGAGATTAAGCAGAGACTTGGAGAGCAGAACAAATCCTCCTCCTTAATGGACTTCCCCAAGAACTGGCTTGTGGCAAAGAAAAATTGTCCAACTTTGCCACCTGCTCACTGCACTCCCCAACACCTGGTTCCTTCTAGCCTCAATTACTCCTATAAAAGAGAAGCCCCTTCTGCCTGACCTTTGAGATGCTTACAGAACTTAAAGTCAGAGCATTCAGTCTATTGCAATAATCCTTTCAAATCGAACCTCTACCTATGTTCAGGTGTATTTTTCATTTGACAGTAAAGTGGACAAATATACAAAAATAGTATATTCAAGACAATTAAATACAACACAGCAATGAGGAGGAAAGTACTACTGCTATACCCACAACATGGATGAAATCTTACAAATATGATGATGTTGAGTTAAGTGATTTTCCAAGGTCATTAGCCCTGTTTACAGATGAGCTAACTGATGCACAGAAGCTAATAATCCTGGAAAACCATTTCTTCATAAAAGACCTGTTTTCAGGGGTTGGGGAGAGGTAGGAAAAGAATAAATGAAAAGATGGGATCGGGAGGGAGACAAACCATTAAAAAAACCATAAACCATAAAAGACTCAATCTCAAAAAAAAGACTGAGGGTTGCTAGGGGGAGGGGGGGCGGGAGAGGGTGGTGGGGATATGGACATTGGGGAGGGTATGTGCTATGATGAGTGCTGTGAAATGTGTAAACCTGGCGATTCACAGACCTGTACTCCTGGGGATAAAAATACATTATATGTTTATTAAAATTAAAAAAAAAGACCTGTTTTCGGGGTTAGACAATTTAAATAAAGACCTTTGAACAAGGTCTATTTCTATTTTTTGTGTTACATAACACTTCACAGTAACCTATTTTGTGTCATAGGCAAAGGAAGAGAAATCAGTTACAAAATAAGATAAACCAGTCGGGGGGTGGGGGGAGTGGAATCTAAACCAGTTGAAATTTATCAATTATGTGGTTTGGTTAAGCAAATATGTAAAATATTCTCATTTCTTACATATATACATACTGTGAGTTCATTTTCCAAAGCAATACTCTAGTTCTACTGCTTTCTACAAACCAAAACTTAAAAACAAGCTATTGAGAGGCCAGAGCAGAAATTGGGAACTGAAAGAAATAATTTAAGCCTCACAGCCCTTTAGAGTAAAGAGCTCCAAGAGATACTGCCGAGCTTTTGGTTAAAGGGGCTTCTGCTGCTCAGGAGTGAGCTGAGTGAGCCGGGGAAAAGCTGTCACTATTGACCCTGTTTCTGCTGTAACTGCTCTTTGTAGCTTCTCTTTGCAGCATTTCTAAGGTATAAGATAATTCGTGAGATAGAGATCAGAAAACTCTCTCTTTTGAATGATATCTTCATTAAAACATCCACAGGCATACATGTCTGAACAATGATAAGTGTCTCAGACAAACATCCCACTAAAAGATACAAAGGCAACAAGTATGAATGTCATTCAGAGAGATGAACTGCTTCCTTACAGTACATGGTGGCATCTGGATAATGAAAGATAAGCCTTTTGTTGTTGTTGTTCTTATCAGCCACTGTTTGGAAACCAATGTAACTTTTTATTGAATGAGCTAGACTCTAGAAAACACACTCTCTCTCTCTATATATATATATATACACAAACATATTCTGCTTTTCCCTCTACACCCATCCAAATTCACTCTGTGAGCTAGTACCTGCATGAAATCTCCAGCAGATCTCATAATATTTACAGTCACTCTCAGATAATAAAAGGTCTCCATGGCACTTTAAGTCTCTCTAGAATTGTCACTTTTATAATTCAGTTGCCCAGTCCCTGGTAATAATAACAATCCTAAATTGATTCAAAAATGATATGCCTTCCCTCCCCTAGACAAGTCTTCCTCAGAAAGGTGCTGTGGGCCAGACTAGCTTTTGTTCTGTTCTCTTGCCTTACTAGTTTACAGCATCTTTGTGGGTTTCTCAAAATCTCTTTGAGAACCTCTCATTTCAATGACCGTGAAATAGCCATGGCTTTTCTTCAGCCGACAGCTCCTGATTCCAACCTTCACCCCAGGTATTCTGCAGTCCACACCTCACAGGCACACTACTAGGTTCCAACACACTCCTAGGCCCTTTGGAGCAAAGTTCCTTGGTTTTAAACATCAAGCGGGCACGTTCTTGCTCACTTTGCTCTTGCTGTCACCATCTAGTTCTCTTGGTCTCTATCATAGAGTCAAGTGACTACTCAAGTATCCTTTTTCCTGACAAACAGAAAGTGAATCTCCATGTTGTGGTAGCCCTCTTCTCTCTGCTGTATCTCCTCTAACCAATGGTCACAGCCATGCCTTTGACTTCTCTGATGTGAGTCAGAAACCAGTCTACTATGAGCCCCCCAAAATACAAGGTACAGACATGGTTGTGCCTCTCACTAGGATTTGAGAATGAGGAAATACATTTCCATCCCATCTCCAGTGGCAAAGGGTATGGAAAATGCCATTAGGCTCCGGCAACTTTCTCCAAAGAACTTCTCCTACTTGGTCTCTTCGGTCTTAACCCAGTAAGGCCATCAAGGCACCTATCATTTTGTTTGTGGCCTTTGGCGCTTCAGCCAAGACTGAGTCAGAAAAAATCCTACTTCAACATCCTGATAAACTAAGTTAAATTTTAACTGCTCTTAGTGGTCCTTTTTAACAGAAAAGGTAAGTAATTATACACTATTTATTTAATTAATAAAGTAAATGTTAATATTTACTTAAAATTAAATACAGGTAATTACATTTTTGAAGTTTAAAGTAGCAAGATGCTCCTTAATATCAAATAATCAATTATGATTTCTATAATTTGGATTCTGGCAGGACATCAGATAGGCATAAAAGACTTTCAAATACAGAAGGTGATTATGAATTGAAACAGTCAGACTTACTGAAGTAGAGATTTAAGATTTTCATGAGCTAAGATTTAAGAATTATGAAATTACAAATTAGAATTTTAATAGCTTGCCTCTCTATTTAAATAAAAGTGCTTTGTCCTAATTAATAGATGAATAAACAATCGGTCATTTCTACAGGAAGAGCTCAAAAAAACCTCTATTTCAAAAATACCACCTCTACTTTATTTTAATATGAAGAGATTAGATTAATATGTAAAAATAAGAGCAGTTCATGTCTTATAAATTCTATTTCTTCCTCTACAAGGTCACTGCTATCCAAAGAAAGTCTTAATTATAAATTCCAGAGGAGAATAAAGGCAGTAACCTCTTTGACATCAGCCATAGCAACTTCTTTCAAGATATGTCTCCAAAGGCAAAGGAAACAAAAGTGAAAATGAACTTTTGGGACTTCATCAAGTTCAAAAGTTTCTCACAGCAAAGGAAATAGTCAACAAAACAAATAGGCAACCCACAGAATGGGAGAAGATATTCGCAAATGACACTATAGACAAAGGGCTGATATCCAAGATCTATAAAGAACTCCTCAAACTCAACATACACAAAATAGATAATCAAGTCAAAAAATGGGCAGAAGACATGAACAGACAATTCTCCAAAGACATACAAATGGCTAACAGACACATGAAAAAATGTTCATCACTAGCAATCAGAGAGATTCAAATCAAAACCACATTGAGATACCACCTTATACCAGTTAGAATGGCCAAAATTAACAAGACAGTCAACAAACATGTGTTGGAGAGGATGTGGAGAAAGGGGAACCCTCTTACACTGTTGGTGGGAATGCAAGTTGGTGCAGCCACTTTGGAAAACGGTGTGGAGATTCCTTTAAAAATTAAAAATAGATATTTGCAAACGACATATCAGATAAAGGGCTAGTATCCAAAATCTATAAAGAGCTTAGCAAACTCAACACCCAAAGAACAAATAATCCAATCAAGAAATGGGCAGAGGACATGAACAGACAGACATCCAGATGGCCAACAGACACATGAAAAAGTGCTCCACATCACTCGGCATCAGGGAAATACAAATCAAAACCACAATGAGATACCACCTCACACCAGTCAGAATGGCTAAGATTAACAAGTCAAGAAATGACAGATGCTGGTGAGGATGCGGAGAGAGGGGAACCCTCCTACACTGCTGGTGGGAATGCAAGCTGGTGCAACCACTCTGGAAAACAGCATGGAGGTTCCTCAAAAAGTTGAAAATAGAGCTACCCTATGACCCAGCAATTGCACTACTGGGTATTTACCCTGAAGATACAAACGTAGTGATCCGAAGGGGCACATGCACCCAAATGTTTATAGCAGCAATGTCTACAATAGCCAAACTATGGAAAGAACCTAGATGACCATCAACAGATGAATGGATAAAGAAGAAGTGGTATATATACACAATGGAATACTATGCAGCCATCAAAAGAAATGAAATCTTGCCATTTGCGACGATGTGGATGGAACTAGAGGGTATCAAGCTTAGTGAAATAGGTCAATCAGAGAAAGACAACTATCATATGATCTCCCTGATATGAGGAAGTGGAGATGCAACATGGGGGGCCAAGGGGGTAGGAGAAGAATAAATGAAACAAGATGGGATTGGGAGGGAGACAAACCATAAGTGACTCTTAATCTCACAAAACAAACTTAGGGCTGCTGGGGGGAGGGGGGTCGGGAGAGGGGGGTGGGGTTATGGACATTGGGGAGGGTATGTGCTATGGTGAGTGCTGTGAAGTGTGTAAACCTGGTGATTCACAGACCTGTACCCATGGGGATAAAAATACATTATATGTTTATAAAAAATAATAATAATAAATTAAAAATTAAAAAAAAAATAAAAATAGAGCTTCCCTATGACCCTGCAATTGCACTACTGGGTATTTACCCCAAAAATACTGATGTAGTGAAAAGAAGGGCCATCTGTACCCCAATCTTCATAACAGCAATGGCCACAGTTACCAAACTGTGGAAAGAACCAAGATGCCCTTCAACAGACGAATGGATAAAGAAGATATGGTCCATATATACAATGGAATATTATGCTTCCATCAGAAAGGATGAATACCCAACTTTTGTATCAACATGGACGGGACTGGAAGAGATTACACTGCGTGAAATAAGTCAAGCAGAGAGAGACAATTATCATATGGTTTCACTTATTTGTGGAGCATAAGGAATAACACGGAGGACATTGGGAGATGGAGAGGGGAAGTGAGGTGGGGGAAATCAGAGAAGGAGACAAACCATGAGAGACCGTGGACTCTGAGAAACAAACTGAGGGTTTTGGAGGGGAGAGGGTGGGGAGTTGGCTGAGCCTGGTGGTGGATAGTATGGAGGGCATATATTGCATGGAGCACTGGCTGTGGTGCATAAACAATGAATTCTGAACACTGAAAGAAATAAAAGAAAATAAAAGAATTGGGGGAAAAAAAGAAAGTCTTAATTAATATTCCTGTTCAAGCGGGTTTTTTCCTAAAATTTTACACACTGTAGAAAGGCAATTTGTGCAATATGGCTTAGAAACGGGACTCCAAAGACAAACAAGTATACGGAAAAAATAACAATCTGCAGCTCTGTAAACCAATCTTCTGGAGCCCACAGAGACAGACCAATGAACCATAACCAGTTATCTACTGCATGGTATAGAAGTATCAGTCAATTAAAATCTGTGGGGGTTGTACAGATCCTGCATGGTTATGTAATGGAGACTAAAGAGAAATATAGTTGATGCCCTGGTGTGTATCAGAAGATTTTGTTTTGACATCTGTGTTCTAGCCCAGAATAAGTGGCAAGGATAGTAAGTGCAATATACCGTTACCAGATGAAGTCCCTTTTTATGTTTCCCATGTAATAGGACTCTTAAACAAAACAATTGTTTGTCTACTTTTCTTCTATCATTGTGAACCTCATAGACAAGCTGGAAAAAAAAAAGATAAAAATGCTACTGAAGGTTACATTTTCTACTTCTTTGTGAGTTTCTGTCATTGTGGAATCACTCCAGCAACTGTCCCTGCTCTCCTGCATCACGAGCTTTCTCTCTTTACCAGAACCTTTTCACCACCTTGTAAATATCCTTTATGATTCTCCATCTGTAAAAACTTTCCTCTTGACCCTAAGTTCTTTCTGACTATAGCTCATTAGTACTCTGCTTCCTTTTACATCAAAATTCCTCAGAAGAATTTTAATACTTTCAGCCCCCATTTCTTCACTAATGTCTATTAAATCCAATACAGCGAGATTTTATAACCATTTATAGAAAAAAGTCTTATCAAGGTCAATGATGTTGTCAAATGTAATGACCTATTCTCAATGTTCACCTCTCTCCAGCTAACAGCAGTATTTGACATTGTTATCCCCTACCCACTGTCTTAAAAGATTTTCTTAATTTAACTTGTGTTCAAGTAAGACACGCCCTTTAATTCCAGTCTTTCTTTCACTAGCTGCTCCTTCCCATTCACCTTTGCCTGCTGTTCATTTCTTCAACGTGATCTCCAGTCATTTCTCAGATGTTTTTACTTTCCTAAGACACTTTCTACATGACCTCATCCACCTCATTAATTTATAACTTGCAAATTATACCTCCAGACTGCACCATTCCCTGGAATTTCTGATCTATATTCAACAGCTTATGAGACATTTCCTCTTTAAAGTCTAATAGAGACCCCCAAATGATAGGACCAAGACCAAACTCCTGATTTTTCCCTCACTTCCTATCTATCTACTCTTAATGCAAAATTTGATAGACCTCTCAGTGAATAAAAAAACTTCATGCTTTCTGTTGTTCAGACACAAAGCATGGGAATCACCCTTACAAGGACCTACAAGCTTTCTGACTCTTCCATCATCACTCTCTTCTTGGACTCCAGACTGTTGTTTGAACACATAAAGCCTGCTTCAGGACTTTGGTATTGGGTGTCTCTTTCCCTTAATCAATGTTCCTCTAGAGATCACCATGGCTTTCTTCTTTACTTCTTTCAGCTCTCTATTCAAATCTTACCTTATCAGAAAGATATTTTTAACTAACATGCATAAAATAGCAACTCCCTTACACCCTCAATTCTCCTTATCCTGCTCTATTTTTCCCCACAGCATTGATCGCTGGTATTGTGGCGGGTATGTATTGCATGGAGTACTGGGTATGGTGCAGAAACAATGAATTTTAGAACACTGAAAAAAAAATAAATTTAGTTTTAAAAAAATTCATGTTTACATGTTCATGTTCTGTCTCTTACTAGAATCAAACCTCCTGAGGGCAAAGAACTTTGTTTTGGTCTCAGCTATATCCCAAGCACTTGGGTCAGGGCCTGGCACAAACTAAATGCTTAATAAAGAATAAGTGATTAATTTTTAAGACATGAAATGAGAAGTAGACAGTATGTTCATTAAGGGTCAGAAAGAGATTGTTTATTCTAAGTTAAAAATTTGCATTAAGAATTGTGAAATAATATGAATGCATTCAAAAGAGTAATGATTTTGCCATTTGTTTGTTTGTTTGTTTGTTTGTTTTTAAAGATTCACTTGAGAGAGAGAGAAAGCACAAGTAGAGAGAATCCCAAGCAGACTCCCGGCCAAGCATGGCACAGGGCTTGATCTCACAACCTGAAGTCAGCAGCTGAGCCGAAACCAAGAGTCAGTTGCTTAACTGACTGTGCCACCCAGGGGCCCTTGAGCCTTTTATTTAAAGCTACCTATAGGACTACTCTCTTCCATTCCAATGATAAGCCAGCATTGACTATACCTACCTAATTTTGATAAGCAAGAAGATGCACACTTCCAGAAATAACTTACAGGAGTCTATCTTTATCTTGAATATTTTAACCACAGCTCCAAATGGCTATTTCACCTTTTTCATATAATTCTCATTCTAGACAACTTAATCTATATTAGTACTACCAAAGTTCTAATTCTTGATGCAATGCCAAATACTATTTTAGTCTAAAAATTTGTATTTTTTGAATCAAAAAAAAACACATCCAAACTTTAAAAAAATGAATCATATTTTTGGTAATTACATATAGTGTTTCTAAGAACATTCTTGTACATATCTTTGAGTAAATATGTACACATTGCCACTGAGTATAAATACATAGAATGGCTGAATGATAGGGAATATGAATTTACAGGGGTTTTTTAGATGCTGTCAATTTACCTAGTGTTATGCCAATCTGAACTTTCATCAGCAGTGTTTGAGAGCTGTAGTTCACATTCTGACTAACACTTGGTATTCCCCCCACTTTTTTTTTTTTTAATTTTAGCCATTCTGGTGGATGTGTAATATTATCCCATTGTGATTTTAATTCACATTTCCTTAATCACTAGTGAAGATGCTTATGGCCTTTTGTCTATAGACTTTTAGTCATTTTCAATTAGGTTGCCTGCCTTTTTCTCAATAATCTCTAGTTTTTTATATGTCCTTAATAAAAGTCTTTATTTTTGTGTATGTCCATGTATTTGGAAACAACCCAAAGTCTCCAAAGTAGACTAGAAAAATAAAGTGTAGTGTTCATAGAATACTATGCAGTAATGAGCTACTGAACATTGCAGATGAATCTCATAGATAAAATGAACAAAATAAGGTACTCATTAAAGATATTTACTGGATTATTCCATTTATATGTAGTTGAAAGGCAACTTTAATATACTGTATGGTAATCTTCAAGAAGGCAATGAGTAATTGGAAGAGGACATGAAGTGGCTTCTAAGCTTTTGAGTAATGTGCTATCTCTAGGTCTCAAGTGCTGGTTACATATGGTTAAATGTGAACTTAAGCTGTATACTTATGATTAGTGCATTTTTCTGTATGCATATTAGGCTTCAGAATGTTTAAAACAATATACACAAAACAACTTTTGTGTTTAACTGTATGTGTGTGTACACCTACATGGACAGACACAAACACCTGCATATATACACACAAAAATAGAGACAGATTGACTGTACAGAGCAACTAAAAGATGATACTAGAATTACTGGTCAAAACTAAAATTCTGTAATATTCTATATGAAAGGGAGTAAATGCATGTGTCCAAATTTATTACGGTCACTAAATGATAATTCCCTTTCTTATCTCTGAAGAATTGGACTATTGCTTTTTATCTCTTAAAAACATAGCCAAAGAGAACTGTGTGTTTTATACTTAATTTCCTTTGTAGTTATGCCTTTGTAGATCTTACAGTATAAATATATGCAGTTTGAAGAAAGAATGCATCATATACTGTTTCCTGACAATAGTAGCTCAGAATGACTTACACAACTCTATTGGTAACTAACATTCAAATTGAATACCATTAATCAAACTAATGACTAGTTTTTATGTGGTGGAACACACATCAATGAACAGGAAGACTGTAAGACTGTGCACTCAGAAACTGACATTCTGTTATTTAGATAGAACTTCAACGAGTTTTCAATCTCAGTAAAATACCGCAAGTAAACCTGTTATGTTATTTGAAAATTATAAAAATATAAAAAGGATATGTGAAATCAAGATAAAGAAAAATGAGTTCTTATTGGTGAAAGTAACAACTAAATAAATACAAACTGGAAAGAAAGCTAATAAAAAAAAAACTCGGACTGAGAATCAGAAGACCTAAGTTTTACTCCCAGCTCCTAGCCAGTGGTATGCCTTAAGAAAGCCATTTGACCTTGGTTTTATTACCTTCCAAATAAACGGGATGGGCTATGATGTGCTATATGAGGAAAAAATTAGTCTAAAATACCCACCTGGATTAGATATCTAGAATACTGTTAACCTTATGACCTTAAAAAAGCTACATAAATGTGCTCCACAATACAAACTTTTCATATATAAAGGTCAATGATGTTGCCTGCTAGATTCATTGTATCAAATGGGGCCATATGTCAAGCATATGATACCCACCCTTACATTGAAAGAGTGTGCCACAAACGTTGTATTCAACCAAGTCCTAGTACTGAATCTATGAAAAACCTATGTCTAATCAAGCTACCCAGATATTTCCTCCCTGATTAGTTTTTCTGGCTATAAAAATTAGCCTAATAATAGAAAAATGAGATCGGGAACAATATAAAATATGCAAAATTCCTTTGAACCCCTTAAAAGGGTTCCATAATACACTACCATAGGTAGTCCACTTTGTAAAACTTTTACAGTTCAGAAAATACTTTCATATAAATTTCAAATTATACCTTCAGAGAAGCTCTATGAAATAGGTAGAGATTATTATTTCCAATTTACAGATGAGAAAATTGAGGACTGGTGAGGAAAAACAATTGTTCTTTCAAGGTCACAAATGTATTAATGTGTTCTAGAATAGAACTAAGGTCTTCTGACTTAGGACAACATTGCTTCCGCATGTCAAAATTCCAAATACTCTTTTCTCCCAATTACTGTGAGAAATTCATAAATCATATTGCTATTCCTTCATTTTACAGATCAGAATTTTTAAGATCCAAGATGACTTATCTTGAAGGACATACCATAAGTTAGTAACAAAGTGAATCCAATTCCTCTCTGGAACCTCAATCCAATTCTTCTTCCTCTTTAATTCAACTAATTTCACTTTGAATTTGTCATTATTCATTGTATCTCTTAATCATTTAATTGTGTATAGAGTTCAGCTTTCTTAGAGTCAGTGACTTTTGAGCTGGGGCTGAAGGGATAAGGAAGCATGTAACAGGTAAAAGGGAAAGAGAGGATGAGGGCAAATTTGAGGAGGTGATGACAGTATGAACAACAGTACAGACTCAGGGAAGGATCTGGATCACTGAGAAGTTCAGCAACCAGAAGGCATGACAGCAGTGGGAAGCAGAAGTGGGAAGAGAAAGGGGCGCCTGGGTGGCTCAGTCAGTTAAGCATCTGACTCTTGATTTTGGCTCAGGTCATAATCTCAGGGTCCTGGGGTCAAGCGCCCCCCATGGGGCTCCTCACTTAGCAGGCAGTCTGCTGAAGATTCTCTTTCTCCCTCTCTCTGAACCTCCCCCCAACACTCTTTTTTTTTTTTAAAGATTTTATTTATTTATTTGACAGACAGAGATCACAAATAGGCAGAGAGGCAGGCAGAGAGAGAGAGAGGAGGAAGCAGGCTCCCTGCTGAGCAGAAAGCCCAATGCGGGGCTTGATCCCAGGACCCTGAGATCATGACCTGAGCTAAAAGGCAGAGGCTTTAACCCACTGAGCCACCCAGGCGCCCCTCCCCCCAACACTCTTAATCAAATAAATACATCTTTCAAAAAAGAGAGAGAAATAAATGCTTGGATATACATTGAGCATCACAAATCTGTTGACACTATAAAACAGTACTTCTCAAAGTGTAGTCCACAAGGATCTGAAGGTACCCAAGACCTTTTCTAGTGGTCCACAGAGTCAAAACTATTTTCATAATAATAATAATAATTTTAAAAAACTATTTACTTTGTTTCACAATACTGACATTTGCACTGATGGTGCAAAAGCAATAGTGGATAAAACTGCCGCTGCACAAATCAAGAAAATAATATTAATATGCACTAATAGTCATTGTATTCTTTACTACTGCATGCTAGCAGTAATTAAATAAATAATTTAAAAATAGTGTTCATAAGTGATGTTCTTGAAAGAGCAATAAAAAAATTCTAAGTTTATCGAATTTTAAAATTTAAGTCCACATTGTCTTAATATTCTGTGTGAAAAAAAATGGGAAGTATCCATACAGACTTCTGCTGCATACCAAACTATGTTAACTGTTCCTATGAAAAGCACTCGGGTGACTGATATTCTAGCTAAACTAGGTATTTTTATGGAACACCATTTTCATGGAACACCACAGAAAAGCTATGGTAATTTAGTCTTAAGATATTTAACAAATAACTTTTCAACAGTGAATCAAGACAGCTTACAACTTCAACAAAAACTAAAAAGGGCATAGCATTTGTTGCCAATAAAATAATGTAAATTTTCACACAAAATGTGGAATTTGGGGAAACTTAATATTCATCACCATGATCCTGACAGCTTTTCAATACTTAATAGACTTTCCAATGAGATCAGAAGTGACATTAAATGGATGTGAATTTTTGATATTCTATAAGGAAATGTGTCAACATTTGCAAAGCCCAGCACACCTATATTTTCCTAATGACCAATGCAGGGTGTTATAAAATCAGGTTTGGGCAGAATAGCCATTCACTGTAACTACAGTTAATAAGACTATACTATATATTTGAAAATTGCTGAGAGAGTGAATCTTAAAAGTTCTCATCACAAGAAAAAAAAATGTGTAACTTTGTGAGGTTTAATGGATATTAACTAAACTTAATTATAATCCATTCACTATATTTACATATATCAAATCACTATGTTGTACACCTTAGACGAATACAATGTTATATTATAGGTCAAGTACATCTCAATAAAACTAGGAAAAAAGTGGAAATTAAATTGTTCAAAAATAATTAAGACACCAAAAAAAGTGAACAGTAATAAAACCAAGAAACTCTAAGAAAAAGTGTAAAACGAGTGGATTTTATTGCAACAGAAAATAGAGTATTCACTAATCTGATTTCAGAATTTACACTGCAACTATCACTTGTTAAATTTTGACATAGCATTAAAGAAGAATATTCAGTTATGAAAAGGCTATTAAAATACTCTTCCCTTTTCTAATTACATGTCTGAGGTCATATTTTTCTTTACCTATTTCAATCAAAGCAATATATCACAAGGCCAATATGAGAATCTGGCTGTCTTCCCTTAAGCCAGAGATATGCAACAATGTTAAACAATGGTTACTCTCCCTACTATTTTTATTTTTGAAAATATAGTTATTTTCATAAGAATTAAGTTATTTATGTTAACGTGTAATGAGTAGACTTATTTTACGTGATGTAATAAATTTTTTTAAAAATTTGTCTCAATTTATAATAAGGCTGTATTAGTAGCTATAACTCACATAAACTAAAGCTCTTTGTGTCCTTAACAATGTTTCAGATTATAAAGGGGTGCCCAGACCAACAATTCGAGAGCCACTGCCATGCAATATGAACTAAAGTGGAGAAGATAGGACAGAATTCAGGCTTCCAGGTAAGTAATTGCAATAAGAGATTCCAGGTGAAATGATGAGAGCCTGGCGAAGACCATACTAGTGGGGATGGGGAAAAACAGCCAGATGCAAGAGTCATTTCTAAACAAGAATCAACAGGATAAGTAACTGATGAGATAATCAGGGAGACATCTCATGGAAGAAAGTTGCTTCAGCGATTTCTCACGAATGGCTGAATACAAAGCTGGGAAATGCAGATGGAAGGGCTGGTTCCAAACATTAACTCTGGGGTCCAGTAGGATACTGAAAATAATTATGGGGAACTCACAGGAGTAGGTTATATTTCCACATCTTTACCTAGAGGTAAAGATGTGGAAAGAGCTACAGATAAAGCAGAAATTACTCGGGGGAAAATTGATGAGTAAGAAACTAAAATGACCAAGAATGAATATCTGGTAAAAGCCAGTATTTCAGGACAGACAAAAAAGGAACAGCAAGTGAAGATGGCTAATCAGCTGTAGTCAGAGAGGTAGAAAAACGGCTCCAGGAGTGGGTCAAGCACTAGTAGCCAAAAGCTGGGTGGGTCAGGCAGGAGACTGTGTCAGGATGTAGCAGACAATCATTAGTTCTTACCAAGTAATAGAAGGACTCAAAGGAAAGTCAGTAGATTTGGTTAAAAGGAATAAAGTATCTTTACCAAAAAGTACAATGGAGCAGGAGTTAACGTCAACAGGAGAGTGAGTATTCAGAATCTAAGTGGTACATATCGTCTCATGTGTTACCCCAATAGTGCATGGCTTTCGTAATTTAAAGAAATTCAAAGAAAGGAAAGGAAAGGGAAGGGAAGGTGAAGGGAAGGGAAGGGAAGGGAAGGGAAAAATAAATAATGAATATCCCTGAGAAAGTATAGACCATTGTAGTCAATTAGTTTAAGACATATGGCAGTGAACACAGGGAAAACAAAACAAGGTTAATGAAACAGGAATATAAAAACTTTCTTTTTTTCTCAACTGAGAGACCCTTCTGTAATTTTGTAAGCCCTCGGGGGTGGGGGGGAAGAGCCAAAGAAGAAAAGCATATTGAAAAGTTGGGACAGCAAAGGTAAGATAATAGAGATAAGTGTCAGAAAAGGGTGGAAGAGATGGGACAGGGACTGAACAAAAGAAGTCTCTTCCTGTTAAGTCAGAAGCAAAGGAGAAAAAAAAGGATAATGTTATAGGTAGCATTAGTGTGAATCAGGGAGACACTGGGGGAGTTCCTGCCCAATGGCTTCTTTTTTTTTTTTTTTTTTTTTTTGAAGCAAAAGCTAAGAGTGCATGCTAAGACTCAGGATAAAGGATGAAACAATTATTAGAGAGACAGAGAGAAAAATAGAGCACTAAGGGCCAAGTACAAGGATTATTGGAAACACAGTGAGGACCCAGCCAAGACTAGATCACCACACAAAATAAATCAATACAGATTCATAATAACTGAAAACATCTACATCTGTAGAATTAAGCCAAAAATATTATAATCAAATGAGTATGAAACTTCTGGATGATATTAAAGAGTGTTACAGTTAGACCCCTGGATCGTTTTGTCAGCCATCCCCATGGTATAACGGAAAGCTAACTATCCGTGGAGAAGAACACTCACTACACATCCAGTCATTAATAAGTTGGCCTTTTTATTAGGTTATTCTCAGGAATCAGAATAGTAACCTTCCCTGAATATCACAAATTCATACTATTGTTCTCTCACAAGAGGACTAATAAAGGTCAGATGTTTCAAGTTACCCAACATATTCTATTAGTGATTTAATCAGTGTTTTGCTGTTATTCCAATCAGAGCTCTAGAAATATTATTTTGTATTTACATCATCTCTTAGAGGAGCTATTTGTATGTACATAAATTTGAATAATTTGCTTCATGAATTCTAAGTGTAAATTTCCATGAAATATCTATGGTAAAGGAACTCATTTAAAAAGGTTCTCTGCTTTCTGGAACACAGAAGCGATGTGCCTCTTTTAGGTAGTAGCACAAAGAGAATAGAGAAGACTTCTGCAAATATATTCTGAAAAGACTTTACTGTATTATTGTATTATTCATCTCCAAAAGGGAGAAAAAAGGTACATTTTTATAAGTTAAACTCCTTAATTTGTGAAAAATTGATAAGCTAAGAAAGCAAACAGATCACCTTCTGCATACATTATTCTACTTTGGGATTCAGTTAAATGCTTACATTTTGATAAACCAAGTTTGAAATTTAGATCTCTTTGTAATTAACTTGATCAAGAAACAGAGTTTTGTGTATTTTTCTGTTGGTTTGGCTTAACTGGTTTTGAATCTGAAAGCAAAACAGTGACAAAAACAAAAATAGTTAACACAGGATATAAAGGTACCAAAAGAATCATGAATAAAACTTGATAAAGTCTTACAAGATACAGCTGTCATAAATGAATGAATGAGTGAAATTAGGAGACCACTGGGATCAAACCTCCCTATACAAATGAGATGCCCCCTAAAATTAGTGAATTACCCAAAGTCATAAAGCCACTCAACAACAGTTCTAATTGAGATACAGCAGTGTTCTTTCTCCTATACTCATGCCATCATGAGTTAATGAGTTAGCAGACATACAAAGGGAACTTTAAACAATACAGGTTTAGAAGTGCTACCTTTAATAACAGTTTCAGTGAGCCACTGACCAATCAAAAGACTTGTTTTTTCTGTAGAGTCAGTGATCCATTTTTTTTTTTTTAATTTATTTGACAGAGATTACAAGTAGGCAGAGAGGCAGGCAGAGAGAGAGGAGGAAGCAGGCTCTCTGCTGAGCAGAAAGCCCGATGTGGGGCTCAATCCCAGGACCCTGGGATCATGACCTGAGCCGAAGGCAGAGGCTTTAACCCACTGAGCCACCCAGGCGCCCCTCAGTGACCCATTTTATTCCGCCTGATTTAGCAAGCATAAGTGAGGCTTTTTTTTTTTAAAGATTTATTTATTTATTTATTTATTTGACAGACAGAGATTACAAGCAGGCAGAGAGGCAGGCAGAGAGAGAAGAGGAGGAAGCAGGCTCCCTGCTGAGCAGAGAGCCCGATGCGGGGCTCGATCCCAGGACCCTGGGATCGTGACCCGAGCCGAAGGCAGAGGCTCTAACCCACTGAGCCACCCAGGCGCCCCATAAGTGAGGCTCTTAAGGAAAGAATTTTGAAGTAAGCAGAATATAAAACTGTGTATGTGTCTGTGTATACATATACACACACACTTTCACATATAGTTTAAATATACATGCGTGAATATATATACACACACACACACACGCACTTTTATATTTTGCCCACTTCAAGATTCTTTGCATAAGAGTCTCATTTATGTATGCTATATAATAAGTGTGTATGAACACACTTGTTATATATGGCTAGAGTTAATACACTGTGTTAACAATCTAAATAAATTGTAAATATTTGAGATGAGATGGATGTATGTGTATATATACACATATATATATTAGATAAGATGTGTATATATACATGTATTAGAGTTAATACATACATAATACTGTTCAACTAGAAAATAAAAGATATCATATAAAGAGTATTTGTATTAAATAAAATCAAATGTCAAAACATACAGTATGGGTAGCCTGGGTGGCTCAGTCATTAAGTGTCTGCCTTCAGCTCAGGTCATGATCCCAGGGTCATGGGATCGAGCCCCACATCGGGATATCTGCTTGGCTAGAAGCCTGCTTCTCCCTCTCCCAATCCCCCTGCTTGTGTTCCCTCTCTCACTGTGTCTCTCTCTGTCAAATAAATAAATAAAATCTTTAAAAAAAATACAGTATGGACAAAAGGGAATAAAAAAGATCAAGAAGAGGGAGTGAAGAGGCACCTGGGGGGCTCAGTGGGTTAAAGCCTCTGCCTTTGGCTCAGGTCGTGATCCCAGGGTCCTGGGATCGAGCCCCGCGTCGGGCTTTCTGCTACTTCCTCCTCTCTCTCCCTGCCTGCCTCTCTGACTACTTGTGATCTCTGTCTGTCAAATAAATAAATAAAATTTTTTTAAAAAATTTTTAAAAAATAAAAAAAAAAGGAGAGTGAACATACATTCTAATTATAGACTCATGAAATTTTGGGGACAAAAAGAACTTTCACATTCTGTAACTTTCCAGTGATGCTTGACTTGGGTAATATTCCTACCCAAACTATGTTTAATCACTGTAGCAACAAAGAACCACTCAAAGAAATTCATTTTATTTTTGGATAGTTCTATCATATCCTTTAAAACTGAACTTGTCTTCCTCAATGTTTCTCTTTGGTCTTGGTTCTATAACTTGACATCATACAAAAGAAGTCGAGCTTACCTCATGTGATAATTCCTCAAGCAGCAAGTAATTATTCTTCTATTTTTCAAGAAAAACAACCCACAGTGCAATTGATCAAACAACAAATTTTCATGTTCCTTCAAACCCTGATCATGATTCCCTGAACAAACTCTGATGTAATTCTAACCACCACACATGATGGCAACCAGAATTTATACCCACCATATTAACTTTTTTTTCCTTTCTAAACATAGTATTTCTATCAGTGTCCAAGACCAAAGTATTAAATAGCCATCGCATGCTATCAATTTATATTAACCTTATTCTCAACTGAAACTTCTAATTATTTTAAAACTTTCATAAGACAAGGTACTACTTGAGATGAGTCCTGAAGGACTATTCAGGAAGTTGCCATTCTACACATAAACAAGTCTAAGCATAAGCAATGGCAAAAGAAGTTTAGGAGCGAGGACAGATCAGCCTTTCTAAAATAAGTGAGTTGGGAGAAATTGGAGAGGGAGAGAAACCATGAGAGACTGTGGACTCTGAGAAACAAGCTGAAGGTTTTGGAGCGGACGGGGATAGGGGGATAGGGGGTTGGGTAAGCCTGATGGTGGGTATTAAGGAGGGCACGTATTGCATGGAGCACTGGGTGCAGTACATAATGAATTTTGGAACACTGAAAAAACTTAAATTAAATTTTAAAAAACAACAACAAAAAAACAGATGAGAAAAAATCTACCAAAGGAAAAATAAAATAAAATAGAGTAGTTTCACATAAAGTTTGGGATGCAAATTAGAGAGGCCCTTGAAAGTCAAAGTAAAGAGTCTGCACTGGGACCCATCAGGCAATAAGAAGACACTGTGGGTCTTGAATATAATATTAACAAGATGAAAATGGAAACCATATGCAAAATGAATGATAATGAACAGAAAAAATAGGGTAAATAATTAGAAAAATATTGATGAAAACTGTTTAAAATGATGGTAAGTGGAGATGCAATGAACATGACAGATATAGGAAATCATTCTAAGAGAAAGAAAGACAGGTTCCATTTAAATTTCATGCCTGAGTTGCTAGAGTAATGAGGATGCCAGTTTTAAAACCTGGGAAATTATTTGGAAAGAGAAGATCATTAATTCAGCTGATGGCAAAAGAAAAGCATGCCACTCAGCTGGGACTGTTCAATAGGTAGTAAGAAAATATATAACTAAACATCAGTGAAATATTCAACCTAAATATGTTATAGTAAGAATAATGTAGGCAATTTTCAACTGTATTCATTACCGAGATTACCCATACCCTTTTGCAATTGCCTTTCATCTTTTGGCCAATGCAGTTATCTTCAACATTTCCACTAGGAAGAAACTAGAACTAAACTAAAATCAACCTATTCTATAAATCAATAGTAGGGAAGTAAATTAGAATAGGAAGAAAATGGCTAATAGTATACTTACACAACACATAGTAGCTTTTTGATTATTCAGTATTCCTACCCTTCTACCACATAAAACTGATGCATACAAATGTTATTATCAAGTGGTACAGTATCTCTCTAAAGCAGACAAAAAAATTTCTTGTAACAGAGAGCAACACTTTAACCCAAATTTTTTTTTTAGTATATAAACAAACTAATATAAAGAAATCACAATTTTTCCATTATTGCACACAGAATCACAGTAAAAATTTCCTTGTGATTTTAAAGGTAGAGTACCAATGGTCTGGAGGAAAGATCATGAAGAAGACAGGATAAATTCATGCTAACATGACCACACACTAATGTAAGTAATAGCAGCCCTTACCTAGTATTAATTTAGGGCTTATTATTAAGCTTCTCCATACCTAAGATACAAGTTTGGGCCAAGTAGGAGAAAAGAGATTTTAAATTTAACTTGTAAACATATTAGTGCACTTACTATAAGCTATCAGACACTTGAAATTCAAATAGTCCTCAACAAATGGTGGAAGGTTCCCTAAAGCTCAATGATAGTAAACTATGGCAGCACGTGCCAAGAGGTTACAGCCTGGTCAAATTCAGTATGTATGTATGTATGAATTTTAAAGATTTATTTATTTACTTGAGAAAAGAGCATGAGAGAGAGCACATGTGAGTAGGGGGAGGGTAGAAGGAGAGGGAGAATCTCAAGCAGACTTCCAGCAGAGCACAGAGCCCAATATGGGGCTGGATCTCACAATCTTGAGATCACGACCTGAGCCAAAATCACGAGTGAATGGTTCACCAACAGAGTGTCCCAGGTGCCCCTAAATTCAGTATTTAGAAGTGTTATTATATCTGCTGGGAACACAAATAGAAATGACAAGTAATGTTTTTACTGAGATAATTCTGTCTTGTTTTATTTTTGTTTATCCAAGCAAAAATTCTGCAAATGTATTTTATTTTATTTTTTGAAAGGTTTTATTTATTTATTTGACAGAGAGAGAGCAGCAGAAGGAGAAGCAGACTCCCCACTGAGCAGGGAGCCCGATGTGGGGCTCCATCCCAGGAGCCGAAAATAGATGCTTAACTGACTGAGCCACCCAGGCAACACTGAAAGTATATTTTAACATATTCTGGTTTCATATATAATACACATATAAATATCAGTTTGTAAACCTACACCTTCTTATAAATTACGGTAAGCATTAATTGGATCACTTATGTCTGCCATCCCCCAATCACTATGTAAGACACATTTCTGTCTAATGGTTTGGATCAGAAAAGAGAAGTATTTTCTGGGTTTGAAAGAGATACTTTTAAAATATGATTATTCATGAAATTCCGAGATGAAATTCTACTACTGAAGGTTTTTAAATCCTTATTATTAATACAGGACCAAAATAATATTTATTTTATATGGTAGAGCATCCCAAGGCAATGCACCAAAAATAAAGAAAGATCTGTCTAAATATGTATTGAGATAAAATTTTCAAATTATTCTATCTCATTCTATTGGACAATAGCAAGGCCATAATCAAATACAATATATTAGAATCAAAGAATCTTAAAAATCTGACAAATTGAAATGACCTTTAAGTATCACCATCTGTTCTAACCACCAACCAATGTTCAAACTTTCTATAAAATGTCTGCGAAATAATTACCCCTCAATGCCAAGTGACACCAGTCATATAGAACTCTACTACTTCCCTTCCCAGTCAATTACATTTAGGCAGAACTCTTATCAGAAAGTTGTTCCTGAGAGCTAAAAATATCCTACCCATAGCTTCAGCTCATTAGTCCTGGTTTTCATTATTGGTGCCAACTGCCAAGTCTACTTTCTCATCTACATCATAGTTTTTCAATGATTTGAAAACAACTTCAAATATCTCAGTTTTTTTCAGTCTCCCTAATATGATAATGATTTTAATGATCTCAATTGTTCTTATTTATCTCCCCTGAAAATATGACTAGCACAATGCAGAAATCTCTGTAAGTCTTGCTTTAAATATCATTCTATTAAGTGAAGTAATAAACATAAAATTGGTAAAATAAAAATATTAATTTAAGTAAGTATATATACTCATTTGTATCATGTATATTGTTTACATGTAATACATATATATGTATATAAATCATTACTGTATTATCTATTTTTTTCCCTCAAATGTTCTCTACCAGACTGTGTTTCCCCCATCCTATACTTGCACAGATGATTTCTGGGCAAAAGTGCAATTTATACGTCCATCTATCTTTTTTAGTTTCAGTCCATTACTTTGACCCTTCAAGATCATAGTGGATACTAATTCTGTCTCAGATATTCATTATATGTCCCCAAGTCACACAATTCTCAGTTTGGATAAGTACCTCCTCCATACAGTCTTATTTTAGTCATTGATAAAATGTTAAACACGATAAGGCCAAAATTTCATCAGGAAACATCATCCAGGTTGGAAATGTTTCATTAATTATCCAGTTGTTAACTTATCTAGTTGTCCCTATACTGAGACTATACTTGTAAATATGGTCCATAGGGACTATATAAGTTATATTCAAATTCCTTAACAAAATCTAAATATAAGATTTATAAGAGCCAAAAATCTTTGGGTTTTTATTCACTCTTTAAACAATTTTTTATTGTATGTATACTTTGTGCCACGCACTAAATTGATATCATCTCTGGTGACTGAGTCAATTAGATGCTACTCCCAAGAAGCTTACAATCTAGTGGGGAAAGCAAAAATTATAATTGATGATTGCCATAGTATTATAAACATGATAGACAATTAGGGAAATATGGAAGTATAGAGTATAATTATCTAAATCAAATTATCAGATTAGGAAAGATTTCCCAAAGGAGATAGGAAGGTTTGAGTTTGAGGTCACTGTGGGTCAGTCAGATTAAAATCTGGTTATATGGGTGTGGTGCTCTTCAGAGAGAGGTCTAGGCCAGGCACACAGACTTAGGTGTCTTAAAAAGAAAACCACTGGCTCAAAATGGTGTCACTTCAGTCAAGTCACCAAATATGGACCTAATACCTTACCTGACTACATTTCAACCTACCCTAAAAATATAGTGTTAACTGGTCAGTCAGGAATTTCCTGATCAGCATCAATGAGTAATCTGTCACATGTGCCCTCTACATCCCCCAAAAGATGAGGTAATCCACCCAACAAAATCCCTTGCCCTTCCCCTTAAGGGAAGGTAGCCTTGCCTGAAGCAATCCTTTCTTTTGCTAATAACTTCTTACCACATTGTCCTTCCCATAAAAACCTTCCATTTTGGATAACTCTTCAGAGCATCTCTCTACTTACTAGATGGAATACTGCCCAATTCTTGAATTTCTTAATAAAGCCAACTAGATCTTCCAGTTTACTCAGCTGAATATTGTTTTCTAAGAAGAGTCAACATGAAAGATGATACTTATAGCCACAGATTTGGACAAGACCACTGGGGCATTAACTAAAGATAAAAGGAAAGCGTTGGCATTTCAGGTAAAGGAAAGCATACTTCCAAGAGGTGTGAAAGATCAAGTGTATATGAGACCTGACTCATATATGTTGGGGTGGGAGGGGGGCTGGATAAAAAGACACAGATGGAGGTGTCAGAGGTCATAAGCAAGAGCTGTGTGTGTGGAGCCAAGAAATGTGCAGCCAAGAAATGAGCCAGAGGCCAGTTCAGCAAGAGCTTCTTCTATGGAGCCACAGAAAGCTATGGAGGCTCTTGAAGGGTTCTAAGCGTTAGATTTACTTGCCTAGATTGAAGATTTAGAACACATCCTCTAGGGTCAGTGTCCAATATGAATTGATGGAGGGAGACAAGAAGGAAGACTAATAAAGAGTTCATGAAAATGGGTGGAGAGAAGTAATTAACGCAGTGCCCACAGGGAAGTGAAAATGAAGGACATACTCTGGAGGTGAGAAAGATGGAATTGAGAAGTCTTGGACACTTCTGAATTTGAGACGCTTCAGTAGAAAGAGAAGGTCTAAGCATTTTGGTTGGTAAAAGAGGTAGTGGTGTCATTTCCTAGATAATGCATTTCCTAGATAAGGAATGCATCACTCCTGTATCAGGAGTGATGGGGAGGATTTCTGAACTCAGGTGTTATCATTTGAAGTTGAGTTTGAGGTCAAAATAGGATAGGATTTCTACCTGGCTAGGTAGGAAATATTGAATGTATGGATATGGCATTCTTCCAAGAAGTCTGAGATGGACATAGCGCCTTAAGAGCTAACAGTAGTTAGCCTTAAGAGCTAACATGGTAGTTACAGCCATAGATTGGGATGGAATCACTCAGGCCGACTGTATAAAAAGAGGAGAGACCAATAAATGAAGGTTAACATCAAATTCAAGCTATAAATAAAAAGCTTACTGTATCCAAGGACTTAATCAATTTTTTTCTCATTTATAGTTTATTTCTTATATCAATGTGTTTTAAATTTCTAAAGTTTTTGAAAGGAAATTTATCAGAAATCTTGTCAGTGTGGTACTACTGCTTCATTTATAACCATCAAAAATAATAGCATAAATTTATGTTACAGCATCTCAAAACAAAATGAGTTAAAAAAATATAGTAAAAGAGCCAGTAAAAGTTTATGATACAATTCAAGCTCAACATCAAAATTAAACCCTAGAATTTTAAGGACCCCAAGTCTTCTATTTCTTCATTTTAAAACCTTTTTAGTTTTGGTTGGGGGACAGAATATTGTTACAATAGTAAAATGGGAAATTTTTGCTCATGTTTGCAATACTCACACATTAACTGCATGTGTGTATACAACCTCATTGCTTCCTCAACTCTATTCAAAAAGAAAAAAAAAAAAATGTAAATAAATAAAAATACCACGGAGCGAGATCTCACCATATTGAAAAGCATTATGGTGGTCTGTACCTAACTTTCATAATCTCAAATATTCCTCTTAGTCAAAATGTTTTTATACTCTATCAACTTATATGGGCTAACTGGATCATTCTCCAAGGTACAAAGGATCTGCATATTCTTTCACAGTACATTATCATAGCTGAGATTCTTAATCTGGATATTCCAAGGAATTATGTATAATGGATCCAAACACAGCCAGAGAAAACGCTATTGTCTTCTGAAGTTCATAATTTAGTGTCAATAAATCAAAATTCTTATAAAATGCTCAAACAAAAAAAAATACATAAATCTTATTCTCCAAGGCACGCCTGTTTTTTAATAAGTCAGATTTTTGGCAGCATCACCATGGCAACTGTTAATAAAGTTTTATCTAGTCTCCTAATTATAATAAAATAAAATAAATAAAATAAAAAGTTTAAATTCCATGGTAGAAAATTTCAAAAATAAAATTTCAATTAATTACACAATGTATTTAAAACACCATGATATGGGCTTACCAAGTGTATGTTGGTCCTTCTATTTGTCATTTTAAATGTTCAGCAAGAGAACCTTATTGTTTCATTCTTAACCTACTAGATTTAACTTTAAAAATCTGTCTTAAATAACTATTGACATTGTAAACATATAGCCAGTTTATATATAAGACAATTTAATAGCATAATTCTGAAAAGGGACAGAATGCCTTCTAAAGGACTGTTGTAAGCTACATGGTAGTGAGGGGTATCTGGGTGCCTCTGTTGGTTAAGCAGCGGACTCTTGGTTTCTGTTCAGGTTGTAATCTCATGGGTCGTGAGACTGAGCCCCATGTTGGGCCCCACAATCAGGGGGTAGTCTGCCTGAAGATTTGCTCTCTCTGCACCTCCCAAATAAATAAAATAAATCTTAAAAAAAGGGGGGGGCATCTGGGTGGCTCAGTGGGTTAAGCATCTGCCTTCGGCTCAGGTCATGATCTCAGGGTCCTGGGATCGAGCCCCGCATCAGGCTCTCTGCTGAGCAGGGATCCTGCTTCCCCCTCTCTCTCCGCCTGCCTCTCTGCCTACTTGTGATCCCTCTCTCTCTGTCAAATAAATAAATAAAATCTTAAAGTCTTTAAAATCTTAAAAAAAAAAAAAAAAGATACACGGTAGTTTTAAGACTTGCTGTTGCCATCTTCCGAACTCTTTGATTCATGACATTTGATTGAGGGTTGGGGTGGGGGGCAGGCAAGAGGTAGTGGAAGAGAGTTCTATCAGCTTCCACATATAGAGAAACCTGACTGATTGAAGCTGGCGTGACCCACACACAGAGTCACCATGACTGTAACATGTATGCAACAGTCTGTATCAATATGCCAACATTCATCAATAAAAAATACAAAAAGAGCTAAAATATGAGAATGTATCCTTTCACTTGGGAGGAGTAAGGCCTGACAACAACCATTTTTCTAACAGGCTTATCTCCTGGTTGTGACACAAAAACTCTGAACACTGAAGAATAGTAATAATTGCAGATGGTGATTATTCCTAAACCTGCCCCACCAGATACTTCATATCCAACAGGGCAGACAGCTAAGGAGGGACACATGAATGTAACTCAGGGCCATCCCGTAATACACACAGAAATCTGGCTCTGACATCAGACTCTGCAGCACTGAAATAAGTAGGACTAATAAACTTGAAAACCAAGAGATACTTCTAAATCGGGAACTTTATTTAATGCTAACCTATATGTACATCATGATACTGTCTCTAGACTTCCAGTCTCACATGGTCAGACAGATATCCATACTGAAAAACCAATTCTAATATCCTTTCTTAACAAAATAAACTTCCTATCTTAACAAAATAAACTTCCTATCTCATACGGAATATCTACAAAACTATCATGGTCTATCTTTAAATAATGTTGATTCTGAGATGTCACCCATGATCAATATGACATTTAAAAAACATCTTAATTAAAAAATGACCTGTAACAACAAATTAATTTTTATTCCAGATCACTGCATATGTGATCTTATTACCTAAAGATCCCTTATATTTATGAAAGTATTTACTTACAAACTCTTCAACTGCTCTAACCATTAGGTATTATAAAAAATATACTGTTATTCACGAGTAATATTAACCATTCTTATTAAAAAAAAAAAAAGTCCAAACCACAAAAGGAGGAGTTGGTGTTTCAGATTTAGATTTTGTTTTTACAAATAACTTCAAATTTAGTGACATATTTTTTGAAAAATATCCTTTTTTGAAAAATATTTGAAATATTTGAAGAAATGCTCCTTTTTTGAAAAGGAAAAGTATCCTTTTTTGAAAAATATCCTATTTTGAAAAAAAAAATTTCCAATCTAAGCCCTTTGCAGAAAAATATTGATATAGAAAACTGATCTACCATGTGAATTTTCTTCTTCCATGCATCAACATAAATGAAATATACCTTAAAAATCATACTTTAGCTAATTTTTAAACTGATATTCATTTTTAGGAATTTTTAAAACCATCTTTTTGAACTGCTGTTGCTCAAAACATGGAATTTCAGTATCCAATTATAGCTCCATATTTAGGGTAAGAAGGAAATAGTAATTTTTTTCCTAATTTTATAAAATATGTACATAAATTATGTAATCCTAGAGCATGAACAAAACTTTATTAAACTTTATCTTAAGCACTAGGAACTAGCTATCACATTCTAAACCACTCTTGTGAAACCAATGGGTACACATTCTGATATGAAAAGTTCTGCTGATAAGCTTCAACAAACCACCTTACTCTGATAAAAAATGCAATAACATTTCTCCATATAATAATATAAGACATGAAGGACGTACGATGGGCATAGATATTGCTTCTTTTTCCCCTTCCCTTTCTTTGAAGACTTCTCTTTAGAATAAGCTTCTTCAACCCACAAGGAAATTAAAATAAAAAAGGCAATCGCCAATAAAAACTTCATCTTGAAAGTTAAGTTTCAGGATATCAATCTACAAGAAAGAACAAGAAAAGGTTTACATAACGTGATAACAATACGACTCTAAGGAGTATGACCATTACTACCCAAAGGACAAGTACATTTGTACATGAAATTCTCATTGCTCAAACCTATGTGGTTGGCCTTCATTATACATTTGTGAGTAAAGGTTAAATGGAGTAACGGTTCTTAGAAAATACAACCCCAAGGAGGTATAAAAGATAAGTATGCAAAATTTCTGATTTTATAGTTAGAGAAGATCGTAAATTGACATTGAATTGCACAATATTCAATATATGTTTAGAAAACTACCTGCAAGGATGTTTAACACAGTGTTAAAATGGTTTCCTCCTTCTTGTACATTTGGATTTTTTATTTCCTTTTTCAATTTCTATATATTTGAATTTTGCATGTATATTTTTTCAAATATAATAAAACTATTCTAATGACAAAGATTAAAGAATTGACAGAGATTAAAGAAAAATATTGGCATCAAAATTTCACACTTTAAATTCGTTGTTTTTATTTATACACATTAAATTTGCACCCAAAAAGGGTGCATATTGATTTAAGGTATTTTGTTGGCTTTCCCACTTTCATGATATTAAGATTCATCAAAGATGATTTTTGACTCTACATTCTAGGTAACATAATATGAAAAAAAAAACTAGCAAGTATGGTCAGACTCTTTAAAATAATCTTCTTAGACCTATTTTAATAACACTTTCTATGCTCAAATTATAATTATATTCTTGCTGGTCTGATGCATGAAGGTGAAAAAAAAAAAGAAGAATTAGGAGAACTTTAAGCATCTAGTAACACTGGAATATTTATGCAGTCCTTCATTTCCAAACCATAAATTGTTTCTCCATCATTGTTTTCTGCAGACTAAGAGATCTATCAGACTCCTCACCATTCACTTAATTCCTATCTCACCCTTATAATTTTGCCTCTCCTGTGTCATATTTTGCACCTCCCTTTCTTTCAGGAATTCTTATTTTCTTCCATTTATCCTTTACAGCACCTATGGCAAGCCAGAAGGGCTTCTTCCCAGGCCCCCTCTCCAAGGACAACAGAGGGGGCTTATCATGCCCAGAGCAACAACAGAAGGTTCTCCTCTGTCAACTTCCAGCACTGGACGTTCCCTTCCCCCATCCTACGGTGGCATCGGCTTCCACACGCCTCTGCCCACAGCAGCAGGTACTTCTCCCACCTCCACATTCTTCCCCAGGAAAACAGGAGGGCCGTCCAAACGGTTTGAAGGGTCCAGAGAAATCCAACCCTATGCTCCCTGTCTTCACCTCCAACCTTTCAAAGGGGACAGCTGCAATGACTGAAGGAGCTTCACAAAACAACGCAAAGAGCCCTCCCCGCAAATCCTGTGTTCTCCCAGTTCCCCCCAGCTCTCAGCATCCTTCCATCCGGAGTGTATCCGCGGACGCCACCTGATCGGTGCATCCCTGACTCGGCTGCCGGGCGCCCCGCGCCCCTTTACCCACGCAGGGCAGCACTCGCCTCCTCCCCCTGCACGCCGCAGTGCTCTGCGCGCCTCCACCACCCCAGGCTTGACCCGGTCCTTCCGCAGAGCGTTTATTTCCATCCCCAGACCACCGCCGCCTCCCACTGCGGGTCCTCTCCTGCCCTCCTCCCCCACCCCAGCCAAGAGCCCCCGACACTTACCTGAGGCGCCCCCGCCCGTAGCCGCCAGGCGAGGACGCGGCGGCTCGGGGCCCAGACGGCGGTGGCTTCTGGGGGTGCGGCGGGCGCAGAGCGGGGGCAGCTGCGTCCCCGCCGCCCGCGCCACCGCCGAGCTCGGCTGACGCGCCTGCTCGGGCCGCGGAGCCTGCGCCGTGGCGCCCCGCCGCCGGGCGTCCGCAGCCGCGCTCCCGGCTGCTGCGGGTCCGCGGGCCGCGCTGCCGGGAGCCAGGGACGGAGGGCTGGCGGGACGGCGGACTGGCGCGACGGCGGGCCGGGGGAGGGAAAAGGTGTTCCGACCGCGCGTGGAAGGACGTCACAGCACCTTCCCCTCCGGGCACTAGAGGGGTTTCTGTGAAATGTAGTCCCCCTGCAAGGGACTAGAACAGACGGGCGCGGGGAATGGGGGGGATGAGGACCGTTTTGATACAGAAACGGGGGGGGGTGCTTTTCAAGAGGCTGGAATTCGTTTAGGGTCAACTTTGGATCACTAGTAACAGAAACAGAATAGCAGATGACCTTCTTGGACCAGGGCGGACAGCACAGCACACAGTTTCTGTAATTTAATCATCGGACTCCTGACATCTAACGTAATCTCCGAGTCTTACCAACAATTTCTAAAAGCCTGACCTTTCTAAGCAAACGTAAATTAGTCAAAATCACTGAAATCCTGTAATCCTGCACTTGACAGTTTCAAAACCCTTGCCCTGCATTGTCTCCTTTGGCCCTCACAAGGTTTATTCCTGGGCAAGTTTTATGTCGTCATTCCCGTTTTGCAGATGAAGAAAGTGAAGTTCAAATACATTAAGGGATTTATTTAGTGTTACATATTTTGAATGGAATTTACCAGAGACTCAGTCTGATGTTTACAGTTTTGAGTCAGGTATGACCTTGGCCTTCTGGTAGCCAAGTGTTGGTTGTGGTCGTTTTCTAAGAAGCCTTTCATTTGACAAAGCACCTTTGGGTGGCAAACCTTTCCCATTACCTCTTGATGGTAGAGCTAATTGACTTTTTTTTATTAAGAAAGCATTGTCTCAGGGGCACTTGAGTGGCTCAGTCAGTTAATTGTGGGACTCGATTTTGGCTCAGGTCATGATCTCATGCTGGTGGGATGGAGTCCTATGTTGGGCTTTGGGCTCAGCAGGGAGTCTGCTTGAAATTCTCTCTCCTCACTCTTCCCCTCTGCTACTCCCCCTTTGTGGGTGCTCTCTGTCTCTCAAATAAATAAATCTTAAAAAAAAAAAAAAAAAAAAAAAACATTGTCTCAGGTGAGCACCACTTTGCATTGTACATTTTAACCTACACATGTATTCACTAATAAATACTTCAACCCATATCTATGCCAGGAAGGGAATATTTCCTATGTATAACCATGTTCTATAAGCTCACAAAGTGTTCTGCTGCCTAAGGTTAGCATTTGATCATTATATTATTGAAAGAGCTATCTTGGGCGCCTGGGTGGCTCAGTGGATTAAAGCCTCTGCCTTCAGCTCAGGTCATGATCCCAGGGTCCTGGGATCAAGTCCCGCATTGGGCTCTCTGCTCAGCAGGGAGCCTGATTCTCCGTCTCTCTCTGCCTGCCTCTCTGCCTGCTTGTGATCTCTGTCTGTCAAATAAATAAGTAAAATCTTAAAAAAATAAATAAATAGTTATCCTATTGGAGTCTCCAAATTGGATCAGGATAGGATCTTGGATTTTACAAGTATACAAAGGAGAATTTCATTGATCATATAAGTTTAATAAGATATAAGTTTTGGCGAACAAGTCATGTAAGAAAGTGAACGGGAACAGAATTTGCTACCACAAGATATATGTCTTTGGAATAAGGATTACTTTGAGCTGATTATTTTTACAAAACAGCAGACATAAGCTCTGAAAACTGGGTTAAAAAGTTACCTTTTTGTAAAAAAAAAGTTCACATTTATAAGGGAAGTCTCCATTTGCAAGGGTGTTTCTCTTTCTCTGTTTCTGTCTCTGTCTCTCTCTCTCTCTGTCTTTCTCCCTCTCTCTCTATACCAGGGAGAAAAGGAGGGTGACTAAATTTCTAGAAAGTCTTGTTGATGGAGAAGTTACTGACTTAAATCTATATAGCAGCATACCCTTATTTACTGTGTTATTCCTGGTAACCTCCATAACTGGCCTTCCTGACAACCTCTTGCCCCCCAATATCTTCTTTTGTCTTTAGTAGTAAATGGTATTTAAGACCATGGCTTGGGCCATTTTAGAGAGTTACTCAGTTTTCCTGGATGCCTCCCAAGTATATAAGAAGTATACATGTTATTAAACTTTTGTTTGTTTTTCTCCTGTTAATCTTTTATTAAGGGAGAGGACAGGGGAGGTGGTTCTTAGCCAAGAACCCAGAAGGGTAAAGGGAAATTTTTTTTCATCCCCTACAGAAGGATAAAAGAAAAGTTTCATGCAACCAAGGGAGTTCAGAAGTCAAAGAAAACCATTAACTTTGTTTTCTCATAATCAAGGTATCACTAAAAGTTTGGAATAATAGGATATTCAGATTCCTGTAATGAAATATACCCACCTTTTGCTTACAAAAATCTTAGGAACACATTTAGAAGAGTTTATGTGTGTAAATACCTAAAACGGACTGGTTTACCTCCCCTAGTATTATTTTGTAATTATGCCATTTATGGATGTATTATTGGAGAATTAGTTATTTATAAGAAAAGCATGTCCAACTGTTTAGATATGTTTGGGTTCATTTTCTTTTGCCCAAAGTTTAGAAAGTACAGTTGGTGACCTAGAAAGACCTCTTCCAGGCTTGTGAAGCTATGAAGTTCAGAATTTTGAATATTTTCTATGAAGATGATCAAGTCACCTGTATTTACATAGCTTTTTTTTTTTTTGTATTATGTTGTTGAAGGGAAACCTTCCCAATAATGTCATGAAATAATCTGTTTTTCCCCAATCCTATCAAGAGTTGGTCTACTTTCTCTATTTTTCTTTAAATCTTCCTTCACTGTTTTAGTAATTTCACCCAGGTATATAGCTTTCAGTATCATTGTTGATTACTCCCAAATTTATTTCTCCAAACTGGACTTCTTTCCAGAACTCTAGACTCAAATATCCAATTGCCTTCTCAATGTCTCAACTTGCACATTTAATAAACACTTTGTACTCAACACATCCAAAATGGAGCTAATGTTCTTCTCCCCCAAATCTGCTCCAACTCAGTCTTCTTCTTAATTGATGACAACCACTTCCTTCCAGTTGCTTAGGCCAAAAATTCTTTAAAGTTGTTCTTGATTCCTCTCTTAGTCTCCCTTCTCACATCCAAACTATGAGGAAACTGTTTCTCACTATTTTTACTATAACAAACATGGACTGAGTCACCTTCATCTCTAAGTTGGATTATTGTAATAGCTTCCTGTCTGCTCTCCTTGCCTCCACCATTGGTCTCCCCTATCCTCTAATATTCTCAGCACAGCAGCCAGAAATGTTTAAAACAAGTCATATGTCAGATGATGTCATTCCTCAACCCAGAACCCAGCATACTGATCTTGCTGCTTCTCCAACTTGTCAATGCCACACGGAGCCCACCTTAGGTTGTTGGCTACAGCTGTTCTCTTTTGCTTAAAATGCTCTTCCTCCAGACAATCATGTCTAGTTCCCTAATTTCTTCAGTTGTTTCTGAGATGTAACCCTCTCAAGGACATTTATCTAATATTTTTTTAAAGTGAAAACTGTCCCCTCTCCAAGGATTTCTGATCCCGTTTTTCCTGCTTTTCTTTTTCTTTTTCATAGTACTTATTGCCTTTTCGTACATTACATGACTTATTAATGTATGTGTTGCTTCTCTTTCCACACTAAAATGTAAGCTTAATGAAGGGAGAGGTTTGTGTCTGTTTTTGTCAATTGATATTGCCCAAGCACCTAAAACAAGGTTGACTGAGTGAATCTTGGCCTAGTTGCTTAATCTCTTTAAATGTTGTGTTTTCTTATCAGTAAAATGAAAAGAACAGTACATAAGTTGCAGATTGTTCTAAGAACTAAACAGAATTTTATTTGCTTAATGGAATGATACATTTTTTTTATTAATAAGATCCTGTTGTACATTTCTTTCTGCTTGTTTGTTCCTTTACTTACATCTACCTGGAATCATTTTAGGAAACCTAGCTCAACATATCCAATAAGAACCCTATTTCTTATGTACCCAGCTTTATGTGGCTTATAATATCTATTTTACTTGAAAATCAAATGTAAATGCTGTCCCAAATATCTTGTGTTAGATTGAGTAGCCAAACATTAAAAGAAAAGACAAGTTTCTTGCCATATTATTTGTTTATATGACATAAGCACTTAACACTCTTGCTATGGCCTTAAGTAGCTTTAAAACATTAGTCTGGAATATGTACATTTATTCCCTTTTTATTTTTTCTCTATGCAGGTCATGCTGATTTATTAACATTAGTCCAAATTGTAAGTCATAATGAGATTTTTCATCATAACTTCAGTCCAAATTCTATTATTACCACCACAGATTTTTAAGAAAAGCATGTCCAGCTCCTTTATTTTTCCCCATTTTATTGAGATACAATTGACCTACAATATTGTATAAGTTTCAGGTGTATAACATAATAATTTGATATCTGTATATATAAAGTGATTATTACTATATCCATCACCACACAGACTTCACACATTTTTTTTCCTTGTGAGGAGAACTTTTAACTTTCAAATATACAATATACTATGTTAACTATAGACATCGTGTTGTGCTTTCCATCCCCAGAACTTACTTACCTTAAAACTGAAAGTTTGTACCCTTTGGCGCTTTTATCCAGTTCTTCCACTATGTCCAGCTATTTTATTTGTTTGTTAATCAATTTATTTTAAGTAGGCTCCACACCCAATGTGGGGCTTGAACTCACAACTCTGAGGTCAAGAGTAGCAGGCTCTACCCGCTGAGCTAGCCAGGTAACCCCATGTCCAGCTACTTTAGATGTGTTTTTCCCCAATTCATCATCTTTAAAAATGATTCAAAAATTGATAATGGGACTAAAATATAAAGGGAAGATTACAACAGAGAATAATTGGATAATGTGTCAGTTATTCAGAATCTCTTAAGTACTATTCACGATTTCAGAAGAGAACAAAATTTGTATTAGGAAATTTCAATGAGCAGTCAATTTTAACGTACTGGAATAACAAAAACAATACTTGACAGCCCAAGATCACTTCCATGTTTTTTCAAATAGTCTATTATCCTTAAAATGTTCTCCAATCTCCTAATTATTTTAAAACTAACTTTTAAATGATAGCCACTTTTTATTGATTAATTGCAAGAAATGTCATTGAATTATGCTTTAAAAACTTCAAGATATCTTGGCAAGTTATTGTCATACTTGTATTTTTGATGAGAAACCAAAGGCTTCAAAGATAAATTCACTCATATAGTATAATAGAGTTGGAAGGTGAGGAGATGGGATTGTCCCATCTTTAACATCCTGTAAAACATTAAGAGTCTGATTCTGAGGGGCACCTGGGTGGCTCAGTCTTTAAGCTTCTGCCTTTGGCTCAGGCCATGATCCCAGGGTTCTCCGATCCAGCCCCACATCGGGCTCCCTGCTCTGCAGGAAGCCTCCTTCTCCCTTTCCCACTCCCCCTGCTTGTGTTTCCTCTCTCGCTGACTCTCTCTGTCAAATAAATAAATAAAATCTTTAAAACAAAAACAAACCAAAAAAACAAGCAAACAAAAAGACTTTGATTCTGGTTGCATATAGGTGACTTAAAGCAGCTTGGTTTTCAGACATACACATGGCTTATACAGACTATAGACTAGGAAGCTGGAGTCAAAGAGACTGTTGTAGTATAGATTCAGGCTCTTACTTCCAAGTCCAGGTTAGGCCTACATATGAACTAACGTGAGAATCACTTTTCCCTTATTTTTTTTTTGTTTGTTTCACATAATGGCAATAATACTAATTATCATTATTGATTGAGGTGTGCTATTTCTCAGATATATGCAAAGCATGTTACCTTCATTATCTCCTCAACAACTTTATGCGGTCAGTACTATTTTTGTTACAATTTATAGATGGAGATTCAGAGGCATCATACAGCTCTTACAGATTTTGCTAATAACTTTGCTAATAAATGATTGCGAGAACTATACGCTTAAGAATGTCTAATTCTGGAAACTGGCCCTTAAAATATTTGTGTGGGTGTGTGACTGCAAATTATATATTCAATCATATCCCATGACACCTAGAATAACATTTATATGCAACCAAAACACCACATTAATTGTAATGTAATTTTGAGAAGATAAAATAAGAACTCTGAGTAAGATCTTCCTGTTTATGAATTTGAGCATTGTACCGTTTCATCTAATTGAGGAACAGTTCCGAACAATTAAAGGTCTCCTGTACCATCTATCAATCCATCATCAGCCCTTACTCCCATGGAGAAAAACAATCTGCGAATGGATGTGCTGGGACTAAAAATAGATCAAGATTTTAATGTTCTGTCAGAATATTTACTGCAAAAATGCCTACATGATATGATATAGTTTTTAGATAAATCAGATATATGACCCCTATGCTTAGGGGAAAAAAGACAAAAAATTACTGACCTCTATGGAAATAACATGATACTGTTACTGTACTTTAAGAATGTGCTTTAGGGAAAAACAAATAAGCCTATTATTTAGTGTCATCAAGGCTAGTCCAATAGCAATTATATCTAAATTATTGATTTTAGCCAAAGCTCTTTGCATCCAGGTAGATATTACAGAATAACTGTCATCCAAAGTTATTTTATAGTTAGCACATGATAGGTTGGCTCATTCAGGACTGCTCAAAGTCATACCTTCTTCTGGAGCAATAGTAACAATTATTACAGCAGAAGAATGTACTACTAAGAGACCCACAGATCTTCCGGTCAGATGGGATCTCTTTTAAAAGTACCTGCAGTTTTAACCAAGTCTGAGAAAAGTTAGAGTTGCCTCTTTTGACAAGCTTTGAATCAGCCTATCAGAATTGCTGCAGATCTGAGAGGTCACGCTTTCCTCCAGCAGCCAGGAATTCAACTCTTAAATGTTTATGACAACTGACCCTCTTCTCCAGTATCCAAAGCAAATATGTCACATCAGTTTAAAAAGCAATCCAAGAATCTCTTTTTTCAAAACCTGAAACAATGTCAGGTTTGACTTTTTGTTATTGTCTCTCTTTTTTTAAAGACATAGTTGAACAATTAATATGGAAGTACTGTGTATGATCATTATTAAAAATTTATTCCTCCAGGTTTTCTAATATCAAGTTAGAGCAACTGAAAGTTCAAAGCATGCAAATCATAGATTCTAAATCTATGCCTTTGTGGCAAATGTTTCATATTTACCACACCAGTAAACCCCATTTATAATTTATGTATATGGCATAAGAGATGATGCATAAGAACCAACATTCTATTTTAGCAGGTTTCTTTTAAGAATAAGCAAGTAAATGCATAATGATCCTACGAATACTAAAGGTAAGTTATATAAAGAAAACCATGGTATTTATCAAATTATTATGGTTTAAAGTAAAATATTAAAATCAGGCTCACCAAGGAAATTAAGTTCACGTCATTATTCACACTTAAGTTTGCTGTGGATTGTAAGGTTTAAACCCAAGTTTTAAAACTTGTTTTATCAATAGAATTTATATATAGCACTGGTGTAGGAGAAAAACATTTGTTCTAAGGCAGCAGGGTCAACAGAAGGGATGAGGGGTGACAGATAAAGACCCAGTTCTGAGACTGGCTTGGTTGGGAGAGAGAAGCCAAAAGGATAGTCAATAAAGCATTGGGTTGACTTAGGGGAAAATGGGATCAGAATAAAATAGATATGGGGCGCCTGGGTGGCTCAGTGGGTTAAAGCCTCTGCCTTGGGCTCAGGTCATGATCCCAGGGCCCTGGAATCGAGCCCCACATTGGGCTCTCTGCTCTGCAGGGAGCCTGTTTCCCTTCCTCTCTCTGCCTACTTGTGATCTCTGTCTATCAAATAAAGAATACATGAAATCTTAAAAAAATAGTAATAATAAAATGGGTAAAATCTCTCAATTGGCATTTCCTAAAGTATATTCTGTGCAACATTAGGCTTCAGTATGCTTCATGAGAAAATAGAAATAGTCAATGAATAAACAAACTTGGAAATTTTTGTCTATTGTACCTACTCAGATTTATAGTCTTTTAACATATTCCATGTTTTGCTACGTCATAAAGAAACACATTAATGTCATAATATCTCTGTAACATGTTTGTCCAAGGTTTTTTTTTTTCTTTTTTTTAATGCCACAAGTTTAAATTTCTATAGACCTAGAGTTCCAAGAAATAGTATTCAGAAAAGGCTGCTCTATAAAAAACAAAAACAAGGGACGCCTGGGTGGCTCAGTTGGTTAAGCGGCTGCCTTCGGCTCGGGTCATGATCCCAGGGTCTTGGGATCGAGTCCCACATCGGGCTTCTTGCTCGGCGGGAAGTCTGCTTCTCCCTCTGCCTCTGCCTGCCTCTCTGTCTGCCTGTGCTCACTCTCTGACAAATGAATAAATAAAATCTTTAAAAAAAAAAACAAAAAAACAAAAACAAACAATACAAAACAAGCAGTATAAGAATAAGCTCCTGATAGAGTATAGGGATGGTGAAAACAATGGTTTTTGTGTTTATATAAGAATAGACTATTAGCTAAAATAAGAGACTAGTGGCACAGTGCCTAAAAGGATTTTAGAGTAATCATGGCCTCAGGTGAAGGACTAGATGAAATGAAGTACATGAAAGTAAACAGAAATGATGAAATCTTGTAGATATTCTGGAGAGACAATGGAGAACTCTTAATTCAGAAAGTTTATGCAATAGTTTATACAAATAGTTCTAGAAAGTATAAAACATGGTAATTTCCTTAACGGGCTATCCCTCTGTGAGAGCCATAGCAAATATAGATTTGAAAAACTACAAGCAACATGAGAGAGTTCAACATCTAGCATTAAATCTTGAGGGTGCTAATAGTAAATGAAGTGGATAGTCAATAATAATGAGCAAAAAATCTTCACTCAGGTGTAGGGTCTTTGCCAAGAGCAAGAATAGAGGGCAGCATGGCTAGCAAAGAGAAAAATGAGAACTTAGTAACAATAGAAGGGAAGGAAAAGTTCCACAATGATTCCAAGACTTTAGCCTTAGAAAAAGAAAGTTCTAGCTTCACTAAAAATGACCAAGATGGGGTGCAGGTCCACAGTGGTCACACCAAAGAATATCATGTCCATCAATCAATATAAATGAGTCAAACACAATATTACTCCCTCTTTTAAATGCACCGCTTCCCAAGAATGTAACTTAAGAGTATTATCATTACAACAAAAAAATTCATGTACCAGGCATTCATGGCCTCCTGAGAGTGAGTTATTAACTGGCTCAAGGCTATGAAGGAAGGATTGCCATTTTTCATGAAAATGATGCCTGAGTTCGGTTTTATAAAATCAATATGCCAGACTGACCAAAGGGAAAAGGGAATTCAAAACAAGTAGAAAAACATGTGCGAGACATAGATGTAGATTACATGATATATCCATATTTCTATAGTTTTATTTTGCTGGAATATAAAGAGTTAATGACATGAGGAAAAGACAGGGGACGGAAAACAAAGCTAGAGAAATTAGGATGGGCCAGATTATGGAGGGCCAAATATACAACGATGTTCATTTCCTAGGCTATATTTACATTTATTTTTATTTTTTTTAAGATTTTATTTATTTATTTGACAGAGATCACAAGTAGGCAGAGAGGCAGGCAGAGAGAGAGGAGGAAGCAGGCTCCCCGCTGAGCAGAGAGCCCGATGTGGGGCTTGATCCCAGGACCCTGGGATCATGGCCTGAGCCGAAGGCAGAGGCTTTAACCCACTGAGCCACCCAGGTGCCCCTATTTTTATCATTTAAATTCAATTAGCCAACATGTAGTACATCATTAGTTTCAGATGTAGTGCTCAATAATTTATCAGTTGCATATAACACCCAGTGCTTATCACATCATGTGCCCTCCTTAATTAGCAGCAAAGTGGCTTAAGAAAAGGGAATTACAGGATCAGATTTGTCTTGTAAAATGATTACTTGAAGCCATTTAGAGACAATGATAAGAGACAAAACAAGGAACAAGAAGACCACAGAGGAGGTTGTAAAAGTATACAAGATAATATGGGTCCAAACATGAAGAAAGTCTTGGAAAATAAAAGAAGCCAGAAATTATAAGAGATATCTATGAAGCAAAATTCCCAGGATGGGTGATGATTAGATGTTGAGGAATGCATAATGGAACATGACAGGTTGAAGATGGCAGAACCAAGCATGTGGTTGACCAAAAACATAAGAATAATGATGTAGTTATTTTGTGTATTTTGCTTGTTTTATTTCAGTTCAGTGGCCGAAACAGGAATATAAATTATGGTTAGTCAGTTTCAAGGAATAACGTTTTAATTAATATCCTGAGCTACACTGCTCCTTTCTTCTTCTGCTATATCCCTTTGATAAAATTCCAATCCTGGGTAAACCCAAGAACCTGAATTTTCCAAAACTGAATGAACAGAATAATTAATTAACAGTAGCTTAAAGGACATTTATACTAGATTGGCCCTTTAAAAGTACAACAATATTACTATGTTTGATCTTGTTTTCCATAGTTATTTCATACATTCTCCATTCTCCTCAAACCTCCATGCATCCCACTTCCTCCCTATTCTCAACTCACGAGAAATTGGAAGCCATGAGAATGGATATTCCTCAAGGTTTATTCAACAAACCTGCTTATGATAAGAACTTTTCTTTTCCCTTCCATTCAGTTAGATAAAACATTTCTTCTTCTATGCTTCTTGTCCTCTCCAAGATCAATTCCCTCACCTGTTCTTTGAATTTTATCACCTGTGTGATACGCAGGAAGTATAACACATCGATTCTCTTCTCTCTTTACTTTCACCTTCCCTTTCTCTACTAACTCGATTGTTAAACATACCAAGGCCTTCAGATATTTAAAAACAGAAACCTTCTTCAGAAAGGCTAAGTAATCCACAATAAACTTCAATATCAAATAAAAATAAAGCAGTGCATAAAAAGCATTCTGACTCTGAAGCTCTGCATCTACAGTTTTGCTTTCTTCTTTGGCTAGAACTTTCTTTCTCTCCCTTTCCATGATCAACTTTACTATGTAGAGGAAGAACATTAGAATCCCTATTGATTGGAAAGTATTTGACCCAAGTTCAAAATCATATTACTTTGCTAGGACCATCATAACAAAATAACAACAGAAATTAATCTTCTCACAGTTCTGGGGGCTGGAAGTCCAAGATCAAGGTGCCAGCAGAGTTGGTTTCCTTTAAAGTCTCTTTTGTTGGCCCACTTGCTGCCTCTTCATATGGTCATCCCAATGTATGCACACATGTCCCTGGTGTCCCTTCTCTCCTCCTCTTCCTCCGCCCCCTCCCTCTTCCTTCTCTTCCTCCCCTTCCTCCTCCTCTCCTCCTCCTCCTCCTCCTCCTCCTTCCTTCTCTTCCTCCCCTTCCTCCTCCTCTCCTCCTTCTTCCTTCTCCTCCTCCTCCTCCTCCTCCTCCTCCTCCTCCTCCTCCTGCTGCTGCTGCTTCTTCTTCTTCTTCTTCCTCTTCTTCTTCTTCTTCTTCTTCGATTTTGATTTTTAAGTAATCTCTATACCAAACATGGGGCTCAAACCCACAGCCCAGAGATCAAGAGTCACATGCTCTACCAACTGATCTGCCAGGCAACCCCCCACTCCTGCCTTTTTTCCCCCTCCCTCTTCCTGTAAGAACACTAGTCTTATTGGATTACAGCTTCTTCCTAACCATCTCCTTTTAATTTAATCACCTCTTTAAAGATCTTATCTCCAAATATTGTTACATTCTCAGGTATGAGGGCTTGGGACTTCAATGCAGACATTTGGGAAGGAGCATAATTTAGCCCGTGACACTATACACAGATATAAAACAGGAGCACAGTGAAGACTCTCACAACTTTATTGACTACTTAGATATTGTTTATTAATGTATTTTCTTATTGTTAAGGTAGAGGGAAAAGTTTCAGACCTACTGTTTTGGACTTTGGACATAATACCTAGAGATAGATGTGTGATAGGACTTTGAAAAAGCTGAAGTAGAGAAGAGAATATATGTAAGAGAGATTTCAAAGGAAGGATCCATGTTATTTATAATGAGATTCCATGTGAAGGTAGTGAAAAACACTCAGGTAGAGCTCATGGTTTTTGAACTTGGTCAAGTAGGTAGTTCATGGGATATTTTAGAAGTATGGAACAGAAGAAGAAATGCAATTGTGGAAAGAAATATGAAATGTTCTATTTCAGATGCACTGAGATTGAGGCACCAAATAGTGATGTCTGGCAGGCTGTAAGAAATGGAAAACCTATGCTTAGGAGAAAGTCAAGGATGACAATGTAATATAAGGCACAATACCAACTGACACACTGAGGGAAAATGGAGAGGAAGGAGACCGGGTATATTGATAGAGAGTCTTCCACTTAAAGGAAAGATGGAAAAATTATTAAAATAGATAAGGAAATAAAATTAACGTAGGTACAGAGAGGAGAGACTTTGAAAAAGAAAACAATAATTAACATAGTGAAAGGTTGTAGTCTGTCTATAGTTTGTTGTAGTCTGTCATCTTCAATAACTGAAATGAGGTTAATTGGAAAAAGATGTGGGAATGAGATAAAAGACCCAAAACAAGCATAAATCATTTACCTTTCACCAGAAGCTTTATGTACAGTATTTCTAACTCTGGAGGTAGATATCTTTTCTCATTTTTTTCTATGTACTAGAGCCAGAACTGAAACCTAGATCTTTTCATTTTCATATTCTGCTTTGTATAAATGAGTTATAATAAATTATCTATATAGAACTTTGAAGACAATATATGGAAAACCAAAACACAGTACTGAAGGGAAAATAGAATTGGTAAAAATAAATAAATGGATAGAGAGATGGTCTCCAAAAATATTAGCAGAGCGCAAAGTCTGACATTTTTCAACATCATATTTATGTCATTAAGTGCCAATAGGAAGAGAATTCTATAAGCTTTTATGGACTTTGTCATTAGTCAAAATTGATATTCAAAGTAAAAACTTTTTATTCCAAGACAAAATAGTTAATGCACTTTTGATTTTTATTTCTTATTCTTGCGTTCAATTTATTTTATTAATTCCATTTACTTCAACTCAGTTTCCCACACTTTCTTTGTAAATTAATCAAACCTAGGAGTGACCTGATTATTAAAAGTTTATAAAGATAGAAATGCTGGAGGGCTAGAACAACATCACTAGACGGTATTTTTTTTAAAGATTTTTATTTGAGAGAGGGAGTGTGAGAGAGAGAAAGCATGAGCAGGGGGAGGGGTAAAAGGAAAGGGAGAAGCAGAGTCCCCGCTGAGCAGGGAGCCTGACTCAGGCTCAAACCCAGGACCCTGAAATCATGACCTCAACCTGAAGCAGATACTTAACTGACTGACTCACCCAGGCACTCTACACAGTACTTTCTAAGTAAGAAAATTACTAATATTCGCTGAAGGAATATTATATAGCTCATTTTAATTCATTTTTATTTGAATAAAAACATGTTTGGGATATTTACCATATGCCAAACATCTATAGGCAACTTAAAAAAAAAAACTGGTAAGAAATGATAGGTACCTGTAAGTGATCCAAAGTGGGGAAACAGATATTTGTCAAACAGTGTGGTTAAGAGTTGTCACACAGGTAAATACAGAGCATGCTGGCAGCACATAGCTCATATGGGAGGAATCCTGAAGGTTTCCCAAAAGAAGTGATTTTGCAATGAACCTTGTAAAATAATTAGAAGTTTGCTGGATGAAAGACCTTCTGGTGCAGAGATTTTTTTCTAAACATACAGAGCAGGATGTATATGGACATTTGAACGGAGTGTGAGCCCAACAGGTACTCAGAACTACAGGATGGTTGAAACAGATAGGAAAGTGGAAGGAGATAAAACTAGAGAGGTTAAGTCAGATCAGGAAATGAAAAACATTGAGCACCATGCTAACGAGTTAAAAATCTGAAGTAGGAGATGAAATATGAGCAGATTTACATTGAAGAAGTATGATTCAAAAAAGAATGTGTTGATTTTGAATTGTTTCCAAATATTAAAGGGTTTCAATAAAATAGTTTAAGCAAACGATATGGTGAATTTGCACTGAAAGAAAACCGCTTTTGATGTAACATTGTGATTTCAAAATAGCATATCATTGTTGTTTCAATTTTGTGGCATATTAATTCCTTTTTGGAATTTTTGTTAAAGAGCTGTAAAGCTAATTTATGGGGTTATTTATGGAATTTTTTAAAAATGTAAATGTCTCCACTAGTGAATTATGTACAAAACTTCAGTGTCAATCAGTCAACCTGTATTCTTCGTTGATAACTGGCTCTATCCCAATGCCATTTACAAAACAATTTCGTATCTAAAAATTAAAAATAAAAATTTAACTGGCAAGAACAGCCACTCTAACAGAGATCAGTGTTATTCAAGGAACGTCCACCTTGACTGCTGTGCTAGTAACCCGTGGAATCTCTGAGCCACTAAAAGCTGAGGCCAAAACAAAAGGCAGATGCACAAAAGGAAGGTTACATATTTGCATGCAATAGACATTTACAGGGAATATGTAAAGAAGAGGAAGAGAGTCATTCATTCTGAGACTTGGGATTTGGAGCATCCCTAGGAAATCTTTTCCATTAGATTTGAGGCCAAGATTTCATCTGCCTAATTTTTTAAGAAATCTATAAAAAAATAAGTTCAGAATTCTTAGTTATTTAACATAATATCTGTCCATGGATCATGGAAAATTCCCAGATGAATCACAAAATTGACTTTCCTAAGGATAAAATGTTTATCAAATTTTGTCTAACATAGAACAAAAGGAGATATATTTAAGAAAACAAATATAAAAGAGGTAAATATGATAATTGAGACCTGTGTCTGTGCCTCTTAGAAAATTTTGGGGATTTTGTTGTTGTTCTTGTTTGTGTTTTAGTGTGTATGAGAAGAAATATAGGAACATATAAAATAATTCTTCATATATTGCCATTCTATTTTAGTTAGTGTAATTCCTAGGGAAACTATGAACAATTGACTGAGTTAATTCCTTCCTTTTGAAAACCAAGACAAAATTATCTCAAACAGATGCCAAATCAGGTTCAGTGTTACTGATGGAATAGCTAAAAGCAATAGAGATTTTATTAGGTTAGTGAAAGAATATATTTTAAAATTTACAATAGATGGCATTTAGTGCAATTTCACTGATTTCATTATGAACACTTAAATGTTGCTTTTAACAAATTTGTAGCTCCAAATGGAATTGATCTGGAAGAAGATGAGAAAAGCAGAGAAGGAAGAAGTATGCCAAAATTTAAGAAGGTCAAAAGAAACTGGAATGTTAACATGTGAATAAAGCTTGGTAAATTTAATATTTTTCCATTGTTTTTGAAGTGATGTGCTTTATTATCTCCACATTGACAAGTAGACATAAATACATTTCAAGAAATAGGTCTCTTCATTTTCACAATTTATCAGGGTAGTATTTTGAGAGTAAGTAGGGCATGACTGATGTGAGGGTTTTAGCTTGGCTAGATACATATAATAATTGAAGCATTTTTCTAACTGCATAGATACAGATATATTTCTTTACTCTGGCTAGTTCACATGTAAGGCTCTCTTTTCCTTACAAAGAACAAAATATAAAAACTCCCCAGTCTTCCTCAACCATACATTGTTGTATTTAAACAGTCTCCAATATGAAAGGTACTTTATCTAATATTATTATTCAAGAAGATGGAAAGAGTTAATAATAACTAATGAGATCCTATAAATAGGACTTCTTAGGGTACTAATAAATAATTTCTTTTAAAAATTACCTCTTTGGTAATAGTGTGTGAGTGTGTGTGTATATTGAGAAATTGTGTTGGGGGATTGGGCCAAGGGATATACCTAAGGGAGAAGCATAGGGATCAATCTCTCTCTCTTTTTTTTTTTTAATTTAAATTCAATTTAGTTAACATAAAGTGTATTATTAGTTTCAGGGATAGAATTTAGTGATTCATCAGTTGCATACAACACCCAATGCTCATTATATCAAGTGCCCTCTTTAATGCCCATCACACAGTTACACCCTCTCCCCATTCACCTCACATGGGGATCAGTATTTTTTTTTAAGACTTTATTTATTTGAGGGGGGGGAGCATGAGAGAGAAAGCAAGCACAGGCGGAGGGGGGAGGGCAGAGGGAAAAGCAGGCTCCCCACTGAGCAGGGACCCCCCCCCATGCAGAACTCCACCCAGGATTCAAGGATCATGACTTGAACTGAAGGCAGATGCATAACCGACCGAACCACCCAGGTGCCCCAACATGGGAATCAATCTCAAAACAGTTTTCTTTTATAAGGAGACTCTGTAAGGAGCAATTTCTATCATGCGAGACCATGTAGTCTGAAAGGAGAACCTGCATGAGGAAATTGGAGTGACGCCATCCCATGCCCTGGCTTTCACAGAGGAACTGTTCTTCTCTGCATGGTGATGACTGCACAGGGAAAAGTGTAATGCACTTGCCTATTGTATCCCACTGAAGGAAAGGACTGTGCCAGGGAAATGGGAAGCCATGAGAAAAATGCATCTTACTTCTCACTCCATAAGAGCTTAGCAACCTAGAGTCTTCCAAACAGAGCTCTCAACCTGGGTAGGACAGCTTGCCAGTCCCTGGGTTCTTAGCCAACTTGTGACCGAATTCATTTTTAAATTCTTAGCACGTGGCTAAGACATCCCCCAGAAAAGCATAAGGAAATAAAAATGAATCCTTAAGATAATATAAGAAAGCATATCAAGGAAATTAGAAGAGAAGAAAAAAGAGGCTTTACAATGTTAAAAACAATAACATGATTTTTTTGTATTAAAAAAGTTAATAAAGGAAATTTAAAAATAGACTGCTAAAAACAAATCATCAATTTGGAAAATCAAATGTCAGAATCCTCACAGCACAAAGCAATGACAGTACAAGAGTAATGGGTTGAATTGCCTTATTAAAAGATAAATGTCAGGTTAGATTAAGAAACGAATCCAACTATGTGCTTTTTATGAGGCACAAAATAAAATTACATAGAAAGGTTAACATTAATGACATGACTAAGAATGTCCTAAACAAATGATACTTTTAAAAATCAGATAGAGTAAGATATAAAGCTAAAAGCATTAAATGAGGCCCCAAACAAGCATATTTATAACGATAAAGACTAGATTAAGGATTTCCAATTTCAGATGTAAAGAACTTGGAAGTTGCCATTCCTATCCTTACAAGAGGAAACTGGATACACTGGAAATCAATGATTTTTCTTAGGCCTTTCAGAGAACTAAGTTTGTACTGCTAACCTCCACCCTGCAGTTTGGAGAAACAGGAAAATCCAGATTCTCACAGGAAATCTGCTCCCGGGAACAGAAACTCCTGGAGACATATGCTGGGAGAAAGCTTTAATGGTAATTTTGAGAAATTACTGGAGGCTGAGTGTGGACTAACATGAGAGTGAGATACTCCTGGGGGCGGATATCCTGAAGAGTTCCACATTTCATGGATTTTACCTTGAAGAGTCCCCAACAGGTTGTCACAGTGAAGACTGGAGAGAGTGGGGAAGGAGGAGTAACGCTAGTGATGTACACCCAGAGCCTTCTCTGTAACAAAGATCTCCTCTCCAGGGACAAAGGCTTGATCAGAGCCTTGTCCTAGAGCAGTGGGAGAAGCTGTTCTGCTCCCTGCAGCCTTCCTGTCCACCTATGGGGGAAGCTGTACAAGAAGAAACACCTGTGAAGGTCATGGGCCAGATACACAGGCCCCAGTGAAATACTGAGATTTAATTGGGAGATTATAAAATGCCCTCCCTCATCCATTCCTGTCACGCTTTAATGTCTCCTGGATAATAATGGTGTGTTAAAGCTGAGAGAAACAGACTTTCCCTGAAAAGTACTTTTAAAAGCCCAAGGTCAGGAAAGGAGACAACAATAGGAACACAGGAAAAATTTTGGAAGTTTTTGGCATCTATAACTAAGTCAACAGTAAGCAAAGCCCAACTGTTAACCAGATTAACATGAAACTTCACACTAAAGACCATTTACCTCAGTTGCTATTACCAAATAAAACGTGTACAGCCTTCATGAAAAAACCACAAAGCACAATATAAAACAAGAACAAAACGATCAAAAGAGACAAAGTAAGCATCAGAAACCAGACTCAGATAGGATACAGGTGTTGGAATTATCCAACAGGGAATTTAAAATAGCTATGATGGATATGGTAAGGGCTCTAATGGGAAAAGCAGCAACATGTAAGAATAGAGGGGTAATGCAGACAGACAGGTGAAAATTCTCTCTGAGGGGATGGGCAAAATGGGTGAAGGAGCGTGGGAGGTACAGGCTTCCAGTCAGGGAATAAGTCACAGGGGTGAAAGGTACTATGTAGGCAATACAGTCAGTGGTCTTGCAGTAGCATTGTATGGTGACAGATGGTAGCCACTCGTGTGGCGATGATAGCATAAGAAGCCGACTTCTCAAATTAGTATGCTGTTTCCCCGAAAACCAATGTAACATCGTGTATTAACTACACTACAATAAAAAATAAAAAAATTGAAACAAAGTAAAAAAAGATAAGAATATCAGAAATGAGGAGCACTTCTGATAACCTCATTAGAAGACTAGACACAACTTACCTAAAGAATGAGAACAATCATAAACTTTCCTTCATCACATTCTATAGTTAAGACATTTATAACAAAAATTTCTGCTAGTAAAAAAAAGAGAGAGAGGGGGCACCTGGGTGGCTCAGTGGGTTAAGCCTCTGCCTTTGGCTCAGGTCATGATCTCAGGGTCCTGGGATCGAGCCCCACATCGGGCTCTCTGCTCAGCGGGGAGCCTGCTTCTCCCTCTCTCTCTCTCTGCCTGCTGCTCTGCCTACTTGTGATTCTATCTCTCTCTCTGTCAAAATAAAAAAAAAAAAAAAGAGAGAGAGAGAGAGAGAAGGCTAATTGACCATATAATTGCGGGTTTATTTGTCGGGTTTCTGCTCTGTTCCACTGAAGTCTGTGTCTATTTTTGTGCCAGTACCATACTGTTTTGGTCACTACTGCTTTGTAATAGAGCTTGAAGCCTGGAATTGTGATACCTCCAGGTTTGTTTTTCTTTGTCAGGATTGCTTTGGCAATTTGAGGTCATTTGTGCTTCCATACAAATTTTAGGATTCTTTGTTCTAGTTCTGTGAAAAATACTGCTTGCATTTTAATAGAGATTGCATTAAATCTGTAGATTGCTTTGGGTAGTATACACATTTCAACACTATTTGTTCTTCTAACCCATAAACATGGAAATACCTTTTTTTTCATTTTTTTGCATTGTTTTGAATTCCTTTCATCAGTGTTTTACAGTTTTCAGAGTACAGGTCTTTCACTTCTTTGTTTATTCCTAGGTATTTTATTTTTTTTGGTGCAATTATAAATGGGACTGTTTTTCTTATTTTTTCTTTCTGCTGGCTCATTATTAGTGTATAGAAACGCAACGGATTTCTGTATATTGATTTTGTATCCTGAGCCCTTTCTGAATTCACTTATCAGTTCTAGTAGTTTTTTGGTTAAGTCTTTAAGGTGGACCACAACCTTCTGAACAAGGCCAAACCACAAATATTCCCGGGGCTCTGCAGGAACACCTGCAACTTGCTGCAGTAATGGACTTTTACTCAGTGACAGCCTTAGCAACCAATTCTGTTTAGCCAAGAATAGATTTCTGCCACCAATATCAATCACAATTATTTGTAAACAACATATGCGGCATTCCCTTTTGTCTTTAAAAACCCTTAAATTTTATTCCCTACTAGAACACAATTTGGGTTGTTTCCTAAATCTGTGATCTCAAATTGTAATTCTAAGACCCCAAATAAACACTTTATAATAGTAATAATAATAAATTTTCTAATAAAAGGAGAAGTACACAATTCTACAATCATGGTGGAAGATTTTTGACATACCTCTTTCAAACATTGTCAGATCATATGGACCAAAAAACCTGAAAGATATAGAGTTTGTTCAGTTTTTTGTTTCTTCTGTTTCTTTTATTTATAAGATACACGATCCTATTTGCACCTGAATTGGTCTGTGGTGACTGAAATATAGAGTAACTGAAACCACCCTAAATTTTGTCTTCCTGCTGTCAACTTTCCCTTCCCTCCCCTTCCCCTTTCCCATCTCTGTCTGGTTTAGGACCACATGATGTGAAGATAAAATTTGAATGGCACAATTAACAGGACTGATTTAATTAGAGAGAATTTTATAACTAATAAAGAAAAAATTTACAGTTTTTAAATTTACATCTAATCTTATGCAAACCCAAATTCTTTGTATCTACAGTAGTAGATAATGACTCTTTATAAGGCCATAGTAAATAACTAATTTCATAGGGGAAAAAAATCTACACAGCCTTCATTTTCAAGCTATAACGCCATAAACTAGAAATTAACTACAAATGACTAGAAACGTACACACATACATAAAGCCCTTAATTTCCAAAATTAAAAACACATTTCAATACACAACTTGAGTAAAAGAGAAAATCAAAACTAAAAATATAATCTTTCAAAATTAATCATGAATCTCTGTATTTCAGAAGTAATGGATTTAGACCAAAGCAGTACCAAGACAAAAATTTGTAAGTGTATTTATTAGAACACAAGAACACTTGAAAAAAATGAATTAGACATTCGATCCAAGAAGTCATATAAAAAGAACAAGCTTATTTCCTTTAAATATAAAAGAAAATATAAAAACAAAAGCAAAAATTCATTAAAATAAATAACAGATTATATCAACTAAGTGAAATAACTTCTGGCAAAGTCTTATTTTGTCCCAAAACAAAAGATATTAGAAACATATTACATATTACTATGAGAAATTAAAAAGATACAGGATAAATTTAGATGCCATAGCTGGTATTCAAGGAGATATGTAACCAAAATTGACTCAAGAAGACATAGAAAACACAAAGACCAATACCCACAGAATATACTGAAAAGCATACCGGATTTTCTATTGCAAAGGTTGACCAACTTTTTCCTCCACAGGGCCAGATAACTAATGTTTGAGACTTTGCCAGCAAGACTCTCTGTTGCAAATACTCAACTCTGCCATTGCAGCATGAAAGTAGTTATAGAAAATTCCTGTGAGTGGCTGTGCTTGAAAAAAGCATGTGGCAGGATGGAATTGCCCCTAGGTCCCCTGTCTAATGTCAACTCAAATCATTGCTACTCTTTCTTCAGGTCCCCTCTATATTTCAGAGGAGTAGCCTGGATTATATTTTCCAAAATCTACTTCTGGCATGGGTTAGAGTCCACAAACAACAGAAACAACAAACAACAGAAACTCACATGCGATATAAACAGGGGAAGGGTAGGAGTAAGCCATTATTGTTCAGAATCAATTGCAGACAGTTTATCAGGGCTTGTAACTAGGTGGGTTACATTTGCCAAATTGTGGGAGTCAGTCGGTAAGCCTATTTGGCTCTCCCATCAAGTTACATTCTCTAGCTTAAACATTTTCGTTTTGGCCTCCATTTCCCATCCATTTAGTTTTTTATTTATGTAGAACCTGGGGAAAGAAGAATGGTGACATTTGGGGAGAGAACCTCAAGATACCAACAAGGTTTTTTTAAAAACCTGTAGTGACAAATAATAGATATTGTAAATACAACATACAAAAGTATTCTAAAAGACAGAACGTTTTCAGTACATATAAAATGAGAAAAATGTAGAGGTGCCTGGGTGGCTCAGTGGGTTAAGCCTCTGCCTTCGGCTCAGGTCCTGATCATCGAGCCCCGTATCAGGCTCTCTGCTCAGCAGGGAGCCTGATTCCCCTTCTCTCTCTGCCTGCTTGTGATCTCTCTCTCTCTCTCTCTGTCAAATAAATAAGTAAAATCTTTAAAAAGAAATGAGAAAAATGTAATTTTAAAAAGATTTAATTTATAAGAGTAATAAGAAAAACAAAAAACTTAGGAATAAAACCCAAAAAAACAAATAAGTAACATGTATATCAAGAAAACTTTAAAACTCTACTGAAGAATGTAAAGAAAGACCAAAATAAATGAATTATCAGACCATACTCCTAAATGGGAATTATTCAATACTATAAAGATGATGACACTTTCCAAGTTAATCTGTAAAGTCACTGAAATCCTCAAGAAGTTTAGAAGCCCAAAGGTTATTATCGTAACAGTTAGGTCTTAATCCATATGGACTTAACTTTGATGCTGGTGTGAAAAAAGTATTCTTACTTAATTTTTTTTTTTTTTTACCTGAACATTTAGTGGATTATTCAAAGTTTAGTCCATCTTTTCCATGCTAATTTGGATCTATGAAACTGTTTCTGGACTCTCTATGCTGTTTCATTAATCTTTTAAACTTTAATTCAGTGATTTCAACCAGGAGGCTTCTTTTCAAAAAGCATGTAATTATCCAATGAAAAGAACATGGTATTGCTAGAAACCCTAAGGGTCTGTTATAATTTTTTCATTGAGACTTTCCAAAAATTTCTCAGAGCATCTTTTACTACTGATACATTAAATACCGTAGGGTCTGTCGGTTTTAATACCCTAGAATTTATCTAGAGACCAGACTCTGAAGCCCTTTTCTGCTCAGTCCCCTACTCAAAGGTGACCAACTCTTGTGTTACTTGACACAGAAATCAGAGAAAATTCCTAGATATGCCACATGGTGCCTCCATAACACAAATGAGCCTGCATACCACAGTCCTTTTTATTTAGTGATACAAAACACAGTAATCTACCCTTTACCTTGGAGAGTAAAAGATCACTGGACCCCTAGAATTTTTACTGATGCAATGGGTCCCTGAATCATCTTTGCAGGTTTTATTTCCCACCCTTTGGAACACATGGATATGTGTGTATATATATATATACACATACACACACACGCACATACACATATACACACATACACATGGATATACATATATACATACACACACATGGATATATATATATATATATGTATAATTTTTATTATTAACATATAATGTATTATTTGTTTCAGGGATACAGATCTGTGATTCATCAGTCTTACACAATACACACTACTTACCACAACACATACCCTCCCCAATGTCTATCACCCAGCCACTCCAACCCCCCTTCCCCCTCCCCTCCAGCAACTTTCAGTTTGTTTCCTGAGATTAAAAGTCTCTTATGGTTTGTCTCCCTCTATGGTTTTGCCTTTCTTCATTTTTCCCACATGGGTCTTCTTGAGGCCTTCAATCCACTAGCCACTTGTGGCTCATTCTGTCCAATCAGCATAACAGCATCGATACAGTAGACCAGTGATGTTCTGTGGGATGTTCATAGGTACAGATCCACTTGGACTATATCATGGTATAGTGTAAGAGAGTTAACATACCCCTGGTACAAAACTCCAAATGTCTATAAATGTTTCCTCTATTCCAAGTAAATACTGTTTATAATCCTCTTTTCTGGTAAGAATGGAAAAGAACACATTCATTAAGTCATGCTCCTCTTATTCCGCTCTAGAGAGACAACCACATCTGGCCCAGCAGCTACAATTTGGGCTCCTACCTGGTTGACTTTGTGTCAGTCCAGTCACCCTCCAGTCAGGCAACAGATGATCCAGCTCTGAAATCGCATATCAGGATCTGCTTTTTTTTTTTTTTTTTAACATTCCTGGCACTAACTGCTGCAATTTGGCTCCTCTGTTAAACAGTCTCTGAGATAAAGATTAGCTTGCCAGACATGTATTAAGGAGTGCTCTTGGGAACCCAGAAATGTAAATGAGATAGAAAGGAGAGAAGACTGGACAGAAAGAGAAGTTGTTCCATAATGCTGTCCCAACAAGAGCCTCTGGATTCCATGGAAAGTTCTGGAGCTAGAATGGTCTCTCAGAGTTGTCTTGATATAGGAAAAGGGTGTCTTTGTGTGTCTGTGCTGGTCAGGCACTGGAAGCTGGCTAACCCTTGACATAAATGCAACCTCCAATGAGACAGTTTCCTTTAGCCAAGACAATCCCCATAAAGGGCTGAGAGTTGAGAACAATCTTTCAGCAAACTTATCAGGTGCTGAAATAAGAAGTCCTTCATTCATTAAAGAAAATATCAGGGGTGCCTGGGTGGCTCAGTGGGTTAAAGCCTCTGCCTTCGGCTCAGGTCATGATCCCGGGGTCCTGGGATCGAGCCCCACATCAGGCTCTCTGCTCGGCAGGGAGCCTGCTTCCCCCCCTCTCTCTGCCTGCCTCTCTGCCTACTTGTGATCTCTGTCTGTCAAATAAATTAAAAAAAAAAAATTTAAAAAAAAAAAAAAGAAAAAGAAAATATCAGCTGCACATCAGAGCACCTACCACCATAAGAGGACAGTATATAGGGACTGTTCCCATGCTTTCTATTCAATTCCTTTATTCAACTTTTCCGTCCTTGCACAAATGTCATGTTTTAATAATAACAGTAACTTTAAAATAGGTCTTGGTAGTTGGTAACACCTAGCATCTTTTTTTTTCCTTTGATATTGTTATTGTTAGTACTTTTCATATACATTTTAAAATAAGCTTATCACTTTTGATTTAAAAAAAAAAAAAACCGGGACACCTGGGTGGCTAAGTGGGTTAAGCCTCTGCCTTCGGCTCAGGACATGGTCTCAGGGTCCTGGGATCGAGCCCCGCATCGGGCTCTCTGCTCAGCGGGGAGCCTGCTTCCCCCTCTTTCTCTGCCTGTCTCTCTGCCTACTTGTGATCTCTCTGTCAAATAAATAAATAAAATCTTTAAAAAAAAAAAAAAACCTGCTGGGATTTTGGTTGTGATTGCATAGAATTGATACATACTTGGGGGAAAATTGATATCTTTACAATACTGTGACTTCCAATAAACATAAACTACCCCTCCTCCTTCTTTAACCCAAGAATTTTAGTTTCTAGTGTAGAGGCTTTGAATATCTTTTGATACATTTATTCCTAGACATTTGATGCTTGTGGATGCTATTATAATGGCACATTTTTTTTTCTGTTTCATTTTCTTGTAGTCTTGTAGCTAGAATCTACACAATTTTTATAGATTGGACACATATCTGATACCCTTGCTCAATTCAGTCATTAATTCTAATTGTAGGCTTTTTGTATTTCCTATGTACACAATTATTATGTCTATGGATAGTGATCGTTTCATTTCGTCTTTTCAGGTTATTATATCCCCTTTTCTTTGCCCTATTTACTGACTGAACTTCCAGTGCAACAGTGAGTGAAATAGTGATAGTGAACATCCTTGTCTCATTCTTAATTTCAAGGGAAATCTTTTCAATATTTCAGCATTGGATAAGATGATTGCACTTATTCTTATAGATAACTTACAGATTAAGGTATTCCCCTACTATTCCTAGTATTCTCAGAATTTCTATTATGAGTGTTAAATTCTGTCAAATGATTTTTATAACTCCATCAAAATAATCATGTGATTTTTCTGCCTTTCCCTGTCTATTTTTTTTAAGTGTGGTAAATTAAGAAGATTGATGAAATGTTAAACTAGGGGCGCCTGGGTGGCTCAGTGGGTTAAAGCCTCTGCCTTCGGCTCAGGTCATGATCTCGGGGTCCTGGGATGGAGCCCCGCATCAAGGTTCTCTGCTCGGCAGGGAGCCTGCTTCCTCCTCTCCCTCTCTGCCTGCCTCTCTGCCTACTTGTGATCTCTGTCTGTCAAATAAATAAATAAATAAATCTTTAAAAAATGTTAAACTAAATTTATAAATAGACAAAACCCACTTGGTATTGGGGGAGATATATATATGTGTGTGTGTGTATATATATATATATATATATATGCAGATGACCCATGAATAATGTAGTGGTTAGCCAAGCAGCACCACCACCAACCAACCCCTTCCTCCAACTCCCTATCTCCTGCCTTCACAGTCAGAAATCTACATACAACTTTTGACTCCCTGAAAACTTAACTACTAATAGTCTACTGTTGATGGGGAGCTTTAGAGATAACATAAATAGTTGATTAACACATATTTTGTATACGTATTATATACTCTACTCTTACAATAAAGTAAACTATACTGTAGTAATTGAAAAAAAAATCTGCATATAAGTGAATCTGTGTCGCTCAAACCTGTGTTGTTCAAGGGTCAACTGTACTAAATTCTAATTGCTAATATTTTGTTAAAGATTTTTTTTAAGATTTTATTTATTTATTTGACAGAGAGAGATCACAAGTAGACAGGGAGGCAGGCAGAGAGAGGTGGGAAGCAAGTCCCCGCTGAGCAGAGAACCTGATGTGGGGCTTGATCCCAGGACCCGGAGATCATGACCCGAGCCAAAGGCAGAGGCTCAGCCCACTCATCCACCCAGGTGCCCCTTGTTAAAGATTTTTGCATGCACATTTACAATTGGTCTGTAATGCTCCTTTCTTGTAATTTCTTTGCCAGGGTTTTGAATCAAAGGTTGGATGCTATTTGTATAAGGAATTATTCCTCCCCTCTTCTCCTGTCTTTTTTTTTTTCCAGTTCCTGGAAGAATTTATGTCTGACTGGTATTAATTATTATTTTCATTACTTCTATAAATGTTTGGAAGGGTATACCAGTGAAATTTTCTGGGTCTGGGATTTCTACTGTGAGGAGAATTTTTCTTTTAATAATGTATCCAATTTTAACTTCTAGACTTTTAAAGAATGATATTCAGTCCCTGTTTATCGAATGTATGTTATCTGTCAGATTATGTATAGAATGTGTTCTGCACCATTGTGACGGAGGTTCACAATACAGTGGGGATCCTGTGAGCCTAAAGTGAGCCTGTGCTGAAGATACTAAGGTGAGATATGCTCTTGTAGAATATATACATTCTAAAGAGGGAGATCGAATTTTGTCTATAATACAGTAATAAACACAGGATTTCAATTTTAATGACTTCTAAGTAGAGGTTCATGGTGCCATGAGAGTTGGTAATGGGAAATATCATCCAGGCAGATTAAAAAAGATTTTCTTGAGGAAACAATATTTGAAATAATTCAATGTTTTCAACTTATCTTTATATCTTTTATTTATTTCTTTTTTCTTTAAAAATATTCTCTTAACACAGCTGCTTTTCTACATAGCTCCTTCTCCAGGATAGGCTGTAAACACAATCATATTTCTATTACAGTCTGAAATACCCATATTAGGAGGAAAATTCAGTTCTCTTCATTGAGATTCAATGCCTCCCACTTGACTGGGAAAGTTGAGTTTCTCATTATTCTCTTACTGCCGTTGCTTCTCCCTGCCACATGGTGTCTCCGTTGACAACTGGTCCTCCACAATCAGCTAGGTGATGAAGTCCATAAATCTCCAAAGGATTCTACTCTGTTCTCTGAGAATTTTATGGAACAAGAATCTACATGGTTTTGATTGATATAGTCAAGGCGCTTGTGCTTATCTTTCTCAGCCATACTCAGCCATTACCCAGACTGTGGGAGTGCTGTTTCAAAATTTTTTCAGGAAATTTTTCTGCAGTTTTGAACATCCCTAGAGCCTTGCCTTTAAACTTCTCAAAACTCAAAGGACCCCAGATGCCTTTTCTTCTCAGTTTATCTACCTGCTTTCTTAAGAATTGCTAGACTAAATGTCCTGAGCCAACACCACCTAAAACACAAGATGCCTAGGTAGCCCATTTCCTAGACAAAGGAGGCTACTCTGTTTGCTTAGAAAGAAAGAGGGATCTATTTTCAGATCTCAAAGGAAATTTGTCTTCTTAAGGATTACCAAGGGAACTTTCTTGTACTTCTCTCACTAGATCAAAGGAATGGAAAAACAAACAAATATAAGTTTAATTTGGGGGATATATGTATACAATAAAATGCTCTTTGATTACATACCTTTCTTTTGTTCTAGCTAACATTCACATGAAGAAAAAAATAATAATTAGTTATAATCTTGTGAAAATACCTCATGTATCTAATTACAATAATCAGACTGCCCTGGGGGCTTTTCTTCTCTATTATAAACGACATAATCCTTTAAACCTTTCCTCAGGTTACTATTTTCTATCCCTTTATTCATTTTCCTCATTCTTCACTGATCTGTTCCAGTTTGTCCATGTCTTTTAAAAAGTGCAGTGACCAAAAAGTAGCCACAATATCCTAATAAAGAGCTCATGAATACATAATATAGCAGAAAGATTACTTCCAAATGTCCCATGAATTATTCCTTTTAATAAATTCCAGAATCATAATAGCTTGGGTTCACCATCAAGACTCCAGGATTTTCTTTTATATTTTTGTCTGGTCGGTCCTTTCCATTTTTTTTTTATTTCTACTGAATTTTATTGTGCTTTAGAAACCAATATTTTTGCTAATGTCACTTTGATTCTTATTTTGACATTTCAGCAAAATGGCAAGATTTCTAAATGCTAAGTTATTCCACATCTCAACTCCTTTATGTATGCTAGATTGATTATTTAGGAATTTCTATTTATTGACTTTCAAAGTAACTACTTTGTACTCCTCCCAGTATCATAACATTTATGAAGAAAAGCAAAATTTAGAAAATGACTAACAATGTCTTTCTGATTCTGGGCATATCTGATTGTATTTTCTCCAACTTTAACAATGATGCAACAATTTTATACAAAACAAAGACCCATTTCTATTATACTTCTTTCAACAAAGTGCTATAACTAAAGAGAATATTTTCTTTTCATTTTATATGCCAAGGCATCTATGTATTGGAAAGCAAATAAGTGGATCAAATAATTTCTTCATAGTTTTATAACCCCATTAATTTATGTGAGGTCACTTCTGTAACATATTACCACACAGTTCTGAAAACAACAAAATTTATTGCATTGCTCTTCTATAATTCATTGAATCAAATACTTTCTAATCCATGAATCTTGAAATAACATTCAATATTATTAAATAAACCCCACAATGAGGAATATGAGTTTAAGAGATTTGTCCAAAATTAATTAATGATTGAAACTGGATTAAAAAACAGCTTTTCTGATGTAAAATCTAAGGTTCTTTCTTCTCCATACCACCATATTCTGAATTTGCCATTTCAATAGCTTTGAATGAAATGTAGAGTTAAATATGACTAATATGTAGATGTTGTAAGTCTATGAATACAGGAAGAACTTAAGTATCAAAGAGTGTAAAAGTTGTAGCTTTGTAGCAGAAAAAAGACTTTATCAGGGGGCACCTGGGTGGCTCAGTGAGTTAAAGCCTCTGTCTTCAGCTCAGGTCATGATCTCATGATCTCTCTGCTCAGCAGGGAGCCTGCTCCCCTTCCTCTCTCTCTGCCTGCCTCTCTCCTTACTTGTGATCTCTATCTGTCAAATAAATAAATTAAAAAAAAAGACTTTATCAGTATTGGTTAATTTGATGTAAACATTATTTCTATTTAGAACTAAATGTACTTTGATAGGATATCCAAAGAATGTAATAACTAAACATTGCTGATCATTGCTTTCATAGTTGTGGGGTTTTGATCCTTTGCATCTCAGTTCCAAATTCATCTTCTATAAGGGGCTCTAAAGTTATAGCTGGAACTCTACAGGTTACACTTCACAGACTTCTTCACCAGCAACTTTCCATTCGTTTTTGCCAAAAAGGAAGAACTAGAGGGAGGTTGGAAGATGGGAGAAGGGAGGAGGGATTTCTTCATTACTGTTTTCAGTGCCTGTCACCATCATGCCAGCAAGTGGCAGGTGGTTTCAACATTCAGCCTCTTCTGCTTCCCTCTTCAGGCTTCGAGGCCTCAGCGGCAGTCAGGAAGCACGTGCTGCCCAAGGGTCTGCCTCCAGCTTCCAGTTTCGCGGCCCTTCCCTTTACACCCCAACCCCAAGGTGGTAGCTACTTTCTGCTCTAAGTCCTTGTTGGTTCCCTTTGCTCCTAAATAGGCCACTACACGTGAGTGGCAAAATCTCCGTATTAAATCCTCCTGTTTGAAAACTTCTGACGCCTGACACATAAGGTTATCCACATCGAGAAGGCTTGACATCTGTTTATCAGGGTTATTGGGAATTTTGTACTTTTAAATTCAGAATTCTCTATCATTTTATCAGAGTTAGAAAGAGACAGAGAAAATTGGAAGACTTAATGTCTAAATGTCTACCTTCCTTAGAAGAAATAAACGTCACCTAAATAACTAATAATGGAAAGTAACAGATCTTATGCCAGAATTAGACTTTAAAGCCAATGTGCAAAACAGAAATATGGTTCAATCAGATCCTTGAAAATCCCTAATTGTTCATGAGTATATCACACGTAGTTCTGTGTAAAGTACTACCTTTAAAATATTTATACAAAATGTGTGTAAAATGCACAGTATATTTTTATAAGTACTCAATGGAAAATATAAATGACTACTTTTGTTTTTAAAAATTTACTGTTAATATTTATAGTTTATGTTTAAGCAGTGCAACTAAGTCAGATATTTGTGGAATTGTGAGGGGATGTAAAATTAAAATGTTGGTATGTGTCCTAGCATATAGTTTTAGAATTCAAGAAGTGTAAGTTAGCTAGCCAAGTTTTAGTTGTCTATAAATATGACTATTTAAAAATGCTTATATAAGCATAGAAGTACTTCTGCTAATTAAAAATGATTTAATATACTTCCTGCAGCACATGTATTTTTTAAGAACTCCTAGGAAGACTTAGTAACTAGAATGAATAAAATAAGTGTTTATAATTTTTTGTTAATTTATAAACAGAATATAATATTACTCCGGAAATACTTATAAAAAATCTTCGTGTTTTCAAAACTGTTGTTTTTAACTTTTTGCTAAAGGTGGTTCTCATTGTATTGATGCATAGTATCATAAAGATATACAAAGAGTATTAGATTTTTTAAATACAAGTTTTTACAGGTAGGAATCTTTTTATATAATCTTAAGTATAATGATTAGTTTTTTAATATAGTTCATTTTTATCCAGGTGAGTTTTTGTGATTCCTGGAAATGTAGTTTTGTTGATAATTTTTATAGGCAATTTTATGTTCTCTTAGAATTTATATCACTGTCAATTCTGCTCTCCATACGTTTATTTGATTATATTATTCTCTGTGCATTTATTTATGCATTTTATTTTATACAATTTTAGAAAAACCATTTTCCCTTACAGCATAAACAATTATGGCAAATGACTAACTTGTTTAATTGTATAAAACAAGCTGGAAAATTATAATAGTATAAATTTATAATTTTCAATTACTAAAATGTATTCTTTTCTTTTATTTATTTTTTTTTATTCAAGTGTTTTACTACGATCCTTTCACTGGTAAGACAGCATTGACTATTCTATTATGTTACAGAAGTATGTGAATTATAATACAGCTACTGTCTTGGACCATGAGCTGTGTGACAGTGAAGTGGATATTTGAGAGAATTACCAGCAGATTGTTCAGACCAAAAAATATTTTCTCACAAATATCAAAAATTTTTTTAAAAAAGTGTTTATTTGAATCATCTCTACTGGTATTTGAAAAGTCTTTGCTGCCTTGTATACTTTGCTTGGCATAATCTTTGAATTGAAACTCCATCTGCTTAATTAATAAGCTTAGTCTTTAAAATTCACCAAGCTTCAGACTTCATTTATTCTTTATTAAAGATTTTTCTTTCTTTATTTGAGAGAGAGAGAGCATGCACACGCACATGAGTTGGGAGAGGGACAGAGAGGGAGGGAGAGTCAGAGAATATCAAGCAGATTCTGTGCTGAGGTGGGATCCCAAAAGGCTCGATCTTACAACCCTGAGATCATGACCTGAGATGAAACTAAGGTTTGGATGCGTAACTGACTGAGCTACCTAGGCTTCCCAAGCAACAGACTTTAGATGCAGGGTTCCTGACTGAATTAGGAAGCTCTAGTTCAGCTAATAGTCTCTTCATATATAGTTCTGGGTAAAATGGGACATAAATAAAATTTGAACCTGTTTCCTCACCTTCTCTGTCTAATACATTGTTCTTCATCCAAGTCATCCCAGAGTACCAGGCAGCTCAGATTGTCCCCTTAGTACCCTGGCCAAGCCTGTCATCCATAGGTAGTGCTCTAGGCTCTAGTATGATCCTTCTGTCCCATATATTCCCAGTCACAGTCCTTAAAACTCAAGTAACCTGTCACAGCTGGAGGTAAGCCATCTGATAAAAGAATTCATACGGTAGAATGGAAATGAAAACTACCCCAGGACTTCGCAACACAAAAACTGATGTTTGGAGATGATATGATTTAGGATAAAGCCATAGGTTTCTAATGGTGAAATTTTAGTTAATGCAGCTTGCCAACTGGGAACCAGTGTGGGGAAGGGGTGATTTAGTTCTTATCACATATACATATGCTTTTTAATATTCTGTCTTTCAGCTTTAGAAAGTGGTATCAAATATAGCAAGAGGGAAAAGATCTCTGTGAGAGTAAGTGAGTGAGAGGAAAGGTCTCCTTGAAGGTCTACAAGCTTAAAAGTTTAAAATTTTTATTTCACTTTAAATGATTTCTTTAATAATTCAGGTATACAAATTGCAATCTTGGAACCGAGGAAGCTGAGCCAGAAGAAAAATAAATTTAATCTCACTTCAAAGAAAGACATGGACCGTAGTCTTCATCACAAAATAATGTGATTATTTTTTATTTGGCCACCACAAAGTATATTGTATTTTTAACCAGTTAAAGATGGAATTTTGGCATGATTTTATAAGACTTGAGCCAGATTAGCTTATTTTATTTGGATCCCTGGTTTATCTCAAGAGTTGGAATTCAGGACCAGCCCATTTGTGAAACTTTCTAATTATCTTCAGAGCCTGAACCAAGCCCTATACATCTTTACAAGAACTGTTTATCTTAGAATCTTGGCATTTTGTAAAGAAATGAATACTCATCTTCAAGAACAAATATGTAGAACATAATTATATTCAAATGATCTACCTAAGACTCACAGTGATAATTCTTATATTTGACATGTTAATACATTTCACTGTCATAAAACAATTTACTATTAATGTAAAAGGTGATGAAATACACAATATGTATGAAGTGAGATTTTTCTCAGTTTCATAGGAGGCCACAGTGAGTGGTTCTGAAACTTTGAGAACTAAACTATTTTTTTAAATTTTATAATAATATTAAATATCTTTGGGTTGGCATATACAGTAATGGCTAGATTAATTTTTATCTTTATTTTTTAAATTGGATTAACCCCATCACAATCTGCAGTTACAATGTGTGGATATCTAGTTCCACTCCTGGAGAGCTGCCTTTATTAGGGTTTGGTCCTCTTATGTTGACCAAAGTATTTTCGTGATTCAAAAAAGAGACACATCATGATGAACAGCACTTAGCCTGTGATTTTCTTTTGTTGCATTCCTTTTTTTTTTTTTTTCCCAGAAAGTCCCAATAGGGGTGCCTGGGTGGCTCAGTCGTTAAGCATCTGCCTTGGCCTCTGATCATGATCTCAGGGTCCTGGGATCAAGCTCTACCTCAGGCTCCTTGCTTGGTGGGGAGCCTGCTTCTCCTTCTCCCACTCCCTCTGCTTGTGTTCCCCCTCTCGCTGTGTCTTTCTCTGTCAAATAAATAAATAAAATCTTTAAAAAAAAGAAGTTCTCAATAAAATAAAGAAGGTTTCTGAATTTAAAAGATATGTGAATTCAAATAACTATCACAAGTGATTAACTTGTTTAATTAAACAATACAACTTGGAAAATTATAAACATGTCATAATTATCTTTATCTATAAAATAAATTTATAATGACTTAATGGTTGTTTGGGTGTTGAATTTTTTAAAAATAGTGTACATCTCAAAAATTAAGCACAATTTAATATGATGTATTTGCAAGGAAGTTCAAAATTTAAAAGCAGACCAAAAAACCTGACCTCTTGGAGGCACTGGTGTGTCCTCATATGAAACCCTGGGTATCTTGTGAAAAACGCAAATTGTGATTCAATAGGTCTGGGATGGAGCCCAAGAATCTGCATTTCTAATAAACCAGACAGCAGTGCCCAGTGCATGCAGCACACTTTGAGAAGGAAACTCTAGAGGAGAGTTACCGATACAACTTTCTGCAATGAAGAAAATATTCTATCATCTGTGCTTGCCGTTATAAAAGACACAAGACGTAACAGGCAAGTAAGCACCCAGAATGTGACAAGTCAAACTGAATTTTTTATTTTAGCTAATTTAACTGTAAGTTGCCCCATATGTCCATGACTTTCTCAGTGAATGCTGCTGCTCTAGATTGCCTTAGAGTTCATACAGTATCCCTGGATGTCTAACTTGGTGTCTGAAAACTGAAAGAAGCCAATCTGACAAACACGTATGTGATGTTTCTGTGTAATTAGCTTCTCTAATAAAAGGCAGATATTCTAAACTTGGAAACAAATGGGCATTTTGAAGTATACTCTCAGAATGAAGTACATGGGCATTCTCACTCCCCGGTGAGAATTGCCCCCGACAGGATGAAAATTGGTTCTGGGGTGGGGGGATGGGGGTGCAAAGATAGCATTTATGTATGGCGATGGTTAGTGGCCCCCAAAGTTCAAATTTCCCTGACAAATCTTATTCCTTAGTATTTCATTTCTTTTCTTAGGAAGAATTTACATTTATTTATTTTTCTCTTTAGAGAGACAATATGTAGAAAAGATTGGGAAACACATCTAAAATACATATCATTATAATCTGTACATGAATTTGAATCAATTAATTTAACAGGACCCCAGATCACTTACCAAATGATATAATTTCACTCTCTGTTAAAAAGTATAAATGTGATGCTTCTAGGGTACTACTTTCTCTAAGTGGGACTTGATTTCTTTAATAAAATAAGCAGAGAATTTCTCACTTTGCCTTCGAAAAAACAAAAAAGTTGAGACGGACAGGAAAGGTATACAATTAATGGGGACATTTAAAAAATATGACAAGATCCATTAACGATCAAATTGAAAGTCAGTTCTAAGATACTGACACTTAGATATATTTGAGAAGATTTAAGATCAATACTAAATATTCAGGAGACTTGTCCAAGACTTGGGCTTGGTATATTTCTGTTAGGAAGTTCACGTGCTCTGACAGTGAAAGGTCAAGCTTTCTCAGTGAGAAGATTCTCACGTGGCAGAAACCTCAACGTGAAATAGCAATGAACTAGAATTTGAAGTCAGTACCGTGCTGCGGCAAGGAGAAAAAGCTCCCAGCCATCATCAATAGGGGATGTTGAAATTTCCATTCTTTCATTATAATTAGATAGCCTGTTGAATGATAATATTTTCCTAACTGTGGCCTTAAGGAATAATTTCTGGATTGGGGAGGATGCAATTTATTCTACACAGATCACTTTTGTCATGTTCTTATACACACCTGACAGAAATGGTGCCCTGGAGTGAGTGGTGCGCTAGCAAATGTTTAACAACCAGCTCTGTAAGGGAAGAAACAATCCCTGATTTATAACATTAGCTGAGTCCCATAAAATATTCCCACTCTGTGTCTGTGTCTGATGTGATGACATCCTTAATTATGCAATTGGAAAGAGATGTACAATATCACCAAATTCTATGGTATTTCCACCAGATAGAGCAGACATAAATCACCTCGAAAGAAGAGTGAAAGAGTAATTGTGACGAGTGGTAATATAATTAAAAAGTGATGACTTTTAATTACTTATTGCCATTAATTTTAATGTAATTTATTTAACTGTAAGCTTATATAAATTAATATTTGCTCATGTCTATGCTTAACAACTGGCTCACAGAGTATCCAACGTTATTTAACATTTGGCAGGGGCCAGAGGGGGGCTCCAGCACACGACTGCCTACGACAAGGAGGCAAGGCATTGAGGACAGATTTACACTGCAGGATCTGTAGGATCTATGTGACTTTATTTTTCCCAAGGAAAAGGCTGTACATAAGATTCAGAGAAGAGGCTGCACAGATCAATACATTTATTAAATTGGTTTTTATATTTTATACTAGAAACATTTTATTTATTCCAGCAATATAAAAATATGCAGTTATGTCATATATCATGTATCTTAGCATATTTACATTCTCTATATCTTTGGTTCTCAAAAAGTTTTCGGTAGAAAAGTGACTCCAACTATCCTCTGTATCATCAAATCTATTAGTAGATATATTCAAAGTAGAAGATTTAGTTTGCATAGCACAAAGAAAAAAGGTATAAAATCATAATAACACATGAGTTTTAGATCACATTTTATAATTTCAAAAGTGTACAATTCACTGATATACCATATCAGTGAATACCATACCATATATGCCATTGATATTTCATTGAGATAAATTTTAAACACAAATTTTATATCCAGCTTTAGTATTTTTGTCTTAGTGTGAAATTCATTTCAGTGCATATTTGTTTAATGTTTACGATGTGTAAGGAAATGTGTCATAATAAATTGAAGAGGAAGAACACTAATTATTTTGTCCCTCAGGCGGGTGAGAAAACAAGGGACATATTTTAATCCAGTCTATTTTTTAAGAGCCTTGAGAACTAAAGATGTTAGGTCAGGAAGTTTTTATTTATATATTAAGACAAAAAAGAAAGTACAGTCTGTCTTTCTACTTCCCCCCCACCAACCACCACTATTATTATCCAATAATGATGATTTTTAATTGTACTTCTGATTGCTAGGAATAGTAATGGTGATCCAAAGGAAAGACGCTAGGAAGGATTATCTTGATTCAAATTATATAGAGATGACTAAGGAGTCAAGAGGAAACGGTATCACAAAAGGAAGGTTTTAAAGATTGGAAGAGACTGTGGAAGGGGAAACCATCACTCTTGAGAGTCTCTGGAGAGGTAAAAGGTAAGGATTTGAATAAACTTAGGAAATTTCCCTTGGTCCTAGGTAATTGTTAGTAAACTCCTTATTACCCTGCATTTTATTTTATTTTTTTGCAATTAGATATAGGTTCCTTTGTATATGTTACCTCTCATTCATGCTTTGATGGAAAAGCCAGGAAAGGAAGAAATCTATAATATAAGCATGTTATCTCTATTCTCCTTAATTATCATTATATCCATCAATTCTAGGTGTGACGCTCTCTTTGGATATTTGCAATCTGAAAATTTTGATTTAGGTAATTATCATTAAAAAAGGATATGAACTTAATTACACTGAGTTTGAAATACCTTAAGATCCTTCTATTCTTGTGAAACTTACATTCTTAATGGTTTTTAAATCTTCAAATAGTCTCATCTTCTGATCTCCCTCCTTTTATTCTCCATATAACAATTGATTCAAAATTAGCTTGGAAAACAGTGCTTAAGCTGCTGACCAAGTAACACCACATTTTAAAGCACACTTCAGTAATTTTGCTTTGTCTTTTGCCCTAGACATCTCTTTATAACTTTTCTGTTCTGATAATCTATTCCAAATTTCCCGCTTACCTGTGAGATATTTCTGCAATGTATTTTGCAGGCTTTTCCATTCATTTGTTGAGCTCACAAAATCCCTGCCTAAAATATGACATTGATGAAAGCTATGAAGAAAACAGCTATTGTTCAGACTGGAAATGTCTGTGGCCAAGAATAGCAATGATTTCTCTGGTGCCATTTCTATCATCAGTATCTTTATTCCTGGCAATTCAACATCAGCATTTGGAGATTTTATTGAACAAAGGAAAATTGAATTAATGAGCCAACAAAAATGATCAACATCAAAGACTGTCATTGGAAAAAATAAGCAAAAGAATGAATGTGCTCAATGATATTAGTGCATGGCATGACTATTCTAAAGGATGTCCCCTATCTACCTTTTGAATAAACAAAACACAGGTTAAGAACTGGTACTACAATCACCTCTTCCAAGGATAGATTTAGACATGATCCCAGTAAATATATCACCAAAACAGAGTGAAAGATTTTCCCTAATCTCTAAGACTTTAAGCCCAAAGCCATTCCATTGAATCTTCACAGTGTTCTAATGCCTATTTAGCTAATTCATTTATACTAGCCACTGTAATTCTGCATGCAAAGGATACAACAGCTCTAACTAGCACTAGCTAAAAAAAAAAAAAAAAAAAAAAAAAAGTTTAATATAATTCTATATTAATCTACCTGGTTGGACTGTAACTTTAATACTGATTATGATCTGTAGTGAGGTAGTGGGTTGAAGACACAGGTTTTTCTCAATTCTGTGTCACTATTCTAGTGACAGTTGCACTCAACACCAGAAAACCTGGATCCCTAGTCAGGACAGATAGTGCAATAAATACAGTCCTATTAGAAAGTTCTGAATGACACATAATATATGCACGATCTACCAAAGCAGCCATAACCAAGTGCATTTTTGAGTATTTAGTCCAGCCTACACCAGAGTCAAGATACTCTAAAATGTGTTCTGGTGACTCTTCAACTTTGTTGAAACATTATAGCTGGGTTAGTTGTCCTAGTCAAATTAAATAGATTGTTGAGACACTCTGGGGTTATGACCTAAATAGGTCTATTAATACTTGCCCCAATTCTGTGTCTTACTGCAAAAGCTTGACATAGTGGTGTTGCAGGAAAAAAGAAGCTTAAGGAATCAAAATAGCAAGGAATTCAATGCTGTACACAATGAGAATTTTAAGACCATTGTATTCTACTCCTAATCTTAGAGCTTTTTCTATTTGAAAGAATTGGAAACAATGTATATTTTCCACAGTTTTCGGTTGGTTGAGGAGAATGTTGTCATCCTAAACTTAGTCTTTGAAATGGTGCATTTAAAAAAGGTAAAAATTACAACCTGACATTTTGAATGTGTTAAGTATGCTGCAAAACATTGAAGGTATTATTAATTCTCTAGTTTCATTTTAAGAGTTAAGTTTTGCTGGAGAAGAAATTTACACTTTATATTCAAAATTTCCCTATGATGTCTTATATCCATCCAGAGCATGAATGTTTTTTAATGGTTTGTGGTTTTTTTTGAAGATTTTTATTTCTCTGTTTGTCAGTGAGTGAGAGAGAGAGCACAAGCAGGGGCAGTAGCCGGCAGAGGGCAGAGGGAGAAGCAGGCTCCTGATGTAGAGTCCAATGAGGGACTCAATGCGGGACTCGATCCCAAGACCCTGGGATCATGACCTGAGCCGAAGGCAGACATTTAACTGACTGAGCCATGCAGGCATCCCCAGAGAATGAATATTAAAAATGAAAATTCCTGGCTCCACTTCCTGAAGATTTTGACTTGTAGATCTGAGATGTGCCTGGGTGGTTCAGTTGTAAATGGTACACAGACCACTCTGCAAATACTGTACGTTGACCAGCCTGGTTGTAGAAAGCATGCAACTCATTTTCAGCACACCTGCTGCTCTCCCTGATAGCAGGAATTATTCTTTAACGTCTGTATGTATAAAAGAAATCACATTGGGTATATAATTAGCCTGCTTTAATTTTGATAAGTATACAGATCCTATGAGAAAAATGTTTGCTTCTTGGCCTCACCATTGGTAGTACTCTTTTTATCTTCATTATCAAGGTCCAATGCCCAGCACATGACAAAAAAGAAAGTTTGATGAATGTTGTGATATTTTTCATTTATAATGCTTTTCTAGTCAAGATGTTTTTTCTTGTGTCCTTTGGAAAATACTAGAAAAAATATAAAGATGATGTATTTTAATAAATTGACATCTGATAATAAGGCATTTTCTCCTCCTTGTCAGGAAGTGTGTGTGTGTGTGTGTGTGTGTGTGTGTGTGTGTGGTAGAGTTGACAAAACATGAGTAATCTTGGTTGAAACAACCAAATACATAGAAAATCATGCCTGAAGGCAATACAGTTAACCTCAGAGGGTTAAAGCCTCTGCCTTTGGCTCAGGTCATGATCCCAGGGTCCTGGGATCGAGCCCCACATCGGGCTCTCTGCTCAGCAGGGAGCCTGCTTCCTTCTCTCTCTCTGCCTACTTGTGATCTCTGTCTGTCAAATAAATAAATAAAATCTTAAAAAAAAAAAAGTTCTTTCATGAGTATGGTTTTTTAAAGGGCTGATATTATATTATTACAAGATTCAGTTTCTAAAGATGGCACCATGGATATGGAACTAGAGGCTTTAAGAAGGTAATGTAGAGGGAGAAAAACACTCTAATAATTAAAAATGCCTGGATTTTGTATGTAGTTAATCTTTTGGCTAGATGGTCTTATTTATTTGTTTTCTATTTATTATTCAAATTCAGCTAACTATATCCAAACTCCAGATTTTTTTTCCCTTGGGGGAAAAAAATAGATAGAAACTGGTAATTGGGCAATTCCCTTATCAATGATCAATTCTTAGATCTTGCTTTTAATATCCAATTATACAATATAAATTTCCCAAAACTTTGAAGAAGATAAGCCTAAAGAACATACAACATTTTATCTATTTACTATTTTGGATATCGCGTAATTTGTCTTCATGCTGCTTTCCTTTTAGAATTTTAGAAACAGAGAGTCATTATGGTAATCTTTCCTAAATCATTGCATTGACCACTCTACAAGGTTTATTTCAGACATATACAAGAGTGTTATCTGCAATAAGCACTTAAAAAATACAAATGCATTAGACACAAGAAGACTGCCTATAGGGCTTCTGAAAAATAGCAGAGAATTATTCCTGTCTACCTCCTTCCCATACCAGGTTCTTCCGCTCACATATACCCATGTACCACAGGGCACAAAGGATGTCTTCTGTGGTCTTATGTAACCCTCCCTCCTTGTGCCTCCTTGTCATTACCGTTTCTAGGCATGGTGATAAAAACTTGTCTTATTATTTTCATTATATATTAATTAGTTGATAAATGTAATTTTCTGTTTTTCAAATTAACAACATTTGAAGACAATTGCCAGCTTTACAATCAGGCCTTTTGTGATACATTAAAATATTATATATATTTACAGTTTTAGAAATCAACTGATACTTTATAAAGTTAGATGTGGTTTTATACTTGACTAGTTTCCAGAGGAAAATATCTTTAATTCATTAATTATTTAAACTACTGCAGAAAAGTCTTAATTTGTACTAAAAATTCTCCCTCTTTCTATTATAAGAATTTCAATTAATATTGCTCTTGAATTTTGAAAGTCTATTTTCACTGAGTAGTTCAAAAAAATGTTAAGCTCCTTTGAATTCTAAAAAATGTAAGTATCTTAACTATTTTATAAGTAAACAGTTAATTTTCTTGTACATTGAGTAGATTTTGATTTATATCATTATAATTTAAATTTAAGTAGAATTATTTCAACAAATGCACAAGAGGGGAGAAAACTCTAATAATAAATAACAATCAGGGTGCTTGGGTGGCTCAGTGAGTTAAAGCCTCTGCCTTGGCTCAGGTCATGATCTCAGGGTCCTGGGATCAAGCCCCGCATCGGGCTCTCTACTCAGCAGGGAGCCTGGTTCCTCCTCTCTCTGCCTGCCTCTCTGCCTGCTTGTGATCTCTGTCTGTCAAATAAATAAATAAAACATTTAAAAATAAATAATAAATAAATAACAATCAGTAAAATAATAGAGAAATACTTAATTTTTCACACAGGTCTAGGAAAAAAAACTAGTAAAACTAGTGAAGTATGAAGCCAAGGAATTTTATAATGATATTCACGAATAACAATGGAAGGGATATTGACTTAGGTGTTGAAAAGACACACTGTAAGCCTCTGGTCTTACAAACAGAATTACTTTTTTTCCCATTTTAAATTTAAAACAATTTTTTCTATGTTTCATTATATGCTCATTTCTAACAGATTTTTTTCTCTTCTGGAGAGAATTCTAAAGACTATTTTGGAGTGTCTTTGGGTTCATGTAGGAGACTATACTTAGAACGTAACATCAAACTAAAATATGCAATTAATACAAAGGGAAAGAATTTCTAAATGGCTCAAGACTTCAGTTTAGAAGGTACACATTCTTTCTGCTCATTCTCGGGCCGCTTCTATCATGGTGGCAGGGACAAAAGACGGAGAAGCAAGTTCAATTCTCCTTTAGTCCTGTTACAAATTATATGACTCAAGCTTCATTTGGTTTCCATGAATTTGTAGACATAATATTGGCAATTCTATTTCACATCCTCTGAGTTTGAAACTGATGCAAACTCAGAATAAACCGTATACTCATAAACCAAGTAAACGTGGGGGGGAAATGTCCTAAACTCTCAATAACAATAATTGTAATGCTTTTCTTAAGAATTCTTAGGAGATCTTCTTTTTCTTTTCTTCTGGCCGCACTATTGAAAAAATAAATAAATATATAAATAAATATATATATATATATATATATATATATATATATATATATATATATATATCTGTAGATGACTTTTACCTTAGGGCATTTTTCTTAAACATTGAAATGTTTGGTTCTTCCTACCTTTTGTCAGAAACACTATTCACTCAAGTCGGTATGTATTTTGGCCAAACTCACAGTATATTTATCACTCTTTATATGAAAACTGAAAATAACCCCTGAAGCTTCCAACTGTTTGTTTTACTGTCTTAATAAAAAGTTTTCACCCACACAGGAAGAAAAATAGGCTATGCATTTACATTTTACATGTTAATTTGATAAGCTTTTAACTTTGACTTTCTATACAGAATACATATGTCTCCTTCATTTATTCAAAATGGATTTATTAAATATCTAAAATCTAGGCACTGTCGAAGACTTTGGGAAAAATTCAAAGGTTTTCTGTGCCATTAGTGAATTTACTCAGCAGTTAAATTACTACTGAACAAAAAAAAAATGGGCAAAATCTCAGCAGTAAAGAGCTAGTACAGATATTCAATTATGATAAAGCATGACTGCTCTGCTTGCAAGAATTTTAATGTGTGAGTGAATTTTAATGTGGTGTTAATTTAACGTGGGTGAGTGGAAATATGCATTTTAGAGGAGGGGGTGTGATAGATTAAAGATGACTGCAAAAGCAAATTCTTTCTCACTCTTCTCTTTGAGAAGTAAATTCTAACTGAATGGGGCTACCCTCAGTGATTTATTTGTCTGATTAATAGAATGTACTGGAAGGAACATTCTGGGATACCCAAGTCTAGATCATACACTGACTGTGATTTCATCCCTGGCTCCCTTAAAATGCTCATTCTTGGGAGCTTAGTCTCTCTGAGAACCCAGCAGACATAAAGTGAGAGGCTGAGGCCACACAGAGTGTGGTGCTCTGGTCAAAAGCCCCAAATCAGCTCCCAAGTGAAAGCCATTATCAACTACCAGCCTTGTGAATGAGCCATCTTGGACATCCAGATCAGTAGACCATACAGGTGAGCAGAGCCCCAGCTGGAAACTGTCAGTGATTGTTCTAGAGACTCCAAGTCAAAAGAACTATATACTATGCTTACAGGTTTTTCAGCAAGTATTTAAAATATAACACATTCCCCGGATATTAGCTTACTATTATGAAGTAGATTATTATGAAGTCATTTACACCCACTGTATGAGTTTAGATATGATGTAGAACAGCTAACCTGGGAAATCTCAGTGGCTTAACACATAAAATGTTTATTTCCTGATGGTAGTACATAGCCTGGTGATACTACTCCACTGAGTTATGAAGGGATCTGGGTTAATGGAGGCACCGCTATCTCACTTCTGCATTTTTTAAGACACAAGTTCTTTCTGTTTGCTGAAGTAGGGAGAAGAATGAAAAATCACTTTTAAAACCCCTTTTCACTCTCACTCACATGTTATTGACAAAAACTGGCCACATGGCTCTCCCTAATTGAGAGGACCATGCAACTAAAGATGAGCAAATAAAGTTATGTTTGGTATTGCTGACTTTCCACACTCACAGGCTTGGACTGTGGTCAGGACTTTCATGGGACATCCAACTTGCATTTGAATGTTAGGTGTGGACATAGAAAAATTTGATGAAAATGTAGAAGCTTGAAAAATGAAAGAAAAAGGCAAACATGACCAAAAATAGCAATAATAATATTCAGAAGAACAACAACAAAAATAAGAAGAAATATTAGTTAGGGTTTAGAATATGCCAGGCATGTTCTAAGTACTTAAAATGTATTATTTTATTTACTCCTCAACTGCATTATAAAATAATTATTATTATCCTCATTTTATAGATGAGAAAACTGAAATAGAGATTAAGTAATTGGCCCCAGGTCACGCAAGTTGGTAGTGGCAGAGAAAAGATTTGAATCCAGGAAGATTGCCTCCAGATTTTGTTAAAATGAAAAAAAAAAAAAAAAAAAAAAAAAAAAAAGAATCCAAGGATAGTACCTGAAGTAAGCCAGTCTCTTACATTCCAAAAAGCCTAAGAGAACTGCATTATTACCATACTGAAATTCTATGGACCAGAATCTGATTCTTAGCCTTCTAAGCTCAGAAATATCTATCATCCAAGCAGCCATGGACTTTCAGGAGTAAATTGAGACTGATGTATAATCAGAATGTACAAATTTATAGTGAGAATTTGTATGGCTCTTATATCCCCAGAAAGTTAATTCTCTTTGTTTAGAAAAGCTGTGAAGGAAATATAACTATAGCAAAGGTACTTGCTTATTAATTTATAATCAATGGTACAGTTACTAAGTAGCCTGAGCAATATTCCTCCAAAGGAAATGGATAGTGAACCTGAAAGGTGCTTGGTGATAAGGAACTTGAACTTGAAGTTAGTTATATGAATCTGTTGTGTGCCGACATTAAAGAGAATAGAATGGGAGAGCCTGACTGGCTCAGTTGGTAGAGCATGTGACTCTTGATCTCAGGGTCATGAATATAAGCCCCATGCTGGGGATAGAACTTACCTAAAAATAATAAATAAATAAATAAATAAGAAAGAATGGTCTTATCTACACAATAAGACTTCTATCTGTCAGGTATATTCTATATTCAAAGGGAACCACCACTCTCCATACAGTCCAGACCAAAGGGTTCCAAATTTTCTCAGTTCACAGAACCCTTAGTGCCTCACAATGTTTTCCACAGTACCTGTGGGACAAAGGAAATACCAAACAATTCCTTTTGTAAAGTAGCCAAGGTCAATCATTTTAATAAGTACTCATTTGTTAATAACTTAAAACCACTTATTAAAAATAGTCAAATGAGTTGAAAAAACACATATTTATATCTAATTCTTAAATAACCACAATTATTGATACATATGCCCCTGTTGGACACTACAAAACTTTTCAAACCTTGAAATCAGATTGGACAACACCCTTATTTCCTATTCCATGTTGATTTTCATGTGGTACTTGCTTCTAATCACAGAAGCTGCTGAACACCCATCTTTTCAAGGATATGACCTCACTGAATGGAATGTAGTACTCTCTAGTATTCCAACTATGAAGTACCTAGTATCTGTGTAGCATCCAACAGGTGGATGCTGAGTATTGCTCTGCTCCCCTTGAGCCTTTGTGGTAGAACACAGAGCTCCAGTGTGAACATGGGGGGCCCTGGACCATGTTTAGCCAGGCACAGTCATCACTTGCTTCTGACCATTTATACTACCTTATAGGACTAATTCTCCTTTGACCGGACCTGTCTTTTCTTCAGTTATGTTAATATAGTCAACCTGACACATTTGTCCCAGGGCTAAATCTTTTAGCCTCTACCACGACTATATCTCTCTTTAAACTTTGCTTACTATTTAACTATCAGATGGCAAAACTATTTACCTTGATCCCAAGCTCCTAAGGAGAATCTCAGGCAGCTCTTAAGGACAAATAACAGAAACTAATCAAAACTATTCAAGAAGTTGGTATGACAGCTGCAAGCATCATGTTGGGAAGATCATTGATTCGAAAAGTTTTTGGATCTGTCACCCTGCTAGTCTTACAACAAGCCCAAATGAAATGTGAGTGCCAGACGGAAGCATCCCAAATCGTTACCTCTGCCGCTTAGCCCTGTTTCATGAACTCGATAACAGCAAATATGAATAACCCCCAGGCCAGACTGAGGTTTCACAGGCATCAAAGCCTCCTCTGCTGCCCAGGAGATGTTCTTTCCCTTCTTCAACCTAACAATACGGGTTTCATTTTTCTATGACGAGAAAGACGGAATAATATTTAAATAAGGAGTAGTTAAGTCATGTATTTTAGCTACTTCTGAGTACATTAATCACGTACTCAGTCACCTCTGCTTCAGAGACTCCAGCTTCGAGGCAGATCGTTAGAATGTCCAAGAGACATAATTTTTACAAAGAAACTCTAAAGATTGTCCCTAATTAATTGGTATAGGTTTCAATAATAATTGGAAAAGACTCCCCCCCCCGCTTTTAATGTCATTCAGAAAAAAAAAGCACGTATATAAAATTGGAGAAAAATACTGGTTCAGTTCCTTTTCTCTGTGAAAATGATTCCACTGACCATAAAAATCCTCTGGTCTAAAAGATGGAAGCTAAGCATCATGCTCAAGTATCTCTTTTCCAGTTCGTCTCCTCTCAGCCAATTGTTGGAGGGAAGAGTGAATATGACTAAATAATAATACAACCGGTCTTAATATGCATGAGGAAGTTTTATTTATTAAGATTTTCTTTATTTATTAAGATTTTCTTCTAGGCCCTCTAGTCGATAGTTTCTAATACTTGGTTCTGCAAATATATTTTATTTACCCTTTAGGGCTACCAAACATGCGGTTTGCCTAAAGTATTGGTCCAAACATTAGACAGTTAGGTTCTCTTCTGGCTCTGACACTAGGAAACAATAATTTTGGAAATCATGGTATTAGATTTCACGAGGATTACCTGAATAAGAAACCTCCTCAAAATCCCAGTAGTTTAAAAAAAAAAAATCCCAGTAGTTTTTAACAACAAATATTTACTTCTCCACATTACATGCAGGTGGATCTGCTCCAGGACTGTGGATCAGGTCCAGGTGTGCTCCTTGCATCTCTTATTATCCTAGGGCCCAGCTATGGAACACCCCCACCTGGCTGGGATCCTTGTGTGGTGAAGGGTAAGGGCATAAGAGAGCTGATGAGAATTCAAATACTCCATAAAATTTCATCTCAGATCTGTTGCTAGGTGACTTCCACATTCTGTTAGCCAAAGGAAGTCCCATGGTCAGCAGGATGGGGAAATACATTCTTCTCAAGTGGAGAGTGAATATTTGATGACCAGTAATATAATCTACCTCCGTCTGTCCTCTTGGTCACGTCCACTTGTTTCTTTGCACACCAAATGTACCCACCTCCATTGCAGGAAAGGGAGATATCCAAAAGTGGCCTCTAATCATGGCACCAGGGTCCAAATCCAACATGTCACGGTAGTACTTAAAGAAGGTCTAAATGTGCCTTGATTAAGTCCCAAAAGTTCATTTTTGCTTTTGTTTCCCTTGCCTTTGGAGACGTGTCTTGAAAGAAGTTGCTGTGGCATCGACATGAATGGAACAGAAGGGATATATGCCAAGTGAAATAAGTCAAACAGAAAAAGATGATTATCATATGATTTCACTCATATGTGGAACATAAACAATAACAAGGAGGACCATAGGGGAAGGGAGGAAAACCAAAGGGGGAGAAATCAGAGAGGGACAAGAACCATGAGAGACTATGAACTCAAGGTAACAAACTGAGGGTTGCAGAAGGGAGAGGGGTGGGGGAATGGTGTAGCTGGGTGATGGGTATTAAGGAGGGCATATGTTGTGATGAGCACTGGGTGTTATACACAAGTAGTGAATCACTGAACAATACCTCAAAAACTAATGATGTATTATATGTTGGCTAACTGAACATAATAAAAAATTAAAAAATAAATTAAACAAAGGTCTAAATGTGGCTCTTCTTGATTTTGAGATCTATGAAATAAAAAGATAACTTATCTGTACACACACACACACACACACACACACAGTGCACAGTTGCAGGACAAAGCAAGTTAACCACAACCAACATCACCATCTGAAAAGGCAAAATAGAGATGCAAAGCAATCACTGGTCCATAGCAATTCGGAAACCCAGCTGGCCAAATGTTGCAAGATCTCCCTGTTCTTGGGGGTAGAGGATTAGGCCCAGTTTGGCTCCCTGAGAATAGCTCCCCGATCCATTTCCTCCATGGGTTCTGTAACCACCATTTGGGAAGATCTTTTCCCTCATTATTTCCTTGCTCCTGTCTTAAGAGGCTATTGGGGTTTATGAGATTTGGGGGCTAAGCTGCTCTCTCAGCCAGCTCCCTCCCCGCAGAATTGGCAGGCCAAATGTCAGTTTCTGTTTATTATAGTCATATACCTTTTATATCCAGGCTGGCAGTACCATTAGTAATATAACTCTTTCAGAATTTTTGCTAACTTATGTTTTTATTCCAGAGTTATAACCATGTCAAAATTCCTTTTAAGCCGTGTCTCCCTCACTAGACTTAGTTATAAGGACTTTATGTTTATCAGCCCTCCCTGGGACCAAGTCCTTTGTCACTTTCCTCAGCCTTATTCAAGTGAAAGGAATTATTGGAGGGTACATGAATCCAATCACAAGTTTTAAAGAAATCTGTGATTGTCACAACCTTGATTTGTTTCTGTCCTCAGGCTATGTCATGAGTATCAGTTAACATTTCGGCTCAAGGGAGTTCTCATTTTCATCTTGACTATCTAGAAATGAGAAACCATTTCATTTTCTCATCCTCTTGGTTCCCTTTGACTTTCGATGTTTCTTTGCAAACCACATAAATCCTTTCTCAGCTTATCCCTTCTTATATTAGTTTTGTAAGCATATCAAATGACAACCAGCTCCAAACATTAGATATCTTAAGTACATTGTCAGTCTCCTAGGTATTTTCATTCAGAAGTTTAGCTAAATCTTACCTTATAGCATAACATGGGTGACCATTTTTTCAGACTCTTATGAATTTCTTTGCCACACACCAACCACACCCCAGCCAATACTAGAACTTTTTATTTATTTGTTGAAATTGTGGAAAGGGCCTCACTTCTAAGTATCAATACCTCCATTTGTCATTTTCCAGAATATCATCAAGAATATTAAGCCCCATTACAAAAAAAGAAAAAGAAAATTTTCAAAATTTTCATGACTTACATTACAAATACTCAGATCATACTCACATTGCTTCTTATTGGCTGTGGATTGTGGGCTGAAGCTATGCTTCAGACTGTGAATTGGATTTAGGTGTGCTCCACAAGTTGATGGAAACTTATGTCTTTTGAAGTCCAGAGTTGTCAAAATGGCACTTCTGCCATTATCCCATTAGCTAAAGCAAGTTACATGATCAGGCCCAAAATTCATGGGGTGGAGAAGTACATTTCTCTCGGTGGCAAGAGAAAAGGCTGGATATTTGTTGAATAATAATATAATTCACCATAGTTACTAAACGTTTATTGGCCTTACTATGATGTCTAAGCAATAACACTGTATAACTAATGATTAGATGCCAAAATACCCTCTATGTTTCTGGCATTTACAAAATAGCTTTAATGCACTGGTTCTTATTTTGAAATCTAGCTGAAACATAGCTCCTTCTTGCCTCTTCTACTGTACATATCCTGCAGTAAATGAGCGATCATTAATGAGATTTAGATGTAGTAAGGCACAAGCTATGTGTAACTTATAATTAAATTATCAGTGAAAAGTGTCAGTAATCTCCTTCTGTATAAAGTCAAAACATATAAAAGTGAATTTATGACCCTTTTGAATACATTTCAATGTCATTAAGTTACCAGAGGGCTGCCCTGAAGTAAATTTAGCAAATAATTTGGCTTCTAGTACTATCATAACATGGTCAGTTGCCCTGTGAGCCAGGCTTACCCTGGCTTTCCATTTGAAAAATAAGAAAAATAAGTTTTTCTATAACAGGACCAGGCATAAAATAAAATGTCTATTACCCATTATCTACCTTCTCTTCTCGGCATCAGTAGAGGGTAAGAGGTTGGAATTTTTTAGAAGAACGTGAATTTTTGACCTTTATCTTATAAATAATATTTACATATGAGGGTCAAACTTAGAACAGTCATCCTGAAGCCTATGCCAAAAGGGAAGTGTGAACTATGGCAGAATGTGCGTTTCTGGTGAGGAATTTAGCTTATCCATTCTCAGCACCTTTAAAAATTTCACTCAGCACCTGATAGTCAATGCAGAATATTAACAGATCTCCAGTGCTGTGCAATAAGCAACTGTATCGATGTCCTTGGCTTTGTACACTGTGTCCTAATATTTAGCCATTCAATGACCATTATGTATCCATGTGTAAGATCTCCTAACTGCAGGGATAGAAGTAAAAGATTCAGTGAACCTAAAGGAATTTTATACCAGCTGCTGATGTCCATTTCTCACCTATTTAACTTAAAACAAACTCAAATTTATAAGAAGAACAATGTATAACTACTTTCAAGGCAACGAGTGGGGCCTTTAGTTCCAGAGTTGAGACTGTCATCACAGAAGTTTGACCTGCACGTAGAAGTGAGCCAGAAAATCCTGGAGTGAGTGAAGGATAAAGTAAATTGCATAGAATTCTAACTCTCAGAGGCATGTTCTCCACCTGAAGTTTCCTCTTGTTCATAAATAAAGTTGAGTCTAAGACCCAAACGGGATCCAAGACCCAAATAAATGAAGCCTGGACTTTTAGGTGTAAACCTCACTTCCCTACTATTTTTCCTCCACTTTTCATATGCAAAAACAAGGACTTTTGTCTAAAAACAAATAACAGAATTAAGCACCATGAAATAAAAATTTAAGAAGAACCGCTACATACCTCTTAGAACGGCTAAAATCCAAAGTGCAGACCTTACCAAATGTTGATAAAGACGTGGACCAAGAGGATCTGTCATTTGTTGCTGATGGGAATGCAAAATAGTACAACCACTTCGGAGGACAATTTGGCAGTTTCTTACAAAACTTAACATTTTAACATATGATCCAGCAATTTCCCTCCTTTGTATACATAAACAAGTTGATAAATTTTGTCCAAGCAAAATCTGCATACTAATATATAAGGCAGATTTATTCATAATTACCAAAATATAGAATAAATCAAGATGTCCCTTAATGGGCAAATGGATAGATAAACTGTGATACATCCGTACAGTGGAATATCATTTGTCAATAAAAAGAAATGACCTGTCAAGCAATGAAAAGATATGAAGAAAACTTAAAGGCATATTGTTAAGTGGAAGAAACCATCTGAAAAGACTATGTACGGAATGATCCCAACCATATGAGAGCCTGGAAAAGGCAAAACTACGGAGACAGTGAAAAGATCAGTGGTTGCCCGGGCTTCAGAAGGAAGGAGGAAAGAAGAGATGACTAAGTAGAGCGGTGGAATTTGGAGTAATATGCAATATGGAGTTAACATATTCTATATAATATTGTAATGGTGGTTGCATGCCATTGACCATTTACGGCATGTCACAATGAACAACCCAAAATAAACCTTAACGTAAACTATGGAGTTTACTTACTAATAATATATCAAGATTGACTCATCAATTATAACACAATATAATGTCTTACACACTAAAGTGAGTTGTTAGTAATAGGAAAAACTGGGGAAAAAAGAGTTATATGCAGGCTTTCTGGATTTTCTACTCAATTTTCCTATAAACAGAAAACTGCTCAAAAAATTAAATCACATAGGGATGCCTGGGTGTCTCAGTCAGTTAATCAGCTGCCTTTGGTTCAGGTCATGATCCCGGGGTCCTGGGATCCAGTCCCTCATTGAGCTCCTTGCTCAGCGGGGAGCCTCCTTTTCCCTCTACCTGCCACTCCTCCTGCTTGTGCTGGCTCGCTCGCTCTCTCTCTCTCTGACAGATAAATAAATAAATAAATAAATAAATAAATAAAACCCTTTAAAAAATTAAATCACATAATAAATTAAAATGTTAATTAGGTTATAACGTATGGCATCATGAAATAAAATCAATCAAACTGATTCCAAAACTTATACATGAAACTAGTTTTTCATGTATAAGAACCCCAGATAGATTCAGAAAAATCGTTGAAAAGAGATATAGATACTGACACAGTATTTGTTATGTGTTTCAAAGCTATATATATATTTTAAAATATAGTTTGTTCTCTAAAGAACCATCTATTTTAAAAAGTAAATGTTCTTTTTAAAAATAATTTTGAAACTGAAGACATCTTATATATTTTTTAACTGAAGTATAGTTGACACACAATGTTACATTAATTTTAGGTGTACAGCAGTGATTTGGCAAGTCTATGTGTTATGGTATATTCACCACAAGCGTAGCTCCCATCTTTCACCATATAATGAATGCTATTGCAATACCATTGACTGTACTCCCTATGCTGTGCCTGTCATCCCTGTGACTTATTCATTCTATAACCTGAAGCCTGTACTTCCTACTCCCCTTCATCCAGGAAGATCTCTTTAAATAGTTATTCTTAGACAACCTTCTGTCAATGCCTCGGTTAAAGGTACCTCTTATTTCTTATCTAGAATACTCACTCATTTGTTCAACAAATATTGAGTACTTACTATATGTTAGGCATTGTTCCAGAAAGTATACTAAATACCCCAGACATAAAAAGAAAATAATACCTCCGAGCTCAGGGAGCACACACAATCTAAAGGGACAAAGTGGGTTTGATTCTATAATAAACAATGTCAAAATCTCAGCAGCTTAGCATAATGAAGGTTAATTTCCAGTTTCTATCACAGCCAAATATGGATCAAAACGCATGTGGTGGGGAAGGGAAATTGTGGTGGGGAAGGGAAATTGAGGGGTCTCTGTGCAGTGACACAGAAATTCAGGCTCTTTCTACTTAGTGGTTCCATTGACTTCAGTGTGTGATCTTAAAAATTGCCATAAAAGAGGAAAGGAAGATAAAATGTGGAAGACTATGTGGGAGGTTTTATAAGCAAGCCTAGTAGTTATATATATCATATGGTCCCAACGTAACTATAAAGAAGGATGTGAAATAGAATTTACTTGGCCAGGAAGAAATGAAATGGGCAGATAAAGAATGTAGTGTTCTTTCAGTCACAGAGAAATACATGAAAATATTTATGATATGTTGTGGTAAGTGATATAACAGATATGTGCAGATGGTCATATTTTATTCAAAAGGGAGTTTCTGAAGACTATAAATTAAAACACATAATTCAGCTAATTTTCCCATAAAAAATTTAAGGTAAGAGGAATTGTCTTCTTAAATACTATAACTCTCCAACAGTTATAGCACCTTTTTTGTGTGAAAGTTCCTCTGTGTTTTTTCAACCAATGTCCAATATTTTAAAGTTTCCTCTCTTAAATGAATTAACAAGAGAGGTCGTGCAGTATTTAGTCTTCTCCACATTTCCCCACATCCAAATTTCATTCCAAAGTTTGGGGGCACATTTCTCAGCAAATGTAGGAAGCACCAGTAATAAATGATCTCCAGATGACACTGTTAAAGAATATAAAAACATCTCACATAATAATATTATATGATAAAATATAGCCCCTTTCCCCCAATCACCCCTAGATAGTCTGAGGCCCATAAATAAATTCATATAATACTGCCTAAATATGTGTGAAAAGCATCTTTTTACCAGCCGAATTGATGTCACCATGTGGCAAAATAAATAACAAATTTATAATTGCTTCCACCGGGTAGATTTCAAAGTATGTGATCTTGATGAGTATTCAATTTTTTTCAGATTCTCAGTAACTCAAAGTGTGACTTTATTAATATTTTAACTATTTAAAATCACTTGATAAACCTTGCATAAAATGTGACCCCATTGATGAACTGTTTTTGCTTTTTTTTCAGTAGCCTTAGAAGATACAGACCGATCTGTGATAGCTTTTCTATTCTTAGCCCCTTCCAACTCTTTCCCCATGTTATCCCTGGAGAATTATAAATGAAAAAACAGAAATCTCATCATGTTATTCCCTTAAGAAGGTACCTTTAATAGATCTTTGCTCCCCTGGCTCTACTACCTATAAGACAAAGGCCAAACTCTACAGATTTCTAAATACTATTTCATACAACAAACATTTAATGAAAATCTACTAGAAGCCAAGTATTCGGGAGAAGCAACACTTTAAAACTCTTTACAATCTTTGCAAAATGCACTTTTTCATCTGTATTTTCTAGTGCTATCCATCTTTGGCTCCAACATACCTAGCAGCTAGTCACACCCTGACCACAAAATTTTTTCCCCATATCTCCTCGCCTTTGAACATGCTGTATCAGCCAGAGTTTAGTGTAGTAAATAGATATTTCAAGCAGAAAAGGATTTAATGCAGGAAATTAAGTGCTTACAAAATGATTAGAAGGGCTGGCAGAAGGGGAATCACGGGTCCGCTCCTAGAGTGATGAGTTCAAAGACACAGGATGCTGGTAACTAGACACGGGTATGTTGATTCTGGCTCCTGGGATTCTTTCTCTAACTGCCTTTAGATCCACAAGACACTGGGATATTAAGTCTAGCTGCTACAACTATCTTTTTTTTTTTTTTTAAGGTTTACTTATTTATTTGAGAGAGAGCAGAGGAAGGGGGCTAGGGAGGGGCGGATGGAGGGACAGAAAGAGGATCTCAAGCAGACTCCCTGCTGAGTACAGAGCCCTATGCTGGCTGGACTGCATGACCCTGAGCTCGTGACCAGAGCCAAAATCAAAAGTCCGATGCTCAACTGACTGAGCCACCCAGGGGCCCCTTCATCTTTAAACTCTAACATCTCCGTGACATTATTTGCTGGTTAAAATAGCTGCAAGAAAATGACTTCTACTACAAGGGCCACATTCCAAATTTCCCATGAATGAATCTAATTAGCATACCTTAATTTCATATGAATGCCTCTAATTAGCATAACCTAATTTCCTTCAGACCCAGTCCACCAGGAGGTCTAGGAAACAGGTTTTAGCTCTCTCTGCTTGTAGTTCAGGAATGCACACAGAAGGAAGAAGGAAAGAATGCTGAGTCAAATCCAGAATGAACAGTATCTAATGCCTGGATTGCATTCCACCCCTTTTCTTTGCCGACCACAATACCCACTCCAGCATCCAACTCTAGTATTTCCTTCTGGGTGATGAGATACCTGGCTTTAAGTCAGGGCCATAGCATTGCTCAATTCCTCAGGGTACCATTTTCATACAAGGTGTTGAATATAAAGAATATGCAGAAAGAATACACAAGGTCTGAATCAATGGTGCCTCCTGAAATGATTCACCACAGCAGCCCTGCTATAAACCTGACTCTCCTCTGTTTGTACAAACATAATTGTGTTGTGATGTTTTGCTCTCTGTGGACCCCACTAGACTGTGTATTTTCAGAAAGTGACACCTATGTCTTACTCTTCTTGGAATAGTCTCTTCTTTCATGCCCAGATGTATAAAAGGCACCTTAAGAAATTTTTTTTGAAGGAGCAAGTGAATAAATAAGCAAGCAATCAAACAACATTTTAATCATAGATTTTTATGCCATTTTTTATGTCATCAGGGCAAAAAGAGATTTCTGGAAACTTTTTGCGGAGGAAATGTTTCATGACATTTTTAAATAAATAAAAGATGCTTTTTAAACACTGATTTTCAATGAGTTCAAAATAATTATCTGATAAAAATACATGGAAATGTAACGATTCATATTTAAGAGTAATCAGCTCTCACTTGTGTGTGTGATTTTTATTATATGTGATCTTCTATTAACTACTTGGGTGTTTTTTTCCCCTATTAAGGGTTCAGAATTAAGTTGGAAACAAAGGGGGTACTTTAGTGTCACTGGTCTAAGATACGTTCTCTTTAGAGTTTTGTTGTTGCAAGGAACATAAGCTCATGGAAACAACATACAGGGACTTGAATTTCACTGTGGAAACAAACACGGACAGAAGCATCAACTGCATGGAGAGCAGTCAGGAGTCCAGGCAGCTCTGAGGATGAGCTAGGCTCTGTCTCTCCCTCTCTTTCTCTCAGGCCACGCAGCTTCATTGCCTCTCTCTTGTGCTCTCATTTATACTTTTCCTCTTACCAACTTTTCAACTTCCTAAAGTAGCTCTCTCTCTACCTATTTACTCACATTCTTCTTCCTCAGAAACTCTAACTAGATCCTACTAGTACCTCTCATTGTCATGTCAGGTGGAAGCTACTGCTGTCAGATTTCTCGTTCCCATTCAACAGCCTCAGAGAAAAACTTCCATTGGTCCAGCTTACCTTTCCTTTCTAGACCACATCCTAGGAAGTTTTTACACCCGAAAACTGTTTTCAGCCACTGTGAATAGGCTTTTCTTTTAGTCGCTGCAAAAAACATTCTAAGTGTTCCGGGAGTGTTGGCCTAGCCTAAACCAATAGGAAGATGATGTCTTCTAACTCCTCAGACTGTCATGAGTTATTTCCCGCCTAAGAATTTACCCCATTTATTTGCTCCTGGTAATTTGGGTTGTATAGAAGGGTTTCACTTCTATATGGTTGCCAGTGTCTAGGTCTTCAAACAATTTGTAGTAGCTGCTAAGATCTGTGAAGGGTTTGAAATATCGTACCTTGCTTTCCAGATAGGTTAGACCGCCATTGTTTCACAGATATCCAGAAGACACAATACTCCTGAATCAGAGTAAAAGGAATTTTATTACCCACAATAATAGCAATACCCGAGTATCACTGTTCCCTTGCCACCACTTCCACAGGCCCCAGTTACCACAGGCCTGCCTGATGCCCATATGCACAGTGGGTCGTGTTACAGAAAAGGATTCTCTGGCTTAGCACACGCTAATCTTGTATAAGATTACAAACAAATCTACACAACCTTTGCTCAGGAGAGAGACATTATCTTTATTGTTATAGTAGACAATAAACAAACCAGCCCTCTGTCCCAGGGGGAGACAGTATCTCTATATTCCAAGGCTGTTTGCTATACAAATATCTGTGGAAAGATAACGTAAAACAAAAGCGGTCCGTGCCTCTGTCTGTAAGCCTCTTGAAACCTTGAGAGACGAAGACAGAATTTTCTCACATGAATACCTTACTCCTTCACACCCGAAAAGGAATGATTTCTCATCATAATTCATGCAACCAAATGAAAAGCTTAAGCACATTTTATTATTTTAATTGTTATCAACAAGCCCTGCTCATTTTTTCTTGATTCGGTAGTAAATTGTAATTATAAGTTGATTTCTTTGAGATCAAAAGATTTTTCATACATCAACAGAGTATCTAAATTTGCATTGAAATCTTTCTTGTTTTTGCACAATTTTACAATGTCTTTCAATGAATGTCTGTTCTTCAATGTGTTATATGAATTTAAGCTTATATTTTGTTTTTATTCCAGGATTTTGCTAGACTTCTTGGAAATATATTAAAGTAAAGGAGACTAATATGTAGTACTAACTTACATGATCCATAAAAATGAAATTTCATTCCTAAATTATTGTCTTTTTCAATGCAACAATGTCTTAATTTGCTTGATGCTAATAATCATTATCACTGATTCATATTGGGATTTTGCTATAGTTCATTGAACAGAATGTATTCCCTTGACCATAACTAGCTTCAAGGAAGGGAGAATGTCCTTAGTTTTTCCTAAGCTGCAATGTACCCACTGAACATTAAGGTTGTTATTACTAAAACAGTAAGAGTGGAATAGGCATTGGGATAGTACTAGCGATCTCCACAACAGTCCCTTTACCTTATCCTCTAAGAAGCTATTGCCATTACTATTCTTTATTTCCAAGAATTTGTTCAGACCCCGGTCCCCCAGGTTCTTCCTGGTTCCCACCCCATTACCTAACCTGATTTTTTTCTGTTTCACAAGAGAATTTCTGGTGATTCTTTTAAACATCTGCCTTCTTCTCGGGGCACCTGGGTGGCTCAGTGGGTTAAAGCCTCTGCCTTCGGCTCAGGTTGTGATCCCGGGGTCCTGGGATCAAGCCCCACATCGGGCTCTCTGCTCAGCGGGGAGCCTGCTTCTCCCTCTCTCTCTGCCTGCCTTTCTGCCTACCTGTGATCTCTGTCAAATAAATAAGTAAAATCTTTAAAAAATAAATAAATAAATAAATAAATAAATAAACAAACATCTGCCTTCTTCTGATTTGGCTTTTTCCCAAGACTGTCTCCCAAAACACAGTCCCAACTTGGCTCAGCCACTTAGGCCTGTAGTCAAGAGATCTAGTCCGCCAACCCTAACTCAATCGGTTACTCTAAGCCTGAACCTAAACACTGACTCCCTTCCTTTCCAGGAAGAAAGATTATCCACTCATAGTCTAAGCTCTTAAACTGTTAACTAGAGACTAGTTTTTTATGCTTTTTCTAAACTTTTCACAGGGATAGGTTTTCACTCTTCACACCAGTTTCTTTCATTCTCTTATTATCAAAAATTTATCGAGTACCTCCCATGTGCTGGGCATTGAATAGCAGAGGGCTCTTTTTCCTTCATATTGACATATTTTTAGAAAACACACTCTCAGGATCCAGCAGCAAAAGTGGGTTAATAATAGATAACTTTTTCCCTACAAGAGACACTTTGCCACTTAAAACAAGGGATCACTGTGTACTTTCACAAAGCTTCCTGGTCTAATATTGCAATATTTCAAGACAGTTATAGCACATTTCCTTATTTATCTCCTTAAGTCTTTCAACTCCTAAGTTCCAGTTGTTGGCAGGTATACTTTGGCACTTTCCAGTGGATATTCTTATACACCTTCCAGCAGGAATAACTTCAAAGAATTAGCCTACTTACCGTTACTGATTATGCAACACATCATTTTTGACAGCTGACACTACTTCTTGGAATTATGAGAACACATTGTACTTAACTGGCAATTGGTGGAAGAAATATAAAAACAATTGCCCAAGAAAATAGTGTACAATAAATTAAGAACAACTTAAAGTATTTCTTATATCAAATGCTATCTAAATATACTTCCATAATCTAGAAGATACAGTGTCAGAAAATATTTTTGGAGAGAATAAGGTGACTTAATATAGGTGCTTGGTTTCAATAAGATCAAATTCCTGGCAGTGAGGTCAAATTCTTGGCAAATCACCAAATGTATGAATTCTGATATGAATTTCCAATGAAACATGGGGAACAGAAGATAACAAAAGGCATTATCTGCAAAAAGGGGTTTAATTTTATGATGAAAAAATCTAAAAATCGGGAGTTTCTTAATGTTGCTCTATGATCCAAATTTTAGAAAATTAAACAGAATATCAAACTGTACATTATTTAGAACATTAAAAACTCTTTTCCTCCTTTGCTTCATCATCAACACTCTTCAAATGAAAATTTATATTTTATCAGCTGCTGTGTGATCGTTTGTTTATTTTTGACATTCTTAACAAGTTGGCATATAATAGAGCACCTGGCTGGTTCAGTTGGTAGGATATGCAAATCTTGTTCTTGGATTCATGAGTTTAAGCCCCACATTGGGGTGGAACTTATCAAAAGAATGAATGAAGGAATGAAGGAATGAATGAACGAATGAATAAAAAATAAATAAAATAATTTGGCATCTAGTTTTACCACAAATATTAGAAAAATTTTGCTATAAGAATAAATAAATTCCAAAACTATAATGGATTCACACACACACACACACACACACACACACACACACACACTGTATTTCTTGCCTGTAGAAAGTCTACTCAAGTCCAGTGGCTCTCCAGATCAACCTCCTTCAAATGAGTTAGGGATCTAGACTGGTTCTATCTAGTGGCTCCAGAATCTCAGTGTGCAGCCCCCACAATCACAATGATTGGAAAGAGTGAGCTGGAGGATCATGTAACACATTTCATTGTCTCAGCCCAAAAGTTACACATAGAAGTTATTGAAGTTATTTCTTCTCACAGTACATTTATCATAATTAGTCACATAGTTTTGCCTATTTGCAAGAAGACTAGGAAGTATAGTATTCTACAAATTCAGAAAGGTGATCATTGGCTATGAGATGCTTTAATAATGTCTACCACACCATATTATTGAAACTTCACTGTTTGTCATTAAATATAACTATGCTTTCCTAATGCCTTATATTTTTAAATTTTATTATAATTTTCTTCCTACATTTATTATTTCTGTTTCAACTCCCATTTAAATTCAGAACTCCCATTTATTTATTTATTTGGTAGGCTCCATGGGACTTGAACTCATGGACATTGAACAACCCTGAGATCAAGACCCAAGTTGAGATGAGGAGTTGGCTGCTTAACTGACTAAACCACCTAGGCACCCTACACTCCTTTTTAACCCTTGAAAAAGTTGAATGCATCTTTAAAAAAAAAAAAAAAGAACACCTAGTTGCCTTGGCCTCCATGGTCTGCATGTGAAGGAAGTCATCTAGATTCCCTTTCTGACTCCTATCCTAAACCTACTCATTGTGACTTGTTGTCTCTGGGTGCTGTGAAGCTGTCTACTCTCACATTCAGAAAGGTCACTGAGAGTAGAAACCATAGCTCACTGTCTACATTATTAACAAGGTGCTATTTGTTTTCATGTCTTCATAGAGTTCATTAGACTCTTACCCAGATAAATGATGGGCTTTTCATTCCAAAAATTTCCTGAAAGACCTAGCATCTTTTCAATGGAAAACATCAAAAGTTTGAACTCTAAGATTCTTCGAATTCCTCTCCTCAAAATCCTGACCTTGCTGTTTCTGGGAATCTGTCACAGGCGATCCCTAATCAGTTCTAATCAAGTCTTTGTGTTGAAAGACTCACCTTAATCCAAACTTCCCATTGTCAATAAACTCTAACCTTACCTCCCCTCCTTTTGAGACACTACCAAAGCTCTTTGGGGGTGGTGCTCTTTCTTACACAGGAAGTAATGAACTCAACAGTTCATTTTGGTAATATTTGGGGAGCCAGGAAGCTATTTCTTATCTGGTTTCTTTTCTTTGTTTCACTAATGTAGACTGAATATTTATTTTAAAATGTTTTATTTTTCATAATTTTAATTTTGCTGCACACTCTATCTATCATCATCATAATCATCATCATCATCATCATCATCAACATCATCATCATCATCATCTTTGGCTCTTCATTTTGTAGCCACGAGTCAATCTACTCAAACCTTAACAGAACTCGAGCTCAAATCTACCTTCTCAGAAAACTAACTTTTCCAGGAGGACAGGGCAGAACATTTATTTACATTTATGATCCCATTTTCTCCAAGTTATCTGTGGTGGGTTGAATAGTGTCTCCCAAAAATGTATATCTATGTGGAACCTCACAGAATGTCACCCTATTTGGAAAGAAGTTTTTTGCAAATAGTTGAGGAGCATGAGAACTGGATTAGGGTAGACACTCAGGTCCAATGTCATTATAAAAAGAGAAGAAGGCACAGAGAGACACAGAAGGAAAACAAAAAAGAAGGTGATATGAAGACAGAGGCAGAGATTAGAGTGATGCACCCATTAGCCAAGGATTGCCAAGAGCCACCAGAAGCTAGGAAGAGACCCGTAAAGAGTCCACCTGGTCTATTGAGGGAGCATTGTTTTGCTGACACTTTGATTTGTAACTTCTGACCTCCAGAATAGTAAGAGAATTTCTTTTTAGCTCACCAAGTTTGTGGAAATTTCTTAAGGCAGCCCTAGGAATCTAACACAGATTCTTACCTAAATTAGAAACCTTGAAATTATCTTTCTTCTTTTTTTTTTTTTTTTCTCTCCCTTGTCCTTTCCTACCGCTGTTTGCTTCCACGGCAAAAAACTGCTGCCAAGTTCTATAAATTTTACTTCCTAGTGACATCGTCTCTTTAGTCTTTGCCTTTTATAGTCTTCTTCAGAGCTCTGCCAGAATAAATCACAATATTGTTCTTATCATGTAAATAAAAATTTCAAAAACTTCCCATTATTCTCCTTTGCTTATGAGTTAAATAAAAAATCTTCAGATTGATGTTCAAGACTTTTGAATGACGTAGCAATATTTCTAACCACTGTAATCTAGAATTGATTCTTTTTGATTCATTTTCCATGAGTATTCTATATACTGTCACAATTTTGGAAAATGCAGTCTTCCCATTGAGTTGTTCTTCATTCTTCTGACCTAAAACATTAGCTCATTGGAAACATTCCGAATAGTTTATTTTTTGCCTATAAATGAGTTATATTTTGTCTTGTAAATGTATTCATACATGTCATCCCCTTACCCTGTCCAACTGGAATATAATTTCTCCTCAAACAAATCTATACTTTTACTTACTCTTATTTGTCATGCTTGTTACCAGCTTATAAATTAAGTTGGCATTTGTTGAATTAACTTGAATTTGTTAACGACTTGGGAGTTTATAAATCCAGAGACTATGTAAGGTTGAAAGCTTGAGGGGGGTGGGGAAAAACTACCAACATCAACCTCATTTAAGATCTCCCACAGAGGGGCAAACATTCTTTCCCTCTTGAGCTAAGGCTAACTTCACTCTTATAGAGAGATCCTATTAATCCTTGTAAACATGAAAAAAAAAAACCTTCTTAAAAATCTGTGTGGTAGTTTTCTGATGAGATAAGTGCTGAGTTCCATATTTATCATTATTTTCCTTAATTCAAAGGAAAATGGTATCTAGAGTATGAGAATTGTAGGCAAAAATTTGTGCTTCAGTGGAAAATTCTGCATTGTTGAAATTCTAGAGGACAACCTCTGGGTTATCTGATTCCAATTCTAAGGAAACTATGAAAGTTATTTTACAACTCCATAAGCTGTAGATAACTGTTAGTGATGCAAAATAATTCTTGTTTATATTCACTTAAATTCTGTCCTGCCCAGAAGTGCAATTGACAATACTCCACCATTATGGGGAAGAAAAAAATTTACTTTAATTTGCACAATTTTTTCAACATTCTTGGTTTATAAATGTGTCCAGCTTTCGGATTTCTTTTCCTTTTTTTTTTTTTTTTTTTGAACCAGTTATATCTGCTTGGTTTCCTCATTGAGTATGAGTTTAGTTAAATCTTTAACATGTATTCATCTTTATATCTGCATGAGAGTCATGATTTTTCTCTTGTTTGAAATTAACTTTTAAGGGAAATAAGTCCCTGTTTCATTCTTCCTGGTGTTGTCATAAATTCTGGTGTATAAGCAGAATAGTGAATAAATGGAAAGTAACAAGAGAAGGGACACCAAAAAAATAAGGAAATTTCAAAATCTGCCATACAGTAAACTTGAAATATTTGGGGAAATTTAGGTGGGAGAAGAGTAATCTAAGAGGGAAATGATCATTACTTCCCCAAACCCTAAATGGCTACCATATAGAAAATAACTGGCCAGGTTTTATGAGTTTTCAGAGAATAAATATGAAACATGGAGTGAAATTTACACAGAGATCAGGTTTGACTTATGTAAATCCAAGCTTGCCAATAATTAGAACTACAAAGAAATAATGGAGTCAGCTTTGAGACGAAGGTATTTCTTTGTCTCCAGGGGTATTCAAGCAGATTTCTAACAAAATCTTAAAAGGATTCTTCTATTATTAATTAAATTATTGGCTATAGAATTGGACTAGATGTCCTGTGGAGAATTTCAACCCAGAGTTATTAATTTTGTGATTCAATTTGATCCTGGTTGTGTATGTGGATTGAAGCTTCTAGAACATTATCACCATCCTACATATGCTTTCCTGAAGTTACTATCAGTCATCTTTTTGTAGGAGGGAGTTAAGTGAAGGTAAAGCTTTTCCTATTGTCTGGGAGTTTGGGTTCAGGCCCTAAAGCTGAGGACAAAGCATAAGAACCCTTGATGTGGTTGATTAAGATATTCATCTGTGAAGAATGGAGTATTTGTCAGCTTGCCAGAAACATAGAAATTTATCTCTCTGTCCAGGTGGGTGCTCATGAAGCTGCAGAAACTCGAGCCTTCTTTCCAAACACAGTGGCAATGTCCTTGGAAGTGTGTGATCCCTGGGGCTTGGGGGTGAGTGGTTGGTTGAGACAATGGTGACTGACTCTTCTCTGGGAGAGTCAAAGTCTAGGATTGGAGAGCAAAGACTGTTGCTGCCAGGGGAGTGGTCAGTCTGTAAAGAATTTGGTGGGCAAGAGAAGTGTAATATTTCCCAAAGCCAGAAGCAATAGCCTGGAAGATAGCCAGGTATGAGTCATAGGGAAAGAACATTACATCAGTGACTGACTGTTCCTCTGTGAATACTGTTGGGGCAAAAGTCGAGTGGCAATTCACAGCTTGTGTTAGGAAACAGTACAGTGTTGGAGAAGGGGGAGGGGGGGGTGAGGATGGGAATGGGGGAGTTTTCAGGTCCTGTAGGAGAGAAGCATGATTTGGGCATTTTCCATGACAGAAGGCCCACATTCCAAATTGCAAAAGCAACAGTTCCTAAGGAACGTGTCCTCTTGCTTTCCTTCCTCCTTTTCTCCTCATCCCAGGGAGCCATCAGCAGACATGGGAGAGGAGAAGGGGTAGTGGGTAAATGGGAAGCAAACTGCCATCTCCATGATAAGCTGCAGAATTCCTGGGATGGTCTGAGCTGGGACAGGAAGGAGCTTTGAGAGATTAAAATTATGGCATTATTAGATTGGAGAAACATTTCAATAACGAAAACTGAGAAGGTACTAATAGCCAAAAGACACTGGAAGCCTGGGATCTCTGCCCCATATATGGTGCAGAAACAAGGGAGACAAGCCCAAAAGGCAAGTCCATGGAATTGAGCTGGAAGAACAAAGTTATTTCTGCTTGCACCCATCAAGTACAACTAATTTTATGAACCTACTTCAGGTATCACAGCAAAGTTTTCTGTCCAAACATAAGCTACCCTTTCTTGGTCACTCTTCACAGGTATAGGTAGATCTGGTAATAAAATGCATCACTCTGTGATTTGAATTTCACATTAGATAGTTAACGGAGTTCACAAATTTAAATTGTTGAAGAAATTCCTTTCATGACCTGGTAGAATACACAAGTTTTCCCTCTCCCTGGTTTTTTCTTTTAAAATAGAAAATGTAATAAATTTTGGATATTAGTTATTTGAGAACATTAGCTTAGCTCATGTGTTGCTTTATGGCTAGAGGACCCTTTTTTCCCCATTGACCAGATCCTTCACCCTCAACACCAATACTTTATCCATGACCAGCCTGGGGTGCAAATAAGGGGATGGGATGGAAATATTAATATCAGAAAAGGGATATTGTAAACAATAATTTGAAGATGGAGGAAAAGGCAACATTTGTTTAGCATAATACTGGACAGCATATTGTTAAAGGTGTTCTAGACAGAGATTAAAGTTTACTTTTGACACCTGATTTTCTTTTAAATAGTCCATTTAAAAGCTAGATGACTGTGAAATTCTCAGTTCTGTCTCCTCCTATTCCTCCTCCACCCTGGGAAGATGAAGGAAGGAGAGGGGAAGGGACAGTCAAAGGCCAGAAGAGTCTCATATAAAGGGATCCAGAAAAACTGAACATATGGGAAAACAGATTGAAAGGGAGACTTGGGGAAGGACTTGCTATAAGTCACCTCTCTAGAACCCCCAGGCCTAGAAACTGGAGAGCTCAAAAAACTGTGCATGATTTTGGATTCTGTATAGGCCAAAAGATCTACTTGCTGTCCTTCTCCACTCATCTCTAATTCAGTCTACACACTGCAGTTGGACTACAGCATCTCCTCTTATCCAAGAATCCCAGTGGAAGCCCGAAACCATGGCTAGTTTCAAACCCTCTATGTGCTATGTTGTATCCTATGCATAGGAAGTTCAATTTATCAATTATGCATGTAAGAGATGTGTAACTGTCACTAATAAGTAGAAAATTGTAACCACATGCTGCAACAGAAGTTATGTGAATGTGTCCTTTCTCACAAAATATCTTATTGCCCTATATCCGCCCTTCTTGTGATGATATGAGATGAAAAAATGCCTACCCAACAAGATGAAGTGACGTGAATGACACAGATGTTGTGACAGGGCGTTGGGACGCCATGGACCTTCTGATGATTTGGTCATCTGCTTCCAGACCTGGGTGTCTGAGGATAGCTGAAACCTCCAAACGTGAAATTCAGGATAAGGGAGGGGGACTACTATAACTTTCTAAAGTATCATTTGAATCGGATCATTTGTTCTACTCCTTCTGGCCCCTAGGACAAAATCCAAACTCTAGAAAAGGCAGGCAAACTCTGCTCAGGGCTCCGCCTTTCCTGATGAGCCCACCCCTTCCTTAATCCTCAAGAGCCAGTCATTCTGCGTATCTTTGTTTTAATTCCCTCCGTGAGTTGCATTCCCCCTGGCTTCCAGGTCATCAGATATGATATATTTTTTCTGATTAGAATTCTCTCCCACCCTGTATTTACCTGACTATCTCCCATGAGGTCTTGATTATCTCTGCTTAGAAGTACCTCTCTCTGGGAAAGCCACCCTGCTCCCACCCATCTATGTTAAATTTCCTTTCTATATTCTGTGGATGTCAGCTCTTTCTCCTTTCAGAATTTGATACACTATGCTAAAGGGGCTTGTACACACAACATGATTGTGTGTTCCAACTGTGCTCAGGCTCTTATTAGACAGTCCGTAGAGTATCTGTGAATAGGTAGAATTTCAAAGTTTACTACGAGACACCTTTAACTGTTGAAACTAAAATTAAGAATTATGGCTTCTTGTCTTCTGAGACAGAACCAGTGTTAGTTTTCCAACCCTTCTTCTACAATTCTAGAATTCGATCTCAATATTCGTTTGATTGATACTGAGTTTGATATCAATATTCTTGATTTTTTTTTATCAGTTACAAGGACCTTCAACTACTAGGAACTGTGTTCCAGCAATTGTTCACACTTCTCTTCTTCAGAACTTCAACATTTTATTATAAAAAATGTAATTATGAATGTATTCTCCCATGAGTCTCTCAATACATAAGAAACAACATGTTTTCATTTTAGTACTGGGTGACCCACATTATAAGCCTTCAACAAGTGCTTGTTAATGTTTAATGGAATCTCTTACATAAAATAATCATTTCAGAGAAGTGATCCCTCTAGTGGATAGCCTACTTCAGTACATATTTTCATTTTAATGAACTTTTATGAACCAACTAAGCACAATATATAAAATGAGAATTAAATTTTGGTTCATCTATCTTACTATATGATATTAGAATTGCCTTGACTTCCATATACCTTTTTATTGGTGAGAAGGGAAAGATGTGGAAAGAACTTATCAGCATTTTTAAAATATGAATTCACTGCATTGTAATATTTACTTATAATATTTACTGACTAATATTCTCTTAATAAATGCCTATTGAACAATAATAGTTTTTTTAATAGTGAAAAAATGTTCATAAGCATTTCCAGGTATGTGAGTACACATTTTAAAAGAAAAAATATTTATCATCAAAAATTAAATAAATAAACATAAAACATAACCATAGATCTGGTAACAGGGAACATGGTAGCTCGATGATATACACATCCTATTTGGAATCTATTAGATTTTGAATGTATTCATAAGATTTGGCCTATTAACATTTGATTCGACGCACATATTTTTAATCTTCTCCTATTTGTGTGAGTGAAACCCACCAGTTGTCATTTGATCAAAAAACACTCTTGGCAATTTTTCCATTGGCTACCTTGGGATCAAGGAAGTAATAAAACTCCAATTTTCATACTTGTTACACATACTTTCAAGAAAGAGTTGTCTAATAGTTTAATGATGTAATAGTAATTTACCTTTTAGTTTATGCTTCTAATACAACTACAACCATAAATTAATATGTTAATTTAGCATTTAATAATCACCTACCTAAAAGGGCTCTGTTATACTCAAAAGAGCTTTTGGGATATCAATCACCTATACCAATAGGGCTGACGTTACTCAAAACATACTTTTTTAAAGCATCGTATTTGTATATTAGTTTACATGTATGTGCATTTATTTTCTTAGCAAACATTTAATGAACATCTGACATGTGCCTTGCTTTGTGACACAACCTCTGTCTCAAAAATTTGGGGATTCAAGTGGGTGGTAAAAACATATAAACAGATGATTATAACACAATATGGTAAATGAGGAGATGGAAATGTTCCCAAACTCTGTTGGGATCACAGAAGAGAGTCACCTCACTCAACACCAGGGTTTAGGAAAGTTTCTAGAGGGAGATCCTGTCTGAGCTGTGACTTAATATGTAAATGAACATGAGCCAGCCAGGAAAAAGGGGAACGAGAACTTGTAACTAAAAGCAGGAAAGTGAGAAAGAATACGATGCGTGAGAAAAAACGCATGTAGTTTGACGTTGCTGGAACCTGAAGCCAACGCAGCAGTGCTGAGAGATGAAGAAAAACAAGCTGACAATCTGATGGTGAAGATCATGCCACGATTTTGCAGCGATGGAGAACAGGTGACTGATTTTAAGAAGGGAAATGATGCAGTTAAATTTGGAAAAAAGTGTGAATTTGAGAAAGACAAGACCAGAAACAGCAAGATCACTTAAGAAGCAGCTGAAATAGCTCAGGAAAAGATCACGAAGTCCTTAAAACAGGACTAGAAAGGGGAGGATAAATTGGAGAAATACTTAGAAGACCAAGTTGGAAGTATCTGAGCTATGAGGGAGAGAGGAGGAACTGAGGATGATTTCTTAGACTCCAACTTGGTCATGAACCAGCTATAATAATTAATTTTACAAGTGATAGACAGTCCATTTCAAACTGGCTTTAGAAAGATGAGACTAAAAATTTTAGGAGTAGTGCTTGCTTCAGGCACAAAACTTCAGATCATATGTCATTATGGCTGGGACTCTTTGTCCTTCCTTCTGACCCATTTTGAGCCACCCCCTCAAGGGCACTGGCCAACCCACAGCTTCTCCAGGAGCCCCTGGGCTTCTCCAAGATCCAGTAATAAAGATTTGCCCCTGGTCCAGCATGCGACCTCCACAAATCCAGCCCTACGGCCAACTTAGGTGCCATACAAGCTGTTAAACATTTTGAATAGACCCTTTTGATATAGGGCTCATGGCATATATTAATTTTATATTAAACATATGTAATAAAGAATGCTTTGTTACATAAGATGATACTACTGATTAACCAGATTCAGTGAACAAGAATTGGCAAATACTCTGGATGCCCTAGTGAAAAACATGTGTGCCAGCCCATAAAGCTTAAAGAGATCCAGGGGGCTGGCACGTTGGTGAAACTTTAGGGATTCAGTGATCTGAGTCAGGCCACAATGTTCTTTCCATGGCACTGGATATATTGTCATAGTTTCAGTTCCTCTAGAAGCAAGCCCTGAAACAAGGGTTAAAGTGCAAGAAATTTATTTGGAAGTGATCCCAAGAAACACCAATAAGGCAATAGACATGTTGGACCTAATAAGGATATTTTACAAGCAAATCACCATTGTGTAAGCTGCTTAATTCCATGAAACTCTAGCAGGCAATAAGGCTTGAACTCAAGCCTCGGGGTTGGTCCACTCTAGAGGCAAAAGAACCAGATGGTTCATACGCCAGCTCCACTGTAATTGGCTAAGAATTCCTCCTAAAGCGGGTTAATTCCCCAGTACTTCTGGTTTTCGAGCAGTTCTGACCACCGAGAAAACACTCAGTCAAAAAGTTGTAGATGCAACTTCATTTCTATAAGATATCTACTTCTAACTAACATTTAGCTACAACTTTATCAGGCTTTTCCCATATTTTATCAGACCAAAAGCTTCCAGATTTTCAATATATGGCAAAATCAGTGAATTTCAATATCATATGTTCATTGTCTCACCTCATTTACCTCAAAAGGGATCCTTTGGATGAAGGTGATGTTTTGTAGAATGTTAGCAAACGAGACACTATAAGCCCTTACTAGAGCTACAGGAAAATCAGCAAGGATCTGCAGAAGATCTAAATGACACTATCAGTCACCTAAACTAATAGCTGCAATACATGTACTTCTCAGGTCTGAACATTCACCTAGATAGACCATTTCAGGAGGCCAGCATTATATTAACACCACATCTAGAAAAAACATTCCAATTTAAAAAACTGCAGACCACAGACACAAAATTTTTTAATAAATTCCCTACGAACTTAGTATTATCCAACTGAATATGACAACATATAAAGAGAAAAATACTCTTGACAAAGTAGGATTTACTCTTGTAATGAAAACTTTGGTTTAACATTTGAGAATTTATCACCGTCTTAAAGAAACATAAGAGGAAAAACTTTATGATTCTCTAAATAGATGTATGTGGTACAATTGAACAGATTCTCAGCAAACTAAGAATAGAAGAGAACTTCCTTAACCTGACAAAACCTCACAGGTAACACCGTATGTAATGGTGAAAAGTCTGAATACATATTCTCTCAGATTAGGATCAAGGCAAGAATGTACCATCTCCTCACTTCTATTCAACATTTTGCTGGATTCCTTAGTCACTGTAATAAAACAAGAAAAAGAAATAAAAGGCATAGGGGCACCTGGGTGGCTTAGTGAGTTAAAGACTCTGCCTTAGGCTCAGGTCATGATCCCAGGGTCCTAGGATCGAGCCCCTCAGTGGGCTCTCTGCTCAACTGGGAGCCTGCTTCCCTTCCTCTCTCTCTGCCTGCCTCTCTGCCTACTTGTGATCTCTGTTGTCAAATAAATAAATAAAATCTTAAAAAAAGAAAGAAAGCAAGCAAGAAAAGGCATAGAGAATGGAAAGAAGTAAAACTGACTCTATTTATAGAAGAATATTATTTTCCTAGGATTGCCACACCAAAGTACCACAAACTAGGTGGCTAAAAACAGCAAAAAATATTCTGGAGGCTAGAAGTCCAAAATCAAGGTTCACGGTCCTCTGAAACTTCTAGAATGAAGATCCTTTCTAGTCTGTTCCTAGCCTCTGGTGGTGTCGGTTAGTCCCTGGCATTTATTTCCTTTCAACTCCAGTATCTGCTTCCATCTTCACATAGTGTTGTCTCAGTGTGTCTATGTCTTTACATGGCCATTTTCTTATAACAAACAATTAGACTGGATTAAGGCTTACACTAAAGATCGCATCTTAACTTAATTGAGTCTGCAAAGATCCTATTTCCATATAAGGTCACATTTACAGTACTAGGGGTTTGAACTCCAATGTGTCTTTCAGGGAACACATTCAACCCATAAAGAGATGATATAATGTGTACACAGAAAATCATAAGAAATTTACAAAAGTGCTATTAGAATTAGTAAGTGGGAGGTGCCTGGGTGGGTCAGTTGGTTAAACTTTGGCTTTCTGCTCAGGTCATGATCCCAGGGTCCTGGAATGGAGTCCCACATCAGGCTCTCCGCTCAGCAGGAAGCCTACTTCTCCCTCTACTTCTGCCTGCCGCTCTATTTGTGCTCTCTCTCTCTCTGTGTCAAATAAATAAATAAAATCTTTTAAAAATAGAATTAGTAAGTGAATTTACCTAGGTCAATAAGATCAGTAATCTAAAATTAATTTTATTTTTATTTACTAGGAAATCAATTGGAAAAAGAAATAAAAAGATACAATTCAACTTATAATAGTATTCAAAAAACAGGAAATACTTAAGGGAAAATTTCATAAAATAAGTACCAAATCTGTAAACTAAAAACTACCAAACATTGCTGAGAGTAACTAAAGACATGAATAAATAAGAGGTAACATGCTCATGGATTGAAAGACCCAATGTTATTAACATTTCAATTCTACTCAAATTTGACTATGGACTTAAATCAATTTTAATCCAAATTCCAGCAGGATTTTGCATAGAATTTGACCAATTGATTCAAATTATCTAGAATAGTCAAAGCAATTTAAAAAAGAAAAAGACCAAACCTGGAGGGTTTACACTACTAGATTTCAAGGTTTGCTATAAAGCTATAATAGTTAAGAAGAGTATGGTATTGGCAGAAGGATAAAAAGAGAGATTCAGGGAACTAAATGAGGATTTTAGAACTAGACCCATATATATATATATATATATATATATATATATATATATATATATTCAGTTGGTTGTCAACAAATGTGCCAAGGCGATCCAATGGAGAAAGTAAAATCTTATCAACAAATGGTTATGGAACAATTAGATATTCATGCTGGGGGAAATTTTTTATTTTCTTCTTCTTCTTTCTTTCTTTTTTTTTTTTTTACCTTTGTCTATGCCCAAATGTTAACTTGATGTGAATCATAGACCTAAATATAAAAACTTAAACTATAAAAGTTCCAGAAGAAAACATGGGAAAATCTTGTAAGCTTGAGAGATAAAGATTTCTTAGATAAAAACATAAAAAACTCTAAAAACCCTAATAAAAACCCTGAAATAAAAATGATTCATCAGACTTAATCAAAATTTAAAACATTTTCTTTTTGAAAGATATTGTTAAGCAACTAAAAAGGCTAACCACAGAATGGAGGGACATGCTTTCAATATCTCTGACAAAAGAGGTATATATATAGAATTTATAGAGAACTCTTACAGTTTAATAAATAGACAAAGAGCCCAAGAGGGTGAGGGAACATAGATTTGTTGGATTAGTTTTCTAGGGTTTTCATATCCCTAGCAAATAGCTAAAAATACTATAGACTTGTTAGTTTAACAATAGAGATTTATTTTCTCACTGTTCTGGAGATTAGAATTCCTATATCAAGATATGGGCAGGTTTGGCTTCTTTTGAGGTTTCTCTCTCTCTTTGGCTTGCAAATCTCCACTTTCTCATTGTGTCTTCATACGGTTGTCTCCCTGTGCATCTGTCTGGCATCTCTCAGTGTGTCCAAATTTTCTCTTCTTGTAAGGACAACAGTCAGATTGGACCAGAGCCCATCCTAAAGACCTCATTTTAATTTAATCACTCCTTAAAGATCTTATCTCCAAATACAGTTATATTATGAGGTACCAGAGGTTAGAATTTCAACACATGAATTTGGGGTTGGGGACATAATTCAGGCCATAACACTTGTGCAGACACTTCACAAAAAAAGTTATAAACAGCCAATGAGAACATGGAAACTGATCAGCATCATCAATTATTAGAGAAGTGCAAATTAAGGCTATAGTAAGCTATCTCTATATAATCACTAAAATGTCTAAAATTAAAAGTATTGACAATACTAATTATAGAGCAACTGGAACTCTCACACACTGATGATGTTTTTATAAAACGGTGCAACTGCTTTGAAAAACTGGCAATTTCTTAAACAAATATAGATTTACCATGAATCTAGCAATTCTGCTCAAAAGTATTAATCCAATAGAAATGGAAATATATGCCTTCACAGAGAGTTTTATGGAAATGTTCTATAGTAGCTTTCTTTATTATAGCAAAAACAAAACAAAACACCAAAAAAAACCAACTAGAATTTTCGAAGTGTCCATCAATAGGTAAATAAATAAATGAAAAATAAATAAATAAAATAAGTATAATGATACAATAGAATACCATCATCAATAAAAATAATAAATCACTACTTATAGAAAGTGGATGAATTTTAGAAAATCATCAGGCAGAGTTCATGAAGCCATAAACAAAAGAGTACATACTATATGATTCCATTTACATAAAAGTTTAAAGAATGCAAACTAATCCATAGGGACAAAATGCAGGTCAACTGTTGCCTGGGAATTGGGGTAAAAAGTAAAGGAAATATTTCATATCATCAATGTATACATCTGACAAGACTCATCAAATTGTATGCTTAAAAAGCATGCACTAATTGTGTATAAATTATACATCAATGATTTTTTTTAAAGATTTTTATTTATTTGATAGAGAGAGACACAGCAAGAGAAAGAACACAAGCAGGGGGAGTGGGAGAAGGAGAAACAGGTTTCCCACCCAACAAAAGCCTGATGTGGGGCTCGATCCCAGGACCCTGGGATCATGACCTGAGCTAAAGGCAGACACTTAATGACTGAGCCACCCAGGTGCCCCCATTGATGATTTTTTTAAATGAAAAAACAATCTACAATGAACTCCAGCTCATTCTATTCTAGCTTCTGTCATTATTTTATCATCAAAACTGCTTTTGTCAAGGTCAGTGAATTTCCATGTTTCTTTTCTTTTTTTTTAAGATTTTATTTATTCACTTGACAGACAGAGGTCACAAGTAGGCAGAGAGGCAGGCAGAGAGAGTGGGGCGGGGCGGGGGGGTGGGGCGGGGAGCAGGCTCCCCGCTGAGCAGAGAGCCTGATGTGGGGCTCTATCCCAGGACTCTGAAATCATGACCCGAGCTGAAGGCAGAGGCTTAACCCACTGAGCCACCCAGGTGCCCCTCCATATTTCCAAATTCAATAATTTCCATGTTTCCAAATACATTATATTCATTTTCTATTTTTACTATATTTTATCCATTAGTTACATTCCTTACCTCTGGCCACTAAGTGATTTATTTTTACTCATCTTTCATGACATCTCCTGTTTCTATTACATTTCAAAGAATTAGTCCCCTTTTCTCAATTATTCTTCTTTACCCAAAGTCTACATAATAGAGAGATCCAGGGCTTCACCTTGTATCCTTTTCTTTTCTCAGTAGATTCATAGTTGTCTTCCAGAACCTAGCAGAGTGCCTGAAACTCACAGCTAATATTTGTTGAAAAAGGGGGTAAATAAAATACTGAAAATACAAGCTCAAGGAGAAAGCATCTGTATTAATATAGTCCTATAATTCATGATGTGGAAAGGAGTACCTTCCTAAGATGTGAATAATGACACTTTAAACAAGTAAATGCTACAAGATAAATTTATATGTCTCCTCATTCTAAAAATGATTTTGGTCAGCATATTCAAATAAAATATACCCATTACATATTCTAATTTCTTCTTATGATTTTTGTTATGTTATAGATGACAAGGAACATCAAATAAGTGGCAGAGCTATGACCTGAGTCAGATCAAGCTGTCTCTAGAGCCTATGTACTTAATAATGATTTAAGTATTTTTAGAGAAAAACAGAAGTTGTGGTCTATCATCCTTAAAAAATTCAGCTATTCATTTGAATTTTTTAAGGATTTAAGGATTTAAGGATCTCACGTTCCTTGAGAAGAAAATTAGGAAGCATACGACTTTGAATGGTCATATGTAATTCTCTACAACAATTGTAAAAAAAGGTGGATGGTAAATATTTTAAGTTTATGCATACATGATGGTTGTTCTCCTTTAAAATATGTCTAATAGTTACCATAGTAACAGAAGCAGACTCTCCTCTATGTGCCTCCTGTTGTTATCAATGTGAATAACAACACAATATAAGATTCGTAGAAAGGCAAAGAATAAGTCCATAGCAGAACATCATGCGATAAGTTTAAACTGTAGTGTTTTTAATGTACATTTAACTTAGAAAATGTTAATATTCATCATTATATTATTATATAATTATAAAGGAAATATTTCTCTTTGTATCTAGAAAATATTCATATTAATGCAAACATAATTTGCATCTGTATGGAAGAATAGACAGAGCCATCAATCAATATCCTTTTACAGGGCTCTGTGGCAGCGAACAACAATGTTGCTGTTGCAGAATCACCAGAACAGGCCGGAACAGAAACTGGTCACTGTCATTTGGCAGCTCAAATTTATACAAAAAGATGATGACCGAAGACAGTGTTAAACTCCTACATTGTTAAACACTTGAGGAATAACTTGGAAAATAGATTTTTCTAAACAAATGGAAATTTTAATGATGAGAACTTTGTCTTCCTCCCTTGAGAGTGTCTTTCCTTTTTTTCTTTTCCTTCCTCCTGAGCAAGTTTTTGTTTGTATCTTTGTTTTAAAGGTTTTAAAATCTTTTTACCTTCATCTATACCTTGTCTCTGGCCAGAAATGTCTTTAAGGCCCAGACAGAAATGTCTGTAAGAAGTAATAACTGCTTTAATGGGATAGCCAGCTAAGTGGAAGTTCTATGGACTAAAGTTGTTTTTCTCCAAAGAAAAAAAGGTTCTTTAAGAAGCAATTCCCTCCTTACAAGAACAAATATGAAAATATATTTTTTTCTAGAAGTAAAAGAGCCAGATACGAATCAATGTTCAAAATGGAAAGAATCTTGAAATCAGTCAGTAAACTTTCATTTTTCCAGTTATGGAAGCTGAGGACCTGAAAAATTAACTATTAAAGTAACATATCTAATTGTGGTGGAACTTAGAATTTCTGGTTGTGAGCTCTTATCCTTGTACCATGATGTCGTACAATAAATTTGCATCGTGGGCCAACAATTGCTGTATTTTGAAATAGTTCTAAGAATTTCAAAGTTAAATTATTAATGACAATCCACTTTCAGTTTCAGATATATATATATATATATATATGCACTATATATATCAAATATATATACTTTCTTCTATGAAACCTTGTGCCCGATCAATCTCATGAGGGACCTTTAAATGGAGCAGAGGTTGAAAACTCTATACCATGTCAGCTGCAAATGCATTTAAGCATATGAAATGTATCAGAGGGTATCTTCCAAGGAGTAAAGGAGATGTCATCATAAACAGCATTTTTATATCACAATAAATAGAAACCCTTTTTATGAGTGTGAAGAATCATCAAAGTAGTTATATTTTATTTGAGCTCATTAAGGAAGCTTAGTATTACTGTAGTATGAATTAAGTAATTTATTTCATGAGATAAAATCTCAGAATATATCTGTTTTTAAAGTAATATATTGGTGCCAGATAGGAGGGGGAAAACACAAAGTGGAATGCTTGATTCAGTCCATGGCAATTTCTTTATTTTTTTAAGATATTAACTGAAAACTGATGTCTTAGATTTCGTAGCAAAAGTAATTGCCCAAAGCACATGAGATAAAATATGAACTGTCATTTCATTAACTTACTTTATGTAGGAATATTCATAAAATGGCAATACTTTGTATCCTACTTTAGCTTGGTGGCTCTTAAAGTTTCCTCTATCCAGGCAGCAGTCAGTGATCAGTAGTTCAAAACCACATGCTTTCACAGATATACATATTTTAAATTGTAACATACAAACTTCAAAATCTAAAAAGAAAAAAAAATTCATTTGACAATATATTTTTAAATTATGAAGAAGATACTGCCATAGAAGTTATTTTTTAAAATGATGACATCTTGGATATAACAGATTGGCTATTAAATCAACACAGGTTTGTGAAACATCTGTGACATAAAATTTCTCTATCAGAAAGAATTAACTCTATTTAAACCAGTCAGGCAACACTAATATGGGCTGTTTGCCAGGCCTTGGAAATAACCTTGTAATGTTGGAATGAATGTTATCACAATATTTGTGAAAAAGCAGATTCTGCATTTCTTCCATTCTAGCAAATGCCTACCTGGTCTTCTTTCCAGCTCATCAAACAAAAAAAAAGTTATATGAATTATTTTCACTTAGGTGTGAGCTTAGAGATGAGTAGAGCTTGACTCCTATTTTTCATAATTTAGTGCTTCCTTTTACAAGATCCCCAACTTTGACTGACAGCCAAGCAAGAAAATGAACTCCACATGGCTCCAGTCACCCTAATTATGTCCAAAGTAGCTATTCTTCCTCTATTTTTCTTTTACAAAGATTATCTGTATTTGGGTATATCTGCATTTAGGTACTTCACATTTTTGTTGATTTCACTCACCAGCTAATGTAAGATGTGTTAAACATGGAAATCCACGTAGATAATGTTAGAAACTTCAGTGAGGAAGCAGAGCCGGGATGGTTAGATGGTTAGCAGGTTTTTGTTTGTTTGTTTTCGTTTTTCCAAAGGAGAATGCAAAATTCTGCCAACAAAGAGTTTATAATATATTGCAAGGAAGGCGTATCAATAAAACTAGAGAATGTAACCTTAATGTTGGACAGTGAGTTTTAGGATTTGTCTTGGAAAGTGTTTAGAAGGATGAGAGATGTATTCCTATGTTGTAGTTGGTGATGACAAAAAAGGGAGAGAAGACAGGGAAATTCTTTTTTATTTAGTCAAATTATTTAGTGTTATTTTCATTTTTAAGACACCATTGAGTATAAAATTTTACATCAAAATAAAAGCAAACTTTTGGAGAGAAAAAAGGATAGTTTCTAATTTCTTCTGACACTAACTATAAGACATGTCAGAAATGTTAAATAGAGGGGCTCCTGAGTGGTGCAACCGGTTAAAGCGTTCCTCTGGTTTTAGCTCAGGTTGTTATCTCAGGGTGGTGAGATCGAGCCTGGCATCAGTCTCCACACTCAGCACAGAGTCAGCTTGAGTTTCTCTCTCCCTCTCCCTCTGTTCCCCACCCCCACACTGTGCTCTCTCTTTCTCTAAAATAAAATAAATAAAATCTTAAAAAGAATAAGAAAAGGAAATGTTAGATAGAAGTCAAGTTAATTAGAAAACAAGTTAATTCAGAAAATCGATTATATAATCGAGGACATAAACTGCAGGTTTAAAACATGCAGGGCATTATACCAAAGGCTTTACACACTTTGTCTCATTTATTTCCCACATATTTCTGAGGTAGATTCTATTATTATCTGTTTATAATATTAGTGATCTATCAGGTGATAATAGTGAATATCATGCCTGGCATACATTTCCTTAAATCTAATAGCTATGATGTTAGCTTGTATCTCTGATTTCAGTGTTTAGATAATGAGTGAGAGTCTATATTGCCTCCAGATATTTTTTGAACACAAAGTAATGGTCAAGTACATGGACTTTTGAGTTAGACTACTCACATTTAAAGTGTAGCTCTACTAGTTGCCCCACATACAGGCTAGGCAAATTGCTTAGTCTTTAAGCATCTTAGTTTGTTCTTCTATAAAATCTGTTTAAATGTACCCATCTCTGGGGTGTCTGGGTGGTTTGGTTGGTTAAGCATCTGCCTTCAGTTCAGATCATGATCTCTGCTCTTGGGATTGAGCCCTACGTGGGTCTCCCTGCTCAGCAGGGTGTCAACTTCTCCCTCTGTCCTTCACCCTACTCTTGTGCTCTCTCTCACTGTTTTTCTCTTACAAAAATAAAAAATTAAATTAAATTTAAAAAATGTACTTATCTCATATGTTCATTGTGAGGACAAAAGAATGAATGCACGTGAAATTTTTAAAATAATACCTGGCACAAAGTAGGAGTTAGCTATTGCTAATGGATAAGTGCGGTATGTTAAGTGTGCTAAAGGGGATAAAAAGAAAAGTAAAGAGGTGCCTGGGTGGCTCAGTGGGTTAAAGCCTCTGCCTTCGGCTTGGGTCATGATCCCGGGGTCCTGGGATCCAGCCCCCCATGGGGCTCTCTGCTTGGCAGGGAGCCTGCTTCCCCCTCTTTCTGCCTGCCTCTCTGCCTACTTGTGATCTCTGTCTGTCAAATAAATAAATAAAATCTTTTTAAAAATTTAAAAAAAAAAGTAAAATAGGATAGAATAAGTGCTACATTGGGTTGTGTATCATTGTGGAGGGAAAAATAAGGAAAGAAGCAAAGACAGTCAATACCAGTGCGTCAGTTGTAGTGTCAGGAACCAGAGGAAGGTCAGAGAGCCTGAGACCTGAGCATGGGGGGAATGCAGATTCTGCCTAGAGAAATAGAGGTTTTACCCTGCAAGCAAAGGACGGGGCAGGGGTGAGGGGGGAAGAGCAAGTTGTGTGTAAAACTTTTAGAGTAGAGCACAGGATGGTGGTCAGATTTGTGAGTTAACTAGATCAAGCTAGGAATCCATCCGAGGACAATTTGAGGGAGCCTAAGAGTCAAGGAGGCAGGGTGGGAAGGCCTTTCTGTAGGGCCTTCCATAAGACATGGTTTGCATCTGAGGTGGAAACCGATGCAAATGAAGATTACTGGGATACACAAAATAAGGGGGAACTCCTTGAGTGCAACAATAACGTATTTTCACTTACTTTGTAACTTCTTGGGTGGACAGCACACATTAATGTTCCCCACATTATTGTTGCTGTTTTGTAAAGTCCATGATAATCTTCAGGTTAGTGGTAAGAGAAACGTTGTCTCCTATTTACAATTTTCACCTTCACCAAGAAAATAGTAAGCCATCTCACTAAGTCTGCTTTTTCTGACTCTTGTCCTTCAGAAACTGATTTGAAAACACATTGCACGCTCCCTTCATCATGGGTTGTCAGCACCAGCAACACGTTAATGATGATTTTATGGCAAAGTTTTATTGCTAAGAATAAGGGCAACAGATCCTTTCTCCTTCATATGGTTTCAGAAGATTCATTTCTCATTTCTATGGCCACCGAAAAGGGCATTCAGTATAAGACATAGTGACATTTTCATTGACTAAATGCTTAGTCCCTGTATGCTTGAAGCAACGTCCTTTTGATGTCAGACAAACTCAGAAGGATTTACTGTTTGTTGTTGGCAATAGAATTTTAAGTTACATATTTATGACTGGGATTGTGTGGAGTTATAAAATAAACACCAAACGCTTAATATAAATGACACTTAATAAGTTTGAAATGCATTTTTTGAGACATTGCAAGCTAGCATTGTGCTAGGTGAGATGGGGGCTTGGGAATATAATTGTTATAGGTATCACCTCTGGAATCAGCTACCCCATTGACATTCTGGCTTCAATACTTATGAATGGTGTGACCTGTGGGCAAGTTACAAAACCTTTCTGAGGTTCAGTTTCTCATCTTTAAAATGGGTTCTATTAACGTTTACTCACAGAGTTGCTGTAGTTCATTACTTTATCAGTTGTTTAGTAATAGAGGATCCCGTAGAGAACTTCGCTGTGAATATTTCAATAAAAAGAGTTAATAATGTGACGTCAGCTCCACAGGACATAAAACAAAAGTAGGCAGGCCACTACAGTTCACAGAACACGTGATTTGATTCCTATGCTGGAATAGAGAGACTCTCTGCAATGTGAAATTTCTTTCCCCTGACAGGGCCGAGAATGTTGAAATGGGAGGTATACCGACCCCGATAACCATCTTCAAACAGAAATTTAGAGGCAGAAAGAAAAAGCTAATAGGAAATGCTTTGAATTCCTAAAATATGATTTTTTACAAATTTATAGTATTTTAATTTGCCTCAATAAATATGAATAATAGTAGCTCTAATAATTAGCTGATTCTTACTTTATTCTATTTTTGTGTGTGTTTAAAAAGCCATCTGTAAAAGAAAGGAAATAATTTTTCCCCCCACTGGCTATCCAGTGCAGTAAAAATGACCACCAAGAGGGTCTTTCCACCAGGCATAGCTTTTCAGATACAAATGGAATTTATCTAAGGAATTAGAATTTCAATTGAAGACTTTTGCTTGCCTGAGGGCTTAACAATTTACTAGTTAGTTCTTGTAGCAATCTTTCTGTTTTGAATAACTCTGACTAATCCAGAAATACCTTTGTAAAATTATGAATGAAAATGCAAATTCGCCTCACTTTCTGGCTTAAAAAACTCACAGACCAGGCATTTTAAATTAAAAACACATGGAGGGATACATATAGGAATTTTATAAATAAGAGGCCTAGAGTCTGACATCTACAGTTAATCAGAAATCGATTCTTTAAAGGGAACACCTGGGAAAAGTGTCTTTCTTCCCAGCCATGATGCTTTAATTCAGTAGCAATCATGGGTCGGAAAGCAGGAATGATAGTTCATTCCCTTTGTCCTCAAAGACCAGGAGATGGATTCTCTGAATTGACTGCCCACAGATGGTCTAGGCTAAGGCATTAACAGGATGACTAACTTTGGCCATGATAAACAAGACACTTATGCTAGCCCACGCTCTGGGTGGGCTTCTCCCCAAGGCCAGCTTTCTGATGCCTTAGTCACCACCATTCCTTCAAGTAACCAGTATTCCCTCTGGCTCAAATATTTCACGTAGGCTGTTCTAGAAAGAGCTGTCTAGTGTTAGATTAGTGTTCTCAAACACATGGGAAAATTCATCTACATATATCATAGTATACCTCAAATTAAACATCAGGGCAGACAGGGGAGCCTGGGTGGCTCAGTCAGTTAAGTGTCTGCCTTTGGCTCAGGTTATGATCCCAGGGTCCTGGGATCCAGCCCCATGCTGGGCTCCCTGCTGGTGGGGGTCTGCTTTCCCTTCTCTGCTCCTCTCCACCCCCCAGATCCTGCTCGCTCTTTCATTTTCGAATAAATAAATAAAATCTGAAAACACACACACCCACCCCCACACACACAACATAGGGGGAAGATAGTCATTGTGGAGAAAACCTTGAGAAGGAACATAAGAAAGCTTCAAATAAAAATGTTTTTGCCCCAAATTCAGGGCCTCAATGTGTCAACAATGCAAGAGTAGAACAGGAAGACCTGATCAAATGGTAAGTGTACCTGCCATTGTTAGTGCTACTCTGCGAAAACTAATTATCCTCTTGGAGCTTCAGTTTCTTTGCATTCAAATGGGGAAACTCTGACTTTCCTCAAAGGATTGGTGGGAAGATTAAATGACAAAATAGACCTTAAGGTGTCAAACAGTTCCTGGGACATGATAGGTGCTTCAAAAAGAAAATTTGAACCTGAATAATTCTCTCCCCGATTTTATTTTCTTTGGTTGGTTTTTGTTAAACTACCCATCCTTTCGAGATGCATGTCAGAGGGAAATACGATTTTGCCCTTCACAGAGGATGAGTGAAAGAAGATTCAGAAGATGAGAAAGGAGAAAAGATGGTACAGGGCGATGAGGAAAACGTCAAAGCAAATTGCGTTGATAAAAGTAAAATTTGGGACTATAAAACGATGCCTTAAAATGTTGCAAGGTTTTAGGATAGAAGAGGGCAAGCACTTTTCTAACTGGAAAGACCATAAGAAGCAAATAGTAATCAACGTAACAGAAAAGAGTAAGAAAATCTCTTGAACTATCGTGAGCTTTAAAAGCCATTCAGGATACTTTTAGTATTAGATTAGTTAAGCCATATTCTCTTTTTTGCTAACAACCGAAACTTTTAAAATGTTCATTAAGTAGAGTCCTGAGGCTCTCCACCTCTTTGCAAAGGCTGGTGGCCAAGGAAAAGTCTGCATTTGAAACAATGATCACAGAGTGAAAGGGTCCTTCTCCCACGACCTTTGAAATAAGAAGGTCACTATCTGAGAAAGGAGGATCTGTAACTGCACCATGACCTCTTTACTATAATTTGTCACAATGGGGACGACAGTCTTCATATCCTATGCATGATTTCAAGGGAGGGGAAAAAATGACATCTTATTGAGTGGTGGACATGACCAAACCTTGCATTTGGTTGCTGCCCACATTTTTAGGGGATGCCCTTTGCTCTCAGGACTGTTTCACATTCCACCAATGTGACTCTACAGAACAGTAGGACATTGGCCATCTGCTCTGGGCTAATACCAATATTATTTCCTTATTATTTACAACTCACTTGTGTCTGATCACTAACTTTCTTTACCTTGGAACCACACTTTGCATCTTTTGACGTTGCTATCATCATACCAAATATTAAAAATTAAAATGTGGATGTCTACACAAAATTACTTAGTTTTCTTGAATTTAATAAAACCCCCGATGCTTTCGATGATTTCCAAACTCTTTCTCCTGCCCCTCTGTTTGTTTATCGGTAGAACTTGCCTTGTTGAACTATAATAATGATTATAGAGGACTACCTTGATTGGGCAAGTTTAAGGAGAAGAACTCTTTTCATCATCTCTAGCCAGCCATCAAGACACCTTTAAGCTGAGGCTAAGAAACTGTTGTTTAGATCATGCATTATCACAGAAGAACAATTAAGTTGAAAAAGTTTTGCCATCACTAACTCTAATAGCTCAAACAACCAAAGAAAGAGTCCTAAAATGGTAAAAGGATTGAGACAGAATCCAGTGTAAATTTCTCATGTAAAGAGAAGGGACAGAGAAGATTTCTAGATCAAGGTTGTACTGTTTGGTCATGGCAAAGCCAGACTAAGTCCTTGGTGTCCCATCTTCCAGTGAAATGATCTTTTGTTGTGGTGGTTCAAAGGTTACCAGGGCTCCTCTTTCTTTGGGGCTGTTTCTGGCTACTTACCCCCTCTGAATTCTGAGTCAGACAAGCACTTCTGAGACTTTGAACAAAATCTTCGCATACTGAACTGTGATTTCAAAATGGAAACAGCAGCTTTACTTCAATAGGAAAAGCCACAGAGGGTCACCTAGGGCCAGTTCTTGTCACCCGTTTCCCTTGGCCATACACCTCTAACTTCCCATCTCCCAGCTCCCTTTCCCAGAAAAGTAAAAATTAAAAGGAGCAGGGCCTGAGCACAACTCTCTGTCATTTGCCACAGCAAGCAAGTCTTTTTCAGATTAACAGTTGTTACACTGGGAGGTAAAAGGTGACAGTTGTAAAAGAAAAGAATTCAATAAAAAGTGTGTTTTATAATTTTTAGGTTGGAAAAACAGAGTATTAGTGTATCCTAGATCTCTAGAGATAGCAAGATCATACGTTTCCTAAGATGGGGTAGTTGGAGAGAGTGGAGAAAGAAAAGGGTGACCCTAAGAGAGATGCCTTAATTTTTTTTTTCTAGAACTGTCTTTATTTCTGCAGAAATCTGTGGGCTTTTACTTCCTTACTGATGATACTTCCAGCCCCTGGTCTCATTTAAATGTATAGGTAAGTATTGTTTGTTAGCCATTCTGGAAGCCCAGGGGGCATTTAGGTAGATCAGAGATTTCTGAACTTCAGAAACTCATGCTCAATTATCTGCCACTAAAATGCTGAAAAGTTAAAGTTCTGAGAAAAGTTGTAAAGTAATTTTGTACATACCTCTCTCTGTGTGTGTGTGTGTGTGTTAAGATTGAATGAGAAGAAGAGAGAGCAAGAAAATTTGCAGTATATGATTTTCTGAGGCAAAACTATGTCCTCATGGTTCTTGCCACCTGGGTGTTACATGACCAGCTAAATGGGCGATTTGTTTTAAATCTTATTCCACTTAAAATATGTAGTGACCCCACCCTTCTTCCCCCAAATTATCATTGTTAATAACCAAGTACATTCTACCATGTTCTTCAACAGGAATTTGTAGGTAACTCTGTTCATGCATTCAGCCTGAATGGGCACTCCTTCCTAAGGTTTAAGAAAACACGAAAACCACAAAGAATGTTTGCAATTATTTTCTCTTGGTTGGCGGAACAGATGCCTTTCCTCAAGGAAAATGCCTTAGGCCAAAACAAAGCCATATTCATTCAGAATATATTGTTTAGTAATTGTGCAGACTCTGGATTACATAAAATTTACTTTCAGTGCAAGGGTCCCACTTTTCTAGGAAAGGTTTAGAAGTAAAATGGAGCAGGAAGACAGGCAGAAGGTAAAGTGTTAAAAGAATCAACTATGCCAAGGGCAAGTGCAGTTCAAGAAACAACAATGCAAGTACATTGAAAGGAAACCAGGCAATGTGACTGTGATTTTGTCTAGGGGTCATGTAGGAGCACCTGGCTGGCTTTATTTATAAGGTGATTGTCAAATCAATCTGTAGAATATGGATGAGGTGAAACGCAGAGGTAGAATATTATTCTAGATCATCTGTAACTTTTCAAATACAACCTTCATGCTGAAATTCCAGGGAGAATGTAAGTGACTCCAATAAAGAAACCTGTCAGTCAGTCAAGAGTGTTTATTTATTATCCCCCTGAGCCAGGCACTGTTCTAGCCAATATGAAATGATACAAAATAAAGAGTAGTCATCACCCTTATAATCTCATGAGAGCAAATGGATTAAATCTGCAGACACACACACACACACACACACACACACACACACACACACCCTCTATGTGGGTGGTCAAGAAATGTTAATTATAGGGACATTTAACAGCCTCATTTAGAAAAACCCTGATTAGAAAATTAAACTTACAAGATTAGAAAAACTGGGGAATGATTAGTTTTATTACAGATAGATTAAAACACACTCATAAAGCATGTCTTTTATATAACAAGTCTCATTATGTTATTAACATTGGGAGCACTGCCCCTCTCCCTCACAAATCCACAAAACACTTTTGGAACACATTTAATGTGCAAATTCAGATTCACACGGTGTCGAGGATGTGCTATAAGTACATAAAATAACCAGCCCTTGTCAGCTAACCTGTAAGTTCTTTAAAGTCAAAGACTGGGCCTTGTTTAATTGCCTTGGTATCTTGCATGGGAAGACAGAAGTGGTAAAGAAATAAGAATGAATGAATGGGATAGGTGAGTAAATATGAATTGAACTTATTAGAATTTTAAGAGGCAAAAGGAAGAGGACCAGGATATTACAGAGAGGTCAAGTTGGTTCATCTCAGTGGAGGGGGGAGGGGTTGTCCATATACAGGAAGAGGGCTTGGCATTATCAGCATGACTGAGAAAAGGTCAGCTCCTGGTTTGGTTCAGTAGGTGTATGCCCCTTCCCCAAGCATCCCTGGATTCTTTTTCAGGGCATCTGACTCAGTGGACACTCTTGCAAGGGCAGGAAGGGCAGCTCCTGAAAAAGAGGCAACTGAGACGTCACCAGTGTTCCAGGATATACCTAAAGGCTATATCCTTTCTTCCAGCCCCCAGTGGAACACCATAAAGGGTCGAATTGTTTGCATTGTCTTATTTAACAGGAGGTCGGGTGCTATTTCTGATTTGCTGGCCAGGGGACTTGGTTGATATTAATTTAATGCAGTCCAACTTGTACGCAAGTTTCGCGGGAACAGAGTCTTTTGTGTTTTCACTGCTACCGCCCTAGCTCCTAGAACAGTGCCTGACACAGTAGGCATTCAACAAATAGTGTTTGCTAAATGAATGAATGTTGCTGTTAACATGCTGGCTGTTTGTCTTTACTTTTGTTTTACCCATCCCGCTTCAGAGAGCTGGAAACTAAAGGGAAATCTTTGAAATCCAACTTCCCTTGTTCCTTCGGTCCAGAAACTCTGGCCAAGCCTTTGGGAATGGGGATCCCCTCAGAAATTAATGACGAGTCACGACCATGGAAGGCGGGGGAAGAGGGAGAGTTGCAGGAAGTTCTCCACTCAGTTTTGCGTTTGCAGTCCCCTTCGCCACCCATGTTGCTCTTTATTTGGGACTAGGGGCATCCTGGGGCGTGGGGGGGGGGTAGGGAGGAAACCAGGGGTCGCTCTGGCTGGATTCCTCGCCTGGCCGTTTGGGTCCCGTCTGCGGGTGAGTTCCGCAGCACCCCCTGTCTGTGCCAGCACCTGTTGGACCGCCAGTTGGCGGCGGGAGTCGGCGCGAGCGGACGCGGCCCGGGGCTGCCCCGCCCGGAGGCGCCGACCCTCGCCCGCCCCTGCGGCCGCCCGCGGCAGAGCGGCTCAGCCTCCCCCGCTCGCCCCCCGCGCGCTCCGCCAGGGCTCTGCCCACGGCCCCCTCCTGGCGACCGCCGCCGGCTGGGGGAAGGTAGACGAGGGGAGGGGACAAGCCGAAGCCTTGGGCCGCCGGCCTTCCCTTTCCACCCGGTGCCGAGACGCCGCGCGGAGCCCCGAGGTTTGCCCGGAGCCCGAGGCGTGGGGGGAGGGGACGGGGAACGACCGGAGCCCCGCGGTGACCCCGAGCTGCCGAATTTCCCTTGGCTTCGAGGAGCGGGGGACGCACTCAAAACAAGGTGAACTTTGGTCGCGGAAAACTCCAGCCAGGTGCCGGAATCCGCGCCGCGGCGGTCGGGACCAGGCGCAGGCTGCGCGCCGGGCTGGGGAGCGGGAGCCCCGCGGCCTCCCTCCGCCCGCGCCCGGGGCGGCCTCGGCCAGGAGCCCCCCGGCCTCGCTCCGGCTCCGCGGCCCCCGGGACCAGCCGCGGCGCCCTAGCCTTGTTTCTTCCCCCTCCCCCTTCGGGGGTGGGGGTGGGGCGGGGGAGAGGGGCGCCCGGAGAGCGCATCTATTGGCAGCTTTGTTATTGATCAGAAACTGCTCGCCGCCAACTTGGCTTCGAGGCTGGCTTCGCGCGACCCTTGAGTGTTCGCCTCTGTCCTGTCCCCCGAACTGACAGGTGCTCCCAGCAACTTGCTGGTGACTTCTCGCCGCTCCCCCGGCTCCCCCGCGTCCCCACCCCCCTCTTTCCTCCCTCGTCTTCACCCCCACCCCCACCACTTCGGCACAGCTCAGGATTTGTTTAAACCTTGGGAAACTGGTTCAGGTCCAGGTTTTGCTTTGATCCTTTTCAAAAACTGGAGACACAGAAGAGGGCTCTAGGAAGAAGTTTTGGATGGGATTATGTGGAAACTACCCTGCGATTCTCTGCTGCCAGAGCGGGCTCGGCGCTTCCACCCCAGTGCAGCCTTCCCCTGGCGGTGGTGAGAGAGACTCAGGAGTCGCTGCTTCCAAAGTGCCCGCCGTGAGTGAGTTCTCGCCCCAGTCAGCCAAATGCTCCTCTTCGGGCTTCTCCTGCTGACATCTGCCCTGGCCGGCCAGAGACACGGGACTCAGGCTGAGTCCAACCTGAGTAGTAAATCCCAGTACTCCAGCAACAAGGAACAGAACGGTGAGTCTTTTACCCCTTTCTCCTTGTGTTACCTTGGCATTGTGCGTTGGTGTGTGATGTACACCACCCTGCGAGGGTACGATCGTCTCGCTATCCATGCAAATGCGCGCTGAGTTCATTGGCATGGACTTGAGGAGGTTCCGTGCAGTTTGCAACCTCGGGAGCTGCCACAAAGCTGTAACGGGGCTCAGTTAGAGAGGACATTCTGGGAGCGATTGTGAACGTCAGTTCAAACGCACATTGCAGAACTTTTCCTTGCCAGAATTATAAGTTCAGGAACTGCCTCGAAAAATGAATCCAGAATGAATGAGTCTTGGCACGTTTGACTTTACTCCGATTTTCTTTTTCGGGGTGGGGGGGGGCGGTGTTTGAGGAAATGTACCAGCCACATTAATTGAAGCACTCAGAGTGGAAAGGCATCAATTAATCAGTAAGTAGATAGGAAATAGAGAGGTCAAGAGGCCGTGTGGACGTTTTTAGGGGGAGTTAAAAAATGTATTTCTCTTGCGCTCTATTTTTTTTTTTTTTTTAATGTGCCTTTGTACTCTGAAGCCCTTACCTTTCTGGTGTGTGTTTTTATATGTGTTGGTGAATGACTGCTATTTTGTGTGTGCTGGAAACGACTTAATCCTGCATAGGAAATGAGAATTACTTTCAGCTTTCAAGTGTACCTGAAATGTTTAGAAAACTCTCAGATGCAAGTTCCCTTGGGCTGGGATTGCACAGAGCTGGAGAAAGGCTCCTTTCATAAAGCCAGGGCAGCTTCAGGGTGTGTAATTTGCTTAGCCTCTGAACCCCATATGATTTACATCATTCAATTTCTAAACTCTTTTTCTCTTGATCTACCATTATGAAGTCATTTTCGAGAATACTTTGTAAATAGAAATTTTATACTGCTCATGAAACCACAATGTTAATGTAAGCTATCTAAAATTAGAATATTAAATACCCTGTTTACAAGTGGTGGCTCTTAACATTATTTGAAAAGAAATGTACATGTTTTTACTGCTTTGTAGGCCATCTATTTAGAGTACAGGAATGCTGTCACTTTATTAACCGGGGGAAATGAACCCAAGCAGCATACCTAGAAAATCAGAATGGTGTGTGCTGTTTTTAAGTCACACCAAACTTTTTCTTTATGATTTTGGGGTGTTTACAAGCTTCGACTTTGAATTTAAGCTCTCTGAAGTGTTCATCCTAAAGAAAGCACAGAAAGTTTTAAAGTACAAAGATAGACTGAGGATTCCTGGGACTTTTGTAGACATTATTTATATGTGTATTGTATGTGCAGCAAATGCACATTATCACATTTATCAGCCAATATTAATGTAGTTACTTCTTACAACTTGCTAATGTGATGGCACATGGCACCTGCAAGACGCTTGAGCTGCTGATCAAAGGGCAGCCTAGGGATCTATCTCTAATCACAGGAGCTGCAGAGGACTGGGGGAAAGTGATCAAAGGAGCCCCAGCACCAGCTGTACCCTGGCAGGAAACAGATCAGACCAACCTTTGTTCTTTTTTATGTAAAATAAATGTCCAGTTCAAAATATTGCTTCTTACTAGACAAGCTTCTCCAGAATGACAATGCACAATATTCCTGGCTTCGGTCTTCTATATTTTATAGTTCCTGTGCCATTATCATTTCTCCCTCTGTGCTGTTTTATCAAACCTGTCCTGGCATCTGTCACCTCTGAATCCCTTCGTTACTTGTGCCTCTGATTGTCATTCTTTCTTGTGACCCACCTACCGATCATCACTTTGTAATGGGCCCCAGAGCTCTCATGTGGTCATTGGCCACTTTACTGAGCAGGTTCACACCCTCTGGAGAGGTGAGTTCATTAAGCTAGGCCACACACATTCTGTTACCATCAGAGGTTGGGCCATTTCCATTCCTAAGTTGCACGATGCTAAAAATAGCCGAGCTGTTTCCTAATCTGTGGGTAGAGGATTGAGCTATGTTTAGCTCTTGGGAGGGTTGGCAGCAGGAAGTAACTAGAGGTAGGCAACTACTCACCTTGTAGTTTTTAGCCTCAGGAGAAGTGGGACTTTCCAGCACTAGGGGGCAATATAGAGCTATTTTCCCCGCACATGCTCAGGTTGATTTTATGCTTCAGGGTTCCAAGCATTGAGGATAACAGGTAGTTGCCAAAGAAGATCCCCCTGGAATGCGAACAAATTTGCTGTAACTTCCTTTTCTTCATCTTCTTTGGGGGGAGGGTTCAAATTTTCATTCCCTTAGGTGGGATTTTTTTGCCCTTATAGTGAATTATGATGGATTTTTGATTGCCCTCTTCCTATTCTCAATTTTGATGATTGCCCAATTCTGGAAGTACAAACCCTCCTGGAGATGCCACACAGAAATGTCATTGGCCCAGTGTGTGCACTGCATCATTTTATGAAAGGTCTTCTGAGTTCCAAATGTCCAAATTGATCTATTTATTGTGACTTTATGAACTCATTCGTGCTTTCAGAGACCTCTCCCCAGTAATACTGTCTTTTCTCTGGAATTCTAAATTCTCAGGTGTGGATGCAATCAGATCCTGAGGACTGCCTCGTCTCAATATTAACTTGGTGCCCCAAGAGGTGTTATAAATAAATGGAAGTTGATTGCTATAGCCAATGCTAGATATTTGGATTTAGGTTGGATCATGTGGAGGTGCTTCAGAATTCGTTGTGGAGAATTCGTGTCATTTACCCTGCTGTCATTTGTTACCTGGTTTTTGACCCAATAGTATATTGCAATTCTTGCCACTTTGCTGTGAGAATAGCTTTGTCCTCCAATGTTATAAGTTATCTTTGTGTCCTTAATTCTTACCTTGACTTCTAACCCTGAAGTCTCACATGTAAAGCAAGGGTCTCCAGATGTATATTAAAGGAGATAAAAAGATAAGAACGTTGACTTAAATAGGGTTTCTGGCCTATACTTCCTGTATCACCATTGGGAAAATGACTGATACCTGTGTGCACTCACTTAGGGGAGAATGCTGGGTATGGAACCAGTAAGTTCTGAGATGGTTCTTCTATGTTGTAGGGGAAGGAATCTTATGCATCAAAAAACAAAGAGAAACAAAGCTTCCCTTATCAATTAAATATAGCCCAAATAGACACCCAATCACAAAGTTTTTGGAGGAAGGCCTCATCTACTTTGTGTCATTGGTGAGTGATTTTAATTTACCCATGGAGCTGAAATGTGCTTCTGGTTCTCATTTTCTTTAACCATTTTGAGGGCAGATTTAGAATATGCCTCTATTGGTTGGGGTTATTAGGGTTATGCTTATGAACATCATTTATTGTATGTGCTCTTTTCCTCAAAAACTTTCGTGGCCCATGGTCCTCTAGGAATGACTTTCTGAATATATGTATCTTGTGTTTGTAGCTTCTCTTTCTCTCTCTCTCTTTCTCTTTTTTTTTTCTTTTCATGCCGGCTTGTTCCTCCTCCCCTTGCCATGTGCCTGTATCTAACAAAGCTGTGTCTACTCCCCCTACCCTTTCTAGGGAGATGGCTTCAAAGCTCTATTTCACTGAAAATGGATAATCACAATCCTTAGATTGGTGTCCAAGAGTAAATAGGCTCTGACCCAGTGCTGAAGGAACTTCCTGCATGTTAGTCTGTAAGTTGTAGTGCATGACCTTTGTGACATTTATTTTTGTTGTTTAGAGGCTTTTTTTTTTTTTAAAGAACTTCCTCCTTGTTCTGTGCTCTGTTTGAGACTATTGAGGAAGTTGAAGAAGTAAAGTGCCATTATGTAATGATGAATATTGTTTTTCACAATTGGTGACAAAAATGTCCCATTCTATTTTTTGGTAACATTCCCTTTCTAACAGTTGTTGTCTTTTGCAGTTTATCTGATGTATTTTACATTTACCTCCAAAAGGTGTTTGGATCTGTCAGAAGCTTTAGGGACTTGTATATTATTTGTTAAATAGTTTGAAATAGAGGCCACAGTCTGACACTAAAAGTTCCCCAGTGGTGGCGTTTTGTAGAGCTCCTTCTTGGACACCAAAATTTTAGCTTTGTCTATTCTTATTTCATCTTTCCTGGTGCTTATTTTTTTATAGATCTTCTTTATATTCTCTTCTACTTCATGTTTTTTTCAACCTTTATAGTGCTAAAATTCCATTTTATCTACAACCTGCACACTTTTTATAGAAACAGAATTCTAATCATAATGCGATGTGTGTTAAGTAAATAAAAATTGAATCAATGCATTCATAATGCTCATACTCCCCCTCCAAAAATGTTTCCAAAATTGCTAAAATGTTCTCTGTAGGTTTCTATTTGTGTTAACCAAAATGGTCATAAAAATCCCTTTATTTACTTCATCTAATTTTGATGTTTCTGATTGTTTTATTTGTAAATACATATGTAGCCAGAATATCTCTGTACAATGCTATATAATTTCTATATTACTCATTTATTAAACAACAGTTTCCTGTGTCATTTTTCACTACACCTGTCTCCAACTGCGTTTTTTGTTTGTTTGTTTTGTTTTTGTTTTTGTTTTTGTGTTTTGAATCTCTCTTATTTCCTAACGACACCTCTAGTGGTTGATTTTTAGTTGATATGCTCCAGTACTATCATACAGATTGTTAAAATACTGAAATATTTCTAATGGGTTGGGAAGGAGCCAGTGCTATCCTTTTAGGATATGAATCTATCTAAAATGAATCAGAACTACAAGGTTAATATTTGACACAGCTCAGAACCTTTAGAATACCACTGCAACCTTTAGAATACCACTGCAACCCTGCTGGCCTCCTTCCTGATTGATCATTGTGCCTGCCATATTGATTGTTAGCCATCTTCACACTTTTAGGTACTGACCATTTCAGTCATATTGGAGGTCCAACTCTTTTCTCTTCTCTTCCCCGCTGGGCAGCTGAGGCCAAACTGAGGCCAAGCTGAGGCGTGAAGGACCTGGAGTAAGGAAAGGATATGGCCTTTTTAAAAAACGTCCTTTTTGCAGCTTCTTGTGTTCTACCTCATCAAGGGTTGGGGCGTGGGGAGTGAAATGAAGCAGGGGGACATGACACACATGGCATGGGATTGCAACCTCACTTGGTGGTGGTGGTTTCCGTTGACAGCCCTGATCAGCTGCTTGTGCCTGAGTAGCCTCTTACTGTCTTCTAAATTAAATGGATCATCTTCTCAGTGGAGTCTTGTTCTGCCCACTTAATCTGAATTAGCCACCCCTCACTATCACATCAAGGTGTTAATTAAATGCATAGTACTTATTATCACTTTTTGATATTCTTCTTGGTATTGATCAATTGAGTACTTGTAAACCACCCCCACCCCACCCCCAGAGTACATAAGCTCCCTGAGAGTATGGACCTTGACCGAGTTGCTCTTTGTGGGAGCTTTAGCACCTGGAACGGGATTACATGTAGTATGTGCTCAATAATTTTTTGTTGGATGGTTATGGATGTAGTGCCTTATTAGAGTAAGACTCTGGTGTTGACTCTAATAGTAGGCCATCTATGAAGGTGTCTTTTTGGTCTTGGAACTTCCACATTATTTTACATTTTTCACAAGAAGATAAACTTGTTTATTTATTGGTTGTGATGCCAGTCGAAGTACTACCTTACCATCTTGGTTAATATACCACGTTACCAGGTGAGCATGTGGGCAGGTTTCCTAGAACTGGTGCTAGTTACTTTCTTAAAAGTGCCATTTCTGTGCATACCTCTGTGTTTCCCAAAGATGGGGTGCTGTGTGATGTGGACCAAGGATCTGAAGAATGGTGAATTTGGCATGGCTAAGAGGCCTCCAGAAGAAGTGTGCTTTCCATCTTCTGCTTGTGGCTCACAGATGAACAGGCTAGACCTGAGCAATAAATATGGTGCATGGAATGTTAGGACTGGACAGCTCCTGAGAGCCTGTCCTCACAGATGTGTGAAGGGAGACCCGAAGAGCTAAGTGACTTTGTCTAGGCCACTGTTGAGTGCAACAGTATTAAACTGCTAGTGTGGTGATGTATTTTTCCTTACATAAAGAATCAACTGGGCAAATGGAATTCTAGTTTTAACATTCTGATGCTTTGTATGGAAAACATTCTTTATTATTTTAGAGGGTTGCATGCTTAGTGGGTTGTAAAGGAAGATGGGACACCCTCGATCCTGAAACACAGCTTACAAGAATACTAAGGAAAACTTTAATCTCGAAATAATCACATTCGTTAAATACAGGAGATAATCTGGCTAATGTATATTGTTTCTTTTGGAGTAGGAATCTGATAATTTGGGAAATAACTTGAGAAACTACCTTTAGAATTGTTACTACTACATATCCAGACTTAATTTTAAGCAGATGTACTAGGTCCATAGATGGACGATGTTCATTCCAATATTTTGGTTTATCAATTAATGATGATGAAGAGGATGGTTGACGTTGGGATGCTTGGTTCCACAAAGCAGGTTTTTTTTTAAAAACAATAATTTTAAACATTTCATTTAGCAGGATGTCTCACTGGTAAAAGTACCATAGGAATGAATAAATGAGCATGGCTTAGTGGGCTCTCAAAGCACAAACTGTTATTCTTTGGATTTAATGAGTGATTTTAATTTTTATTTACGTTTTAATATATACAATATTCTTTTCAGAGGTTCATATTTCTCTCAAAATTCAAGAACATCAGGAAGTAAATTAATAGCTGTGGACTTGAATGGCTTGCCTAAGATAGGATTAGATGACCCAGATTTTATTTGTGAAGTTTCTAAATCTGAGAACAAAAGGAGCTAAAAATTTTAAAGAGGAGTTATACTAAGTAGGCTTATCATTAAAGTCAGGTTATTAAGAATGATATTTTTTTGGTAGTATGAGCTCATTTTGCCTTTTACTTCATGAAAATGCATGCTAAATTGAGCTTAGCGAGTTCTGTCACCTGACTTCACATTAGATGTCATAGGCCATCTTCAAGCAGTTATTTCCAGTCCCCTGGTGACGGAGCAGCATCTTTCCTGGACATTTGACCTTTGTCTAGGGCAAACCATCTCTGCCAGGCTGGTCTCACTAATTTTGCCTTCTTGTCAAACTATGATTTTTTTTTTTTTTTTTTTTTTGTACTTCACTTTTACCTTATCGGCTAGTAGTTGAGCCATTTCTCAATCAAATGAGGTGTGTATAGGGCTGTTGCAGGGAGTGGAGGATGGAGGGTCTGTCTTTCTGAGGGAAACCAACATCACCTAACAGTGCGAGGCACATCGATGGTAAGTGTGAGGATATAGATTTGCAGTGCTGCTGAGTGTCCTGATAAGACAGCAGTTAGAGCTCTCAGGAGAGACATAGGAAGAGCAGTATTTGGACGCATTCTTTGTGGGTGGGTAGATGGGTCTACGGATCTCTCCGTGAATCTCTGGTTTTGTAATGCTTAATAATGACACCCTGTGAGCACGTATTAGTTGGCACATGTGTGCTCAGTGTTTGCAGACAATATGTAGCTTATCTTTATAACCTCCTCATGAGTTATGAGGAAAAACACCAAGGCTTAGCCTTGGCTAAGTAGCTTAGCCAAGGTCTCATAGCTGGTAAATGTTTGGACCTGGGTCTGACTCCAAGCCAGGACTCAGAGTCACATGCTTCTTCCTTCGTGAGTTAAATGGTCTAATGTTTTATTAGAACATTGCTTTTATTCAGCAAATATTTATAAGCATCTGCTCTTGGCTGAGCTCTGCACTAGGTGCTGGATACACAAAGAATAAGATACAGTTCTGCCCTTGAGAAGCTCTGTCCAAGAACGAGGACAGATCCTTCTTTTTTCTTGCAGTCTAGTAATGCTGTGCTCAAAGCGCTATGGGATCATGGGATGCTTTATTTCACCTCAAAAATCCTGTTGATTCGCTTAGTGGTAGATTCCGCCTGGAAGTGAAGTGCAAGTAGGAGAGTTCCCACAGGGCACGTGACATATTTGAAGTGGGTCTGGGAGAGGAAAAGAGACCATTCTAGGCCAAGGAAACAGCCTGCACAAAAGAATACAGACAGGGAAAGGCATAACTCATGGGAGACAAAAAGAGTCTGGTGCTGAATGTGAGTAGAGGGAAGAAAATAGTGGAAAGGTGTCCTGGTTGTGTATGTGCAAAGACCCTGATGCCGTTTGCAGTGTGCTTTGTGCAGTTTGCACTTAACACACAGGATAAAGAGAAGGTTGTCTCTCTGTTTCAGAGCTGGTGAAAACCCTTCATTTTCAGTTATTTTCGAAGCAGACATGTGGTAGCAGTTCTGCTTTGGGGTGTGTAGCTGACTGCTTATTGTTACAGTTTTGTCCCAGTCATTAGGCGTGTTTGGCCGTTCTGAATTGGTGAGAAGGGCAGCCTGTACAGCCTCAGTTACACTCACATAAGTTAAGCCTGTGTCCACACTACTCTCTATTGCCTCCTTTATGTAAACAAAGAGCTGTTTTCACACTTCATTCACAAAATGGATGGCCTGCGGAATGAGGCTGGGTGAGGGATCAGGAGATTGTGGTAAAAGGAAAGCAGCTTCCCGCACACTGAATTAGTGTAATGAAGCTATTACGTTGCAAGAGGCAAAGAAAACAGCCTTAACACTTTGAAGGGAAAGGCTTTCAAGTCTTGTGGAAAATTAATTCCTATGAGGTTACTCTACATTGAGTAACTGCACCATTTCTCTAGTGAGGCTCATTCTGGGGGTCCCTTGTAGACAGGGCTACAAATATTTTGTGGTTTTTAAGGACCTGAAAAGAATGAGTTTTCTTGGAAGATGTGCTTTCTGGATGCCATGCCACTTTTTTGAAGCTATGCTTTTTGCATTCTAGGAAAGCCTTGTTTGTGAGTGGATACTATTTTAGGCTTTTCGACATTTGCAAGATGGAGATAGGCTTCCGTGTTTTAATATGCCCAGCTGGCCATTGCACCTGCCTTTTGAGTCACTACAGAGATCAGAAACCATTAACAACAGAAGCTGGACTTATGTGGTACTTATCTCATGTTGTTTCTGGCAGTTATTTTTGCTGGGTATTTATAAGGACATCTGTCTTTTAAAGAGTCCTATTACTTACCCTTTTTTTTTCCACCAAGGAATAAATCACAGCTTGTTTTCCATACTGCCACACACATTCATAGTCTGAGGTGATTAGAAATGCAAATTAAGAGTCATTAAAACTTTATAATTTCTTTTCCTGTGGCATCAGGAGATATTTAACATCAATGTACTAAGAAGGAACATTTGCTTAAAATGTGATTAAGATGTGAGCAGATGAGAAGAAAGAAATATTCAGTTTCTTACTGGAAATTTCTAACTGGGTTTGGGAATAAGAGGAACCTGCAGTATTCCTTTCTGATTTATCCTCCTTTAAATCGGAGACAGAACAAGTAGGGTGCGCATAGTTTAAGAAGACAGGAAAACACAGTAGCTTCTGACGTTTTCAAATTGCTCTATGGAAATATATACTAAAGTCTACTTCTTACCAGAGTGTGATGTACCATCGAATTACCCAAAGGACAGATCAAATTCAGCTGGATACCTTGTAGTGATTCTTGGGTATGTAAACACTATGAAAACAAGAAAAAAAAAATCAGACCATGTAAGTATGAAAGGCATTGATCTGCACACCCAGAGGTAGAGATAGGGTGGGCCGGATACAGATCTCCTCTACTGGAACTATGTTTATGTTGTAGGTAATAAAAGGTACTGGCTTCCTGTTAAAGAAGTAGCAATGTCTCTGTAAGTATGCATTTTTTCCTGACTTCACTTTTATTTATAAACAAAAGTACACTCTATTTCTGGAGTCTACATGAAAATGAATCGCCTCTACGAAAGGAGAGACCAACACTCAGAGTGTTCTTAAAGTTTCAGATGCAGTTTTATGTGTATTGGAGTTATATATAAAGGCTCAACTGTATCTTTACTTTGTGTTACTAACTGCAGTCAAAACTGTTTGGCTGTTTCTGGAAAAATCAACAGTCTAACGATAGCAGGTGTTTCCCAGGTCAAAACCTGGCTCATCTATCCAGAGATATTGGCAGAGTCTAGCTACCTAACTGATAAATGCTAAACCTTGAAACAGTAGTTTTAATCAGTTTCCCTGTGAATATTAGCAGGCTTGAGATTTGTAAGCAAGAAGAATGTGAAATTAGCAATCAAATGATCTCTATGTTTATTTTTTAGAAAAACTTTTCTTTCATGGTATAAAATTTATCTTTAATCTGTGCTGATAACTTTTAATAGGCATCAGTTGGGTACCCCATTAAACTAACTGCTTTAAAATGGTTTCCTTTTAGAACTAACGTTTGCATCCTAGGAAATCAATTGGAGTGTATGGATTTCACATTTCCCTTGCAATCTTCCTTTACAAGCATTTCTGAATGACCGACCTACCATAGCAAAACACTCAGAGGTGCAAATCTTCTGGAAGAAGTGCAAATGCCACAGTTTTACTTGGAAAAATGGAAAAAAAAAACTTATTTAATATATCTGCCAAGCATTTAAAACTGCAGAAAGCACAGGAAATACTTTTGGTATATAGGAATGTGTGGTGTTTCCACACTACAAACATTGTTTTGAAAATTTCCCCGGTAGTGGTGAATTATATGAGACCACGTCCATCTAAGGAGAGCTTGTTTAACTGGCTTGTGGTTCTGGGGCTCACTCAAACACTCTTAAACAAAATAAAGGGAATGGATGTAATAACTTCTTTATGGAAAGGCCATAAAAAGGTACAGGGCCATGTAAACAAATTGGGTCATTTACTAGATGTTTTAAGTGATAGATTTGCAATCCCCATTCAGGGTTGTGTATTAGGTTTTATAGGACTGTGACCATATCCTACTCTAAAAATGGAAATGTGTGCTTATCTTTTGTTTGTTTATTTGTTTGTTTTAATTTAGTGCATGGAAACCCATTATTGCCATATTATACTGTACTTTGAAAACATAAGATTTTGAGCACTTATGTTTATAAAGTTTGTTCAAGCTTGGAAAATGATTAGAGACCCACGAGTGAAAAGTTGAATTGACCTGTTTTTTTGGTAGCACTGGGTTCCGTTCAAGGAAAATAAGAAGATTGAAATTGAAATTTTCCTTCTGGGCTCAGACATGTCTAAACTAATTGTAAAATAATTGTTCTGGCTTACAAGAGTAGACTCATAACTACGACTATGTAAAGTAGAAATTCAACAACAGTTATGATTTACAGTGACTGTAACTCTGCCAATCTTGTAATAAAACCGCTATTATAACCAACCTACTGTGACATTCATTTGTCTTGAGATGTTGGTTAAAAAAAAAAAAAAAGTCCTCTCCCAGGTTGTCTCGCTTCAGAGAGCCACTTTATTACATTAGGATATTAATTCACCTTCTCTGAAATGGGTATGAGGGTTGTGCCAGAACAGTCCTACGAAGGGAGGGCATGGGTGGGAATGGAAGCATGCGTGGTGCCCTGCATTGTGGTGGTGACCAGTGGCAGTGGCAGTTGAAGTGAGGAAAGGAAATGGAATAATTTCTATGTTGATTCCATAACATTTATGCATTCTGTAACTTCTCTCAATCAGGGTTGGCTCACTTGGCCTTAAAGGAAGTAGATTGTGTAAGAAACCTCAGTAAAACTCAATGAGCCTTTCTCAGTTTTGAAAACCGATGGCATCATAGCACCCTGGCAACTTTGAAGCCTTACTGCTGGAAGTTTGGCAGCGGAAATAACTGCTCCGGCTTCACGAGCCTTAAAAAACAAGGGACAATGGTGGATATTATAGTTTCTTTGTAATTTGTGACTTGCTATTCCTTTTTTTTTTTTTTTTTAATGAGTAGCTTAGGGCTAGATGGCCTTAAGTCTATGAGAAACCTAAATTCTACCTTTCAGTTGGATTCTGTGAAACCTTAAAAACAATAATTCACATCTTTTTGCCTTAGTTACCCATTCACCCCTTTTATCTAGCACACAGTTCTGCATGGTTATATGCTACCTAAATAAAAACTTATCGCACGGAGGTGTCTACCACAGAGTGACACGAGTTCCTGGCTGGCACCGTGAGGCTTGGCGGGGGATGCGACTCTGAATTTGATTCTGTCACTGCCTTTAAGTAGTTTATAGTGAAGTGGGGAGAGAAGACATGGAGCGGGCTGGAATAACAGAATGAAATACAGTGCTTGGTGGGAATCGAGGGAAAAGCAAAATCGTTCACAGTGGAGACATTAGAAAACACTTAGTAAGATTGTCAGGGTAGACTTCTGCTTTGAGCAAAAAGTGCCTGGAAAGATGAGTGACCTGTGTTGCCTGCAGAATGCAGGGTCCGGTGGGGTGGATTGTAGGAGGAGGGAGCCTGCTGTAAGTGGGGACGCGGAAGGGAGTCTGGGAAACCCATGCGGTCAGTCCGGTGCGATTTGTTCTGACTGAGACTTTAGAAATAGATTCAGTGGGCAGGTGACTAGAAATAAGTGACACGAAAGAAGGGTCACTGATGTACCACTTAGGCTTGACTAACTAGGAGAGCGATTCTGCCCAATTCAGTGTAGCCGCCATCGTCGGCCCTCCCACCCGGAGATGCGGGCGGCCACATTATAGATGAAATCTGAGTCCTCGTGGAGTAAAACAAGTAGAGACAGAGTGAAGGTTGCTGAAAAGTGAATGCTTCAGTTTGAAGGAAAAGGAAATCCCACATATTTGGCCCAGAGCCACGAAGAGGAGGCAGACAGTAAAGGGAGGGAGAAACAAGAGAGAGAAATGACAGAAAACAGTGGGGAGAGGGGAGGGAGAACAACCTTAAGGCAGACGGAGGACGGTACCAAGGAAGGGGAGAGAAAAGTCAAAGAAATTGGCCTCCAGGAAAAAATACAGCACAGTGTCAAGACAGCGGGCATCGATGAGTAAACAGTAAACTGATTTTTCAGTGTTGACCAAAAACAAGAATAAGAACAACAAACCCCTTCTTTCTAATGCGGGGTATGGACATGGGAGGAAGAATGGTGATAGACTTCAGTGAAGAAGTGAGATGTAAAGTTTTTAAGGCTTTGGGGTAACTTTTAGTTATGAGAGAAGCAGGTAATGAAGAGACTTCAGAATGGAGAGAAAGAAAGAGGAAAGAAGCAGGTTTGTTTACTTGTTTGTTGGGTTCAAGAAAGATCCAGAGGAGCTGAAAAGGTTCAATGTGTAACAAGAGAGAAGACTTCTGGGCTGGAAATGTCCTTCAGTTGGTGATGGAACCCAGGAGAAAAGGAGGTAGAGCATTAGGCGGTATGTCCAATTATTGCCTAAAGAGCGGGAGCGTCCCTGGCAGAGAAGTAGGAATTAAATTTTGGAGGAAGTGAGCCTTGAAACATATTTTGACCAAGTGGGAAAGTGCCAAGAGATGCAGGAAAAATGGCAGCCATGTCTCTCTGCCAGTGGGGTCAGAGAAGCCCCAATCAGTATGTTCTAGTGCTGTCTAATGTCTCAAGTAGAAACGTTGAGAACACGAGAGGTAAAATAACAGAAGATGTTTTTGCTGGGTCAGTCCACCTAGAGGATGACGGGATGGTAAGTTTTGGGATATGGTGATGGAGGAAAGAGTGGGGTCGGTAGGCAGAGATTTATGCACGCGCTAACAATAGTAGTGGATGGGGAAGGGAGTGACCTGTGGAAGAATGTGTGTTAAAAAGACACACCTAAACCAGAGTTAGTAGGGACTTTTAACCAGTCACAGAGCTGCAGAGATGTCAAAAACAATCAGGGACATTCAAGTTAAACGATCACTTTAATGCCCCTTATTTTACCTTTCTGGGCCTGATGCCCTTCAAGTGTACCCTAAAAAATCATAAAAAGTCAGGGGAAACTCCTCTGCACGCCTCTGGGATCTCTACTGTGGAAGCTCTAGCATCTGTTGCAAGGACTACACGGGGTTTTTGTTTTGTTTTGTTTTTAAAGATTTTATTTATTTATTAGAGGGAGAAAGAGAGAGTGAGAGAGAGCATGAAAAAGGAGGAACGGGAGAAGTAGGCTCCCCACGAGCAGGCAGCCCGATGCAGGGTCAGTCCCCAGGACCTTATCTGAAGGCTGATGCTTAACGACTGAGCCACCCAGGCACCCCATTTTGTTTTGTTTTTAACAGCTATTAAAGACACCTAGAAAACTGTTGGAGGTGGGTTCAAGTGATGGCTATTGTTTGCTCAAGAGAAGACTATACCTCCATATGTGTATTCTCCTCTCCCCAAAAAGGCTGTGTTCTGAACACCTTTGCAGGGTAAGGATTGTGTATGCTCCTATCATGGGGAATCTTTTTTATGTTCTTGTAATCATTGCCAACAGGTACTTCGATCTGGTTTGTTGAATAACCATGATTATGGAACTTTGATCAAAATACTTCATTTTTGTTTCTCCTGAATTTTATTGAGCAGAGGAAATCTTCCCCTATCCCAGGATGGGTATTTCTGCAAGACAAGGTTTCTCAGCTCACCCTTAAGAGATACTGAGTTCTAGAGTGGTTTCCAGTGGAAGCAGCCTATGATTTAGAAATAAGATGGTCCCGTCCTTTGGAAATTAAAACTCCAAATGTGACAGCTTTGGGCTTCTTCACTGCCTGCCCAGGCTGCTGAGTGGAGTTTGTCTGGGAAAGTTCCTGGGGTGGAGGGAGCAGGAGCCTTGACGTGTCTGAGGGATTCGGCATTCATGGAGCAGCGGGCCATTTCGTTCGAAGATCTTACTGTCTCTTTGGTGTCACGGCCCTCGGTGTCATTTTAGCATCCAGTGACCCATCTGTTTCGAGGACTCCGTGTGTCTCATAGCTGGGCTCGCTCTCAGAGCTCCGAGTCTGAGAATGCAACTTCAGATGCATAGTCTTTGTTCTGCTTAAATCTCAGGCCTTCACAAGCATTTAAAATGTGTAATACAGAACATGAAACAAGCACAGAATTATCATCAAGCTAATGAATGAAAACATTTTTTTTTTAAGATTTTATTTATTTATTTGGCAGAGAGAGATCACAAGTAGGCAGAGAGGCAGGCAGAGGGGGAGGGGGGACAGGCTCCCTGCAGAGCAGAGAGCCCGATGCGGAGCTCGATCCCAGGACCCCGAGATCATGACCTGAGCTGAAGGCAGAGGCTTAACCCATTGAGCCACCCAGGTGCCCCAACATTTCTATTTTTGAATGAAGTAATTATCTTTATGTTTGTAATTTCTGCATTCTCATTGTCATCACCCCAGGTCAGGTGTGGATGACCTAGACTGTGACAAACATGTTCTTATTTTTCCTTAAAAGGCTTTTCCCACACCTGCCCACGCCTGATGGATCAGACATTAGAGGTTGATGCAGAGTAATTGTCTTATAGTAGAGTTCTCCATGTGTTTAATCAGTGCTTCTCAAACTTCACCTGGGGACCTTATTAAAACGTAGATTCTGCTTTTGTGGCTGTTGGTAGGGCCAGAGAATTTTCATCTTAGCAAGCTCCCAGATGCTGCTGTTGCTGTTGCTGGGCTGACACCAGACTTGGAGTAACAAGGGCCTGCTTGGGTGTTCTCAAGCCCTCTGTGATCTCACCTCAATATTTCCAGTAAAAAGATTGCACAAAGCTGATCCCTCCTCACCACAGAGATGACTCCATGCCTCTGCCCTTGCAACTCTTTTAACCAAGACGTCTATTCAATTCAGTAAACATCAAGTGCCTCGTGTTCCAGTCACCATGGTGCATCCTGAAAACAGATAAACAAAATGTCGACAATCAGTGTGGCTTTTCATCATGAGAGATATGCTTAGAACTCTAAAGGAACCCAGCGATGTTCCCTTTCGTGGTCATGAAAGGCTTCTCATGAGGCCATCACTTGAGTCGGGTCTTGTAGGATAAGGAGAGTTCCCTAGAAAAGAAGAGGGCTCTAGCAGAAGCCATAGACTTGTTAGAAAGCAAAAAGTCTATGGAAAAATCAGCTCTATTTCTTGGGAAATAAGACTGAAAAAATTATTCAGTGATTGTGAAGGACTCTGACACATGACGGAGAGTGTTTAGATGTCATGTGACAGGTCCTAGGGAGAAGGCTCCATGCTTTCTGCACTGGCTCCTTAATGGTAGTCGTCTGCCTTTTCCTCCATTTTCGTGCTCTTATGTAACTATCCATTGAATGATCTGACTTGGGTTTTGTTTTTTTTTTGCTTTTTTGCTTTCAAAAAAAGAAAAGGTACATCAGGATGATTGTAAAATACAGAGAAGATAGAGGCAAGGGTATTGGCAATAGTTAGCTATCCAATGTAGAGTACATGGGCCACTTACTGCGTGTGGGGAGATTGGAAGGGTAACCATTACCTTACCTCACTCTGTGTGTTCAAAGCCTACGTGTATTTAAGGTCAGCCCACCTGGTGCCTCCTCCACAAAGCTTTCAGTATCTCTCAGTCTGGCATGTTTACCTGGTCTAAACTCCCAGAATATTACGGAATTTACCGCTCTCTACCTTAAGTTCTAGTTCTGTATGTGTCTTTTCTCTCATGATCTTCAAGTGTCAGAAAGTAAAATGTTGACTAATCTTTAGCTCAGTGTCCCATTAGGTGGTAGGACTCTTAGGTGAAGTGAAAACAGCCCACTTAGACCCAACACAGCCAGTTCTGTTGTAGTGTTGACATCTGGTCTCATAGGTCATCATTGATAGGCCCTAAAGAAGTCATATGCTTTATTTCACAACTGAGGGATGTAACTGATGTCTGGCTTCATTTTGAGGAACTAAAAGGGGATACACTGAAAGGCTTCTTCATCTTTCTGCTTAGACAGAGTAAAATGAATGTGCAAAGAACCTTATTAGCAAAATTATAGTGATGACTGCTTAGAATGTTATTTCCTCAACAAGAAAAAGAAATGTATCATTTCCAGGAAAATTATTTTTAAACAGGGAACTTTGTGATTAACGTTTATTGCAATCAGTTTAAGAAAAGCATGACTATCAAAAGTCCATTTTCAATAGCTTTAACTAATTTTTGTTTTGAATTATTTCCTCCTTCTGTTCTTTGTAGTGAATGTGAGATTTATCCTCATGTGCTTTCTTATTTTCAGTTTGGTTTTTCTTTTTTTGCTTTGGGGTTTCGAGATTGACAGTTGTGATGTATCCCCTGGAAGGCAAAAATCTTGAAAAAGTCATTACTTCCAAAAATCCCTCAAAGAATGCATTTTTTTTTCCTTGGAAATAAAGTCGAGTTTCTCAGCTCTGATCATATGAGATTATGGGCAAGTAGTCCTTAGTTCTGGCATGTGGACAAAACAGAAGCAGCCCCTGGAGAGAGAGAGTTCAAAATTCATGGCAGTAAGCACATGTTCAGTATGCCAATATTTATGGTGTCACAACCAAATTAAAACCATACCCTCTGCTATTTACATAAGGACGGTACCCAGACTGTGTAGGGCTGTGCCCATGTTTCTCAGTGGACTTAAGGCAAGAGAATTGTTCAGGACTCTTGGAGACCAGACTATTTATTTTCACATTCATTTTATTTGTCTCTGTGAGGGAGAGTGAATTGTCTTCACTTATATTCATTTTGCGGTCGTCCAGAATTAGCTGGGGTGAGGACTGGCTTTGTGCTTCCCCATGCAGTGAATTCAGGCCGTTGCCTCCTGGTCTTCTTAGTTCTCGTGCTAGGGGAGTGAGATGTGTCTGTCGGTTACTGACAGTGAACACTGATTGCTTCCTAGGTAGATGGGTAATTCTCAATCTCTCATTTCTAGTGTCTTATTCATGCTGTTGGACAACTGGGGTTTCACCCATTTGGAAAAAAACAGATACACATACTTTTGGTGAGAAGATGCCTTTTTATGGCAATTTTTAAAGTAATACCATCTGGCAAGATTTTTAAGAACAGTAAATTTTCAGCAGCATTGTTGAGTAGACATCTCATTTCTCTACTTCTACAAGACAAAGATACCTAGAAATTTAAATTATAACACATGATATACTCACACAACGATGTGAGGGATGAAGATAATATAAGAGCTACAGAGAGGAGCAGGTTTGGTAGGAAGTAGTGAATCATATTTGCTGGTAGAGTGACATTTGAGTGTGAGTGCATTCTTTCTTTTAAAGATTTCTTTTATTTATTCGTGAGAGAGAGAGGGAGACAGAGAGAGAGAGGGTCCAAGCAGTGGGGAGCGGGAGGCAGAGGGAGAAGCAGGCTCCCCTCTGAGCAAGGAGCCCAACAAGAGACTGAACAGGGGACTCAATCCTAGGACCCTGGCATCATGAACTAAGCAGAGGCTTAACTGACTAAGCCATCCAGGTGTCCCAGAGTGTGAATACATTCTTTTCTTTTTTTTTTTTTTTTTTTTAAGATTATTTATTTATTTATTTATTTGCTAGAGAGAGAGAGAGAGAGATCACTAGTAGGCAGAGAGGCAGGTAGAGAGAAGGGGGGGGGGAAGCAGGCTCCCCGCTGAGCAGAGAGCCTGATGCAGGGCTCTATCCCAGGACCCTGAGATCATGACCTGATCTGAAGGTAGAGGCTTTAACCCACTGAGCCACCCAGGCGCCCCTGTGAATGTATTCTTAATGACCCTTCTAAAAGTCCTAGATTCTTCCCACATTCCTTCTAATTCTACTTTAGTTGAGACTCTAGTCTAGGAAACAGTCTGGACAGGAGCCCAGTTGCTGGGATGTCTTTAATAGGTTGGCTGTTTGGCTTTTTGGGAGATGGTCATATAACAGTCAAGTCATCAAGTGGAAATTTTTCACGACTGGTGATTGCAAGTGGCAATCTTTTGTGCAAGTTGGAAAGCTTTCTTATTTATAGGATAAAATAATTTTTTTATGAGTAACTGTCATGTGAGCAAATGAAGCTTGACTATGTAAATCTTTCTTTTACGATGGGATAGAATCCAAGATATTTAAGAAGTTATTTTATTTTTTGAGTTCAGTAATTTAAACATTGTGCTTAGGCTCTTTTTTGGTACTCCAAACATTTATTATTAAGATTTCCTTTGGTGTTTCCTTAAAAAGACAAAATTCAGCATGTTTTCTTTGTGATTGTCTTAAACATACACAAAATAGAAAACAAACATTACTATTTTTTTCAGACTAATTATTCAGTTGTTTTTATGCCCACAAATTTTTAAATGGTCGCAGATTTTTCACTGATCTTTTCATGTATTGTTTTGGTGCTAGAAAAAAAAATGTTTAAAACCTTTGTGTGTTTAAATCCGGGATTTAACGAGATTAATAAAAAATACCAAGGAAATTTCTTTGGTTGAGTATTAGAAAGTTGAGGAAGATCACTGGCTTTTGCAGTTCATTAGTGGGTCAATTTATTGAATGTTTAGTGGTAGGTATCTCATTTATCAGACAGTGCCTTAAGCACTGGGGACAATTGGCCTATGTTGTTGACATTCTCATCTTGCTGCCAAAATTGATTTTTCCATTTTGTGTGTGACTTAGGTCTTTGTACTGCAATAGATGCCAGGTTAAAGGATGGTTTCTATCTTAAAACATGATTGGATTGTTTCAGTGCTCTCAGTAATTTCGATGAATAACAAAAAAATACACGTTCATTCAAATGTTCTGGAAGATTTCTATTTGATTCTCTGCATGGTAATGAACATTGATATTAACCTCAGTGATAACTGACAATAAATACTACATTTCTCTAAGAAACTTGGCAGTGTCATCGTATATCTGGGTATAATAACTAACCTGTAATTTAGGCTAACTCCATCATTATATTGTGACTTGAGATTCTTGGTTTCTGACTGTTTCATGATTCCTTTTCCATTTTATGGAAAATACCCTGTTTATTTAAGTGAAAAGAGGATGTTCACAAAATAAGCTATTTAGTAAAAGCTCTAGGAGAGGTTTTAATTATTTGAAGCACCCAGTATTTTCAAATCCAGCAGATCCATCCATTTGCCTAAATATGTATGTCTTATGTTTTAAAAAGGACTTTTTTTTTGTTTTGTTTCAGTGTACGTATTAAAGCAGGCTACACAGCACAAAAGCTAATGTAGCCAATCATGGTCATTTTGCTGTTTTTTGGGAAGGAAGTCTGAAGCAGAAGAATATTCCTGGGGGAAAGATTTGTTTTTGTTTTTGTTTTTATTCTACCAATATGTAGACATTTCACTGGCAGCCTCTTTGCCCCTAAAATTTATACCTGAAATGGCCCGGAGATTTTAAATGTGGAGCATTTTAGGGGCCTGAGTACATTTGTGAATTTAGGAATGATTTGCTTTGCTCCTTGGTGCAGTGAGTCTGCAGTAAAAGCAAGGATTTTAATCTTTGCAATCAGATGCAGTATGGATCTCCAGGCTCAGATTTTGGGTAAATTGAGAAAGACCTTCCTCTGGCTGGATTACACAAAACTAAGGTTGGCTGTGGTATAGAGGTAGGGGTTGCCTTCTTTTCATTATCATCTACCATTTGAATTGTAGTTGACAGGTTAGTATCATGATATGCAATATGAAAACCACTCAGCAGTCCCGGTTAACTTAGGCCCATTTATTATAATGACATATCAGTTGACATTTCTATTTATTTTTTTGCCAATTTTTATCAATTTCTAAATTTTGCATTTCATGAAATTGTAGTCATTTAGCAATTCAACAATTAGAAACATTTCCAAGATCTATGTATTTGTGAATGTAAGTAGGATTTTTCCAACTCAGCATTGCTTTTCAAATGTCTTATTGAATTGTAGGTGAGGGGGGAAAAGGCAAAAACAAAAAAACAACCCCCAAGCAGCACTTTTCTTCTATCCTTTTAGGTTCTGCTATGTGTGAATTAAACTGACAAAAGTCAGATTAATAGGAAAAAAGGCATACAGATTGTGTTAATATTTTAAATATTATGTGCACAAGGGCTTTACAGAAAGGAGTGAAAAACCCGAAGTAGCAGTTAGACTCAGGGGCTTGTATACCATTTTAGCAAAGGGCTTTAAATTGTGGGAAATTTTATTGGCTGGGAACTGTATGGGGGAGGGTACACCTGGCTAGCTCAGTCAGTGGAGCATGTGACTCTTGACCTTACGGTAGTAAATTCCGGCTTGCCCGTGAGTGTGGAGATCACTTAAAAATAAAATCTTAAAAAAAAAAAAGAAAGAAATTTGTGGGGGAAACTGATGGGAGATAAGGGTTCTTTTAGTCAGATCTGTTTATGCAGACTCATCTCTCTGTCTCCCATGATAAGGGCACCTCTCCTCACCCTGGTATTGGAAAGCGTGTTGGGGGGTAGTTTATGCCACCTTTACAAAAGCAGATTTATCCTCTGCTTTTAGGCAGTTAAGGGGAGGGCAGATAACTTTTTCCTACATTTGTTGATTCTCAGTTGCCTCGGGCTCAAAATAATTCTTCTGCTAAAGCGGCATATTTTGGGGTGGCATATTCTGTATCCCTTTGTAACCGTGGGATATAACACTCGACTTTTTCTAGTGGCATGTATGTCCTGGGAAAAGGTGGTGGGTGGGGATGCTGGTGCTCCTGTGCCTCTGAGCAGAGTTAGTTTTATTTTCTGATTGCCTCCAAAAGTTGCTTTTATTTTCTGATCCACTCCTTCTTTTCCTGGAGATAAAGCTGAAAGTTACAAACAATGTAGCTTCTGCCAGGACTGGATCTATACCATCTCAGATATTTCCTCAAACACGGTGGGGAGGAGGGGCAAGGAGAAGCAGTTCTACATCCTCATTTGTGGCATTCTTGATTTCCGTAGAAAATCAGAGGTCATTCTAGTAATACCCCGTTAGGAAATGTGAAGTGTTATGACTCATTTTATTTTGGCTTTGCAAAGTATAGAAAATTTCTTGGCTAGGAATTCCTTTTCAGACTGCCAGTCCTCCCCAACAATTCTGAATAGGTAGTTCTCTCTTTGCACATTCTTCTGGGTTTAACTGCTGTGTAACCTCCTAACCCCTCATTAATAATTTCCTGAGGCTGGTTTGTTATAAAGAAACATTGCAGTGCAGACAGTGTGTGAGTGTGTGTGTGCGCGCGTGCGTGTGCGTGTGTATATGTGTGTGTGTGTGTGATTACTCCTTAATGACCAACTCAAATGGTATTAATGCTCTGAAGGAAGAAACAAGTGAGCATTAGATTCTTTCCCATTAGTGTGCATATTAATCAAGGAGATCACACCCTTAGGCAGAAGGTAATGAATGCTTTTTAACTTCTCTTCATTATTCAAATTAAATGGCTCATTTTCTATATTGTACACACATTTAAATGGCTTGAGTATTTAACAGAATAATCATGAATCTTTCAAAGGCTTAATATTAAGATACTAGAGAATTAATTTGTCTCCTTCTGGTTCTTAACAAGAACAAGAATTCACCAAGGAGCTGAGTGTGTTTGGAGATGGGCATTTGGGCTTCCGATCTTCTCCACTGTAATCTGTTCTCACCTTTCTCATATTTCAGCTACACATACCATCAGTGAATTTAATGCTGGGTCTGTGGTGGCCAGTCGACCAATCAACCTTCCATGAGAAATGCTGTGAATTAAACAAAGTTGTCGTTACTCATGGGAGACAGAGTGGTGATCAAAATGCTGTCTCCTCCTGGGAAAATGCTCACCCTATACCGTGAAGTGAAAAATCAGGATAGCATTTTAAATGTTTTTATGTATCCCCACAGAAATGTTTCCATGTATGTAGAAGGACTAGAATGAAGTATGCTAAGATGTTACTGGTATTTTATCTCCAGCATCTGTAGGGGTGTTGATACTTTCCTTCCTAAAATACATTTAGGCTTTGCTAAATTTCTGTAATAATCTTCTATTACAGTTATCCTAGAAACAAAGCTGTGCCGGTTTGAAGCCTAATTTGAACAGTGAAGAAGGGGGGGCAAATACAAATAGTAGGTTTTTCTTCTAAAGGAAAGCACCTAAAATGCAAGACTTGTTTTTAGAAGCCAAGGAGATGGCATTCTGAAAGGTGGCCCTGTGGGGTTGAGATTTAAAGTTGGCTCTTCGTTTTATCCCAGAGGCTAGCTGTGGGTAGAGTCAAAGCAATAAGACTGTTGTGGCCGTCGGTGAGGAGAGCCATCTCGACAATTATCTATGTTGTTTTTGGCACTTTGCAAGAAATGTTGTTTTCACAAGACCTAAGAGTTTTGTCTGGGAAGAAAGAAGATAGCTGCCAACATTTGGCACCAGATGGGGTTTTCTTATTTTTTCTTTCCTTTTTTTTTTCTTTTTCCTTAAAGCTTAGTGTGTAGTCTGTACATCCTGCTCTTTAGCTTTAAAGATCAAGAAAATATTATGTGGTTTTTTTTTTTTTGTACACTTGTTGGAAACATCTGGAACATGCCATTAGGTTGCACATCACAGGCTTTGTTTAGAGACAAGTGTGTGATATAAACCATGGGGGAAAAAAAAAACAAAATCAAACCCTGCCTTCCTTTGCAGCTGCATTCTAGAGCACACTGTGATCCAAGGTCTGTATTGACCATACAGACTCTTGCTAATCACGTTTATTGAGCCTGGTGGATTAAGAAACCACACATGACTTGCCTTTCTAAGTACAGTGTATCCTTCCGACATACCGGCACCCGGTCCCTTACTGAAATCAAGCAGCTTCTGCCAATACTGCAGTCACCCTGGGACTGTGTGCTTGTATGCTGTGCAATATGCAAGCTCATCTGTTCTGTGACTGCCTTTTAACAAATCAAGAACAAAAATTATTTTAGAGGTGCCTGGGTGCCTCAGTCAGCTGAGCATCTAACTCTTGATTTCAGCTTGGGTCATGATCTCGGGGTGGTGAGATGGAGCCCTGAGTTGGGTCTCACACTCAGGGAGAGTCTGCTTGAGATTCTCTCTCCCTCACCCTCTCCCTCTGCTCCTACGCCCATCCCGCCCCTACCCCCCAACATGTGCTCTCATGCTCTCTTTCTCTCTCTCAAATAAATAAATAAATCTTAGGAAAAAAGTCACCTGAAACTCCAGGTATAGAGCAGGTAGGAAATTCTCTTCTAAAGAATACTATTTTGTTTTTGGAAAAAATACTGTAGTTCTATTTCTGACACTAAACTTTCAATTAAGGGAATGGGAAAAAAAAAAGACACATAGGTTTTTTTTTGCCTGTGATTTTTTTTTATGCCTGTGATTGGAATTATACCTGGACTGAGGCTCTCATTTTGGGATATCATCCTCACCATTTGATCTCAAATGTAAGTAATGAAATAAGTAACAAATAAAAGAACCAAATAAAAACACAATGTAACAAAATAGCATAAATATTCTGTTTCCTGAATCTCTCTCTCTCTCTCTTTTTTTCATACTGCTGTTATCCTTCCCAAAGCCTTCACTTTGATGTTTAGTTATCATGGTTCCATGTCACAAGTGAAAATTTTGTGTCTGCCGAGTCTGGAACCCCTCAAAGTGCGTTGACCTTTGAGACTAGGGCCATCTCAAGGGAGAACTCTGAATTAAAAGGGAGTTTTGAGTAGGGAAGTATATTTGGAGCTGTGAAGGAAGTGTCGCAGCAATGCTCTGTATTAACTGCGGAAGGTAGGGGGTACATCTATGGTGGAAGGTTGGGGGGCGGCACAGCTGTGTCTATAGAGATCCATAATAGGAGATCGCTAGTCAGGGGCTTGTGTGCCTTTCTGCTGTTTTTTCCCATTGGTCTTCTGTCCTGTTTACTTCCTAGTGGCAGGAATCCTGAGAGACCCGAGGGCGATTCCTTTTGTCCATTCTGCTGACCTCCTTTCCCTATGCAGTTTAAGATTCCTGACGATGACTCACTACCACTGTGCTACTGGGGAGTCTGAGCCAGCTGTGCACATGCACGTTTTTGCCTCCAGCCTTCTCAGCTTTGGAACTGACATTATTCTGACCCTCTACCCTCTTCACAGAAGTCATTTTAAACATTGTTTCAAGCATTCTGAAATAAACCCTAAGAAGTCTTTTTAATATTTTTGTTCTGGATATTTTCAGGGCTCAAGGAGTCTTTAAAAATATGGGGAACATGCCCTGAGAGCAATTTAAGTATGGTCTCGTGGAGCTCTCCTTGCCTTGTTTTCTCAGAGGTGAAGTCATTTTCTTAGTCACGGAGGTCTTGGCAGCAGGGCTAGAACACAAGCATAGCCCTCAGTCTGGGCTCCGTTGGTCTCATTCTGACGTGCCTTGCAGTGCAGGTTGTCTTGATGATAAATGGGTGAACTCTGTGAGAAAAGGCAGGAGCTCTTCCTTCAGTGCCTTGGCAAGTTTTGAGCTCACTTGTTACTCAGAAAAGGGATTTGTGGCTTTAAAGAAATACCATGCTCACTAAATGAAGATATAATACCAAGGTCATTTGTCAAAACAGGTAAAAACTTTGCTCTGGCATACTTCGTCTATAATTTTCATTGATAAGCATATGAAATCATCTTGGGTGAAATATTGTAGAGTATACTTTAAAATGGGTTGGTCCCTCTTTCTGATTCATACCGTTTGTATTTCTGGGTGGTTTATCTACCATATGCTGTGAAACCAGAACTATTATTTTTGCTTCAATCTGAGAATGTACCCAGTATTCTAGGTGGTAGAATAGGAGACATTTCAGCATTTCACGTGGAATTTCTCGATTTTTGAAGTTATTTTCTCTTGTATCTTCTTGGTCGGAGGTGAATAATTCTAAGTAGTACTTTCTGCAGGACACACAGCACTCCTTTTTGCATATTCTGTAGGCTGTTTTAATAGGTAGGACATAACCAACTTGATCCATTTTCTCATAAATATAATAAATGCTCCATAGTTTACAAGAAGAAATATTGAAGCATCCAACAAGATGAGAAGAAGGGAGAATATGAATTCTGATTTCTTAGTGTTCAGCAGTTGATTTGGGTGAGTTGTGGCTGCTTGTGGGCTAGTTGAGGGCTGGAGTCCTTCTGATAAGAGCTGAGGGGTTTCAAGAGTCATATTCAACTCATGAGTGGTTATCATAACACAGAGACTGGGACAGTATTGGATTTTTCAGGTTAGAATTGAAACTAAACTGCTGAGTCTGTATGGTCATTAAAATTCCCAAGGTGCTTTTTGCAAGATTATGAGTTGTTCGGCATCCTCCTGACCAAATGAGTAATTGCTCTGTCATTTGGCCCCTACAATTTCACTTGTACAAGGTCGCTGCATCCACTCCTTGAACAATACTGTCACATTAAGGGAGAATGGCCTCTTGAGGGAGATGGGGCAATCTCTTTAATTAACAAACCCTAAAATTTATCGGGTTTTTTCTCCCCTGCTTTGAGAAAAGACATAGCAATTGTTTGGTTTCTATAATTTTTTTTTTCCTTTCCTCTTTTAAATCACTGGTTTTTGATTTAGGTTTTTGTGCAGGAGAAATCATATTGCTGTCTTATGTTTTTCCCCATGGAGATTATATATGTAGGTATAAACACACATACATATCTTGAAATACTAGGAAATGTCTAGACTGTTTAATTGTCTGGGAGTAAATGGGATGTCCCCTATTCCGTTATTTTTTATTTTCTTTGAAGATTTTAATTATTTATTTATTTGTTTATGTATTTATTTATGACACACACAGAGAGAGAGAAGGAGCAGGGGAGAGGCAGAGGGAAAGGCAGGCAACTGCCCCACCCCCCAACCAGCAGGGAGCCCAACACAGGGCTGATCCCAGGATCCCTGGATCATGACCTGAGCCAAAGGCAGACACTTAACCAACGGAGCCTCCCAGGCACCCCTCATTTATTCTTTCAACAAATGTTTACTGAGCATTCGTTAGGTATGCAACAGAATACTAGACACATCAGTGAACAGAACGTACAAAACCTCTGCCCTTGTTCAGTTTCTATTCTATTGAGGAAAAGATGACAAACAGCATACATAAAGTGCTGGTATGATAGACTGTGATCAGTGCTTTGTATAAGGAGATCGGGAGTATATGAGGTTAGAGAATATTGTCATAGTTTAATGTAAGTCCCGGGTGGGGTCCACGGAGGTGAATTAATTAATTAATTAATTTGAGGTGGTTCGTATCTTTATTGCTTTGGAGGTGGGGGGTGGGTGCTCACGAGTTCTTGTTGCGGTGGGCCCATTACCTCGTCACCATCCAGACCTCTGGCTGCGCGGGATGGCGCAAATCTGGGCCATCCTTGCGCTTGCGGATCACGTGCCTGATGCTGCTGGGGGTGGCCAGGGCCTTCTTGTTGATGGCGGTCCGCACAGAGAAGGGGGCATGGAGAAGGTCCGTGGGCGGGCTCTCCGCTTCCTGACAGCACTGCACGTCAGCCGTGGGCCTCTGGTGCCTTGACTGCAGTCTTGCGGTTAATCAGCCGGTGGTAGCCAGAGGAGTTTCGAGCCCTCTGGTCACGGGCCTTGGTGCTGTATGCCTGCTTGTTCCTCTTGATCTGGAAGCTGGAGCAGTTCCGCACAACCATCCATTACAGGTGGGTGGATGGGACAGCAGCTCCTCTCACTGCGGCACCCCGAGTTAGAAAAAGCCATAGAGCTGAGCAGGTGAAGGAGACAGCCTTCTACGCCGAGCCAGTAGGAGCGGCAAGGCCCTGAGAGAAAGAGTGTGCCCGGAAAGATTGGCAACAACTGGGTAGCTGGAGTGAGATGAGTGGAGGAGTGATGTGTTTTATAGGGGTGATTATTTCTGCTTGCTTGGGGTTGGTCTCTAGGAGAGGAAGGGAAGAAATGCCATCATGGTGGCTTAGACCAGCATGAAGTAGGTAAGTGGTCAGATTTTGGATATATTCTGCAGTTAGAGCTGTAGAATTGCTGGCGGGCTGGAAATCATGAATCGTGAATGGATTGTAAGGGGCAAGCACCAAACTCTCACCTGTAGGTCCGGACAGGCATCTTGGTCTTTGACCTGTTATTTATGTCTTAAAAGTCTTCAGGCTACTGTTAACTGTACTAAGGAGGCACCAGTAGACATATGCATTGATTGTGACAGGGAAAGGCTGTAAAAGATACAAGTTGGTGATGCATTTTATTGTTCACTTTTAATAATGATAAGCGATCGATGTATGTGAGTTTAAGATCAATAACAGAGAAGGAAGCAAATGTTGTATTGATTTGGAACAATATTACCAACTGCTTAGTTAAGTGAAAGAACGGATTTTTTTTTTCTTTAAACAAAGGCAGGTTATACTACAAGAAGAAATTCCACTTAATGGTAAATATTGTTAACACTTATTAAATGCTTACTCTGTACCAGACATGCATTAACGTATGCTTTACATACATTAATTCCTTTAATCCTCACAAAAAGCCTATAAGGGCAATTACTGGTATTATTCCCAGCCGAAGGAAAATGTAAGCCATTTGGCCAAGGTCAAGTGGCTGATCAGGGGCTCCAACAAAGGCTGTCTGGTTCCAGGGTGCATGCCCTTAATCATTACATTATACTGCTTCCAATAGCTGCTTTAATTTGTTAGAACTACAGCTCTAATTTGGTTAGATGCTGAGCAGGCTTGCTGAGCTGATAGTCCCTTCTTAAATGTAGAGAAGTCACTGAGGGGTCTAAAGACCCTGGAGTTTTTGTCTTTCCAGCGCCATATTTATTTTAAGGGAAAGTCTGGGTGTTTGGGCTAAAAAGAATCCATAGAGGAAGAAAAGGCACTGTGTGAAAATATGACTTACGGAATTCTGGAACTGAGTTTAAATCCTGGTTTACCTACTTGTTAGTTACCGTATCTTCACTTAGTCACTCAACCTTTCTGGGCACCGAAGTCTCCAATTTGTAGAATTTTGAAGCAAAGAGTGACCTCACAGAGTAACAATAATGAAACTCCTAGCAAAATGTCTGGTCTACTTAATAAATTTTACTTTCTTCACCCATGTGTCACACCAGTTGGGCTGAAAATGCACATAGGAGTTTCTAAAAATAACATTGGATAGGATGAAAAAAAGAAATAGGCTTACGTGTAGGGAGGCTAGCAAAATAATACGATGTGGCTCCACAAGAGAGCGATAAAGAAATAATCCATGTGCATTGACTTAGATCAGTGCTTGTCAGACTTGAATGTTCGTTTGAATCTTCCAGGATCTCGTGGAAATACAGATTCTGCTTCCATCAGCTGGGGGGGGGGGGTGGCCCGAGAGTGTGTGTTTCTGACATGCTCACGTGATGCTGATGCTGCTAGTCTGTTGATCACACGTGGTCCAGCAAGATTCACTAAAACAGATTTACGACGCACGTTGGGAAGCTGAGGTGACTAACATTCGACATCAGTGAGATAGTTTTCCCGCGATTCTCAGGGATGAAGTGAGCTGTGTCCTAAGGGGTGTTTCGGTCACTGCTGATCTGTACTATGGATACATCCAGTCGTCCCGAGGTTGAGACAGACTTGCTTTTTTTCTTACCCATTGGTGCCAATTAACCTTAGAGAGCAGTGGGTAGAGCATTTAAACATTGGTTAGAAAGGTTCCTTGGGGAAGTGATTGAGTTTCTCTGGATTGTGAGACCACTTAGCACAGATGTTTTAGGGGAAATCACTCACTGAAAAGATCATCAGATTCGACGCCTGCTAATGTGCACTTTAGCCTTGTGATGAGTTTTTATGTCAAATGCTTAGAGTGATAATCTGAGATCTATATGGTGTGTGTCTAACCCATGCTACTAAGTGGAAATACCGGAATTTCCTGAGACTTGAAAGGAAACCGTTCACTGTATTCAGTCATGTCCACTTGTTTGTTCTGTAATCATTACATTGTAATTATTCACACACACACACACACACACACACACACACACACACACACACGCATACCAGGTGTTGTGTACCTGCATTCTGCTGTTCCTTTAATTTATTTTTACCAGCATTTTTTTGGACCTGAAATGGTCACGGTAATTTGTGCACTTACTGTTTCCCAGAAGCTTTCAAACTTTTGTCTTCTAAATTACTAAGAAGTGTAAACACATAGGGCATTGTTATCGACTATAAATACATTCTTCTCTATTCCTCAGCTTTCAAACAGCTGTAATGTTACTAGAAAAAAAAGCGCCTATTTATGGAAATGTGTTTTCTCTGCTCCTGCTGAAACTTAAAGGCTTATTTTAAAGTATTTCTAGAGATGCCACCTGTTAAATGATAGTGATCTTATGCTTTGTAGATATTTTTATCATGAAAGAAGATAAGCTAGAAAAATAAAGTGCATTCGATGTTGGGAAGTGTCACAGGCTTTTTGAATCCTGTTTGCATTGAGCCGGTGGACCCTCCTATTCTGGCCAGCCTTCAGGAGTGCCTGTGAGCACAAAGGAATGGCATGTATTTATACTTGTGTAAATAAGATCCTGTATACTTTCCACTGAGAACATGAAGGCAGCCCTTTTATGGTCAACAAGGGGTTTCCCCTCTGGCCTTTAGGCGGACCACAAGGCTAGGTGCTCAAGCGTATATTTTTGATATCATGCAGAAGAATGATTTCACAGCTGGCTCCCTTTCATACAGGCTTAGAAATGATTTTGTTATACTTGCCTTTATTCATTAATAAGTCATCCAGGAATGTATGAAGGGTTTTATATAAAAAGTACAAGTTTTTTTTTTCCAGTTAACCTGTGTTTCTGTTCAATTTTTAGTTTTCTTTAAGGAATATATGGTATCTTCTTTTGTCACTTAAGCAGCTTCAAAATTTGTCTTTGATGTAGAGTCTCATGCCTTCACATATCCAAAAAATTATTAACCAATCTGAAAGTTGAAAGAAGGGTAATGAGTAGTTTTAGAAAACATCATTGAGGGGCACCTGGGTGGCTCAGTCAGCTAAGCATCTGACTCTTGATCTTGGCTCAGGTCATGATCTCAGTCATGAGATCGAGCCCCATGTGGGTCTTTGCACTGAGCATGGAGCTTCTGATTCTCTCCCTCTGCCTCTCCTCTGCTCTGTTCCTGCGGGTGCACACACTCTCTCAAAAAGAATTAAAAAAATGAAAACAAAAACAAAACACAAAAAAACAAAAAACTTTTAAAAAAGTAAATAAGAAAAACATCGTTGAGCAAACACATATTTGATATTATGTTTTGTTTTTAAAGATTTTATTTTTAAGTAATCTCCACACCCAACATGGAGCTCAAGCTCAGGACCCAAACATTAAGAGTTGAACACCCCTCTGACTGAAGCAACCAGGTTCCCCATTTTGTCTTGATTTGACATTATTTTTAATAGCAAATAATATTAACATGGAACGTAATTACATTTTTAAAATGATTAATTCTAGAAAATGATAGCGCTAATGATAAGCTGTCCTCTTTCCCTTAGCACAGTATTTCTGTGAAAGATTGGTTGTCCAGCTTTGAATCCAAGATTTTCTCTAGAACTACAGAGTAGAGTCTGTTGAGAGGCATTGATTTTTCATGGCTTTTGGCCCTCATCCATTTTCTTATTTGTAAGAGAACAACTTCATTTTTAGTCATTTTCTGGAAGTTGTTTAACTACTTAGAAAATGTTTTGAGCAGCACTATTTATAAACTCGTCTTTCACTCATGTCAAAGACCTCTGTCCATCCCTTCAGATCCTGGCTCATTAATCCTTACATTGGTATAGCCCTTCTTGTTAATTCACTATTCAGTATTCCTTGAGAACCAACCATGTGTTAGGCCCTTTGTCCTCAGTCTTCTTGGTCTCAAGATCCTTTTATACTTGTGAAGACAATTGAAGATGCCAAAGAGCTTTTGTTTATGTGGTTATATTTGTTAATACTTCTATTAGAATTTAAAACTGAGGAAGTATAAACATTTATTTATTCATTTAGAAATAGTAAATTCATTTAGTAGTAGCTGTGATAAACATATTAACATTAACATAATTTATGAAGAAAATAAATTCTGTTTTCCAGAGTAAAAACAATTAGTAAGAAGAATGGCATTGTTTCACATTTTTTTTGAAAATCTCTTTAGTGTCTGGCTTGTTGGAAGAGAGATGAATTCTCATATCTGCTTCTGTGCTTACTTTACTGTGATATCACATATTAAGTAATCTCAGTAAAACTTAACAGCATACTTATGGGAAAATAGCTTTGATCTCACATACCCCTATAAAGGTCTTGTGGACAGACTCCCAGAGGTTCCTAGAGCACACTTTGAGAACCTCCTGTCTGGGGTGTAGACCAGGGTACAAAGAGATACCAGTCCTGGCCTTTGTGGACCTGGAGTTTTTTCTCATAGTGCTGAGCACTTTTCCTTCTTAATTAGAACTTTTAGCTCTTTTAATGCAGTGAGGTCTCCAAAAGGCAGAGATTCTTTGTTTCTGTTTCTTACTCAGTGGTTTATTCTTCTTGTTTACATTGTTAAATATTTGTTGAATGGATAAAATCAACTGTTCATAATGTTGAATATGTTTTTTAATCCTACATTTAAAGCATTCACTTTGCTAGCATAGACATGATGTGATTTTAAAATCTTAAGGAAGACCAGCTTAAGTCTCCCTGGATTAAACGCGTACTTTTTGAATTCATTCAGGGTACCTGGGAATATATACTGAAGTACTTAATTAGGATGGAAAGGCTATCTTCACACTTGAAAATAATTGATTTGATGCAATAATGACATGGTTTCTGTTGCAGTTCAGTTACTGCAAATCAATAATTTGACTCTTTAAATGTGTATTTTTAGTTCTTTACGTTGCTTGCCATTATAAAGGCCTTTCCTCTGTGAAGTAACTATCTGAATTGTTAATTGTCCTAGTTATAACGAGGAAATGAGAAAATGCATGCATGTGATTTAAGTAGGGAGCACTGCTTCTCGAAAGTACTCTTGCAGAGCAACTGCAGTTGTCTCCCAGTTTCCAGTCAGCTGCTTTCTTTCCAGTAAGTCACTAACAGCTTTATACGTTGTAAACCTCAGCAGCAGTTCCATCGTTATTCTGTTTTCTGTCAACATGAAACTGGGATCAGTGTTAACGGTGCTATATCATATGGGTAATAGCTAAGAAGTGAAGTTTCTAGTGGAAAGGTCAGAGTTAGCAATCAAAATTATTACATAATAAGTGCCTAGAATTAGTGTTTCTTAGAAGGATGTATTAGTTCCATTTCTTCTGAAGATACATGGATGTTCAACATATTTTTGAAAGGTATTTTATTTTAAAAGGCTACAATTTAAATATACAATGATAACACATTTTCTTCCTATATTTCATTTGGTTCATAAGACAACTCTGAAGTGAACTCCTCATTGCCATGTAAATGAAAAATATCTTTTCTTATATATGAGGTTCGTACAGACTGATCTTTTCAAGCCTTCTTTTATGAGCCTAATTTTGTTTTTTGGGTTTATGAAAGAAGATCCAGTAAGTGAGAATAAGACCTTGCTGATTATAGGATTTTTCTTTCATGTAGGGTTGAGCTTGCTTGTTATTTCTTGTTTCTATATATGACTCATTGAGTTACTTTTCTAGTGAATTCACATTGTTCATGATGTCATGATACTACAAGTTTATGCACATGTTGTTTATTGTGTAATGTAAGTTAAGACAATATTTGGAACCAGAAAACAAATGTAACTTTAAGTGGTGATGTAGTAACCACAGTGGAGGTTGAGTAGTGTGTGTGACTTGGTGTATCTTTGAGGCTAAATAATGATATATAAATTAAATATCAAATGATCTTTAATTAATTAATTATGCAGGCCTAGACTTTATTCATCCAAAGCCTGAAAGGGAGGCTTTGGGTAAATTTGTGGGCAGTACCTAATAACAAATCCCAGATCCTGAAGGGTGTATTTTGTATTTGTTTTGATATTTACTTAAAAGAAAATATAATATTTGGGGGCATCCAGGTGGCTCAGTTACTTAAGTGTCTGACTTTGGCTTGGGTCACGGTCCTAGAGTCCTGGGACTGAGCCCGCATCTGGCTCCCTGTTCAGCAGAAAGCTTGCTTCTCCCTCTCACTTTGCCTGCTGCTCCCCATGCTTGTGAGCTCTCTCACTCTCTGTCAAATAAATAAATATTAAAAGAAAAAAGAAAGAAAATCTAATATTTGATAGTAATGCAGTCATTACCTCAAATCAAATTTGATTTCAGCATTTAAAACCCATTATAGTGTCTAGAATATTTTTCTAAGCAGCAAAAAGTATCATCAAATAAACTATAGTTATGTTAATAGTTTACTTATGTCATCTATAATTTCCAGATTTTTTCTTTTGAATAAAAATGTCTAAAATTTATTTGCAGTAACTGCTTTTAATACTTTGTTACATAGCTTTTATAACTTTTCTACCTATTACTATTTATGCATTTCAAATTATTTTTTACAAAAATGTGATCTCACATGTATGATATTTTTCTAATTGAAGTATAGTTAACACACAATGTTACATGTGTTTCAGGCATACAACATAACGATTTGGCAAGTTTATAGGTTATGCTGTGCTCACCACAAGTGAGGCAACCATCTGTCACTATACAACACTATTATAATACCCTTGACTATATTCCCTCTGCCTTTTATTCCTATAACTTACTCGTTCTGTAAGTGGAAATCTGTATCTCCCACTGCCCTTCACCCATATTGCCAGTCTCCCCCTATCTCCCTTCCCCCCAGTCACCATAGGTTTGTTCTCTATATTTATGGGTCTGTTTCTGCTTTTTGTTTATTTATTTATTTTTTAGATTCCACATTTATGTGAAATCATATGATATTTGTCTTTCCCTGTCTGACTTATTTCACTTAGCACAATATCCTCTTAGGTACACCTATCTTGTCACAAATGGCAAGACCTCATCTTTTTTATGGCTGAGTCATACTCCATGGTATGTATATGTGTTTACATATACATATACCACGTCTTCTTTCTTTGTTTGTCAATGGACACTTCTGACAATAGCCAAAATACATAAAGAACTTATATAACTTTACACCAAAAAAATATATGATCCAGTTAAATATGGGCAGAGGACCTGAATGGACATTTTTCCAAAGAAGACATGCAGATGGCCAACAGACACATGAAAAGAGGCTCAACCTCAGTAATCATTAGGGAAATGCAAATCAGAACTACAGTGAGATACCACCTTATACCTTTCAGAATGATTGGAATCAAAAAGGCAAGAAATTGGCAAGGATATGGAGAAAAAGGAAGTCTTGTGCTCTGTTGGTGGGAATGTACAGCCACTGTGAAAAGCAGTATGGAGATATCTCAAAAAATTAAGAATAGAAATACCATTGGACCCGGTAAATCCACTACGGGCTGTTTATCCAAAGAAATGAAAACACTAATTTAATAATATATTATAAAATATTAATTAACACCCTTACGTTTATTGCAACATTATTTACAATAGCTAAGATAGGGAAGCATATCCATATCTATCCATCCACATGTCCATTAACAGATGAAAGGATACGTTATTTTTTAACCTGCTTTTTTCACTCTACATAATATGTCCTTTGTATGAATACTTGCTTGTCATTATCAGTGATTCTTAAAATCTTTTGTGTTATAACATTAATATTCTACAGAAATCTGTGGAACATCTTTCTTTCCCCCGTAGGAATGCATATAGAATAAATTTTTATATAAAGTTGTAGGATCTCAAGATTATAAATCTTGGATTAAGAAACAGTGATCATACCATTCTTAACTACTTCATAGGTTTCCTGCCAGTGAAATCGGGTTTAAGGGGTGCCATATTGCTGGACTTTAAGATTATTTTAAACTTGACTTTTTTTTTTTTTTTTAAATTGACCTTTATACACTACTATACAATGAATACTTTGGTTAGTCTTTAGATAGATATTTTTTTCTATTTATTCCATTCGAATGACTTCCTAGAAAGTTGAATTACGGAATCAAAATTTTGCTTTTCTCAGTATGTTCGTATTTATTACCCTATTGCTTTGAAAGAGTTATAAAAATGTCTTTTCATAAGAACTATATAAGAGTGCCATTTTACTTTGGTATAATGCCTTTAATATTTGCCAACCTGATATGCAAATGCAATATATTAATTTATAATTTATAATTAATAAACACAGTATATTAATATTAATTACAGAATTAAAGTTTAGAAGCATTTTCATGTCCTGGTTTTGTTACCACATAGTGAATTGTAAAATTCCTTCGTTCTAGTCTTCTCAAAAGAAGGAATTCATTTGAGAGAGTCGTAAGAGAGTTAAAGCAGAAAAATATTTTATTTAGCAAAGCGAGATTACTCTCCAGAGAAGTAGGCGGAGGAGGCTGGCCCTGGGGTGGGTATCAGCCCGCTGAGTTCGCATTGTTTTTTGTTTTTTTATTCTAATGGGGACCTGCTTTGTCTCCTTCTTCCCATTTTGTCTTTATTAAATCACCCTTTGGAGGTGCCCTTGTTTCCTCCCCTCCTAAATTTTATACACATTCCTGTTTGCCACCTTCCCATGGGTGCCTCGGGGATACCCAGGGTGGGAGGGGGGAAGCACAAAACCACAATGCAGATGATGTTATGTTGTTATAACAGCCTTGGGGTTACTAGCCAACAGGGTTTCCCTGAGGTGCTCCAAAGTTGAGCATGTCCTTGCGACCTGTATCTTTTGCTTACCCAGTTGTGCTAAACCGCAAAAGGGATTGGTCTAAGGGGGTCGGGTGGTCTCTGGGCAGAAACTGGGTGGTCTTTGGCAATTTCCCATCTGCCATCCTCCTTTCTCTCCTGCTCATGTCCACATAACTGCCTACTCTAGCAGTTTTATGGCTCTTATATTCCTTCATTATTCTCTAGAACATTGCCTTAAGCGACTTTTTTCCTTCAACAGGAATAAAATTGCTACAGAAAGAAATTTGACTTTCCAAATGTATTAGAGATTGTGGGGGTACAGAAAATTCAGAAAATTACTCAGAGATTTTGTATACGTTAAAAGGTATTTTGCCTACCACCTTTCAATAGGTAATTGTGCCTTTGTTATTTGAAACTATATAGGTGATTTCTTGGATTCTTCTCTTTAGGTTTTATTGTAGTGATAGGCGGAAGAAATAGCTCATATTGGGTTTGCGATGGTAAGACTGTAGCACTTTGTTCAGCTCCATACAGAATCTTAGGCACACTAGTTCTTGAGAAACGAGAATCAAAAGCTTTAAGTGATGATGTCTCTAAGAATTGCATCTTTGAGCCTCCTCTTTTACTATAGCCTTTTCTTGGGAAATATCCTTTCATGATCGTGGCTTCAATAACCGTATATTTATTGCTAGTTTTCAGATCTGTGTTTCCTGCGTACATCTTGCTTTTGTCATTCAGACCCAAATATCCAAATGACTGCTGGTCATAACTACTTGGATATTTCCTTAATACCTCAATTTCAGCGTATTCAAAAGTGCTCTTAACTCCCATACTTAATTCTTCTTAAAATTTATGTCATATAGAAGTGTCTTAGTCCATCTGTGCTTCTGTAACAAGCACCACAGCCCAGGTAGCTTACACCGATATTCATTTCTTCCAGTTCTGGAGGCTGTGAAGTGCACGATCAAGCGCCTGTGAAGTTCTGTATCTGGTGAGGGTCTGCGTCTTCCCACCATAACCTCACATGGCAGAGGGGCATGGGAACTCTCGCAGGGCATGAATACTGTCTGTCTGTAAGGGCTCCACCCTTTGGCCTTAGGGCCCACCTCCTAATAAAATCACATTGGAGGTTAGCTTTCAGTATATGAATTTTGGGTGAAAACGAACATTCAGTCCGTAACAAAGGGAATAATAACACTTTTCACCAGATTGTTTAAATAGGAAATTTGAATTCCTCATTGCCATCTCTATCCTTATTTTTAAATGCTTTCCAAGATCTCATTTCTTCTTCCTAGCTATGTCTTAAATATTGCTTTCCATCACCTCTGCTGCAACTTGCATTTTAGACATCACAGTCTCATTGGTCTCTGATTTGCCATTTTCCAACCATTCATGTAGTTAATTCTGTGCTGCTTCTACCCTGCTGTCAGAAATGTCCGTCTCTTAAAATTCCTCTGTCATTGGCGGGGGTGAGGGTGGGAGTGGTTGGGGGGTCCCTTCCCTTCCTCTGTGCCGACCTCGGTTTTTTGAGTTTGGCCAAGAAATAATTCAGAACCAAACTTTCAAGTAAGCAAGAGCTTACTAGCAGTTAAAGGGAAAGTACACTTTCAAGATGGGGGAGTGGGCATGCCCAGCTGGTCTTGGCAACTGCACTAGGATTAGGGATGTCTTTTGTTTTTATGTTTGCATAAGTTATGGGTCATAGGTAGGGCAGGGAATGCTCCTCAGTCTTCTGCTGAGGTTGTCTCCAGTCATCTAAGGGACTCCTCCAATCAGCGGAAGGGGAAATTTTTGGCCCTGTATGGTGCTTGTCAGAACTGTCATGGCAGCCATCCCCCTTGTGTATGTGTGTGTGTGTGTGTGTGTGTGTGTAAACCACAATGTAAATGTATTCTAATGTAACTATAGGTTACTGTAGAGCAGCAGTTATAGGGAAGGACCCATGCATGCTCCCCGGGGTTTTTTCCAGCCATTTGTGTTCTAGGAGTGGTTGGCAGTTTCTTGATTTTTATCTTTTTAATGGTCAGAAAGTCCCATTCCCTGCTCATATCTAACTAACTATTCTATCACTTCTAACACCTCCCCTTTGTTTTTTGATAAAATCCAAGTTTCTTAGCATGGCTTTCAGAGCTTTTAATCTAGTCTTTCAGAGTCTTACACCTTCAACCCCTCCTTTTACCTCATGATCTTTCCATGTGAAACAAACTGCAGACTTGGAACATCATGCCTTCTCACAGCTCTGCATGTGCTCTGCTGTCTTCCTGGTATACCCTTTGTCATTGTGATGGCTTTAATTCTGGCCCCTGGTTCTGCGTTGCCCTGTCCATGAAGCCTTCCCGAGATCTTTAAAGCTGTGTTATGTGCCTCTCCTTCCTTTCATGAATCTTGGCTGCATGTTCACTCAGGCTAAATTTTGGTGTGTAACCGTCCATCTTTTTTATTGTACGTATTTACATTTCTATTTTCACAAAAATGGAATAATATGGCATATGCCTTTTATAATATGATTGTTTCTCTAAGTAATAAAATACCGTGGATATTAAATACAAGTCAAGAGCATTATTGCTCCTATTCCTTTTAATTCCTGTTCTGCAATTCCTTCTTTCCTTTATTTCTCCTGAAGACAAGAGCAGAGGTTCTTTTTTTTTTTTTTTTTAAGATTTTATTCATCTATTTGTGAAAGAGTGAGAGAGAAAGAGAGCACAAGCAGCGGGAGGGAGAGGCAAGCTCCCTGCTGAGCAAGGAGCCCCATGTGGGACTTGAGTCCAGGATTCTGGGATCATGACCCAAGCCGAAGGCGGGCACTCAACTGACTGAGCCACCCAGGTATCCCGAACAGAGGTTCTTTTCATTTGATAGATTTTATTTTTGTTAACAAAAATTTCATAATTAAAATTATTATGATAATATATAAACTGTCATCACTGAGCCCAGACTCGTTTGTTGAAGTGCTAAATGAAGTTCAGCAAGGCCACTGAATTCATCATATACCCTCTTCAGACTGCAACTTTCTAAACCTGCTTTTGGATCAAAAACATCCTTTTACCTCTCTCATCGTCCCTGACTGATAAGGCATATAAAAAAAAGAACGGAAATCCCAGTGCTAACCAGAGTAACAGCTTTGCTAAAGTTTGGGCCGTCATGCAATAAGTGTCAAATGCAGGGCCACAGACAATTATTTTGGAGGACAGGACTTGAACCTGATACCAAAATGGAGTTATCTCTTCCATAACTGGGTCTCTAAGGCCTAACCTGTTTTAGCCATCAAGTCAGAATGGTGGGCCTTTCAAAGGGGTTTGGAAGGAGATACCCAATGTGGCAGGAAGAGTCCTGACAGAAAATAGATTGAAATTTAATGATGAAGAAACTTTAAAAGTAACAATATACCCATACATGTTAACCTAAATAACATAATTTTATTTAAAAAAAAACCATGTTTTTCAAAGAAACTTTATTGATAATGGTGGAATTGTTTTACATTTATTTATTTATTTATTTGAGAGAGAGAGAGAGAGAGAGAGAGAGAATGAGACCATGACCTGAGCCGAAATCAAGAGTCAGTTACAAAACCAACTAAGCCACCCAGGCACCCCGTTTTATACTTTTGCAAATTTCCTTAGTGTCTCATATAATGGAAGACAGCTGAATGTTCATTTCTTTCTTTCTTAAGATTTTATTCCTTTCTTTATTTGAGGGGCTGGGATGGGAAGAGCAGAGGGGGAGTGACAAGCAGACTCCACACTGAGCATGGAGCCTGATGCGGGGCTTGATCTCTGTACCCTAAGATCATGACCTGAGCGGAAACCAAGAGTCAGACACTTAACCAGCTGAGCCACCCAGGTGTCCTGCTAGATTTTTATTTCTGATTCTGCATTCAGTCTCTTGCCATCTTGTGGACCTGTTGGAAGGGCCTTGGGACCACCAAGGGGTCCCTGAATCATACGGGGAGTGTCATTAAGAACTGGTGTTTGGAAGAGGAGGTCACCTGACTAGAGAGTAAAGGCACTCAGGACTTGAGTGAGACAGGGAGTAGAGGAAATAAAGGACTCAACCTTTCTCTCCTCGTGTCCTTTGAACTTCAGCCAGAGCTTCCTGTTGACCAAACCCAGCTAGATGCTGGAGAGCAAGAGAGCCTGATCTGGTAGACTGTCAAGGTCAGCGCCCTGAGGTCACGGAAGGAGGCACAGAAGGAGTCAGAGAAGTGTGCAGAATGACTGAGGGAACAACGGACACATTCTCTGCCTTTCTTTGTTTATTATACCAAAGGATGGAATAAAGAACAAACAGCTGAGAGCTGGCACTGGTAGGTCAAGGAGAAAAGGTGGAAGCTGCTTTTGTGGTTGTTGTTGTTTTGGACACAGCAAGCACAGTAAGTCATTTGTTAGACCAGTTAAGAGCATTAACTCCTCTGAGCATGTGGTGATTAAAATGAAAACGCAAAAAAACCCACAACAAAACAGAGGATTATTAGTTACTTCCCCTCTCTTGGAAAGCAGTGACTCAGGGTGGGGGGATGGAGGTTGTAGGAAGAGAGAGACCTGAAGTGTGGTGGAAATTGCCTTCCAAAGATTCTCCTGTCTCTAAGCTATGTCTTATTCTTGAGATGCAGTCAAGGCTTGAAGTTCAAATACTCAAGGGAAACAATTCACATCCTGGACAAGCTAAAGACTGATACTTCTAAAACTCAACCTTTGGAGATGATAGATAGGCATTTATGGATGTTTCAGACTGTGATAGGAAGTCATATAGCTAACAGAAAAGCTGGGCATTTTTGGCATTAGTTAACTCCAGCCCAAAAAAAAAAAAAAAAAGAGTGGTTAAGTTATATTTTAATATTAATCTCCAGTGACCCAATGTTTATGTTTTTTACATAACAAGAAAAGAAAAGGTACTGATTTGTAATTACACCTTTGCTGATCATATTTCTATTCTAGTGATGGTGAGTTTGCATTTTAAAGTTTTACCAAGTGAGTGCCTGGCATGCGAATTTCTTTAAGAGCAGAGACTTGTGTTTTTTAATTCTGTGTTGCCATTGTTGAATGTAAATCCAACATACACAGTCTTGCTACTCATGATAGTTACCTTCTATGAAGTCATTACAAACATGGGATTAGTGAATTAGTAAATACTGCCCCATTGCTACTAGAGCAAATACAGGAGGATCGGATGTCTTTGAACTGTTAATCACATTTTTATCAACTGATAAATAGATTAACTTGTGTGTATTGCTGTTTCAAGACACCTTATTTAGTGTATATTGTTGAATCATTAACGCGGAATTCACCACCAAAAGCGCTATAACTCATGCCTGAATGGAGCTTAATCTAACAAGGCACACTATATTCTTTTTGTGCTTGGGAACATTAGACAGCACTTCAGGGTATGTTTGGGGCCTTTTAAACACTGAAATCACCAATAGAAGGGACAAAAATGTGAAAAGCCTGGCACTAAGTGCACTGCGGAAAGGACATCTTTTTACAGTGGCGAGAGCTGAAACCATTAGGCAGAGCGTTCTCTTGTTCGACGTAAACTGGCAATGTGTGCCTTGGAGGACTCCAAGTTTTTACAGCTCTGCACATGCCCTTGTCCACAAATGACCACAAAAGTGCTGCTTGTTGGTTTTGGGGTTACAAATGACTTTTAGCCACTAGGCAAACTAGCAAATATGGAATCCATGCAAAATGAGAATCTACTGTAGTGGGTTTTAATCTTTTGTTAAATACATGAATACCGCTGTTGTATGAGAAGGCTATGGGACTGATATCTAGTGATACGGACCATGGGCCAGTAGTTCATTTGCTTTCTGTCATTTAGATCTTCAAGCAAACCCATGAATTAGCAAACTTTCTTGTGCAGGTGAGGCAGGTCGGACTCAAGAGAAGTTATGGAACTTTCCCAGGGCCGTACTGTAGGGTATGAAGTGGCAGGCCTGACTGAGTCTACCAAGTGATGATTATGATCAAATATTAACACGTTCCACACTTTCTTCTTCACCCTTTGAGTGCAAATACAGTGTGCCATTTCTGGGTTCACTTCCTTAAACGAGATAAAGTAAATATTATGTTTGCCTGGATACCTGAAAGCTAAACCTAAGTGCATTCATTTATAATTTTTTTTAAATGTTGCCCTTCGAAATGTAAATCGTAGGAAAATGTGAAGTCCAATTTAACACAGTTTGACTCCTGCTCAAAACAGACTCTCTGGCATATTAAAAGCTCCTAATAATAGATTAAATTAGCATTACATTATTAAGTAAATATACTCCTCTCACTTCTCTTATTTATATACATTTTCTAAAACCTTGAGCTATTTTTAAACCAAATTATATACTGTATTTTTCATGACCAGGTGTTGCAAGTGCTTTTTAAACGTTGCTGTAATATACTTTCTATGAAGAATATATGAACCAATTTTCAGGGGAAAGAAGGTTTAAAAAAAAGTCAAAGTCAAAACACAACTGTATTACCTGAGAGTTTTGTGTTCAACAGCTGTAGTAAAAAAAAAAAAAAAAAGAGATTCTTATAAATGTAATGTTAAAAAAACTACGAAGATATGTTTCACTGCTAAGTATAAACCATAATTCTGAATAAACTTCTCCACTTTAGTTTAAGGGGATAGTGAGCATAGTGAATGTCTGGGTGGTCCAAGATCTCACGGGAGTGGAACAGTCTGCGGAGTGAGGGCCAGTCAGCAGATAAGGTGTGATGTGCTTCAAGATTACCTTGGGACATTTTTCCTGGATAGCAATAAAGGAGCATCGCTACTGACCCTCCTCTGCCACAGCCAGCCCGCCCCTGTGATTGTCAGGTGTCCTAAGGCATATGCGCTAACCGAAGAGGTTGATGTGATCGGAGGCAACTTCAGCCTTCATGAATCTCTGCCTGAAACTTAAGGGTTCCTCTCACTGGAAATCTAATACTCCTTGTGCTGTAGCTTAGAAACACCCTTAACAATCTTTTTATTGTCATTGTGAGGTTATCTTTTCAGAAGCCCTACACTTGTCTTGGGAAGATAATCCAAAAATGTTTTAACAACAGGAAATATTTGCCATCTTATCCAGAATACAAAAGAGTTCATGTGTACTGGGGACCTGAGTCATACATCTCGTTTCAAGTTCTAAAGGTCAGAATTCTGAGGCAGTCACATCCTTTATTTTCACAATTCTTGTCAATTTTGTCTATTCGGAACAACTTCATTGCATTCCACACTTAGCACGCCCTTCTCCATAGGTAACAGAGAAAGAAAGTTAAAATACAGTTAAGGGACTATTGGGCAGGGAAATTAGAAACGGTAATGAGGCAATGAGTGGAAAGAAGTAAGGCTGAATTTCATGTGTAATAAAAATATCAACCCAGATTCTTAACTGTAGTCTTTGTTACAAGGCGTCTCAGCTTTATAATGAGATTTTGCTTTTGTTTACAATTCTATGACTATTGTGGTAATGTCTTATTTAAATAAAATTTCTTTTAAGGTAGATATAAGCAATTTTCTTGGTACATTTTTCCCCCTCCCCCCACCCCATCTAATAATAGGATTTCCTATTCTACAAGTCCTTCATTAATCGAGCTCAAATGTCTTAGAGCCACTTCATTCATCCACTTTAGATATCTTAGGTTCAGCTCTTCAGAAATCCTGTCAGTTCCCCCAATTTGAAGATTCTGCCACAATTTTGTACATGCTCTTTCTTCTCAGTGCCTGAAATTCTTTTTCCCTTTGTCTGCCAAAAAATGTCATATAGCTGTAGGGGTAAGCTATATGAAATATTTTTAGTTAAAAATGCTTTTGCACCAGATTCTTTCTTAAAATGAAATTTTTCTTCAAGTCCTCTTTTAAGACATAGGTACATCCAGTATATGTTAAGTTGGCCAGTATTCACACAGAGGCATATACTGGTGAGGTAAAAAAAATTCTAGTGTGCTTTCGGGAGGTTGGAAACGTGAATCTAATGACAAATGAATTCGGTTAGTAACCAAGTTCATTTAGTTTCAACCTAAAATCAAATGACAACCCATTTGGTGTTCTAGCATCTGGCATGTTACCATCTGTGAACCCAGAGTTTTTTTCAACATTTCTACTTGTGTGGGCCTTCTGAACAGGGCTGTGCACTTCTCAGGACACTGCAAGTTCAGGCCTGTCAACACAGATAGCTTGAAAGAGTCCTTGGAAAGTAGGAGAGGTCGCTTGATGTGAAATCAAGTTCTTAAAAATGTTACCAACCATTCCTAATATCTATAAGTCACTGCAGGATAAATAACCAGGGGATATTTTCTATTCTGCTTTGCATAAAGGATGAGCACTAGCTCCCCCTCCCCCCTTTTTTTCTTTCTTTCTTTCTTTTTTTTTTTTTTTAAGCTGACCTAAGTTAACCTTTATTGAACAGTAAATCATTCATTGTAGGAGGGGAGGAGGGCGAAGAGGAAAGATTGTGTCCCTTTGGATAATTCTTTTGTATTTTAAAGCTCTCCAGAAGGCTGGAAGAATCAGAATTATATGTGCAGATGTCATGAGGCAAAATCAGTTTTATTTTTTTTTAACTGGAGAGTAGTTCTATACTGATCTTTTTTGCAATGAAAAATTGATTTTATTTACTATAAAATTATTTTTATAAACTTTTCCCCCCTTTATTTACTTTTTCTTCTTTCTCCTCCCTTAACTGGGATCTTACCTAGATGGTTTGAGACATAGAATGTATAATATTTTCATACTTTCTAAGTTTTAAACAATGATAAATTTTCTTTGGTAGTACACAGATATTTACATGTTAGATTAAGGTATTATTTACATGGTATTTTTATTTTTATTCAGTCACTTTACAGAGGCTTGACTGACTTACATGTTTTTAGCTCCTTTTGGTTGCCATTTTGCACATTTTTTTTTAACTAAGATTTTCCAGATTTTGAGGGTCTATACTGCTGTCTGTACAGGAGAGTCACTGCTTTCTTATCTGTTGTTTCTAGCTGATATTCCTAAATTTCTCCTCATGGATTCGTTTATTGCAGTTGCTTCTACTCATTCTGTATTTTGGATAGAGTTCCTGCACGTTTTTGCATTTATCGTTTCTTTGCCTTGTTGCGTTTTTGTCTTATTTTGTTTAGCTCTCTTGTACACGTAATCATGTATTGTTAGCATGACAGTCCTCTCGAGAACCTCCATAGAGATAAACACTTAGTCCATCAGTAGTTATAAAGTTTATTCTTATGACGAGCAAATGATTTTGAAAAAGTGGAATGCCTTGTTAGTAGTGTTTTTCAGAAAGTCCTTTATGGTTAAACTGTGTTTTTTAGGAGCTGGGTATGAAAAAGTCTTTAAAGGCCACCATAAAAGGATGTTTCTCATAGTCTACTTAAGGAATGATGAAAAAGAAACCGAACTGATGGGTTTAAAATGAAGGCTATCTAATGCGATTCTTGTTCTTGGGACTGTGGATTCAAGCCCCATGTTGGGCATAGAAATTAGTTTTAAAAAATGAATGCTATCTGAAGGAAGGAGTTTAGAGCATGGAACTGGGTGAAATATCTCTGTGCAGCCTGTGACTTTGCCCATCCCTTCCACTGGCCATTTGTGGCTCAGTTGTCCTTCCCACCAGCATGTTCCCTGGTTCTGTTTACTCTTCTTTTTTTTTTAATTAATTATTTTTATTAACATATAATGTGTTATTTGCCCTGGGGCACAGGTCTGTGAATCATTAGGCTTACACACTTCACAGCACTCACCATATCACATAACCTCCCAATGTCCATAACCCCACCACCCTCTCCCTACCCCTCTCCCCTGCCCCAGCTTCCCTGTTTACTCTTATGAGCCTGTGTTTCATCCTCCTTATTGAGCCCTGGTCTTTTTCTTTTCCTTTATACTGACTAGTTTATAATGTATGAGTTTTCAGCTTTTAAAGGTAAAGCTGGATAGATGGAAAGGGTGCTATGAAATGATTAAATAAGGAAAAAGATAACCAAAGTGGACAGTAGAAGTGAGAAGTGAATTTCTAAGTGCAAAATGATTGTTCATGGTACAGTGGAAAACAGCATTCCATAAAATTGAAGTAAAATGAAGTTATCACTTTTAATGTTTTTTTCTTAAACCCAACTGAACATATGTTTGGCATCATGAAGGTGAATTATTTCCTTACATGGAATACTTTAGTGGAGTATTTCATTAATTTGGTATTCTAGAAATACTCACCACCTATTCCATTCATGTATTTTACCATCTAGCAAATTGAACTATTTAACGAACTCCAGAATTATCCTCCCTCCAGTGTCTCATCTCTGTGGTTTTGTTCTTTAAATCTCTCACTCTTGAAATACATCCACTTCTAAAGTGTTTACAGGGCAAGTTCTACAAATCTGAAAAGGCCTTAAGCCTCTGCATAAATGTTATTTTCCATTCAAAACCTTTTATGATTTTGCCAGGTGGAAATAATCTCTTTCTCCTAAGTTTCCATGGTTCTTTCTCTATATCTCTCTTAGAACAATTACCACAGTCAGTCTTTAATCTGTAAGGGTTTGTAGACCCTGAGTCCTTAAAAATGAGGATTAATATATGATATATTTTTAAATTCTTGCAGTTCTCAGCATGAGGCCCTAAGTGTATTTTAAATTCAATAAATATTGAATGAATGAATGAAAGAATGATTTGGTTGTGACTAATGAGGTATATTTTACTGTGATACAATAAAAGGTTATTGACAGATGTGTTATTTGCAGTGTAAAAGTCCATCTTTGGGGCCCAATTCTTCTTTATATATATTACTGCCCCTAAGCTAATCTCTTGCCTTCCGGTGCTGTATATATGTAGATGATTTCCTTATATCTATCTCTGGTTCTGATGTGTCTCTGATTCCGAACTTGTGTATTCATCTATCTGCAGATATCTGCTAGGCTTCTTAACATTAATCTAGCTAAAGGAAACTTCTTTTTCTCACAAATATACTTCTTACCTAGTCATCTTCCTCGTTGGTAAAAAGGACCAATGCCCCTACCATATACACACACTTGCTAATGAAGAAAGTATGAAGGAATTTTTTTTTTTTAAAGATTTTATTTATTTGAGAGAGAGGGAGAGGGAGCTCGAAGGGGGAGAGGCAGAGGGAGAAGCAGACTCTCCGCTGAGCCGGGAGCCTGACGGGGGCTCGATTCCAAGACTTTGGGATCATGACCTGAGCCGAAGGCAGACTCTTAACCGACTGAGCCACCAGGCACCCCGAGGATTCTTGACCTCCGCCTCTGCCCCACTTGTTTTTGCACATCCAGCGGGTCAGTAGGTGAGCTTTCTTCGTATCTCCTGGCGCTGCGGCGGTGTCCTGCATTCCTCGTATCCCCTCCCGATCCCACTCTTCATGTGTACCAGAGTCATCTTTTACAAATGTAGGTAAGAGCCTGCCAAACCCGTTCTTCCCACCTTTGTCTTCCCGGCATGATTAAGTCCAGGAATTTTATTGTGGTTTCAGAGCCCTTAGTAATCTGGCCTTTATCTGCTTTTGTGACCTGGTTTTCCCTGTGTCCCTCTTTGTTCCATACATTCTATCCAGCGGAACTTCCCTAAGTATGCTGAGCTTAATCTTGTTCTAGGAATTTCTTTTGACAAAACCTTTTACCCCAGATGCTTCTCTCCAATTAGATTCCAGCATCTACGCCGCATCTGCCACTGGGCTTATGTTCACTGGGTCCCAAAGTTTACCCAGTGGGATTAACCGAAGTTGCTCACAGTGTAGCTGTCCTGGTAAGGAGCCCCATAATGGCTACTTAATCTCCTTGTCTCAGTCCCCGCTTCCTACTGATGTTTCTCCAGTCCTCCCAACTGAGCTTTTTGCACCTAAATCCTTTCCCAAGGTCTACTTCTGGGGGAATCAGAACTCAGACGCTTCTGTGATCACCACAGACTCGTCGTGTCTCTGTCATGTCACACCATTTTAATACTTTTCATAGCTCATATCACCATATCACTATTTTGTAGTATTTTTCTTGTTATTTTAGATAAGGTTTATTTACAATTTTTTCCTTCCTGTTGGAGTTTAAGAACTTGCAGTTTTGTTGTTGTTGTTGTTATTGCTTTATACAACTGTGTGTATGATAGGGGCAGTGGTCCCTTTTACTAAGAGAAAGAAGATCAGGGGAAAAGTAGATTGGTGGAAAAAATAAAGAGTTTGTTTAGTTATGTTAAAATGAAGGTGTCTGTCAGACATCTGTAGATAAGTATAGAAGTTTGGAATCAGGGGCGTCTGGGTAGCTCTGACAGCTGGTCATGTGTCAACGCTTGGTTTCTGCTCAGGTCAGGATCTCAGGATCCTGGGATCGAGCCACGTGTCATGCTCCGTGCTCACCAGGGAGCCTGCTTTAGGATTTCTCTCTTTCCCTCTGCCCTGCTCTCTCTTTCTCATTTATTCATAAATAAATAAATCTTAAAAAAAAAAAAGAGTTGGGCATCAGAGAGTGATCAGAACTAGTTATATACCCATCTCAGTGTACCTAGCCAGTAAGAGGATGCCTGCTATACCACAGGTCTCGGTAAAGGACTGGTGAAGACGTGGGTACTGATTTTACACCGAAAGAAGGGTCCCGAATTCAGGAGTGCAAACTGTAGTTTCAAACTGCTCAGCGAGTCATGAATAGACACTTGACTGCACGCTAATGAAGTTTCGACCTTTTATAAGGACCAGCTTTGCAGAGAGGAAAGAAAAAATGACTATTCATTTGGCCAACGTTTATTCAGTAGCTGTTCAAGGCATGTGAGGCTAGGCTGCTTGGCTGGGTGGAGTATTAACGGATCCTTGAAAGAATAATATTTCGAGTGCTGTAACTAGGTGGGGGGGTTGCAACATTTCTCTTTAGGAATAGGCATCAGCATTTCCCCCACTGCACATCTTTTCTTTCATTTTCCCTGCCCCACAGCCCAGCTGTGAGTGTGCCCCATCCGTCTCTCCAACCCCACCCCCCACATCCAGCTTTCTTGCTTTTCTGTCCTGAATCTTTCTCCAGACCGTGCAGTGCAGAGTCACAAGAAATGATCTTTTTTCTCAGCTCTTTGTCCTCTGTTTCTTGCATAAATGAGGAATAAATATTTGCTGACTGATTAGATGTTATGTCTGTTGGAGTGTGGGTTTGTGTCACGTTGTCCTTTTTCAAGAACTAATATAAGTTATTTTAAAAGAATGAGTAGCGATTGTTGGTCTTTCTAATGACATTGAATGGCATTCAGAAAAAGATCTTTGCCTTTTTATTTCTTTTAAAAAGATGGCTCGAAGAAAATGGCTTTTGAGTTTTCTTTGAAACTACTTCTTTGTTTACTTACAAATTAATGGCTTTCTGTAGCATTTCCCTTTAGTGCTGGTAATTAAAAGTATTTAAAAATAATTAGTAACCACATCCAGTCCTGTGTTTCAAAGTCTCTTCACTGGGTAAAATTGGATAGTGTGGTTATTTTCTTTTTATTGTTTTTGAGCTAATTTTCTTAGCTGTTTTTGTTTTTGTTTGTTTTCATTTTTGTTTTTTAAGGCTCACAGAGCATTGAGTTTGATTCATAAATTTAAAATAGTCCTCATTTAGTTCTAGCTGGTATATAACTATTTCTAGCCTTTTTTAATGGTATATTGTAATTGTGGGAGAATGTGAGCTACAGATAGGTGTAATAAATAATCACATCTTTTTATGAGTATATGTTAATTTTCCCCATAAACTTACACTTTCTGTAGGGTAGAAATCATTTACTCTTTAATTCTTTTAGTCTCATGACTTATTTGTAAAAACAACAAAATGCACGTATTTTGCGACATTTTATTTATTTACCCATTTTGATAGAGAGAGAGAGAGAGAGAGAGAGAAAGCCTAGGCACAAGCCAGCAGGTGGTTGAGGAGGGATAGAGACAGAGGAAGAGATTTCTAAGCAGATGATTCACTGAGTGCAATGTCTGACAGTGGGCGGGGAGGGCTTGATCTCACGACCCTGAGATCATGACCTTGAGATCATGAACTGAGGCAAAATCAAGAGTTGGATGCTTAACTGACTGAGTCACCCATGTGCCCCAATGTTGGGACATTTTAAACAAAGATTTTACAAAGCCAAAAAGATAGCAGTAGTCTCTGGAATTTTATGATTGGAATTTTCATTACTACAATCTATAATCCATTCTTAGGTGCTTTTTTATATAAAAACCTAGGAAATTTAGAGCTCCATTTGGTATTTCATCATTGGCAAATGCCATTCTTCAGGACTAACTTTAACTTAAACCATTATTAAGAAAAATACAATGGGTAGACCTTGCTATTGGAGACATTTTCAATTATACTTTTATACATTTATTGTGTACATTATTTGTTACTTTTGTCAAACATAACTGGCATGGATCATAATATGATCTTTCTGTACTTATTTTCTTATGAGTACCATCTGATTATAACTTAATACCAACAAATATAACAACAAAACTGATTGATGGTATTATAATTTATTACACTGTTAGTGAACATTTATATTTCCTTGATTCTTAGAGGCTCAATTTTTATAATTTTCCATTTGCTGAAGTTGTAATATACCTTGTAATTTGAATACATTTAACGTCTGCTTTCTTTTTTCTTCAAAGCTGTGATGTGTCTCAAAGTCAGTGACATCTTAGGCGTATTAATTATATATGAAGAGTAACGCTTTTAAAGTGTGACAAGTAATGATTTAAATCATATATATTTGAGATGGAAAAGACCTTAAGGTATCAAATGTTTCACTAATGCGCAGTTATTTATTTTACTATTAAGGTAGCTGAGGTCCAGCGAAGTTAAAAGAAATATTGAAGGACAAACAGCTAATACATTTATGAGTGAAATAAGGGGTCTTCAGTAATAATGTTTATTATCTAATCCTTTAGAAATAATATGTTATTCTAACTATCCTTCTAGGTTAGTGGGACAGCAGGAAATAGTATCATTTCTTTTATACCAGCTTCTATCAATGACTGCTAAGACTAGAGCTATGGTCTAATTGTGTTGTTCAACTCAATGGTCACTATGCACATGTAGTTATGCAAATTTAAATGGATTGACATTAAATAAAATTTAAATTAAATTAAAAATTCATTTCCTCCATTGCTGTAGGTCTATTATCACAAATGGCTAGTGCCTATAGAGAGTGCAGTTATTGCTATATCCCAGAAATTTCTTTTGGATAATGCTGGCTAACTGAAGAGAAATCTACAGTGAGATGATACCTGTAGGTCGTCATCTTTGAAGCTTAGAAGCCATCTAAGAGAAATGAGTTTTTATTAAGACCTAATGTGAATGGGGATGCCTGGCTCAGTCAGTAGAGCATGTATGTGACTCTTGATCTCAGAGCCATGAGTTCGAGCTCCACATTGGGGGTAGAGTTTACTTAAAAAAAAAAAAAGGGCAATGTGAATGAATCTCTCTCCATATCCTGGGAAATTTGTCTTTGTTTATTCATTTTAGCTTTGGTAGCAAAACCTTTTTAACACCTCGAGGGGGTCATTAGAAAGGATTCTTCATTTACAGGAGATTGCTTCTCTTATGAGGCATTTTCACTGTCTTATATGCTTAACTTCAGAAAGTTGTATTTGCCTAGATGCACGGCTAGAGAGACCTGGAAGCTCTACTTGCTCTGCATCTCTTTTCCGTGGGTTTGCTGTGACAGCCTTTTCTTCCGGAAGCGGCATGAAATCCCTGAAATTAAGACCTGTCACTACATTAGAAACCAGAGGACCCTGTGTCCAGAAGGCTGCTTGTAACATTTATTCTAGGATTGGAAAGAGGAGGTAGCCTTCTGTAGCAGGTTTCTGGAGAATCAAGTATTAATGTGGAATTAACTGTGGCTTCAAAGTTGTGCTCATAGTAGGTGCCCTACAGATGCTTGACAGTGAAAAGGGATTGAAGGAAAGAATTGGGTGACTTACGAAGACTCGCCGAATGTTGATGTTGGATGATTCCATAGTTGACCCACAGCTCTGGCAATAGTGACACTCTGGTTTGTTAGCCCATTTAATAGCAATTGATTGCACTTCTTTTGTACGCTGGGCACCCTAAGCCAAGAAGGACATGCTGTGCTCAGCTACTCAGCTGATGATTCCTACATTGCTGAGGCTGATTTTACTGTCCTTGCTTTCCTGTGTAATAAAGTCTCCTCCCCATTTCTTGGGAGTATCAGTACTGTACTTGGTTCCTCGTGGGCTTCAATTTCAATCTGAAGCTATTAACATTTTTTTCCTCAGTATTGTAATACTCCACTTGTCCTTTGAACGCTCACTCCTGTGTTATCTCATATTTGTCTTTTATTTAGATGTCAATGAGTAGGTCGCTGTTTCAGCCAGTGTTTCTACCTGCCTTCTCATTTAGTTGCCCTCCTCTGGGCTTATCCTTTTCTTAGGTCCTCTCACTCACTCTTTAATGCCTTTAATTTTTAAATATTTTTTTTTCTGAGAGTGCCAGGCATTGTTCTTGGCCCTAGGAATGGAAAAGTAAATGACAAAGTTTGAATCCTTTCTAGAGTTTGCATTGTAGTCCAGGAGAAAGATAATAAACAGAAAGACACCCCGTGCACACACACATGCACATGTACATGTGCACACACATACAAGAAAAAAAAGCAAAATATGTCTTTAGATAATAATAGCTGCTTTGAGTAAAATAAAGCAAGGTGAAAGAGAGGAGAGGAGTACATGGGGGAAGGGGGGGGTGGGAGGATGGGTTTAGATGTGATGGGCTGTAGACATGGATGGTGAGAAGGCAAGAGTTTCTAGGCAGAGAGAACTGGAGGTATAAAGACACTGAATAGGGTCCAGCCTAGCCTGTTACAGGGGTAGAAATTAGGCCTGTGTGGCTGCAGGGGATCCAGTGAGGGACAAACCAATTTGGAAGGTTGGCAAAGGGCCACATCATGTAGTGCAGCTTTGTGGCTGCGGCCAGGAGTTTGGATTGTAAGCTAACAGGGAGAAGACCATTTTCGAGGGTTTTACTGGGAAACATAATGATCTGATTTATTTTTGAAAAAGTCATCTGGCTTCTGGGTGAAAAACAGACAATGGTTGGTCAGGAGCAAAAGCAAAGAGTGGAGTGGGCAGGTAGGAAACTACAGAGTAATTCAGGCAGGAGGAGGCGACACCTATACAAAGGCATTGGTAAGGGTGGGTGGAATTGCTTGGCATTTTTCTCACTTCCAGAATGATTGTGATGTACCCATCTCATGCTCTCATACATTCTTCTTTGTTCTTCTTTCTTGACCCAACTTCCCAGTGCTCCCCTCATTCCCAGGTGTTTCCATTGGCCCAGATTAGTTTACATTGCCATTTTAAGTTTAAAAATTTAGGCATTACACTGGACACATCTTTCTGTCCCTTGGCAATCAAGCCTTCTAGTCCAGTGTTTGTCTCTTTTCTTTTCTTTTCTTTTTCTTTCCTTCCTCTTTCCTTCCCTTCCCTTTCGTTTCCTTTTCCTTCCCTTCTCTTTTCCCCTTCTCCTTCCTTCCTTGCTTCCTTCCTTCCTCTCTCTCTTTTTCTGTCTCCTTCTGACTCCTTTCCTTCCTTTTCTTTCCTCCTTCCTCCCTTTCTTTTTCCTTCCTTCATTTCCTCCTGCTTCTCCCTCTCTCCTCTTCTTTTTCAAAATTCTTACTTACCTACCAAATTCTCCAGACTTCTAGGATTACATTCCCTTAACACCCAAACATACCCCCATCCCATTTATTGTGGGCAACTCAGCATCATTCTCGGTATTTTTGAGGTTAGGGTCTGAGGATGTATTCTCCGAATAGCTATTGTTCTGAATGCGTGCTTACAGCTGAATTGCATTCCTGATCACCACACTTCTTGCCATCACGCCTTCTGTAGCTTTGCTGCCCATCTGGGGCAGTTCCTCTCTTGCTGCTGCTGCTGCTGCTACCGCTGCTGCTGCTTCTTTTTAGCAATTTTGTGTATTTATTCATGAAAGACAGAGAGAGAGAGAGAGAGAGGCAAAGGGAAAAGCACGCTTCCTGTGGAGCAGGGGCCTAATGCAGGATTCGATCCCAGGACCCCGCGATCATGACCTGAGCCAAAGGCAGACACTGACTGAGCCACCCAGGCGCCCTCCTCTCTTCTTCACTGGTACAAAGTTGTTATGTATTACAGACTTTAATTGCAGCCTTGGCGATAAGTAAAGAAGGCAGACTCAGCACGATCAGAGAAGAAAACAACTTAAAATGGTTTAGGAATTTTAAAATTTCTGCTCTTCACATAGTGATTATCTTTTTTTTTTTTTAAAGATTTTTTTCTTTTTTTATTATTTGACAGAGATCACAAGTAGGCAGAGAGGCAGGCAGAGAGAGAGGAGGAAGCAGGCTCCCTGCTGAGCAGAGAGCCAGATGCAGGGCTCCACCTGGGATCATGACCTCAGCTGAAGGCAGAGGCTTTAACCCACTGAGCCACCCAGGTGCCCCCACATGGTGATTATCTTATTGGTTGTCCTGTTGCGTAGGCCCAGCTTCCGGTTATGTTCTTGGTGTTTGAAGGGCCCGTTCTCTATTTTCATGCATCTTCTATCTCACTTCTGTCTCCGCAGCTTACAAATGTTTGTTATTTTGTTATGCAGAGAAATTTAACTCTCATTCTCTAACCACTGGACTCCAACATACCTTGGCACGTACAACTGTTAGTTATATTTTCCCGAATGAAAGAACAATCTATCAGACCATACACTTTTAGAAACAGAAAAAAGTAGAAGGTTGGCAGTTACAGTTTCATTTAAGTTGGGCCGGAGCAAATTCTTAGGCAGAACTGTTCCTCAGTCACAGGACCAACCGCAGAGGTGTGTGTGTGCATGTGTGTGTGTGTGTGTGTGTGTGTTTGTCTGTGTGTGCGTGTGTGAGTTTTCCCTTCCTTTTTAATTTTTCCTAAAGAAGAATTTACTTATACTACTAAAATACAAATACTTTCTCAGATCGTTTGATTTTTTTTTTAAACTGGGGACCTCTGCTGATTTTAGCTAATTTAACAATTATTTTGAAGTTAAAGACATTTTTTTCTTGAAATAATGACGAAGTTTGGAGAGCATGTAAAATTTGGAGCCAGACTCTTGTGTATTCAAACTCCTATCTACCATTTTCAGTTATTTGCTCTGTAGCCTCAATGTTTCCATCTGTAGAGACAGTGATAATGCTATCCATCTCACACAATTGTTACGGGGACTGAGTGAGACGATATTTAGGCAAAGGCCTACTTTCCTATATAAAATACTGCTTAGCTACATTGACATTTTAAAACAGTTTATCATAGGCTTACATATTAGTAAGAACAGTTACGTTTTCAAAGAGCTGAGATAATTTGAAATTCCAGTGAAGTTTCATACAGGTAACCGTGTCCAAATTCATACTGCCTGGTCACTCCTCAAATGGCTACAGAAAGTCACAGGGGACAGTAATTGGTTTCAGGTGGACATGGCTTCTCTATGTGCATTATCCACTGAGGGGCTAATGATACCTCCCGGGGAGGCTTCTCTCTGGTCCCCAGCTTCTTTCCTCATCCTTTGGGCTTCCTGCTAAGGACAGAAGCCAGGGAGGCAGCTCCTTGAGAGTGATTTGCGGTCGGTTAAGCAGGATCCCAGGCAAGGAGGAAGACAAAGAGAAATAGAATGGGCAGCTTGTGAGGAAATGTAACGAGACAATCCCTGGGACTTTTCCTTCTCCGGGATGGCTCTCCCTCTTCAGTTGGGGTTTCAGAAAACTTCTACATAAACTCTTTGGATTGTTCCATTTTCCATACCAGCAATTTCTCTACTCACATTAAAATAATGGAATGTGGGTGTCATCTAAGAAAGTAAGTGGTTACCTCTGGATAGAAAGAAGCACGTATACTTTTCTCTATTGAATTGTTAGCTTTTCTTTTTAAATCTGTAATGAGCTAAGTGAGAAAACATGATTTGTAAAGCAGGATTGGTTTAAAAGAATAATGCTTTGCTTTACTTTTTTCAGATGTTCGGACATAAAAAAAGTTTAAACTGTATACTCATTGAAAAACTTACATTATCTGTATCAGATGGGTTGTGTATTTGGAAACAAGTGAGCATTTTTATATGTCTGAAAGAAGGCACTTAAAAATATCATTGGAAACATGTTCATACTTGTGAAGTCACTGTAAAATCAATTTCTTTTTTGGGCATACCTTTATTTATCATATAACTTAAATGGTCCAATATCAAAGAACACTTTAAAATGGACATTCAAAGAAATTTTCTTTTTGGAAGTTTGGTAAGGTCTTTTTAGATAACTTCATGAATTTTACTTTTCAAGGATGTTCAACATAACAAATTAATTTAGAAATACTCAATAATTATCTAAGAGACATGATCTATAGATACAACCTTACTAATTCTTATTTTCTTCTTTTTATTTTTCTTAAATGGATTTGTATGCTCTTTAACTCCTTATTTATTGCATATCTTTAGTATTAAAATGATTATAATTTCTTCTTAAAGATTTTAGTTATGTGAGAGAGAGAGAGAGAGCACAAGTAGGGGGGAGGGGCAGAGGGAGAAGCAGACTCCTTGTTGAGCGGGGAGCCCCACTAGGGGCTTGATCCCAGGAATGTGGGATCATGACCTGAGCTGAAGACAGACACTTAACTGACTAAGCCACCCAGGCACCCCATGATTATAATTTCTAGGAGTAAATTCCAATAGAATAGTTATTTCTAAGGAGAAACGTAGCTTTAAGCATAACCATATTTAAAAAATGTCTCTAAGACAAAAATAATAAAATGTATTAAATTATGAAGCAAAGATAATGTGGAGAAGTGTTTGATTTATTTAGCAGTGTCAACTGCTATCAATCAGTATTGAAAAAAGTAAAAGCCCTTAAGCAGGCATCTAAAATTTAAGAAGCTTCCCCCGCCCCCTCATTAATGGGTTTTAACTAGATGGGAAACAAATTAAAACTCTTCCAAATGTTGGAACAGACAAGTGGCTTGAAGGGTAGATCTATTTGAGGATCTAATGAAAACAAAAAAGTATTATTTATAGTACATGCAGATTTTTTTTAACATTCTGAAATTTTGAAAAGCTAAAAACTCCATATATAAGCAAAATATCCATTGACTATAACTCATGTCAATTAGGTGAGTTAAATGTGGAATAACTTAATTTGTTCAAGATTTTCCCAAATAAGGGGCGCCTGGGTGGCTCAGTTGGTTGGGTGACTGTCTTCGGCTCGGGTCATGATCCTGGAATCGTGGGATCGAGTCCCACATTGGACCCCCTGCTCGGTGGGGAGTCTGCTTCTCCCCATGACCTCTCTCCTCTCATGCTCTCTCTCTCTCTCTCTCTCAAATAAATAAATAAAATCTTATTAAAAAAAAAAAGATTTTCCCAGATAAATATTTTGAAGGATCTAGTTTACAACCCCACTTAGGAGATGTTTTTTATCTATTTTTTTAAATATGTAAGTGAAAGATCAGACTCAAGGCTTGAAATAGAACTTTTTACCTCATGTTTAAGTTTTAGCAGTGTTGTTACACAAGTGTGATGGCATTAAGATGATTTAAAGGTGGTTTTTAAATTCCGTTTACTGGAACTTCTCCTACAGTGCTGATGTTTCAGCCTGGGTGTGGGGAGAGAATTGGACAACTTTTTTGTGTGTCTGTAATTGTTTTATTGTGTAGTAAGTGTGAGGCCTTTTTCTCCCTGCATATTTTTTATTATATTATATTAGTCATCATACAGTACATCATTAGTTTTTGATGTAGTGTTCAATGACTCGTTATCTGCGTATAACACGCAATGCTTATTACAGCACATGCCCTCCATAGTACCTATCACAGGGCAACCTCTCCCCATACTCCCCTCCCTTCTGCAACCTTCAGGTCTTTTCCCAGAGTCCATAATCTCTCATGGCTCATCTCCCCCTCTGATTTACCCCCTTCAGTTTTTTCCTCGCTTCCCCTGTGGTCCTCCATGCTATTCTTTATGTTCCACATATGAGTGAAACCAAATGATAATTGTCTGATAATTGTCCTTCTCCGCCTGACTTACTTCACTTAGCATAATCGCCTCCACTTCCATCCTTGTTGATGCAAATGGTGGGTATTCATCCTTTCTGATGGCTGAGTAATATTCCATTGTATAAAGGCTTTTTGTGTGCCTGGGTGTTATAGTAGCACAGGGGAGAGACCTGAGAGCAGGCCTCCTTGAGTTTCACCAATTTCAGCCCACTGAGTCTCAAGCTTGATGAAGCTCAGATGTTCAAACTAAAATTTAAAAAATTAGAAGGAGGTAGTTTCCTATGTGCTGAAATATACATTGGCTAATTAGATGCTTTTTTGCAGAAGGGCAGTGTTTTCAGAGCTTGTTGATCCAATATTTTATGAAATGATGATAAGAATAATTGGTAACTTTTGAAAAGTAAGCTAAAATGATGGCAACCCCATACAAATGCCAAATGAATTAGTTAAAATGTATTGAGTTGCACAATTATGAATATACAAAAACTATTGAATTATACACACTTCATGTTGGTGAATTGGATGGTTGCAAGTTATATCTTAATAAAGCTGTTCCAAAAAATAAATTTTTGACTCTTGAGCTCTAGATGGCCTGTGGCTTAGCTGGAGGGTGGAAGTGGGAGCCAGACTGGGGATATGTTTGATATGTAAATGCTTCTAGATGCCCAGGGTATCTGTGCAATCTTTCAGGACCTCCTTTACACTTTCAAGAAGAGGGGTACAAAAGAGACTAGCTTTTAGGATGCAGATTTTTTTAACCTAAAGTTTATCTTTGGGCTTTTTTGTTAGTGGATCTTGGGAGGGAACTCCCCAGCTGTAAGCCTCCATCTAAAATGTAAGCATGGATCTGGGTTATGTCTCAAAAGACTATAATCATAAAAATGAAGGGAAAATACCTCTTAAAGTTTTTTTTTCTTTGATCTCCCAGCTCTTTTAGTAGCATTCTTTTTATCTTAGTCTATAATTAAAAAAAAAAAAATACATGTAGACTATGTGGCATCCTACTGTGTAGGATACCAAAAATCTGAATACCCCTAATGTAGAGAAAAATTTAAACCTATGATATTGATAGTCATATACTTCTTGAGTTTGCCTCTTCTCTCCTTAAGATTATGATTGATTTCTTTTATTAAAATTCATTTTCTTGGGTGCCTGGGTGGCTCAGTACGTTGGGTGGCTGCTTTTGGCTCAGGTCATGATTCTGGAGTTAAAGGATCGAGTCCTGCATCAGGCTCCCTGCTCAGCGGGGAGTCTTTTTCTCCCTCTGACCCTCCCTCGCTCTCATGCTCTCTCTTTCTCTCTCATTCTCTCTCTCTCTCTCTCAAATAAACAAATAAAAATCTTTACAAAAAAATAAAATAAAATTCCTTTTCCTGTGTCATCTCATTGGAGTGGACAAATGATGCCACCTTAATTCATGTTAGGCTGTTAGAATTCTATTCATTATCAGAATTTAGGGATACTTTTGTGACTTCACCTTAAACACAGGTTTCCATATAATTTCCTGACCTACTAGAAAGAAAGGAAGAAGGGAGGGAGTGAGGGAGGCACATTAAGTAGGGCGGAGGGGCATTTTCTAAGGACATGTGCCTTAAGTGCAGTAACCACTTCCAAACAATAAGAGACTTATATTAACAAACATCTGAACATTTGAGTATCTGCTCTATAGGAGAGACTGAGTTCCCAGTTAAACACAGGAAAACACAGGGTGCCTGGACTTGAAGAAGTTTACCAGTTCATTTCTCAGATGACAAATTCAGCCAGATGAAATATATGAAGAGCACAGTTATTTTCAATTTTAATGAGATCCTTAGGATTTCCCTTGTTCAATTTGATTTTTCCATCTAGCTTGCTTGGAATTGGATACCTGGTTCTCATACTAGAATCTCTTTTCCTGACCCCTAGGGAAAAAAATCAGTTTCCAAGTTATATTAAATTCTGTCTCCTTATTTATTTATTTATTTGCCTAAATCCTTACAAAACTCTCCTTATTCTCTCAAATCCAGACTTCTTTTTTTAATATTAAAACTTTGATCTGGAATCATTTAATGTCTGCCAAAGACAGGTATTTGTTGCTTATTAGTAGTAATTAGCAAGTTAGTTAATATTCTAGTCATCATACTATCATATATAATCCATAAACATATCTACTGGTAGGAAATAGAACTTTTACTTACCAATGCATGGTGCATTAACTAGGTGGACATATTTTCAAATAGTCTGTGTCTTACCAGATCACTATTTAGATGTCCTTTTAGGGTGATTCCACATGTGTGGTGCTTAAGAAATTAATTCTGAAGTCAGACGAAATTGGGTTCATTTCTTATCTCTGTCACTTTGTAGTTGTTATGGATGGAATGTTTATGTCCCCCCAGTTCATATTTTCAAGTCCTAACTCCCCATGTGATGGTATCAGGAGGTGCGGGAGTACTGGAGGGAATGTAAAGGACTACATTCACTCTGGGAAACCATTTGGCAGCTTCTTATAAAACTAAACATGTACTTAACATATAACCCAGAGATTGCACTCTTGGGCATTACAGATAAATGAAAGCTATGTTCTCACAAAAAAAAAAAAACCTGTAGATGAATTTTCATAGCCTTATTGATAACTTGGATGGATCCTAAGGGTATTATGCTTAATGAAAAAGCCAGTTTTAAAAGGATATATCATATACGATTCCAGTTATATAATACCTTCTAAATGACCAAACTATAGAGATAGAAACTGATTTGTGGTTGTCAAAGGACAGGCTGAGGAGGGAGGATGGGACATAGCAGAGAGATGTGAGGGAATTCCTTGGTGCCTTGGAAAACCTGACTGTGGTGGTGGTTAAAAAAATCAATACATGGAATCAAATTACATGATTTAACACACACACACACACACACACACACACACACACACGAGTACATGTGGAGAACTGAATAAAGTCTATAATCCTGTAAGCAGTGTTGTTCCCATGTAGTTTCCTGGATTTGGGATTTTACTATACTTCTATGAGATGTCACCATTGAGGGAAGGAGAGTGAGTGAAGGGTTGAAAGGACAGTAGGTACTATTTTTCAATTATATGAGTCTGTAATCCTTTCAAAATATTTAAAAGGTAAAAAATACGAAATGTAACTATTGGTTTCCTAAGGCTGTGGTAGCAAAGTACCACAAAGTGAAAGGCTTAAAATTACAGTTTATTCTCTCACAGTTCAGAAGGCCAGAAATCTGAAATCAGGATGTTGGCAGTGTTAGTTCCTTCTGGAGGCTCTGACATACCTCTCGCCTAGATTCTGGTGGCCCTGGATGTTCTTTCGTGTTTTTTCATCACTCCAGTCTACCTCTGCCTTCCTGTGGCGTTCCCCTGTGTCTCTACTTGTCAAATCTTTTTTCTCCTGTGAGGACACTGCTCATTGGACTTAGGGTCCAATTTAAATACAGGATGATCTCACTGAGATTTCTTCACCGAAGAATCTACAACGGCATTGTTTCCATGTAAGATCCCATTCACAGGTACCAGGATTTAGGACTTGGAGTTATCTCTTTGTGGGAGCACTATTTAATCCGCTACAACCAAGAACAAAGAAAAAGAAAACCACTCATAATTTCGTTATCCAATAAGACTGTTTTAATATTGTAATATATTTGCATGTGGATATTTATGGAGATATACCCATGTGCATATAAATGAAATCATATTATATCCAATGTTTTATATCTTATTTAGCTCTGTATCATGAACATTTTCCCAGGTCAACAGTCATTCATTGAGTGACATGTAATTATCAGTATACAAATAATTGTGAATTACACTGTGCCAAATATGTTTGAACTGCTGGCTCACTTGTCTGATTTTTTTCCTTTCAATTTCCTTTTATGATCATACTATATGCAAGGCTAAGAGAGTTGTATTTCAACTTTGGAGATATTTAGTAGATGAACTTGTGACAATGCTGTTTGTATGTAACAGGAATTTTCACCTTGTTTTAGGATTTTTTTTTTAAGGAATTTTTGTTTTAATAACAGCTTTATTGAGCTGTAATTCACCTAATATTTAAAGTGTAAAATTCAGTGGTTTTTATTATATTCACAGAGTTGTACAACCATCACCACGAAGAACTTTAGAATATTTCAACCTCAAGAAGAAATTGGTACACTTTAGCTATTGTCTTCTTGTCTCCTCATCCCCCATCCCTAAGCAAATACCGATCTATTTTGTGTCTCTACAGATTTGCCTATTCTGGACACTTTATATCAATTGAATCTTATATATACATATATATGTATAATTTAAAAATGAATTATATATGTATAAATATTTATATATTTATATATAGTTTATATATATATTTATATTTATTTATATATACATATAGTTGTTTTTTTCAAGGTTCATCCTTTTGGTAGCATGTTTCCGTACTTCATCATTTTTATGGCCAAATAACATTCCATTACATAGATATACCATATTGTGTTTAACCATTCAGGGACAGCTGGGTTGTTGCCAACTTTTGGTTATTATGAATAATGCTCTGTATTTGTCTGATTGTTACCTAAGGCTATTGAAACTATTTCAAGTGCAAGTCCCTTTGCGAGATAACTGGCACTGGTGGAGGGATTTAAAGATATGATAGGGTTAGGTAGCCAGAAATCCACACAAAGTTACTGGATGGGAAAGAGTTCATTCAAAGATTGGGGTTTGCCAGAACAGAAGTAGGATATCATCACAGTATAACTAAAATTTGTCATTTTGTTTAATGTTCTTGTAGTGGCAGGGTCTCAGTTTTTGTGCTTTTTATCACTTAAAATAAGGAAAAATGCTATAATTTTGTGCTTCCAATTAAAGGTTTTTCTATTGTGTTGTTTAGCACCTGGCAACATTTATATAAATATTTTAATTCTAAATTAGAATTTCTAGATTGAAATAAAATTGTTATATTACATGAATGAAGAGAATTAACAAAGTTAAATTGTTTAGTGAATTGCCTTCAAAGAGATAGTATATATTCACCAGCTGTTCTAGGTGATTAGAATAATATGATGAAAACAGTATAAATGCACTGTGCATCTTTTAATATTTTATCATTAATCTGTTCATATTTTATTCTGGCTTAAAGCTAAGCTTTCTTTTTGTGAAATGAGATATAAAGGAATCACATAGTCAGATGTTGAGATTGATTAAAAGCTGCAAAGTGAGAAGAAAATGTTTTCATTTCATCTGTGTTAGAGTTCAAAACCCCTAACCCTTTCTGTTCCATTTCTCTGGGTACCGATGCCTAAAGTAAGTTTAGACATCTTTGTTTGCATTTTAGGCTTGCATTTATTATTATATAATTTCTCTCAGAAGCAAATGTACAGTATTTTTTTAGGATTTTATTTATTTATTTTAGAGAGAGAGTGAGCATGCACCAGGGGGAGGACCAGAGGGAGAGGGAGAGAGAATCTCAAGCAGACTCTGTGCTCTACATGGGTCTTGATCTCATGACCCTAAGAGCACGACCCGAGTTGGATACTCAGCCAACTGTGTCACTCAGGCACCTCAGCAAATATGTAGTTTATGATTAGAATTAAGATGCTAGTTTAAGAAAATCTGGTGGGGGCACCTTGGTGGCTCAGTTGGTTAAGCAGCTGCCTTTTGGCTCAGGTCATGATCTCAGAGTCCTGGGATCGAGCCCCACATAGGGTTCCTTGCTCAGCAGGGAGTCTCCTTCTCCCTCTGCCCCTCTGTCTGATTCATACTTGCTCTCTCTCTCTCAAATAAATAAAATCTTAAGAAAAATGTGATGAAAAAATGTAGAATAAGATGAAATAGTTTTATTTTTCACATATGAAAATATTAAAGATGTGTTACTTAAGAAATCATGCATCTTTTTAATCTCTTTAAATCTCTTTAAAAATGTATCGTTACTCTCTTTTTGGTCCATGCTTATTTTTAAATCCTTGTAGTAGTAAATTCTTTGAGTGTAGGGTGGTGGGTTCCAAACATGCGTATGCTCTGAGCAGCATAAATACAGTTAGTAAACAAAACTGTTGCTTTTTGTTTATCAGACAAAAGTACATTTTTTTTTTCCTTCAGTAAAGACTTAATTTCTATCAGGACACATGTTCAGCTACATCTGTATCAGGTTTTTGATGCAGGTTTGGTGGGCAGAACAGAAGTCATATCCCAGGTGTCTTCATTTACTGGAGTTTCCATAACAAAATACCATAGACTGGGTGGCTTATACACCAGGAATTTATTTCTCAGAGTTCTGGAGGCTGGGAATTCCAAGATCAAGGTTGCAGTAGATTTGGTTCTCTGGTGAGAACGCTCTTTCTGGTGTGCAGACAGCTGCCTTCTCACTGTGTCCTCGCATGGCCCAGTAGGAAAGAGCTCTGATCATCCTACTTCTTGTAAGGACTCTAATGTCATCATTATAGCAAGTGTATAGGACTTTTAAGTGTATAGGACTGTTAAGATGTTAAACATAGGGAAACAAGGTTTAGGGTTTATGGGTAGTCTGTACTGTCTTCACAATTTTTCTATTAATCTAAAACTTTTCTAAAATAAAATTTATTTCAAAATTACATGTAATTAAGGGCAAAAATCCCAGTTGCTAAATTTAATTGCACTACAAGTGAAGCCTCTTCTTCCCTTAAGACTCTCTACAAACAGTGCAGAGGATAGTCAGACAGCCATGTCTGCAAAGAGGAAATTATAAGAGCATTATGAATCAGAAGTCTATTTCCACTTTAATTATATCCCCAAACTTCAAAGATAAACTTTTGTCCATGCTCAGACTCTTTTAAAAGTATATCATAAATCTGTTTTTTCAAACTGTCCCCCTAAGCTACCTTCCAAGAACTCGTAATTAACAACACAGTGAAAATCCAGGAAGTGAACTCTCATTATTCATCTGTCTAGTCTTAAGGTTATAGTTTTACATTCCTTTGTATACATGTTCTACAAGTGATTGTAAAAAATACAGTAAATCAAAGAGAGAAAGTGATCCCACTTTACATTACATAAGAATAGGCCAAATCACCCCTCACCAGGAGCCATAAACATTGCAGAATTTTAAGCAAAGAAATAGAAATTGAATTTCATTACCATCTTTAACAACAGATATAATTTTGATGAAAGAGCAGAAAAAGTTTAAATTTACAATTTTCAAGATTTAGGACATTAAGAAATCTAAGCAAGCAATCTTTTTAAGTGATTTATAGTGTTTGGGTAAAATGAGCATATGAAATATTTTGTTTTTAAAATTTCAGATCTTACAGCTACAGAAGTGCCAGCATGAAGAGTGTATGTGTGGAATATGTGTGCGTGTATATGTGTGTGTGTGTATATATGTGTGTATGTGTGTATATATGTGTGTGTACACATATATAATGTGTATACACACACACATATCTTACATGTATGCATGTAGACATAAACATAAATGCATATGTGTGGGTTATAAATGTATGTCTTTCTGTATACTTACACACGTACACACACACAACACAAGCAGACAAAGGAGCATTTTTCTACCTGTGATACTGGGTTTCATGTATTATCTTTGGTCAGGAACACATCTGCATAGGGGATCTGCAAGCAGAGCTAAGACACAAGTCTGAGGTGGTGTAATGCAGTATGAAAATGTGAGTCAGTGTATGGCACTTATATTTCTTTAGTCCTCCTCAGAGATAGAATGTGTGCTTTGCATGCTCCCTGGGTAATACAGAAACCTTTTTTAATGTAATTAGTATAAAGCTGAGCTCCGTAAACTCTAAATTGATTTACTTTGGTATCTGAGCAAATAATATTTCACTGGGAATGAATCCGAGATTGAATGCAATTATTTCTAAAAGGTTGATGGAGAGAGGAGAGCTAGAGAGATATTTTCTACTCTAAGTTGAACCACTTGATAGTTTAGAAGATCGCCTTTATAAAAATTTGTAGCCGACATTTAGTATTTTAGATGGATTAAGAAGCTTTGAAGTTTAGGCTGGGGTATGAATCCTGACTCTGGTACCTAAGTGTCCGTGTTATTTGGGTAAATTTTACTAATCTCTTGAGTCACAGTTTCAGTTTATGCATCTGTAAATTATGGGCAACTATCTTGTCTATGAGAAACAAACATGGGATTAAGTGAAATGCCATAGCAAGGTGTGTTTGCACATGAGCAGAATTCGAGGGTGATACTGAAGCCATTCGGGTTTTAGCGAGGATTCAATGAAATCATAAATATAAAAAATCTATAACAAGGTCTGGTATGTACTAGACACTCAATGTAAGATCATCATTATTCAGCAGGTGCTCTCAAATTGCCATATTTTAGTCACTAAGAATTTATGATTAAATCATTTAGTAAAGTTTGAGGGTTACATTTGAAATCAGTGTTTATTTCCACTAAGCCTCTTCCAAGATTTTACCAGCTCCAGCATCTTGACCTTTTTCTGTTTCACATACGTACAAAAAAGGCCCAGAATCTGGTTCTCACAGCACCATGGTTGCAAGATACCAGTGTTGTGAAGATAGGGGAGGCTAAGCAAGGTTGATTTTCCTTTCCCGATGTTCCGTTTGCTCTAAAGAGAATTTTCCTTTTAAGAGATTTCTCTAGGTAATATTCTTCTTAATTGATGCTTTTATTCAGCAAATACTTATTGGGTACCTCTTATGCCAGTGATTCCACAGCAAATGACCCAGAAGAGGTCTCTGCCCTCCTGGAGCTTACATTCCAGTGAGGATAGGCAACCGGTAGACATATCAGTGTAGACATGTCAAGTGGTGAGGTATTCTAAGAAGAAAAATAAAGTGAGAGGAACAGATTAGAGAACAGGTATGCTGGTTGGCAGGTGCTGTTTAGTAGTCAGGGAGAGCCTCCTGGAGGAGTTACATTTGAGCTTCTGGTTGGAGTTATTATTTGGAACAGCTATAAAGCACATGAACACAGATGAAATTTTCTTAAAGCTTGTTCATATCCTCCACAGTTTATGTCATATAAAAATCTTAAGAGATACTTAATTCTTATTGGATCTTATAAATGATGGAGTTAGTGTTTTGAGAGATGGATAAATAGTGGCTATTTTTCCAAAGGAAAGGACGAATGTTTAATATGCAAGGGAACCACAAAATACAGGACACTTCCAATGTGCTATTTCATTTAGTGTTCAAAATGGTTTAAGAAGGGATAATTTGCCCTGTTTTAGAGATGATGGAAGCTCACTACATTTAAGTAATTTGCCTAAAGTCACTATTAATGACTGATGGAAAAAGGATTCAGGCATGATCTCTTTCCTTTCCATGAGCTTTCACCCATTACATATGATTAATTAGGAGCACCACAGGGATGAAAATCTAAATCAGTTAATAAGGAACTCAGTTCTTTGTTTAAAGATGTATGATCATCTCCTAGCTCCACCATTCCATTTTAATCCCAATTTAATCCAGTTTTACCTATAAATTAAATGTTGTCATTTCAGTGCAACAGTATGACCAATGAAGCTCATTTTCATTTACCAATTCACTTATTACACTTTTTGTAGTTGTTTTAAGTTTTTAGGTTACCTTGATTTGGATTAGTAGCAAGACATGAGTGAGTTAGGGTTCTCAACGGTTGCTATCACTTTGTACATTAGATCGCACTAGTGGGATTAAAATTGGCTTAAAAAAAAAAAAAACTTGGATCAACTTTGCTTCTGGAGTCTTGCTTTCCTTCTTCTTCCTGCCAAACCTGTGTAACTGTTTATTTTCTCTACCTAGACTTTGCTATATTTTTTAATTCATCTTGAAATCATGTCAAGAGATTCCACTGAATTATTTGTCTTACAAAAACGGATTATCTAGTCTGTTTGCTGGTATTTGGCAAGGCCACTATTTGTACACTTGGCTTTATTTCTAATTCTATAATTTGACAAGTGTACTGTCTTGAATTACCATATCTACTTAATTAGTTTTATCAGTCAAACTATTCTTGTATTTTTGAGTCACTTGCATTCTTAATATCTTTCTGAACTCGCTTTTTTACAAAATTTTAAATTTTGGATTTTTTTTTTCTGTCGTTCATGGGTGAAAACTGTCATGTTTACTTGCTAGTGTGTATTATTTGTAAAAAGTATAGATTGTAGAAGATGTACTTCAGTTTATGGGAACATAGATTCTTGTGAAAAGCTCTTCTATCACCTTTGCTTAGTTTGATGTGGTCTTCTAATTCTTTTCATTGGTAAAATACTCAGCCATTAAGACTTAAATGTGTATCATACAATGCATGTGACATGGCTCATTAATGCATCATTTTATTATAGAAAGTTGATTTTTTCCACAAATTACTCTATTTCATAGTCACATTTCCCCTATTATTTTGTAGGTTTAATATCTCATCTCTCTAAAAACTTAAGATTTCTCCAAGTAACTGCCCTGGGTGCCTGGGTGGCTCAGTTGGTTAAGCGTCTGCCTTTGGCTCAGGTCACGATCTCAGGGTCCTGGGATCGAGACTCGCATCGGGCTCTCTGCTCAGCAAGGAGTGTGCTTCTCCCTCTCCCTATACTGTTCCCCCATCTTGTGCACTCTTTCTCTCTGACAAATTAAAAAAAAATACTCTGAAGCAAATTTGGCAGAATATTAAGATTTGTTAAAGCTGACTAGTAGATACTAATTTTTCATTATGGTATTTTATGAACTTTTATTTTTGTTTGAGATATTTTAACACAAAAATCACAAATATATTTTATGACAAGATATGGTAGTAGAGAGTTAAAAAACAAGAAGTTGAAGAAGTAGTCAGGAGTTAGATTATAAAGTGTCTTATGTGGCATGCTGAATTTTTGAACTGCCTGTACGAGCATATCTATTATCATGGTCTTCGTTACTCACTTTTTTGTTGACGACTCTGAAATCATTGAGTGCGACCCAACCCAGCCTATTACTGTGCATGTCAGATATCTATATCCTACGGCTCTTGTCCTGGTATCACTGTGAATATAGCATGTCCAAAATTAGACATCTTTTGTTTTATTCCAGATACCTGGCTGTTACTCTTGTCTCTCCCTCACCACCAATATATAATTCTTAAGTGCACTTATTCCTACCTATTTCTTCCTTTCATAGATTTAGACCGTGGGATCGCTTTCCACCTTTGCCACCATTAACTAAGTCTGGGCTCTCAGTTCCTCTTTTCCCTCTTGCTGCGATGTCCTTGCTGGCCTCCCTCTCTTGGGTTTACTGGGCCTCTCTTTTTCTTTTAAATTTTTTTAGGGACAGAGGTGGGGGGGTGGGCAACGAGAGAGGGAGAGAGAGAATCCCAACCAGTCTCCAAGCCCAGTGCTGAACCAAAATCCAGAGTTGGACGTTTAACTGACAGAGCCACACAGACGCCCCAGGTTTACTTTCTTAATATAAGTCCTTCACATACTTTCTGGAAAGACCCACCAAAAACAAATACGACCATTATGTGTGCATGCTGAGAACCCTTTCATGACTTCCTACTATCCCTAAGAACATTTTATATGTTCCAAGGATCTCCCAATATCAAAGCCACTTGTGTTCCTTGCTAAAAATGCAAATTCCCTGGCAGAGACTCTGATCCGATAAATCAGAATCTCTAGGAATGTGTCCCAGGTAAATATTTATAAGATACATCCCAGGTGACTTATGTACATAATACAACTCGAGAATCATCAGTCTATTAGGAAAAATACAAGCTTTTAAACTAGATACAGAAAGCTCATTCTTCACTCGTCAGTCTCATCTTTTTTCATTCTCTGCCCTCTCCACTCACTTCCCTGGCCTCTTCTTTAGTTAGTTCGTTCTTGCTTATTTTTTGAAGACAAAATACAGTAGCTTCTCACCTCAAAATCTTACCTGTCATGCTTCCCCCGATGCTTCATGTTTATCTCTATCAATCTACCTACCCTAGTTTCACAACTCGTCCCTTCCTGTAAATAATGATGGTTCTGAGGCTAGGAAATTCTAGTTTACATAACATATAGCAGGGTATTTGGCACAAGATGGGCCTTTAAAAAAGATCGTTAAATAAATGGCATTGTTCTTTCATTGACGGGATGCCAACTATGAAATTTGAGCCTGCATTTTAGGTAGGTCACTCAGGAGTTACATGAAAAAGAGATGAAAACTGGGGATGAATTCTAGTAAGGATTTATAAAAGTAAATAGATCAGTTCAGAAGACCAAGATTGAAGAAGAACATTAGATGAAAGTAGAGATGACTGACATTGGAGAGCAGTAGCCAAGTGGATAAGGAGGACAAGGCTGTAAGTTTTACACGTATTTGGTTCAGGTGTTCTGTTTATTTCTTTAACAAGGATGATCAGTATTTATTTAGAGATACAAGGCCATAATCCTAAGTCTAGAAATGAACTATTTGGAAGACAGCAGCCAAGTTGGGATAGTTGAGACAATGGGATTAGATTATTGTTTAGAGGAAGGAATACAAAGCATAAGATGTAATTCACAGAGAATACCAGTACTGAAAGAGACACTCACTGAGAATAAGGACTTCAGAGAAGGAGTCACCAGATAGTAGAAGCAGCAGAACAGTAGAGGTGTTATGGAGAGAAGAAGCTGTCAGCTGTGAAATGCTGCAGAAAAGTCAAGGGAACTGAGGATCGAAACTTAACTTTTGGATTTTGCACTTAGGTCAGTAGGCACCATAGGTAAAGCAATGTTAATGGGGCAGTGGGAGTGGAAGCTATTGAGTTAGTAGGTGAATGGCTAATGAAGATACATTGAAAATGAGAATCAATGACATGTTCAAGAAACTTTAAACAAGGGCCGTAGGATGGTAAGGCAGATAATACAGGAAATAATACTGTAGTACACTGGCTTGGTTTTGTTGGGTTTTAAGTAGGAGAGGTGTAACTTAAGCAAGTATAAATGCCAAAGAGAAGGAATTCCTAGAAAAAGAAACGTTCCTTGAGAACTGGGAAGGATTGGATATCATTGATATGAAGAGGAATGGGAAGGTACATTATATCCTGGGCATTAACAGGGGAACTTAACTAAAGCAGAGAAACAAATGCCTCTTCCTCTGGCATGAGAAGGAAAGAGACACACAAACTACAGTTGGAGTGAAGAGGTGGAAAAGAGAGAGCAAGGAGTATAGGACCGGCACGGTCCGTGTGTACCAAACTCATTTATCTTATCCTCAGTTCTAGTTTTGAATACCTGTCAAGGGTGGATTCCGCTTGTTTATTAAGATACCACAAAGCTTCATTTCATCTCAGGCAGAGTAACAGCTTTATAGTACAAAGCTTATACTTTGAAGGACTTATTCACTAAGTGAGACTCACTTTATTTTTGGGTCAAATGCCTTTCTGTTTGCCTAGATAAAACCTAAAAAAAATGAATCTCACTGCCTCTAAATCTCCAAATAAGTTTCTCTCCTACTTCCTATTTTCCATAGAGGTCTGAACATTGAAAGTTGTTTTTATTACGCCCAAGAGTTATTGACTGGCTTTCTTATTGTAGATATTAGATTATACTTCTCATAAAGTGAGTGAGGTCATTTCTGCCAAAAGTGATGCCATCACTTTAGCAGGCGGTCGATAGGCACGCCGTTAGTATCTTCTCAGCTCAATTTCAAATCTTAATGGAATATCTGTCTTCCCAAAAAAAAAAAAAATCTATTTCCAGATATGGTGCTTGGTGGTACTTAAACTTACAGAGTTGTCTCGTGAAGTATCTTTCAGTGGCCATTCTTGTTTTCCTGAGCTTCATATACCTGAATGGTTGACTAATTTCTACTTTCTGCCTGCTTTGGTTGCTATAGTAACTTGCTAGCACAGTGGAATCTGCATGACTTTCTCTTTATTTTCACCTCTTAATGCACACTTGATGTATTATATGTGTGAGTTTTCTAAATTTATAACTGAAATTTTTATTTGTTCATATTCAATGTCCTGTCACTCTGTTAATTAAAATTTGGCAGTTTCAAATTGTGATACTAGTTTGTCTGGCTCCGTTATAAGTAGCTGCTCTGATAGAGGGCCAGAGGGGTCCATGTACTAGCATTTCTCCTTATAGTCCGGGCCTATCTCCTATGTGATCAGGAGCATGGGAAACTCCTTGATCCTTGGGTTTCTAGTTTGTGAGATAAAGAAATCACCTCTCAGAGTTGTCTTGGGGAAATGAGGATATATGAAAACATCTAACACTCTTCCAATCACAGATGAGATACTCATAAATGTTGGCTGAGAGTTGTTGATCCTCAAAAACTTAAGACTGATGATTTTTAAATCTAATCTTTAGACACTATAAGGTTATTAAGTGTTTTTTAATTATGCCAATAAAGATTAAATTATGTCCTGTATATATTTGATTAAAAGGTACAGTATGTTTGATGTATTGTTTTGATTAATATTTAACCAGAATTTTGTAATCCTGATATTGAACTTTCATTATTATGCATTTTCTTTGTGATCTAATACTGTAATCATTTCTAATCTTACCTAATTTTTGTGGAGATTTGGCTGAGTGATCTTCTTTTAACTTACTCAATGACTGTGGATTAATTATTATTATACAACATTAATGTTTAATATATTAGTCATGTTTGTTTTCCTAGTTAACCAACAGTATCAGCTCTTCTGTTACTTCACTAACTTTTCTGTTTCAAGATTTTATTCTTCCCTGGTTACTTTCTGTCTTGTCTTTCTGTGTGACTTTTTTTAGTCTCACAATTTTGTGTAAAACCGTATAGGCATTTTGCATATATACCATACTGTATATACACAAGCATGTAGACATATGCATAGATTTTTACATCTCTTTGAGGAGCACAGGTAGAACTTTCATGACACCTGTGCTTTTTTCTCTTGATTTGTTATCCCAAGTTAGACATAAATGCATTTTAATGTTTATATATTTTATAATACTTTTGTACTAACAATTTTTTCATTTTTTTGTTGGTTTTTGGTTTTGGTTTTTTTTTTTTTTTAAGAAAAAGATTTTGAGAACAAACTTGTTTGGTCTTTTGTCTAAAATGAGTGAAAAGCCTATTGCTTGGTTTTTGTTCATTTTTCAGTTAACTTTTCTGTTAACTTTCTTGATCCCTGACTTCTGGGTTATTAACCATAAGGTCCTTTCAGTTTCCTGTTTGGTGGAATCCCAATTACTCTGCAATCTCATTCTGACCATTTTATCTTCTGTTTAACATGTATCCCATTTACAGCCTGCCTCTGAACTAGAGAATGAATCAATTTTGAATACAAGCTTTTGGAGATTGCATTATCACTATAGATTCGCTCAGATTAATTGATTAGTTTCTAATTTTTAAGATGTATGTTTAAACACCTGTTGTACACTTTGTTAATAGTGATGATGGGTCCACCTTGCTGCAGCAGATTGTTAATAATGGGCAGAACTATACATACTGTTGGGATTGTCTGTGACATGGTTATGCAGACACCTAACTCTTAAGCTTCAGCATGAATTTGGGGGAGAACTAGATAATTAAATTGAGCATTTAGGAAGTTAGAGTGGCTATCTAAGTTGTGAGATTTTATGTGATATATTCAGACTATAATTAGGCTACTTCTTCCTTTGAACATTTTAAAAATGGTCTCCAATTGGGGCGCCTGGGTGGCTCAGTGGTTTAAAGCCTTTGCCTTTGGCTCAGGTCATGATCCCAGGGTCCAGGGATCAAGCCCCGCATCAGGCTCTCTGCTCAGCAGGGAGCCTATTTCCTCCTCTCTCTCTGCCTGCCTCTCTGCCTACTTGTAATCTCTGTCTGTCAAATAAATAAATAAAATCTTTTTAAAAAATGGTCTCCAATTAAAAAGTGAAGATTATTAAAGTAAAATAAGGCATTAATACACCAAAAAAATTGTTGCTTATGTACTTTGAGTGATAAAGTAATAAATTTGGGCATGAATGCCTTATTAGGTGTGGAATGATGAATGTGAATAAATGATTAGTTAGTTCACCATTTATTTTTTGAGCCCCTGTTATATATCAGGCACGTTATAAGATGTTAGGAATAACGAATGATAGAGCATTGTGAACTTCAAGAATGCACAATCTATGGGGAGGCTTCAAAGTCTTTATGAGAGAAAGTTTGTTTTTTTTAATGAGAGAAAGTTTTACGAGAGAAGTTTTATGAGAGGAAAAAATCACTAAAGAGAAAAAAGTTAGGTAACCATTAGTATGCTTTATATGGATGACTTTGAAACATATTATTTATTTATTTTTATTTATATTGTCTATCTAAAATGTCAAAACACTTTGAGTTTCTAAATTATATTTATTTTGCTTATCCCTTGATTTTCTTGGTGTACCTCACTGCTGGTTAACCAAGTGTAGAAACCAACAGACCATTGAGAGCAATAATTATCCCCACTGTTGCTTCATCAAGAATTTTTTTTTCCGATGGTGATGAATGATTTCATAAGTAGATCTAGTAGAGTTCCTTTTATTTGTTGTATTCCAAGGAGCCCTCTCACCATTAAATCACAGGACTGAGGTTTAAAACCTTTATTGCTACTGCTATGTGTAATGAACAGAACAGCTCTGTTCACATGAAGAGAACTAGGCCCTCTTCATGTCTTAACCTTTTCTCCCCCCACTAAAATTCTTTTGTAGACTTGCAAAATATTTCAAAAGGATTAGGACAGAGACTGATTCTATTTTCAAATGGACAGTATTGCAATACAAAATACTGAGAAAAGATGTTACAAGGTCCTTTTAAGACTTCCGTGTTGCTGTTAACTGAAGAATCTGTGGTGGAGGGGGCAGTGAGGACGTGTTCAGGCATGTGCCAGGTATCTAGAGAGTCACTCCGAGGCATTCAGGGGGAAGGGCAAGTCCTCTGAACACCCCAGCAAGTATATAACTGTGAGATCCCAGAGCCCTGTGCTAGGGGACTGACACCATAAGTAAACAGCTTGGCTAACAAGACTGTTGTCCCCCATGCCTGTGTAGTTCAGTTTTTATGGCATTATCTGGTGCGAAATTACGAATTCAGCTGAATAGTTCATTTATGGAATTTGTTTACGGTTTTGGTCCAATTTACCCCACCATAGTAGTCCCTTGAGATTTTTATTTCCTTCTCTGGACTTCAAGTTTACCATTCATCAAGGATTAGGACATTTATTCTATTATGATTGTGCTTCATTTTTGTTTGAGAGTTGTGATGAGAGAAATGATGGTGCCATCAAAGAAAATTTAAAAGTCTTCCAAAAAACCACCACAGCAAAAATTAGAAATAAACCCAGTCTAAGAATTGTTTTTGGGAAAACTGTTAATTCTGCTTAAAACATGTTGTGTTTTAGTTTAGCAAGACTTCAAAGCTAAGTTGAGGAACATGTCACTTTTGTTAATTGTGCCTCAACTGGAGTATAATCCACTTATAGAGAGTGTCTATTGTTATTGTCACAATATCTGCCGCTGTTGATACGTCAGTGGTTTTTTGTGGTTTTATTGGTGCTTTACGTATGTTTTTTCATTCGTCTTGTGGGGCCCCCATTTGATAGACAAAGAACTACAAGAGTAAAGTCTTTAAATGTTCCAGGTTATTTGCCTGGTAGAACTTGTCACATTTGAGTCTAGTCCTGACTGTGTTCAGAGCCTGTGGAAGACTTCTCAAACCACACATAATGCTAAGTAATTGTTGGTTTGACAGGCAACTAGCTAGTGCTTCATGTCTAGCTAAAATAGAACTTCTATTCATCATGATAGTGGTGTTTAGAGTAAGAATACTAGTTTGTGTTTGTGTTCCAATTTTTCAATTGGAAAAATCTTTAATGTTCATTGATGCTGGTGGAAAACTCATTTTTAGTGGGAAATGATCAAACTTTTAATTAGAGCTTTCCCTTTTGTATAAATCAATGGTGAATTGTTCAGCCATAAAGCCAGACACCTTTAGTCAACATGAAGTCTCAGGACACATGCTAAAGGGGGGGGAAAGGTTTATATAGTAAGCCTGAATCTGCACTTATGTTTAACTGAACACTATAAAAGTTTGCTGAAAGGTTAATCTGAGGTCATTTCAATTTGTCTTTGGCTACTGGCCAGGTGGAAATCAGTATTCCTAAAGGAATAGTGACTCTGAGGGTTAATGCCATAAGACTCTCAGAGTAATGTCTGCAGCCTTGCCAATCCTCAGTGAGAATGTAATGGATATGCATAGGTACTACTAAATGAATAGTTATGGGGATACAGAAGAATTTAAACATTGAAATAATGTGTTTAGGTAATAGATTTATAAAAGGGATTTGTATTATATTTATAGCTACCATTGGGTTTAAATTTATATTTGTTATTGGGTTGCATTGCCAATATTTACATGTAGTGTTTTACAGTTTATTAAGATTTTTTTTTTTCTTTTTTTTGTACGTTAGCCTTTTAGTCAACACATTTAGTGAGCATCTGTTGACTCTGTGAGTCACCAGGGCTGAGCGATCTTGCTCCTGCTTCAAGGAGCTCTCAGTTGAATGACAAAGATAGGGAAATAAGCCAACAAAGTGGGTTCCTGGGCTTTGGTAGGATGAGAAGGAATGAGCCTCAACCCTCAGTTAATTTGAGAATAATGCAGTAGTGGGGGCCAGGGGACTGCTTAGGGAAAACTTTTCAGAAAACCCAGCCCTGGAAGGTTAAGAGGAGTAGTTAGGCAGAGGCAACTGCATTGTACCAGATGCTAAAGCGATACTGTCTGAGATGAGGAGGTACACAGTAATTGGGCTCGACTGGAATGGAGCAGGTACAAGAAGTGGATCATCACTTTCAGACTAGTTGAACCTCAGACCCCCAGGAAGAACTTGCTGTTCTTTGCAGTGGTCAGACCCTCTGCTTTCCTGACCTCCCCACGCTCTAGGTGAGCACCCAGGCTCCTCTTCCTTTGTGATCAGGTTCCTGGCTGCTTCTCTTTGTGCTACTCCATGGGTCGCTGTTGTAACTGACACCCCCGCCTCCTGTGTGCTTCAGGCACCGCACTTCCAGGCACTGTATCTTCCAGACCAGCCCACGTTCTTCCAGGCACTAACCAAACTGAGAGCACTCAGCATGTATTAACTCAGACTTTCTGCTTAGGGAAAAATAAGTAAATAAATAAAGATAATAATCAATGAATCTATCAAATAACTAGAAAACCCACACACTTATTTTCAGGCACCATAATTTTTTTCCCCCTGATGAACCTATACTTGGACCACTCAATGCTTTAAAAATAGTTATATGTATACAGCTTTATTTGACCTTTGTAAGTTAAGCTTGCAAGGCTACTCCTTAGATAAAGATATGAACTAGATTCTATTCAGAGAAAGGCAAGTTAGCTGTTGCTGAAAATTGGGCACACTCCAAGAGTAAAGAAAAACATAACAATATCTGTGTGCATTGGATCTCCTTTTACTTTTGAGGTCCACCATGCTAAGCTGGTCCATTTATGTTCTGTGTAGTTGTGTGGCCCAGAGCTCTGTTGGCCTAAGAGTTTATGCAAGTGAACTAAAGGTTCGAGTTTTACATGTGAACTCCAAGGTACAACACTGGCATATTAGCCTTCTGGACAGGTGATGATGAATGTTAAAGGCAGAATGGCCATTAAGAAGAGCATTGACCTTGAGAATTAGACAAGTTAGTCTCCCAGTTTTAGCACTTGGGTAAGTTACTTAATTCTGCTAAGCCTCAGTATTGTTAAATATTCAATGGCAATAATTCCTGTTCTTTCTCAATAACCCTGGGACACTGTGAGGAAGAAATGACATCTTATATATTATGTGTGTCTTAGAAAATATAAAATGTAATATAAATTAGACTGGTTGTGTACTATGAAAGTATGATGTTTAGGGAAATTACTAGAGATTTTGTAGTCACGGCTGGCTATTTCAGTAGATGAGAAGATGAGGGAAAAAAATAATAACCATGAACACAGTTAAGAAATCATGGCTGAGGGGAGGATAGGCCTCTGTCTGGGCAAGCAGACTAGGTTTCTGAAGATAATAGCTTTGAATGAAAAATAAGAGGTTTGCCATCATCCACAGTAATGAGTGTCTGAATCCTTCCTTACACAGTAGTAGACACACAATGTTGTTTGTTCTCTCCGAGTTCTGAGGGCAGCTCACGAAGGAGTCATTACACACCGTGTAGTTCAACATTGGACTACCCCCAAGTGAGCGAATAACACGAAACATTTAACAGATTGACTTTGAAGAAACTTATTTTCTCAAGCATGTTGTTCTTGGATGAACAGTTGTCCTCTCTAATTATCCAAGTTGTATGTACCCTTTTGCTCCCTGTGAATACTTTATGTAGGAGACTACTGAAGGCTTGGAAGAAAGTGAGTGAAATACTAGGAAAGAATGATGTGAATAGCAAACAAAATGAAAGGCAAAGATGAAACAAGATTGCAGTTTGTGAGAGGAAATGAAAGCACAGGTAAAGGAAATCGGTAAGAAAGTTAGGCAGAATCTGCAGGAAAGGGACTTCTGAGGAAAGATCTCTGGATGGACCAAGAAGAAAAAACATCGTGTGGTGGGGGATACTCTTTAGGGAATATTTTCATTTCAAACCTAATTCTGTGTCTTACAATTAGAAAAGATGAACTTACAATCAGAAAAGATTTTCTTTCCTTAAAGGTTCTCTTGAACTAAATTAAATTATAACTATTTAGATGGTATAAACATGTACACAAAGCTGAATTCTGTTTATTTTAAGAACATGTTTTGGTCCTTCTTCTTCTTTTTTTTTTTTTAAAGTAGGCCCATGCCCAACATAGGGGCTTGAACTCACAACCCTGAGATCAAGAGTCACATACTTTACCGGCTGAGCCAGCTAGGCGCCCCTAGAAGTTGAATTCTAGAAACAATGTGTAGTGGCCAGTTGGTTAATTGCAAACTTAAATGACTTACCACAATGTTGTTATTGTTGTTGTTGTTGTTGTTATATTATTCTCCAAACACCATGATGAATGCTGTGTTTCTGATAAGTCATAATGAAAGAGACAGTATTTAGCTGGGGTAGTAGAGCAGGGCTGCATTTTCATTACTTACCTCCAGTGATGAAAACAAGTTCTGCTGAGGATCAGCTGGGGGCCTCTCCATGGGCCCTCCTTGGTTCAACATGTATTTAAACTATCATAAGCTCTTAAGGCTGTTAGATCTGTAGTACACGTATACATTATACCATGTTTGAATTTCCTGTTGATATTTACCAAGAAGAGATTTTTTTTAAAAAGGGAATATTTAGAAGAAAGATTCCTGTCAGAAAGCTTCTTGAGCTATTATAGGAGTGGGTTGTCAGTTTTCTCCTTTTCCTCTGCTAGTTTAATTTTTTTTTTTAAGATTTTATTTATTTACTTGACAGACAGAGATTACAAGTAGGCAGAGAGGCAGGCAGAGAGAGAGGAGGAAGCAGGCTCCCTGCTGAGCAGCGAGCCCCGTGTGGAACTCGATCCCAGGACCGTGGGATCATGACCTGAGCCGAAGGCAGAGGCTTTAACCCACTGAGCCACCCAGGTGCCCACTGCTAGTTTAATCTTAACACTCATTTGTCTATTCTCTGTTATCAGCATGAACTCCTACATTTTCCTTAACAATTGACGTATTCTTTTTTTGTTTGTTTTTTGAAGAATTTTATTACTTTTATGACACTGTCAGTTAATCCATTTTAAGAAAGAGTTAAAATATGTGACTGCAGATAGAATATTAATGCTCATGTTTAATGATGACATACATCATCTGTTCTTATTCCTGAAAATGAAAGACTATTACAAATGGAGAATGACAGTGTAGTATTTAAATGAGTGGCTCATTATGTTCTCTGCCTTATTTGTTACTAAATAGCAGTGCTAGAGGAAGTCTTGCTATGGAGTTAACAGTTGGACTTTTAAGTAAATAATTGGTATATATGCATTCCTAGATCAGATCTTCATACCTACACTAAACTATGATGCTACTAATTGTTTATGGTGATCTTCTCCCTCACATTTAATTAATATGTGATCTAATGAATGTTTGAATACAGAAGTAAGTTTTTTAAGAGTAGGTCATATGGCTTCATTTTAACATACATATTATAGTGTATAAACCTACAAAAAATCTAATATATTGTCATCACTTGGCATACCTCCAGCTGCAAATACTAGAATACTCAACTAATGGCTTAAATATTCAGTTTATTGCTTCATCTAACAAGAAGTCTAGAGTTAGGGCATTTTCAGGCTTACTTAATTCAAGGGCTCAGTGACATCATCACTGTTTTTGTTTTTGTTTTTGTTTTTACTAATTTTTTTTGTCTGTCCTCCTTAGTTTGTGGACTTTAGTTAAACCTTAGGCTTGTCCCAGCATCACCTCCTCACAGAGCTGAGTTCAGACACAGAAAAGGGAAGGTCCTCCATGACTGTGTCAAAGTGCGGCTTCCCCTTCATTGGCCAGAACTGGGTTTCATTACTCTGTCTAGAACAGCCACAGGTCAAGGGGCAGCGAGACCACTATTAATTGTATTAGTTCATTTGTGAGTCACTGCTGGGCTGAGGAGGTATTCAGCCTCCCTTGAAGGATGTGGCCACTTTGAGGAAGAAGAATAAAATCAAGATTCTGTTAACAGAGTCATAGTGAGTGTAAGATGGCAGTTGGGTTATTAACAGAGTTGTGTCTGCCAAATATCAATTCACAAGGTTTTCTATAATCTGATAAATAAGAAAAAATACTTTATTTTTTAACACAGAGTTAAAAAAAATTCTCAACTGAACTGTAAGTCTTGTAGGAACAATCATTAAGGATGAAGTAGCAGTTAATCTTTTGGTCTTCTGTGAATACTCATTGTAAGATAGTTTGGCATTTCATGACAGACAAGTGAAGTTTCTAAAAAACTGTACCCCCTCAAATATTCTTACATCAGTAGTTATAAGAGTGTTATATTATTAATGGTTTGTGTACAGTTTTATGTAGTGACTTTGCTGTAAGGTACCCTTGATTTATCTTATGTAATCTCTTTCTGCTTCTTATCCCCATCTGAGTGCCTGTACCATCTCCATCCACCCACCCCCAAGTCTCATGTCCTGCTAAACCTGCTGTAGCTTGCCTTTTGCAGTACAAAATTTTAATAATTTAACAAGCTTTCTAGGGGATACTTATCAACCCAATAGTTGTGAATTGTAATGCAAGGTTCAATATATTAGTCCAAGTGTGTTAGGTAGGTTACCTAAGAGAAATTTCCAAAGTTATTTTGTTACATTGGAGTCTGAAAATAAAGAATTTAGAGGCCTACATCTTATTATACAAAGTGAAATGATAGCAGTTTGGCATTAAAAGATGAAATTTATATTTTTATATGATATTCATATTTAAATTACTAGAATTTTAAAATGATAAAGACACATACTGCTTTTGAAGTGTTCACAAACATTCTAAACCTCATTAAATAAATTTCAAGTAATTGTTATAGTCTGGAAAATGTTGAAACTACATTTTTATTGATTTGTTTATTAAAAGTAATCTCAGTCATTTGTTTTAGGACATACATGTAATGCAAAATTACATTGGATGCTATTAAAATGTAAGAGACAAGATCAAATAAGCACATACTTATGCATGAGTCTATTTTTTTGCTTGTATTCTATTACTGCTAAGGTTAGGGTGCTCATTTAGAAATGTTTAACTCAAGAAATATTGTTATTATGGTCTCCCCAAATATACAACACCTGAAGCAACAGTGTTAGAAATATTATGAAAATATCTTCCATCTAAGTTTGCAGTTCGTATGGCTACACTGGAAAGATTCTTTTTATGAGAGGTTTGCTCAAGCCAAGCCTGAACTCCCAAGTTGAGGCCTACAGATCCTGTCATTCTTTTCTAAGAAGACATTGATAAGATTCTACGTTTGTATAACCCATTAGGTGATTTAGTGTGTATTAGGACACCAAGGTAATAATTTTGTACAAGTGCATATGTAAAATCACTTTCACGTGAAGTATTTGCTGCAGAGAATTTGGGTTCCCTGTTTGCTAAGCCTTGGCATGCCTGCATTTAAGGTTTGGATCAGATAAGCATCTCTTTAGCCTCTAACATGAAAGTGCTTGTCAAACTTAGCATGATTTTTCAGAGTTAAATCTGTGGGTTCTCTCTCAATTTTTGAGAGAATTGGAACTTTTAAATTAATCCGAGGTGGACATTATTATGTCCCTTAGACAGAACAAAGCCATTTGTCATAGTTGTTTTCTAAATACAAACACATACTTACTTTCTGTAGATGACAGACCTGTGATATTTAAAATTATATCCATAAAGATATATGTATATATCTCAATTAGCTGCAGAAAGGAATATTTAGGCCCAGTAAAAATAACAGCATATGCGTTTATGTATTTTTAACTGTATATGCATTTCAAATAAGTATTAGTGTCTTTGATTCCATGACCTATTCTTATTACACAGAAAAGGGAGGAAAAAAAAATGAAGAGCTCTCCAAACTTCACAAATGTTAAATACACATTATTGTATCTTATTTAATCTAATCTAAAGCAAGTAATGTATGACAGTGTGGTAAATCTGTATTTCAATGTAAAAAAAAAAAAAAAGCCATGAGATCTAGGGATTATTCACTAAACTCTGAAACTAATTCATTTGCAGTTGTTTATAGAGATAAAAAGTTTTTATGTCTTCCTTTAGGCATGCTAAGACTGAATATTGACTTTAGCCAAGAACTTAGAAGTTGAAAGACTGGGACTAAAAATGAAAAAAAAAAAAAAAAACCTACAAAAATTAAACAACTACCTATGTAAGCAATAACTATCACAGAAGTTATTGTATAAAGTTAGAAAAAGAAATTAAAGGGGAAAAGTGAGAACTTTACCAGCATAATGACTGACTGTATCATTTACTTTATCTTATGGAAATAAAAGTGAAGAATAGGTTGGATACCATGTTACAATGTTTATCATTGTTTAAACTTGTTTGTAAAAGAGGGTGGAAAACTTGATCCACCATGGCATAGACTCACATATTCATTAATCTGTTTATTCAGTAAAATACATTTCATTGAACTAGTTTCCTAATGTGTATATGGCATGGGTGTTTTTGATATTAACAAATTGAATTCCACAATGTATTTTTTATTAATACTAAAATTTCTCTCTTCATGGTTGTAAATAATTAGCAAGTCAGTAAACAAATATTTAGACTAAAACATTGAGAAGATATTTATGTGGACAAATAAAAATAGAAACAAATTGAAATTTCTTATTACTTTGATTTCTTTTTTATGTAGGAAGTGTTGAAGAGGCAGTATCTAGTGGTTATTTTACCTCTTTTAATACAGAGACTCCTTTTGCTGGTTCTAATTAGTTTTACTATTGACAATTTAAAGTATTACATGCTAGAAAGAGAAATGGCCAGAAATTCATGTGTGTTAGATTTTCCTTTAGGCTGGTAAAATCTGACTGCCTCCCAGGCTAGGTTCTATGGGATCCTTTAACAGCAGGACACTTCAGGAAAAAGGCACATTCTTTATTACCAGCCCCTGAGTTTCTGAGTGATGACTTAGAAACCAGAGAAAGTCTTTCCCACAAGCCTAGCCTAGTGTCTGGATATGGGGTCTGTTTCTTGTCTCTTTTACCTTGGGGATCAGCCATGAACTACTCCTTACAGATTATCATAATAGATGAGAGAGAAGGAAGTCAGATGAGAAGATAGGAAGTGCCTTTCACAAATGAAAGCTACCCTTGTGGTGTTTACCTTCCCATAGGTTCCCTCTTGATCTTGTTTAGTTTTCCTTCTTGGAGGCCATCTCCAGGTAAGACATGACCATAAAGAGGGGAAGGGACCTTTAGGGACCCTCAGAAGAACGCATGCCTTTAATTCTTCTGCTGAAAGTCAGGGTGGATTAATTCTAAATGGCCTATGAAGATGGAGATCCCTAACTTCCCCCTCAAGATTGATCGGGTACTGTTTGCTCAAGGCGACCCTTATCTTGTGGGTGTGCTTGGATGCAGGTCAGATACTCAGAGCACAGGGTGAAGGCCAGTTTAGAAGTAGCACAGAATTTTTAGATTACTGGAAGCTTTGAAGGGACTCTGTTTATTTCAAGAAAGGAAAAACAGTGTTATTGTTGAAAATCAAAACAATGAAAATCTGCATGTTCTGTTTAGTAGCTAGAAAATGTCCATAAATCATATTTTAGAATACTGGAATTTCGAGTAAAATGCCCTATTGTTTGTATAAAGGCTTAAACAGAAATATGATCAGCAGCTTTTCATTCTTTTTTATTAATATACTGTGTTTGCTAGTGACACCCTATTGTTTGTATTTTTTGTGCTTTTGGAGTATTCCTTTTTGCTATCTTTGTCACTGTTAGGGATTTTACTAAAGACAGGGATTCAAGAAAGTAAGTAACTGAACAGAGGCAACAAGGAATTGGAATCTAAAACACTTTGCTTTCTCAATCTGCTCTGCCTTTGCTGGGAAGGATTAGATGATAGATTTTATATCTTGGTAGATCATTTTGTTATTTATAAATGTGAAAGTAAGTCTTTCAAGATATCTTGTGGAGATAACAAAATTTAATAAATTAACTCTCATCAACCAGCAGGGACAGACCTTTCCTTATTGTGACATACAAAGAGAGAAGATTTAAAGATGAAATTTTGTTGTGTTTTTCAAAGTAAACTTTCAGGGCTCATCAAGACTTTTCAATATAGAGCAATAAGGAAGTCTCCAGAAGGAAGAACTAACTTTTAATGATATAGTATGCATAGAACACCCCTATAAGGAAGCTGGTATTATCTGTATTTACAGATGAATTATCTGGGGCACAGAGAAGTATATCAGTCATGATCACATAGTTAGCAAATGGTTGGGAGGGTTCAAAATCAGACACATTTCAATTATTTAGGACCTATAAGGTGTCAAGTTCCATGTTAATCTTTAGAAATGCAAAGATTAATTAGACATAGGAATGCTTTGTAGGAATCCCTTCTAGTGGTAAAGTCACTGTTCTTTAATTTTAAAGTTCTGTTCGTACAGTGCTGGAGATGGGATGCGTAGACTGTGTAAAGATTCTATCCCAGTTAGGGAGAATGGAAGCTGGAAAGTTTGCGGATGCTAGACCAGTGATTTTGTGTTATTTCTTTCTGCACTGGGAAGTCATAAAAGGTTTTGAGCAAAGGAATTACATTATTTAAACTGATTTGTCACTTACAATTTTAAAAATCATTGTCATATTGAATTTTATGGGTAGTAAAATTCAGTCTGCCATATTGCAGTTGAATCTCACTTTCCTCAATTATATCATGACCCCTAAGCACAAAATGAGTGGATTAGAGTGGACTTGACAGCCCCTTACTCACACTGTTCCTATAGAATCTTAGTTTTGCCTCCTCTCCTTTCACAGAGAGTCATTTTACTGTCCTACCCATCCATCCATTTACTAATTTCACAAGTATTTATTAAGTGCTTTCCACATGCAAGGTCCTGAGGTGAGTCTTGGAGTTTGGTGGTGATTAAGACAAGCTGAGTCATGTACCTAGGGAATTTAGCTTCTAATTGGGCAGACAAAAAGGAAACAACTAATTAGTCTAGTTGCATCTATTATATATGCTATGAATGACAAGTATAGAATGCTGGGAGAGCACATTATGGGGGATCCTGTCCTAACATAGTAAATGAGAGAAAGTCACCGTGAGCAAATGACATTTGTACTGAGATATAAAGGGGTGCATAGAATTAATTAAGCCAAAAAACCAAACCAGACCAGACCAAACCAAAACAAGAAAAACAGGATATGGATTATGGCATTGGGGTTGGTTGGGGCTACCCAAAGAGGATGATCTTAGAAAAGGAAACTGCATATTCCATTTTATTCCACTTTCGCTTCTTCTGAATTCTTTAACACTTTAATGTTCCTACCAGACATTTAGATTTTATTAAATAAAAATACAAAGTAGTGTTTTACCCTTTGCCATATTACTTCCCAGATTATATTGGGATGTGTATTTAAACAACCACAGTGCCTTGAACATTGCTTTATATACAGTATTTGTTCAGCGGATCTGATTTGTTAATAGTTTTTGCAAAATGTGGGATGGAATCAAGAAGGAAGAAAGAGTTTTTATTAAAATAACCTATACATGCATTGCTCATGCCATTATAATTTCGTAATTTACCTAGAATGATTTAGTTATGGTCACTTGAAGATGCTCCTTCAAATTTGTCATCAGTAATTTTTAGATTAAAAAGAGGTAGTGTTGAAAATGAAATCATGTCTTATATACCTAGAAAGCTATATCATTATTAGGTGATACTGAAATTGTTAACTTGAGATGTTTAGATAAGTGGGTCACTTTTTTAGATTTCATACTGTTTTTGATTGTTGAAAGACTATAGATATATTTGATTTGTTAATTGAACATCTGTTTCTTAGCTTGTATCTTATGAGAGGACAAGATACTGTGCTTAGGAATTGTGCTGCCATTTTTTGTTTTGAGGGTGTTTCAACAAATGAAAATAAGCTATTAACAATGAGAAACACTTCAAAGCTTCATAGCTTTAATAAAGATACTCTTTTTAAAAAATATTTTATTTATTTATTTGATAGAGAGAGATCACAGGTAGGCAGAGAGGCAGGCAGACAGAGAGGAAGGGAAGCAGCCTCCCTGCTGAGCAGATAGCCCGATGCAGGGCTAGATCCCAGGACCCCTGGGATCATGAACTGAGCCGAAGGCAGAGGCTTTAACGCACTGAGCCACCCAGGTGCCCCTAATAAAGATACTCTTAACAGATAATATGAAAAATAACCTTATTTTTATATTTGAGGCATTCACTACTACAAAATTCTGGCCAGAAATTCTGTATTATGAAGAAAGGACTGGTGTTATAATCTCATATTTAAAGAAGAGTTAAGCAAAGAAACAAGAAATCTTGGCAATGAAGATTCTTAGCAATGTGCACGGTGATTAAAGTTTTCATATGCTTCCTCAGTCTCTTTCCTATTAATACACTATATAAACCCTGCCTTCACAGTCACGTAAATTCTCTGTGATTCAGTTTTTTCATCTGTATGATGGGTGGTTAAATGGTCCCTCTTTCAAAACTTTGTTAGGGAGACTAGAAAGAATAAATAATAAGTAATAATTAATTATTAATTAGTTAATAATTATTAATAAGTAATAATTTTACTTCAGGATTTTTTCCCCACATTTTTATAATTTAAAATTTTGTGAGGAAATGGTTAGGAATAGATTTTCTTTCATTAATTTTGTGAAGGACACAGGGAAACTTTTTATTTACTTACTCAGGTCATTTTGTTTTGTTTGTGTTTTTTTCCAGCACGATAAAATATTTGTGTTTGATTCTGTTTCTTTTTTTTTTTTTTTTAAGATTTTATTTATTTATTTGACAGAGAGAAACAGTAAGAGAGGGAACACAAGCAGTGGGATAGGGGGAAGCAGGCTTCCTGCTGAGCAGTGAGCCCCATGCCAGGCTCCATCCCAGGACCCTGGGATCCTAACCTGAGCCAAAGACAGATGCTTAACGACTGAGCCACTCAGGAACCGCTGATTCTGTTTTTGTTCCAACTTCTATATTTTCTTCCTCAGAAGCATCTGTCATTTCTTAGGTTGAATTTCCATTCTTTGTAGTCTCTGCTAACTTTTCCCACATCTCAGGGTTAACGGTCCCTCAACATTTCATTTGTAATATAAAACAGTTTTCACATTCTTTCTTAAAGTTTTCTGTGCTAAGTAAATCACTTTTCAGATACATTTTCTCTCTGATTTGTCAGGATAATACTACCTTTGCTTGTATCACAGTATTTTTTTTTATAGTCTCCATATATTTATTTTTCCACTTACCTTGTTTGAATGAAGACGCATCTGGCAAGACCTAGTTTTCACTGGCAGATAGAATGCGTGGACTTCTTTGCAAATGGCTCATCATCCTCTTGAATGAGGGTCATATTCTCTCTTCAGTTCTGAAACTAGAGGGAATGTTGATATGCTCAGACCCAGCACTTTCCAGTGAGGTGAGGTTTTCTTTAATCTTTAGTGCCTCAGATTCCATTATTCTAATCCAAAGGAGGACATGACAAATGCCTAGAAATCCCGCCATGTGCAGTTAACGGGGGTGTTACCGAATGCATGCTGCTCACAGCAGTCTACCTTCTCACCTGTAATTCTAGTGCCTGCCGTTTCTCCTTCCTACATGCTCTGATCAAGTATTTTTGCATTGCTTTCAGGTAATTGCAATATCTGACTGGCCATGCATATGAAAGGCTAGGAAGACACATAAAATGACTCTGACCATTTTAAAAATAAGTCATCAAATAGAGGAATGTTTGTTTAGTCCAGCATAAATTCAGTGTTCTTGACTAAGAGTCGGTGAAGGGGAAGGTGCAGTATTTTTTTTTTTTCCAATACTTTCAGTACCTTTTTTTTTTTCAGATGGATTGAGGTTTTTTTTAGTTCCTTGAGCCAAATCATACGTAAACTGCTGATTTACTTCTCATTTCACCTACTTTGACTTTATCCTTTGTGGCAATTCTCCCCAGACAGTGTAAGATCTGTTTTGTGAGGCTCCATTTTCAGCTGTATTTCAGTTTGTATCATTTTCCAGGGTTTGACTTACCATTTTAAAGTCACTGTTAGGTTTGAGTCTTCAAAGCTGGATATTTAATAAATATTTTAAATATTCTGATAAATATTGATATATAGCTTATGGTCTGTAATATTTTGCTTTTAAAATCCTTTGAAGATGGCCATCTTTGTTTATATATTAATTTACCTTCCTTGTTTATTATGGTTAAGACAATTTATTAACTATATAATACACAGGGATACTTTGTGTTCACATTTTGTGAACATCTCATAATCTAATGTCTCATATCACGACTAACCATTCAAAGGACTGTTATGCTGTCGATTTTAACATGGAAGGTACTTCATGTCTAGTATTTGGCCATGCCACGCCCTGGTCAGTCCCATAAATCTCTGGAGAGCTACTACTGCAAATGATGATATATGCATATGTAATAATAAACACCAAATTTGTTATACAGTTGTAATTCATGGATGACCCTGGGTCTTCAGGGTTTTGACCAGGAGTGACTTGTTGCAGACAATTTAGTAAGTAACAAAAGATCTTTGGAGCACTGGGACTTCAGTGTCTTCTAATTACTCCTCGACATAGAAGACTGTCTTTTGCTCAAAGCTGATGTCTTTCATTTTTTTTTTTTTTTAATCAACGGACAAATGCTATCCATTATATGCTTTCTGCAAATGTATTTTAAGAGCCTAAGTCCAAAGAATGTTTGAAGCCCGTGGTATAAAATGATGAACACATCAGCCTTGGTTCCAACTTCGTGACCTGATAGCTTTTACCTCAGACTTGACCATACTTTCACAAACTTTTACAAAATCATATTTACCTGTGCCACTATTCAGTAAGTATTTTTTCTTACATTGAGGAACTTTTTTCTTAAATAAAGTTTTAAAAGAAGCTCTAGGAAATGTCCATGGAAGCACAATATAATATTTATATATGTAATATTTATTGAAGTGGATTATCAATTATTAAGATAAAGAACATGCCTTTTTTATGTACTAACCAAAATCATATTAAGAACCACTAGTTATTGGGGCCCCTGGTTGGCTCAGTCATTTGAGCCTTTGACTCTTGATTTTGCCTTGGGTCATGATCCTCAGGGTCCTTGAGATAGAGCCCTGCGTCAGTCTCCACACTCATCATGGAGCCTGCTTGGGATTCTCTCTCTCCCTCTCCTTTTGTCCCTCACCCCCCACACACTTGTATTCTCTTTCTCTCTTTCTCTGTGTTTCTCTCAAATAAATACAAAATCTTAAAAAAGGGGGAAAAAAGAACCACTATTTACTACACTTTTGGAAACAGTGACCAGAGCAAGGATTCTGAACAGGGCAGCCTGGAAGGAGCTGGCAGTCATCCTCTCTTTGGGAGTTGGGGGTGAGGCGAGGAGACAAGTGCTTTGGTCAAACTGTCATCCTCATCCTGTCCCTAGGAAGTCACTATTGATGGGTAAAAAGTTGTTAGAAAAAACTAGCCGTGGAAGGGGAGCATTCATAATAAATAGTAAATGTTTTGTGTATTTTGTACATTTTATTATGCATTTAACGTTATACATATACCTTCAGTGTAAGAGTTTTTTACGAAGGACTAATAATACAGATGAACTTTGTAATTCATAGCAGTCCTAAAATGCATGTGTACTTAAATGCGTATTGTATGCAGAAGCGTTTTTTTAATCAAAGATCAAATCATTTGAAATTTTATATTCAGTGGCATTAACATGGGATGTTGAAAGGAAACCATAATAAGATTTATTTTGTGGCCTTAACTGATTTTCAGTCTCATTAAGAGATAAAACTTAAACACATCCTTCAAGCCCTAAAGCTTAAACTGCAAAACGAGTGAGTCTGACAGATGTGCCTCAGGAGTTGAGATGGTATGAGATCATTGTGTGCTATAGGTCTAGGGGCTTTGTGCATGAAGTCAGACTCTGGCCAGCCCTTTGAAGCCTTGAGTCAACAGCATATTCCAATTGGAGTGCATCAAAGCGATACCACCAAAAATGTTTGGTAATGTGTGTGCTAGAAAAAACAAATCCTTAATCAGCTTTTTTGGATTTGAAGATCTAGTCTTGTTTGCATTTCTTCCATGCTGTAGACTCATTGCTCTGGTTACCCAGAAATTGACACCTGTGGCATACTGTTTTACATATGGGTTTATTGATGTGTGTCTGTTTATGTGTCTGTGCATGTACAAATAAATTTCAGTATATTATTATATTTAATATAAGCACGGTAAATGTGACTATTGTGTTAAAGTAATCCAGTTATAACCAGAGTGGACAAAACTATTACATTTAATCTGCAATGATAAATTAAGAGTTTAAGTCATCTTAGATTATGAGTGGTTTTCTTAAATGGTTTATTTTTGTAATCTCAGGTTAGTTTACTTTGTTATTTATTCTTTAACTTATTAGCTTTTTTTCTTTTTAAAAGTGCCACTGAATTATTGAGAACTAAAAAGATGTAGACCTACTAGAAAAATTATTAGAGAAATAACCTTCAGAGTTACCTAATAGACAATAGTATAAAATTATAAGTGTGAAATCAGTATATCCTGATTTCACAGGATAAAGATAAAGTGTCAACTTTATCTTTCTATGTACAACATATGATCAGGATTTCAGTATTTATTTACAATCGGTTTTTATTTAAGCTCCTGTCTAAAATACATAGGCAGTATATTCTAAGCAGCATATTTCCTTAAAATGATTTTCCTGGAGCCTGTCTTAATTCATTTTCATTTGAATTTATTATTGTAAACACAGGTTGTATTAGTCCATAAGCAAAAACATTAATATGTCAATACTGAGCAAAGATGATTGAAAGCTTTAAAAATAGCTGAAGGTCTATTCAAAATAGCTGAAGGCTGAGTTCTCTTATCCATGGCCCATTTCAAAAGTAATTATCTTCATTCGTTTTATTTTTTTCTTTTTTATTACACCTGCATCATTCCTTTGCTTGGTCAAATTTGTAAATCAAAAACTCAGAATGACACATTAACTTTTTGGTTATACTCACTGGGTCCCTGTGATTGCTTGTTTCTTGTGTTGATTTCCTGTCTTTGCCAAGAAAATAGTTTAAAATCGAATCCTTTTTAAACATGTTCACTTATAAATTACCTGGATTTGTTCCAGTTCCTTCCATTTGTCTCCTTTTTCTTAGTGCTAATATTTGCAAGGAATTTCTGACGCCTCTTCCCACCATAAGCTGATTAAAAACCCCTAAGCTGGCATCTACTTAAGAAAAGTTGCAGCTGCCTACAAACTGAGCAGTTAATAGGAAGGATGGTGGCCTTTTTCTTTCCACATTGGTGTTCTTTGCACCATACATTATACACTAAAAAAAGCGCCTGCTTTGGAACAATCATTCTGTTTACCTAAAGGATTTTCCCTCCACATTTACTCTTAGTGTTTTCAATCACTCAGCAGTCAGTGTTCTCTGGTATCTTTTCGCCATTACTTTTTCCTTTGTACGGTTTCTCTAATGAAATCTCCCAGCAGTTTTACAAAGCACAGCTTTTATGTCATATAATGATAGCAAGGTATAATATACAGATAAATCGCAGTAAAATTGGGTTAAACTTTGGAATAATGTGCGAACGTGTACTGATGAGGAGTTACTTAGTTACCTTTAGGAAATGGCTCTGTACTGAAAGGATTTCTTAATCCGCGTGGCATTTATGTATCAACTGCATGGTGACTGAGCATTCTTTCGAAGCACCCATTCCATACATCATTTAGAAAATAAGTTTGGATTAATAAACCTTGTGGAAACAACTTTGCAGTATCAGCTTATTTATAGATGAAGAGGATAAAAGATATTTAAATGCAACAAGGATAACAACTTTGGGAAGATTATAGAAAAGAGTTAATTTCACAGAAATGGCATACTCAAAAGGAAACTTTCTTAGAAGTTGAGGACAATAATATGGGCTCATCTTTTCATTCAGGATTTAAGACAAAACATTTTCTTAAGTTCACGTCAGCCTTGTGGTTTTATAACACTATGAAATATTGTCTGTCTTGAAACACTTCAAACTTTAGTTCTGAGATTCCCTTGGGTAAGATAAATGGATAGAAGGAAGGGGAGGAAAAAGAAAATCCTATTATGGTAAAAGAAGAGGAAAAAATACTTATTAATGTCTCATTAATGTGTAGAAAGAGGTGAAGGAAAAAAGAAATAGGAAGAGGCATGAAATGGGGAAGTAAGTCAATCAGTGTTGTTCAGTAGACTTTCCTAATTTATTACAGGCTCCTGGCTAGGATTCCAGTCCCTTGCTGACCTCCTAATGGACGACAGGATTATAAAATCATACAACAGTTAAGACAAAGAGTCTGACTGTTGTATAGTTACACTTAAGACATAGCATTAGATCAATAATGAATGTATTAATTCGATAAATGTAAATCACACACATCCTTTTGGCAACATACTATCCGAGTTGTTGGGAATGAAACTATACATATAAGACTTTTGGGTCCAAGAAACTTATCTTCTGGAAGGGAGAGAAGGACAAATAAAGCAAACACATGTTAGGTAAGATAATTTCAGAGAGTTTTAAGTACCAAGGAGAAACATAAAGTGATGTGATGAAGAGTCTATGGGAATATAATGAAAAAAAAAATCCTATTTGCAACTCGAAAATCTCTACTTTTAATTCATCTTAAAAAAAAAAAAAAAAAGAAAGGAAAGATGTGGAAGATCTTTGTGCAGATAATTAAAATTCTACTGCCACAGAAGCTAAGGAGCTCCTAAAACCTGTGGCTTAAACACACATACTAAAATATTTTATTCTTGACTAAAGAGTAAACTTTGAGTAAATAATTTTATTTAATTATAACTTCACCCTTCTCTAGGACTTTTATGATATTGGACTTATTATACTGTACTCTACTTTTATACTATACTTTTTCTAGAGAGAGGGTACATGAAAAAATAAGGAGATCGCAGTTAATGACTGTCTTTTCTCTCCCACTCACACCCTTCAAGAGCAAATAGAGACATAATGATGATTCCTCTGTATTGCATGACCCTCAATCCAATGACTATTTAAAAGGTATCACTTGTATTACTGCTTTTCAACCTGGCTTTTTTGTTGTTTAAAAAAAAAAAAAAAGGTAAAGGGAAATTTCTAATGTTTTCTTAAGTATCTTCTGAAAATGAATCACTATTTATCCAGTCACGAAAGAACTTGGACCAAATGATAAATGTTATGTTGCCTGATCCACCTACATGGCTCAGAAAAACCACCGCCTATTGAAAAACATGTGAACTCCTGCTACTACTCATCAGGGGTACTGCTGATGATAGCATTGAAAGAAAACAGCTTTGGGTGCCTGGATGGCTCAGTGGGTTAAGTGTCTGCTTTTGGCAGGTCATGATCCCAGGGTCCTGGGATCGAGTCCCTCATCAGACTCCTTGGTCAGCAGGGAGCCTGTTTTCTCCCTCTGCCTGCCCCCTGCATGTGTGCTCACTCTCTCTCTCTTCTCTTGTCAAGTAAGTAAATAATATCCTTTAAAAAAAAAAGAGAGAGAGAAGAAAACAGTTTTGTCATTAGAACATCTTCTCCAGTGGGGCCCACATTTGTTATTTTGTTGTTGGTGTCTTTTGTTAATGTTCATTGTATCTTGGTCCAGTTAGAGGTTTTCTCCCTGGTAGAGTGGGGATGATGAAGGCTTTCACACAGCATTGCTGTGAGATAGTTCACGAGAGTGCCTAACAGTTTCTAGCCCACTATTAGTGCTCTAAAATTAGCAACTGCTCTTATCATTTACACTTAAAAACTGTTATAGTAAATAAATTCTTCTTGTCGAAATGTAGAAGTACAAGGAAATTATCTGCTGTATTCTTTTATGTATACGTTTCTTGATAACAGATCTCTAAAATTTCCTTAGGACAGATAATACATTTTTTAGTGAATGTAAAGAATTCCTCCTTTGTTTTTAAATTACATATTTTAGATACATTCTTCCAGAAAATATTTTAAATATTTTTATACAGTTGTATTGGAAATCTGTGAAATACTGTCATTTTTATGTAAAAAACATACAGTACCTACACAGTATACCTATATCTACATTTTTTTCCAGCTTACTCCAAAACTCTAGTTAGTCCCTCAGAATGCATTTCTTTTTTAATTGCTTGATTGCTAAATCAGTTATTCTTTTACACTGATAATATTTTACCAAAATGGCATTGTTAGCCCGCCTGATTCTGGAATGAAGAACTCATTGTTTGTTTTGCTTTATAATGGACAAGTTATTTTTGGAGAAAGTGTTCTTAGCCTTGATTTCCTAGATAAAAGGGTTCAGACATAGTTTTTAGGGACTGGACAAATACTCTGAAATTGTATGCTATCGTGTGAAAACTATGAGAGTAAGTCTTTAGATATATAATTTTCTGGTTTGAGCACCCATATCTTTCATCAGATTCTCAAAACTTTCTCAAGTCATTGGTTTAAAAGGATAGAAAAAAAAATAGTTCTTGTTTTTAAATACTTGGTACAGAAGTTTAACATACTTGAGGAATTCTGAAGCCTAGTTTTATAACTGGAGCAATTATAAAGGAACAGAGGATTATAGACATTATTTAGCAAATCATGTCAAGGTTTGTTTTTGTCTCAAAAACTTCCTATATTATTATATTCTTCTGTTCAGATCATCCTACTGGCATGATTTTTTACCATAATGGGGCTACTGTTTTCTTCCACCATACCATAATACTTACATTCAATTCTAAATATTATTACCCTTGATACCTGTCATCTGGCCCAGAAAAATTAAAGCATAAGGCTAACTAAAACAAATTTTGATCCTGGAATTGTGGTAAGGAAGGGAGTCGTGAAAAGAAAAAATATCACATTTTTTGTTGCTTAGCATATATGTGTGTTTCCAAGTCTGGCCAAGAGAATGGGGATGTTATTTTTTAAACAGATACATAACTTTGATTTCAGAAAGCAGTAATCATTTTTTCCTTGAATATGATGCTCTTTAGGAGAAATCTCGTGGTTGTTGGAAGTTTTATTTTAGAGATCATGGCAAAACAATTCCAAATACGAATTTAACATAACTTTATTCCACGGAAACCTGTCTGATGACCTGGCAACAGCTGCTGGTGTCTGTTCAGAAATGTGAAGGAGTTTAGTCAATTCTTTTTAAGCCAACGATCTTCAGAAAATAATGATAGGCTGGTAATTGAGCCCTATTGCATCCTTTTTATCCATGAAATTTTCTTTTTAAGTACATTTGTAGGTGAACCATGGGCTTTATTCCGAGGCAGTTCACCCAGTCAACAAATATTTATTGTCTCTGATGTTTAAGTCACTGTGTTATACTTTGAGGGATGCAATAGTCCAGTAAAAAACAGTGGAAACCAAACAAAACAGAAATGTCGGCAAAACCCATGGTCTTTTAGAGTTCAATTAAATTACACACAGAAACTTTAAAAACTAATCGAGGAAGTGAATATACATGCAAGACTTGCACTCATTGTGAAGGATAAGCAGTTTTTATTTTTTAGTACATTTTCATTTTCCATAAACACTAATTATTAAACACATTTTATTTTTTTAAGATTTTAAATGTGTTTGTCAGAGAGAGAGCACAAGCAGAGGGAGTGGCAGGCAGAAGGAGAAGCAGACTCTCCACTAAGTGAGGAGCCCAATGTAGGACTGGATCCCAGAACTCTGGGATCATGATCTGAGCCAAAGGCAGGTGCTTAACCAACTGAGCCACCGAGGTGTCCCTAAACATATTTTAAAAGATCTCTTATCTTTTGTGTGTTAGTGTGGAATTTATCATTTTAAAGGACCACCAAATTCTGGAAGAAAGTTTACAATTGGGAGTAGAATTAATATCACCCTATTGTTCTGACCCAAGGAATGGAGCCAGAATCCAGCAAATCAGTAATAATTGGTCAAAATGTCTCCTGCTTCATTGCTAATACTAGAAATGCATCTCAAGCTATTACAAAAGCAGTTCAACAGAAAAGGTTTTAGGATTGCTCTTTTTGTTTTAACCTACCTTGAAATAAAGTACTATTAGTGTAATAATATTACCAAATTTATGAAAACAAAGAAGAAGGTCTGTTCAGTGGGTTAAGTTGAATGAGGATGCTAATAGGAAAACATATACTAAAGAATTAATCACACAAATGTCCAGGTTAAAAGATTTTCTGGAGTCTTGTGGTAGAATGGAAAGAGACTAAGATTTAGGCTCAAAAGCTCTGGATTGAAGGTTAATGTGATTTTTTCATTAGGTAGGCATATGTTCATGTTTTCTGGGGACCATCATGGTTTCTGTCTGTTGTCCCGACACAATGAATACCATCATCTTTTATTCTTAAAAATGTTTTGGTTTGGTCAAGAAATTATATGGTCAACTTATAATGTGCCAACCAACACTATTTTCACGGTAATAAAGTTTGCATAATATATTTGGTTTTTAAGGTTGTGTGACAGCCAAAAAAAATGTAAAAGAAAGTGTTTTATAATCTGAAAATCATTATAAAAACTATAAAGAGGTGCAGAAATATTACTTTATTCATTTGGGCAGAGTGATTACAGTGGCTGTACAAAAGTGAGTTTTATTTTAATAAGCCATTCTTAAACAAATTGGTGTTATTTTTGTGGGAGTAGTTGTATGATACCCTATTTTCCCCAAGTGCCTCATGTTGAAGTAAAATCACGAATCTTGACTACCAGGAGTATTGAAACCTAGACTTTACTTGTGATAAGAATTAGGTATATATTCCATTTAATTAAAATTTCATTAGGTTTACTGAACTAAGTGAGAAAAATGAAACCAATTATTTTGTGTTATCACTAATATTCAATTCAGTTTTGAATGTTCTTCCATTCTGTTTCTTTATCATCCTCAGGATGTGCCTATGTGTCCTCTAGTATCTTTGGAAAATGTTATTAATTTTACTGTTTTTATGAGACATTATTTGTAATCACAAATTTTAGTGTTTCTCCCTTTGATACTAAGTGCACAATTTCTTAAAGAAAAAAATATTTTGTGAAACCCTTCTCCCAAACCCCATTTTATTTCTCTGTAAAATGGCTCTAACTTTGCCTTTGAATTTCTGCCTGTGAAGCTGTTAGAGGTCTTGTACTAATTTGAAACAAAATAACACACAAGTAGTTTTTATCAAGACCAAGTGAGTTTTCAACAACTTCAAGGTCTCCTTTATCAGTAGGAGGAAGAAACTCATTCTCCCTAAATCTGAGAAGCCCATTAACCGAACATCAGGAGGACTGCAGAAACTTGGCAAGCCAAGAGTCAGCTCACCATATGGAACTTTAAAAAATAGAGTTTCTGGGACAAGATTTTTGGGGCCAATCATTAGTTCTTCACAGGGTTGTTAAAAACATTAAATAGATAATGTGTATGAAAGCATCTGGCTAGGAACTTGCAAACTACTGTTGAGTTGTAGTCAGTAGATAATTGTTGAGTAAATGAGCAAGCTCTGGGAAGAATGAAGAGTCAAGGGAATTTATCCTACAAAATAATGCTCTTTCTTTTATTTTTTTCTATGCCAGCCAAGACCCTCTCCCTTAAAGATTGGTACAAATGACCATGAATAAAAGTTCATTTGACTGACTCACATAATAATTTTTACAAGCTTTATGTGTCTTTTCAATCATTCAAATTTTTTTACTTCCAAAATCTGAAATTGAAGATTCTGAACCACCTAGATTAGGATGCGAGGTCACCAAAAGACTCAATTTTACTATCTCCATCTACTGGCAGGGAGGAACTATACCCAAGCATCTGGACTGGCATAGAAAAGAGGAGAAAGAACATTTAAAAGGTAAGCAAAACATATATTTTTATTTACTCTGAATTTTTAAGCTTTTCTTATTGTGCACTCTAACATACTCTGACATAATTAAGGTTGATGTAGTGAACCATATTAAAAAGGAGGATTTGTTTAGGTGGTATAATATTCTTATCTGATTTTACAACATGAACTAGTGCAAATTTTAATGCCTTTCTTTCATACTGGGAGTTTTTCTGTCTTTGTACTTGTAAATTTTACCTGGTCGTCCCAATGCTCCTGTGTTGTTACCGTATTCCTAATGATCTTCAGACTGTAGTGTGCTTATTGAAATGTCTCTATTCTCCTTTCTGTACTCTCTGAAATGTTAAAGGATAATGTCCCTGGCATTTTATTTTCACTGTTGTGATATAGAGTAGAAGTGTATCTCTCAAAGTGTAATGGATGATTCTGGTGTTTCTTAGACATTTTCCCCCCATCCTTTATTAATAAGTATTTTCTTCTGGCAGAAAGTACTTAATGAAATATTTCTTATTAATGAATAAAAGTTTTAATATATATTTATATCAGGTTCCTCTTATGTTTTGCTGCTATATTGCTTCCTCATCAGAAATCTTTTGTTTTGGTTGACTTGCTTTTTTTTTTTTTTTTTTGGTTGACTTTCAACAAAAATATAACATTGCAACTGAATTTTGAAGTATGATAACTGCTCTAAAATAGTTGCTAGTTTGTATAATTGTGCAGAAATAGATGTGTATAAATTTAAATCATGTATTTAAAGGATTAGTCTAGTTTTTAAGGTTTGTGTCATGCACATCCTTCTTAAAAAGCCTCTCTCAACTTGAGAATAAGACTGAGTGCCATTTGTCAAGATAATTAGTTCTGTTAAACTTGCTGTGGTTAAATTAATTTTTTTTCTGTTCTTTTTCTCCTGCTCTCCTCGACCCCTGGGCATTTATTTCCATATCTTTGTTCCATTTGGGGGGACAGTGTTCCATTTCTCTCAGAAGAAGAATGGATGGATTTATAGGGAATATGGAGGAGGGGGAGAATTTTCAACATCAAAATTGGGTTTCGTGAACAAGAATTGTCAAGGAAATGCTGTGTTCAAACAGGTCTGTTTACTTGTTGGGAGGTCATGAATGCAGCCAGTCCATTTGCTGGCTGTGGGATTACACTCATATAAATAGTGCAAATACCATAAAGAAGAACTCTCAAATCTTCTTGTGGCATCTGACAGTGTCCAATCTGACAGAAATATCCTCAAAGCCTTCATTGAGATCAGAAGATAGGCAAGTGGGTATTTTTGAATATGGTTGAAGAAACTAGAGATAATGATGTGTTGAAAAATAATCATTCCTCACAAATGAAACTTCTGCTAGACTCCTTAAAGTCAGTTCAGTTCCTATTTTGAATAAAAGTGTGTCTCTTGAATCTGTTCTAATCTAGGTTCATCTTCTCTTCTTAGAACTTTTCCCTCAGATCTTTGGTTTAATTTTGAAACTACTGTCATAGCTAGCTGTTGCTAAAGAGTACTGTTAATGGACATATTCAAGCCAATTACAAATATCTTTGCTTTGAGAAGTAAAATTTAGACCACCTATTTTCCCACCAAAATGATGTGTTTTATTATTAACTATGGCTTTCATTTCTTTTAAAATCTCATGTTTATATCTTATTTATATTTTAACATGACTTCAAGATTGACAAGAGTTGTTGAGGTAGTATGGCGTGAGGCAGTGGTGTTTTCCAGCAGGGCAGAAAGATTAGAACATTCATGAGCACAGTTTGGTTAATTAGCCTTCGAAGGGGCAGTCATGTCCCAGTATAAATGCTCCATTTATTCTTTTTTTTTTTAAAAAAAAGATTTTATTTTATTTATTTAACAGAGAGAGAGATAGAATCACAAGTAGGCAGAGCAGCAGGTAGACAGAGAGGGAGAAGCAGGCTCCCCGCCGAGCAAAGAGCCCGACGCGGGGCTCGATCCAAGGACCCCGAGATCATGACCTGAGCCGAAGGCAGAGAGGCTCAACCCACTGAGCCATCCAGGCGCCCCTCCATTTATTCTTGATGTTATTATGTGGAATTACTGCCAAAACCAAAGATCTTGCTATAAAAATAATTTATAAATCTCAAATATTGTTTATGGAAATGCAAACAATATCACTTATTAGCAGCATTTAATAACATTTAGAACATAAGATAGGAGGACATGATTTGTAAAGAAGTGATTGAATTCATTATTTTTCTGTCTTTTGTGTTATTCATAAGAGAATCATAGGCTTATTGCTATACATTATATGCATTCACCTGTGAACATGAAACGCTAATGTTAGTGGGAAGTGGTAGCCTCATTTTTCAGCATAAATGATCACTGGATATATGAAGACTGAAATAAATTTATTCCTACTTTATTAATAGTTTCTTAGGAATCATTTGTCTTGCTTAATTGAAAGCTTAACCTAAAAGAGAATTCTAAAGATATTTTAAATATTCAATAAAGGCATAAACTAATGGCCTTACTTGCATGTTTTCTGTGAAAAAGTAAGTTTGTATTGATTACCTTTTCATTATTTTTTTCACTGATGAATTTTAAACATCTTTCCATCAGAATGTCAGTAGTATCTAACCATTGTGTGTTCACAAGGAAATAGGTAGCTACTTCCATATTTGAGATTGCTGGTAAACTCCAGTCTGAATGTCGCAAGTTATATGCCCAGTGCAGACAGAAAACTGACAGATGTTGAGTCTTCAAAACAGATGAGGTTTTTTAGTGAACATATTTTCTCTTAAGTAAGCTTGTTTATTTGTCATGTATTATGAATTTGTGCTTAAATCACACTAGCCAGTTTTTGTCATGATAATATTGTTTCATATAAATGTATTCAGCTTAAAATATTTCAGAATTTCTCATATTTTATATAAACTTTCTACATTGAATAATAGTTTTATTTCAATGAGAGAGTTGATTAAGTATTGAAAAATGAAATAAATACTGAATCTTTAAAGGGAATGCTTATTTTGTAATGTAAATTGCTCCTAACTTATTTCTGTTCTACATTCTGTTTGGCCTTTTTGGGATATCTAAAATAGTGCGCAGTTTAACATAGGATAAAAAACCACACCATTGCCTAAACATGGCTCACTATAGTGGGGTGTGCATACAGTTGTATTCATTATTAATTGGTATGTAATAAAAGCTTTACAGAGACTCTGTGTTTATATATACTTGGCTTTTTGTCCCATGACATAATAGGTAAGAAGATAATTGCCAGTTTATCTTTCATAATTGAGCCTTCATTTGAAAATGTTGTATCCCATTGTGTAAAATCAAAATAAGTTATTTTTACCCTCACCTTAAGGCTAAAATACCATGCTGTCAAATCTTTACCATGCTATATCTCTTACCTCAATACCAGGAGAATTTTATAGACCTTATTGGCTGTGTTCTTTATGATGTTAAATCAGGTATTTTAGAGCATGAAAAGGGAACACTGATAATAATCACACCAGGATCACAGGACTAAATGAAGGCCATCGCAGGCAATCTCAGACATGTTCACTACATAATGACTTTGGTTGCAAATTTTATACACACACACACACACACACGTATATGTACACGTGTGTGTGTGTGTGTGTGTATATATATATATATCTTACTGGCTTAAGTAATAAAAGTGATTTATTTAGTCATGGACCTGAGAAGCCCAGACATGGGATGAATTTATTGTGTAGTTTAATCTGGGATCTAGCTCCATTTTCTGCACTGTCATTTATCTGCCTACTTCTGTGCATTGACTTTTTCATCAGACTGGATTTTGTTACAAGCTTAATGGCTACAGTAGTTCCGGATCTCACTTCTTCACCCAAAATGATCTCATTCTTAACTGTTGAAGAAAAGGCATTGGATTCGCTCTGATTAGCCCATTAAAATCATACACGTGTGAGGGAAATGGGCTTAAATTGGTTTTCCAGGCATACTTCTGGGTAAGGTCAATCCAGCCCTTCTTTTCCAGTGGCTGCTTCATAGTAATGATGGGGATGTTGGGGATATGCTCACCATATTAACTTTTTCTCATTGCATGTGGAAGATATGCTATGAACTTCCTGAACAAAGACCCCCATTTCTTAAAATCACCTGTAGTTACTATCACGGCTAATGGATGAATTCTTGTGCTTCTGAGTAAATGCAAAATAATTTAAACCTTTTTTTGAAGATAATGTCAGTCAAGGAAATGGCAAAATTTCTACAAACTTCCTAATGAGCCTGTAGAATGAAATCAGAAATTTGAAATCCCTGCCTAAACATCGCTGTTTGTTGCTCAATTAATTTGATCTTTGTAAATTTAGAATCTTTGTACACATGACCAATTTTGCATTATCTTATATAGCAATCTCCTATTCACTGACATCAGGAAAACTTGATACCTGATAATAAATTTTCTCTCATTGTATTTTAATTAGACAGCATATTTTGGACAAAGTTTCTGCTTCACATACATACTGATTTAGTTATTAAGGTGATTAATATATACAGTTATCATTTCATGTAAACTTTAAAACAGCTTGTGATTATCATTAGTTTATAAAAAGCAAAGTCTGATATCAAATGTCTTGCCTAAAATAACAGCTTTTATCATCAGCTTATTCATATTTCAGAGTTAAGATAAAATAATGACTATAATTATGGAATTCTTGGAGTGTGGTAAAATTATAGGACATGGTTTACTTTCTTGAAATAAGCAAGCAAAATAAGGAAATGACAAATCTCAGTAACAAGTACTTTGTCACCTATCACCTTCAGCTGAAATATACGTATAGGTTATAATAGATTTGAGTAAGATATCAGAAATGAATTAAGGGGCCTTAATTAGAAAGTGTATAAATTGTAAAATCTTCTTATCTTTATCATGTGCGGTCAGTAGGATCTTAGGAATGGAGAATGAAACATTGACATAATATGTAAATTTGTCTTCCGACATGTTCTGGCCATGGGATATTGTTTTTTTTTTTTTTTTTTTTTTTTTTTTTAAATACACACTATCAATGTGTATGAATTAGTGCCATGGGCAAGGCACAGAGCTAGACCAGTGGTTAGCTTCTGGACTTAAGTAAAATGCCTTTACAGTTTAGGAATGAATAATGTGGTAAAGGTAAGGAAAGTAAACCCATACATTATCATTAAAACATGCAGTCCTAAGGGAATGTAGAATGGGAATCAAAGATGGAATTCTTTTATTTATTTATTTAAATTCAATTTAATTAACATATAGTGTGATATTAGTTTCAGAGGTAGAATTTAGTGATGTGTCAGTTGCATATAATGCCCAGTGCTTATCCCATCAGTTGCCCTCCTTGATACTGATCACCCAGTTACCATCCCCCCCACCACCCCTCCAGCAGCCCTCAGTTTGTTTCCTAGAGTTAAGTCTCTTGTGGTTTGTCTCCCTCTCTGTTTTTGTCAGATACGGAATTCTAAAAGAAGAGACATCTGAAGTAGGTTTTGGCAGCTGAACATTAGTTACTGTATACCTAGTTTAGGAATGAATATATTAACGTACAGTCTTGGAAGTTGTCACATTAAGAGGAAAAGGCTTTGTTTTGTTTGTGATACCGCAAGCACCTGGAACAGAGCAGGAAACATAATAGGTTTCCAATATATAAGTTTTGACTATTCATTACCTTGAGGAATAAAGTGATCATCTTCTGGGATAAATTCAAGAAACTCAGTTGAGCATATCTCAAATAATTATATTTGCTTTATGTTTACCTAATATTAACAATCCCTTATTTTCTTTTCCTAAGTGAAAATGTTTTATAATTCATAAACAGTTTGAGGTAGACAATGCTATTGTCTTTAATTTGCTATTGTCTTAAATGTATGGGAAAGAGAAGATTGAGCCTATCTAGGATATTATTGTATTTTAGTACAATATAGTATAGTATTGTACTTTGGGATGAATAGTCAGAATTTTAAATATTAAACATGAACATGGGGTACTTCTTATATAGATTGGTTTGTGTTATACAGCTCAAGTCCGTCTTCTTTCTACAGCTTCAAGTAGGATTAGGGTGAGATTATTCTGTATTTTCTAGGCAAAAAGGTGCCAGTTCATGGAGTCAATAAAACCATGGGCATGTGTGCGTGTGGGGGAGTATCATATGATTTTGACTATCATTAAAATTGAAAGTTGTTAATTGAGAGCTAATGAGAGCAAAAGCAAAGATAACTATAAACAGACTAACAAAAATAATATAAACAAGGATTATTATAGGCAGAAAGAAGAAAGAATGAGACCAATGAATGTATGTATCAAGTAAGAATTTGGAAAATAAATTTTTCAAAAACATAATTTCAAAACAATGCATATTTGGAAGTAAACACATCAGAAATTGCACAGGATATCTGCGAGGTCTACCAGTTTATAGGTGACATGTTGCTGCAGTCTTGCCCATGTGAAACAGGAACCAGAGTTCTTTAAAACTCTAAAACTAACCAATTTTGGAGACATTTCTTTTTTATCTAATTCTTATTCCAGGGGTGCCTGGGTGGGTCAGTCAGTTAAGCATCTAAATCTTGATCTCAGCTCAGGTCTTGATCTCAGTGTCACTGTTCAAGCTTCACTTTGGTCTCTATGCTTGGTGTAGAGCCCAATTTAAAAAGAAGAAGAAGAATACCTAGAAAGTAGAATGATTTTCATTTAAAATGTTGTATATAATTCTTAATCCTACAGCTCTTTTGTGCAATAGTCAATCTAAAACATTAGTATGGAGAAAGGATAATGGATTTATTTTTTTTTTATGAGTGACATCTAGAAACCTCTTTTGTAGTGTTCTCTTTATTAATAATACATTTTTAAGCATTATAATTTTTATTTATTTTTTATTTTTATTTTTAAGTAGTCTCTACACCCAATGGGTGGCTTGAACCTATAACCCCAAGATCAAGAGTTGTATGCTCTACTGACTGAGTCAGCTAGGAGCCCCTCAAGGACTATAATTTTTATTGCTTGTTATTTCTCTTATTCCTACCCTCTTTCAGTCATAGTAAATGTATCTTTAAAGGGATTAATACTATGATATACATAGCAAATATTGTGAAATTGCTTTGACTTAATGCTAAACTAATTGAATAATATACATATGATTCAATATAATTGCATTATATGTATACATGTATACATGTGTAGTCAATAATCTTATAGTATTTACATCATTATTTTTACTAAAGTATAATTGATATATAATATCATATTAGTTCCAGGTATACAACATTATGATTTGATACCTATATACATTGCAAAATGATCACCACCATAAGTCTAGTTAACATCTGTCATCATACATAGTTGAAATTTTTGTATGTGTGCAACAGAAACTTATTAGATCTACTACTATTTAAGCAAATTTCAAATATGCAGTATTTGTATTATTTGTATTATTAACCGTAGTCATTATGTTGTATATTATATTACATTACATCCTCGTGGTTTATTTTGTACCTGGAAATTTGTGCCTTTTGACCCCCTTCACCAATTTCACCCACCCTCCACTCCCCCACTCTGGCATTCACCAATCTGTTCTCTGAATCTATGAGCTGGTTTTTTTTTTAAAGATTCCACATGTGAGGTCATACAGTGTATGTCTTTCTCTGTATGACTTATTTTAGTATAATGCCCTCAAGGTCCAACCATGTTGTTGCAAATGGCATTTTTCCTTTTTTATGGCTGAGTATTTATTCCATTATACATATAAAGTACATTTCCTTTGTCCCTTCACCCATTTGTGGACACTTAGGTTGTTTCCATGTCTTGGCTGTTGTAAATAATGCTCCTGTGGACAGGAACGGTACAGCTATCTTTCCAAGTTAATGTTTTTGTTAGTATCTATATTATTAATCTCCCTCCCCCCCCCCTTTTTTCCCTATTTTTGGTTCATTTTAATTTTCAGTACTTCTTCCTTAAGAGGGTCTGGGCAAGATAATGTAAAAAGAAATATAATTAAGTCCGTGTTTATATATATTTTCATTTCTCATGCTAAATTCACCATCTAAGATGAACCAAGATTTATTCTTCTGTAGAGTAGATAGCTAGGAGCATGTTGTAATATTTTTGTGATTTGACTACAAACATTTGTTTTATTTCCTTTCTATTTTTCTTTGAGTATACTGTCCACCAGACATAAGAAAAGTAAATATTCAATAAAATAGTTACAAAATATATACTTGTCTCTTCCTCAAAATACCAGTAAAGTTGTATTTTTAGAACTATGGTTTTTAAAACAACAAAACTATAAATGTAGACTCTGAATTTGGTAGAACTTAATGTTTGTTGCTTCTTTTTTTTCTGATTATAGGCCTAGTTGTTTGAGATTTACATAAAACTTTGACAATCATGTGTAAATCATATGTGTTTGGTGGCAAACCTCACTGGATTTAAAGACAAAATTTGGGGGCAGCAATTTAACTTAAAAGGAAATTTACAATTCCTTTACCACAAAGAAGGCCTAGATGATCAGTCTTTAAATTATGTTTAATTATAGTTTAATGGAATTGTGGATTATAAAGGGGAAAAAAAGATGTAAACAAAATTTAAGTATATACATTTTAGCAATGAGTTTTTTTGGCTGGTTGTAAAAATAGAATTCAAATCTTTTAATAGCTATGTAGTTTTGTAGTTGTATGAGAAAGTAAACAGTGCTATATTTGTAGAATGCTTGGATTATATAAGGCATTTTTTAGACAAAATGGGGCAAATGATAAATTTTAATAAATCTAATTGGAAAAATTGATTCATTAAAAAGTATTAGTTGTCAAAATGAGAAGGACTTTTGGGTGCCTAGGTGGCTCAGTCGTTAAGCGTCTGCCTTGGCTCAGGTCATGATTCCAGGGTCCTGGGATGGAGTCCCGCATCGGGCTCCCTGCTCAGTGAGAAGCCTGCTTCTCCCTCTCCCACTCTTCCCACTTGTGTTCTGTCTCTCACTGTCTCTCTCTGTGAATTAAATAAATAAAATCTTTTAAAAAAATGAGAAGGACTTTTGATACAAACTGCTGCTATAAACACCTTTGAAATATCAAGGTTATTGGAAGAAAATTTAGAAGGTGCGGAATATCTCAGTTTTAAAGGAAATCTCTGAAAACAGGTAATTAACTTAATATAACAGTAAATTTTCATCGTTTTTAAAAGAAAATTTGTCAGTATAGACAAGAATTCATCTAACTTGATAGATACTTCTTTGTTCTTTGGAGACCTAGTAGTGCTAAATTGTGTGCATAAAAGAAGTAGATTATTTCATATAAGTTAATATAACCAATAGCAGTATTAAATATTGGCATCCACTGAGAGAGAACGTGTTTCTGAATAGGTTACTTGTGGCTGAGGACAAATTCAGGCATTGAGAAAAATGGCAACATTAAATTACTGAATTTTAAAAATTCTGTAGACATTAACACATAATTACTAATGTGATGATATATCTCATAATGTGTACTGTGTATATTCAAAGGAACTTAAATTTGTCTTTACTCTGTCTTCTTTTTTTTTTTTTTTAAAGATTTTATTTATTTATTTGACAGACAGAGATCACAAGTAGGCAGAGAGGCAGGCAGAGAGAGAGGAGGAAGCAGGCTCCCGGTTGAGCAGAGCTGGATGCGGGGCTTGATCCCAGGACTCTGGGATCACGACCTGAGCCGAAGGCAGAGTCTTTAACCCACTGAGCCACCCAGGTGCCCCTACTCTTGTCTTCTTAATTATAAGTTAGACCATATAAAATAATACTTACCAGATTGTTGAAATAGACAAGGTTAAGTGAATGAAAAAGTTGCTTTAAGACTCATAACTGCAACTTATTAAAATTATTTTTTAACAGTTAAACAGGTTATTCTTTAACCCAAATAACCTTCTAACTAATACATGACCCTTGATATTCAGTCTTTTAAGTTCTAGAAGTTCCTTAGAGCAGCATTCTTTTTTTTAGATTTTATTTATTTGAGAGAAAAAGAGAGAGAGAGGTAGAGGAAGCACTATCAGGGAGAGGATCAGTCAGAGAGAGATGAACAGACCCCCACTGAGCATGGGGCCCCACAGGGGCTCGAGCTCATGCCAGAATCAAGAGTTGGAGGCTGGACCTAACTTAGCCACCCAGCGCCCCTGGAACAATATGCTTAAATTACATTGTATTAATGTGGAATAATGTGATGTGAGTAACAAACACTCAGTGAAAAGTTGCTGAGGTTGCTGCTAAAGAATGGGGGAAAATTCACTATTTGTATTTTTAAAAATAGAGTTATATGGGAGTTTCCTTTTATTTTAATATGACTTATCTTTTATTCATTCTTGGAGATTTGTATGTTAAGTCAGCTTTATTGTGATTTGGGGAATCCATGGGTGGTAGTTTGGCATTCCAGTAATTAAGAAGACTAATGGGTTATGCTCTTTTGAGTATAAATGCACAAAGGTTTTTATTCAATCATGTTAAAATAATCCTTTTTTTCTGCGTGAGTTCTGAAAAGAGTGGCACTTGGTTTATATCATATGAGGAATACCCAACACTTGTTTGAGTTAAAATATTGACGATTTAAAAAAAACATGTATTTTGAAGCCTGTCATTTTTTTAGATATCGGTGCTAAATGTATGTCTCTTGCTATATTTTTGCTTTAGGAGTACAAGATCCCCAGCATGAGAGAATCATTACTGTGTCTACTAATGGAAGTATTCACAGCCCAAGATTTCCTCATACTTACCCAAGAAATATGGTCTTGGTATGGAGACTGGTAGCAGCTGAGGAAAATGTATGGATACAACTTACATTTGATGAAAGATTTGGGCTTGAAGACCCAGAAGATGACATATGCAAGTAAGTTATCATACTTGAAATTCAAACAGAGTGTAACTGTTGTATAAAGTCTTTCGAGTTGCTTCATTTTAATGATGTGATTTTAAATGGCATCTTTTGTTCTGTTATGTTTTTCTGATGATCCAAGAAATTTGCAACCTTATTTAAGCTATGTTTCTTTTAAAATCAGAAGACACGTACTGTATGTATGCATTCATCAGTTTTATCTACTGATGAAAATAATTCAAGGTAATTTATGGCACAGAGTACATAGAGAATAAAATTATTTGAAATAAGGGATAGAGAAAGAAAAGCCAAATAAAGGAATGTAGTTGTGCCAGAAAACCTAAGTTATGATTAGCGCTAAAAATTTTACATTTAAGCTTCCTGATAGCCAAGTAAATAAAATAAACAATAAGTATTTAAAAGAAAAAGTAGTATTCATGGGTACATACTACCTAGACACACATATGGATGCGCGCACACACACACACACACACACACACACACATAGGATTAAAGGAATTTGGGTACTTCATCACAAAGAAGAAATGCAATTCTGAAAGCAGAATTAGTTTAGGCTAACATTATGGTGTGCCAGGTAGAAATCCATCATAATTCTTCCAGAAGCATTCATGAACCAAAGTCAGCTGGAGTATTTCACCCATGCAAAAGACCACCTACTGTATGTCATACAAATATTACTCTTTAAATCCTATGTGAATACACTTGTCAAGGTTGGGTGGTCTTATTGAAGACTTTTCACTTCAATGGCATTTGTATATCATGAAAATATTTTAGTTGAGCTTATTTGTGGGGTTGTTTTCTCTTTGATATACAAGTTAAAAGAGAATTTTCACTTTATGGTATATTACAGATAAATATTTCAATACAGATGAAATAAACTTTGTACTTGCTGTCATCACAGTTTGTATCTTTAACATTTGTATAATGACTTTTTTTCACATTTCTTCTTTCTGTGACTATGCATTTCATTTTTTTTCCCCTTACATTTGTGATCTTTGACTTTGAAAACTGGAAGCTATCCTAGCTGTCTTTAGAGACTCTGTTACTCAACCCTTCATTTTATAACACAGATGGACGCAACTGAACAAAAGAACAGAAGAGAGGCCATAGAACAGACCATATCATATGCAGAAGTCTGATTACAAATTAGCTGGCTTTGCACATCACTAGGGGAAAGTGTACATGATTCAGTACATGATGCTGGGAAAATCCTAATGAAAAACCTCACACCATAAACAAAAAATAATTACAGGTGAATCAAAGACTTAAATACGAAAAGCAAAATTTAATAGCCAAACAGTCTTAATAAAAACTGGGCAAAAGACATGAGGAGACATTTCACAGAAGAGGAAACATGAGAAGCCAGTGATAATATGAAAATTTCATTAGTAATCAGGATACGCAAATAAAAGTTAATATCAATGGGGTGCCTGGGTGGCTCAGTGGGTTAAAGTCTCTGCCTTTGGCTCAGGTCATGATCCGAGGGTCCTGGGATGGAGCCCCACATCAGACTCCCTGCTCAGCGGGGAGCCTGCTTCCTCCTCTCTCTCTTCTTTCCTCTCTGCCTACTTGTGATCTCTGTCTGTCAAATAAATAAATAAAATCTTTAAAAAAATTAATATCGAGGTACAATTTTACACTAACCATACCACCAGAAATTAAAAGAATGACAACCAAAAGGTTGCTAGCAATGTGGTACAACAGAAATTTTTGCATATTGTTGATAGAAGTGTAAATTGGTCACCTTTAAAATCAATTTAACTCTACCTAATAAAGTTGAAAAGAAAAATGTGTTAAGATAGCAATATGATTCTTAGATATAGACTCAAAAATTTTTTTTCTTGTACCTTTGGACAAGGAGAATAAGCCAAACATTGATCGAGTAGAACATACCAAAAAAAAGTTGACTCTTTATTCAATGGAATACTATGCATCATGGAAAACAAATGATCTAAGCTATCTGCACTGACATGAACTGACTTTAAAACATTATATTGTTCAGTTCACATACAGTATTATCCCACTGATCTAGATTTCAAAACAGGCAAAAAAAACCCCAAAACACAACAATTTACTGTTTATAGGGAAATGTGCATGTGGTGAAACAGGAGATGAGACTAAGAAAACTCAGGACAACAATTTGCAAAGGCAAGAAGAAGATGTAGTCAGGGAGGAACAAAGGGGAGGGAGTTCAGAAATATCGCAAGTGTCACCTTTCTTAGGTCGAGTCTAATGCTGAGTGAAGCTCAGTCACAAGTTAGGTGAGGCATGCTGGATGATCTTTTAATTTTTCTTATTTAACTACTAATACACATTACACACATACACACATAACTGCATATGCATACACACATACATATAATGCCTCTGTGTAACACAACCCACTAGATGGGCGGGTGTTCAGTGGCCCTCTTGGAATTGACCTGCAGAAGCAGGAACTAGGGCAAGAGGCACAAGGGCTGATGTCTCTAACCCAGGAGACTCCTGTCTCTGATCAACACGCACGAAACTGTGGTAGCTAATATGCTCATTTGAAAGGAGGGCAAAATCTTAAAGCCTTCATAAGTTTTAACAAGACAATGGAATATTGCTTATGAAAATGATACAGGAGGTGCAGAATAGTCTGGTGAAAAACTGTCTACATGCGTGTTAGGAAAAATGGGCTGTAGCCTTTGTTTAGGTATAAAATATGAATGAGATCTAGGGCCACTACTCCACTTCTCTGATTGTGTCCTTACCTATAAAACCAAAATAACACTGTCTTAATTACATAGCATCTACATAGAAGCTGTGGGATAGGGCGGTCTCACCTCATTTTCTTCTCCTTTTGGAGCATCCTTGCTATTTTTATTTTTTAGAAATAGGTTGTCAGATTCCTTGAAAACTCCTGTTGTGGTTTTTATTGTGATAGCACTGGAGATATATATATATATATATATATATATATATATATATATATATATATATATATATATTATTTTGAAGAGAACTGATATCTTAATAGAAATAAGTTTCATCTTGGAGAATTTTATGTTTCTCCATTTACTGGGGTCCTCTTTATTGACTATACATTTTTCAAATGTCCTTTTCAGAGATGTTATGCATAATTATTTAGATTTATTTCTACATGTTTATAGATTTGCTAAAATTCTTTCTTGAAAAGTACATTTCTAATTGTATATTGCTGGCATATAGAAATGTAATCAATTTTTAGTATTGATCTCCTATCTGGCAAACTTGCTATCAGCTCTTTTATTTATTTTCATAATTGTTCTGGGAATTATTTTGGATTTATGCAAAAAATCATATGATTTGGGAAAAGATTTCTTTCTTCTTTTCAGTTCCTTTACTCTTTCTTTTCCATCTCTTTTTAAGCAGTTGATTGTATTTGTAGGTATCCCTGTCTTCTTTCTGATTTTAGAGTTTGCTTTTCAAAAAAAATAAACTTTGAAATTTGGAATAACTTTAGATTTGCAGAATGTTGGAAAGATAGTACAGAGAGTTTCCATCTACTCTTAACCAAGTTTCCTCCAGTGTTAAGGTCTTACATAACTGTGTTACATTTGTGTAACTAAACATTACTTGACCTGCATGCAAGACTATTAACCAAACTACAGACTTGATTCAGATGTCCGGAGTTTTCCCACTTTATGTCCTTTATTTGTTTTAGGATTCTTTCCAGGATAAGCGTATTGCAGTTAGGGCTCAGGCTCCTCCAATCTGTGACAGGCTCTCTCTTTCCTTGTGTTTCATGACCTTGACAGTGTTGAAGAGTATTTGTCAAGTAGTTTGTAGAATGGCTCTTAATTTAGGTTTTTCGGATCTTTTCTCTTGATTACACTGAGGTTACAAATTTTAGGGAAGGATTCCAAATCGATGATAGGCCCTTCTCCTCAGATTATATTGGAGGGTACATCCTAGCCACCTCTCCGATCACTGGTGGTGTTAACCTTGATCACGGAGGGTGAGCTGCTCCTCTGGTGAGAAAATACCCTTTCACTAGCTACTAACTGGAGGCCTGTAACTAAGTCCAGCCCACACTGAAGGGGGCAGTGATTCAGTTCCACCCGTCTGGGACACCTGGGTGGCTCAGTTGGTTAAAGTGTTTGCCTTCCACTTGGGTCACGGTCTCTGGGTGCTTGGATCAAGACTTGTGTCAGGCTCCCGGCTCACTGGGGAGCCTTCTTCTCCCTCTCCTTCTGCCCCTCTCCCTGCTCATGCACTGGCTTGCTCTCTTTATCTCCCTCTCTCTCTTTCCCTCAAATAAATAAGTAAAAATTTTTTTTAAAAGTTTCACCTTCTGGATGGGGGAGATATATATCTATATATCTATATATATATATCTCCATATATCTATCTATATATATATCTGTATATCTAGATATATATATAGATAGATATATCTAGATATATAGATATATCTATATATATATCAATCTATCTATATATTATATATATATAAAATTTGGAATTTTTTAGTAAAGAAAATTTGTGCCTTCACTTTCCTTCCTTCCTTCCTTCCTTCCTCCTTGCTTCCATCATTATATCAGTATAGACTCATGGATATTTATTTTATTCTTTGTGTTGTAATCTAGTGCTAATCATTATTTACTTGGTAGTTGGAACTGTTCCATATTTGGCCTGTGAGAATAAAGGGTTTGCTCTTAATATACCAGTATTGAGTATGATGATTAATGGAGTTTTTTTTTTTTCTTTATTATTTCAAGTACTTCCTTTTTTACTTTGCTAAGAGGCATTTTTCCCCTTTGGGAAAAATTTTTTATTCCTTTAATTTCTGCATTTAAAAAGAAGTTACAGATACAATGACAGTTTATACTTCACAATAAATGACCTAAGAACAAGGCTATTCCCTATGTAATTTCAATACCTCTTTCACATGCAAGAAATTTAGTATTAATATGTATAGTTGACTTTTCATTGTTTCCCCCATACCGAAATGTTACCACTTCCTTATTTTCTTTCTACTTTCTATGTTTTATTCAGTGACAAATCATTGATTATATATTGCATTTGGTTATTATAACGCTTGCCTTGCCCTTTCCTGGCTTTTATGGTATTGTTATTTTTGAACAGTCCAGGCTATTTGCTCTGTAGAACCTCCCAGTGTCAATGTATCTGAATATGTCTTCATAATTAGGTCCTGCTTAAATATTTTGGCCAGAATGTTCTCTAGGTGATGGACACTTCTGATTGCTGGTAATAACAGGTTATTGTGTCATCAGTGCTGTGCATTTGATTTCTCAATCCTGTTTCACATTCCTCCTACGAGTTTTGATAATGTGGTATTTTTATTTTTGTCCATTTGAAGATGTTTATAATATTCATTGTTTGCTTCTTTTAAACCATAGTTATACAGAAGAAGAAGAGTATTGTCCATTTCCATATAAATGTATAAGGTTTTTAAATGCATTTTTTATTGTAGATTTCTGAATTCACTATATTCTAGGTAAAAAAAAATATATATATGGCCTGTTTGTGATTGTTTAAAATTAAAGTCTTCACTTTATTTGCTTCATATTTTTATGTTTTTCAAGTGTACTTGAAAAGAGATTATATTTTTCAATTGCTGGGTGCAAGTCTATATATGTCCATTATATCAATTTGTATGGTTGTGCTGATCACAACATCAGGATCTTTCCTGATTTTTTTTCCTGATATTTTTTTTTGATGTATCAATTACGTAAAGGTATTAAATTCTTCGGATAGAAAATAAATACACTTGTCAGTTTCACCTTGTAGGCCCTATCATTTTTTGCTTTCTTTTCAAGATTTTATTTGAGAGAGAGAGAGAGAGAGTGAGTGAGCACGAGCACACGCGTGCATGCGCCCTAGCAGGGGCAGGGTGGAGGGAGAGGGAGAAACAGACTCTGCTGAGCAGGGAGCCCAATGAGAGGCTCAATCCCAGGACCCTGAGACCTTGACCTCAGCCAAAGTCAGATACTTAAGCCACTGAGCCACCCAGGCGCCCTTCTTTATATGTTTTTAAATTGTTAATTGGTGCACAAAAGTTCAGAGATCTGACCTCATTTAATCTTTAGTAATGTTTTGTTTTTGCTTGAAGGTATGTTATGCCTTGGGGCACCTAGGTGGTGCAGTTGGTTAAGTGAAGGACTCTTGGTTTCAGCTCAGGTCCTGACCTCAGTGTCATGAGATCCAGCCCTGCGTTGGGCTCCATGTTCAGTGGGGAGTCCACTTGGGATTCTCTTTTCCTCTGCCCTTCCTCCCACTAAAATAAATACATAAATCTTCTTTAAAAAGTATGTCATGCCTCATATTATTAAAGCTGCATCGGGTAATTGTGATTACTGTTGGCCCCGCATTCTTTCCATTCTTTTACTTTCAACTTTCCTATGCCCTTCTTTGTGCATGTGTGTCTGTGTGTGTTTTGGTTTTCTTTTATGAAGGGAACATGAGTAGCATTAAAAAATTCAGTAAAAAAACTTAATATTTTACTTGGGAATTTAATCTAGTATATTGAATCTTATTATGTATATAATTTTGGATTCAGTGTTACCATTTATTTTGTACCTGTCATCTGTCCTCATTTTTCTCTGTCTTCAGTTTCCTTTCTTGCATTCATTTAGTTTGTCTTCTCCTTCCATTTTTCTTTTCTATGATTTTAGAAAGTATACATCAATTGTCCTTTTAGAAATGGCTACCTTTGAAATGCCTACTTAACTTAATATCTAAAGCTAGTCAGTGTTTACCTCCATCCCCCAAATATAAAATTCCCCGAGAACATGTTAACTGCTGTGGAATGCTCACTCCCCAGATATCACCGCACTTGGTTGATAAGGCAGAGCTGTTTATTGCTTACCATAATGACAGAGAAGGCCACCTCCACAGATGTAATAGTGTCTGGGGAGGAAAAGCAAAACCAGATTTTGTTGAGAATTTGAACTTGGTTTCAAATGGATCTTTGAGTGTGGTGATCTGATTAGGTTTGGGAAAGGCTTACGATATAATAGTTCAGAATCTGTTGAAATAAGGCAAGGATTTGCAGGTGGTGAGTTCAGTGGTTCTGGGTAGTGAACTCTTGCTGTTTTTAGGTGAAGGACTTAATGGCTCTTTAGGGCAGTTCCTGTAATGAACAGTAAACCATATTGCCCAGGCAATAATGAAGACAATAAAATAGTAATAATCATGTTACTGTAAATAGTTAACTGGGTGGGGTAGATGATTTCATTCTTACCGTCCAAGCTGGTTTGGTTCTTTCTATAGCTGCCTCCCACTCTTGATTGCTATGTGGCGTAGTTACTGAGGATTGTAGTTTTGTATTTTATAACTTCCCAAGTAAGACATTGTTTTGTTATTTTGTATAAGCACTGTTGCTTTGGCTATACCCGTGTGTCTACTTTTGGTGCTAGCCATTTCTTCTTGCATTTTCAGAACTTTTTTTGTAGAATTATTTTACTTCTTCCTTAAGTACAGTCTTTAAAAGTCTCTTAAGTGAAAGCCTGTTGACAGTAAGTACTCAGTTCTTCTGTACTTGAAAATCTCTTTATTTCACTTTCATTCTTAGAAGTTAGTCAGACTGGGTATAGGATTTGAAGTTGTATGTTTATTTTTTTCTCAATAGCTTGGAGATACCATTCCACCATCTTGTGGCTCTTGAGAAGTCAGTCATCAGATTGTGGACATAGCCTTATGGTCTTCCCTCGAGTGGTACATTTTACAGAGGGAGACACATGCATAGCAGGGATGAGAGGGAAGGGATGGGGTTAGGATCCAGCCCCAGGCTTCTTCTCCTTTACCACCTGTGGCTTACTAAGCCCTAAACCCCTGCTCTTACACACCAGCCCCCAGCCGATCCTCCCAGGATTCCAGAGCATATTTACCTCACCAAAATCTTGGTTTCTTCTATTTATTTGTCTTCCAAAGAATTCTCTTATTTTCTTGACAGCTCAAAATGACATTAAAAACAGTTGTCTTTTTTTTTTCAGTCATTTGTTCAGCAATTTTAGTTTAAATGTACCAAGAGGAGTTTCTCTGCTTAATTTTATCCACCATATTACTGAAATGTAGACTATTGCAAGCAGAATAAGGTTTTTCCTTAATAAGGCTTAGTACTCTCAAGTTCAAGTTTCTTTTTTTCTTTTTTTTTTTTTTTAATGGCAGCATTGGCTTTTCTCCATTACAGTATGGTAGAATTAATACAAATTGTGTCCCCATCCAAGGACATTTTAAGAATTTAAAATACCCCATTTTAAATTTTCTCAAGTGTGAAACACAGAAGAGTCAGAAAATCTGAATCACTCTTTTAAGTGTATCTTTAGAAGGGACAGACTCAGGTAAGATGGTTGACTTGTTCCCCATAGCACTATGGGCTTTGCAGATTTTCTTTTATAAAGAAAGTGGTAAGAGTGAGCTGTGTTTTTATGCTATTTAAGGTTGATATTATTACAAGGAGCAAAGCAACTCAGGTGCAAATTAGATTTTACTGCTTTAACAAACTGACAGGATATGCAGACAGTATGGTGGAGAGTATCAGGTAGAATAAGGAAGGGGAAGATGAGAGTGTGTGTGTGTGTGCTTGTGTGTGTGTCTGTGTCTGTGACAGAGAGAGAGACAGAGATTTGTTGTAAAGGATGCCTAAATATGTCTTGTCTTTCAGTGCTATCTGTGTGTGTGGCTCTTATGTTAATGACGAATGGTGTCATTTCTAATGGAGGACTCATTTCTAATGGAAAACTTCTTTCTTTTAGTTCTTTTTGTTTATTCTTCTAAAGCAAACAACCTACTCATTACATAAAATTTTACAAAGAGATGGACCATGACAGACAACATTTAAAAAAAACTGGTTAATCAGTCTGCCCAATTTAAAATAGTGCCTCTTCTTCACCAAAACGACTGGGTTTCTTCTGGAGAAAATGTCATAACCCATCCAATTTGGAAAAATTTTAATATCAGAAATGCTAAATATGCTAAATGAAATAAACCAGTTATTTTTTTTAATTATTTAGAATTTAAGATGATCAAAATTGTTAGCTTTTTTAAAAAGATGTATTTATTTGAGAGAGAGAGAGAGCACGCGTGCACGTGCAGGGGGAAGGGGGAGGGGAAGAGGAAGAGGGAGAGACAAAATCTCTAGCAGATTCCCGGCTGAGTACAGAGCCAGAAGCTTGGCTCCATTCCAGGACCCTGACATTGTGATCTGAGCCGAAATCAAGAGTCAGACGCCACCCAGGCACCCCCAAATTGTTAGTTTTTTTAAATTAAAAAAAAAATCTTTTTGGCATTTTCCTCCCTTCCTGCTATTTATGATAGAATTAATGTGACATTATTCGCTCATTTATGTACTCTTCCATTGAAGGAGCACTTCTTGAACGCTGTGGGAGGTAATAGGGGACTCGGTGATTAGGAGATGGCTCATGCCCCCAAGGAGCTCCCAGTCTGGGTAAAGAGACAGACAAGTAAATAGGCAATTAAAATAAAATGCCACCGACTCCAGAATGATAAACACAGAGTATAGTCATTACTGTAACTGGTTATGTTTGGATTGCTGTGTTGACCATGTTCTAGTTCATACCCTAACTGTGTATCTTACCAGCAACAGTCTATAAATAAATGTTATTAATTTTATTGTGGAGAAATTGGGATGCAGGAGTTACCCTGCCCTACAGACTCCAAAAACTCAAATACTCATTTTTTGTGTGTTTCACTCTAGTAGATCTAACTTTCCAGGATGGTGTAGATTCTTTATGTCAATTTCACAATGCCAGCATGAGCTATGAATGATAACATTTTAAGGCACCAATCGTTCTATGAAAACTGTGTAAAAATATTTGTTAGTTCCATCTCCATACAGCTGAAGTTAAAGGAAGGCAATATGATTGATTCAGCTGATGATGACTTTAGAGACCCATAAGTGTATCATAAGAATTTTATTTTCCAAGCAAAATGTTTTCGTGAAGACCTTAAGATGACTGAGAAAGCAGAAAGGCACCAGTAGTTACTAGTGCCATAAGCAATCTTAAGTTTTAGTGCTTAGAGTCACATGAAGCTCCTTACCTCCATAATTCCCAGCCTGAGTGTGCAGAACTGGGCGCTAAAACAAGTAACTGGGTATTGAACTGTAACGTAGAACTTCAGTCCTATTCATGATGGCAAGAAAAAGAGAGGTTCAACCAAAAAGTCAGGTACACTGTGGGAATCTTACTACAAGAGTTGATAAGATTTGCCTGGTGATACAGATGTTTTTTGGCCACTTTGTGGGATGCCTACCACAACTACTGCCAAGAGGAAGGGGGGTCAGTTGACTTAGAGCATTTGTTATTCATCCCCAGGACCTACGCTAGGGGCCCATCTATGCCAAAGCACATGCAGGTTGGTTACCTCAGTAAATCACTTCTTTTCAAGGAGTAAGGGCAGAGAGCGTTGGGGGGAGCTGTGGAGGTGAACACTCAAGCATACAAAGACTAGTTATAATCCAGAAAGTGTGGAAATACAGTGTGTATGTGGCCTTGAAGCATGGGTAAGGTTTCAGTGGCTGGAAAACCCCTAAAAGTACTCAGTAAAAGCCAGTTAGAATAAAATAATCAGTGTGGTAATGAGGGATGAGCACTCCACATAGAGTCAGAGTTGAGACGCCTGGAATCATTTGTAAGCCATGAGTTTCTCTGGAGCTTGAGAGGAGGTGGAGGTGTGGTCAGGAGAGGCTGTATGGTGGGTAGGCTCAGACTCGGGGAATTTTGAATACAAAGCTGATGAATTTGCACTTCTGTTCTTCTTTATGGTATCAGAAGCTAAGGGGTACTTTGCAGATCTAGGTCATATACTGGTCTATGTTTTAGGACGAGAATACTGATGGGAGGAGAATCTGAGGGCAACTAGAATCATTAGGAGGAATTTTGTTATTTCTCATACACAAAAATTTACAGTTTACATGTTCTCTCAGACCTACATTTTGCCTAATTATTTTCTCATTGGCCCAATGACAGAAAACGTATGTTCCTCTCTTAACATTCCTCTAACCGCCTTCACTGCTGGAGCTCTGTGTGGTTGAGGAGGGTGGGAGGGTGCCTGCCCAGGCACACATGGGCAAAGAAAATCTATAGCTACCCCAGTGCTTCTTAGTTCGAAGATACCTTCTTATTTGCTGTAGGGCACAAGTTTTGGGAGAAACAAAATGACCAATTTCAACACTGCTGACATTGGAAATTTTCATATTAAATGCAACCAAGGAAAAACTTAAAATGTTAAATGGTCGTTTTATTATAGAGAAGAAACAGGTGGCTTTCCTCTTTTCTCCAAGGATTAGGCCAAGTTTACATGGCCTCTGAGAAGAACAGATGATACAGAATATTGCACCATGTCCAGGAACATTACTAACAGTTCTGTGACAGGTGTGTCATAATAAAACTTAAGTTTCCCTAATAGGTAGTGGTGTAAGGCAAAAGAGGGTAGGGTTCATACATGGAAGTGTAAGTTTAAGACTCTTAATTTCAAGTAACCACAAACAAGTAACCAACTTAAAAAGGAAATATTTGGATTATGTTACCGAACATTTCAGGGATAGGCTTTATCCAGGTTCTGAATGATGCCATCAACTCTGCCTCTTTTTCTCTGCCTCTAAAGGCTTGCTCCCTGTGACTGACTCCATTTTCAATCAGTCTGTCTTCATAAAATGGAGAGAAAGCCACAGAAGTGCCACAATTTTAGCACTGGCCATCTTTGAAGGATACAAGAACTTTTCTTATAAAAGCTCTCAGTGGAGTTCTGATTGGCCTGGTTTAAACCAAGTATCTATCCCTGGGCCAATTAATATAGAGAGCATGCATTAGCAAGCACGTATGACTGTGCTTGGCAAGATTTGGGTCATGTGCCCATCCCAAAGCCAAGTGATGGTCCGGGATTGGTGGAGAAATGGTCCCTGAAAGCAAAACTGTTTAATTTTTTTCTACCAGAAAGAGGAAGAGGTACTGGTGGTAGAAAAATCACCATCTCCACTCTCCGGGTGAAGAACCACTAGGAGTTGAAGTGCAGTTTTCAGATTTACACTTACTGGTTTTCCTACCTGCATTTCTGGCCACAGAGTCAAATTCTCTTCAGAGTGAACATTTTGCCACTGCCCTTTCCAGCAACTCCTTTGAGTACAGTTAGCTCAATGCCATAATTTATAGTTTTGTTATCCTTTGACCTCTGTAGCAATTACTTTTGTAACTTTAAAAAAAAAAAAAAGCCATTCCCAAGAGGGCTTAAAATGAAGGGTGGGGACATGACCAAGTCTGAGATCAAGGGACTCTGCCCTTGGCTAATGAGATGTTTTGGTTTTATGTTTTGAAATGTTCAAAATCAACATTTCAAGTAGAGAAAGAATGTATCCTGTAACTCCCAAACTCATGTCTGGCTCACCCAGTGTCTTCTCTCTCACTAGCCCTTTACCTTTTCCCCCTGCATCTTATCCTCTCCTCTCCTGCTCCCCAAACCTCCCTCTCTTTCTCGTCTTCCTTTTCCACCTTCTCTGCTTGATCGTTGCCCAGATACCCGTTTCTTGCATTGATTTAGAAAGAGTTTTACAGTATACACTCTGGAGATCTGGGAATATTGGAATGCCATTCTTTGTGCCAGCTTTACTTTCCATTGCAATGTTGCTGCCGTTGGGGTGATGGTGAGAGCTCTCGTTTGAGTCGTCCGTCTGGCACAGTGCCTTAAACAAGGACAACTTCTAGGACCAATGGAATACCCATATCACTAGCCAACTAACTAGTTACCTATCTATATAGTGTTACCCAAGAGATAAACTAAGCAAGAACAACAGAGCACCAGTCATCAATAAAGGATTTCTACATGTGCAAATCTTAAATATACTGTATAATTCTGCACTTGCCTTTCTTTGCTCAGCTATTCCATGTTTTGTGCAGATGTATCTCCAATATTAAGTTATTAACATTATCTTTCTGTGTGAACTTTCAAATAACACATGTCCTTCAATTCATCTGACCCTCTCTCTTGGAGACCTAAAATGTGCTCACATCCCAGCTCTCTTTGTGAAACAGCCTACCTTCTAAAGAGGCCAGTCTTTAAATAGGCTGTCTCCTCTGCATTTTATAATACAGGGAGGTGCTAACTTAGCATTTATTTTTAATTATTTGATGAAATTGTTTCTAATTATTATTTGACTTCCCCTCCAAGTTTTTTCTGGAGTGACTCCAAAATGTCTAACACTTACAAAAGGATTGTTGTTTTGCTATGTAATTAACAAAGGTTAGATTAACATATTTAAGAAAATCTTTCTAAGTGAAACTTAAAAGATTTCATTGCATCTGATTCATATGTGAAGGTACAGAATAAAAGTTAAAGACCACCTTCCCATTTCCTTGGCAATGTTGGTCATATCTATACTTCTGTTTTCAGGAAAAGGAATGATACGACTATAATCTCCTGTTCTGTCTTTACTGCAGATATTACAGCATAATCTTGAGTCCCAGTAGACTGATGCAGTATTGGTCATAACAGATGCTTGGCTTCTGGCCTAACAACAATTGGCAAGACCTCTGTGCAGTCACAGATATTCACTCAAAGGTGGGCAAAGAGGAAGGAGGAGACTAAGATTCCTGCCCCCATCGAGTGAACTTTGCCTTTGTGAACGTCCATTCAGAGGAGATAGGAGGTGATCTTCTGAGATGCTTATTTTTATGTAGATATGGAAATAACGCTCTTGCCCAGAATAAGATAAACCTTCTTTAACTTCTATCAATAGATATGTTCAGGTTACTGGTATATATAGAGGTGTATGTTTTTATTCCCTTATTAATATCCAAGAGGAGACCACGAAGAAAGGAGATTTGCCCTCAACACATCAAGGTAATACCCTGAATGCATTTTTTCAGTATGCACAGCGTTAGGACTGCTAGTTTGGGAGATGAGAAATTCCAAGTTGTGCTCTGCTCCATGTAGTGTACTGATCACTTAGTTTTTTGGTAGGATGAGTTGGCAACTTACTTATATGAGAGAGTTTAATCTACTAGGAAGAGCGCTATCTTGGAATACCTGACATGTTTCAGATTCAGCTCTGACATTTGCCATTGGCCATATGGCCTTGGTAACTTACTTAGCCTTTTTAATAATTTCATTCATAAATTATAATCCAAATGGGAGGTTGGGTTCCAGATGAAGATTCACGCCATTTCCACACTGAAAGATTTATTTCCTTAGAATATTCAAAAGTATATGGGATACTAACATTTGTTTTACCTTTATCCAAACAGGTAGTGGTTTTATAACAGTTCTTAGAAAATTTAAAGTTTAGTATAATATTATAACTGTTCTGTTTCTATGAAAAAAATAACTTCATATTTTTAGACTGTTCATATGTACATGATCCTTTGAATTAAAATTCAGTTTTTAATTTGACTCTAGTTTTATGGGAAATTCTTAAAGTTCTGATGAACTCCGTATTGTAATCACTTTAGTAAAAACAATTAGCTGGAAATGCCACTACTTTAACATGATCCTGAATATTTTCCTGTCACCCCACACCTTTTCGAATTGAGTAATGTCACAGTAATGTATTATTCAGCCCCATTCCTTCCCATTTTGAGCTTTAAGAATCTCCTTCCTTTAAATTAAATTTGAGAAGAAATTTTACTGCTTAGAAGTCTATTAGGCACACAGTCCCTTCTTTTGTCATTTTTTAACTTAATTGAATAACTCAAGACCATGAAGAATTCCTGAAAGTAATGGAATCAAGAAGTTTTTGATTCACTATTCTGCTGATAGTTACGAAGTAGTAAAGAACTTAACCATTATATGCAATACATTTAAAACTTCATTCCCCCAAAATTTTTCTTTCTCCAAAAAGTTATTCCCCATAGCTGTTTCAAGCCCTTGAAAAATGTTTGAAAAAATTTTCAAATCTCAAGTATGCTTTGCTCCCCGTCTGCTGAGATGCACAGATCGTTTTGCCATATGGCAGCTGATTTAACCTCCCTACTCCATTCTCACCAGAAACCCCACTCACTAACTTCAAAAACATCATCTACTTCTTGACCTTTCTATCTGTAGCTCTCCATCTCAGTCCGTCAGTTTGAATAAGCAAGCTAGTTCATGATATCAAAATATTTATGTAAATGGAACTAGTCATAATTTATTGCTTCTAAAATTATTTCATGGGATTGTGGTAGGCACTGTTTTTGCTGAGGCATTGAGGTTAATCTCAGTGGAAATGAGGCCTGCACCGAATGTTTTCCTAGGGTATTTTGAGAAGAAATCTCTCTAATCACAGTTTACTTACTATTTGTCTAGATTAAGAACTTCCAAATAAATGTTGATAATAGTTGGACATCATGCTGCAAATGATGACACTCCTCTTTTGAGCTTAGCAGAATTCACAGACTTCTTTATATGTCTCAAGAACTTTCATAGGAGGGATTTCTTAGAAGAGAAAAGGGAAGGTTCAGAGATCTACCCAAGGTTTTCCATGTAGCATGCAAAGAAGGGAAAGAGAGAAAAAGGAGGAAAAAAAGAAAGAAGAGAGGAAGGAAAAAGAGAAGGAAAAAAGAAAGAAGGGAGCGGGGAAGATGACCAGAAAGCTGCAGGTTGCGTGAAGACTGTGTTCCTTTTCTTATGCTCTCAATTTCCGAGGCAGGTAGAGAAGACCAGCAGATAGGTGCCATGGGTTAAATGCTACCATTGATCGAGCACCTCCTGTTTGCCGAGCCCTGAACTAGATTAGTTACTCATCTGAATTCTGATCTTTCAACACTCCTGTTTGCAGAAGGTATCATCCCTGTTTTACAAAGAAAAAAATAGGGCGCCTGGGTGGCTCAGTCAGTTAAGTTTCCAACTCTTTGTTTTGGCTCAGGTCTGATATCAGGATCCTGAGATCGAGCCCTGCATTGAGATCAATGCCCCATCGATATGGGCACCGGGATCCATGATCAGTGCTCAGGCCAAGTCTGTTTGGGATTCTTTCCTCACCCTCTGCCCCTCTCCTCGCTCATGTTCACTTGCTCCCTCAAATACATCAAATCTTAAAAAAAAAAAAAAAAAAAAGGAAAACAAGTACAGGCTGAGATACAAAAATTGTCCAAATATGCAGAGCTAGTAAGTAGTAGAGATGGTATTCACATCTTTGCTCCAATTCACACTATTTTATAAAAATAGAATTATCAGTGTCTCTATTAGCTGTTGTATTATTTGCTAGACAAAAAGAACATCGTCTGTCTTTCCTGTTCTTCATAAAACTAAGTAAAAATAACATCTTGTAAAAGAGTACAAATCATTAGGTAATGCAGTCATGATCACATGAACAATTTACTTCCTGTTTGATGATTTTGATAATAAAGTAGTTACTGGTTTACAACACATAAGGCCGTCCCAGAACTGTTTGCTGGTAATATGAATTTACGGTCACCGGTCTTTTACAATTGGTGCAAAGTTCAAGTTTAATTGTGTTCCGGTTGCCTCAGCTGCGGTTAGGTGATGTGAGTTTACTGTCCTGTAATCAGAGATTTAATACGTGCTTACTGAATCCCCACCAAGTGTAAGGGGACCCGAGTGACAGAGCAGTGACATAATCCTTACCTTCAGGTAACATCTAAACTAGCCAGAGATACCTATGCTCGAAAGAAAGAAGGCAAGAGGAGACCAAACGCTGAATTGTGAAGAATACAGTACATATGCCGAGTGTGAAGGCCCAAACGGAAATGGACAGTGTGGTAGAAGGTCAGCAAGGGGGCCACCCAGGGACCACCAAAAACTGACCTTGACCTCCGTGAACTCACCACTAGAATGTGGCCGGTAGCCGAGATGACAAGAATCTGATCTGAATATTGAGTTATGTGGAACAGGGATCCATTTCTCAATGACAGTCTTAAACGAACCACTCTCTCGCAGTGCCAGTCTACAATGCACAGTTAAATGTAGTACATTTAAATGAAAAAATATAGTGCTCAAGATTCTGATTTGACAGAGAGGAGAGAACAAATAGCCACAGATGGTTTTGGATGGGGTGTATGCAGCTTGCACGCCAGTGTATGTTTTATGAAAGTGGCGTGAGAAGTTAGGTCCTTTTAAGGTAGGGCAGCCACACAGTGGCTGGGGAAGTGGTGTGTGGAAGGAGCGGGAAGGGGAGGGGTTAGAGAGGCTTTCAGGAAGGCTACTGGAACAATTGGGATTTGTTAATGGAAGCTTAAAATAGTGAGATTGTGGTATGAAGAGAGGAAATAGACAAAAAGTATTTGGAAATAGGCAAAGATATTTGAACTAACGATTTGCAGGATGGGCTGTGTGTGAGAAAGGAGAGGGGTTATAGATTATGTCGTAATTCATTAATCAGGTTGGGGAAAGTCAGAGGGTAAAACCCATCTACAGTCTTGCTTGATACTTCCTTGAAAAAGGTGAACTGTTAAGTTAGAGAGAATGATTGGTAATAAAAATAAGGTTTGAGTTTACTTGAGAATATGTAATTAATACTACTTTTCCAGTTGTTTATTCAGTAGGGTACATCCCTGAAGATGAGGTATATATGTCCTCAGTTAGCTGATCTTCCCATAGGATCTGAAAATGTCCCTAATTGGAGACAGATTTGAAAAAAGGGAACAGTTAAGGGGCACCTGGGTGACTCAGTCCGTTAAGCGGCCGACACTGGGTTTCGACTTAGGTCATGATCTCAGGGTCCTTGGTCCTGGGACCCAGCTGTACATCCGGGCTCCGTGCTCAGTGGGGAGCTGAAAGTCTGCTTGGAATTCTCTCTCTCCTCTGCCTCTTCCCCTACCTCCACTCATCTGCACACTCTCTCTCTCTCTCTTTCAAATAAATAAATAAATCTTACCAAAAAAAGGAACAGTAAGATACTTAAACCATAGAGTTAAAACACAGCATGTTGCGTAACCAGTATTAAGCAAGTGTGCCAGGTGTACATAGTAAATCAAGGTGTTCACCATGTAATGGTTAACATGTGAGAAAATGAAGGCCAATTAATATTATAATGGATTTATAGAAAGTAACATCTATTTTACTACCCTAAATAAAGTCTAGTGTCCTCGTTTTTTAAAAAACCACTTGCAGTTATTTTTGAGAAAACTAGTCATGCTGATTTGTGAATAGCCAGAATTAGAGAAAAAAGGAAACAAAAATCTTCAAGAGTATAAATATTAGTTACATAGGGATATTTCAGTACCACATGTGTAATCATGACTATTTGCTAGCCTAGTCTGTCTGCATACATTTGTATAAATATGTATGTTAGCAAATTATGTATCTACAAACTCCACCCGTCCATCTCTCCATCCATCCATCCATCCATCCATCCATCCCTCAAGATTCAAATACTGTGCCAAATATTGAGACTAGAGCGATTATTAAATAGATTCTTGGCTTTCAGAAAACATTGACAAAGAAGGGGGCAAGCGTGCAAAAATATAATTCAAAGTAGTAATGGGTGTGGTGGTGTGGACCATGCTGTGTGAAAACATTGCAGGACTCAAAGAAACCTTCTCTGAGGAGGTCATACTTTGCTGAAATCTGAAGGATTAGTGAGAATTTGCCAGCTGAAGTGGTGGAGGTAGTGTTATTGGTAGTAAGAGGCGTAATCAATCAGCTTTCAAAATATTGAGCATTTTAAAACACAGGATTCCGTGCTCAATATTTGAAAAATTGCCACTAGGCAATTTCTAAGTATATTCAATGAAATGTCCTGCCGTATGTGCTTGGAACCCATTAGTCATAACTTGGTGATATAAAGTACGTTCTTGACCTATGACAGGAATATTATTGCTGGAGTTGCTGTACTAAGAAATGTGGTCACATTTGCCATCTGGTGAAATAGCTGTCTCGCCCAGGTTGAGGTTCACAAATGACTAAAGCCCTGAGTAGCCCACAATTACTCAGTTGCCCAAAGGCCTACAAGTAGAATGGAAAGTTGTCTGTGTTTCATCAGATCCCTGAAGCTCGGGGTGGGGTTAGTTTGAAGAAGCATGACTGCTTTCTCTTTTATTTTCCTTTCTAATTTGAAGTACTTCATTTCTCGTGTCAACCAAATTCGATGGGTCACAGTTCATGTCATAGTGTCATGCAGTAGGTAGACTCTGGGGACACGATGACTTAGAAAGAAAGGAAGGAAGGAAGGGAGGAGGGAAGGAAGGAAGGAAGGAAAGACGGAAGGAAGGAAAAAATAAGGTTCCTGCCTTCAAAGGGCTTATATTCTGAGTTTATCTTTAGAATTGTCCTATGCTGTACAGTATTTTAAAGACATTTAAGTATGTATTTTCACATTTAAGTGAAAATGTGAACAGCTCTGTAATGTGAAGCTGGAGTACATAAATTGCTGGTTGAACCTCATTTTTGCCTGTATGTGTGATAAGTAACACGGCTTTTCAGGTACGTTTCTCAACTAAAGGTTTAATTTCTTTTTGGTTTTATTAAATTACTGAAGTGATATTAATGAGAGTTTTCTCACTCTGCCGAATGACTTGGCACTTGAATTTTATCTTTACTACTTGTTTGTTTGTCTATAAAATTAATAAAATTAAGAAGTGAAATGCGTGATTGATTCTTGGCATTTTCAGGGAGGGAAATGGAAGCACGGTGGAATAAACAGGTAGATAAAAATGTCTGAATACATGAATAGAAGTGATGAGATAATACCAAAAAGAGAAAGGAAAAAAGAAAAAAAAAGAAAGAAAGAAAACAAAACTAGCCTACCTCTTCTGTCAGTGAGAACTCTAAGAGAAAACATCTGGAGCAAAAGAGGAAATGAAGTGAGTGATACATTTGAAACTGTTAAAAATTGCTGAATTTTCTGGTAGCAAGGGAACATATTAAAAAGCTATAGTAGGAATCCTGGATATTCAAGCACCTTGAAAGGGTAATTTTAGCAGGATAAGGAAAGAAAGAAATACAGAGCACAAGGAAAAATTTTAAAAGTGAGAAGAGGAAAATTAAAAAAAAAAAAATCTAAGTCCAAAAAACCCTGCCTAAGGATATTGCCCAGGAAGGTGGGTTTAGCCAAGTGGGCACTAAGCCTAGTATTTCTTATTTCCCTTTTCATGCCGCAAAATATGAAGTAATCGCCTTAGCAGGACTTATTACAGTGATCAAATCACCGAACAATCTGAAATGTTTCCTCTCATATGAAGGTCTTGTTTTGTTTTGTTTCTTGAGTAAGGACAGTCTTTCCCCCCCTCCCCAGTTTGTTTGTATGTATTTTGCCTCAATCTATAATCAGGTTCTGTGGAAAATATAATTCCATATATCCATAAATCTTTTGTCATTGGAAATGGAAGTGATGACCCTAGAGAAAACATGAAAGTCAAAAAGTTTTCATACTTTTAACATGTAGTATGACCAGCATGACTTGCTTCTCTAATTCTGAAATTCTAAATTCCCCACTAAAGAGGTTAAATTATTTTTCTTCTGTCAAGATTTGAAGCTTCAGAAAATGTAATTAATGTCTACACATCACTAATTTTCATTAAATAGTTTATTTTGGGTTCCACATAATCTTGTTCTCTAGTGAAGATCTATTGTTTCAAAACTGCTAAGTGAATTTTTTACAAAAAAATTTATACCAGCTTTACCTAATTATGTCTCTGGAGTCTACATATATTTTCATGTTTTAAAAGTATTTCAGGGACACCTGGGTGGCTCAGTTGGGTGGGTGACTGCCTTCTGCTCAGGTCATGATCCTGGGGTCCCTGGAGACCCTGGAGTCCCTGCTCGGCAGGGAGTCTGCTTCTCCCTCTGACCCTCCCACTTCTCATGCTCTCTCTCTCTCTCTCTCTCTCATTCTCTCTCTCTCAAATAAATAAATAAAATCTTAAAAAAAAATGAAATCTTGCCATTTGCAAGGACTGGATGGAACTAGAAGGTATTATGCTAAGCGAAATAGTCAATCAGAGAAAGACAATTATCATACGATCTCACTGATACGAGGAATTTGAGAAATAAGACAGAAAATCATAGGGGAAGGGAGGGGAAAATGAAACAACAGAAAACCAGAGAAAGAGACAAACCATAAAAGACTCTTAATCTCAGGAAACAAACTGAGGGTTGCTGGAGGGGGAGGGGGTGGGAGGAATGGGGTGGTTAGGTTATGGATTTTGGGAGAGTATATACTATGGTGAGTGCTGTGAATTGTGTAAGACTGATAAATCACAGACCTGTACCCCTGAAACAAATAATACGTTGTATGTTAATAAAGTATTTCAAGAGATTAATTGCATGTATTGATAATAAACATTGTTAAAATAAATATATACTTACTTGGGGATAATATAAAAAATTAAAGTAATATAAGTAGAATTTTATTTTTCTAACCTTACTGTAAATCTTTAGACTTTAGAAACACACATATGTCTGTGTGCATATGTATGTGTGTGCATAATCCCCATATGTGTAAATACATACACACACGGATGTACTCGTAGTCTGTATAGCGGAAAAAGGTTGAAAAAGCAAACAAAATAGTAAACATTCTGTTAGCTGTTTGAAACCTTGTTGTAACTTAAATTAGCTCAGGTGCATAAAAAAACTAGAAAGTTTAGAAATCGTAATAGAATTGATGTTAGATAATGAAAATGTATTCCATTTATTAAGAATTTTCTTTATGGGGGCGCCCGGGTGGCTCAGTGGGTCGGGTCTCTGCCTTCAGCTCGGGTCATGGTCTCGGGGTCCTGGGATCAAGCCCTGCATCGATCGATCGGGCTCTCTGCTCAGCGGGGAGCCTGCTTCCCCCTTTCTCTCTGTCTGCCTCTCTGCCTACTTGTGATCTCTCTTTCTCTCTCTGTCAAAATAAATAAATAAAATCTTTTAAAAAAATAAAAATAATAATTTTCTTTATGCTGGACTCAATTCTATTGTGCCTTCTTGGCACCACTCCGATTGGTATTCTATCTGATAAGGGATAAGGGATATATTTCTTATCAGAAGAGTCAGATGGAGCCTCTGTAAAATAAATTATGAAATGTACTTTTATGTTCTAAAGGCTGACCTTTTGAGGTGTGATTTGTGCTGTGCAGTAAATAAGAAAAAGGATTTGCCCTGTAGGACAGCAGTCCTCCCTCATTTACCAGTGAGCACTTTGGAAGAGTTTTATGAAAGTGACAGAATTAGGAAAAGGTATTATAACATCTCCTTTGGAGACACTTGCTTTCCTTGATGGGATTAGAGCTTCCCATGGTCAGAGGGCAGACCTTGCCCAACACAGGATTCCACTGGGTAGTACATACCTCTCAACACTTCTATTAGTAATTTTTTTCTCGTTTCATAATACATTGGTATTTATAAGTTGGTTTCCATGGATATTCCCTGTAGACAGTTATGATATTTGGTGATAACAGTTCTGTATAGACCTTGGAAAAAAATAAGATTTTCCAGAAAGTGTTGTAGTGGGTAACGTTCTAATAGCGTGTTCCATGTATAATTACATATTTTTTGAAATACTACACACCCGAAAGGAAACGTGATTAGGTTCTTAAGGTGGGAAAAAAAGCCAAGATTTTTTTTTTCTCTATTTTGCTGAAAAGGAACCTGAAGCCTAGAGCCATTTTATATTGAACACCTATATCCTTAAAATCATCAGTACATCAATCTGGATTGACATTCTCTGCTCTTCTGTTTGTGTTTACTAAAGTATAAGTCTATGAATCTGTTCTTAGATGTCAAAAGTTGAATAATGAATTTTGCTGGAATGCCTAAAATTTCTTTTAAATTCTAAGAACATTTTTTCACATTCTCTGATGATAAATCATCTCATTAAAAATAAATATTCAAGGGGCACCTGGGTGGCTCAGTCAGTTGGGCGTCTGCCTTCCACTCCAGTCAGGATCCTGGCGTCCTGGGATCAAGCCCCACATTGGACTCCCTGCTTGTTGGGGAGCCTCCTTCTCCCTCTGGTACCCTTTCTGTGTCTGTCTCTCCCTCTGTCAAATAAATATAAATATAATCTTTTAAAAAATAATTAACAAATGTTCAATAAGTAAAGACGCTCGAAGTAAATACTTAGGTTTTTTTTTAAACACTCATATTCTATGATACTCTAAAATGACATATTTTCATCTCACTATGATATATTCTAAAACAAACTCATTTTATCATTTTCACAGACATCATCACCAAAAAGTAAAAAGTATAAGTAAATTTCCATCTCTAAACCTACAAGCGTAAATGCCTTGTGCTGTTGATCAGCCATTTAAATATTTTCTTTTAAAATCAGACCTGAAGTCATAATAATGCTTTGATAAGCATAACATGAATCCTGTCCAAATTTTGCTATCACACTACTTAAATATTTCTCTTAGCCTTAGATCAATCCATACCTAGAATACCTCGGTATTTGCAAATGTAACAATGATAGAGTACAGATAAAAACTGAAAGAACCAAGCCTACAGCAAAATCCTTTAAAGATGTCTTGATTAATGATGTCATGGCCTTTTATAAATACATTTAGGCAATGAAATTCATCTATTCAAACAACATGCAGAAGGGGCAGCCTGTAGGTGCCTCTTGGTAGTGGTTACTTGTGGAACAATGCCTGGAACTGTCAAGGTGTTAGGTAGATGAGAGTATATTCGTAGCCCTCCCTTCCTTCTTATCTTAAATTTTGATGCCCTTAAAGTCATTCTCTAAGTGTACATTCTTATTTCAATATTCCTAAATATTCTAAACTCACTTGGGATGCTTTGGAGGAGGTCCTACTTTTTTTTTTTTTTTCCTATTTCTTCCTACCTCTACCAGCCTTCTCTCCTTTTATTCTTACCCTATTTACTGAAAGTAGAAAGGAAAATGACAAGATGATAGTCCATCAAAGAAAAATTTTGCTTTAGTCCAGATAGAATATTAATTTTATTTCTTAAATTCAGTTTCTCAAATTTCTTTCAATACTACAGTGGTTCAGTTGTTGACACATGGAATAAAGGTATATTATTGATCATTCATATGAACTCTTTATGAATTATTACTCATTTAGTAGTGGTTCACTCAACGTGTGTTTAATAAACAGCCTCACACATATTAGAACATCATAAGAGTCAGTCCTGAATGTTAATGAGATTTCTTTTTTTTTCTTTAACTGATTACAGGAGTGTAATAAAGAGTACTAGAAGTAGTCTTCCGGGTAGAGAAGAACATGAATATTTTACTTTGCTTTGGGGGCAGTCTCTGAATTATGGATTAGCCACCTAAATCTTGGTGTTATTTCAGTAGCAGCACACAGATAGGAAGTGATGTTTCTGTAAAAATCATAACGACCTGTGAGTAATAATTGAGGATAAGTAACCATATATTTCAATGGCTGATCAGTCTTGAAGAAGGTTCTGAGTAGGTGAGTGCTTTTGATATGTTATGGCACTTAATCCTCCCAACGGTCATAATATTGAGACTATTACTGTGCTTATTTTATGGAGCACCAAATGATGACACAAAAAAATCAGTGTTCAGTGTTTTCAGTCTACAGATGAATCTGTCTCTTCTACTACAATGAAAGGAGCAACTGTTAGTAATAATAGCTTATATTATTTCGGCAGATTAGAGTCAGGAATGTTACTTCCACAGGGAAGAATGACAAGGAGAGCTGGTTCTGGGGTCTGCCATGATTGAAAGTAGGGACCCTTGCGACTTAGCCCTGTATGAGGGGCTGCGGGGCCTGTCGTTCCACACGGTAGAGTCTTCCATTGCTTGCAGTACGGCTGCAACGATAGTAATTACTGAACACACACACACACACACACACACACACATACACACACACTGACCGTTTATTGTGCAGCTTATTTGTTAGGAACTTTTGTAAACACTTTATATACTTTCTTTCATTTGAATCTCACAACAGTCTTGAGAGTTAATGAATAGTTTCCACATTTTAAGGAAGAGGATCTGGAGAGTTTAAAATCAGAGTTCTTAACAGCAAATTAGAAACACTGACACTGAGCCGATGGTAAGTTTCTATTGTGTTGTTTAACTGGGTAGAGACAGTAAGACATAATGGTTAAAAACATAGGCTCTGAAGCCTGGAGCAAGGTTCCTGTTCCAGTTCGTTACTCTTAGCTGTAATGGCTTTTGCCCTGTTGCATTATCTCTCTGTACCTGAGTTTCCCCATTTATAATATGGGTATAATATGAGTAGCTATGGAGAGGGTTGAGTTGGAAGATTGAATGACTTAGTATTTATAAAGTATCTGGTACATAGCATGTACTACATGAAGTTTGCTGTATTGTGGTGATTTTGTTTTATACAAATATTGTAGAAGTCTTATTTCTTAAACATTATAGTAAAGTTGTGTCTTTTTGTCATTTGGTGTATTATGTACATTTCCTCATATAGTGTTTATAATTTATTATTGAATTTATAACTATGTGTTGTTATAATTCTGTGAGAGACATTTCCCCCTATGCAGTTTCTGGTATTTGCTGTTATAAGGAAAAATTAGTGATATTTGTGTATGGATCCTATTTTTAGTCACTTTACTGAAGTCTCTTCTGTTCTGAATGGTTTTTAAAAGCCATACCCCACACCAACTCATATCAAATTTACCTTCACAATATATAGAGCATATAACCATTCTTCAGCTCCCCCTCCCCTACCATACTCCAAGCCACTCCATCCCATACATAGTTATTTCCAAGCTTTTCCAGTGTCAGTGCTTTACCTTACTGTAGTCTATCCTCAAGGGAATCTAGTATCAAACTAAGGGTCATTTTTCTCTTCTTTTTATGACACTTTTTTTCTTTTCTCTCATAGCTAAATAGATACACCCTCCCCTCAACAAACAAACACCTGAAAATAGTAGTGAGAATGGCCAACAATGTCTTTATTCTAGCTTTAAATAGAGTGAGTTCAATTTTATTTAATGTAAGGCTTTCAGTTAGTTTCTGTTAAATAACTTACACCATGATTTGAAAGTTTCCTGCTAGTCACACTTTACTCATGTTTTTAATCTAACTAGTTGATTTTGTCACATTGTTTCAGCATTTATTAATATGATCCTGCAGTTTTTCTCCTTTAATCTTCTAAAAGGTCAATTTTGCCTTCCTCTTCATGTTCACAAACTAAATCCACATTTTGTCACGAAGTATGCCATCTTTAGTCAACTATTGGATGATATATGATGAGCTTTTATTTGGTATTTTTGTGTTTCCCTCAGTTTTTAAGTAAAATTGTCATGATTTTTAATGTTTGATTTTGCCAGTTGAAAGAACATGAATATCGAGTTTTTCATTTATTAGAGATTTTAAGTTTCATTTAACTTTCCAGCTTGATTGAGATGTAACTGGAATATAATATTGTGTAAGTTTAGGGTGTACAATGTGTTGATTTGCTACACCTGTATATTGCAATGTGGTTACCACCACAGAGTTAGCTAACATCTTTATCAGGACACATAATGCCGTTTCTTTTGTGTGATGAGAACATTTAAGATCTAATCCCTTAGCAACCTTAAAGTATATAATATAGCATTATAAACTGTATCCACAAAATTTAGGTGAGTTTATTTTATTATTAATTTAGGTAAATATCTGCCATTTTCATTTTTTTTACAAGTGCTTATATAACATTGAAATTGTATGTTTCCTTATAGTCAAATAGAACTCTCCTATAAGTCCCATACCTTTTCATCTTTCATTGACAAGTGTTTGATAATCTTTTCAGTTTCTTCTAGAGCTATTAGTTCACTTTTTCTACATCAGTCAATTTTGATAACTTACATTTTCCTCGTAAGTAATCCATTTCATTTAGCTTTTCAGGTTTCATTAGCATAAAGTTACATAAAACATACTTACAAATTTTGAATACATTTTCATCTGTGATTATATTTTCTTTCTCACTGCTAATTCTGTAAATTCTTGATTGTATTCTCTCTGTCTCCTCCCCCATCCTGCCCTTCTCCTCACTCCCCCTGTCTGTGTCTCTCGTTTTTGAGAACCAGCTTTTGGCTTTAATTCTAAATTGTAATTTTGGTTTTGAATATATCTCTTACAATTTCTGTCTTCATTAGTTTTCCCCTTATGCTTTGTTTTGCTTAATTTTTCTACCTTTTATTTGGTAAGAAGAGAAATTTAATCTATTTATTTCCTACCATATACAATTCTACCATGTACAAATAACCATTTCTCATAGGCAGAACTATCATATTTTCATGAAAATTACTCCATTGGTGTGTTGTCAGCCCTCTGAAGCATGCTTAGTTGTTTGACTTACACATTTTCTATGTAGATTTAAAACTATCAATAAAGAATTTAGAGTAGCTAAAAATAAATACACTAGTACCCCCCTTACCCAGTGTTCCGGTTACCTGGGGTAATCTGAGGTCTGGAAACAGATGATCTTACTTCTGCTGTATCATCAGAAGGTCAGTAGTACAAGTAACAACACTACTTCACAGTACCTACGTCATTTACCTCACTTCATCTCATCTCATAGGTTTTTTATCATCTCACATTATCACAAGACTAGTGAGTACAGTACAATGAGATATTCTGAGAGAGAGGGAAAGACCACAGTCATGTAGCTTTTATTTTAGTATATGATCACGATTGTTCTATTTTATTATTAGTTATAGTTGTTAATGTCTTACTGTGTCTAATTTATAAATTAAACTTTGTCACAGGTACATATGTGTAGGAAAAAACAGTACATATGGGGTTTGGTACTGTTTGAAGTTTCAGTCATCCACTGGTGATCTCGGAACATACCCCTCGGAACTGTATTACCAAATTAATTTAAACAAATATCAGTAAAATGGATATTCCCAAATTGGCAAGTTGACTGATCAGTTGTAGTTGACTGGCCCTTACTGTTTCTTTAGTCATTGAATAAAGCCATTTAGCTGGTTTGAACAAAGACACAAATTCTCTACAATTAGGTCTCAAAATAAAGCAAACATAACTATCTAAGTATATTTAAAATATATTACACAGTGCAGCTTAGAACTTCAGCGTTCTGAAGTTACCCTGTGTTCTAGAGTTCAGCTGCCAATGTGGAAGCCTTGGCTCTATATTTAGCTGCTATGTGACCTTGGCCAAGAACTTAGTTTTTCTGTATTTTATAACCTGAAAAATGGGCACAGATACAGTATCACCTTTCTGTGATTTTTTTTAAGGATTAAATGAGTTAAAGTATAAAAAGCAACCGATAAATGTAATTATTATTAATATCAATATGTGTATATTGAAAGTTCATATGAACATTTTGCTGTTTATAGGAAATCTACAGGAATAGAATCTAAAAATAGGAATCTAAAACTTCTATTCTGTGTATGAGTGGTATTCTGCTAAACTGAAGTATAATTCAATAAGCACTGCAGAATAATTGGCATCTTACTAATTTTATTACCTTTCCCAACAAACTTGGGCTCCAGGCGACACTGCAGAGCTGGGTCTTTTAAGATCCACGTTGATTTGTTGGCAGGGTTTTACACTACTGTCAGGTTCGGTTTTCTTTAGTTTTTGTTAGTTTGAACTAGAAACAACCTATTTTGCCGGACTGGTTTATTTTTGTTGAAGGAAGTTGGCTGTCTGACAATTATGTTTACCAGGGAATTTATTTCTCTGGTATACTCCTTACAGTTCTGGGGAGTAAGAAAGCAGTCCTCATACCCTCACAGTTTTTAAATTCCCACATGAGAATGAAAATTTTGTCTACAATACCAGACTTGTTTGTTCAACATAAAAGAACATAAATCCTCCATGGGTCCCCAGGGGTTTGTTAGAGAAAGGGAGTGATCATTATAAACCACTTAGCGCTGTGTGCTCTGTATCATGTTGCCGTGAGAAAGTGATGTTTGATTGGCTCATAAAATAGGTTTAGTAAATCCTTTAAACACTGATGTGAGCAGTTGTGCATGTTGGAAATTAATACCTGAGAGTGTATTATAGGGATTACCAAGTCTCCAGAACAGTCACCTGGGCATGCATAGATTTTTGTGTGTAAAGAAGATTATGTTTTGTGATTTCACTTTTATGTGTCAAATGTTGCTTGGTTTTACCATCTCCCTTTCGTTTGACTGAGACCTGCAGACATCTATTGTCATTGTTTTCTCTCTCCTTGATGTTTTGAGCAGTGCTATGGTATATAAACCAACCAACTTCCACAGTGAATTCCATCTGCAAACATTTTATCAGAAAAAAGAAAAACTTAAAATTATTAGGGAAGGCAACTAGATTTAATGGCTGAGCTTTTTTCCAACCACATTCTATATATCCTCAAACAATTTAAAGTAAATACAGAATTAAGTGTCAGTGATTTTTGGTTTTGGTTTTTCTATTTTGCAGATTAGATAGCAACAATGAAGCTTGGGAACACTGTACAGGTAGATCTTCACTGGGTCTATTTTACATGATCTTAAATATAATTTAAGTTTTTAAAAAATGCAATTTTTGTAACCATATCCTTTAACAAGGGGATTTACTGTTTGATGAAGAGGGAAAACTAAGCTTCAGTAAATAATGGTGTTACTGATGCTTTTCAGTTCCACAGACATCTAAACCATCGTTGAGTATGACCATTGAAATTGATGGTGTAATAAATGAGTGAAATTTAGAATTATACTGTTATAGGACCCCACTTCTGAAAAAAATCTTACAAGTTCACTGTGAAAGAATTAGCACATGTTAGATTCTGCTGTTTTATAGGCAAGAACACAGTACTTTTTTAGATGTCCATTTCATTTAACCTTCATGGAATGCAAAACTATGTAGATTTTTTTAAAGCACTGTGGTAAATGTGTGTATCAGGCTTGTATGAGGTGTAAGACTTAATTGCCAACTGTCTAACTACAAATCCAGGAATTGTTATAAAGGTTAGTGGATTTTTTTTTTTTAATGGCATCAAGTTAGGTAGAAAATCTTCATGAAAAAAGTAATAATGTGCTTCTAACTGTTATTTGCAGGACAGTGATTTTTGTAGCAGGATGTAAATAGAGCCAAAGTTGGGACTTACTTGTTCCTTAAGAACTTCTTAACATTTATAATCCAGCTGTTTTGTGTATATAATCCCTTTAAATACTTCTAAAGAGCTTCCAATCAGATACATACATAACAATGTTTATTTTTTAATAAATAAAAAAGTATATAATAGTAAAAATACTTAATGTGAATCCGTGTAGTTCTCTTGTATATGGTCTTTTTCTCTTAAGATGCTTCTATTAGAAAGATAATAGTTATTTTGAAAATGGACTGAAGTAAATTTTTGATGCTTTGTGTTCCGTCCAACCAGTTTGCTGAAATGACTGAACTGCCAAACCGGAGGGGGATGGCTTTCGGTTTGCGTCCTCTTTGAGCTTTCTTTGGTATCCGGCGCTCGGAGCGCCGTCCACCACTTCTGCTTCTGGTGGATATTTCCCTTCCCTCTTCGCTCTGTTCTGCGGCGTCAGTCACAGTGGCTTTCCTCACATCCCCCCAACTGCTCCTTTTCAGGATGTTTTTGTTACGGGCTCTCTTCTTTCTACCCACGCTTGTAATGTCCCTGTTTCCCGGCATCCCTCAGATACATGAAGATTCTGTTCTCTGTCTGAGTTACTCCTTCACTGAAACCTCCACAGCCATCCTCTCTAAGGGAGGCACACTCAGATGCCTCTGTGGGCAGGTACTGCAAGTAGGTGATGATCTGGGTATTAAAACAGAAGCAGCAGCAGCAGCAGTAGCGGCAGCATAGAACGTAAATGGACATCTTGAAAAACTTAGAACATGTCCCATCCAAAACTATTTCCGCCTGGTTCCAGCCTCAGCTGCTATGAAGGAATGAAGGTTCAGTGTTCATTCTTTCATTCACCAGATAGCAATACTGCTCTTACTGTGTTCCTGGCGCATATAGATGTTAGGGATAAGGCAGGAAATGGAAGATACCACCTCTCCTGGAGGTGACACCAATTCCAGAGATCTGAGGAGTCATACCAGGGCTAATGATATTTAGTATTACCAGATCTTTAAATTTAATTAAAAAAAAATCCAGACTTTCCTGTGAAATTCCACTTTTTGGAATGTTGACGTAAATTTTGGAAAGAAACATAGAGCTTATTAAAACTGCGCTGACCTGTTTGCAACATTGGCTTACAAAATACTCCAACATCTGACTCTGAAGTACCCAGGCCTTTCCACCTACACCTATTTTTCCGGCTTGATTTTCATCTGTTTCTTTGTTTCCTGCCCTCCATTCACCGCCCACCATGCCTGGCCCCCTCTTTCTGCATCTTACACATTGTACTTCTCACTACAGTGCGTTTCCATTTCCCCTCTTTTCACCCCTGGTCATTCAGTACCCACTGACAGCCCAAATGTTCCTTTGTAAGCTGACCCTAATCTCACTGTATAGAGTTACTCCTACTCTGCCAGTATTCCACAGTATTTCCTACGCACTCTCATTGGAGCACTTACCAAAGTGTTTTATGGGCCCTGAGCCCAAAGAAGCTATAGTTTCATCTTTGTATCCTAAGAATCTAGCTTTGCACCAAGTCAGCGCTTCATAGATGCTTACAGAATGATTGAGCAGGTCTGAAATCTGGCTTTCTTCGAGCTCACAGTGGTGGTAACCTACATCATAGAGGTTTAGGCAAAAACCCCCAAGCACAAAGAGATACTCTCTGAATAAAAGCTTTGTTTCACATATAAACAAAATTGATGTAAAAATTATCCTTTCATATCACATGGTAGCTGCCCACTTCTGTACCAAGTATATCTGAAATAACTACTTAGGTCTGTTCTACCCAACTCTTCTGACTTCTGAGCACACCCCTTTTCGGTCCCACCACACCCATACACCGAACTCCTAAAATGGTGATACTGGTTGACTTACACATTTGTCATTGATGACCCCAGACTCATCACGTGGTACAGCAGATAGTCTGTACTTTGTATTTGAGTTTTATTTATTGTTTTCGTACTCCAAAGGTTATCTTAAAAGTTCATGTGAAGGGGCGCCTGGGTGGCTCAGTGGGTTAGGCCTCTGCCTTCGGCTCAGGTCATGATCTCAGGGTCCTGGGATTGAGCCCCGCATCGGGCTCTCTGCTCAGTGGGGAGCCTGCTTCCTCCTCTCTCTCTGCCTGCCTCTCTGCCTACTTGTGATCTCTCTCTCTCTGTCAAATAAAATAAAATCTTAAAAAAAAAAAAAAAGTTCATGTGAAGGTGGGAGCAAGGGATGCTGGGTGGAGATGAAGGACAGCTTTATTGAACGGCAGCTGTGTGCCAGCCCTGTGTTAGGTACTACACAGGTGTGCTGTCTTAAGACATCCCTGTGAGCTAAGTAGCATTGTCGTCAATGTAAGACCAAGGAAAATGAGGCTGAATAAAGTTACTTGTCATAAGACAGTTCTGGATACTTCTTCAGGATGAAGATGAATAAGTAGAAATTGGCCTGTTAGACACTTTGTATATAATTTTCCACCAATTTTTTTCTGTAAATTCAATACTGCATAAAACGTATTATTTTTAGTTGTCTAACATCTGCTGAATTTAGATTTTTGGAAGAATCCATTGGTGATTTTCAACCATGTCAGACCGACCTACCTTTTAAGAAAAGTTTTGCAGTATCCTCTTTAGTATTCTGAAATCAGTTTATGGAAGCAATCATCTATTTATGGGCACAGTTGTTTAAAATATAAATACAATGGCATGTGTGCTATAGAAACCAGAAATAGCGAAGTAAGTTCTACGAAAATAGTGGATTTAAATACATAAGGACACATGCACAGTTACACTAGGAAAATAAAAGTGGTCAGATGTTTGCATCTTTTAAGTAGACTCGTGAATATGACCGTTATAGATACAGATGAATATGTATATGTTTAATTGTTTTAATTATACAGATAGTATAAGCAGTGTTCCTGTTCATGATATGTTTTTCCAAATAGTAATTCTTGGTAAAGTTCCAAAACATGGAAACTTTCCTCAACTTACTCAATAGCTTAATTTCTGGAAAATTTGGTTTTAACTAAAACTGCAAAACATATTTGTGTTTGTGTGTGAGATAATTATTAGTTTCCAAACTCAGTGAGCTATATTAGAAATTTTGCCATATGAATGTCTAGTGAACTATTTGGAAGGCTCAGAGAACATAGGGCAGAGACAGACTTCTTGGACTTCCCATTGTTGTTGGACTTCCCATTGTTGTTGGGCTTCCCATTGTTGTTGGGCTTCCCATTGTTGAAATCCCTGGACCTTGCCTGTTCCATGTCGTAGTACCCACCTCACTCCTAACCTCAATATAGCCAAGAATGCCTCTACAGGTCACTTCTGAAACGTTTTCTTAAGAGACAATACTGCTCTTCATGAGTACCACTGATTTAAGCCTTCCAGACCAAAATTAACATTGGTTGGCAAAATATTATTTATTCCTTATGTTTACGATACTGTGTGTAGTGCAGTGTGAACTCTAAGAATATAAAAATCAGTTCCTTTCGTCAAGGATTTAAGAGACTTAGAAAATGGATCACGTGTTAGGGGCGCCTGAGTGGCTCAGTTGGTTAAGTGTCTGCTTTCGGCTCAGGTCGTAGTCTCATGGTCCTGGGATCAAGTCCTATGTCCCACTCCCTGCTCAGTGGAGCATCTATTTCTTCCTTTCCCTTTGCCTCTCCTCCCACTCAAATGTGCTCTCTCTTGCTCCCTTTCTTTCTCTCTTGCTCACTCTCCCTCTGTCTCTCAAATAAATAAAATCTTAAAAAAAAAAAAAAGAAAATGGATCACTTTCATATATAGTGAATATTGAAAATAAGTGTTTATCACAAACAGAAAGATGGCGGTGAGCTGAGAACACCAGAAAGGTCTCACCAAGGAAGACTGGGACAAAGTGAGATTTGAAGGATGTATGTGTAAGGACGTAGCTCTAGAAAAGCTTGTATCAGATCAGTAAAGGGAGCCAGGGAGTCTGCCTAGGGTGAAAGCGTTATTTTCAGAAAGTAGTGGGCATGGGCAATGATAATAGCAATTAAGATTAGAGTAAAACTGTCATGTCCATATGGAAATTAAATGGAATAATTCACAAACTGAATGTCAGCTATGGTTGCTGCATACAAAATATTTAAGTGTTGAGATGGCTGTTCAGTGAATTTGAAGTTCATTAACAGTTTTATGGAAGGCTTAGAGTAGAAGACTCATTTTCCTTTAACAGAGAACGCATTTTCAGTTGTATCTCTTCTTTGGACTACTTTATCATATTTACCCAGTTAAATTTGGAATGGACTCCTGGCTCTGGTCCATAAATAGATTCATTGGATCCATGATCGTGGACTTTGAATTGCTACAATAGCAGATCATAGGACTTTATGTCTCTTTTGTCTTTGTGTCTTGCAGGTATGACTTTGTAGAAGTTGAAGAACCCAGTGATGGAACTATATTAGGGCGCTGGTGTGGTTCTGGAACTGTGCCAGGAAAACAGATTTCTAAAGGAAATCAAATCAGGATAAGATTTGTATCTGATGAATATTTTCCTTCTGAACCCGGGTTCTGCATCCACTACAACATTGTCGTGCCAGTAAGTATCACTTAGAGATTTCCTTATTTAATTGAGTTATTGTTCTGTTTACTTATTTAAAAAAGGATCAGGAAAAACAAAAAACAAAGACCTTTCCTTTGCTTGATTTTTTCTTATCCATAAACATCACTGTGGTATCACAAATAACTTAAATTCCTTACTATAGATCATTAGCCTGGTGAAATACCTTTTTCAGTGCAATGAGATAACTTGTTTTTTACAACATGTAGGAGATTGCATCATATCCATTCCCCCCCAACTCACTGTCAGATATTTCAGTATTTATGGGAAGTTATATATGTGGGTAGCATTTTCTCCTGAAAAGAAAAAAAAAAAAGGGAAAATCTGTGTATTTATTACTCATAGCATTTAGATCACCATCAAAATTTGGACCATATGATGTCTTCCTGAATTTCAAGTTTGAATCATATTAAATGATAAAATACAATTTTAGTTTTCTAGCTTTTCTGGAGACCTTTCTTATATGATACCCCTTTGCATTTTGCTACCTGTTACTCTCACTTTAAAGATGGAAACTTTGAAGCTTAACACAGGATTGTAATGGTTCTAATTTTCAAATTCACCTGTATATTTGGAATAAATACATTGCAGAATAGAAAGCCAGCACAATTTGACGTTAATGCCATTTTAGCTAGATTCATTTCTATAATTGCGCTAGAAGTTCATGTTCTTAATTTGCTGTCTTATTGTTCCCCTCCAGTTAAGGTGGCATCATTCCTTACCTGAACCTCCTGAAAAATATTTTTTTAATGTGTTGTTTATGAATACGTACATAACCTTTTTCTTTTTATTGAGAAAGATAAATTTACTATTCTTTTTAATGTTATCAATGTTATAGTAAAATACATCTTAAAAATTAGTTATCTCCATTTTCCTACTTACCCTGTTTAAATAATATTTCTGGCTCTTTTGTTTCAAAAAAGATATTTTGAAGTTCTCACAGGAATTTAAGAAATCTACTTTGCCTAATTATAATTATTACTATAATTTTAGTTATATCCTGATTGCTTGTACCCTTTATTTCATGCGTGGGTCATACAAAGCAACCAAAAAAGGAAACTTCACCTTAACATTACAATATGAATATAATATACAAATTTTAATATTGATTCCATATTTCCTAATTGGCTTCACAAATTGCTAGCTTGCTGTGTGCATTGTTCTTATACCCAGAAAGAGCACAGGTTTTAATGCATGTAACCCACACCCTGTTGTGTTGCCAGTGTGCCTGCTGGTTTGCTAAACCTTCTGTCAAAATCATTGAAGATCTTATTTTCTATGTTATTTTAAATGGTGATATTATTGATCATATTTAAAAAGCATACTAGGTGGCATCTTCGTATTTGTATGAATACTTCAGAATTACTGTAAGCAATATGAGAAAAATCGTAAATGGGTTTTCAGTATTCTGGGTATGATGCAATAAATAGATACAAATGTTTAAAATAATATATAAAATAAAGGGTATTTATCCCTAACATGTGACAAAAATAAACTTGAAGCTGAGAAGATATTTATATGTTAAATAAACTGTTCTTTTCATATTGTATTAATTTAGATATTTATAGCTAGCAATTTGCTATCATGCTACAGATTAAGACATGAAAGCTAAAATATATGTACATATGCCGACACCCAGGGTTGTCTTTTCCTAATTTTATGACTGCATAGGTTAGTTAGTTGTATAACCCAGGAGTTGTATGGATTAAATAAATCCATATCTTATGTAAAGATAAATGTAAAGGAAAATTATAGTGTTGTACTCAGTTCTGGGTACATTACAGGCTCTTAATAAGTACTTGAATGCTGAGTTGATCATACCGCTCACTCACTCCAGCTTAACTAACAGATGATTCACTGACACCTGCATTTTTATCGTTGAGCGTAGAGCAGGTTCCTGAGCCTTGAAATGAGATAAAGCATCATAAGGATCTGCAGTAAGTATTACCCATCCTCTTGACTCAAAAGGGCTCTGCCACGTGGTTTGACCTGCTTCTGGAGATTTATTGTGATTAAGATCAGAAGCTGCTTCTGAGAGACTTTAGAAGGAAGCTGTATCACCGGTTACATCATTAAAATTAAATTCAGTGCATTTTTCAATAGTTGCTGTAATCCTTTGATAAAATTGCAAATGTGGGTTTTGGCAGTCTGCGAATTGACATTCTCCCGGCATCTACAGAGCCACGTTTTGCGTGGTACCCAAGTTGACCCGTGATGGGCTGGAGAAAATGGAGATATGTAGAGATACGACATAGGAAATATTTTTTTAATTTGCCTCATGCTTAGGAAAAAACAGCAGCCATTGGACTGCAAGAAACAAGATAATGTGACAGCATAGTCCTGGATTGCCTAATAAGGTGTGATTTGGTGATCTTAATTTTGCCAGAATGTTCTCCGGGGTGATTATTGATACGTGATTTTTGTAATCTCACAAGCTTCGGTTCTGTTAAATTTATTTTGGCAATTTATCTGCCTTTTCTTCACCTATCCTTTGTCTTGGTTGCATGTTTCCCTCTCTCCCACACAGCCACCCTCCTACTGTCCATCATTCCTGTAGAAAACTGAGATTTGGTTAGTGAAAATTTGACAAGTGGTTTTGCTGTTAAGCCTTCCAGAATGTTTTGAATTATTATTGTGTATTGCTAAATGACATCCCTCTCTCCATGCCTCTCCTCCCCACAACATTATTACTAACAGGGCAACAATCCATCAATCTTATCTGTGTATCAATGAATGAAAGCCTAAGGGAAGAAAGTTTGCCTTTTCAAGAAGAGACTTAAAAGTTCTTCTGGCATTTGCTCAAGGGCACGTGCCCTCCAACCCCTGGATCATCTCTGATCCCCCCCCCCAGGATTAACTTCATAATTAGCACACCCAGCTTCCCAGAGGCATTGGTCTAATTGAATGCAACCCGCCACAGCAAAATAGGACCTTTAGGGACCACTGGTCACATTGGTTTCTTAATTTTGTCATGATACAAGTGATGCAATGATGCGAATCCCAAGTCCTTAATGGACTATTAACTTACCGAATTGAGGTTTGCTGCTGAGTGCCTAGCACAATGCCAGACGCATTGCAGCTGCTCACTAGTACCTCATGGAAGTTCAGCCAGTTCCCCTCAGAGCTGTCTAAATGTGGAGGTGCACTGAATTCTCATTTACTCTGTTACCCTTGTTACTGTTGTGTAATGTTGCTGATTCATAATCTAGAGCACTGGTGAATTGCAGTAATAACACCAGGTATTCTCCCAGTCATGATATGGTAAAACTGGTCTCTCTCTCTCTATCTCTCTGTCTCTCTCGCATTCTGGTGGGGAGCGGAACATTTGTAATAAAGACATCGGTGCATGCTTAATGACATTATAACCATTACTGTGTATAATCATACTCATCTGCTTTTTATAATTAACTTCATATTTTGCATCTATTCAAAAACAAACAGAAACTTTGAGTTTAATCCATTTTTTTCTGGGACAATTATGGAGATATTCTATTTTAATATTCTTTATAGTTTACAAGTAAGAGAGATCACTCTGCAGCCTTCTTTGGAAACATGAATGGATATGTCTGATTCTAACCAACCTTTAAGGTTGGTTGATTCTATACCAATCTTAGACAGTATGTATCTTAGCAGTAGTAGTTTTAAAATTTTCAGAAACGGTGTTGCCATACACATGTTGTCATTAAAAACCAAGTTCACCTTTATCAGATGATTTACCTATTCTTTTCCCCAGACTAATGACTGAGAGTGCATATAGGTAAAACAAGAGATTATTTATTACTTTGAATAAAGTGATGTTGATTTAATAAAGATTTTGTGTATTCTTTTAGATGTAGTTACACTGTTTTTTTGTATTAAGATTTCAGTGTCATTTTCTTGATTCCTAGATACCTTAGAGTAAAACATAAATAAAATTTATCTTTGCACTTTACTATGTTAAGTTGATATTATAGGCTGAGTTTTACTTTAGAAAAATCTTTAGCATGAGATGTTTACCTGAAATTGTAGCTAGTTGTTTATAGCTTTAAAAAAAAAAATACTGGATTCACTGTATAAATTTAAAATGTAGCATTTCAATGTTATTTTTAAGAATTATTTATGGAAATAACAGACTCCTCAATTATGCCTCATTAATAAAGAAAGAAAAATAAATCCATGCAAATTGATGCCAAACAATGTATATGCAGCTTTTATGATTGTGCATAAGGAGTTAATAATGTCTTTGATTTTTTTTTTCCTTCATGCTTAAAAAAAGGGGGGGGCTGGTAGATTAGCAGTGAGAGATTGTTTGGGAAGAAATGAAGCAAAACTGAAATAAAACAGTGCAAGCTTGTTTCTGTTTGGAGGCCACACACATTGAGAGCCCAGCACACATTTCAGATCTCTTACAAAGAAAATTTCTTGTTTAATTTTAGAGTAATTTATAATAGATTATGTATGTTTTACTCTGTGTACTATAGTGTAAGCACCATTATTTTAAAATGTTAAAAAATCTACAAAGCTGAAAAATAGCATCTTTTCTCCTAGCATCAAAAGACCTTATTAAAAGTTCATTTGTAAAAAAAACAATAATAATAAGCCTTAATACAAAAATATTGCGTATTTTTATCAATTACTTCAAAAATTACTTCAAAAATTGCTTATTTTTAAATAAAAGATACAAATCCAAATATGAATATTTTTAGTGGTTTTATTCTTTGCATATAGAACTATTTCCTCTTGAATATATATTGTTTGTATTTATATGTGTTTTAAGATGGTTATGAGATTTGGGGATTTTTTTCTCTCTCTCCAATCTGGTTAAAATTTTGAAGGATGATTAAAACACCATTGATTTCTTTTAAAACACTGTTGTTGAATATTATGTTTTTTCAGGAGTTTTAATCTAAGCTTTGGACCAGAAGTAATAACATAATATTTTCAGCAATTCATTTATTCACATTTTTCATTTAATAAATGGATTGGTTTAGATTAAGAGAAATACATGTTAAAGCTACCATACTAATTGACTCCATATATTTTTATCTTCTTGCCTTTATTGTCTGAAAAGAGGAGTGTGGGGTGATGAATGAACTGAAGACTCTTTTAACTCACAGCAACCCGTGAAACTCATCTTTTAAGTTGCTTCTCAATTTTTCCTGTTCTTTGCTATTTTCTTTTTTTCACTGGTTAGCAACAGTTGTTCGGACTCACATTTTTTAAAATTCCTTTTTGTAAACTTATACCCAGAGATTAAATAATGCTAGAGAATGGCATGCAAGTATTGTAGCCACTTTATAATCCCAACTATGGCTTTTCCTTAATAGTGATTTTGTAAATGACTTGTCCAGAGTTAAGTCAGTGCCTGGCCAGTATGCACTATAGAAGGGTGTATGGTTTCTGTGGGGAAGGCTTAGAAGGACACTTGATGCCTGAGGTGCCATTAAGGAATGCATGACTGATTGCCAAAGTAGTTATTAATTATGCGGGATACAGAGAACAAAGCAGCTCAGTGAATATTGAAGTTGGAGGGAGAAAGGAGGAGGGGGCTATTTTTTCAGTCCCTTCTGGCATGTGCCAGTGGGTTATTTCACTGTTAATATCATGTAAGGAAAAGTCTTAACTGAAGGCCAAATTTGCTTTTATGTTCAGGCTAAGAAAAATTCTAAGTAACTCAAACAAGGTATCAAATTCATTTTCTTAGAGGAAAAATAAAGCAGCATACCTGGAATAAAAATCCTTAAAGCAGTATCGTAACCCTAACTCCATAGCTCCATAGGAAACAAATTCGGTGTTAGAATGTCAAGATTTTTTAAAAATTGCAGATCTTCATAACAAATTGCACTGCAGTCCTATATTGTCTTAAACCAGTTTTAATGAGTGAAAAATTTAGGTTGTAAACCTTTAAAATAAATTTGTATTTACCCTAAGAGAGAATTAAGAGAAAAAAATTGTTCTTTGAATTTTTTGTAGTATTTAGAGAATGAAAGAAGTTATTTCAAGTACTTCATGTCTATACCATCGTCTGAAACACTTTTTGAGTGATTAGGTTTTTATTAAAATATACAATGTAACTGTATATTTATGCAAGGAGTCTAGAGATGACAGTATTTTATTACATCAAAGAAATTACACAATTGCTACAGAGACTAAGCTTTTCCTTGGCTAAGAGCTGTTTAATGTATTTTTCTAACAATTTCTACCCCATGGACACAGTGCTTTCTTTCATGTGAAGATCATGGTCTCTCTTCCATTTCTACTGACTCTTTTTGTTCCAGTTAATTCCTAGCTACCTTAGAAAGAATTTCACAGATGGTATGATTTGTAGTTAGAAAGAAAAAGGCAGTTGGTGCTACTGCAGGAATGATAGACGACAGACAGACGACTGAGTTGAAATACAAAGGGTTATAAATAAGAATTTAGGAAAGCTTGAAGTTTGATTGACTCATGTTTTATATCTAAAGCCACAAAGATTTAAAAGCTTAGAGTTAATATGGCCCCAAACCTGTGGAATTATTCTCTGGAAGTTTGTTGCAACTGAAAATGATAGAATAAATGCTTTGTCCTCAGTATCCTCTTCTATTTTCCTGTTAAGTCTTTCAATAGGCATTGAAGAATATTTGAGGAGATATTTTGTTGTGAGAAAATTAAAAAATGTACATGGCATTGCCCTAGGTCTCTGAGAACTTACCTTGTTTTGAGGGGGAAAAATGTAACACACACACACACACACACACACACACACCCCTATATACCTATATAAATACACCACATGAATAAGTGTAATATAAGTGGTTTGGAAAGATTTGAAGAAAGAGAGGCAATTGGTGAAAGCAGAGGGATATTATAACTCTCAGATTAAAGGAAAAAACAAACAGTCAAACAAACAAAAACCCTGGGAGAGGCTTTGTATAGGTTTGATATCAAATATATTATTAAAAATCCCTGAAGAGTTTATTAAAAACAATATTATCAGATGTCAGAGATTATGATTCTCTTTATCTGGAATAGTGCCCAGTTATCTGCATTTTCATCAAACATGCTTGGAGATTCTGATACAAGATGTTCTCACATTGAATTTGTGGTGAGAAATTGCTGTAAACTATAAACTAAGCAGATGCAAAGGTTTTATTACAAGATGTTGGGGAGGTACTTTTCATTTTCAAACAAACATGAATATTTGGGGGGAGCAGATTGGAAATTCTGCATGAATATTTTCTTGCTAATATACCCATGTGTTCTCTGGGTTTTTTGTTTGTTTGTTTGTTTGTTTGTTTTACAGGATTGCAAAAAAAAGTGGGCCTTTCTCATAGAATTAGATGGCTAGATTTCAATTTGGTAATACTCGCATTTATTGTACTGACTTTTCTAAGCTATGTATTGAAGCTTATCCATTCTGTCAACTGCAGGTATCTCTTACCCATGCAACCAGAATAAATGACACTCTGCCTTCTTTTCTAGTTCAACACCAAGCTTGTCTGATAATTCACATATGGCATAGCTCCAGCACTGAGACACAGTTCTAGACTAGATTTTCATTTGTTCTGCAGTGTAATGCACTATTATTAGTAAAATAAGATCATCCCAATCATCAAGAAATCTCCTTTCAATCTCTTCATATACGTTTTTCACATGTCGTTTTAATTTTTGGCTGAGTTACAGCTACACATAGTTTTAAGACACAAACATTTCTCTGAGGCTTATTACAAAAATAGCAGTTGCCCCCACTTTCCTCTGCAAACTATTTTCCTGTACCTTGGAGGCAAGCGCTTCCAGTTCTTTTAACCGATTCTTTTACAACTGAGCTTTCCACCTTCCTGTAACATGCTTTTGTTGCTGCTTCTTGATTTTTTGGCTTTAAGAATGATCTATGATCGTCATTGACTTCATTCTCTGGAGGGTGAGGTGTTCTCTTTCTTCCACTCTCTCGCGTTTACCACATATGCAGACACATCCCATCACTGCCTCCTCTAGTATATCCTGATTCTATCAAGATCCAAATCCCTTGTGTACATTATGGTGACCATGGGATCATGGTTCACAGCTGAGCCATGAAGTATAATAGGACTGTGTTTCCTTTCCTGCCTTATTTTACTTTGTTTTCCCTAGAGTTGTGTTATTTTTTGGTTTGCTTAGCTTTCTATGTATTTATCACTCATTCAACCCCAAACTGTGCCTCTAATTGTGTAAATCTCCCTCAGATACAGCCAGACACATTAGTGTTTTCTTATAATTTTATCGACCAAAAGAAATCTCTGCTGAAACAATCTGGTCTACTTCAATTTAGACTGATTACCATTTAGACCTGCCACGCAGCTGTCATCCTGGGGGGTCTCCTCCATGCCCATCCCCACCCCATCATTATCCTGAGTATTCCCTTTGCCATTTTCTCGGATTAGATCCCTTGTTTTCAGGATCTCTTGTCTTCTCTCCTGTCCACTTCCTGTTTGGGAAGAATGTAAAACCCCCATGAATTTCCTGAGAAAAAGGAGCATCAGAGATAAAATTTTGTGGGCTCAAATAACTGAAAATTCCTTTATTTAACCCTCAACCCTAGATGAATACTTGGCTAAGACTAGAATTCTAGGTGGCCACTTAAAAACTAACTGGACATTCTGTGCCGGTGGATGAGTTTGTTGACTACGGTCTTCACTGTATTGTGAGATGGCAGGGTCAGTTCCTTGAAAGCCCCCTGATTCCCCAAATCTCTTTTCTAAGGGTATAATCCTGGCTGCCAGTTCTCTGAAATGAGAGCTCAGTGGATTAAGACTGAGAGTCTCAGACATCTCCTCAACCCCCTCCATACCCCTGTATTCAGAATAATATCACTGCTCCCAACTCTGCTTGGGTTCCCCAGTCCATAAATCCTCAATTTTATTCTGTTCAGGGAACAAAGCTGAGCAGGGAATAAATCCCATCTTCCGCCACTGCAGGGAAACAGATTTGGAGTGTCAAATAGCGTCATCATTTTCAACCGGTCTTCCTGTTTTTAGTTCCACCGTCCTTCCCACTTCCACACGTACCTGTTGCCACCAGATCCCACAGCTATTTGGTTGCTCAGGTCATTTCCTGATTCTCCTTCCTGGTAAATTTTGGTCCACTGATTCAATGACTGCACCTCTACCTACCTTTCAGTTTCTTAAATTTTATCACTGTTGACTCCTGTCTGATTTTCTTTGGCCTTAAAGAATTATGCATTTAAAGAAATTCCTTCAGAATCAATCATTTTAGGAGAGAACAGAGCTAAAATTACCACATTTTTCCCCTCTGTTCGTATAGCAGTGTTCTTTCAAACACTAAGTTTATATTTGATCAACAAAACACTCGGAAACTCTGTACAATATATTGTGGGCCTAGTATATGCCACGTGCCATGCTCTGTCATTGACTTGAAGGAATAACGTCTTTATCTGTCCATGCCAGATAAAATATACTCTCGTAGCAGTTGCTTTACATGATTATGCTATCACATTTCTTTTTAAAAAAATTTTTTTATTAACATATACTGTATTATCTGTTTCAGGGGTACAGGTCTGTGATTCATGTCTTACACAATTCACAGCACTCACCATAGCACATACCTTCCCCAGTATCCATCACCCAGCCACTCCATCCCTACCATTCCCCTCCCCTCCAGCAAATGTGGTGATCCGAAGGAGCACATGCACCCGAATGTTTATAGCAGCAATGTCCACAATAGCCAAACTATGGAAAGAGCCTAGATGTCCACATTTCCTTTTTTAATGTTAGGGAGGCCTAGATAAGACTTGATATTGATTAGCTATTTAAAATATCCTGAACTCTGTTTTAATATTAGTATTATGTTCAGGAGTATGGACTAACATACCAGTCATTGTTCATATATTTTACATGTTAGTTATAAAGAAACCAATCGTATGATTCTTACCTTTAAGAAAATGCTGTCCTCGTCAATAGTCTTCATATATTTATCCATTTGAGTAATGCTATTAATGTATTTGAATGCTTTGAACATTAAAACTGGAACTCTAAAAATTTTGTTCCTCTCTTTAAGATAACATAATTGTTTTTTATTTAAGATTATTTTAAAATCACAGGAATCTGATTTTATATACAATATAACCATCAATTTTTGCATCCTCTTAGGACAAAACTGAAAGATAAATGAGTATAGTTTTGAAGAGGTTAATTTTTGAAACTGAAGTGTATTGTAAACATTTTTTGGAAAGGGAGTACTTCGATACCAACTTGGAAATAGTTGAATTAAGCAGAAGAGAATGATGAACATATATTGAAAGAAGTACTAGGCTTGATGGGCGCTTTTATATCCTCTAATCCCCATAATGCAATGTTATCACCATTTTAAGATTAAAACTCAGAGAATATCACATATGTAGAAGTGAGGATATTAAGTAGGGCTTTCCCAATTCTGTGTAAAGCCAGGCTGCCACTGGACTGATTTGGGAATTACAGTAGGAAGATCAATGGTGGGAGGGAAAGCAAATGTAGGATTTTCTTTCACCATCTTTGCTTTCTTATTTAAACACCTAAGTAGGGGCGCCTGGGTGGCTCAGTTGGTTAAGCATCCAACTCTTGGTTTTGGCTCAGGTCATGATTTCCGGGTCGTGAGATTGAGCGCTGTGTCAGGCTTCCCTTTGGGCATGGAGCCTGCTTAAGATTCTCTCTCTCCGTGTGCCCCTCCCTCAACTTGCTCTGGTATACTCTTTCTTTTGTGCGCTCTCGCGCGCTCTCTCTCTCTCTCTCTCTCAAAAAATAAATTAATAAATTTTAAAAAAATAAAACAAAACACAAGTATTATTTCTGTTGATTATGATGTCTTGGATACTTTAGAACCTTGAGAAGTTGGTGAACTAAATTAGAATTTATCTTTTTTTAAAATAAATGATAGTAGTCATGAATAGTGAGGATTATATCTTACTTTCTGCCCACAATTACCTTTAAAATGCAAACAAGACGTAGTTCCTTTAAAAGTTACTTTCAAAGCAAACACATTTAAAAAAAAAAGGTAAAAGTGCACATGGAGTCAGTATTTTGCTGATTATATTTCACTTATCCGTCAGATCTCATCACTCTTGAAAAATGACACAATTACTTGTGAGTATCCTTGCAGTCTTTTCAGCTTCAAAGAATTTTTCAGAATTGTGTCATTAAGGAAACTTTGAAGGCTAAAGTGTACACAGAGAAATAAGAAAGTAAAATTGGAAAACAAGCATAATGAGGAAAACAAGACTTAATTGGACGTCTTCTATCAAGCATGTCCCTAAAGTTAGTGCAGTAAAGTATAGACGACCCTTGGCATTTTGAGCTTGAAATTAGGTGGTTTGTGCACAGTGACTGAAATATAGTAAGCATTCGACAGTCCTTAAAATGAATGGAAAAGGAAACACACATCTTGAGGGCTAACATACAAGGGGAATGCTCCGTCACAGCTGTTGGCAGGGTGATGCCTGTAGGCTGCTGAAGGCCCCAGTGAACTGAGGGAGGAAATTCCGGAATCAGGATGTCTTTGTGTTAGTGCCCCAGGGCAGAGGTCTTGTCTCTGCCTAGGTGTTTCCAGTCCAGTTAAATCAAACCAGCTTTTGTTTAAGTGAATAAGAGCTGGTGTAGAAATACCTGCCTGGTACCTTTCCTTGTGTTTCTCCATGGCAAGTAGTTACTCAGAAGGATTAAAGCTGTCATCTGTTGCCTTGAAGGACTCTATGAATTATCTTAAGTACTTCCAAAGCAGGTTTGCTTCAGAACGCCAAGGTTTATGTGAAACCCCCCCTCGCCCCCACCACCACCTTTGGAGAAATAACAGGAAAACGCAAGATGTGACAATTATCTAAGACTCTAAAATAAAATCTGAGAAAGGAATTGGAAATAGGTGTGGATAGCTCCCAGTCAGCCTAGGCAGTTGTCTAATGCCTCCTCTGAAATTGTGCTTTTAAATTTCATAGCACTGCTAGAGAGGAGATGCCTTTTCTTCTAGAGAAATAACATTCTGATGGGGTTAAAAAAAAAAAAAAAGGCACTTTCCTGCCGGGTGTAAGTTAATGAAATAGCATTAACTGTAATTAGTTGTTTTAGGAAAAGGCATGTGAAAGACAGTGAGTTGTTCGAGAGACGCTGCATGTCAAAACTTGACTTCCCTTACCTGAGAGAAGTGGTATTAACATATATGACACATCCTTTGGGTCAGATGCTTCAGAAGCTGTCTCAATATTCTGACACAAATGTTTTCCTTTCTTTTTGGAATACGATGAGTGATGCTTTGTGGCATTCTTGTCCCATTACTGATAAAAACGATAAAAAGGAACTCACAAATCCACCCAGGCATACAGTGTTTTGTTTTAAAGACAGGGGATCCCTTTCACACTTGGTCTTTTGCAGGGTCCTGAGTTCTCTCCAAATTTCATGTTGACAGGCTGCTTCTTCACCCTTTGGAACTCCCAAAAGGTTTAATATTTTATGACTACATGGCGAGAGGGGTGCGTTGGACTGAAGTTGGTCGTTATAATAACACTGAATGGGAAGGTGTTTATTCCTACTGCATATTTAAGTGACTTTCCCAAATGTGGGGACGATGCTTTTCATTTATCCACAGTTTATGTTTTCTCTTCCAGTAGGATTTCTGATTACATAAAAGGGCTTCACTGTTTCCTGTGGTTTGCCACAGTCTTTCTTTGTCATGAAGGCAGGGCATAATTCCATGTCATGGAGCAATTTAAGGATCTTGACTCTTTAAAAGGACATATAGTCTTTTGGTAAGATCTTGGACTTTCTGCTGTGGTGCCTTTGCATTTGGTTTTCACAATTTTATATTACAAGGTTGGGGCAAGATGCAGTTTAGCTTACGTAAGGATTCAGTCATTTGACTTGGCAATACAGCTAATCTTGTATTTTAACTGGAAGTTTGTATTAAGCTGGAAAATAAAAAACAGCTTACCTAAATAAATAATAGCACTGCACACCATTTCTTGAACATCTGCTGTTGTACTGGGTTCTTAATATATGTCATCTCATTTATTCAGTACAATAACTGAGAAATTATTGGCATCTTACCTAGAGGAGGTATGCTCAGAGAAGGAATGCAACTTGCCTATGGTTCAGAACAAACAATTGTACAAATAATTATAGTCAAATCAAGAATTTCAACTATAGCCTAGAATATCTCCTAATCAACTTTTGTAGGGTAAGAACTTTTTTAGCATTTTATTTTGAGATCATTGTAAATTGATGCTCATTTGTAAGAAAGACTATATATACCTTTGCCTCGTTTTCCTCAAGGGTAATAACATCTTGCATAACTATATGCAGTACAATATCACAACCCAGAAAGTGACATTGATACAATCCACCAACCTCAAAAAGAAATTTTTGAATAAATAAAAATACACAACGCCTTAGGATGTGTTCAATGAAAGTGTTATATGAAAAGACTTTCATAAAAAAAATTGCAGGAATATTTGATTAGTATATAGTTTTTTTTTTTTTTTTAATGGCTTAATCAAGGATACTAAGAACCTACATTCTGGTATCACACAATGGCTTCTGCATTCCAATTTAGGTCAGGAGGGAAATTTTGATTCTAAACTGGATAATCTCATAATCTTCATCTAAAATTCTGTGTGGTGCAGAGCCATTTTTGCAGCTTAGGGTAGAACATCTATCGTAGATTAAAGATTACAAAATCAAAAATAATTCCACAAATCACTCTTCTTGATGTGGGATTCAAAGTGAATGTGTGAAACATAAATAGTGACTATAAATAAATCCATGAATAAGGCTTTCCTGCCTCTGAGACAGAGATTAATGAAGTTTTAGGATGCTAAGAGCTCAAGATATAATCTATAGCTTTAAACTGATGTCAAGAATGAGAATTGATTGCTTAAAAGCCCTTCATTTCTCCAGAATAGATTGATGACTTTAGTGCTACTAAATCTGCTCTCATGCAAAATTTATATAATTTGGTTTCAACAGGTATGGTATGTGTGTGTAGGGGGGATTTACATATTAAATGTAATTATATAAGATGTAAAAGTTAAACTATTTCAAAATCAAAAGATAGTAATGTGTATGATATTTTCAAGATATTTTTAAATTTCGAAATTCAGTGGAAGCCAGCTCATGGACCCATGAGAGCTGATAGCCAGCCTGTTAGATGACTAGAATGGTTCAGAGGGAGAATCATGAAAACAGCACATATATTCTGTAAGCATTTAATTTCAACTTCGGTACTCTTCCTTTAGGGCCCAAACCTTCGCTTTAAGTAGGAGTATGCTGACTGGAGTCCTGTTGTATTTCTTCCCCAAATCATAGCCATCATGCCTTAATCATGACTTTTGGTTTGGGTTTCTGTAAGTAACAATGGGAACTCAAAGATACCATTTAAAGCAATCTAAGTGCAGCATTCCTTTAGGATTTTATGAAGTTTTTCTCTCCTATATTTTATATTTGTCTCCCTCATACCTCCTTGGACGGAAGCTTTTATTTTAATAGTAACTCATTTTATATGCAGTCCTTCCATAGCATTCATCTAAGTCTTCAATGAGGCAACAAGTCATATTTGATTGGATTCCTAATATTTAAATAGGGATAATTACAAAGATAAGTACTACTGATATAAATGGCTCCGGGAACAAATACAGCTATCTCTTAAGAAGTGTAAAATTCAACGGGGGGAGGCAGAAAGGTGGCTGATAGCATTCCGTGACCTGTATGTATCTCTGACCCACGTGTTTTGCGTGCATAGGAACGTTAGCTAAACCAGGTCGGGTCAGTTAAGATAACTCAGTTCAGATAACGACTGTTACCCTTTGCTCCATTTCACTGTGGTGACTGCCTGATAGTATATCGCTGGAATATTGTAAATAAAAAATATGTAAGTATATAAATAATATGTGTTTGTATATGTAATACAATTTAGAATATGTGTGGCCCTATTTGGTAGCGGGCAACTGTGCTTCAGTGTGGGTATCTAGATGTGGAATACGTGAAGACATTCAATGCGTTTTTATCTTCGTCTGTAATTCTTCCTAAGGAGATTTAGCTTCTTTATTTTTCAAGCCGTAGAGAACAGCATGGCAACCTGGAGAAGTCACTTATTTGAAGGAGTGTTTTCTAGGAGTGAGATATTCTTTACAAGGAATCCAGACAAAGACGTATGAAGAGATACCTTTATCGTATTGAAAAAGCAGAATGGCCTACAGCAAGTATTGGAGAATCGGCAAAGCAATGGAGTGGCCGGGTCTCTTTTTCTGTCTTTTCTCCCTCCTTCCCTCCTTCCTTCCTTCCCTCTCTCCCCTCTTTCTTTGAGCCTAAGTGCTCCCCTATCCTAAACTACTTCGTGACTTCTGTTGTTTTCAGAGTCAGTTTTCCAGATTTTTGTCTCTACCACCCTGTGTTGACTTAGGAAGATGCCATGCGTCTTTGGTTTTTTTTAAATTTTTCTCTAAGTTACATTGATTTCTCAGTTCAGATCAGGTGTTCTACTTGCTAATAGATGGCATGTGTTTCTAATGTCGGGTATGAGCGGCTTTGACCATCTCCTTGTCCTAAGGAAAAGGACTGGTGGAATCTGAGCTCCAAGCAGCTATGCCGCCAGTTTCTCCAGCAGGTCAGCCTCCCCGTGACTGTCAACAGATCAAGCTGAACAAACAGAGTTTAAAGTGAGCTCTGGTTTATTTTCCTTACGAGCCATCATGAACACACAGACAGGAATGCTTGGATAGAACAGTGTTTTGTGATGCGAATTATATCGTCTATATCAGCGGTAGTGTTTACTCCTCTAAGTTCTGGGGCATTGCTTAGAACCTTGGTTACTGACCTTGACCAAGATTCTTAACTGAGGCCTCACTGCAGAGGAGTCATGTCCCTGTGACCTTAAGTGCCACAGATCTGGCTCCAATTCTCACTCTTCCACTCATCTACCTCTATTATCTTGGGAAAGTTTTCCTACCCACAGAATGTGAATGACGAAAGTTTCTGCCTTATATAGCGTTGTTTGTGAGGATTATTAGCTCAGTGTTTGGCATGCAGTATTCAATAAATGTGTGTTACCTTTATTTTAAAGGTCATTTGTTATGACTGTAAGGCACTGTCTCCCTAAATCATATTATGAAAACCTTAACTTTAATACATGAATTTAGTGTTTTCTTTTCTTTCCTCTTTTTTTTTTTTTTAAGAATCCCAGTCACCATATACTAAATTGATTTCACAATTCACTAAATATATTACAGCTTAAATTTGAAAAATCTGATCTAGGTTGTAAAAGTTGTATTCTTTTATAAATAAAAGAATACACCTTTTGGGCATTTTACTTGCCTTTTTGGAAAAATAACATATTCCACTAACATGTAAGAATTCATTCTTACAGTTCCCAAGATTGATACCAAAAAACATTTTCCAGTAGAACCTGTAAAACCTAAAATAAATTTTAGAAAATTGAGATTCAGGGTTTCTCATCTATGTTGAGCTACTCAAAACTTACTCCTTTTTAGGAACTTGCCCTTGATGATCACTTTTCAGAATGGGACTGATACTTTAATCATGATAGGAACTATTTATTGAAGACCTGCTGTCGTTCTCTGGGACTAAATGGAAAACTATGTTTACAATAATACACTGTTGGTTTAATTTGTTTTCAGCTTTAGTTTTGAAATACTCATCAGTCGTTAGTGTGAGACTCAGCTCATGGTTTTTGAACCAACAGTCTGGACAACCTGCTTGTCCCCAGGAACCATATACCAGTTACCATGAGCACAGACAAAAGCGATTGCTTGCTCCATGCCCTCGTACTATCTTTCTGTTCTCACTGAAACCAAAGAAGAGGCTGGAGCTACTATGTATGGGTAGCTGTCCCGTGGTAGTACCTATGAAATGTGGGAGTGTGAAATTTGTCTCTGTGCTCTCCACGGTATAATTGGAAACACAGATTAAAGGTTTTGGAAAGCACAGTTTTTCATTGTTTAGACAGGTCTGTAGGTTTCCTGAACTATGCACACTACATGAAATGGGGCCTTTAGTGGTATTTACTCTTTATGTCTGAATGGCATTTCTGCCTGAAGATAAAGCATTTTTGGTAAAAATAACCTGTCACTCAAATTGAGACGTTTTGCTTGGGAGATAACGTAGTTTCAAAACACTTCTCTGCTCATGCATGCTCCTGTTTCCCTGCTCTCCTTAAGCTTTCTGATCTTGACATGTTTGCTTTTGTTTTTAAAAATCTGCTCTGTGATTTTTACCTTTGTGTTGCATCTGTGTAAAATTACCACTACTAACATGTTTTACTACTTTAAGAACAATTTCTTAGGGGTATTTGTAATGCTAAATAATTGAAGCAAAATGGAGTGTGACTTTGAGGTTTTAATTGAATTCCTAATTGGCTCAAGTATTCCACAAATACCATTTTATTCATATTATAAATATATCCGTATTATAAACAAATGCAATTTCATTCAGGAGACCCTGAATCATATCTTCAGATTGTGGCTCCAATAAAATCTGCACTTTTAAAATTGTTTATCCATTTGTAAATCATACAGTTATTAATACCTGTTTAATCATTTTCCTACTCACTACCCCCGCCCCCTGCCCATCCCCAGTACTATACTTTTGAGAACATTTAGAATTGCAGTCTGTTGTTAACATTTGTTTAAGCGGAGACAAAGAAGCTAGGCTTTTTCTTGACCCTGGGGATTGAGAGAAAATATTTACAGATGTTAACCATGGTGAAATTACTTTTCATATATCCCTTTTGATCTCTATGAATAATAAACGGGAAGGTTTCATTAGCCATATCAAAGTTTCCAGGCCTTCCTAGAATAGATTTGAAAGTTGATGGCCAAATGGAGATTAGGTTTTTAAGCCCGTCATAGACAGGGTGTTACATTGCTGCTGCCATACCTACATGTATTAGACGGTGAGTCCATGTTTTTAATTTATTTTGAGACTTGCCTTTGTATCGCATTTTTATTAGGTCACCGCTACTAACATTTTATTACTTTTAGAACAGTTTTGTTGCGATATACATAATGCTAAATAAAGCTAAGTAGAACATTGTCTTTAGGACTTATTTAACTGCTATAAAATCTTTGTTTGCACTACTTTATGTTTAAGAGAGTTTTCTTCAGTTAACATGTCAATCAGTTCTTTAGAATTCAAGCCTTATTTTAAATAACTCTTTTTATTCGTGTTGGTACAGTTTTCACAGTTTTCTCACTTTTACTTCTTGATTTCATAAGGCTATTGTTATTATACTCTTGGATAAAAAAGAAAATTTGGGGCACTCGGGTGGCTCAGTTGGTTGAGCATCTGCCTTTGGCTCAGGTCATGATCCCAGGGTCCTGAGATCAAGCCCTGCATCGGGCTCCCTGCTGAATGGGGAGCCTGCTTCTTCCTCTCCCTCTCTCTGCCTACTGCTCCCCGTGCTTGTGCTCCCTCTCTCTCTCTCTCTGTGTCAAATAAATAAGTAGAATGAGTGAATGATGAAAGAAAGGAAGAAAGAAAGAAAAGGAAAGGAAAGGAAGAAAGAAGAGAAGAAAAAAAGAAAAGAAAATTCATAGGGGGCCCTTGCTGGCTTGGTTAGTGGAGCAGGTAACTCTTGATCTTGGACGCGTGAGTTTGAGCCCCACCTTGGAGAGATAGATGACTTAAAAAAGAAAATTTATGTTTGAGGCCTCTTAGCTTGGATGTATTTAAAGGCATGTCACCCTTAATATGACCATTTTCAAATGTTTAGGTTCCAAAAAAATCTGTCACAAATTGAACATAAACATAAATAATTACACTTTTTTTTGCGGGGATGTCTGCTGTTCATGCCCTACTTGTCATGCCAGACTTCTGTTGACTGTTGTTGTATTCTCCCTTCCTAGCAGAGCACCTGGCACGTAGTAAGCACTCCAAAGTTTCCGTGAGTTTAATGTCAATGAGTGAGTGATAAAGAATATCTTTCACAAGAGCTCTGGTGGCAGATGTTTCTGTGGTAGCCAACAGCACAGCCATAAGTAGCACTAGCTGGAAAAATGCCTGCCTCTGGATTCTTTTGTGGTGAAACCAGAGTCCTAGAGCCTGAAGCTGGGGAGCAGCAGCCCCGTGCCCAATAGGGATGTTAATCCTGGGAAAATCCGTAGTGGTTTGCCTGAGAAATCATTGCTACCATCAAGATGGGAAATTGATGCTTATGTGGGAACTAAAATTTAAAAGTGAGACAGAGTTCCTCCTTTCTCTCTGCCTGTCTCTCTGCCTACTTGTGATTTCTGTCAAATAAATAAATAAAATCTTTAAAAAAAAAAAAAAAGAGAGAGAAAAGAAAAGGGGCGCCTGGGTGGCTCAGTGGGTTAAAGCCTCTGCCTTCGGCTCAGGTCATGATCCCAGGGTCCTGGGATCGAGCCCCATGTCGGGCTCTCTGCTCGGCGGGGAGCCTGCTTCCTCCTTTCTCTCTGCCTGTCTCTCTGCCTACTTGTGATCTCTGTCTGTCAAATAAATAAATAAAATCTTTAAAAAAAAAAAAGTGAGACAGAAAAAAAGATTCAGCTCCTATAAAGTAATAAAAAAATGTCCCGGTTCCCACCATTAACACTGTTAATTAATTGCATTACCCATTTCTTAGTGTAGCATCATGATGTCTATACCTAAATTTTTATCATGTCTTTCAAATTACATGGTACTGTCATATGCACTAACATGTTTATTTTAATAGATAATTGTGATTTTTAAAAATCTCAATTAACAATTAGTGCAAATTCCTGTATTTACTTCTTGAAGTTAATATTTTTATTTAGAAAATTCGGGGTGGGTAGGATTGGCAAAGCACAAAGCAGCAGGTCCTGGTGGCCAGTGTAGGGTGAAAATTCTCTTTGTATTATTAATATTTGACTACTTGGACTCTATCCTACTAAATTCACAGAGTTTCAAGATTGGAAGAAACTTTTAAATTAGTTTTGCATATCTTCCATCTGATTCACAATCCCTTTGCTTCCCAAACAAAATGACTTTGTGACTTCGGCCCAAAACTCATGAATTCATTATCTTTCAGCTGTTGAGACCATTTTTAACCAATATTGTGTTTTAGAAATTTCTTGTATTAAGCAAAAATCTTTCTACTCTTAACTCCCTCTTACTGGTCCTAATCTTTCCTTTGAAACTGCATGCAGTGATTTTAGTGACTGTTTCCATCACTGGTAATACGTGACCACTTATTACCTTGTAAAAATATGTTTGTGCACATAATCTTATTAGAACATCAAGAACAACCTGGTAAATTAGGTAGCTTATTTATTATTATCTTTGTCTTATAAATATTCTGAAACATAGAGAAAATAAGTGATTTGCTAGTCGTCACAGCCACAAATAATAAATAATGGATCCAGGCCCATACCCAGATCTTCTGATTCAAAACTGCATGTTATTTTCCATGATACAGTGTTGTCTCAGTATATCCCTTCCAGTTTTAAGTGATGTCCCGTAATTTTTTTACTACTTCAGACTATATTCCTCAGTTTCTTCAGTTTCTTAGCTTTGTTAGCCATTCCGCAAGTGGCCTAATTTTCAGTAAGAACAACATTAGTAGTTCTTAACTGAGCGTGTGCCTGTGCACATGTACATAGATGCCCAGGTGGGGCTCAGACAACATTCATAGCCTTCTGTTGGTTATATACATTGAGTATTTTTTCAATTATAGCCAGTCATTGCTCCCCCATTCCACGTAGGTACGTCTGTTTTTTCTGAGTCTCTTGTCTTATGTAAAATTTTATGAAAATATTTTTAAAACCAAATGTGTACATTATTTAACATTTCGGAGTGAATAGTGGTCAACTCAAGAGTTATGGGCCTCATCCTCATTTTGTATGTGGCTGTTTACTGAAATCGGAAAAATGACTCTTGGGCCCCCCGGGGGGCTCAGTTGGTTAAGCAGCTGCCTCCGACTCAGGTCATGATCCCGAGGTCCTGGGATCAAGTCCTGAATTGGGCTCCCTGCTCAGAGGGGAGCCTGCTTCTCCCTCTGCCTCTGCACCGCACCTTCCCCCCAGCTTGCGCTCTCTCTGTCTTTCTCTGTCAAATAAATACATAAAATCTTAAAAAAAAAAAAAAAAAAAAAGAAAAACGATTCTCTGGGCAGCTGTTAAAGATTCATAACTTTTCCTGTCTGCACTCACATCTTACCAGCTTCATTCACTTTGGCTAGCACAGGATTAAATGCTTTCAGGTTGGAGTGGTGGACTCAGAAAAACACGTGTATGTCCAAAGTTCATTGAGAAGCTGCCTTACGCAGTTGGTACAGGATTATACCACGCTCTGACTATCAAAGGAAGAGGTTAGTTAGCTCGGTGTCAACAATTATATAATTCTATACTTTAAACCCCCAAACAAAACTAACCACTTCCTGGACTGTGAACAGCAGTAGCACAGGCTGAAACCACAGTTGATCCAAGCATCTAAAAACTACAGTTTCACTGGTACTAGTATATAATTATTTCCATATATTCTGCATAAAATCATCAGAAGCCAGAAACTGTTTCCACATCAGTGAATAGGAAGGGCATTTAGAAATATGAATTAGTGTAAAGTACCCATGTGTGAGAAACAGAAAATAAAACTGGTATGAGACTCACTGCATGAATATTCATACTCAGACTTAAATTAAGTGGCGTTAAAGCTGATTTGTCTGAAGCTACATGGCTTAAGCTGAACGTTGCAAGTTCCTTGTGCAGTTAATACTTTTAACCAAATGCTCTTCTTTTAGGCTAATTAGTTAGAAAGATGATTAAAATTAGAATTTTAATTTTAGCATTTTTTTTCACATTGAGTAAGAAGTAACATATTGAATTCACTGAGATGACTAAATTACCCAAGTGCTTCATTCAAGTAGAGATTTGGGGCCTGGGTGGGTTTCTGATATTTAAATTTACCCTTTTTATAACAGATTTTTTTATATCACTCTGTCTTTAAAAATCTCTAAAACTAGATGAATATAGACTTTGGTTGAATCTCTCATGGTCAGGTTCTTACAGGTCCTCAGATATAGCATTCTGGAAGTCCTCATTAATCTCAGGACACATCGGACATTCTAGTGATTGTGGACCTGCTTCCCTGAGCTCACCATGTCTTTGTCTTCCTTTGTGTTCAGGGTTTGCTCTGGGCTGTTCTCTGCCCCCATTACCATAGCATTTGCCTACTGTGACTCCTTCTTTGTGGGTCTCCTCACCTGAGATTTCTGACGAGCACACCTGATTTAAGAAACTTCTGGAAATACCCAACCACAAAGTTACACCTGCACACCATGAACGGTGTCCACGAATAAAATTCTGTTGTCCTTTGAACTGAAATCACTTTTATTTTATATTCAAATACTCAGTAGTGCTGATGGACAATCATCCTACGGTTTCTCTGCCCAGGCTCTCTCCGATTCTCCACAACTGCCATTTTAGAGTTTATTCTCTCTTCAGACCTCTAGCACCATCTCTCCAGTCCTCACTCACAGATGATAATTTTGCTTCCTGTTTCATAAAAACACAGGCAATCAGAAGAGGACTTTCAACAGCTCTCCCCATGCTCTTTACCCATCTATCTCATCTCTGCCTTGACACCTGGCCTTCCTGTGACCTGGGTGAACCTTGGGGAATCGGGGTGTCAGCCCAATTGCATCCCTTCCATATCTTCTTGTGTCCTTCTCCTTAAGGAGTGCGCCTGCATGCTGCATGCTTCTCTCTCTCTCTCTCTCCCTTCCCCTTTCTTTCTTTTCCTTGCACATGCACATGCGCACTTTTTTTTTTTTTTTTTTTTTTTTTTTTTTTACTTCCTATTGGTTCATTCCCCTCAGCATACAAACATGCTACTTACTCTCTCATTTCATCTCCTAGGAATGCATATTGCTAAGTCCAGTGGAAAGTTCTCCGTCCACCTCTTACCAGACTTGTCATCAGCGTGTGACCCAGCTGATTCTCATTTCCTTCTGCTGAACGCTTTCTTACCTGTTTCTCAGCTCATCACACTCTCCATTTTCCTCCTGCCTCACTGACTTCTCCTTCTCAGTCCCCTTTACTGGTTCCTGCTGCTCCCTCTGACGTGGGGTTGCGGGAGCGTCCGTAGGGTCACTCCCTTTTTGAATCAAGACCACTTCATCTAGACTGAGAAACCATGGTACTCACCTCTTCCTCATCAACACCCACTCATTTGGCGATCTCATCCAATGTCATGGCTTTTGTGCTGTCTGTAAGCCACTGGTTCCCAAATTTATGTGGCCGGCCCCAACATCTAACCTAAAATCTCTTGTATATCTGGCTGCCTCCTCAACCATTCCATTTGGATTATTAAAACTACCTCCTAAGTGCCTCGCTATTTCCACTTTTGCCTTCCTGTAGTCTCTTTTCAGCACAGCAGTGTGATCCACTACAAACATAAATCAGATAATGTCGCTCCTTTACTTGAAACTTTCCCGTGGGTCTGTTCTAGGGTTACCAAAATTAACAAATGAAAATATAGGATTCCCAGTTAAATTTTCATTTCAATGCGTAACAATGAATGCGTAACTTTTGAGTCACATTTATACCAAAAAAACCATTTGTTGTTTATCTGAAACTCGGCTGTAACTGGGCATCCTGTATTTTATCTGGCAACTCTACCTCCAGCTTTCCCAGAGAAAATTCTGAATCCTTACAGTGACCTACAAGGTCCTTTATTATTGGGCCCCCTGCTATCTCTGACCTCACATCTAGCCACAGTGTCCCTCCCCTGCTGATCCTCGACATGCTTTCTCCCTCTGATTATTTGCCCTGCCACTCCGTAATACTAGGATGATCTTCCTAGTGACTTAAACTCTATCCTTGTGACTTACCTCTAGCCTCCTGTAAATTTTGCTTCAATGTCACCTTCTTACTGGAACCATCTCTGCGTCTCTTATTCCCTTCCAGCTTTCCTTTTTTTTCTATAGTACCTCTCACCATCCGGTGTTGTTTCATTTATTGTATTTATGGTCTGTTTCTCTCCAGTAGAATATCTGCTTCCTAAAGGCAGATATATTTATTGATTTTGTTCGTTGCCATATCCTCAGCATCTGGCATAGTGTCTGACCCATATTAGGTGCTCAGTAGGTCAGATAATTGAATGAACTTATAGATCATGTGAATGACCCTCGGATAATTAAGAACCTACTAGTAATGGATGTACCTATTTATCTATAGGGTAACAGAGTTTCACATGTTTCATCCCCTTAATATCCTATGCAAACCAGCTGAAGCAATGAGGATTTTTAGAAAGCAAGGTAGGGGTGAGGAGAATAAGGATGACCCCAGAGCATCAGGCATTTAGGGCAAAGGGCGACAGAGTACAGGGGTAGGGTAAAAAAGCAAAACAAAGAAAAAAATATGGAAAGATTTCTAAAAACTGACCTTGAACTTTGCATCTCCTGAGTATTCTAGCCCTCCCTTTCCATGCATTACATTCCTCATACAGAAAACAGTTATTTTAACAATCCATTTAGTTGATTCTGATTGTTGGAATTTTACTGTCTTTAAATATGGGGATGTTATACTTTTTAGAATCAAAGCTCGATCTCACTTGTACTGACAAAGCTGTCCAACTTTCTTTCCTAATGCTAGCCGCTCCCTTTCAAACATAGCCAGCCAGTAGGCCCTGCATATCAGAATGACATCCGAAGAGTCTATTTTTAGATGTTTGTTAACCTTAAATTAGGGAACAATGAACTAGATGTTAAGCTAGTTGTTCTTCAGTCTCTTTGCATAATTCAAATGCAGAATGTAAAGCATCTTGTTGCATTATGGTTTAGCTCAGAGGTAATTATATCACTAAGCTGTTAAGGCTCATTTCCGCCTTGTTCCAATGTACACTAAAATTATTGACAATGTAATGGCCATTGTATATACATACATGAAAATTACTTATTTAACCATCTTTCTTTGATGGACATTTAAGTTCTTTATTTTATTTTTACTCTCCTCTATTAGTAATGCTCCCATGAATATCCGTAGATTGTACCTCTGATTATATTCCTAGGGTAAAATTCTAAATAGAAAATTATAAAATCTTAGAAAAAGGGCATTTTTAAGGCTTGTGGAAAATATTGTCAGATTCTCTTTCAGAAACTCTGTGACATTTTGCTCTCCCATGCGGTTTATGAAGACGATATTCTTGCCCTCTCTTTAGCTGCAGTGGATATTAACCCTCCTCTGTCTTCAAATTTCTTTTCTCGTTCTCTTCATTAGACCTCTTCTTTACTGATTGCAAACGTACACAGATTTCTCCTTTTATTATATTAAGCTTTTTTGGAATCTTCCTTCCCTTAAACCCATGAATCTGTCTGCTTTTTTTCTCATTGCCAAGCTTCATAAAGTTAATGTTCTATTCACTTTCTCCATTTATATGGCTCCTTTTTCTGAAGGGCTGTCTTTCTTCCTTACCTACTTCAGTAAAACTTCTCTCTACCTGAGGGTATAGGAGACCACCCATTTAATAACCACCTTGGCCTATTTGTATCCCTCTTCCTTCTTGACCTTTCCATCACTTTGATGTTGCTATCCATCCCCACTTCTTAAAACAACCCTCCCCTTTGGCTACAGGATGGTATGCCTCCTGGGCCTGCAGGGTCTCTCCTAGCTCCTTCGGCTGCTCTATTTCAGACACAGGTGTCAGCCCCTGAGCCTTAGCCTGCCATCGGAATAGTGAGAATCCCAGTTTCCTCTCTCTGATTATCTTCTCTTCTCATTTTGTTTGTTCTCTTATTCTGTGGCTCAGACTAACATTAAATGTGTCAGTGACTGTAGATCTCTATCCCTAACCGGTCCTTAGTATTTAATGCTGTGGAATTGCTGCTGTCCATTGGATGTCCCCATGCCAGTACTCCACAACTCCTCTACCTAAAAGGACCCAACCTGAACCTTTTCCTTCTTTTACCCTTCCCTATTTTGTCCATGCTGGAGGATTACGTCACTAGCTTATTGTCTCAAGCTAGAAATAGATAATATCTGACTGGATTCTTATTTTCCTTAGTCCCTATGTCATCAGCTACCAGTTTCTATTGGTTCTACCAGTCACAGACTTTGACCCCCTTTCCTTCATTATTTTTCCTCAGTGGTGCTCATCAGATTATAAGCCATCCTTTAAAAAAATTTTTTTTTCATTCACATTTTTTTTTCTGCCAGATTTTAAAAGCTACTAGGGATCAAAGTTATCCAAGAGATGTAAGACTTATCTTCTGCTCTGAAATCCAGTCTGGGCAAGCAGGAGAGAGATGTGTAATAATTTCAGTTCAGTGCCTGGGAGATGTGCAAGAGGATGAGGAAAAAGGCAACCAGTTTAGCATCGGTGGTACAGAGAGAAAAGTGCGGCTAGTGAGAGGCTCCTGGAGGAATTGAATCTTTACTGGTAGTCACCATTAGCCAAATGAAAGGAGGTAGGTAATTCCTAACAAAGGGAAAAAGAATGGGCAGAGGTTCCCATTCCCAAGCCTTGCTTATGGCTTCCACTAGAGTCTTCACACCCTCTTCCCCCACTCTTGACAGAGAAGAGAAGTAGAAAGCCAAAAATATAAACTTTTTTGTATATCCCACCTTTCTTCAGATTGCTTTGGATTCTCCTGCTGCTTGGTGATTAGAATGAAATTCCATAGCTTGCTGCACACAAAGGCCTCCTAATCAATCATAGATCCTTGCTTGCCTCCACAGCCTCCCACCCCAGCATCCTCTCCTCACCCCACAAGGGACAGTGCTTCAGCTCTGTTCTTCCTCTGCCTTTCCACCCAGCAACATTCTTTCTCCCAGCTCAGGCTCATTGTAAATACCGGAAGGGCTTCCTTCTCATCTGTATAGTCCTTTCTTATTCTCCAAGCTCTACATTAACTTTAACCTCTTCTTTGTAGCCTCCCTTTAATTTTTCCAGGTGGAATGAAGTGCCCTCGTGGCACTTAGTCTTTGACCCCCATGGTAGTCTTTACGCAAGGGACACCGGTTTATCCATCAAGGGGTAAGAATAGCACAATGGCGATTTATCTTCATCACCTCAGTGCCCGCACAGATTAGTCTGTGAGATGCTTTCACTTGTATCTGCCGCTGATTCTGAAGTCCTGTCTTGCTTATACCAACAGAATATATCAACTATTCTGGTGTGTTTGGGGATGATGGCAGCAACTCTTCACAAGCGTATTCTACAATCTTTTTGGCCTCGGGTGATTCCTTTTCACGTGCCCAGAATTCTGACCACGTGATACAACTTCATCTTATTGTAGTCACCAATGTGAAAGGACCAGTAAAGAACATAAAATTATTTACACTTTCCATTTTTGGAGGCGTTCAGATTTGGGGATGAGCATTGAAGAATTTATGACCTAATAGGAATAACACAGAATGATTAAAAATGTAAAAGCAAATGACCAGGTACTTGATGAGATAATGAGAGTCCATATTTTCCTCCATCATGGAAGTGAGTACTCACTGTCGAATAGTCACTTTGAAGGAGTTTGTTTTCATGAAGTCTCACACACTGTAGTTAACTGTCACACAGTAGGCCTGACTAGTGAAATCCTATATTTTTCTTGGGGTTTTATTTGTTTAATTTCACCTAAAGACTTTATAGGCAAGGAAGAAGGATTCAGAAAATTGAAATTAGAGATGTGAGCTGAGGATATTATTATATTTATCTTTGTTAAGTTCCTCAGCGTAGAGCTGTTCATGGCCCTAAACATACCTAGACTTGTATTTCCTGAATTTGCTGTTGTGAAATGCCTGTTTCTCCCCTGAGAAGAGCAACTGAATATAAATCTGCTTTAATAGAGAAAGAAGTTTGAACAAGGATTTCCCCTCTGGGGCAGGACAAGCTCTGATTTGCCATGTCAGTGTTATAAGAATGTTGGGTGGGGATATCACTGAACATTGACTAAATAGGTAATGTCACTCCATACAGCACAAACCAGCATTACTTATGAACTAAATTTTTTAAATTAATTGTTTATCTCGACTAAAGTAGATATGATGTTAATTAATGGACTATACAATAAAAATGTGTATGGGAATACCTACTATGTATATAACCTACTATGTATAATGCTCAATTTTTATGAAAATTTTAAATTGTACTGTTTACTTAATCCTTAAAACAATTTTCTAAGGGAGGTGATAGTGTCTCTGCTTTGAACATTATTCCCTACAGACACACAACACATAGCTAAGATGTTCAGCATGTAATTTACAGAAACACCCAGTTTTCTTTGGCTGGTGGGCCTGGCTGTCCTTCTCTGAAGAGAACATAATCTGCATTATCTGCATTCTGTAGGACAATTCCTGAGTGCCTGCTGACCAGATAGAATATTCTCCGTGGCAGGATGAATGGCAACTTTCAGAAGGTATAACAGGTTAAGAGAGGTTTATAAAATCCATACAGACTTCTGTCAGGTTTTACTGTTGCATAAGCAATAGAATGTTTAAAATAAAAGCCATAATTGAAAAGTGTGAAGTTGAAAAGCAGATATTTATTTCTAGAAAAATGAATAATAATGTAATGTCTCCCATTTGTGGTAGAACATGTAAAGCTCTGTTATGTAATTCAGGTAAGAAAGCAGAACAGAAAGGCCAGTTAAATTATTGCAGATGGTAGCTTGGATTATAAAATGGTAGCTGTGGAGGTGGCAAAAATTGGTCAGATTCTACACTTAGTCAGAAGGTAGAACCAAGATAATTTGATGTGGGATGTGGAGTGTAAGCAAAGGAGTGGCTTGAAGGATGACTCCCGATGCTGGAGTTGCCGTTTGCTGTGATAACAAAAAGGTGCAGGTTAGAAATAGGGATTTGATGGTAGTCAGCATGTAAATCACACGTAATGCTATGAAACCATGTGAGATCACTGCAGGAAAGAAAATACACAAAATAGAAATGGTCTGAGCAATGAGCCTTAGAACACTCCAGCATGTGGAGGCTGGGTGATTGAGGGGAGCCAGAAAACAGAGCTAAGGAAAAGCATCTGTTGGGGTAGGAAGAAAACTTGCAAAGCTACTTGTAAATTAGGATGAAGACTGAGAAAATGGACTATTGGATTCAAGCTGGAGTGTGGAGTGGGCGGGGTGGGGGGTGGTCATTGATGACCTTTCAACTTTACATACCTGTGAACTACTTCCTTTAGGTTATCTAATTGTACCCCCCACGGCCATTTTTTTTTTTTTTTTTAAATCACTGTCTCCAGTTTCAGCTTGTTGCTCCCACTCTTATTACCTTGTCAGGAGATTTTGGGTTTTTTAAAGAATTTATTTATTAGAGGGACGCCTGGGTGGCTCAGTCAGTTAAGCCGCTGCCTTCAGCTCAGGTCATGATCCCAGGGTCCTGGGATCGAGTCCTGCATCAGGCTCCTTACTCCTTGGCGAACCTGCTTCTCTCTCCGCCTCTGCCTGCCACTCTGCCTGCTTGTGTGCTCCCTCTCTCTTTGATAAATAAATAAATAAATAAAATATTTTTAAAAAATTATTTATTAGAGAGCACGAGGTGGGGGGGGCGGGTAGAGGTGGGGAGCCACACAGGGAGCAGGGAGCCCAACGTGGAACTCAATCCCAGGACCCTGAGATCGTGACCTGAGCTGAAGGCAGATGCTTAACCCACTAGGCCCCCAGGCACCCCTGTCAAGAGATTTTTAAAATGCATAACTCCGTGCCATTGTTTCTTACTCAAGAAAGGTCTTCCACTCATACAAAATTCAAATGAAGTTAAGGGTCTTATCTATTAAACTTATTGAACACAGAACTGAAAATATCTACCAACATAAAGCATCATTTCTCAGATCTTCACAAAGCATCCTGAAAATTTCCCTTATTGGCTGTTGAACAATACATTGAATATTGAACTGTAAGAGAAACTTCTGTAAGAAGGAGTCTTAGGGATTTGGGGTTGAGGTGGACATTAATTCAAGTGTCTCAGCGAAGGTGTGTTTTTTTTCTAATGGGTCTTAGTTTACATTCTCTTTCATTTGGAGTTCCTTACTGTTGATCATTTCTCGAATATTGTAACAAGGCAAATTTACAAGCATCCAATGTAATAAGATTAGAAAAAAAGTCATATGAGGCTTTGTTGTCAAACACTTGCAGCTGCTCAATGTTGTTTCAGCTTTTTATGGGCCATCACAGTTTTTTGATTCAGAGGAATAATTTTTAAACTCTTAGCAGAAGGAAAAAAAAAAAAAAAAAACATAATTTTGGCTTTCCACAGATGCCACTGAGGAAAATGTGCTTGGGAGTATGTTATTTAGTTGCCCCATGGGATTCTAGTTTTCAATATAGATTATTACTTCTAATCCACAGTTTTACCTAAGGAAGTGGAGAACTGCATGTTGACTCTGACTCACCAGCAGGCAATCAGCCTGCCCCTTGGTAAAGGATTGGCTCCTGGGAGACCGTCCCATCTAAGACATTAACATCAGGGTGAAATTCTTTAATTGGGGTGCCTGCAGACCACAAACGCGTTCGGTAAGGATTTGAGGGTAACAGTGTCATAATTTGTCAATTTAGTCAGATGGTGGTAATTCTCAAGTTTCGTGCTGATAGGAATCAGGCCAATAGCAATTATTTCATCCACTTACTTAGTAAGAAGCCGTGCTTATGAACATAAACATTACTTTCTTTAAGGCAATACTTTTGGCAAAAGCTAGTCCTCTCTTTTTCCATGTCCAAGCCATCTTCTGCTCAGGGTTTGCCTGCAACCAGGAAGCCCTTGGCATTTGCAGGTCAGTTTCAGGTTTGAGCCTTGAAATCACTGCTTTTAAGTTCTGGATGATAAACATTTCTCGCTTTTCATACTGGCCCATCGCTACCACTGCTTGTATAGATATGTCAAGTTTTATTCAATTACCGTGGTCTTTCAGTAAGAACCTCTCAGTATTAAGACTTGATATGACATACAATCGGCCACCTTCCCTAGGATTTCTCACTTAAATATATAATCTGCGTTACCCACAGAGTATTAAAACATCTGTTCTCGAGGAGGAATGCAAGCATTTGCTTTTCTTTACTGGCTTAAAAATAATTTAAAAACATAATGAAGATAGCTTTTTGGATGAATTCAGATAACAACTAGGGGAAGGACAAAGAAGCATGTTTAAATGAATTGTTCCAGGGCATTCTTGTGTCTTTAGAGAACCTGCCCTTAGTGGTTCCTGGTAGGCATTTTTTGTCTGCATGCCCTGTCTGCTTCCTAAGCTCTTTAAAAGTCAGATCTATATACATTGTATCAGCTTGACATTCTATAAATGAGATTGAACACCCTGAGGAAGTGATGTAACAAGACTGAGCCAGGTTTTTTTTCTTCTCTTTCAACACCTGGATTATTATTTTGTTATTTGTTTTTCATGACTGCAACAGTCATAAAACCTAATCAGCTTTCCTAACCCTTCTGTTAGGTATGAATGAAGTGAAAGTCTCCTTATCAGTTTGAAAGGTACTGTATGCAGTTGACTAAGAAAGCTGCAACAGAAATCTTTGTAGGCCCTAAAAGTTTTGCAGTGGTTGCTACGCTACTCAGAGTAAACATTTGTATGTGTGTATCCGTCCAGGGAAGATTCATAGTAAATGTTGTATTTTTAAAATTGCACTTGCCACAAAAATCCCAATAAAAAGACAAGCTCTGGTTTTTTAGAGATACGTAACTATTTGTTGTGAAATTATAAGCAACTCAGATGGTACTATTCCAAACAGGAAGTCAGCTTTTCTTTTTCTAAAAAAGGAAAAGATGATAAATAAATGCATACAATATTTAAAGTGGTCATAGTAAAATACAAAGATACCAAAATGTTGATTTTTTTCTAAGGTTAACACTGGAGAAGTCAAGAGGGAACTCATTCTTGCAGCCAAACTTGCTGTGTTGAGTTGGTAACGCTGATTCTCAGATGGCCATCACTTGGTCTGAACACAGGGACTACCACTTATTTTTCAACAACCAAGTAGAAATATATTTATTTTTCAGTTACTCCTTCACATTAAATTCACTTTTCATGGTCCACGCTCACCAGGATTTGTGTGATACAATTGAGTTACTTATGTGATTCACAGGAGCAAATTCTCTGTGTGGCTTTGCTTTGTCAAGGGAAAAATCACTCTTAGAATAAGGAGGGGTAAAGCTCTCCTAGAATAGGGAATACTTGGCTTATGAAGGTTAAACTTCACCAGGGCAAGCATTTTGGTCTGTTTTGTTTCCAGTGCCCACCTCATAAGCTTTTGAATAAACGTGAAATGATTTAGTGGATATAGTATAAAATTCATCTTCGTTGGCAGCTCCGATAGATGGTGAGAAGGCGATGATGATACCATGCTCTCCTTCACCAGGACTGCTCTTACAAAATACCACAGAATGGTGGCTTACACAACGAACTTATTTTTTCCCTGTTCTTGAAGCTAGAAGTTCCAGATCAAGGTATCAACGGGGTTCGTTTCCTCTGAGGTCTTTCTCTTTGCATATAGCTAGCCATCTTCCCCTGTGGTCTTTCTTCTGTGTGTGTTTATAAGCAATTTCCTCTTCTTCTAAGGACCGGCCATACTGGATTAGGCTCCTCCCAAATGATCTCATTTTTTTTTTTTTTTAGGTTTTATTTATTTATTTGACACAGAGAGAGAAACCACAAGTAGGAGGAGGGGGGAAGCAGGCTCCCTGCTGAGCAGAGAGCCAGATGCGGGGCTCGATCCCAGGACCCTGAGATCATGACCTGAGCCGAAGGCAGAGGCTTAATCCACTGAGCCACCCAGGCGCCCCCAAATGATCTCATTTTAACTGAATTACCTTTTTAAAGGCCCTGCCTCTGAGCTCAGTCTTGTTCTGAGGTACTGAAGGTTACGACTTCAGGGGACAATTCAGCTCACAACACGGCACGTATCTGTATGTATTTGAAAACATGCTGATATCAATTCTCTAAACGTGATGTGAACCTGTTTCCTTCTGAGTTTTAGAGCCACACAGCTTCCATTCATAAGCTAGATACATATGCCTTTATAGGGACATTTGGATTCTTAAAAAGCAGGGTAAACTTGTATGCACTCTCAGGATAGGAAAAAAAATGTTAAATTATGTTAGCTGTAGAATAGGGCAGTATCTCCCAAAATTTACTGATAATCTAAAACAACAAGGAAAAATTTTTTAAAAAATAGAGTTCCACATATTTACTAAGGAGTATGTTTTGTTTTTGCAGCTTTCCAAAATTTTGCTGAAGCAGTATTGGACTCTTTTTTTTTTTTAATTTTTTCCTCTTCTTTTTTTAAATCAAGATATAATTGGCATATAACATTGTGTGAATGTAGGTTGTACACTGTGTCAATTTCATACATTTATATACTGCAGTATGATTACCACCATACCATTAGCTAACACCTCTATCACATCACATGATGATTCTGTTTTTGTAGTGAGAACATTTAAGGTCGCTTAACATCTTTGAAGTATATTGTACAGTATTGTTGACCATAATCACAATGTTATGTATTCTCCAACACTTATTAATTTTTACCTGCAAGTTTGTATCCTTTCACGAACATCTCCCCAACTCTCCCAAACCACTCTCCCAAACCACACCCCTCCCCCTCCGCCCGTGCTAATTGCCATTCTATTCTGTTTCTACAAGTTCAGCTTTTTGAGATTCTGGAAATAAAATCATACGGTACTTGTCTTTCTCTCTCTGACTTATTTCACATAGTACAATGCCCTCAAGTTCCATCCATGTTGTCACAAATGTCATAATTTTCTTCTTTCTCATGGCTGAATAATATTCCATTGTAGATATACACCACATCTTCATTACCCGTTCATCCAGTGATAGATGATTGTTTCTGTATCTTGGCTATTGTGAATAATTCTGCAGTAAACATAAGATAAATATTTTTTATATCCTGTTTTCATTCCTTTGTATATAAATCCAGAAATGGGATTGCAGATGATATGGTAGTTCTCTTTTTAATTTTGTACAGAACCTCCATTTTGTTTTCCATAATGGCTGAGCAAATTTACATTCCCACAACAGTGTCTAAGGATTTTTTGGAAATAATACCAAAAGCACAAGTGACAAAAGCAAAAATCTTCCAGTGGGGCCATATTAAAACTAAAAGCTTCTGCACATCAAAGAACCAGTCAACCAAATGAAAAGGCAACCTGTGTAATGGAACAGAACATTTGCAAACCATATATCAGATAAAGGGTTCATATCCAAAATACATCAAGAACTCATACAGTTCAATAACCAAAACCAAACAAACAAACTGATTTGTAAAAAATGGGCAGAGGATCTCAATAGACATGGTTTTTTTCAAAGCAGACATCCAAATGACTAACAATACATGAAAAGATGCCCAACATAACTCATCATCAGGGAAACAGAAATCAAAACCATGATGAGATATCACACTTGTTAGAATGGCTGTCAAGAGGACAGGGGATGAGTGTTGGCAAGGATGTGGAGAAAATGAACCCTCTCATATCTGACAATTATATAGAATTCTTAAATTTGAAACCTGGAAAGAAACTTAAAGGTAACCGAGTTTAGCAGCTGTTGCTTTACAAAGGAGGAAACTGAGGCTCAGAGGGGTTATCATATCTGCCCCAATGCTCTTCCCTAAATCTGAGCAGCTCCAGGATTAGAATCTAGACACTCACCCTTGATGAGGGCTCTTCTCCCATGTCATACTGTCATTCAGAATGATTTTCACCAAGAAATTTAGAAGACCTCATTTATGTCTAGGACACTTCTTAGTACATGACCTTGGTATTTTAAAAATGCATTATCTGACAGGTCACTTCACTGCACAGAGATTTCAGATCTCCTCTTGCCCTTTCACTCATCTGTCCCTCCAAATGACATACCTGAACATCTAGGCTGGAACTAGACAGCCATCAGGTTGTCACTGCTACCCTGCACATAATGGCAGAAAAGTTTTTTTTCCTGGCCCACTAAGGGTGTTGATTTAGTTTCCGTGACAAAACACCAGGAAACTGTGCCTTCCATTACTGACCATCATCATCCACCAAATAGCCTTAGGGCAACCCAGAACTTAGTAATAAGTATCTCTTTTCATGGTGAATAGAAGAGAGAGGAAGTGGAGAATGTGCAGATCCAATTCAACCCAAGGCATTTAGCCCCAGCGTAAGTATTTTTACATACAAAAGATAATGTTGGAATTCTTTAGACACTCAATTTCAGAGAAAGAGCTATGACTTCGACTAAAAGTAGTTTTTGATTAGAGGAAAAATTAAAACTTAAAAATATCAGAGGGCATTTTTTCCCCCTCTGACTTCTTTTTTCCATTGCTCCCCCTTTTCTCTGAGAATCCCTTTAGAGGTTTTAGAAAAGCAGAACTACAAACATTAACAGCTTGGTGGTTCCTTGAACCAGTGGGCGTGGTTAAGAGTCATGAGAAAGCTCTTCAATGAAAGCACTGCTTTCTCTTAGATTGATTCTTAGAATCCAGGGGAAGCAAGCTGATTATCCCCTCCAGTTTTGGGGTGGGGACTGCTGTGTGTGTGCATGTGTGTATGTGTGTGTTGTTACCTTTTTTAAAAACATCTTATTTCAATTTAAATATTTAGAAACTTGTAAGTTTATGATGTCGACCAATATATGCGTGCGTTAATGTATGCTAAATTGTGTTCTTCCAATCTTTGTCCTTTCAGGAGTTTGATATTCTAATATTTCATTGAATCCAAGGTGTGCGTATTTTGTTTGTTCTCTCTTACAGGCTTATTTTGTTTCGCTTTCTTTTGTATAAATACTTCGAACTTTTAGCTCAGCAATGTTGGTTTCACTTGGAACTTTTCATTGCTTCAAAAGTAATGCTCTATGCAGAGACTTTCAAAGAAATGTGGAAACAAAATAAGCCAACCCCTACTTGGATTATAGTCTAATTGAAAATAGCTTAAATAACAATTTAATATCATACCTAAAATATACATCTGCACTCTGACATTTTAATGAAGAATATATTTTTGTTTTAGCTTTCTACGTTTACTCTTGGTGTGCAGATCATGACACATTTGATTTGTTTTATGTCGTCATAGTCATGAGTAATAACTCAGTTATTCTTTGAGTTTTACCGACGCTTCATTTTCACTTTATATAAACATACATTTTGGCCTATCTTTCAAAAATTTGCAAAACATTTGCATTAACCTTTTCACATTATAAATTTAATCAATATTATCAAATTGGTTGAATTAACAGTGAAAGCTTTTATTAGATAATTGTTTATTTATATCCATAATATAGTTATCAACTGTAATAGTACTCTCTATCAAAGCAATTTTGTATTTCTTGGACAATTAAAAAAATACTGGGAGTAAATAGAAATGTATTACATTTGGTTTCTACTCTAAAAAGTTGGATAGAATAATTAAAAACATCTTAGTGCTAGTAATATTTTAGCCAGACTCTTGATATTAGATCTTTACACTAAGAATGAAATCAGCTTCGACCCAAGACTTCCACATTGATTTCTGCTCATTATGTTGTATAAAAATGCTTCCCTTCCTGTGGGCAGAGAGGACTCTGCACCCCTAAAGCTATGAGGCCCAGCAGGGGTTATGCCTGCCCCACAGAACAGTGATCCATTTTTTTTTTTTTTTTGGCCCACTTTCTAATTGACAGAGCAGCTTCTGCTTTTCAAACCATGTGCCCACAGGATAGCCCAAAAAGGAGATCTTTTTCAAATTGACACAATTGAGATATATGGCCAACAATGGCCCTGTTATTAATGAAATTTTCATGGATGAATCATGTTTCGAGAAAGACCGTTATAAATGGCAAAGATTTACTGTCTGGATCACAGAAGAGAGGGTTTTGCATATGGGGGAAGGGGAGCCGTATTTGACATGGGTAGAGGAACAAGGTCTGCGATGAGTATGACATGTGCAGTAGTTAGTGAAGAGACTGGATTGATTGGAACAAAATGTGCATGTCTTTGATGAGTAGAGGATTAGATGGGAAAGTTGAGCAGAGGTCAGATTGTGAGGATCCTGAGTGCAGGGTAAGGAATTTGGATTTTATCCTCCAGATGAGAAATCACTCTAGGCATTTGTCCAGATTCATCACATGATCAGTAATAACTTATTTTAGGTAGATTAACCCAGTGTTATGCAGCAGAGAATAAAAGGAATAAGGAAAGACTAAAAGCAGATCAACAGAGTTAGCTGCTGCTATAAATAGTACATTGTTTCCAGTATCTGGCCCAGGATCCAAGTAATCAGGATGAAAGGAAGAGCTTACATGATAGTTATTTAAATTATTATAACAAATGCTATAACTTTTGTTGGATCTCTCTATTTATTATAAAAATGTTAAAAATAGGACATGTATGTTATATATTTATGTATATTGAATTGGGGCATACTTATATAGCTTGGGGATGTTTTTGTCACTTTCTACATTGTAGGCATTTCTTTTGTTGATAAGAATTCTTAAAGGACCTCATTTTTCATGACTGTACGTCATTTCAGTTTGAGTACAGTGCAAGTAACTATTCCAATATTGTAAGTTTAGATTTGTTATCAACTTTTTGTTATTGTAAATACTACCGTAATGAACATGAGTTGACATAAATTTCCTATTCCACGCTCTTCCTCTCCCCTCCTCTGCAAAGTTAGTAATAATAAATAAAAGTAATAAGTAATAAAAAAAATAAGTTGAGCATCTGTTCATGTATTTGTTCCACCTATTTTGATTTCAGCTCTGATCTACCACTCCCTACCTTTAGTCTGTTTGTTGAAAGTTGGTGGCTCTGGGGCAGGTTTGCCATTGAACTTTCATTGAAATTATTGCCCATTTGTGACTAACCATTTAAAATTATGTATTTTAATTTCTTGCTCTGTACCTTGGCATTTAGATTATTTTGAATTTCTCTCTATTTCAAACAACACTGTAATGAGTATCATTGCACATATTTCCATGTGCACAAATAAAAGTATGTAAACCTCAAAAGTGAATTGCAGAGACAGGGATCATATAAATCTTTTATCTATATATCCTGTGTACATCCATTAAATCAACTGAAGTGGTTGTACCAATTTATGCTCACTTCTGCAGGCGGAATAGAGAAATTCCAATTTACCCACATCCTTGGCAGTCCTTTTCTTTTAAATCCTTGCCAATATCACATATGTGAGATAGTAATATCTCCTTTTTTGTATGTGAAATAAGACCTCACTTTGTTTTGCATTTCTCTGATAACTAATGGATTTTAGCATGCTTTTATATGTCGACTGGCCATTCAAGCCTCTTGTCTGGAATTTGCCCGTTCTCTATTGAGTTGTTGGGTGTTTTTGTATATGCTGGACACTCCTCCTGTGACAGTCATGTCATTCCTCAGGGCATTCTCCCAGTGTCTGTCTTTTAATCCTTTTATTTATTAAAAAAAGTATGGGCAAATGTATCAAAGTTATTTTTTATGGTTTGGGTGTTCTCTGTCTTGACTAACAACTTCTTCTCCAACGTGAAAGGCTTATTGCCTATGTTTTGTTCTAAATTCTTCATGGGTTAATTATTTTATGTTAAATTTTTAATTTGTCAAAAAAAAATTTTTTTTAATTTGTCTGACACTCATCTGCATAACTACCTGGTGATTTTCCAGATGGAGGAAAATAAAAAGTGAAAAACAAAAGAAAAATTAGGTAAATGGTGTTATAATTTCCACTGTAAGTCCCTAATGGAACCATAGAGACATTTTCCTTTTTATTTAAGCATCAGATATCCACATCCGCCATGGTTTGTGATAATGAAGGTTAATGTCTTTCTCACTGACTGCACAAAGATCTATTGGAATTCATCTACATGAACTTGCAAAGAAATTAGTTCTGATTTGGGTTGAATACAGTTTCACTTTCTTTGCATTTTCAGCCTCAGTTTACCTTACTTCATGCCTAAGTCCAGAAGAAATACATTGTCATTTTTTTTTAGAGATTTTATTTATTTATTTGACAGACAGAGATCCCAAGTAGGCAGAGAGGCAGGCAGAGAGAGAGAGAGGGAAGCAGGCTCCCTGCTGAGCAGAGAGCCCAATGCAGGGCTTGATCCCAGGACCCCAGGATCATGACCTGAGCCGAAGGCAGAGGCTTTAACCCACTGAGCCACCCAGGTGCCCCGTACATTGTCATTTTTAAAACAGTTAACATAAGATTCATTTTACTTTCAGCAATTCACAGAAGCTGTGAGCCCTTCCGTGTTACCGCCTTCAGCTTTGCCATTGGATCTGCTTAATAACGCTGTCACTGCCTTCAGTACCTTGGAAGATCTCATTCGGTATCTTGAACCAGACAGGTGGCAGTTGGACTTGGAAGATCTATATAGGCCAACCTGGCAACTTCTTGGCAAGGCGTTTGTTTTTGGAAGAAAATCCAGAGGTAAGTTTTCTCTTCAGATTAGAACCAACCCTGTTTAATTTTCTCAGCAACTTTAGTGTTTCAGATCCTTCTACCACAGCTTCTAAGGAGTAGAGTTTAAAATTCTTCCATGATATGTGTAAATAGCCCATTGTTGTAACATCTGGGCATATTTACACACTAAATAAGGATGCATACAGAAAGAAGCAATTAAGATTCAGGGGGTTTAGAAGATTAAAAGGAATACTTTTGCTGAAAATTCTTGCCATCTCTTTATTCAAAAATACCATTTTGATGAAGTCTCCCGTTATGTTTCATGAGAATCATTGCTTATTCACATTTAATATTTGGGGTATATTGATTTAGAGATTCAAGAGAGATTACCTTAGCTGCTAACCAGATTTGGGCCTTAGAAAAGGGAGAGAAATAAAAATCGTCACCTACCATGTCCCTGATGGTCAAGGTTATATCAATTTCCATCTCTTAAGCCTACAGACTTCTATAAATATGGAAAATAACAGTGGCTCATCATAATATAGAACTAGGAGTTTCCAAGACAGGATCCAGAGCAAGAAAAGAATGACCGAAGGGTACCCATACCATGATAATTGTTCTCTCTATAAATTTGCCTCTGAAATGATCTCCCTCCAAGAGTAAAAGTGTTGATAATTAAACTTAATTCCATATGATCAAGAGATTGGAAATAACGTTAACCGAGTCTTCCCTAAGGTTAGCTAATTTTTCTTGTAACATTAAGTTTCGAAAGTATCCATATCAGACACAAATGAAACAGTAATAGAAATAACTGGCTAATTATAATGCCCTCAAAAAAACCATTTCAGGCTCTCAGAAACATTGCAGTCTACCCAGGGTCACTCTAGAGAATGGAATGACAGTCTGGAGAATTTATATGGAAGGAACAATGTTTAGTTAGGTTGAGCAATTCACAAGGGCAGATTGCACCAGACTTGTTCTCCTAAATCCTGTCAGAAAGAAACCCGATTCCTGCCCTTTCCTGCTAGAGTTGCAGCCCTTCTGGATCAAGAGCTTTAATCTCAGCAGGTCATGTCCAGACTTGCCCAACCACGGTATTTTGCTATGCCAACAGACGTGGTTTCCTTTCAGCAATATTTGAAATTGGTGTTCAAGTACATGGGCAGCCGAATCCTGTCCAGATGCTGAAAGCTGTTACATATTTATAAGATTTGATCTTGATGAATAACTTGATGAATAACTTACGAACACTTCCCTTCCCTCCCACTTAGGAACAGGAAAACGAAGATCTGCAAGGCTAGCTGAAACCCTTGTGAATGGAGCCTTTGTTAGATTTGAAGTAGATAATCGTTGATCTGGAAGAGGCAAAGGGAGTAAACCAGGTTCTAAGCTCAGATCTTGTTTTTGACAGCTGATCTCAGGATTCAAGTCTAAAAATCTCCCTCCCAGCCATGCCTTTAGGCCCCGCACCTCTCCACCTGGTGCTCAGTGAGGATATGGCCAGAGGCTAGCATATATTTAAAAGCATCCAGCACCAAACCAGATCTTTCAAATATTCATTTAGCACTTTCCAAATTGAAGCCCTTTGCAGTTTGCCAAAACTATTAACTTTTTAAGCATACAGTAAGTGTGAGAAAAGCAGTGTATATTTTTGGAACTCTACATAAACTAAAATGCAGGTGTGGGATAACATCTCTATAGACAAAACCAACTCCCCTCCCGAGAGTCTTTCTACAAAGGAACAAGGAGTAAAACGTTTAAAAGCTCCTAATTAGACATCGAAATTGATTTTCCACAGAATAAACATATCACAGTGTTACAACATTCATCTTACAGAGACCACCCTCAGATTGCATTACAGTAATAGAATATCCTTGAGCTGAATATCTTAAAAGAGTAAGCAACTAACGAAGGAAAATGTACCCATTTTTTTTTTCAGTCCGCATTAGCTTTTTTAGTAGAGCTTGCAATATTGGTGAATCTGAACAAGAAAATCTGCATTAGGAAAATGACTTTAATGGGTGCCTTACTCAAAATCTTCATTCTTTAGAGAGGCAAACTAATACATGTGTTGTCTTAGGAAGTAGTTATGGAAAAGAAATAAAAAACCCAAACACTGATTTTTATTTTTCAGATATTTTACACAGGGAAACCACCATAAGACTATAATTATGTTATGAAAAAAATATGTGTTGGACATGATCTTTCTTTCTCTTTTTTGATCTTTTTTTTTTTTTCATTTTTCTTATGCAGAAGTTCTGTACAATTTTTGGAGAATTTGTGACATCAAATTATAGTCACATGACTTATTTTAATGAGGCTTAGATGAGCTTGAAGCCTTAGGAGTAGGAAGCTTATATTTCAAATAAGATATCCCAAACTGAAAATCCCTAATTGCAGTGTGCACTGCGTTTGGGTTTTTCAGTGTTTTTATTTTGTTTTGTTTTGTTTCTTTCATTTTCTTCCTCTGACTTAGGGTTTTCATTCATACCTTGCTACTGCAGAAAAAGAAAAGACCTTATTTTCTAAGTCAGGCTTACACAGTACTTAAAAAGGGCTTTTGACTGTTGTGTCAAACATGATAAATGAGTGGAAGCTAAGTTGCAAGTGTGTTTAAATTTTCACATTGTAGCAGGTATCATAACTCAGTTCACTGGGGAAATCTATCTAACCTTTTATTGTGGTTAAGTAAACATTTTAAAGTGAACATATACAGTCTCATTTTCTAGTTCGTGAAATAGTGTGTTTAAAACTGAGGTAGATGAATATCCTTTGAAAGCGGAGAGCTTCATTCACATTCTAAAGAGGTATAAATCTTAAATAAGCATTGAAAATTTTGGCAACTGGCTTTTGTATTGTATGTATGTTTTTGACTTTCTAAACCCTTCTTGCCCAGATAGTAACTTCTAGAGAAAAGATTCAGATAAACTCACAAATAGCTTTAACAATGAAAGAGCAGTATGTACATATACTATTAGTTCAGCCAAATGAAATCAGGTGAAATATGTGACATCATTTAACTCAATTATCTCATTACTTTTTTAGAGATAAGTTGGTCTTTTATGGCACACAAAAGAATGAACTCATTTCCTCTTAAATATTTAAAAGCTTTCCTTTCACAGGATCATTTTTGAGATGAAAGGGAAATCTTTAAATACTCAAAACAGTGATTTTCTGTTGAGTTGGGAAACAATTTTTTAGCTAAATAAGTTGTTGAAATGAACCCATGGAATGAGCATTTCTTTAGCGTTTCCCTACACTTGACCAAGGTTTTAGTCAACCCTATAGTTGACTTGTGCTTATAATTTACAATTGCATATGTATGATTTACCATTCGTTTCTTGAAAATACAGTGGCTTTCTTTGACATTTTAGAAAAACTTGATCACACGTATAAGTAAATATTGAATTGTAAAACAAGCAATAAGAAAACAAGCATTTGATTCTTAATCACGTTCTCATTTTAAAATTATTTTCAAATATTAACACTTAATTTTAAAAACTGCAGTACATAGTGCTTATTATTACTTGAAGCCATCCTTAGCTAGAAAATGCTTCTTTTTTTTCAATCCTTATTTATAATGTTTCCAATATTAGTGAAAAGGTATTTAACCAGATTTATTCTATTAGGTAATATTTCAAATTTTAATAAAATCTTCCTTTTGGGGTGGCGCCTGGGTGGCTCAGTGGGTTAAGCCTCTGCCTTTGGCTTGGGTCGTGATCTCAGGGTCCTGGGATTGAGCTCCACATCAGGCTCCCTGCTCAGCGGGGAGCCTGCTTCCTGCTCCCCCCCCCCCCACCTCTCTGCCTACTTTTGATCTCTCTCTGTCTGTCAAATAAATAAACAAAATCCTTAAAAATAAATAAATAAATAAATCTTCTTTTTTGAAGAAAAAGTTTTGATGAATTGTATGTTATCCAAAACTCTTCAGTTTTATTGGAATTGCTGTTATTTGAGTATTTCTAGGGAAAAAAGGGCAAAGTTATAAAGCAGAAATTATAATTACAGGATATGGTAATTAAGTACTATTCATGTTTTATATAAGTTCGTATTAAAAATGAAATGCTATTTTGATATAAATTAACTGAGGCAAGTATCATTTTGTAGTTAAAAACAATGATTAAGAATTCACTACAACAGTCTGATGAAAGAATATTTTTGTTTGGTCTTCACAAGTAGGTATACTTTTCAAGAATAAAACACTACATAGTTAACCAACTTGCTAAAAGAATAGAGACAATCATTATAAAGTAGACATCTTTTCCATCCTTTAGCAGGAGAAGAATAGAAATCTGAAGGCGCCTAGTTAAACTGAATTTCAAATGTTATGAATTACTCAGGGCACCGGAAGCAGGGTCTTCAGCAACCTCAGCCCTTTTAAAGTGTATCATTTTTTTCACTCGTGGTCTACTCAGCTGTCCTCAAAAATTCATTTCCTTCATGCCCTTTTTGCATTTTCTGAGTCTCATTGCCAGGAAAATTATATAAAGTCCTGGCAGTAAGTTTCTGTAAGTTGTTCTTCATTAATTGCCTGAGCTTCTAATCCTTTTAAAAATTGCATTTGTTTTTTAATCCAAGCATTCATCATTTTACATTCTACTCTTCCCTTCCAATGCTCTCCTTGTTTACTTTTTTATGAGGGTTAAAAGGTGTAGCGCTCTTTTTCTGTGTAAAGTTTCCTATTTATAGCGCTCAACTGTTCTGTTGGCTCTGTTCTTAACACTGCACAATGGCACCTCTTTAATGGACAGTATGACATAATGAACCTTTGTTGACTATAAAATGAAAAGTCCAAGTTGCGAGCGGCGGAGCCCCAAAACCTCATCAAAGTAAGAAGGGGCCTTGTTGGGCATAGTGTCGGTGAAACAGATTTCTCTGTGGAAAGCTCTTGATGAAGCAGATTCAGGCTCAGGGCATAACCATGTTATTTTTCTTTGCTTTCTTTTATGCCATGTAGTGGTGGACCTGAACCTTCTAAAGGAAGAGGTACGACTCTACAGCTGCACACCGCGTAACTTCTCAGTGTCCATAAGGGAAGAGCTAAAGAGAACCGACAGCATTTTCTGGCCAGGTTGTCTCCTGGTTAAACGCTGTGGTGGGAACTGTGCCTGCTGTCCCCACAATTGCAAGGAGTGTCAATGTGTCCCAAGCAAAGTCACGAAAAAATATCACGAGGTAGGTATACCCTTTTCTTCTTGGGTTCCTTTGCACCTTAAAAAAAAAAAAAAAAAAAAAAAAAAGATGACAAAGCCGTGTATCTGAAATGAATTTTTGTTTAGAAGAGAGACATACCTTCATGGAAAAAGAACAAATAAAGTTGGCAAAATAGTTCATGTTTTCTTTTTTTTTTTTTTTTTAAATCTGGACCTTGAACTCAAAAACCCGGGCATTGAGGATTTAGCTAGCTTGTCCTCTGAATGTATGGCATGGATGGTCAGTGACGTTTTCATCTGTCATACAAAAAAAGTAAATGTGTTCTGCAGGGGGGAAAAATGGGTGAAATTTTTAGCTTTACACATTTCAAAATATGAAGGGAAAATATTTTAAAAGACAGATTTGTCTCTGTTGGAGAAAGGAGATCTTTGATACTTATTTTTCCACCAGGGGCAATACAGGAACGTAAATCCCAAGAAGACATATTCATAGTTATACCAATCTTCCTATTATTCGTGTTGCCCCAAATAGCATGTTAAGCCTTTTATGGATTCCTTTCATCTCTGTTCTGTGGAATTAAGGAAAATATAAATACTTAATGTTAGTAATGATTGTTTTTCAGAGCCTTGGGAACCTTAGAACTTACTCCAAATTTTTGTTAGTGCTAGAATATCCCTAGTTATGCCCACCCTTTCTCCAGCAACATTGTGTAACGTCATACATCAGGAAGCAAAACATTCTTGATGAAGCAACCTTAATCTTTTGTTTGTTTGTTTTAAATATTTTATTTATTTGACAGAGAGAAAGAGCACAAGTAGGCAGAACAGCAGGCGGTGGGGGGGGGGGGAAGCAGACTCCCCGCTGAGCAGGGAGCCCGATGTGGGTCTCGATCCCAAGACACTGGGATTATAGAGGTAACCTTAATTTGCACAAAACGTTTACATTATACCACACCGAAATCGGCCCTTCTGACTTCATTTCGGTATAACTTTATCTCATTACTTTGTATTTTTTTCCACTAACCCAAAGCGTAATACAACATAAATATCTGCTTAATAAAATAATTTTTCATGTGCATAAGGACATCAATAAAACCCTTATCTGTTAGCTAAACTAAAGCTGCCTGGGGTCCTAAAGTGCACTTTACATAGCAGAGCTGGAACCCCCTCACCCCCCGCTTTTCACCAGTATTGCCCTGGCAGCTGATAAAGAGGGACAGAAGCACTGGATCCCAATTGGCAAGGAACCCTGTTTCCATCCTAGATCTGCCATTAACTCGTAACCTTCAGCAGGATACTTAACCTCTGTTCAAATAAATGTAAGATCCGATAACCTCTCAGGTTTTTCCCAGCTGTGTTATTCCCTGACAATCAGTCAACTGCCATTTTTGGAAAGTCACATCCCAAACTGGCAGTCTGTGATTTAAAAAAAAAACAAAACAAACAAATAAGACTGTTTACCACCAGTACTCATGTCCTACTTTCATTTCTGCATTCCGTGCTTCTAAAGATCCTGTGCTGGGAACGGTCTCTGCTCCCCTTTCAGGAAGGCGATGATCATGAGCTTGGTAGCTCAGGTTGCTCCAGCCAGGCTGCGCTCAGAAACCCGCCTTGCTGCTACTCTATGAACCGGGAATCTGAGAGTCAAGGAAAAACCCCTAATATGGCAGTTCCAAACAGACTCAATAAAATGCCTTAAAATCGAGGCAGGCGTTAGAACTGATTGGTGACTAGAAAGGCTGTGATGAGAACAGAAATTAAACGAGAGTGAACTTTCCTCACCTAAAATCATCTAATTGTGGACTTTCTGAAACATATCCCCATTAAATACAGTGTATCCCGGGACCCGGAGGTAGCCAACAACTCTTGATTTATAGTCACTATCCTGGAGCTATAAAACCCAGACTAGTCAGAGTAGCTTTTTTAAACCAGCTTATCAGATGCTGAGCCTACATCATGTTTTTGGTCAGCTCACTCAGTCCTCAAGTCGAGTGGATCATCATCTGTCCTCTGCTTACAGATTTCATTTCAAATAACATTGGTTTCAGGGTTGTTAAGAAAGTTGCCACAGAGTGTGCGGCATCTGTTTAGCAGCTCAGATAAAACTCTTGTGTAAGGAAAGACTGTGGGCAGTGCTTGTGAAACTCACTGGCCCTCTTCCAGAATGACATCATTCCTTATTCTTTAGTCTTTGGGTGGGACGGTTATGTATGCATTATCTGTACGTACACACAGACAAGTATGGATGGTTATCTAATTGTGTGACCACCTAAGACAAGTTTCCCACAAATATCTCTAATGCATGTGTGTGGGGAAATACAATACTCCACATTTTTCCCAACTATCTCCGGTAACAATCATGTCTTAATTTTTTATAATGCTTTGTAGGAATCATTAATTTTTCTGTGATGGGTTTTTATTAACAAATTACCTTATGGAAAAAAAGGGCTTTTATCTGTTTGGTGTAATTGATCATTTCTGAAGCCTAGATTTTTCTCAGTCTGATGTTGTGGAGGTAAGTTCTGAGTTTAGTATTACTACTTCTAAATAAGTGAAATTATTTTGGGGCACCGGAGTAGCTCAGGTGGTTAAGTGTCTGCATTAGGCTCAGGTCGTAATTTCAGAGATCAAGTCCCTTGTCAGTGTCCCTGCTCCTCAGTGGGGAATCTGCTTCTCCTTCTGCCTCTCCTGTCCCCCAACTTGTGCTTTCTGGCGGGCCTTCTCTTGCTCTCTCTCTCTCTGTCAAATAAATAAATAAACTCTTAAAAATTAATGAAATTATTTTTAAACATAATTTCAAATAATTCTAAAATCATTAAGTCACTGAGTACCATTAATGTGGATCTAAAGACTAAACTCATTTAAAGTGAAGCCTATTTTGGGCCATAGTTCTTTTTGATGACTGTTGTTCCAGTTTTCAGTTTAAAGATTATTCTACCTCAGGGAGAACACAGAAGCAAAGACAAGAGTTTAGACGTTCTAATTTTTCTCTACTTCATCTATCTCTATTATACCAGCTTCCCTAACTATTAAGCTGAATTAGATTCCTCGTGTTACTACAAATATTACAGTTATTGTTTTGGTTCCTTTACCATTTTCAGTGGGTTCGACCACTGTACCAAAAATAAGTCTAGAAAATTAAAAGGTTTATAATATATAGGATGATATTCTTATTACATGTTTTGATATTATAGCATAATCTTACTGTTAACAAGATTCTTATTGCTTTTGTATTGATTACTAGACACTGTTTATTGGAAACCATTTCCCCCACCCCGATTTCCTTAATGAATTTTTTGTCTCCCAAATAGGATATTTCAGAAAGCAAGACTTTACATATAAATGAACTTAGGTGTTACCTCTTCCTTGAAACATTTCCTACTTTCCTGCCAGTCCGTCTTTGGTGCCTGTGTAGAACTTGAGAGATCTCTCAATGAGACAATTGTTGCTACTTCATAATTATTATTTTTTATTTTTTACCAAATTGAGAACTAAGAAGCAAAGATCACATTACAGTTTAGTGCTTAAGAAAACAGACTCCAAAGCCAGACATCCAGCTGTTTAACCTTGGGCAAATGACTTTATCTCCTGTGCCTCCCATACCTTTGTGTTTAAAGTGAACACCTAACCCTCATATCCTATTGTGACGGTTCAGAGAGCTGACAAAACACTTAGAACCAGGTCTGGTACATTTCAAGCTGTTAATACATGTTAGCTGTTCTCTCATTCATCTTCATTCCCCGTATGGTCTTACTCTTCTTGCATGCATCTGTTTTGGGTAAAAAGTATATAACTCAGTGACCTTTCCCTAGTAGTGAGGCCCATCTCCCAAAGTTCTGTCACATCCCCAATTTAATGGCACTTTGTGCAGTGTAGGCAGTGGTACATGTTGATTTATTTCTTGATGGTTCTTTCTATACCTGATCTGATAATCTCTTCCATCCCTGATTTTAGTTTTTCCCTGGATTATTTTTTTCATGGGTTTGTAATTTTAGTTTGAACCTCTCTTTCAAACTTGTGTGAAATGTGCTTCTGGCTTCTTTCTTTTATGGAATCATAAACTATGTCCTGAAAACTGTCTACTTTCACATGATCTGGGACCTGTTGGTCATTTTCCAAGTCTGTCTTTCTCTTCCCAAATCAAAACAAAATTTTGGAAAGAAATTAAGAAGGAAAGCCCTAATTAAGCCCCCTCCCATGTATTAGAATGTCTTATCTAAGATTTAGTATCACTAGAACATTATGAGATTCTTCTGCTATTTGTAAATTCCACAAAGATCAGTGGATGAAGACTGGGGTGGGGGTGCTTTTATTGGGTGATTGCATCTTGACTTAAGCATTTCTAGAGGAGAGGACGATTGTAGAATCGTAGCCTGGCATGGCTGTCTGTTAGGACTGTATATGGTAGCTTCTCTAACCCTTACCTTTTATAGTCATTTTCTCCCCTACTAACTAGGAAAATGTATACAAGCGGGGATAGGAATTAAAGATGTTGGCTAGGCCAATATTGCAGTTTATCTGCACTCAGCCTCATTCCAGAAACAATTTCTAACAGAAGTTTGATAAGGGATAGCACCAGTATCTAAAGACTAGTTAGTTTTGATGCCACCTCAAGTTGTTCAAAACAGTAAGTCAGGTACTGACACCTAAGATAGGATTCATCGTTTCATGCTAAGATAATACAGTCTTAGTAATTTTTGTTCTAGAATTGTGAGTGTAATAGAAAATCTGCTTTAAAAGTTTCCTGTTTCTCACGGTTATTCCAAGACTTTGCAGTTTAGCTCTCTAGGAAGAAAGTTACTAAAGAAGTAGAATATATGGCTAATAATATAGTCTGAGTCTTTATAAAGTTATTATCTATCACTGTAACTTTAATAATTCATCTTTGGCCCAAGTGCAAATATTGGTTATGTCCCTATTCTCTCTAAAGCTTCTGTTCACTCATGGGTAAAATAGGAGTAATAATTCTAAATTACTTCATTCTTGTGAGTTAAAGTATGTAAAAACATTATTACAGTGCCTGGCACCCAGTAAGCATTCAAAAAATGTTAGCTGATTAACCTTTGGTATGACCACATACTCTAAATGCGGTATACATTCTCTACTTTTCTCTCTTAAATCTTCAAATGGAACCGTCATAAGACTTGACTTGTGGATTAACAAATATTTCCGAGAAGGGTATCCTTTAGATGGTGCTCTATGAAGTTATCTTTGTCCTGCCCAGAGAGCAGAGAAATTAGACCACCTCGTACTATTATGTGCTCTGGTCTTTGTTCATAATCTGAACAAGCACAATTCCCGAAATGTTATTGTTTCTATTCTAAGAAGCACAAACACATATCAAATAGGTAGTTCTTAGCAAATACTTCAGATAACCTTTTATAGAATCCCTAGCTGTGTCCTCCTGCCACAGTGTTAAAAAGAAATATCTTTAGTATCGGAGTCTACTTTATGTTTTTATTAAAAAGCCAGACTGCACATTAACTTCATTTAATAGAGGCATCATTGTTATTAAATCTCAGCCTTCCCTACACTAGGCAGTAGGATCCAGCTGCCCAAAGTTAGCTGGGACAGAGGCTGATGTCTATGAAGTACATCTAATCCGTCGCATCAAGTTTTTAGAGGACTTGAAGTGTAGCCAAGAAAATTAATGAGCGGCATAATGGAGCAAACTCAGCTGTAGCTGATCGTGTTTCCTTCCGTGGTATGGTAGTATTTGTATCACTTGGAATATAAATATTTGTTACATGTGTGAAAAAAGGAATGAGTGAAAGAAACCAACAAGCAGAAAAAAGACTGGGCAGTCGTGGTTTCCGAATACTTAATCAAGGTGACATTCTCTGCAGTATTGTCAGGAGAGTAAACAAGAGCACACAGTGAGACTTTCAACCTGAGGACTGTTCTCTGTGCGGAGGCAGCGTCCTTCCGAGTGGCTGGTATTAAAAGGTCCTTTCTTTTGTGAAAGCATGCTGATCATTTAGGATCTCTATGAGGGGTGGGAGAGTGTGCTCAGGATGCCTTCACTAGGAAAAAGTCAAAATTTTGTCCAAGTCTTCGTTGGGCCCCAAGATGCTTTCCTGAAATGTTACTTGCCCATGAAATCAGAGGTCACAGACGTTGGCTGATGTTATAGATGGCTTCTACGTTGTTCCCTTTCAGGTCCTTCAGTTGAGACCAAAGAGCGGTGTGCGGGGATTGCATAAATCTCTCACAGACGTGGCCCTGGAGCACCACGAGGAGTGTGACTGTGTGTGCAGAGGGCACACAGGAGGATAACCGCGTCCGCCGGTGCAGCCTCTCCCAGAGCAGTGCGGCTCCGTGGCTCATCTGTTCTAGAACTTGTGCATTATCTCCCATCCATAATCTCAGTTGTTTGCTTCAGGGACCTTTCATCTTCAGGATTTACGGAGTGTTCTGAAAGAGGAGACACCAAACGGAGTTGGAAGTTGTGCAACAGCTCTGTTGAGAGGCGGCCCGAAAGACAGGAGAAAAGGTCTTTGGTGGCAGAAACAAAATGAAATGTTGTCCATCACTAGCTAGTTACAAAGTTGCCATGTCCTTACCCAGCTAGCTGTGTTGTGTGTATCAACTGTCTCCCCACGGCTTAGGCTAATGTCAGTACAGGAAAGAACTGTGCACAGGGGATCGGCTGATTCTGTTGCCTTGCTTAACTCTCAAGCTCCATGTTCTGGGCCTCAAGTTGCAGAAACCTGGAATTGTTTCCTTAGATCCACATATATAAACCAGAGTGTTCTATGTTCTACAAACTTGGTTCTTAAAAAAGAACTCTTGCTATGAATCAAACTTGTGTCATGCTGATAGGAAAGACTGGATTTTCCATATTTCTTACTAAAATTGCTACCATTTAGAAGAAGAGAACTACATTCATGGTTTGGAAGAGACAAACCTGAAAAGAAGAGTGGCCTTATCTTCACTTTATCTATAAGTCGGTTTATTTGTTTTATTGTGTACATTTTTATATTCTCCTTTTGACATTATAACTGTTTGCTTTTCTAATCTTGTTAAATATATCTATTTTTACCAAAGGTATTTAATATTCTTTTTTATGACAACCTAGATCAACTATTTTTAGCGTGGTAAATTTTTCTAAACAGAATTGTTATAGCCAGAGGAGCAAAGATGATATAAAATATTGTTGCTCTGACAAAAATACATGTATTTCAATCTCATATGGTGCTAGAGCTTAGATTAATCTGCATTTTAAAATACTGAAGTGGCAAATCAATAGAATTCGATAAGTCACAAAGACTTTTTGAAAATAAATGATCATATCTTCTACCCCTGTTATTGGAAATGCAAATAAAAAGCAACATACGAACATAGGCATTCAGATCCAGTCATGAGTAAATCCTAGCCCTTTCTTTGGGAAGTGTGAGCCTAGCTCAGAAGAAAAAAAGCACCTTGAAAAGAGACTGGACAGCTCACTGATAAAGCATACCCTGCTGTCCTGTAGGAACACATCCTATTTATTGTGATGGTCTGGTCTTATTATCTTTAAACTCTGTTCCATACCCTTGTATAAATACATGGATATTTTTATGTACAGAAGTATATCCTTTAACCCATTATTCACTTATTGTACTCTCTGGCAATTGAAATGAAAATCAGTAAAATACTTCGCTTGTACAATGCTTAATATTGTGCCTAGGTTATGCAGTGACTATTTGAATTAAAAATGTATTGAATCACCAAATAAAAAAAAAAAAACGTGGCTATTTTGAGGAGAAACAGAGCGTGTGTGTATGTGTGCGCAAGAGATTTGTCTCTTGAGCTCCAAGACCGTGAAAGAGATCAAGTTTCGTGTTAACCGTGATTTCCATCATGCAAGGGTCTGTGTCAGTTCAAAAGACAGGTAGAAAAGCGCCCAGGTTTCCCTGTCTCTTGTCTCCGGTGTTTTGGAGCGGTTTTCTTTTTCTCACTGGTATCTGGTAAATTAAATTGCACCTGACTTGCAAGTTTCATGTGATTTTATGAAATGCTTAGCGATCAATTATACGGCAGTATGAAACCGAAAAAAAATCTTGTAACTTCCCCCATCTTCATTTTCAGTGGTCGATATTAAGTGGGATGAGCATGAATTGATCGGGCACACAGACTAAACGTACCTTCCATAGCCCGCTTAAGGGTGTGGCTGCTCACCTTCAGGCGGATTTCCATTCAAGGCTTGTGTGTTAACCTGTGCCTTTCTGCCTGGCCCGGAAGACTGGGACCCAGGGCCCTGCTGTCTTCAGACTCCTCCTCTAGGTCTGGGCAGTCCCCTTTCTGGGCACTTTTCCACCCACCTGTCCTACCCTGCGCCCAGCCACCTGGGGAACAAATAAATACGTATACACATGCCGTCTAACTGACTTACCTTTTCATGGTTCTGTCCCAGCCCTGGAGAGGCATACTGGACGTAGCTTCACTGAGTTCCGCTGAAAACCCATTGCAATGTGTCTCCCTCTTGGTGGTTTTCAACTTGCATTAGCATAGCAGAGACTCTACTAAATCTGGCCGTAAATGACCCGTGTAACTGCGTGATGCGGTGCCTCCAGCCATTGAATGGAACCCCTTTCCCTCTTCTTTTTGAGTATTTATTTTTTGCTTACTTAAAATGTTAAAAGCCAAAACAAATTGCTCTGTGAAGGTAGCCCCACATGCTGGCGCCAGTGAGCAGGAGGAGCGTGAGGGCTCACTGCTTTATGCTTATTCACACATAGACTTTGTTGTATATTTGACTTAAAAAAAAAAAAAAAAAAGTCAGCCCAGGTTTTAATGGCACAGGTGACCATAGTTTTTCAGAATCCCCCAAAAATATTATCCATACTGACCACCACTGTGTTCTATGTAATATCTTTGATTTGTGCCCTTTGTCCCTTGTGATGGACTGTTTTGCCACCCCGTGGTTTTTGAAATAAAGACCAAACCTTAATTGGCACAAGGCAGGCTTTCATGTCTACAGTTTTCATTTTCTATGTCTCATTCCCTTTCTCATCGAGCAGTAGGGGTATGCACTTTGGAAAGGTGCAAATGGCAAAGTAATGAGAATTTACACTGGGAAAATACCCTGGCTTGATTTTGTTATACTCAGTGCCTCCCTCTCTCCAGGGCATTTGCTTAAGCTTGTGATTTGGTCTAAGGAAAGGCAAAAAATACAAGTTGTACCTAACATCATGTATTCAATATAATGAAATATCCTTATTTCCAAGAAGATTCTGACATTTTAATCGATTTTAACTATATATTATAAATGCATTTAGTTATAAATAATCACTATCCTTTACATTCATAAGAAGTAAAAAACCTGAAAATATAATCAATCTCTTGCTTTACATCTTATTTTTCCTTCATGCTTCATTATGTAATCAATCAAGTCCCATTGGCTTTACCTTTCCAAAAATCTGCTTTGTTTGTGTCTCCACATCTCTGTTTCCATTTCTGCTGTGTCTGCCCTGATCTAGATAGAGCTGCATGGCTCAGTGCCATTCTGCTGCCCACTCTCCTTTCCCCAGTTTTCTGGCCCCTGGTCTCACTCCCTTCTGATCCACCCTTCACACCACGAACGGGCAGGGGGAGTGAGGGGCACTTTCCAACAAATCTGATTATATCACTGGGGTGGAAATTTACAATTGAACTCTGTGAGATTAAATTGTAATTCTTTGCATGGCACTCAGAGTTTATTATAATCTCATTGTTTCTGCTCATTTTGCACCATCAAGCCTAACATACAGCTCCAGTGAATGAATACACCTAACAGTTTCATGACAGTATCAATACTTGCCTGCATCTCAGTGCTGGCTCACACTGTGCTTTCTCATTGTTTCTGTACTTGGCCTATCTCATTAGCTTCTTCTCAAATCTCAGCTCAAACGCCACTCCTCAGCAAAGCTTTTTTTCCTTGACTCCCACTAGAATTAAGCCATTTTCCCTATGCTCCAGGAATATTGCAATTATACATATTATCCTATTGACTATAATTACCTGCCCTCCTCTTGGTTTCTCAGACTCCTGATCTAACGAACAAATGATTTTTTTTTTTTTAGATATAGCAGTGAATATGACATCAAGACCCTCAAGATTCTAAATATCGCTTACAGATGAAAGAATTAGTACATAGGAGTTGGGTATATTTTACTGTAATCAATCCACTCTACTGGTTTTATTGGGGCACCTGCCCCCATGATTACAGTGCACAGACAAGAACATCCTTTATCTCTTGAAGTGACATAATGATTTTCCTTGAAACTACGTGTTTGGTTTTCCAGTTAACGAGTTTTCTACCAACCGTATCTCAGTTATCACATCTACTCAAGTTAAGGACATTTAATAATTCATTTATGTATTATTCATATTTTGGAGACATCCTATAGTATGATTAATTTTTGTGAGTCAGAATTTAAAAGTCTTTAGGATGTGAAATACAGACATCAGCAATTGATGATTCATAGTCTACCTCATTTACCTCCTTTGACTCATTTTGCATCATCAAACCCCATGTACAATTCTAGTGAATACTCACAGTTTCCTGTTAACGCCAATATCTCTGCATTTGCTAGCACAGGCTGTGTTCTCTTTTTGAAGCACTGTTCCTGCACTTACCTATTTCAATAACTCCCTCTCCTCTCTGTCAAAATGTTAATTACATGCTTTTGTACTTTACCTCAGAAAGCAATTGGCACAGCCACCTACCCCAAATCCAATTTCTTTCATAACTGCCAAGTCCCTTACAGTGAGTCTTACTCACTATACATCTAGGTTAGTTTAAGGAAGAGATCTAGTACTTTGGCAGGAAGTTTATTTTAAGATTAATAATTATCATTTTTTAAAATTTACATATGCAATCCCAACCACCTTTCTTACAGAAATTGGAAATCTGATCCTAAAATTCACTTGGAAGTGCAAGGCACTCAAAATAGTGAAAAAAATCTTAAAAAACAACCACATAGTTGGAGGACTCATGCTTCCTGATTTCAAAATTTACTGCAAAGCTATAGGAATGCTGTGGCAAATGTAGTAAGTTTAGATTTACGGAGCAATGGGATAGAATTGAAAATCGAGAAACAAACCTTCACATTTGTGGTTAATTGATTTTGACAAGGATGTCAAGAGAATGCAATGGTGAAAGAGTATTTTCAACAAATGTGCCAGGACAACTGGAGATCCACATGTAAAATAATGAATTTGGACTTTACCTCACACCATATACGAAAAGTTAGCTCAATGAATCAAAGATCTAAATGTCAGAGACAAAACTATGAAACTCAGATATACAGAAAATATCTTGATGGCTTTAGATTAGGCAGTCATTTCTCAGATATGACACCAAAAGGACAAGGCATAAAAGAAAAAATGAAGTGAACATCATCAAAATTAAAACTTTTGTGCTTCAAAGGACACAATAAAAATAAAAGATTACCTATATATTAAGAGAAAATGTTTGCAATTTCATATATTTGACTAGGGTCTTTCTCTAGAATATGCAAACAAACTCTTACAACAACGATAAAAAGATAATTCAATGGAAAAATGAACAAAGGACTTGAATACACATTCCTTTAAAAAAAAAAAGGAAAGAAAAGCATACAAATCTCCAACAAGCACGTAAAAAGATAGCCAAGGTCATTAGTCATTAGGGAAATGCAAATCAAAACCACAATGAAATAAAGCTACCAGGACATCTAGAATGAAAAAGATACCAATAATCGATGTTGGTGAGGATGCAGAAAAATTAGAAACTTTATAAATTGTGGCCATGCAGGAAAACAGTTATACAGGTCTTTAAAGGGGTAAACATAGAATTAATACAGGAATCAGTATTTCACCCCTAGGCATATACTCAAGAAAACCGAAAATCCTGCACACAAAAGTACATAAGAGTATTTTTTCATAATAGTCAAAAAATAGAAATCACCAACTAAGAAATGGCTAAACAGTGTGTGGTATATTCATACAATTGAATAGTATTGGGCAATAAAATGGAATAAAGTACTGACACTTGCTATAATATGGGTGAACCCTGGAAAACAATGCTAAGTAAAAGAAGCGATTCACAAAAGGCTACATAGTATATAATTCCATTTATATGAAGCATTCAGGATAAAAAACCCTTAGAGAAGGATAGTGTATTTGTATTTGTCAGGGCCTGGAAGGAGGGGATAAGTTGGCAGTGACTACAAATGGACTCAGGGTTTCTTTTTGGAGTGATAAAAAGATTCTGAAATTAGACAGTGGTGATTGTTGTGGGATTATCTAAAAACCACTGAATTAAACGTTTTGAAGAGTAGATTTGTATGTGTGTGTGTCATCTGAATTACATCTCAATAAAGCTGGTTTTTTTTGTTGTTGTTTTGTTTTGTTTTGTTTTTAAATTATAGATGCTGGGGCACCTGGGTGGCTCAGTCGGTTCAGTGTTGACTCTTGATTTCTGCTCAGGTCATGATCTCGGGGTCATGAGATGAAGCCCCCAGGTCAGACTCTGCACTCAGGTGGGGAGTCTGCTCAGAATTCTTTCTCTCCCTCTCCCTCTGCCTCTGCTCCTTCCACTCTCTCTCTCCCTCTCTCAAATAAATCTTTAAAAAGTTCAGATGCATTTACTGCAGGATTTTAGAAGTAACCTCCCAAAAAGAAAGCAAACAAGGAATAATTAAAAAGCAAACAAACAAACAGAAAAATTAAAAAAAAAAACAGTCATCTACAATTCTATCACCCCAGTGCAAGCCATTTCTAACTAAGCATATAGGTTTGCAGATAAATGAATGGTGGTGTGATACACGTAGACTCAGTTCCATCCCTTGCAGTCACATTCAATATTGACACTTTCACCTTGGCTTAATGGTGGTAGGAGTATATTTTCCCATTTGAATTTGGTCTTTGCCATATGTCTTGCTCTAACCAACAGTATAAAAGTGCCTGTGACACATGCTTAGGCTTCAAATGTGCTGGCATGCCTGGGTTTGCTTCTCTTTGACTCCTGCCCTCACCACAAGAAGACTATGCTCCAGAGAGTTTACTGGTCCAAAGGTGCCTGGTACAGATTTAAACCCAATCAGTGCCATGGAGTCGAGTCCTGCTGAGTCCAGCCAACCCCCCACATGCCTGGGTGAGACATGAATGATTCTTTTCGTAAGTCACCGTGATTTTGAGAGTGTTTGGTATGCAACGTTATTTGGCAATAATAGATACATATTATTTCATTTAAAGAGGTCATACATGCTATGTTTTAGTAAAACTATCATATATATCTTCACTTGAAACTATGGACCCCCCAAAATGGAAATAGAACAAAAAATATACATTTTGGAAAATGTTCCGTCAACACAAAATGTTTCTTGTTTTAAAGGTTTTATTTATTTATTTGAGAGAGAAAGAGAGCTCAAGTCAGGGGGAGGGGCAGAGAGGGAAGCAGACTCCCTGCTGATCCGGACGCCTGAAGCAGGACTTGATCCTAGGACCCTGGGATCATGCCTTGAGCCAAAGGCAGACACTTAACCACTGAACCACCCACGTGCCCCAACACAAAATGCTTCTACACAGTCTTGCTAAAGCTGTGGGAGGAAAAATGTGATTGAAAATACTAAAAGCACAAGACCATTTGCTAAGCATTGTTTTTATTTCAATCATTATCTGCTAGTACACTATTAGGAAAAAGAAATAAGCTGACAGTTTATCCTAACTCTTCATAAACAATGAATTTTGGAATACACACAAAAATTTAAGTTAAATCTAAGAAAAGAAATTTAAAAATATTAAACTTTAAATGGAAAAAACATGCTCATTTGTGTTAATTATATTATTTGCTTTATCTTTAACAAATGTTTAATTAATAGAAAAACATTTAATAAAAATGTTTTATATTTATATTTTAGTAAACTCTTTTATATCATGAAGTACTTTGGGAAATTTTCATCCGTTTTTTAGGTTATTGTTCTTTCCAAACTTTGTTCCTTCTTTCTCTTTCCCCCTCCTTCTCTGCCCCTTCCTTCCTCTCCCTCTTCCTTCCCTATCTTCTCTTCTCCTTTTCTTCCTTTCCTCCGTGCTCTATTTTTTAAACATAAGTTTATATGATAATTTCCATGTTTTTAACTTTTCTTCTGATCATTTACATAATGCATAGATTGTGTCCAGACTACCGTTCACTCTGATGTGATAGAGTGGAGTCTTGATTCCATTTTTACTTTTCTAAAACTCATTTCCCAAACAGAACCACAGTTGGAGGATTAAATGTTATATTCTATTTAGTTGTGTTTCTTTTGGAGAAAGGAGGTTGTGAGCACTTGGAATGTGAGACCTTTGAAGAAAGAATTCTGCTCAGCTCTCTCTCAGAGTGTCTTTTGCTGAGATTCACTCTGGTAACAGCCTGTATCCATTCTTCTTGGAGTGGGATGAGGGGACAGACAAAATAGGTTTCAGATCTTATTCATCACTCAGTGCGAAGACCTTGAGGCTATACTTTCATCTAAGGGCATCAGTCTCTACTTTTCAGTGTCCATGTTTCATCTGAATCTCCCCAGACACGATTTCCCTTGCCCTTCTACTCACAGCAGAGAAAAGAGAACACTACCTCTTCTGACTACTACTCTTCAAAGTTAGCCGTATTGCTGACAATGCTCAGATCCGGATTTCAGAAACAGGCATTAGAATGGGAATTACCCTAAGCCTCACCATAAAGCTGCTCTTTTATTCTTAAACTCTCATCCTCTGAAGTTTATAGCATGAAGTATATCTCTCACTGTTAAGCAAATGAACTTTTTGCTAGACTCTGGTCTGCAATTCGACTCTCTTTCAAAGTTACTATCCTGATGTTAGATAGTATTTCAATATGGCAAATTTGTTACAATTCCAGCAATAATTTAATTTCTCCTTAAATCTTTGTTCTTTGTTACTGAAATAAGCTATTTCCATTTTTCCACTTAATAACTAAATATTGTATGACCGTATGAAAGCTTTTGTATTTTGCACTTAAATCTTCTTCAGATTTAATTTATAAATGTATTAATGATATTCAGTACTAGGTGGTATAGGATAGTCTGCCCATTTGTAGAGAAAACTGAGATTTCACCCTGTTTTCTTTTGTCATGTGCTAAGTTCTTCCACAAAACTCAGGGGAAAAGTAGGATAATTTTCCAAGCTGAGTTTAAAACAGTTTTGTATGAGTACTTTTTAATCTCCCATTTAGGGAAAAAAATCAAATTATTATAAATCTTACGATGGTCTTAACTCCATTAATAAGTATTTTTACTAAGAAACACAAAATTTAGTTCTTTTAAAGAGCTTAGTATTAAGCCCTTAATTGACACCTCCAGTGTAAATCAAGTATACGACAGCTCACTAAATACTATGTGAGTATCTTTTAACCAAGAGATCCTACCAAAAAAAATTTATCAGTTTTAATACAGTTATTTAAGTTTCTGCTCTCCTTAATGATATACAACGAGCTCCAACGACATCCCCAGTTAGAAAGATACATATAAAATCTCTTTTGTACAATATAACTTAGTTTCTTTCAGAGCTAAAATGTCTATGTATTTAACAATAATAATAATAATAAGCAATGGATAAATTTTGAGAAGAAATTTTCTCCAAAATCTGGAAAATAAGATGTATTCCTGTCGTTCCCTATTGAGCTCCAACAAGGACTAACATTACTATCTCCTAATCCAGATGCTAATTTTTTAAAGATGGTACCTATGGCAGTGGTTATCTTCCAAATTTTCAGAATGGCATTCTTAATTTCAGATATGTATTTATAGATCAACAGCTACCCGTCACATATATCAGGAAGGAGATCTATTACAAGAAGAGTAAGAATTATGTGACTAATTCATTGGCTAGAGTTTGATTTGCTTTGTTTTCAGTCCTAAAGCTGTGATCTGAAAACTTGATTTGCCAGCATTTGAGCAGAAGTACCAGGGAAGAAGCTGAGTGTTCTTCTTCCAGTCTATCAGTTCCCTTGTGCCTGAGGGTCTACTGTACTTTGCCCCTGTGAGAAGAACTGACTTTAAGCAAAAAGTAGAAAGTGAAAGGCTTACATCAATTCTATGTGGACTGTCCTTAGAACTCTTCTGGAAGACACAATAATTTAATCAAAGAATTTTGATCGCCATCATACATTTTGATAGCGGATTGTGAATGGCTTGCTCAGTCAAAATCTTACTGTATTACATAAGGCTTATCTAGTTTGACAATACATTGTATCAGTGTTGTGAAATAAAAGCATACAAATCGTTAACAAGATGTAAGTCTTGTAGTCTTGACTGGCTCAGTAATAAATCATACCAATTTGTTTTTAAACTATTTTTTATCCAAAGACACTTAAATACTTTGCAGTGATCACTTTTGTGGAACGTTTTCATCTTAATTTTTGCAGCCGGAGATGGAGTCAGGAAGTGAGAATGTGACATGATTGAGTAATTGCTGGGCGTCACACACAGACATGTAAAAATGTTTGAAGAAAATCCAGAGGTTCATATTTGGTTTCCATTCATGGGAAAGGCAAACTGTTCTGCATGCACACGCATCTGCTTTTAAAATTAGCCTATGAATAAACAAAGCCTATGTTCTTTCTATAAAGCAAGCTCCATTTTTCTTCTGGGACTGTATCAAAGGTGTTACCCAATATCTATTCAGAAAACCTAAACCATAGGTGCCCAGCAAAATCCTGGAATCAAAGCAAGTCATGAAACCTTCTATCCTCGATCCCCAGACTAGTTTGCTACTTCTACCAGGTACGATGATGAGTGTATAAAGTCACGAATATGCCAACTTGTCACCCCGTAGTTACAGCTGATCAACTGTTAGTCCAAAGATACTTAAATACTTTTGTCAAGGGATGGCTTGAACCTTTTAGTCCAGTCCTCAAACTTCACTAGGCAGCCATCAATCATCTCATGTTCATCTCATAGAAATAAACCTATCAATGACCCCAATAACCAGCCCAACTCATATCTAGTAATTTCTCAACGAATTTCAAATAAATAGATGGAGAAGTGAATATTCAAATTACTTTTCTAAGATCTTGCAAGTCTTCATTTGGTCAATGAGATGATTTGCAGCTGTTGAACCATGTGTAACCTATGGTTAGGTATCTGGACAGTGCCCCAATATTGTAGATGTATACTCTTCATATGTTTTAGAAACCCCCACCTCCAAGGAAAAAAAAAAAAAAAAGCCACTAAGTTTCCTTTTTGTTTGCTGAGCAGTTCAAACAGCAAATCTGCCTCCCTAGAACTCCTGTGCATCAGTCCATGTTCTGACCTGTGAAGCGACTAAAATGATCACCTTCAAGTATTGGAAAAGAACTTACTGATTTCCCTTATGTGTTAGCTTTTGCAAGTAAAGCTAACCAGTGCACTTACCGAACTTCATATGACATGGCGTGATTATTGTGTTCACTACTTGTCTTCAAACGGTGTCACAAATCATGAAAAGAACTGAGACGAGAAGCTCCTTTGGTCTGGATGTGGTGCTCCTATGAAAGCAGCCTATGCTTGCATTAGCCCATCTAGCCCTTTGCCATAAAATGGAGTTCCTGGACCGGTAGGATCAGCATCGCCTGGAACTTGTTAGAGATGCAGAATTAATCTGTGGCCCCACAACCCACCTCCTAACTGAGAACGTGTATCTCAGCAAGCCTCACAAGGATTCATGCCCACCTTTAAGTCAGAGGAGCACTGACATGGTAGTTATCTAAGTGTTGGTGCACATTGAGCTCATTGTCAACTGAAAACCACAAGCTATTTTATAAGCCAGGACTCTGAAACGCTGGGCCGATGCGGCTGACTTCTGAAAAAGAAATGTGTTTTATATTGTATCGCTGCTAGTGAATGTATTGATGGTACCAGCCACCCTCTTTCTTGAAATGCTTCCTTTTCTTATTTCCCAGGACATCTTTGCTCTTGTCCATGATCTGAACGTTGCATTTTGGCATCTCCCGTGCTGACTTTTTGTCTACTCATGCTTCGTGCTTTACATGCTTTTCCTGACTCAACCCTGCGTTTCCATGACTTCAGCTGCCATCCATCTGCTGGTCATTCCCATAGTCCGTACCTGTGCCCTTGCTATTCTGAGCTCCAGTTCAGTTCAGCTGAACTTTCCACCTAAATGTTCTACAGGTACCACTTAAATGGAATTCTCCTTAACTACTCTCTCTTCTCACATTTTTGACTCTTCTTTTGTTTCTGCTGGATAATTGTGTTTGCCCAGTGATGAACTTGCAAAGCATCCTAAAACCTTCCCTCTCCAACCACACTGTACACCTAGAGACCACCTAGCGCTGTCGGGTTCTTTGTTGAATTGACCTGCTCTGTACCTACTGTCACTGCTTCGGATCAGACCATCATCTTTCAAGCTTTATCATCAAGTTCTTAATGGATTTTTTCCCTCTTGCCCATTGTGACTCTCTCTGTACTACCTTTGCCTCTTATCCATCACCCCCTCCTGCCAAACACACAAAGAACTTTTTATTTATGTAAAGATGCAGCTAAAACATAGATCCCTCCTTCCTCAAAAATCTCCTATGTCACATCAGGCAGTAAAGTGAATACAGCTTTACGATGATTCTGGTCCTGACACTCCAAGAAACTGATTCTTTCTGCTGCTGCTTTCACCATGCATTGCCTCAGCTCCGTACCTTCGTAATTGCCATTTATTCTGACTTACATAATTTCTCATTTTCTTTTATTGAAGGGTGAATAGGTTCTTGCACCCCCCCCAAATGCCTTCACAGATTTGTAACGCTTCTATTAAGTATGTGTTTCATAGATGGCTTTATACAACCTCTCTGTTGTGTTGTTTTGCAGGTGCTTTCAAGTTAACCCAGTTCTGACACCAACTACATGACCTTTGGTCATTTATTAATTGTTTTGATTTCCCATTTTGGTCAGATGTAACTTAGAGATCAGAGTACCACTACTGAAAATTAGATTAGGTAAGCAAAATATTAAGTAAGGTGGCTGGTACACGATAGGTGTTAGAATCATTTGTGTCTTATAAACACAATCATTGTATTTGACTTAATCTCCCCTTAGCAGATTGTGGACAACTGCAAGGAGGCACTAGTCTTACTTGATATATATGGTTTGTAGCTAGTTCTGAGCCTACCATAGAATAGGCACTCAGTACATTTTTTTATTTTTAAGATTTTATTTATTTATTTGACAGAGACACAGCGAGACAAGGAACACAAGCAGGGGGTGTGAGAGAGGGAGAAGCAGGGTTCCTGTAGTACAGGGAGATATTTTAGTCAAGAAGATACTCTTGGGGTGCCTCCGTGGCTAAGGTGGTTAAGCATCTACCTTTGGCTCAGGTCATGATATTGGGGTCCTGGGATCGAGCCCCATATCGGGCTCCTGGCTCAGCGATAGTCTGCTTTTCCCTCTCCCTTTGCCTTCGCCCCTGCCGATGCTTTCCCTCTCTCACTTTCTCTCTCTGTATCTTTCTGTCTCAAATGAATAAATAAAATCCTTTTTAAAAACGAAGGAATTTTCTCAGAAAATTGGTATAACTCTCAATGAAATGTGTCCCCACTCTAAAATTCTACTACAGAAATCTCTTTGTGTATTTTAGTACTTAGAGTCAGAGTTCTTAGACCTAGGTCCATAGAGGTCCTTGAAATTACTGTGAATTTCATGACGTTGTATGTAGACATCTTGTAAACTCAAGTATTGTCACGTTTCAAACCCTGTCAGAGGAATTGGTGCAAAAAAGCTTAAGGATCACTATCATCACAGAGAGAGCTAGAGGACAAATGTGGTAACGATTCTTTAAACTCAAAATTTCTGAAGACTAGAGGTGGGAATTAGCCTGAATCCGTGATTAAAGTGTACATCAGACTCACCTGTTGCAGGAGGCCACACAGCGGGAAGTGGGATATTGTACTTTGAGATCACCATTTACCAGCGCTACAGTTGGTAACTTGTATTTTAGTTCCAGTGAGGGCAGGCCCTACAGATCAGAGCCCGTGGGTATCCGGCTAGCAGCCCAACCACATGTAAAATGTGAAGTTCAAGGGATGCTTCAACGTAAGGTGAGTTTGACTTATAGAACCACAGGAAGAGTCTCGTGGATTAAGTTGCCAGATGTATGTCAGTGATAATTACTGAGAAAGAAAACAGACCCCTCTTTGGCAGTATTCTGGGAGAGATGACAGACAGTGCAACGGAAGCTTAAGCACATTAACCTCTGGTCAATTTCGGATTCACCTCCAACATTGCGACCACCTAATTTTTATGTGTTAAGACACAGAGGCACTCTCCTCCCCAGCCTTCCCAAACGCTAGAAGAGTAACCCTCACCATGTGCTTAGAGGAAAACCATGTGGCTCAGGCAACATATTCCAGGTTTAGAATAGAATCAAATAGGAAAAGAATTCTTGGCTGGAACATGGCCTCATAGGTTTCTAACTTGTTAGTAAATCAGCCCCTGATATGATGTCTTTGACTTAGAATCTGGTTTCATATTTATTTCAAAAGTATACACACATCCTTCAAGGCACTCAAACACAAAATGTACATGTGATATTTCATTTTTCAACCTATGAAGTGTATGTGACAATAGCAAGAATAAGCCGTTGATAAAGTCTACTGCTGAAATTTCAGAACAGTGTTGATTAGATCTCTATTAGTAAAATATTTCCCCTGATGTTAACTCTTGACATCACTCTATTCATTTTCTCTTATAAATCTGGTTTCATAATGTTAATCCTTTCCTCATTCCTTTGCTATTAATATTGTATGATGAACACTTTCTCCAGTCATTAAAGTTATATAATGTATTGGAATGATTTCATAATATTCTGGTGTGTGGATGTACTGTTGTTTGTATCTTCTTCTTCCGTAAAAATTTTGTTTCTAACTTTTTTGTTATCGGGGCACATCTTTAAGTCTTCTGATAAGTTGATACCTGTGATAAACAATGTTGGTGGTTGGCTAATATTCTAAAGCCATTATGAATAAACTACAATGAAGCATATGGGTGTTATTTGCTGGTAGTAATGATACAAATATGCAGGTTGTTTTTGGAGGGAAAGGTACTTTTTGTTGCACTGAATGTTTTCTCAGTCCAAGCTGTATTTTTCATGGACAGAAACCTTTTTTTCAATAGCTTGAATTATGCACAATATCAGGATAGTACCAAAGGGGCAATAAAATAAAGTTGTTTGATCTCTTTTGAAAGTCCTTATTTGCACAAATATTCAATTTGCATTGGAAGTTAATTTTTAAAAATGCATTTCTAGTAAGGGCACGATCCACACGTTTCTTGTACGCAGAATGTTACTTCAGTTAAATTATTTTCTTTTTGTCTCTTAGAAATTGTTTCACTCTAAGAATGGAGCCCATTAAGCTTCAGGTTTATTTATTTATTTAATATTGGTCTGTTTAGCTTGATGATTTTCATTATTATTTTAATAAAATTAGGCTAATTAAATTATCTGGCCATATAGATCATCTTTGTCCTGTAGTTATAATGAGATACTTGTCAGCAACACAGGAGCAAAACTAAGTGTATGTTCCCTGAGGTTTATTGAAGATTCTTTCTCCTCCTTATATGTCATGTAAGGAATTGATTCTGTATTTGTGCAGCTTTTGTAGCAATGGATAGACTTAATCTAGGCAGTAATGCTAAAGATCCACAACGTAAACTTAAAAGGGCTATCACAGCTTAACAGAGAACTGTAAAACCTCAAAGAGAATGAGAAAAATGATTGTTTAAACCACAATGAGAAACAGGTGTTGGCTGTGAAAAATTCCCTTAAAAAATCCTGGTGATTTGGCACTCACAGGTTTTTGTTTCTTAATGCCGAGGTAATCACAGTATTTTGTACAAGGAGCAATGAGGAATAAAAACTGCTTTATAACCTTGTGGATTTACTGACTTTCCATTTATAGAACTGAGCCCATATGTGCACATGCACACATAACGTGTGCGCATGTACACACACACACACACACACTCTCACACGTGCACGCAGCATGCCCATCCAAGTGCACCAGATCAAAATGTGCATTGTGGGAAGTTTTGAAAGAGGGGGTGCCATACGGAATATTGTTTTCTAAAAGTGCTGAATAGATTTCGGAGCTGCGTCTGACACTTTATGGGTATTCAATATTTGTTGTTGACTGGTTGAATAAATAATTGCATTGAATAAATAAATGAAAATGTTGACATAAAATAAGAAGAACAAGAATTTAAAATTTTTTATGCTCAAAGTAAATATGTTCAATGCTTTAAAATATTCACATTTTAACAAAGAAGGAGGAAACTTCTGGAACCCATGGATATGTTAATTGTGGCGATGGTTACAGGGTATATGCGTATATTCAAACCCATCAAATTATCATGTACATTAAATATGTGAGGTTTTTTTGTCTATTGGTTATACTTCAAAAAAGCTGTTAACAAGATAAAATTTTAAATACTCAAACTAAGTATGTTCAGTGCTCTAAGAAATTCATGTTTAATGTTTCTTTGACAAAACCCTCTAGAATCTGTGTTTTATATTAAGTAACTTAGTTTTCCATTCGATCAAACACACAGATTAGACCAAGTGTTTAAGACATGCTTTGCCCAGACAATTTAGCTATCCGTCATTTTTCATGCTGTTGTGTCCCACTCTATAGAATTTCCTTTCCTGTGATGTGTCTAGATCCTAGTTTAAATAAAACTCAAGCACATTTTGATTCTAAGACCTAAATGTTTTGAACTCATGAGTTACTTTTATTCCTGTTTCTCCGTGCTATCATATAAGGAGGGGCAATTTCTAATTAGGAAAAATTGATGTTTTTCTTTCCACTATAGCAGTTCATTATTGTACATTACCACAGGGAGTTAAATTAGTAATATTTTATTTCTAAGAGAATTTCCTTTTCTCCTTTGTACCTAAATGAGAAGTGGGATTGCTTCATCTCCCTTGACAAAAATTTGGAAAGCAGAAAGAGCCTCTGTTAAATAGTTTTCAACTCTGACATCTGCATTTCATTTATTAAGCTACCTTCATAAAGCACTTTCATGAACAAATTGAGTTTTCTCTCTCACTCACTTCTATCCGTTTGCTAATGAATTCCACAAAACTGATTTCTAGCATCTCCCTATACTATGTCACATGGCTGTATTTCTGAGAATATGTTTCTTGTAGCCATTTCTGCAACCCAAGAAGATATTTCTTTGTTCTTTTTTTTTTTTTAAGGTTTTATTTATTTATTTGACAGACAGAGATCACAAGTAGGCAGAGAGGCAGGCAGAGAGAGAGGGGGAAGTAGGCTCCCCTTTGAGCAGAGAGCCTGACGCAAGACTCGATCCCAGGACCCTGGGATCATGACCTGAGCCGAAGGCAGAGGCTTTAACCTGCTGAGCCACCCAGGCACCCACTTTGTTCTTTTAAAGATGTATTTATTTATTTTAGAGAGGAGAGAAAGTGAGGGAAGGAGCCCTAGCGAGCAGGGGGGCGGGGTAGAGGGAGAGGGAGAAACTCCAGCAGACTCCTCCTTCCTGCTGAGCTTTGAGCGCCACTCAGACCCTAAGATCATCACCTGAGCCGAAACAAAGTGTTGGACACTCAACCCACTGAGCCACTCAGGTGTCCCCCAAGACGGTATTTCTGGTAACAGTACTTAGAACCATTGTGAAAGGCAGTAAAGCATAAGTAGCATAAGTAGTCCTACTTTACAAGTAGGACTCTAGAGTCAAAGAAAACATGGTTGAAATCTAATCAACAGTAGTTATCAGTCATGTTACCTTGGGGAGGTCACTGAATCTCTCTGTCTGAGAGTCCTCAACTAAAACAAGGAAAGAGATGGCAACAATACCTACCTTTTCAATTGTTTTAAGGATGAAATGAGAAAATCCACAAGGGTCCCTTAGTCTTGTGCTTAAAATGCTGTATGCAGGGGCACCTGGGTGGCTCAGTGGTTTAAAGCCTCTGCTTTCGGCTCAGGTCATGATCCCAGGGTCCCGGGATCGAGCCCCGCATCGGGTCTCTGCTCTGCGGGGATCCTGCTTCCTCCTCTCTCTCTCTGCCTGCCCCTCTGCCTACTTGTGATCTTTGTCTGTCGAATAAATAAATAAAATCTTAAAAAAAAATGCTGTATGCACACAGTAAACATGAGCTATTTATATTTTTATTATTAACTGGATTCAAATTTCTGTATCTATTTTGCTACCTGGCTTTGTAATGATTCTTAAAATTCTGGTTTCTTGTGACTGCTCACTTAAGTGCTTGCTCTGCTCACCATGATGGTGAGCATTATTGAGCTCTTGGGTTCTGGTATATATAATGCTGATGACTCTTCTCTTCACATTCTTAGAAGGGATTTCTTCTGATCACACGGTGAGGTACCAGCACACGCTATCTGCCCCTATCTGCAGCTCACTGTGGTTGATAGGATGGTGTAAGTTCAACATAACTGAGTCATGATTTTAGGATTTCTTTAGAGGACTTTATCTAATCTTGGTGTATAATCGATTGTGTTCCAAGTAAATGAAGAGCCCTGTAGTCATGTCAGAGGAAGACAAGCCAAGGGGGTGATTTGAAGGGAGAAATGAGGCCTGCAGGCTTATGAGATCTAGGAATAAGCCTATTGAGAGGCCAGAACACCATACAGGGGAGATGAGTCCTTAAAAGATCTAGGGAATAGTTTTAAGACAACCGAATGGGTAGAAGAAGTGTGTCTGTGGGCTCACAGAAGGTGAGAGGGAGGTGTGAGAGGCTACAAAACACAGAGATTAGTAATTTTACCAGACATGCAGGGCTTGGCTTCCCTGATAATCTATATTCTCAGAACTCATTTGAAAAATCGCTGCTTTTAACATTATATCTTATTACCTTTCTGATATTGAAACATAGAAGGTTCCTAGAACAGAGTTCTTTAACTAGGATACATAAAAGAAAATGTCAAAAAGGCTTATTTCCAAAAATAAGGAGTCAAACAGAAAAAGGCGATATAAATTTTTCTAGGTGATAATTGTGTGTTTTAACTTACCCGATCATTCACTCTTCCATGATGTAACCCCATTTTCCCTTTAGCACATTCCATGGCAGTCAATTGTTTTCAGGATATATTCTTTATTAGATTAAAAGTTTCTTGAAAAGAATTACTAGGTCTTATTCTCAGGGTGAAGTCCCCAGAGCCTGAAACATAACAGTAGATACTGAAACAAAACAAACCCTGAAATCATACTTTGAGGTTTAGGTGGAAATTTTTTTTCCTCTTTTTTCCCCAGTAATTCTATACATTTGTCATGCTCATCAAGGTAAGTGTACTCTAACCCCTTCTATCTGTTTCACTCATTCCCCGCACCACCTCCCTTCTGGCAACCACCGGTTGTTCACTCGATAAGAGTCTGGGCTTTCTTGTTTGTTTGTTTATCTCTTCTTCCCTTTATTTTCCCCTTTGTCTTGTTTCTTGAATTCCACATATGAGTGAAATCATTTGGTATTTGCCTGTCTCTGAGGAACTTATTTCACTTAGCATTATACCCTCAAGTTTCATCCATGTTATTGCAAATGGCAAGATTCCATTCTTTTTTACAGCCGAGTAATATTCTATTATGTATATATTCCACATCTTCTTTATCCCGTCATCTATCAATAGACATAGGATGACTATTGTAAATAATTCTGCAATAAACAGAGGGGTTCATATACCTTTTCAAATTAGTGTTTTCATTTTTTTTTCAGTAAATACCCAGTAGCAGAATTACTAGATTTCATGGTATTTCTATTTTTAATTTTTTGTGGAAACTCCATACTGTTTTCCATGATGGCTGTACCAATTTACGTTCCTCCAGTATACAAGCATTTCTTTTCCTCCACAGCTTCACCAACACTTGTGTTTTTTATTCTAGCCATTTTGATAGTTCTCAGGTGATATCTCATTGTGGTTTTGATTTGCATTTCCCTGATGATGAGTGATGTGGAGCATCTTTTTACCTGTCTCTTGGCCATTGGTATATCTTCCTTCTATTTAGGTCCTGTCTATTTAGGTCCTCTGTCCATTTTTAATTGGATTACTGTTTTTTCTTTTTTTCCTACTAAATTGCATTAAGTTCTTTATATATTTTGTTACTAACCCTTTATTGGATATGTCATTTGTAAGTATTTTTTTTCCCATTCAGTAGGTTACTTTTTTTGTTGTTGTTGATCATTTCCTTTGCTGTGCAAAAGATTTTTATGTTGATGTAGTCCCAATAGTTTAATTTTGCTTTTGTACTCCTTGCCAGAGGAGACATATCTAGAGAAACGTATCTATGGCTGACGTCAAAGAAATTGCTACCTTTGTTTTTGTCTAGGAGTTTTATGATTTCAAGTCTCACATTCAGGTCTTTAATCCGTTTTGAGTTCCTTTTTTGTGTACAGTATAAGGAACTGGCCCAGTTTTATTCTTTTGCATGTAACTGTCCAGTTTCCCCACATCATTCCTTGAAGATACTGTCTTTTCCCCACCATATATTTTCAAATCTTTGCCATAGATTAATTGACCATAAGTCACATGGGTTTATTTCTGGACTTTCTATTCTGTTTTGTTGATCTATGTTTCTGTTCTTGTGTCAGTGCCATACTGTTTTGATGACTCTAGCTTTGTAATAACACTTGAAATCTGGGATTCTGATACCTCTAGTTTTGTCCTTCCTTTTTAAGTCTGGGGCTCAAATAGTAGCCCTTAGCAGCTTATAATGACACAGTTCTACAATCTCTTTTTGGAAATACTCTGAGCCTAATATTTTCTGAATTCAAAATATTTTAGATATTAGGAAGGCAAAATGATAGAACATATTCTGGATATTGGATAATATCCCCATTGGCACCTGGGGCAGCATCGCAGAATCAAGCACATTGATTTCAGGAGCAAGAAGTATGATTAAGTATAAATACATACATTCATACATACATACATACATACGTACGTACTACAAAATAATATGTCAGTTTAGGTTACATGTGTCTACCCATTAAGCTAAGTTCAAGTCAGGTTTTATGGTCTAGTGAATTTCAAACTGCTTTTGGATTTCAGACATCTTGGATTTAGGAACTGGAGATAGTGGTTTATAGACTTGGATTAGCTTCTTCACGTCACTTTCTGTTTTCCGTATGTTTTTGTTGTTGTTGCACAATTAGTGTTTCTCAATTATAGTAAAGCCAGTGCTTCTTTCTGAATATAAATAACTTATACCATTCTCTTTATACTCCAGAAATAAAGCACAGAGATGATACAATGTATCTAAAGGAATAGGTTTTAAAGCAATTAATATAAAGTCCTCATATACAAAACAGAAAGAAAAGAAATGCATAATAATTAATATATGTAACAACATGTAAATATTTAGCATCTAACCCACTAAGAAATATAACGAAGTAGTCTTATATTTGTATGTGTGGTTAGAACCACTAGGACTGTGCCAGCTGCCGAGTGTGATTTATCAGCACTGCCCATATCTAGAGTGGTGTTCCCAAGGGCATAACTTACAAATGCTAAACAACGCTTGGAAAATTATATATATGTAAATATATATAATTTATATATTTATATAACATAAATTTATACATATATAATGTAACATAAGTTTGTATTATGTTAATATTATATGTATATTTATATTATATTATATATAAATTTATAAATGTATGTCCTATATATAGCTAATATACTTATAAATTTAGTGACTGTGGTTTTTCTGAAAACTCTGGTATTTCATAAATTTCATAAATCAGTTAAGAAGAACTTGGCAATTGTATGTAAAATGTAAAATGTTCTAAGGCCAGAAAATCAGAAGCCGGCTTTCCCTCTAACACGAGGGGCAGGATATTGGAAATCCTGTGGCCCGCCAACCATGCTGCACCCTGCAGGACCCCTCTGTCCTTCACACCCCCAGACAGCTCGCATCCCTGGCTCTTTGCACTAATGTCAGCAGCGCTCCACTAATCATGTTGACAACAAAAGCTGCCCCCACACATTTGCCAAATGCCCTCCGCCTCCCCTGAGAACCATTGACCCATCTCATCCCCGAGACCACCCAGTCAACTGATCTTCTTATTCTCGCTTCGTAGATGAAGCCTCTGAGGAAGGCAGAAACTGATCAGACCCTTATTACCGACTCGTAAAGCAGGACTCTACCCGACAGTCGTGCTCACTTCTAGTTCAGCTATCTCTCCCCTGTACTGGGCAAGACTTAGGAGTCTATAATCTTACTTGTTCCTTCTCATTTTCACATGCTTGTGAGCTAACTCTGTCGCCTGGTGCTTTCTCTCCTCTTCCTGCTAGCACTGAAGTCCTCATGTTTTTTAGGTGCAAGAGGAGTTGGTTCCTGACCGTTGGTTACAAGGAGAGCGAGAATTATTTACATTTTTGAGGGGTCGTCCTATTCTTGCAGCTCCGCTGCCTGCTGTTTGAAAATGAATGACATAGCAATTAGGTTGCCACCTAAAAATAAAACAAAAAAGCCGTGTCTATCAACAGTAGACTGAATGGTTGTATTAATTCTCTATTCCAGTACAACAAATCACCCCTAACCCTCAGTATCTTAAAACAATGGACATTTTTTATTTCAGGGCACCTGGGTGGCTCAGATGGTTAAGCGTCTGCCTTCAGCTCAGGTCATGAACCCGGGGTCCTGGGATAGAATCTCGCTCCCGTCGGGCTCCCTGCTCAGCGGGAAACCTGCTTCTCCCTCTCCCTCTCCTGCTCCCCTGCTTGTGCGCTTGTTCTCTCTGTCAAATAAATAAAGGAAATCTTTAAAAAAAAATAATAAATTTCCGGGGGTCAGGAATCCAGGAGAGACTCAGCTGGGTAGTTCTGGCTTAGGGTCTCCTCATAAGATTTCGTCAGGATATAGGCTAGAGCTGCATCATTTCAAGTAAGCAGGCCTGGAGAATTCACTTCCAAGTTCATTCCTATCGTTGTTGGCAAAAGCTCAGGTCCTCACCATGTAGGCTTCTCTTGATTATGACAGGATGGTGGGCTTCCTCAGAACAAATAATCTGAAGAGAGAGAAAGAGCAAGAGAGAGATGGAATATAGGACGTCATTTTTGCCTTTTATGCCCTTGTCTCCAAGTAACAAACCATCACTTCTGCCTTATTGTATTTGTTAGAACAGAGTCAGCCATTCCAGCCCATACTCAGGTGAGAGGCATTAAAATGTATTTCTTGAAAGAAGGATTAGTAGAAATCGTGGACATATTTTTTTATGTATTTTTAAATTTTTATTTTATTTTTTTAAGATTTTATTCATTTATTTTATTCATTCATTTATTCATTTATGTGACAGACAGAGATCACAAGTAGGCAGAGAAGCAGGCAGAGAGAGAGGAGGAAGCAGGCTCCCCGCTGAGCAGATAGCCCGATGCAGGCCTCGATCCCAGGACCCTGAGATCATGACCTGAGCCGAAGGCAGAGGCCTAACCCACTGAGCCAGCCGGGCACCCCATATATATATATATATATACACACACACATATATATATATGTGTATATACACACATATACACATATATATATGTATATACATATATATATAAAAAATAATTTTTTTTTAAACCAACAGAGTGATCATTCCTGTTTTGAGAATCGTGTCTGTTATTTTGTTTCAGTAGGGAAACAGTTCCACTCTTGATGCCCGCCCTCCCCAAGGATCTCTTAGTCTCTTTCCTAGTTTTGGGCACCCATCCTTCAGCTTCTATTTCACTGCTAAAGGTGACCTCTTGCCATATTTAGAGGTTTGCACTTGGCCACTGAAATGTCTTACACATATGGAAAGCCAGAATAGTGGGTGAAGTCTCTCCATGTCCCAAATACACACACACACACACACACACACACACACAATCTATAGCCAGCGGCTGACTGGGATAAAGGTAAAAAAAACCCAGCTGCTTTACTCTGCGGCAGAGAATAACCTCTAAGAAGTACTTTCCTTCCCACTATGCCCTCTGAGATCAGGCAAAATCTGGGACTTCGTCTACAATAGCACTTGGCTTGGCTCTTTTCTGTTCCCCATTCTGCTTCCCTCTATTCTGGACTACTTTGTCCAGAGAGATTGTCTTTCATAAATTACTTGCAAGGATTCCAGGTTTCCTTTTGATTCACAAACAGAGCCCATAATATTTTCTTTGCCTGAATCTTTGCAAAAATTTTAAACTCTCTATTTGTGTTATGGATGATACTTTATTCAAAGCTATATTATTTGCAAAAAAAAAAAAAAGAAAATAAACAGATTCAAGCTAGCTCAAGTGAAGTGTTATTTAGTCATATGATTTCACAGATATTTGTTGGAAGGATATTTAATATCGGCCTGGAATACTGGGGACTTAACATGGAAAAGAGACTTTCCATGTCTCAGGGGACATATGAGCTCTCCCATCACTGTCTTTCTTTCTTTCTTTTTTTTTTTTTTTTTCATCACTGTCTTTCTTGGTAGAACGATGCCTTGTTTTCTTTTCTCAATGACCTTCCAGCTTATTTTTCTTAAGCATGGTTCAATGCAGCTGTTTGTGCCTCTCTCCATTTTCATGAACTCTGTTCCATTACCCATCATCAGTTCCTATTTCTTTCTTTGTTTCGTGTTTCAAATTAAGCAAAATTTAAAAAAATGTAAAAAAAAAAACCCAAAAAACCCAAAACCAAAAGCCAAACGAACAAACCCAAAAACAAAAACAAAAACAAAAAACCCTGACTGGGCTAGATACCCCTTCCTTGGCCCAGGCTGAGTGTGCTCGATCCTTTGCCTGCAGCCTACTCAGCAGTCTGTGGCTTGTGCACTGGCAGCTCTGCAGAGGAGATGTGGACAGGACTGACCTCTTAGAAGGTTAGTTTGAGTGAGATCTCCTCGAGTGGGGAAATACGGAACTGTGGCCAGTAACGTTAGTGACAGTTCTGGTAGAAATCGAGGAAATAGTTTACAAAATCCAAATTATTTCTGTATTGTATTTTAGAAGTCATCACATGTATATACCGGTTAGCCTTAAGTGAAGTTCTCTAAAGCCAGGGGCTGGAGTTTACAGTAGTCACGCAAGATGTCCAAAGTCGACTTACACACTCATCATACTCTAAGAACACACTTGAGTTAAAGCCCTATACGTCAAAACCTGTTTTACTGATCCAGGTTGGAAGGTATCTCTAATGTAAAATAGGCTCTTTGGTGCTCACTCCTTTAAAACATACTGATGCATATGTTTGCCCCGTGAAAATGGAAAGCAACATGTTTGTTTAAAATACTTTGTAATTCCCCTTCCCCCCATTTTAGGATGGCACTTCAAGGAGTAAGTGCAGCATACTCTCTGGTACAAAAGCCATGAACAGGACTCACTATATCAATATTTTGCTCTATGGCACCAGCATTAACATATCACGGCTGTAAAAACAATACTCAATCATGGTGCCAGAGTTTCGGTGATGTCTTCAATGCAGTGGCTGAGGTTTCAATGATTATAAACACAAAGAGGTTCCCTTGAATGCTGTCTGGAAAGGTAGAGCTTCCACGGACTTGCCTTCTGCATTCTTCTTACTGGGGAGGAGAAAAAGAGAAGCAAGGAAATGAACCACTTCTGTGCATACATCTAACGCGTTCCACCTGTGTTTGGTGTGGGCAGGCCAATATCTGTTCAGCGATCTCCTGGAGGCTGGGTGTCAGTTGCGGTTCTACCTTGCAAACCACAGAATCCTTCCTGACTAGTGTTAAAAAAAAAAAAAAGAAGAAAAGAAAAGAAAGAAAGAAAAAGAAAAAAAAAGAATGGAGTTAAAGAATATTAGGCTAACCTCCGCAAGACACAACGAGTCATATTCTATTCTCTGCCGGCTCTCCTCGTCATCTTTCCTCTCTGCGGTTAGTCTGTGGAGGGTGTTACCAATTAACAACAAGAAAAGTGTCTTTTTGAGTTATCAACTATGATACTTCTTTTAATTGAATTTGAGATATTAGAGTAACTGTTGGATGCAAATCCAAGGGGAAACTGTTCAAAGCAGCCTCTCTGCAAACATGATGCTCTATTTTACCCATTTATTTTTGCCACATATTTTTTGGATAGTATCCAGATAACTGCTATCTTAAATATGGTGTAACTTCCAAATTTGTTATGTTTTACTGGATTATTTTAAAGTGAATATTTCCAACATATAATTCTTGTTACCTCTTATCTTTTCCATGAACATTTTAATGTTTCTTTTGTCTTATAAAGTCTTATAAAATGAAACAAAAATAAAAAAATGTGGAAAAATAAGAGTAAGATTTTATCTACTTCAATCATAAGTCATTGTCAATTTTCAATTTCTCTCTTTCTTTAGTTTGGCCAGCCTTCCTTCCTTCCTTCCACAGCCAATCAGTTTGATTCAGCTTGTCTTGTCTACCTTTGCACGTAAAAACACGTTATTTTGTAATAATTTTACATTCTCAGGAGGTAGCAAAGATAGTAGAAACAGGTCCCCTATACACATCACCTAGTTTCTCTCAATGCTTGATCTTATATCACTGTAGTTTGATACGAAACCAGGAAATTGGCATTGGCGCAATGTGTGTATGCGGTTGGATGTGATTTTATCACATGTGGAGATTTCTGTAACATTATTGCAGTCAAGATAGAGAACTATTCCATCTCCTAAGAGCTCCTTCATGCTACCCTTTTACATTAACCCTAGTACCTCCTCTCCACCATCTCGCTAAACCCTGGCAACAAAAATCTGCTCTCCGTTTCTATTATTTTGACATTTGGAGATATATAGTGGCTCAGAATGTATTTCTTTGTATAGCTTTTTTAGTGGTTGCTGTAGGGGTTTTTGGTTCAACTTATCAGCATCTATTGCTATCCACATTTTATCAGTTCAAGTTGAGGGTAAAAAGTTACCTGTCTTTACATCCCTTTACTTCCCCCTTTTATAATAAATTGTCTTAAGTATTCTGTCCACATACAGTGAGAACCACACTAGATAGTGTGATAATTTTTGTTTCAGCCATCAAATATAATTTAGAAAACTCAAGAGAAACTTCTGGTAGGTACCCAGATTTTCACTTTTTCCATTGTTCTTTCTTTTTTCCTGCTGTTCCAAGATTCTTTTTTCCATCATTTTATTTCCCGTTAAAAAATTTCCTTAAGGCACTCTTTTCAAGTAGGTGTGTTGGTAATGGTTTTAGTTTAAGTCCTCAGTTTCCCTTTATCTGAGGAAGGAGCCTTCCTTGTATTCTTAAGGATATTTTCACTGAATATAAAATTCTGCATGAACAGTACTTTTCTTTCGGCTCTTGAAAAATACTAGACCACTTTTTTTTTCTGGTTTCCATGCATGCACATGAGAAATCTGCTATCGTTCAATTGTTTTTGTCCTCTATGTGATGTGCCATTTCTATTTTCAAGATTTTTTCTTTGTTTTTAAATTTTCAGAGGTTTGATTATGATGTGTCTTGGTATGGATTTCTTTGAATTTATCTTGTTTAGTGTTTGCTCATTTCCGGAATCTGTAGGCTTATGTCTTTTGCCAATTGGGAAAACTTTCAGCCATTTTTTATTTGAGTAACTTTTAGCTGCACCCTCTTTCTCCTCTGCCTCTGGGACTCCGATGACATAAAAAGTAGATGTGTTGTTATATTCTCCCATGTCCCTGTTTGTTTGTCTGTTTGTTTTCTCAATCCATTTGATTTCTTAGTTGCGCAGATTGGATAATTTCTATTGTTTCATTGAGGGTTTTTATTTGAGGTTTTGTATTTTTCAATTCTAAAAATTTCAGTTTGGTTCTTCCTCGTACCTTCTATTTCTTTGTTAAAATATGCTATTCAAAAATTCATTTTAAGTATGTTCATAATTGCTTGTGGACATGTTTTTTTATGAAGGCTCCTGGAAATCCTTGTCAGATAATTCTAACATCTGTGCTATCTGGATATTAGTGTCTATTGATTGTCTTTTCTCATTCAGTTGAGATCTTCCTGGTTTTTAATAAAATGAGTGTTTCTTTAATTTAAATATGGACCATTTTAGCATGATGGCATGAGACTCTGAATCTTATTTAAATCACTTATTTTTACAGACCTCACTTGATACCTCTTTGGCAAAGGAAGGAGCACTGCTTCATTACTGTCAGGTGGGAGTGGAAGTCTATGTTCACCACCTGGCTGCCGTTGATAAGGGAAGCAGGGGCTCCTTGTTACTATCGGGTGGAGATAGACTTCAGGTTTCCTAAAAGGCCTCCATTTGTAACACTCTAACAAGGAGGGAGGGAGTGCCTTATTACTGCCTTCACATGGTCTCTTAACACTATGGAGAAATGGAGAATGGTTCTAATACTTCTGAGTTGTGATGTAAGGCCTGACTTTCCACTAAGCCTCCTGTCCACTGTCCTAGCAAGGATGAAGAAATGTGTGCTTTCTTCATTACTACTGGCTGGGGTGGAAATCCAGGCATAGACTTTTTTTTTTTTTTTTTTTTTTTTTTTGGGTACAATCAACTGTGCTTATTTAGTATCCTGATTCTGTCTAAATTAGCCTTACAAATGGAGCATGCAAGATGTAGTCTTTCAAAAACTACGCCAAAAGTAAGTTGGCACTGATATGATGAGCGTGATGTTAGCACCTGGACAACCAGGGCCATGAGAAATATAGAAGAAACAAACGGAAAGACTTGTAACAGTATTAACCTGTCTTTGGAGAACCTGACTTCATGATTCATTTTCAGACCATTGTTTCTAGTATTCATGTAAGCCTTTATGGAACAAATTAATACATTTACATTTTACTTTTACTACCAGAGTAGAGTCGTCTTTGAGGTAAGTTAGATTTTTAATTTTCTAGCAAAGTGAGTCTATTTCCTTTTATTAATGCTATAGTAAGCTGTTTAACAGAGACTAAGCTCCCAGGAGATCTTCTGATAAAATGCACACATGGAAAAAGAAAGAAATATAACTTTTTTGTTGGGGGTAATAAAAGTAGGAGAATATCAATAATTTGTTTTTTTAAAAGATTTTATTTATTAGAGAGAGAGAGAACAAGAGAGAGCCGAGAGCACAAGTGGTGGTGGAGGAGGAGCAGAGGGAGAGGGAGAAGCAGGCTCCCCACTGAGCAGGGAGCCTGATGCAGGGCTCAATCCCAGGACCCCGAGATCATGTCCTGAGCTGAAGGCAGATGCTTAACCGACTGAGCCACCCAGGCACCCTCCAATAGTTTGTGTTTCAAAAAGTATTTTAGTAAGAAATTTGTTTCACTTGTTACATGATTCCATTAAAATATGGTTGCCAAATTCTTTAGTGAATTAGTATAAAATCCTAACTAAATATTACATACCACTTATTCAATGAATGCACAGTGATGTCCTATATAGGCAAAGCATTATGTTAGATACGGTATGGGGTAGGGACAGAGACATACAGAAAATGACCCACACTTTCTACACTGCTCTCAAAAAAATGCTAAATCTAGTTCAAGGGGCAAGATACACATTCTTGAAAATGATGGTAAAAGTAACTTTTTAAAATTTCAAATGAATTCTAACAGACAAATGCTAGAACATCTGCTGGATGAAATAGGAAGGTCAGAGGAAACTGAATTGATTGGGAGATCAGAGTAGCAGCATAAATGGAAAACGTGAGCAAAGTTGAAGAAGTGGTAAAGCATAAAGCACTACGGGTCCAAACACTGGGCCATGAAGAGTGAAGGGTACTACTGCATGGGTAATGGAAATCCAGAAGGAAGGAGCGCTTTAAAAAGAGATGTTCTATAGAACGATGGAAGAGAGGGAAGAGAGACTTGCAGTCAGATTTCATACCTTGAAAGCTTTGGAGATTTACTGGAAGAGTTTCTACATTATCTTAAGATCACAAGAAAGCCTGACAGGCTTTGATAAAAAACAAATTTATGATCCAAGTGTTATTTTAGGAGGTTATAGTCTGCGGGAGTGTTATTCTATCTATTGGGAAAGTGGAAGACAGAGCAATTAAAGATTAAGGTGGCAGAATCAGTTTTGAACCCATCAAGCCTAGTGATCCCAGTAGAAATTAAAGGGAAATGTGATTATGAAAGAACTGGCAAAGATCTTGGTTCCTGACTGTATGCAGGCAGGAAAGGTAAAAGGAGTAGAGGGATGGAAGGGCCAGGGATCAGGAAGAATCAACAAGGACTCTAAGCGTCATTTGTTGTTATTGTTGGAAACAAATTTGTAAACTGTTTAAAATGTTTGATGAAAAAACAGGTCACATTTTTAGAACACTTATCCAAGATATTGTCAGAGGAAAGAAGTAGAGAAATAAAGTGATCATAAGAGACAGTGAAGGTCAGTAAATATGTTTGTTGGTCAAGTGGAGGTGGTCAAATAAAGCAGAGAAGAGGGAGTTATTTAATGGGGATAATTGAACACAAGGGATAGACACCATGGAGTGAGGAGAAAATCAAAAGATATAGGAACAACATCCGACATGGATGGATAGGATAGGGAGCAAAGATGGGCATCGGAAAAGAAACATGTAAACTTTTCCTCCAAGGTGGAAGAGAATAAAGAGAAGATGGGTGTGGAGACATATTTTGAGAAGTGGTTTGTGTAATGGTCAGTATCACAGATTTGGGGCTTGAGTTCACTTTCCTTCTGACTAGCTCTATAGCGTTAGGAAAACACTTACCTTTCTAAATTTCAGAGCTTCCCCAAACTGAAGATACTAATAATACCTCTCTGGTTGGGTTACTGTAGGGAATACTGAGGTAAATTACATAGAACATTAGCACAATACCTGGCACATTGCAATCTAATAAATGATAATATTGTTGTTATTTCAGATGGTTCCTTTTGAGGTGGAGATGGGCTCTTGAAACTTTGTGCTAGTATATAGATAATTTGGCTATTCAGCCAATTTGTTTTCTTTCTTTCTTTCTTTTTTTAATTTAATTTAATTTTATTTCTTTTCAGTGTTCCAAAATTCATTGTTTATGCACCACACCCAGTGCTCCATACAATACGTGCCCTCCTTAATATTCACCACCAGACTCACCCAACCCCCACCCCCTTCCCTTCCAAACCCTCAGTTTGTTTCTCAGGGTCCAGAGTCTCTCATGGTTTGTCTCCCCCTCTGATTTCCCCTAACTCACTTCTCCTCTCCATCTCCCCATGTCCTCCATGTTATTCTTCATGCTCTACAAGTAAGTAAAACCATATGATAATTGACCCTCTCTGCTTGACTTAATTCACTCAACATAATCTCTTCCAGTCCCATCCGTGTTGAAACAAAAGGTGGGTATTCATCCTTTCTGATGGAGGCATAATACTCCATTGTATATATGGACCATATCTTCTTTATCCATTCGTCTGTTGAAGGGCATCTTGGTTCTTTCTACAGTTTGGCTATTGTGGCCATTGCTGCTATGAACATTGGGGTACAGATAGCCCTTATTTTCACTACATCAGTATCTTTGGGGTAAACACCCAGTAGTGCAATTGCAGGGTCATAGGGAAGCTCTATTTTTAATTTTTTGAGGAATGTCCACACTGTTTTCCAAAGTGGCTGCCCCAACTTGCATTCCCACCAACAGTGTAGGAGGGTTCCCCCTTTTCCACATCCTTTCCAACACTTCTTGTTTACTGTCTTATTAATTTTGGCCATTCTGACTGGTGTAAGGTGGTATCTCAGTGTGGTTTCCTTTGCCCTCAGGGCTCTACTCAGAAAGTTAATCCACCCAGAGAACATTTGCATTTTAATAAGGGCCTTCAAGCCTAGGGGGAGAGGATGGAAGAGAGAAGGAGCTTTTGTGCTTCTCAAGTAACATCACAAAAATGAACATTTTTATGCCTGTCTTTGTGTAAGCTGATCCTGCTCTGGACCACATTTATAATAGGATTTTTGAAAAATTTTCTAGTTAGTTTCACCTAGTTGAAGACATATTTAATAATATTTTTAGCTTTAAATCATTTATAAACTCCCTTAAAGTCACAGAGTGCTTGTTGGGTTGGATTTCATTACAGCATAAGATTAAACTCTTGTAATACTAGGTAACTGAACAGCGCATCTGTCACTTCTTTTGTCATCCCTGGTTTGCATTTCTGGAAGAACGCGCTCTCAGAAGACCGCACCTGTGATGCACCTATGGGATGGTGATAGAATTCTCCAGAAGGTTTTATCTTTTAGAGGGAAAGATGAATCAGAGAATGATTTGTACATTTGACTGATATTCTCTTGGTTTTGAATTATAAATATATGAAGTGACACCAAAAATTATTTGTGAGAAAGAAATATTTACCCAAATTGGTAAATATGTTTGGAGCTTAAATTCTTTTTTTTTTCTACAATATCCGTTCATTGGCATAAGCATATATTTTATTTTATAATCATATATGTATTTGTGTTAAGATGACAAATACTGGAGAACATTCCAGTTATACTTGGAGACTTCAAAATGTGTTTCTGACCTATAAAATAAAGGTTTGGATTGGATTTACAAAACAAATTAACTTAAGTGAAAGTTGTGTTTTCCTCAGACCCAAATGACTTAAAGGAGTTTATTTATGTCAGTACCTACAGCATGGACACTGAAGACAGCATGGTCACTGAAGAAATCTCAATGGAAACAGTAAATCTTCTGCTTTATGTTGAATCAGAATTTTAAAACCTGAATTACATATATTTGTGGTTAATTTCTCTTGTGAGAGTTAAATTTAGGAAATGGAAAATTCTATGAATTATGATATTGCATAAAAACATATTAATTTACTTCTCTGCCTCTTAGGGTAGTGTTGTGCAATTAAGGCAAGTGAAAGCAGAGAATTTGGCACAGTCACTACCAAGAACCAGGTAATGATGGTGTATTTGATGAATGAGCTCACACCTGGTTCATATCCATAGCAAGACTCACCAGTCACGACTGCTTCTGTGATCCTGCAAATGCAACAGGTTTCAACTGAAACATGGAACACATCTTATTCCTCAGTGATAACAGATCAATTGCCTTCAAAGACAAGATTGGCATTTTGATGGCAGTATTTCATATTCTGCTTCTCCCTGAAGCATAGAAATCCGAATGTAGATTAAAAAAAAAACAAAAACAAAAACAAAAAACCGATCTGGCATCTTACTCTTTTTTTTCCCCTGCAATCCAAGTTTTAAAAAATTCATTAATTTCAAAGTTTTGTTTCGAAAAATAAAAAATCAAGCTAGTTTATTCTTTTCTAAAAGGAAAGTTTGCTATAACAATTAAGGTATTTCTGTATGCATTTTTCATTTGGCTCTTATAAAGTAAATTCTCTCTCTTAACAGTGGTTTCTTAAACTTGCCAAGCTTATGGCTCTCTGTTGATCACATAATTTAAAATAAATAAGCCTGGTTTTCTCATTAAACTATTTCCTTTTTTGTGAATGTTTTTGAGAATGACACTAACTTTTCCAGCCAGGGTAATATTACCAGCCAATTTCTTCATGTACTAGATATTTTGGTCTGGAAGAATCTTGTAGGTCTGGTTCCCTGAAGTGCAGACTAGGGGATATAGATTAGCATGCAGACAGTTTATTAGGGAAATGGCTTTTGGGTTCAGCAGCTATGTGGGAAGCAAAGGAAGAGTGACTGGGCTAAGGGAGATAGTGAGCTGTAAGGCAGTCTTATCTAAGGCCTCATCCCACCCCGCAGGGAGCTCTGGAATTGGGATTGCTCTTCGGAGTGATAGAGGAGGCAGGTGGCTAGATGGGAGCAGGGAACAAGTGCTTTCCCACTGATGAAAGGGTGGAGGCCAAGTTCCAAACAGCAGGGTTAGATCCCAGGGAATAATACCACATGTTCTCATGACCACTGCCCAACAGTAACCTGTAACTTCATTATAATACATTTACACTGTAGTCTCTCCCCACTTCCTTCCAGCAGAGAATGGCTGCCATGACAGTTCCCACAAGGGTCATATAGGGTCAAGCCCCCTCCCCCTAATCCTTTAGATGATTGCCTGCAAGCTTATCAGAAACTGCCCTAGCTATGACCCATAACCTGTCTAAACATAAAAAGAAAAGACAACCCTGACCCAAAGTTCAGCTGCCACTTCTGGGTCTGCCCACTCTCCCATCTCAAGCGTGTACATTATGGGGTGCCTGGGTGGCTCAGTGCGTTAAGCCTCTGCCTTCAGCTCAGGTCATGATCTCAGGGTCCTGGGATCGAGCCCCGCATCAGGCTCTTTGCTCATCAGGAAGCCTGCTTCCCCCCTCTCTCCCTGCCTGCCTCTCTGCCTACTTGTGATCTCTGTCTGTCAAATAAATTAATAAATAAAATCTTAAAAAAAAAAAAAAAGAGTGTACTTTCACTTAAACCGCTATTAAATCCTTGCTTGCTTAAGAGTTTGGCTCTGAATTCTTTCTTGGCTGAACGCAAGAACCAAGGCCAGGGAACAGGACATGACATTGACAAGAGCAGTCCTAAATTGGGACACTGTAGGTACTAGGCTGATATTGTCTTGTTCTGAATAGTCATTGGATGTAGTCTGCCCCCAGAAAGTAGGCATGGGCCAACCACATCATGGGTGATTTCTGGAGAGGGCTGATAGCTACGGACCAGAACCTGGCTTCACTTCTAGAACTGAAGGAAGAGTCCTTCACGCCTGGGAGAGAGGGGCTGCATAGGGTATCCTGGTATCCACTGCAAAGAACTAGTGCCATTAAAAAATGTGTAGCCTAGAGAATTCCAGACTGTCATCATTTTAGAAAAATGAATTTAGTAAAGTTTGTGTTAAACAAAGTGTAAATTGTTAAAAAACTAAAAATCACTTAAATTACAGTAATTGTTGAGATGAGCATAGATTCTACCTCTCACACAGGTTTATTGTATTAGTTGTATTCTCTAACGACCTTCCTCTAGCCTTCTTTTTTCAAAACAGTTTTTGGAAGCAAAGTTATAGAGAGAAGCAACATGGGCTTTGGAGTTAGATTTGACAGTGTATACACACTCACACCATCCACGAGAAGGGGTGAGATAGCTAGAAATGGCGTCACCTCAAAGAAGAATGATGGCAGTGGTGGCTTGTCTTTAGCTACTAGATCTCCATGTTTTCTTTTTCTCTTTTTTAGTTCTGATCTTCAATTCCCTCTTGCTGTTTGGCAGCTTGGCAATATGGTCTATTTTGTGTTCCTCATTTGCTAAAATGTACCTTTCTTCTCTCCCTCATTCCTTCAAATTCACTCTGTGTGTTCTGAGATTGAGTCTAACCAAACTGTTGAGTTGGAAAGTAAAGAACCTATAATCAACTTAATGGGCTAATCCTTTGTAGAGAGGATATGTGCATGCTAATTCAGCATCCTTTAGAGGGAATTTGTGGGGGAAGAAATCAGACTAGTAATGGAGGTTGGATCATGAAAGGTCTTATATGAAATGCTAAGGAGTTTAGACTTTTTCCTATGTGTGATGGAGCCAGCTGAAAATTTTTGAGCAGGGAAATGGAATGATTAAATTATATTAGGATAATTAAAGATACAAGCACAATAGCCTTGTTTTGTTCCAAGTTCTGATATCTAAAAATTAATGAGATAGAAAGATTTTTTGATCCTCAATATTGTTAGTGGACTCCCTACTCTATAAATAACCCTGATATGATCAGATTAAGTTCTCCTTAATATTAGGATACACTCTTGGAAGCTAAAAGTGTTTTATTTAGTTTAATACATATTAAAGATGGACTAGTGTTTTAAAATACCAAGAATTTACTCTGCACTGAAGATGACAATCTTACTTCACTGAAAAAACTTTCAATTTCTTCACATGCATTTCAGTTTCCGTTTTTTAACTAGATCTGCATTTTCAGTACAATGCTGGCCATTTCTGTATATGGTGCTGCTCACTTTCTTCTCTCTCGATATGATGCAAGCCAGCTCATCTCTCTGACCCCTAGCTTCACCACTTACTAACTTCTGTCGCTGCATTTCACTTCCAATCAATCAGAGAGACTCTTGATTGTCTACCTCAAAATGAATCTTAAATATTTGCCCCCCATATTCATTGTTATTACGTTGGTTCAGACCCTTATCATTTAATTTAAATAGTCCCTTGACACTGACTCTGTCTCTAATTTCTCATCTCTCCAGTGCTCTCAGCATGCTGCTATCATAGTTATCTCTCTAAAGTATAGTTTTGGTAATGTCACTTCCCCGGAGGGCCTTCTGTGGTCTCACAGGAGTCAAGTCTAAATGTTTCAGTGTTCAAAGTCAGTCACAACCTGCTGATATTCTTTCTTCAGCAAGGTCTACAAAAAGGATCTCTGATTCATTTGGAGTAAATTGCTGATGAAAGTAATAATTAAAAAAAATCTGAATGGAGGATAAAAAGTTAAAACTGCCCTGTGGTCATGTTTTTTGACGCTTGGGCAGAAAGAAGGGATTGGTTATCTGAGTGTTGGTGCAAACTGGTGCTGGATGAAGGGGACTGTTAAGATATGCTAAGTTTAAGATTAAGGGAGCAGCCACTCTGACATCTGAAAAACTCAGTGAAACAGACAGAAAAGCAGGTGCTTGAAATGGTTGATGGCAAAGCTCTGACAGGAACATCCTTTGGGAGGTAAAAGTGACAGTTAAGTGAATTAGAAAAGAAAGACTGGGGTGATTTACCAGTGAGCAGAATCCTAGGAAAAAATAATTCTCTTGGAGACACACCTATGAATTTCCCATTCACCAAAAAAGGGAGTGAATATTTTTTTACAAATTGAAGAGAACTGAATTATTGGCTTTGTTACAAATCAGAATTTCAGCTCGTCATGGCCTCAGAGAAATACTCTTCAACATTTTGAGGGCTTTGTCTCCCAATCACACACTTTTCTCCCCCATAGACTCAACCTCTCCTGAATCACGCTGAGTCATTCCTTGTTGACTTTGTGCACCTCTAGACTCCTGCATGATCGGTTCCCTTGTTGTGAAATTCCCATTCTTTCCCCGTGGATCAAAATTCCAAAGATCTGTATTGAGAATCAGTTTAAGCCACTCTGTGTTCTTTTTGGTAGACAGCAGTAGCCATGGGAAACTGACTTGAGGGAGTCTAATACTCTCCCCATCCTCCACATTCAGACTTTCATGAACACAGATCTCAGACCAAATGCTGTCTCTGACATATACTTATACACACACACACACACACACACACACACAATCAACAAACAGTTATAAAACAGTATGTACATCCTATTTTCCGAGTGCAGTGCTCCATGAATTCCTGGATGTAAGAAATCCTTGGAAATCATATAAATCTGGGTTAAATCTTCACTCCACCCCTTAGCTTTTGAATGACCTCAGACAACTTACTTAGCTTTTCCGACCTTCTCTTTCTTCATCTATAATTTAGGGCAGTGACGCAGGCATGTGGATATTCTAGAAACAATATCCACTAGTGTGCTGGAGTTGTCATGGAGCTGAAGGAGTGTGCCGGTGTGGTGGAGTCGAGTGGTAAATTTTCAGGAATTTTATGAGACAGTTGTTAACATAGCCATCTAAAAAATCAAATTATACAAACTTGCAGTTAAAGAAGTTCTATAGAAAATAAAGGCAAGCAACGTTCAAAAATTATGACTTCCTAATTTTTTACTACCTCCTACTATTCTTCTATGTTCTTAATGCTACTTATGTCTATAGTATAATGTGCCATGCCTATCTCTGTTCAGCTTTGTTTTCGCATGGGAGACGGAAATCAGACACGGTGGGAGTATCACACCATGGAAATCAGCAAGCGCTGAAAATCAGAGTTGGATGTATCATTTTGTTGATTGTCTCTAGACTTAAAAAGTTAGGAGGAAAATGTCAATAATGTGAATTAAACTCAAAGCTATGTCATGGTTGTAGTTTTTACAGAGCAAATAGCACAAAAAATGAAGAAATACATCTTCAGTCTTCAGAAACTATGATCAAGTCTGTAAAGTTGTTCATATCATGGACAAATCATTGAAGTTCCAACATAGGATGGGACATTTGCAATTGTGTTCATTTATTAATTGCAAACACTGTGTATAGACACAGAGGCTAGCAAAAATCAATGAACGTGTTCTGCAAGAATCTGTTTATATGAAAATTACAATGAAGAGTATAGTATATCTTATTATTTGTGAATTGTATGTTACATATGTTTATGTCATTAATTTTTAATTTATGTCATTAATTTTATAATAAATTAGGAATATGTAGACCTATATACACATATCTGTTTTTTTCAGATAGTTAAGAACTTACCAGCACTCTTTTGCATATATCCTTCTCTTAAGTTTCTGCTCAAATGTCACATTCTGTATTAAGTCTTTCTGGATCTTGCCTGAATTAGTATTAAATGCACCTTCTGCCTTCCATAGCAACTTGGGACCTAATTAAATTGCTTTTTATCCTAAAGAGTAATTATTTGTGCATATATCTGTTCACCTTTCTATACTGTAAACTCCTAGAAGATAAAAGAAAAAGTGTTCTAAATCTTAATCTAGGTATGGAGTGTAGCATCTAGCATAAAATTATATAGTAAAGATTCTAAGGAAATACTTATCAAAAAATTAAAGATTTCACCGGATTTTATTTAGAAAGCATAACATATAGTTTAGTTTTTCCAGTGGATTCTAGAATGTCTTTTCTTTGCCCATTAGGAGATTAGCTGACAATAAAGAGGATTTGAAGTAAAAAAAAAATTGGATTAATATTTTTCTTTTACCACATTAGCGACATGTACCACATCAGTAAGTCTCTTAGAATTAATTAATTAATTAATTTCAAGAAAACCCTTCTTATTCACAAAATATTCTTACTAAATAAGAAAAATTGGGGCCAGCATAAGACTACTAGGTACTGAGCCAGCTTTTTCTTCCCTGTATTTTCCTTGGTCTGATGGGGAAACCGAGTAGCAAAGTACTAAATAACTATAAAGTGAGTGAGTGACAGACCTGAAATTTGAACTTTGGCAGTCTAGCTTCAGAGTTAAATTTGCCAAAGCAGTTTTCATATCCCAGAAAGAGACTGTCTTTTGAAAGAATAATGAACTTTTTTTGTTCTAAAAAATTAAGTGCCTGAAAGACTCTGAGGATAGAGTTTATCCATAAACCACAATTTTGGGAAGAATTAACGATACTATAAGATGCAGATTTTCCCCCAAAAGGAGATAATGTTACACTGTCTCAAAGAGGAAAGGAAAGAGAGAGGACAGCTAGCTTCTGCAGGGTTAGATATTGGTGTGGTCTCAGAAAATATGGTGCTATACTGATCAGCTCTGCCAGGTTAGAGGGGAGAGGAGCAATATCTCCCAGATAGATTTGCAGGGGGTGGGGGGGAGATCCAAGAACAGAGAGGATCCAAGTCTTAATCCCAGGCTATAGCCTGGGGAGAAATAATCCTCCCAAGGAAGCCCATTCGAGAACTACTCCCAGCTGGGCGGAGAAATGGTGACCAGGACAGTCTAAGGCAGAGGAGACCCAGGAGGGCACCCTGACACTCTGGGGTCCCTGGGATGATAGAAGCGCAATTCAACAGTTTCCCACAGCTAGAGGGGCGTGAGAGGATTGAAAGGGTCCTACCAGTCACGAGGAATCCATGCTATCGGCCCACCTCCCTCAGGTACTGGAACTGATGTTCAGAGACCAGCCAGAAGGAATGATGGTTCACAGAGGCAATATGATATGGAGCACTCTCCAGATTTAAATTCGGAGCTAACCAATTTTTAACCAGGAGTTATGGAGTAATTTTCAATTTCACTGAGTTTACCTGAGGGATGATTTAATAAGGTTTTATGCATTAGAGAGAATAGGTTTTAGAGAAAGTATTAAATTGAATTACGGAAACTAAATTTAGAATTCTTGTAAACTAGAGTGGTAAACTACGAAATTCAAACTGGTGTATACCCTCCTCAAAAGGGTATATGCACATTTAAGAGACAATAACTGAAATATAATGGAGACTTAGCGGTCGTGTATTCACTTGATATATATGGGCAAATATTTGTGCACGTGTGTGTATGTAACAGATACATATATACAGGCATACACCTTTTGACTGTGACTGATTTACAGATTATTTATTTATCTGTCTGTTTATAGAACACCATACTTTGCTGGCATGTATAGTTAATTTTTTGAAGATGTCACAGTAGTTAAAAGTGCAGGTCTGGTGGGGAGCCTGCGTGGCTCAGTTGGTTAAGCGTCTGACTTCTAGCCCTGCCTCAGGCTCCCTGCTTAGTGGGAAGTCCGCTTCTCCCTTTCCCTTGGCACCCTCTTCCCACTCATGCGCGTGCTTTCTCTCTCTCAAATAAATAAACAAAATCTTAAAAAAAATTAAAAATAAAAAGAGTGCAGGTCAGGGGTCCAGACTCTTAGAGTTTAAATCCTGACTGCTTCATACTATTTGTGGGACCTTGGATTAAGTTATTTGACCTCTTGCGGATAGAGTTTCCTTACCTGTAGGGCTTCACAGCGTTGTCAGGAAAATCAAATGTGTTAATATCCTTAACGTATAGAGCGGGGCGTGTGCCTTTGATGTCCTCCAGAATGTTAGCCACAGTCATTCCGTGTGGCCTTCAGTCAGCCTGACTGGATGTCATGCTCAACCTTCTTTCCTTGTCTTCATTTTGGTGAGCCAGGATGTGCAGTCACTGGCAGTGGGCGTGACCTCCATGCTCCTCAGACTCCGCAAAATCTGCCGTGTCACGTGGAGAAGTTTGGACTCATCCCAGGAGCAGTTTTTCTGAGTGTGTTACAACCTACCACATCTAATTTCAACCCCTTCATTCTCTTATCTACCTTTTGTTTTTTTAGTCTTTTTATGGGAAAGGAAAGTTGCCTTTGAGAACAGTAGAAGAGCAGTTCTCTCCTGAATAATCATGGAGACCACCTTTTTAAAAATTTACTTTTTAAAAAGTGAGTGTTGAAGAAAGTTATGGAATGCTTTTAGTTATAAAAACTCATGTTTCCTTTGTGTTCATTTAAATTGATACCATAGATGGGATTGTGTTTTCTGTCTTTCGTCATATTCTTCAGTGTCCGCGTCAGCGATTGTTGCTTCTAAGGAATGTTTTGCTGCTAATGCTTTCAAGTCATGAATCCATTCTCTGATCTACTGGTTTTAGCGTTCTCTCTCTCTCTCTCTCTTTTTCATAGAGAGAGATACAGCAAGAGAGGAAACAAAGCAGGGGAGTGAGAGAGGGAGAAGCAGGCTTCCTGCCGAGCAGGGAGCCTGATTCAGGGCTAGATCCCAGGACCCCGGGATCATGACCTGAGCCAAAGGCGACGCTTAACGAATGAGCCACCCAGGCAACCCATTAGCTTTGCCCTTTTTAATTTAGGTTCATGCATGAATTTATTGGCATTTAGAGAGTATTTGCTTTTACATTTAAAAAAACATGAGTTTTCAATAGTTGGATGATTATTTCTGTTTATCAACATGTCACCGCCTAAAGCCTCCAGTTTCTGGAGTGACGTTAATAGAGAGACCAGCAAAAACATGCAATGGAACTGTGATCTTAATAGAACGGGCTTAAGGGATCTAATACTACCATCTTGAAGAGGATCGGCAAGTAGCTTGTTTCTCTGCCTAGAATCCATAGTTACTAAGTTATCAAAAGAATACTGATCAAAATTAGAATTTAAAGTCAAACTATGAAATAAAGAATATCAATCTGATTTAATTACTTTTTCTAAAGCCAGAATAATTTCTATGCTTTTTTTTTCTTTGCAAATTTAAAGACTGAAATATAATTGATGTTGTATATTTAGTGGCATAGACTCTAATATTTTGTCCCTTGACTTTTGTTTTATGTTTTTGTCAGGGACCCATTAGGTGAAAAAAATGATTTCTAGGAAATAAGGCACTATTTTCTTTGCTCTTTACTAGGAGTAAGTATGAAACCTTAAGAAAATGTGACATGGTTTCTTGGGAAGTCTGAGAAATCATTGAAAACATGATATTGTATAAATCAAGTCATTTACCTTCTTGTCAAAATATAAATTCTACATCTTTTCAAGAAAGAAAACTTGAAATTGCATATCTCACTGAGAATTATGAACCTTTTGCATGAGGCACACCTGATTTAAGACAGACCTTGGGGTCCCAGGTTCTTTATGTGTAAGATAAAGTTTATTAGATTATCCACCTAGCTCTAATATTCTTGATTTTCATAAAACTCTAAGTGAAAAATAAGCAAACATGATTATAAAAGAAAATATTTATCAAAAGCACTTCTAATGATTTTTCTACCTGTATTTCTACCCGAGTAATTATAGAATTAACTTAAAGCAAATCTGTAATAGCAGCTACTTAGCTTGGTGTTACCTGATTAATTTCATGCTATTACATTTCATGATGAAACTTCAAAGTTCTATGGCCTTTCTTATACAATCCACTATAGTGCTGGTGGTGTGCACTTGAAATTTGGGAAAACACTAGGGATTAGACCCCACCTGGAATAATCTACTAGTAGTTTCCTTGGTTAAAAAACAAAAAACAAAACAAAACAAAAAAAACAACCTAAATGACCTTTTCAGTTTCTAATTTCCACAATGCTCTAATTGCCCTGCCCAAGAAAAATGCCACATTTTATTTCATTCACAACCTGCGGAACTCAATATCATTATTATTCTTTGCATATGTGCAGTCATCTAAGGAATATCTCAGCTCTTGACATAAAGTCTCATTTCTTTCCTTAATGCAGATTCTGTCAGGTTTTACTAACTCTCCAGTGCCTCTGCAAACCTGAGAAAAGTTCAGTGGAAGGAAATGATTCTCCATAAAATTCTGTAGCAGTTTCAGCAATGAAAAACATAATGCATTTCAAATAAGTAAAATTGGAAGACAATGTGGTTGTGTGTTCTCGGTTGTTCAGTCTTTTAGTTCCCAGCAAGTACATATATATTCACCAAATGGTATCATTCTGCTTTAAACTAGAAATCTCAATGGAATTGGCTTTCTTGGACAAACCTTGTAACAAATAAATCTTCTGCAGGGTGACATCAGCATCACTGACAAGTTCAGTAACGTCTGTCCTTATCTAGACTAGGGCTGATGGTAGGATGTGCTGTCACAGAACTGGGCTCCTTTCCAGCAAAGCTGATAATAGGATTCCTAAGTCATAAAGGCCAGGTGGTGGTGCAAGGTGTGTGTAATTATTACAATCAGTGGCAAATTTGGAGTGGCAGCCGAGAAAGCTCAACCTTCAGAGAGGTATAGAGATGGTATTCTTAAGGCAAGAGTGAAGGGAGTCAATAAGGGTGCTATTTAATCTATACAACCAAGAAAAGTCGAGGATGGATAAGCAAGAGACTGAAGATGACTACCCCAATAAAAAGTCATGATTCCTTACTCATTGCTGTACCTGAGCCAATTCTCAGAGCTGGAACCCATTAACTGAAGGAGAAGCACATTCCTAGGAGGACGGATCCTGCAACAGTGCGACAACTGTATTCAGTCACGAATCTCCAGTTTTGTTTCTAAAGTGAATTATAAACATGAACTCTTGTAAATGTGCATGGGGGAGAGGGAGTTACCCAGATCTTTAGAAGATTATTGGACAATGAGTCCAGTTGGTTGGGGACCCAAGGTGCCAAGATGATCCTCTTGTTAGCATGGGGATGTGTTACCCCAGGTAATAAGTGGGCTTCAGGCAGGGGCCCTGCTTACAATGGGACCACTATGCCCAGAAACCTACCTTGTGGTCATTTCCCCAATGCGTAAATAGAATGCATATACTTGGTAGTTGACAGAACCCTCAAACTGTTCTTGATCTTTGAGGTATCAGCTCTTATAGTGGGGAAGGCCAGCTAGAAGTCTCTGAAACTTTCTCTTTCTAAGATAGTAAATCAATACTGCATCTTGGGAGTGGATGATAGAAATTAGTGTCATGCTAACAGAATATGGGGTGGTCTCTATTATATTCCCATTAAATTAATTAATCTGGTCTTTACGTAAATATGATGGATCATGACAGATGACAGTGAAATTCCATGAAGTTAATCAGTTAGTACCCTTAACCACAGCTATACAATTGCTGGTGTTTTTGCAAGTACAGATTAATGAAAATTCTGTTATACAGTATACTGTTATTGAGCTGATGATTGCCTTCCATCCCATCTATGTCAAGAAAGAGGATCAGAAATTGTTTGCATTTACTTAGCACAGACAGTATTATACATTTACTGTGCTGCCCCAGGTCTATGTTAAAATCTCTTACTGTCTGCCATAATATAGTCAAAAAGGGGCCTGGACTGATACCCTGTGGTATATCACATTGGTCTAATATATTAAAAACATCGTGCTAATAGGACCAGCTGAGGAAAAAATTTGTGCCTTGTGTTAAGATACATGTGTTTCTAGGGTAGGAGACAAATCCTATGAAGATTTAGGAGTCTACCATATCAGTGAAGTGTTCAGTGGCATTAATAGCCTGGGGAATTCTAGGACATCCCTTCTAAAGTGAAGGGCAAATTCTAGCATATCTCACCTTGTACTACTAAGAAAGAGATGCAATTCTTGGTATAAATATATATTATGATCTGGAGACAGCATATTATACATTTGGAAGTACTCTTCTAACTTATATAACTGGTTATGTGAAGGTCTGCCAGCTTTGAGTGGGGTGCTAAGCAAGAGAGACATCTGTAGCAGATCCAGGCAGCAGCAGAAAACTATGTATCATTCAGAAAGTAGCAACTGGAATGTTATTGGTCCTTTGTAGGGACCTGATCGTGGAAGGTCAAGTCACCAGTCTCATGAGGTCGGAGATACCCTTCTTTAGCAAGACTGTGCTGACCAAGTCATAAGCTCAGGCAAGCTGAGCAGTAATCCAATACAAATGGAAGTGATTCCACAAGTTCCAGACACAAACAAGACCACACGGCACAAGTAAGCTACACAAATAAGTGGTATAAACCCTCTTACCATCTTATCTACCATTTCTCACCCCTGGCTTCACATGAGTGTTGAGGTCCCTTATGACCACCTTATAGAGGAGGAAAAGGTTAGCTTGGTTCATTAATGAGCTTGCTTAGTATACGGTGATAGCTGAAGATGAACTGCTGCTCTCTATTCCAGTTTTTCAGGATGGCCCTGAAGAAGTGGTGATGGGAAATCCTTCCACTGGGCAGAGTTCCGGGTGGTGCACTCAGTCACTTGGGTAGTGCACTCTGTGTGACTCAAGAGATGAAACAAAGTAAGAATATACAGGGGTTCATGGATGTTGGCACTGATCAAACAGGGATGCAAAGAGAGAAAAATTGGAAGATCTTTGGATTATGGACATTGGGGAGGGTATGTGCTACGGTGAGTGCCATGATGTGTGGAAGCCTGATGATTCACAGACCTGTACTTCCAGGGCTAATAATACATTATATGTTAATAAAAATAAAAAAAAATGGAATATCTGGCTGGGGAGGGGGAAAAAGGCATGTAGACTTTGCTATACAGTAAGATGTTCTTGTCCTGGTACTTGTGCTGGTATCAGATGTAAACACCCACTGGAAACATCCACTTTTGAAAAGACATTAAATGCACAAGTAGACAGAATGACTTGGCCAGTAGATCCCAGTTAGGCTCTGTCATTAAGTAGCCAAAGGCCAGCATACAGGTTGGCCATATGGAGAGTAGTTATGGAAGAGTGAATGGGCCTAATAGCATACTCTGACTCACCAAGTCTGATCTAGGTGTCATCACTGTCGAATGTTTAACTTGCCAGCAATAGAGACCAATACTGAGCATCTATATACCACCTGAGACCAACAAACCACGGGGAACAAACTGACTGTATCAAACCCTTTCACCTTGAGAGGACAGTAAGCATCTTGATTGGGATTGGCACCTATTCTGAATTTGCCTCTTTTGCACTAAGCCAATGCCAGGTTTGGAGAGCTTGTAGCTTCTTTGATCCACCAATAGAAGATCCCAAATAGCATTGCATGATACTAAGGTATCTACTTTAGAGTGAAAGAAGCACACAGTGGGCATATGAACCTATCACATATTGTGCCACCTGTAAGCTACTGGCCTGACATAGAAATAGAATTGTCTGTTAAAGATGCACCTATCACCAGGTCTGAGAGAACACCCTGAGAGGATGAACATTTATATGATGCTGTGTCCCCAGAACTAGAATATATGACCCAGGAAACAAAAGTGGAAGTATAGGAGCACTTGGATGGCTCAGTCGGTTAAGTATCTGACTTCAGCTCAGGTCATGATCCCAGGGTCTTGGGATTGACCCCCATGTCGAGTTCCCTGCTTCTTTTCCCTCCACAGCTCCCCCTGCGTGTGCTCTCTATCTCTGTCAAATAAATAAAATCTTTAAAAAAAAAAGTGGAAGTAAAAATGATAACATTACTTTTAGTGACCCATTTCTGACATCTTGTAGGTATAGAGGTCCTAGTTCTCAAAAGGGGAACAATTTTACCAGGGGACCAATAAGATTCTCATTGACCTTTAACAAAAATATGTTGACTGATCACTTAGGCTTTTCATACTAAGAGGCCAGCAGGCAAGGAGATGAATCATCTTCCTGGCATTGGTAACTGAACTTGAGTATTAGGAGAAAATAATGTCACTGTAGTACAATGGGGTACAGGAGACGGTTTGGTGTCAAATAATCCATTGGGGGATCTTTTGTTTATCATGTTCACTTTGATGGTAATGCATAATAGAACAAGCATGGCCTGAGAAGGGGCTAAGATTCCCTGCAAATGAGGATCTGGGTCACACCTATGGGCAAGACAACCTGAAATGCCAGTCCGGCAATGCGGGAAATTCGGAATGTGTGTTGGAATAGAGGGTTGAGGAGTAAGAGCGATGACCTTGCAATTGACTGAGGATCAGGGCTACTGTTTGTTCTACTAACCTTTTCTTCTAAGGGCCTCAGGAAGCTCTTCCCTGGTGGGACAAACTTAGTCCAAGAAGCACATAGATCTGAGTAGTACAAGCGTAGATTGTAGGGAATACAATGGTGTTCTACTCAGATCCATCGTTGTTGTTGTTATCAGCTCCACTGAAGTATCATCAACTCAGACCCCTTCTTTAGGGCGAATGTACTTACTTATTGGTATACCAGCTGCTGGTTTTTTACAACGGAGTCTCACCTTTTGAATTGCCCCAGCTCCAAACAGGGGCCTCACTTCCAGTTGACTGGCTGACTGGCTGACTGGCTATTGTGGGTGGACCCACAAAGCCTCACCCTCTTTCTTGTATTTGGGACAATTCAGAAGGACCATTACAGTCCACAGCTCCTAGCAGAATTGTCAGAGGTCTCAATTAAAACCACCGTGTACTCAGTTTTTTCCTCTGCTAACGCTGCCATCCTCATTTTTTTATAGATATTTTCTCAGAGCTGTCTCTAGAAAAATTTCTGTATGCCTCTTGCCAGCTCACAGTCTTGTTTCCACAGAACCCGATATAAGACAGATGGAGATAATATTCAGGCCATTCATAAACCCAAGTAACTTGGGGAATGTTTTCAGAACTAAATTAAGAGCCATATATTTTGAATAGAGGAAAGAGCATACCTCCCCCCTATCTATTCTTTAACAAGTTTCTGGATAACTTGAACAAGGTATATTCTGTGTTCTAAGCTAAAGTGAATTATTGTGGACTTAAAAAAATAAAGGCTATATTGGCAATTGCAGAGATTATTTTCTCTATTTCTTTTTATTTTATTTTATTTTATTTTTTCAGTGTTCCAAGTACTTTCTCTATTTCTAAATTTCTTTAGCTCTTAGAGGTTGGTGTACACATTATTTAGTACGTAAAATCATATTCTAATGTCATCTCATTTTATGTAAAATTAAAGTGTGAATTTTCCTTTTTTAAATATATTTTTCTCTTCTTTAACCCTAACATTAAATTTTTTGCACAAATTCATGTTAATTCAACTTCTCTAAAATGCATAGCATAATCCATATATTCTTTTAACAGCCCCCCACACAAAAAGAAAATATTATTATCAAGTACATATTTTTGACTTAAATTTCTGATGCAGAATTTCAGTAAATTCTTTCTGGTAATATCATATGCGTCACAAAGTAATACAGTGCTGCAATGATAATTATGTGCTATAAACGTGCTTTTGCATGGGGATCCCGAACGAGTATGTGAGCCCATATCCTCTTTGCTACTCACATAACATCAACAGTTCCTGTTTTGTCTGACTAAATTGACTTAATGTCTCACTGTTCTTTTTTTTTTTTTTAATTTGATGGTGAAAGGGAAGTCTTAGTTTTAAATTCTGAGTATGCCCTACTCAAATTGAAATAAAAGGCTTTCTTTAACACTGGCCAATATTTTCTATGTCTTAAGACACCAAAATGTTTGACATTCTATTTTCAAGACACTATATATCAAAGTGTTACTGAAAAAAATATTGAAAGGAAGTTTTGTTTATTTTCTAAAAAAGTTAAATAAAATCAAATTAAAACTAAAACACACGTTTCTTCCCTATACCCTCTACACATTCACACTCCAAACTCACCCCTTCACATACACATGGTACACCATCTTAGTCAATACATTGCACAATTATTGTGGTTCTCAAACCTTAGGGAGCTTCAGAATTGCTTGGAGAACTTAGAAAAATTACTTATATTCTGGAGATTCTGATTCAATGGGGTTGACATAAGGCTTTGGCATATGAATTGTCGTCCAAAACTCTGGGTGATTCTAAGTTACACGAAGTTTGGGTTCAGTTGAAATAAAAGGAAAGTTAAGGGGCGCATGGGTGGCTCAATGGGTTAAGCCTCTGCCTTTTGCTCAGGTCATGATCTCAGGGTCCTGGGATCGAGCCCTGCATTGGGCTCTCGGCTGAACAGGGAGCCTGCTTCCCCCTCTCTCTCCCTGCCTCTCTGCCTACTTGTGATCTCTCTTTCTCTGTCAAATAAATAAAATCTTAAAAAAAAAAAAATCTAAAAAAAAAAAAAGGAAGTTAAATGGCACAAACTAGCTGTTAATAGTTTATACACAATTTGTATATGAGGAGTTTAATGTCAATGTTGTTTATCTATCTATTATCTATCATCTATCTATCTATCTAAAAACATTTGCTTTGGTGACAAAGCCAAGGATCTGAGAAGATCTATATGAGAATATCGATCACTTTGATCATACTGATATGTCACTATGAATAATTTGGTATCGTATTTGGGATTTCCCAGACCTTGTCTGTGTAAGAGTTTTTTTTTACAATAGTGAGAACACCAGCAACAGCTAATTTTGTGACCCAGCACATTTGAATCAAGTAATCAAGAGATACTTCCTCATACTCCGTTGCCATTCTTCACTACTGAGCTAGACAATTTAAACAAAATGACTCCACTTCTTTATTTATAATTTCCTCATTTTATGAAATAAGGATGATCTTGCGGGAGACTCCTTCAACTTCATGTCTATGTTATATAGTCTGGAAAAGATGAACAACAGGCCTTTCCCAGCAGCAAGAAAAAGAAAATTATAAAAGTCAAGAGCTAAACTTGCTGGGGGAATGGAGGTTGGGGAGGGGGAAATCAACTATGTTTTACCTTTGGAGGCTCAACTTTTCAGGTTAATAACTATCTGCATCTCTCATTTCTGGAAACTTATTGCCTTCTTGAAACAGAAAATTGAGGTGGTAAATATATGTTACTCCCTACTCCTTAAATTTTATACAATGGATTGTTGGGGAAAAAAATAGAAAATTCAACTGAGTTTTATAAAAACAAATGAAGATTTAAATCTGTAATTTCTTCCTAATTTATTGAAGAAGACAGGCCATTGTTTGGGCTAAAATGTTATTTCTACCTTTGCCCTGGTGTTCTTTTCTGAGTAAGTATGAAAAGAGTATCTTGCCTCAGAAGAGTACGAACTAAAAATAAAATCTGCCTTCAATTTTACTCCTACAAATATCTGACATCTATAATGAAGTCCTATTAAGAAAGACTCTAATTTTATAATAGATGAGACCATCTGGATACTCCACTTTAGTTTTCAGTATCATGTTTAAGCAATGCCTTTAGGACATTTTCTGTAGGCTGTCTATAAAGGGATTCTCATTTTTTCCTTGGAATATGAATCATACTTTTTACTAGCCTGTTGGCAAATTAAAGATTGATAATTTGAACAAGTCAATAAGGACCCATTTCTTTCTTGATACAGTGTCATTCAGAAAATTTAGTGCAGGTGTTTTTTTTTTGAAATAGAAAAAATTAATTTAATTATATTGAAGGATAATTGCATCATTGGAAGTGTAAACAATAAACAGGTTTAAGTTTGAAGGAGGGAATAGGAGACAGCCATTTTTCCCTTGTGATTCAGTATTGATTATTTGTAGCCATAGAAATGAAGGAATATAATTGCCTTATCATTCATTTTGCATTTTCTGCGCTACGTAATTCTCCTAAAATGAGTGTACATCTATCTTGCCTTTGTTTTGGTTCTTTCATAATAGGATGTGAGGTCTTTCTGTATGCCCTGATTTTTATGGTTTTTAAGTACATAAAAACTTTTTGTGGTACTTGTAGAAACAAATAACACATTAAATGTCCCTTTTAAAGATTTTATTGATACAGTTGATTTCTGCTTTTTTTGGGAAAGATTTAATAGAAAACTTCAGAAAAGTCTATAAAGATTGTTAATAGAATTCTTACCACAAAGGACACCGGGCAACTGACAACGTTTAAAATTATCATATGAAAACCAGCCCAGGTTGTGTTTTCACTAAGTATGAAATACACATTTGCTACTCCAGCAAAATTTGGTGATTTATGAAGCTGTAGTAGAAGTCAGTGTCTTTGGTGGGAGAAAAGAAGACTATGCTTCTCTCCTGCATACATGTTATCAGAGTTTTGGCCCTACTTTCTGGCTGTCCACTGAGACTAGAATATTTACCCTGGCCATATAAGATAGTTGGAGCAGAATATAAAATTCTCTTGTAGAACTTACTAAATCGCCAAAATTCAAACCTCAAAGTTAGTAGAATGTTGCTCATCCCACAAATTTAAGCTAGGTTTATGACTTTGAAATTTGAAGCCAGAATTTTTATCAAAAGGAACTTCGTGTATATAATTTCTTATAAGGAACATACAATACCTAAAATAAATTTTCAGACCTTTAATGAAAGGTATTCCTAGAATGGAAAGCAGTGCCTTTAAAACACAATGTATTGGTTCACTTAGGAAAAAGGATACATCAATATTTAGAAAATAACAGAGTTCAAGTTATTGGCTCATATAGTTAATAGTTTTTGAGCAATGATGAAAGTTAAGGCTCAGTACTATCTATTCTGAGGGATTAAAAATTAATGTAAGACATGGTCTCCAAGCAAAAATTAAACAAACAAAGTTAATAAAAAATAAAAAAAATTAAAAAAATCAAAAGAAAAAAACATGCAAAAAAAAATTCACGCATACAAACAAAAACTGACCTAGGAATGGTCTTGTCTACTATTCAAGGCATACCGTGATAAACATCCCAAACTCATGTAGGAGTAGTATTCTAGAACTAAAATTAAAAGATTTTGCTCTGACTGTTGATTATAGAGTTCCTAACTTTGGGCCTTAAATAATGTGAAGGATTTAAATAAAAAACTCAGTAAGGGAATTTCAGTCACAACTGAGGGGACTTGGAACTGGAGAACTGATGGTATTTGTGTCAGAGAATATAGATGATGGGGCCTGAAGTTCGTTCCTCTGGAAAGTCACAAGTAGGTTGGGCTTATATCAATTCTAGGGAATATGGGACATTCTGTATTGGCATGTTGCTTTAGGAAAGGCTCAGAACACAGGTGGATAAAAAAAAAAATTGAAATGAGCCCTTTCTTTCAGACACTTCTGTCAAGGAAAAAAAGTAAAAGCAGAAATAATACTAATAGAGTCACATGGAGGACAGGGCATAAGGTTGCCTTGGCAAGGTTAATAATCTTCATTGGCAATGACCCATCTAACCCTTTCTCTATACCACTGAGGATCACTTATCTCACTGAGGATCACAGTGCCCAAACACTGTACACAATATTTTTCTTACACCTTCTCTCAGTCTTAAACAAGTTTCATTTACTTTTGTTGAAAAACAAACAAACAAACAAACAAACCCTAATATTCCTTTCAAGTGCCAATACTTTTCACTCTACCTAATGCATGTGATATATAAAGTTGGTGGCTTTGGACCAGGGATTCAGGTGAAAAGTGAATTTGGTGTCACTCTGTGGATGATTAAAAAGGACTGACTTACAAAATGCGTTCAATCTGGCCAGTTGACTATAAAACTGTAAAGAAGCCAGCAGAACAGTGGCCCAAGATTTCTGAAGAAGTTAGGGATCTTTTTCCTAACACGACCTTGCCCCTCAAGTTGCTTCTCAACTTTTCATGTGCATAGGTGGAACTTGTTAAAAATGGGGATCCTGACTGAGCTGCCTGGGGTGGCGTCTAAGATTCTTCCTGTCTAACAAATGCTCAGGTAATGCTGCTGCTACTGGTTCATGAACCAAACTATGAGCAGTAAGGCTGTCCAAAAGCTGATGAAGTCTGACTAGATGGCGGAGGGCCAGAGGTGCAGTCTCCTTATGGGATTTTTGGATGTAAATACAAATCAGTGTTTTAAAAAATCTTTCCTTGCTTTTCCACAGAATAGTTATAAAGTCAGCTTAAAGATGTTCAATCTTTGTTTTGAGGGCAATAGAACCTACTAAATGACAGTATCTGAACCACGGAGTGGCAGAGGAAGCCTTTTCTACCATATGGCATGTGGATTGGAGGAAGGACAGAATGAAGGCAAGTAAGTTGGTCAGATGCCTCCCATATTATCTAGTTTTGAGATCCCCCAAGCCTGAACAGAAGGGACGGCAATCGAGACATAAGGATGAAATTGATCTAGTTTGACTTTGAAGATGGAAGACAGTGAAGGAGGAATCGCAAATAAGAGTAAAAGCGAATTTACTAGAAAGTGCACCATAGAACCAGAAGACCCCGGTCTTATGAGACATCTCCTTGTACCAGTCCATGAATACAGGGATTCACTTTCTATTTTACTGTCCTGTCTTTTTATCTCTGTTCTATCACGTGGGGATGGACATAGAGTGCTTGGGGCATAGTTCACCTTCCGCTTCATGCGTCATTAATTGTGAACAGTAAACAACTATGAACTACAGCTCCTGGGGCAAAGACAAAAAGACCAAAAATATGAAGGTCAAGATTTATTTACAATAGTCAATTCCCTTTACCAAAGAGAAACAAGAAAATTGTATTTGTTCTTGTTCTAATAGAACCTGGTGGTCACAGTTTTTATGCAACTACCTTTGGAAGATTACCTTGAAATGTAAGAAATTTGGAAGTATAATAAATGGGAAATGTAGTGCAGATAAACCCCGATTTCAGCTGGAAAATAAAAGGAAATTCAATACCCTGATAGTATTAGCATTGTATTTACAGCTGTTGCTGCTGCCCACATGAATAAGTGCTCCCCATGGACCCAGATCAAAGGTAGTCACGGTGTGACAGAGCATGAGTCCATACTATAATAATTTTACAGATTTAGCAGAATGTTTCAAATGAAAGTGTATATGATATAAGTTGCAGGTGTTCGTAAACATGATGCAGGGTTTGAGCTGCTGTTGGCTTGGCACCGGGCTGCTCTACTTATCCCTTTCTCCTGAAATTATGCCTGAGTGGATCAATCACAACCATGGGGAACTCCCTTGTGGGAGTGAGATTTCATCTCTGTGCATACATATTTGTATGTGTGTATGTGTGTCTAGGTGTATGTTTGGTACATCTAACTTACAGTATCCATTCTGGTATTAATGCTCCATTTCTACTGGAAATTTTTTTCTATATAGACTTCCAAAACTCAAATCATATATCCTCTTATCTCTACTCAATTTTTTTAAAAGATTTTATTTATTTGACAGAGAGAGACACAGCGAGAGAGGGAACACAAGCAGGGGGAGTGGAAGAGGGAGAAATAGGCTTGCCGCCAAGCAGACCTGAGCTGAAGGCAGACACTGAACGACTGAGCCACCCAGGCGCCCTGCCATTTGATTTAAATGTATAATGAACATATAATGAATGTGTGTGTGTGTGTGTGTGTGTGTGTGTGTGTGTATGTGTTATCTGAAAAGCTAGAGCGGTACATTACTGAAATTTTGCACACTCCCAGGACTTTGAAGTCTGAGATTTTGTTGGGAGTCAAGACATTAATGTTCCCATACCAGGATGATTGATGGAACCTGTTTATATTGTACTTTCCTATTTTACAAACACTTAACCACTCTATTAATTCTCTGCCTCTTTAATGTTGGATAACTCTCAATTATTTTCAATAGAACAAATAATAGTTAAACTCTAACAGATAACTCTGGCCACATAACCTCTGGCTCCATCTCAAATTTAAAACTGTGAACCAAGAAAATAACCAGTAGCCTATAAAATAATTTGTTTCTTATTGTCTGGTTCCAAGAAAGTCCCATTCGGACAGCTGAGAATATTGGGGAAGACAGCTGTACAGCATTTATGCAGTAACTTCTTTAGAATTTTCTCTGCAAAGAATGGGCAAATTTGATCGTGATTGATTTAGAATTTGACAATGTATGTTAATTTCATATTTAACAATGTTATAAATATATGTAAATAATATATGAGAAGTTTGAAGTGGCATATAAACATAATTATGTGGCCATTATTAGTAGTATTTAAAGAACTGTCATGTCAAATATCATTTGATTTGAATATATGTACCTATTTCAGAACAAGCTATGTGTCAATAGTCATGTTTGACATGTTTCATTGATACATATTTTTCTGAAGTTAGAAACAACTAGCAATGGGAGTTTTTATTCCTATAGGTATTACTACTACAGTTCTTATCATTCTTACTTAAAAAAAGATTTAGAAGGAAATCACTGAAATTAATATGTCATGTTTTTACTGGAGCATCCATCTCTGAAAGACTTAAAAGAGATGTTTAAAAAAAGTAAAATGGGTGCCTGGATGGCTCAGTTGGTTAAGCATCCAACTCTTGGTTTTGGCTCAGGTCATGATCTCAGGGTCCTGAGATCAAGCCCTGCGTGAGCTAAGAGCTTACCGGGGAGTCTCTTTGAGATTCTCTCTCTCCCACTTCCCCTCCTTCTGCTCATGTGCCCTCTCTCTCTCTCTCTGTGTCCTTCAAATAAATAAATAAATAAATCTTAGGGGCGCCTGGGTGGCTCAGTGGGTTAAAGCCGCTGCCTTCGGCTCAGGTCATGATCCCAGCGTCCTGGGATCGAGCCCCGCATCGGGCTCTCTGCTCCGCGGGGAGCCTGCTTCCTCCTCTCTCTCTGCCTGCCTCTCTGCCTACTTGTGATCCGTCTGTCAAATAAATAAATAAAATCTAAATAAATAAATAAATAAATCTATCTTTAAAAAAAATAAAAGAAAGGATATGCATGTGGAGCATTTCTTAGCTCCAGCTAGCAGTGTGTATACATGGGATTCTGTGGGATCTTGCACAGAGGAAGTGATGTTTGTCTCATTCTAGTTGCTACATTTCTGTCTGGGTCTTGTGAACTATGAAGCGTTCTCAGGTTTGAGACTATCCCTGGCCTATTATGTGATGCTTTTTTACCATGTATAGGATGATTTCTAATTGTAAATATAAATCTATAGACCTTTTTGCTTATATTTTTCCCAGGTGAGAAAATCTTGGTTGTATAAATCCTCTTTTTTTTTGGTGTGAATTATCCCAAGGTGATCTCAAGAGTATGTGTTTTTCTGTCAGTTTTTTTTTTTTTTTTTAAGATTTTATTTATTTATTTGACAGACAGAGATCACAAGTAGGCAGAGAGGCAGGCAGAGAGAGAGGAGGAAGCAGGCTCCCCGCCGAGCAGAGAGCCCGATGTGGGGCTCCATCCCAAGACCCTGAGATCATGACCTGAGCTGAAGGCAGAGGCTTTAACCCACTGAGCCACCCAGGTGCCCCTTTCTGTCAGTTTTTTGTTTTTGTTTTTAAAAATCTCCATGAAACATTAGTAGTTTCTTTGAAGCAAAATTCACACTTTTCCTTTTATAACTTGATGAGGTTTCAAGTACATGCTTCTTGAAAGCAGCTAAGAATATGTAAATTGTATAAATTAGCTCCATATGATAAAATCTGACATTTTAAGTTGTGGTGGAAGAATTCTGATCTACTTAAATGCCAAAAGAAACAATAATTATATTTACTTGTTTTTATAATAAGTTATTGAGCAAATGACTGCATTCATCTAATGTGATAAAATGAAAACCATTTCCTCATTCCATAGCTGATAGATTACATAGTTTTTTTTTTTTAATCTGGCCTAGGAAATCATTCTTATTGTATTTTCTACTGCATTATTAGTTAATTTAAAATGACCTAAAATGAGGGGTTTTCATTGGTTCTTGGAGAAAAAATTTCAAAACCTCTGAGAATTAAGAGGATGGTATGTTTATTTATTTTTCCCTAATGATATCTTTTCTGAAAATAACTTACTTAATAAGATTTTAAAATACTTACTAAAAAGTTAAAAATAATCTGGATCTACCACCTATCATTATTGTATGCAGCCTTTTTTATTTTTAATTTTTTTAAAATTTAAATTCAATTGGGGCGCCTGGGTGGCTCAGTGGGTTAAAGCCTCTGCCTTCGGCTCAGGTCATGGTTCCAGGGTCCTGGGATCGAGCCCCGCATCAGGCTCTCTGCTTGGCAGGGAGCCTGCTTCCTCCTCTCTCTCTCTCTACCTGCCTCTCTGCCTACTTGTGATGTCTGTCTGTCAAATAAATAAATAAAATCTTTAAAATAAATACATCTATCTTTAAAATTTAAATTCAATTAACACATAATATACTATTTGTTTCAGGGGTACAGGCCTGTGATTCATCAGTCTTACGCAATACCCAGTGCTCATTCCAACACATACCCTCCCCAATGTCCATTATTCAGGTACTCCATCCTTCACCCCCTCCCCTCCGGCCTTTTTTAAAGTTGAAAACATGGTAAGTATAGTATCTCTACCAATTATGAAGTCATTTTTAAAAACAAAAACAAAGAAGTCTAAAGCTACATAAAACCTTATTCTGGCCAGTCACAATTTCTTCGAAATCCCCAAAATTATTTTTGAATATCTTTTCCTTTTAAAATGTCATATGCTTTCAAAGAAAATTTTCATTTAGTTTCACAAAAATCTTGAAAGACCCTTAAAATTTCTACTTTCTGTGATCAAATAGAATTTTACACAAATGCAATTATGAGAAAATGGCATTTTAACCTTTACTTTCTAATGTAAATGTGTCTCAGGACTTTAAAAATGTTAATTGAATAAACTACAATACTTACGCATAAATACCAGCCTGAAAACACTTTTAACAAATTGTATGAAAATAATGGTGCTCTTTTACAAATATTTTACCTTTAGTAATTCTTTATTTCCTACTGACTAGATGTGAGCTTTTTGGGGGAGATATGCAAGGTCATTGTTCTTCACACACCCCCCAAGCCTGTTTTCACCTCTCCTGACGGGGAGCCATTTCTGTACTCAAAACCCCTCAAAGCCTTCCAAATCTCTGAAGAAACCCCAAAGCCCTTAGTTCCTTGTTTCCAATATAATTTTTGACCAGGTTGGCCATTAGAAAATAATTAAATATTTTCTTAATATATGAGAAAAAAAATAAAGAGCTTCAAGAAGAGCTAAGAGGTTAGTTTTGGAAACAGTGTAAGTCTGCCCTAGGGACAGAATAGCTTGGGTGTCTGAAACAAAGCTCTTTCAGGCTGCTACAATTTCTGGATGATGAGCAAGTTACTGTAACACTAGAGGAGGCAAACTCCATGTACAAAGACACTATTTTTTCCCCCTTAATAAAATATTTTGACCCAGAAGACTTGGAATTAGGTATTAGAAACATAATAAAGCCACACTTGCATTTATCTTTTAGTGCTGTTTAACAAAAATCTGTATATGTTGAGTACTATAAGTACCCAAGATATTTAGGTATCTTGTAAGCAGTTTTAAAATATATCCCTGAAAAATTAATCTATATTTGTGATTTCAAGTTAAAAGGGAGTTGACAACTAATATGAAAAACATTTAAGAGAAATTAAGAATTACCTCACTTACAAATGCATTTATTAGATTTATAAGACTTTTTATGTGTATGGAAAAGTTTTCTTTATTATGAGAGACTGTTATAGCATTTGTAAGGAAATGGAATATATTAATTTTATTTTTTAATTTTTTAAAATTTTTAAAAAAGACTTTATTTATTTATTTGACAGACAGAGATCATAAGCAGGCAGAGAGGTAGGCAGAGAGAGAGAGAAGCAGGCTTCCTGCTGAGCAGAGAGCCCGATGCGGGACTCGATCCCAGGACCCTGAGATCATGACCTGACCTCAGGCTTAACCCACTGTGCCACCCAGGCACCCCAGGAATATGTTAATTTTAAAAACACATATTGAATATCTTAAAGCAGTTAATTAAGGGTTAAAAGTCTTTGTAAAATGTAATAATATTTACAAGTTGAATTTAAAGTTTCCAGGGGAACAGCACTCTTTGTAATTCTCATAAATTAAATATTAATTACTAGTACAAAGTTGTTTCTGCATATCATTTTTACATAAAAAGCTAACCTCAGGACCACCAAAAAAGCTCACATTGACAGCTAAAGTTGTGTGAGGATTTCAGCTGAGGGCTAATTCAAGGTGACGCTAGTGGGGATGGGGAAATGACACAGAATGGTGAAAGGGAAATTTGTCAGTGCTCTGAAGTGTGAATCGTTTGATTCCTACTCAAACGATATTCTCTGAGTATAAACTCAATAGTGGGATTGGGAAGAAATCCATTTTCCATTCAAAGACATTGTCTGCAAGAACAGATCCACATAGCAACCCTTTTCTGCTGGAGAAGGCAGAATCCATGTTAGAATTTTTTTTTTTTTTTTTCAAAATATTTTCTCTTTCTCTGTGAGTGAACATCAGGTTTGTTTGTTTATTAGTTGGCGGTATTTTTGTACATGTGGGTGCTATTTAGCAGGGCCAGCTTCTTGGGAAGCATTAAAAGTTTAAAGTTTAGATTAAACATTAAAATCACCAGCTTCGTGTACACTACCAAATATGTTATTGGCTTCCAGAATTTCACAGGACTGCCAATTGCAATTGCGTATGTCTACTCAGAAACACTCTGTGAAGACTGGTTGGCATTTTAATTTTGTCTCGGGGTTGTTAGCCACTCTAGAGAGAAAGATGAATTTGCATTCGAGTCACATAAAGGATTATCTGTGGGAGCATTATTTAACTTCCCAGAGCTTTAAAAATGCTCTGGAACAGATGTCTCAATTGTTAGATATAGAAGTTACAAGATGGGAGTCAAAGAGTCCCCATAGTTTTCCAGAAAGTGTGGAAAGTGAGGTGGGCAGTGACGGTGCCCTTCATGGCGACAGGGGACATTGAGGAGTATGGGAAATAATTAGTTCATTTGGAGTTGGAAATTCCAACTGGCTAGTGATTGGAAGTGTGGAACTGGAGCACAGGTCAAAAGCCAGGGTAAAAGAACATTTAGAAGTTAATTTTTTAGAGCTGATATTGAGACCTGAGATTGCCAAGGAAGACTGTGCAGAGAGAAGAGATCCCAGGAACATCTCCATATGGTGCACTGTAGCCTGAGGGGAAGCTTGAAGTGGAAATGTGCACGGGGGACTGGGAATTGCAGAACTATGGACTAGAATCTGCCAACTTACATAGTAGTCCACACAGTATGGGATGTGTGAGTGTGTGTGAGTGAGTGTGTGTGTCTGTGTGTGTGAAGTATGTGTTTAGTATGAACCTATGTTTAGTACGGGTGATTACACATAAACATACGAATTCCCAAAAAGTCTTGAAGAAATCTCTTTATGGTATCAACTGGTTAGCACTGAGAAGCTGTTCCCTCTGAGTTTGGGGCATGCATGTCCCTGCTTCACAGCTGTCCTTACAACTCACACAATCCTTGTTTATTCACTTGCACCCACAGCTCCATGCCTATCATCATCCACCCGTATGTTTCTGAGTTTGCAATCTGTGGTTTGCTGAATTAAAACAGAGAAAAGGTTCATGTGTCTGCCTCCTGGTTTCAGCTCAGGTCACGATCTCAGGGTGGTGGGCTCCAGCTCCACACTGGGCTCTGCGCTCAGTGGGGAGTCTGCTTGTCTCCCTCTCTCTCTGCCCAGCCCCCGATCACTTTCTCTCTCTCTCTCTATAAAGTAAATAAATAAACCTTTTTTAAAAAATAGAGAAAAGTTTCATGATTAGCAGTGAGTAATGCAGTGTGAAATTTTAGATGGAATTGTTTCTATTAAATTTAATTTTTGTGAACACTTACTTGATTTTGGATAGTGTTGTGGGTTGAAATGCATCCTCCCCAAATTCATGCCTTGAAGGACAAACCCCTAGTACCTCAGAAGAGGACCCTATTTGGAAATAGGGTCATTATGGATGTATTTAATAAAGATGAGGTCATACAGGCATAGGATAGATCCTCAATCCACCATGATTGTGTCCTTATGGAAGAGGAAATTTGGACACAGACATGTATACAGGCAGAATGTGAAGATGGAGACAGAGATCTAAAAGTGAAGGAACACCTACATTTGCCAGTAAACCACTAGGAGCTGGGAGAAAGGCAGAGAATGGATATTCCCTTCCACTTCCCCTGCAAGGAACCAACCCTTCCAGCCCTTGGAGCTGGGACGTCCGGCTTCCAGAATAGTGAAACAGTAATTTTCTATTATATAAGCCCCCAAGTTTGTGGTATTTTGTGAAGATATCCTTAGAAAACTAATGCAGAGGGAAAGAGTATTCTTTTTGAAGACAACTTTTTGCCACCTTTAAAGATCACAGAAAACATCTTTTTTTTTCCCCCCCAGAGAGTACAATTTATAAAATTTGTAAAAGAAAACATGTCTAAGAATGACATTTGGCACATTTAGAAAAAGATACCCATTTAGTTAACTGTGTGAACAAATCACACGGCTGAGAGACAGGCAAGCCTAGGTTTGAATCCCACTCCTCCCAGGACTGATGTAGATTTGGGGATATTACCTAATTTTTTTGTAGCCTAGGGGTCATCTCTAAATATGAATCCAATCGTATCTGTCTTATAGCAGTGTTTTAAGGCATAGGTAAAAAAAAAAAAAAAAAAAGGACTAGTGTAGTATCTACACTCAACCAACTGTAGCTTACATTATAAGCACTTTTCACTCTTACTATTTCATTTGAAGAATCACACATCAAAGCATCAAAGTTGTGCCAAAACTCTTGGGAGTCTAAACACTTGACTTCCTTTTTTTTTTTTTTTTTTTTCCGAGTCATTATTGAGCTCTTATTATATGCTTCTAAAAAAGAGCTGTGACTCCCCCCTCCCCCACCAAGATTCTATTTGAGAAAAAGAGAGTGAGCTTGAGCAGGGAAGGGGGTGCGGAGAGGCACTGGGAGAGGAAGAAGCAGACTCCCCACTGAGCAGGGAGCCCGATGCGGGGCTCAATCCCTGGACCCTGAAATCATGCTCTGAGCTGAAAGCAGATGCTTAACCCACTGAGCCACCCAGGTGCACCCAAAGCTGTGACTTTCTGGTATGCAAGTGTGGAGTATAAGGAAAAATGTAGACTAACCCGATTTCATGGTAGCAGAACACTCAGAACAAGTGAGTGTGTTATCCAAAGGTGCTTGCTTTAGAGCTGGCGTGGAGTTCAAGTTCTCAGGGACTATTCACATGGTGGTCGCCAACCGCACCTTACAGGTGTCTTGCCACATCTGATGTCATAACTGGTTTTTACGAGTTCCTTTCTACACCAGAATGGGAACTCCTGAAAACAGAGACCTCGTTTCTGTCCTTTCTTTTTCTCTAGCTTTAAGATGCAACGGTGTCATTGATCCTTGCTGGATGCACAGACAGCAATTCTCAGTAAAGAAATCCAAGGAAGTAACAATACAACTTAAAAGGTGGTATTATTGTTGCAGTTTCTTGGTCTAATGAAATTAAAATTGTGCTGCATGAAGGGGTGGTTAGAATAAATCATGGATAATAGTTTCTTTTACCCTGATTTTGTTTCTCACTTTAATGAAACTATCTATACTCTTTTAAGATTAAAAGAACATTTCGATGATTTGTATTGAAGGGGTACATTTGTCTGGGCTATTTTCCAGAACTTTTCTACAATTACTGCGGTCACAACTTTTGGAAATGCTTGGCTACAGTTCGACCTGGTTAAATACATTATCCAGTCCCCAAAGCCTACAGTAGACATTTATGCATGTATTAAAGGTAAAAATTACCACTTAACATATAATTTTATTATTTCTGATCCACTTTATAAGCCCTATCTTTCTAATTCATTAAAAAGCAAGCTGTCCTGCAGAGAGATATTTGTAAAACCCCCACAATATGGGTGAATGGACTGAACAGAAGGCATCTTTTGAAATAGAATGTTGTTTCTTGCCTAGGTTTTACTAAACTTGCTGCCATTATTCTTTAAAGTACAAATCGGGAATTAGACAGTCTCATAAGATCAAAAGCCAAACAATATTGCAGCCCAAATTTCACAGAAAAACATGTGCATTTTATAATCTGGTAAGTGTGAACACTTTTACCTATAAATGCTGAGGTAAAGTCATGCATGATTTTATTTTCAATCTGGAAAAGTAGTTCCAGATTAGTATGTACAGAGAATAAGCAGTATTTTATCTCAAGTGCTAGAAGCTTTTGCCATTTTAAAGATGGCTTATAATTGTAATGATGGAAATTTGTAGTTGTTTGTATTTTGGTGTCCTGTGGAGAATGAGGTGACCTCAGTTTAGTCCTAAAGGACAGGGGACGGCATTCCCAAAATACTTAATCCATGTAGCACTTTGTTTATAATCAGGAACTGAACAAACACAAAAAACCACCTTTACTTTTATCCCTAAGGTAGTCTGGGTGACTTGGGAGCAGGTAGAATAACTGTGGGTAATTATTTAAGGTTTTGGTTTCAGTTGATTTTAAGGCTGTGTAAGAGGTGTGTGTGTGTGAATGACAGAGACAGAAAGAAAAAAAATATGAATAGACTTTCTCAAGATGACTAGAAACCAATCTCAATCAGGATTTTTTGAATCAAACTCTACTCAGACATCAGCTGGTAGAGGCAGTCCTCCACGCGTGGGGAGTGTCCCTGTGCACACTACTTGCTTGCGTTGGCCAGTAGTCTGAGGCCCTGACTACTCTTCATCTGGGCCATTTCTCAGGGTGAAGAACGGACAAAGAGCAGACTTGCTTCCTGCTTGGATTTCTCAAGCTGTGTTTATCAGCTGTGATGCAAATCCACCAAGCATAAGACTGCCCCTCTGTGTCCCACACTACCCCCGCCGCTTGGAAGCTGGTGGATGTGAATAATCAGTGCCAACTCAATGCCCATGCTCCTTGCTCTGCTGCTTCCTTGTCTCCGACCCCGGAGACTTGTCTCTTCTGCCAAGTGTCCTTGAAACACGTCCAGGAAACACGGACGGGATGATTTATTAGCTGATAAGAAGGACAAAATCCTAGACCCAACAGTATCTCAGAACTCGAATTGGAAATTGTATGTAGTGAAAAAGAGCATGAGTGAGGGGGCATAGAAGATGATTTTGTATTAACAATGTCATTTAGGTGAAATAGAGCTAATATTTCTTCCAATTCACTATGTCTTGGTATTCAAATCTCCAGTAGAACCAAAATTAGCTATAAACCGCATTCAACACAATTAGATACAACAAAACAAATTTTTGTATTGGGATAAGTCCTTAAATACTAGTCTTAGGTCAGAGGAAATATTTTAGAACTACTTGAACAGTAGTTTAGAAAAATAACACATTTGGGAAGTCCTTAAAATGAATTGACCAGTAGCATATTTGAGTTACCTAACAGCACAATAATGAAAATGTATTTGTGATTTGGTTGCTCTGAGCAGAATTTATTTGAAATTTAGACTGCCTCCTTATTGGATATGGTGTGGAATAATGAAACACCTATAATGTGATTTTTAACAATCCAGTTTTTCTTTTACGAACAAATCTGGAAGCAGGAAACTTAACTTGAAAGCATTGGGTTGCAGGTACCCAGCATGATTCCTGAAGTATCTCCAAGAACTGCAATTAAAATGTGTTTATATTTGGAGATAGGAGATTCTGATTTCTTTAGGGCCCTGTTAAATTAGGTGCAAAATGATATGTTCATAGTTGAATTAAAAAAAAAAAAAGCTGTCAGAACTGCTTAACATCTGGCAAAATAATCTTAGTTTAGAATGGAGATCTGTGTACATTGATTGCTTTCCCTAAGATGAAGCTAGCACAAATACATGCTACTTGATGAAGAGGGAAAGAAAATAAGCTTTATAAAAAAAGGGAAAACATAGACCCCTTATGTGTAAATGATACTTCAATAAAAATGGGAAGATTCTTTTGATCCCATAATTTTACGATTTACAACACATTATTTGTGAGGGTTTTTTGGCTCAGAACTCTGAATTCGTCATGAAAATGTGTCTAGTTGGGATCATTTCACCTAGTAATGATGAGATAGTATATATTGACATATGCATTTTCTGCTTTTTCCTGTTTCCTTTTACCATGTGGTTTAATGCTTGTTGCTTATTGTTAAATTTACATATTTTCTTTTTTTTCATGTGGCTTTAAAAAAGAACCCACGCATTTATAAGGAGTGAGTTTGGGGACTGGCCTGTTCTTTGCAGGTAGGGGAGGGATGGAGAAGTGAGGAAAAGAAGTAAATGTTTCTTTGTTACACTGATGGCCAGCATCATGGGGATGGAACAGCTTATGCATTTATGATGAAAGGGTCTTGCATTGTGTACTTTATTATGAAAAGTTTCTTGACATTCTGCACATTAACCAGGTGCACACTGCCAAGATGGGACTGTAGAACACTTATTAGTAGAAGTCAAATCTATCTCCATATTTGCAGATTTAATCAAATGAATAATTTTTTTTCTTTTTTACATTGGTTTTTGCGGTTTCTGAAAATGACCTTCTTTATAAAGTGAAAGTCACTCTGCGTATTGAAATGTATCAATTTCCCATCTGTTCTTTGGAGAGAACTATCGAGGTGTAAGGGAAGAGAACGACACTTGAGGTAATAGCTACCTCTTGCAGATGAAAGGTCTGCTTTCAGAGACATAGCATTTCTTACTGCTAAAAAACGTTGTCACCTCACCAGCAATTGTGTAAAAATAAAATTGACTTTCCTCTACTCTTTAAATAAAAAGTTTTAAAAAAGATTTCTTTGTATATCTGAGAGAGAGGGAGAGAGAGAGAGTACGCAAAAGGCGGAGGCGGCAGAGGGAGAGAGAAACTCAAGCAGACTTGCCGCTGAGTGTAGAGACCCACATGGGCCTGGATTCCAGAACCCTGAGATGATAATCTGGGCTGAAGTCCAGTCAGTCACTTAACTGACTGAGCTGCCCAGGTGCCACCAAATAAAATTTAATGTCTCTAAAATTAAAAAAAATCTGAATCTTTCTATTGCCATTCATTTGTACATTGGCTTCCTTGATGGTCTTGGAATATGCCAGCTTTTTCCCTCTTGAGTTCACAGATGCCTTCTCAGGGGCATCCCCCCATGGAAAATTATACCCTTCCATCTCCCTATGGAAAATTGCACCCCTCAAATAACCCTCAATACCTCTCATCCTCCTTTCCTGCTTTATCCTTTCTGTTTGCACTCATCATACTCTAACATCTTCCACACTTGTTCCATCCCTAGAAAACAAGCCTGACTAGGAGAATTTGTTATGTTCCATGCTGTCTTCCAAACGTCCTCCATGATGCCTGGCACTCTGCAAGGAAATGCTCAAAAAATACTGTTTGAATGAATAATTCAGTGTTTTCTGTAGTGCTGCCAATCATTTGAGACAAAATGACAATCTGTATTATTATTTTATTTTTTTAGAGTAAAAATTCTGGGGGCATCTAGGTTGCTGCTTGAGCATTTGACTCTTGATGTCAGCTCAGGTCTTGATCTCTGAGTCCTGAATTCAAGCCCACCATTGGGCTCCATGTTGGGTGTGGAGCCTACTTTAAAAAAAAAAAAAAAAAAGGTATAAAATCTGATTTAAAAAACTATGATAAAGTTTTTTGTTGTTGGTGGTGGTTAGTTGCTTTGTTTTTTAAGTTTCAAGGTGTGGTATTGTGTGCCAGATTTTCTTCTTTTTTTTACTTTGATCTCAGGAAATCCTGAGTGCCTCATTTCCCTTAAAGGATTATGTTGTTGAAGCCATTATGACACAGCGGTGGTCGCTGCAGGAGACTGAGAGAGATATAAATGGGTAGGTCTTTCAGAGATGCTACCTGTGCCCTTGAATCCTGTACAGAGGCTGTACCTCTAAAAGGGCTTCCTTCTTGGAATCAATCATCACTCCAGGAAAATCAACGGACATGCTGTTATATCTGCTTAAAATGTATGTTTCTTTGCACATGGAAACTGTTTTTTTTTTTAAACAAAGTAATTGATTTCTGTCTTTTCTCACCAAGTATTGCTAAAAATAAACACATATTTCTTCTTATCTTCCATTACATAAATCTTCCCATGCAAAAATTCCATTAACTTAAAAACAGATAGTGATCTTTTTCTTGCTAAGTTAAGGGAAAAATTACAAAAGGCCAAGGCAGTGAACCAATCATATAATTTATACCATAAAGTGACACGAAGATTTATCATTTGGAATCCATATGAGGATACCTCTTCCACCAGGTCTCTGTTCAGCCATGTCTACAAAGGGTAATGGGATCATCTTTATCCATTCTGCAAAGAGCTACCCTGGGATTGATAGAGAAGCACTTTAATAGGATATGTGAAGATGTTTCTAATTATTTCTTTACAAGTACATAAACCTGATAATATGCATATTAAAACTTACCACCTCACACAATTTTATGGCTAAGATTTAATAGATCAGGGCCATGACCACAGATAATGGCTTTTTGTTTTGTTTTGTTTTTTGAGCAAAAGGAAAAAAAGACAACCCAAAAAAGCAGACTGAGCTCTAGAAAACAAACTGGTGGTTACCAGAAGGGGGATGGGTGAAATAGGTGATGGAAATTAAGGAGGACACTTGTGATGAATACCAACTATTGTATGGAACACTATATTGTACGTCTGAAATTAATATCACATTGTATATTAATTATACTGGAGTTAAATTAAAAAATACCTTTTTTCAAAATCTGTGATGCTTGTTTTCCTCCTATTTGTGGAATGATCTTAAGGAGAAACACTAAAATTAAAACATGTTTGTCAAAATTTCCAAGCTAATTTTAGAAAAGCAAACCATTTATTCCCTACACATTCCTACTAAATTCAGCAGCATAGGAATCTTATTTATTTATTTATTTATTTATTTATTATTTAACTTAATAGAGGGAGAGAGAGAGCAGGTCTGCCAGTTGGGGATGGGGAGGGATGGAAGGAGAGGGAGAGAGAATCTCAAGTAGACTCCCCACCCAGTGCAGAGCTTGTCTTGGGGCTCAATCTCACAGCCCTGTGATCATGACCTAAGTGGAAATCAACAGTCAGATGATTGACTGAACTACCCAGGTGCCCCCAGAATCTCTTCGAAAAATGCAGCAAATTCTTTGTTCTACATGATGTTATGTTGATGTGCTTATTATTTTCAGTAAGCATTAATATCCAGTTTACCACTGATCAGAATTAAATTACTGTCCATTCTGTAGCCTTTAGAGCTTGTTGCATCTGACATCTTGACACATGTATCACCACCTTTACACCCAGTACACATGTCTGTGTGTACGCAAAACCCACATGGTTGGCTACAGTATATACACACAATTTTCATTCTAGGGGAAATAACAACATTAGATGAATTTTTATACTTTCCAATGGCAAAATGTGAAAACAATGCAACCCAATATGTTTCCCATCTTTTGGTTTGCAGTCAAAAGCCTTAAAGCCAAATTTATTGCCCTAGTATGCTAATCTACTCAACTCAGATGTCTTAGAGTAGTTATTCCAATTTCTTTAAAAAAGCTTTGCTATATTTATCCTTATGTGATTTATCTCATACTGTGCTTTAGTTTGTAATCTGCTTCATATTCTTTCAGAATGTCAAATAATCAACTACAAATGATAAAAGTAAGCTGGTATTTCTGTTGTGAATAACGATTTATCTACCTCTAATTCCAACAGTGAATAAAATCTGAATTTCATTGGTGAGAACAGTAGGCAGAACATCCTGAAAGCGCTCCTCTTAGGAACACATTCCCACTAAATTTACTTCTTTTGGTCACTCCAACATACGGAATGTCTTTTCACCTTTGAGTTCTTCATTAGGGAGTTATTGATCTTAAGGGACACTTGTCTCATGTTTTATAACATGTGGATAATTTCTTATGTTTTTATTAGACCCTTTTTTTGGTAAATTTACTAATTAAAAAAACAAACAAGCAATGACTTACATGTGGAATAATGTACTCAGCAGCACGCTGACATAAACCTGCATCTTTCATGAGTTTAATAATATTCCTGTCTTGCCACATCAACCTATAGCATTGGTTCAACACATTAAGAAATCATCTGCATGAGGCTTTTATTTTTGTTCACAGCCAAAGATGAGTCTCTTCATAAACTCTATGATTTCCCATGAATCCATGAATTTGAAACTACCCAACAGCATAAGCAGTTCCTGACTCTAGGGATTAACGGGAAAATATTTGGGGTTTTCTAACTCTGACTGAAGGCGGGGTAAAATCAATTATTTAAGCACTATAAAGCAAGGGCTTGGGTCTCAGACAACGATTACAAAGCAGACACACTTTAACACCCAGAACAACCATGTGGATCTTGTTGACTCCTTTACCATGGCCAAATGGTGAATGAAATATCATTCCTGTCTGCTGATGCCATGGAGATTCCTTCAGTCTAGGAGCAGCTGGAGGTCCCATTTACACACACACACACACACACACACACTTTTCAGTTGTACAGATGTTAAATATAAAGAATTTCCACAGCTTTTATTAAAGCCATCAGAAAAGCAATTGACTTTACTGTATCTGCAGCCGTTCTCTGGGTTTCAAACACTCAATTTGTACAAAGTAGTAAATGTCAGGGCTCTAAAAAGGAAAGTACTATACTTCTTACTGTGCTCCTGAAATAGTCCAATGCTATGGAAAATTTTATTGAAGACTTGATACGACTTTTATAGACCTGATCTTTGAATGCTCGGAAGAGTTGTGCTTAACTCCACCTGGGTGCTCCACGGTTAGACCATTCAATGCTTCCTGTGGGAGCTAGAGGAATGGTTTGCAATCCATGGCTTTGAGATTGCTAAAACTTCTGATTCAGAGAAAACTGAGGTGTATTTTAGAGGGCATTGGAGAAAATGTGAGAGAGGAAAGATTAGAGGAAGAAGGAGGGGTTCACAAACAATCGTGTTCAGAGCTCTTAAGTGGAAGATTAGCACCAGCTTCGTGGCTTTGAAATCTAATAATCACATAAAGCCCCCTCAAAGCAGTTGTGGCTTTTGGTGCCCGTTTTTCCTGTATGGATCAGTATGCAGCAATTTATCAAGATCAAGGTACATTTCAAAGAGAAATTCTCTAAAAACAAATCATGGTCACTGCTGATGAATCATTTTGAAATCATAAATCTTGTGTGGTGAGTTGATAGAGACCAGACATTGTCACCAAACTGAAAACAAAAAACAAAAAACAAAAAACCCCACAAAACAACTATTTCTATTTTTCCTCCTTGTTTGTAGTGATCAATGTGAGGTTTAGCATCAGTCTCAATCGAGGATCTTCTGGTGTCTGTGATTGAGACTAGAGCACTTGTCTTCAAACTTTTACTCACTGATCCCTAAAGGAATTTTGTGAAGCAATGGCTAACATCTCGTTTACTGGCCATTTTAAAGATTTTACTATAAATGTAAATATTAAAGCTTTAAAAAAACACCTTCCAACATATGGTAAAAGATCATAGCTAGATTAAAACTACTTCATTTTTTTTAATTGTATCTCATGGAATTTAAATACTATAGCAACTTTATATGAGCCGTAATCTGTTTTAAAAATATAGAGAATATATATATATATGATTGAATGCTGTTTACTGACCATCTTATGAAAGATTTTTACATCTTCTGTGTAAAAAGACAACATGTATATTATACATAATTGGAATATAAAATTTTAGAATTTCCTATGGTTGTAAGTCTCTGATAATTTTTTTTTTTCTGAATTGGGTTTCCACCAGAGTTTTCATTATACAACACTGATAACTTTTTCTATATACTAAAAATTTGAAAGATAATATTTAAATATAAAAATAAGATATTTGGTAGTGCAACTCTTTATAGATCTCTTAAGGGATGGAACTTTAAAATGTTAATAGATCTAAATGAGAAATTAGAAATCCATTAGATTTCTAATTTAGAATTTAGATTTTAGACTTCTAATTTAGAAATCAGAAATTTTAGAAATTTTAGATTTCTAATTTAGAAATTAGAAATCCATTAGAAATGGATCTAAATATTACTTGTTGCTAGGTTTAGACAGTGTTCAAACAAAATTTTAGTTATATCTTTTTTGTTAGCTTAGATGTACATGTTCAGAAACCTTATCACATAGATAAGCAGTTAGGAACAGAAGAAGTTTTATTATTGGAATTTGGCATAATTCTTTGTAGTCCTCCTCGTTATCACTCCAAATCACAGATTATTAAAAACAGTCTTGATAATAGATCACTACCAGTTGAAACTTGTCTTAATTTTGTTAAAAACAAAGAATTATAAACTACTTGACTTATGAGAAGATTCATTAGCAGTCATTAACTATTTCCTTTCTCAACACCAATATTCATATTTTTATACTCTCTTTGGCTTCTCCCAAATTTTTACACCCTGTAATAAAGGACTGCAGAATGGGCAAGTGCTATCTTGAGAGGGAAATAGGACAGAAGGTCTTGAACCTCAACTAAAAGTGTATTCTCATGAGGATCAATTTAAGACAGTGTGTATGTGGGAATTTAAACACATGGAAGTTGAGAATCTGAAAGTTCATGTCTAGATACCCCCTTGGCAAGACTTAACATATAGGTGGGTGTATGCATACCAAAATTTGAAGACAGCTGGTTTAAGACATTTTTAACTTACCATGAAGAATTTCTCTTCTTTAATTCAGATTAGGTAATTGTGTGGTCATCATCACAGTGTAGGTGTTTTCTATTTCTGTCATCCATGTGCATAACCATTATTGAGGGAAGTAAGAGGAACTAGGACAATATGAAATACTCTTGTCAGGATACATCAGTACAATGAGGGATTAACATTTTCATAAGTAGTCTCATAACATATACCAGGGTTCTTTGACTTTCAGGATAGCATTATGTAAATTTTTTAAAATGACTTTAACTTGTGGAGAAATAAATAGGATTTATTCAAAGATTTATGTACTATTCCAAGTTAAAATACAGGAGATACTGGAAATTATTTAACTTTAATTTTTATTTATTTATTTATTTATTTATTTATTTTTAAAGATTTTATTTATTTATTTGAGAGAGAGACAGTGAGAGAGAGAGCATGAGAGGCGAGAAGGTCAGAGGAAGAAGCAGACTCCCTGTGGAGTCAGGAACCCGATGCAGGACTCGATCCCATGACCCCGGGATCATGACCTGAGTGAAAGGCAGTCATCCAACCCACTGAGTCACCCAGGTGCCCAGGAAATTATTTAACTTTCAATTCATGGACAGATTAGTATAAATTCTTCATGTGGAAATTCCAAGGAAATGAAAGCCATCTATCTTTATTCTTTATTTCGACTATATTTCTCTCAGGATTTGTCTTTCTAGACTTCTTATAAACTTTTAAATAATTTTTTCTTTACCTCTACTCCCATTCAGAAATTTATCCATATTTCTGAGTTTTGGTTGCTCAACGTTTCCAATCTCTTTGCAGCCTTTGTTGTGTGCTAACTAAAAACTTCTGAGCATATTTGTAATGAGAACCATGTTTTTGCAGTATGGTTAGCACTTTCTCTTTCCATTTAAAATACACCTTTAATAATGTAATGTTTAATGTTTGGTTTCTTTTTTTTCATTTTTGTTTTTTCCTACCATGACACATGAAAATATTTTCTTCTTGGAAATGGCAATAATAGCGAGTTTTTAAGTAGTGTTGTGATCAAAATCAATAACCTTGATTATTTAAATTAATGAAGACCTAACACACTTATGTGTACTATGCTTTTTATACATATAATACCAAATACTCCTAACTACCCTATTGGGAAGATATTATCTTCTATGTTGAAAATGAGGAAACTGGGTTTGAGAGAAATTGTGTATTTTGTTCAAGATTCTACTAGAAGATGGTCAAGTGAGGATTAAAACTAGCCCCCCTCCTTTTTTTCTTTTTAACTCCAAACTTATTTTCTCTGAAATGATTTTAAGAGCTACAGTTTAGAAACTGTTCTTCCTTGTTCCTGATTTGATTTTATCCACGTTATATTAAAAGCATTGTTACTAGATTTACAGACTAATAGAGTCACATGGTAGGAGTAAAATTTCCAGTGAAGTCATCTCTTCACTAAAATTAAAATTATATATATATATATTAATTATGTATTCTGATAGACTGGTAACTGGAATATTGTCTTGTTCCCCCGTTCCTGGGTCTTTAAACTCATAGCTAATTAATGGTCAAATATCTCTAAGATTATGAACTCACTTTACATTTTATTTTACCTTCAGGGCTCCAGTACCCCCTGTGACTTCCTGCTGAATTACAAAGTCTTTACTAACTGTTTTTGAATATTTGTTATTTTCACTTTTATGTGGCCAAATGGTATCCGCTCCTAGATGCTCATTGTATATTTCATTTATCGTTGGAATATCCATGTCTTCTTTGCTATTTACTACTGATCTCTGTGTATTCCTGAAATTGCATGTTCTACTTGCCTAGCTTCCTGTTAGCACTCAGAGTTAATTTTCTCTTGCTTCTTAGTATCTATTTGACCTAGTTATCATTTATTATTTCAGTTTGCTGTGGTTGGATAGGTAATATATTAGAATTTATGAAAAAAGTAGAGATAAAATAAATGCACAAAAACTTTCAATAAAGAAGTGGCAGAATATCTAAGTAGGCATCCCAAAGGAGGCATATAAAAGAGAGCTAAAGAGATTCAAAGACAGGTGGCATCTGGTTGGGCATTAGAATGTCTGTAATTTTACTTAAATACTTCAGCATAGATGGTATAGTATTACTTGATTCTCATTATGATGAAATTAAAACTCAGTTACTGAATTCTGAATTGTAATAGGGAATTCAAACTCCAGGTGTCATCAGCTGGAATTCTAATGAGAAAGTCCATGTTCCAGTTACTATATACTCTCATGTCTTCATCTTGGTCAGCACATGAGGCTTTTCTAATTACATAGTGAGTGCCAAATAGTTCTAATTTGTGAGTAAGATATTTTCTAATGACCACAGTAAGTGTTAAACTGGGTGCCCATGGTGAAATTATAAATATTTAAGATATGTGGATTAGTGTGTTTCCTGTTCATTTCATCCTTTTGAGACTAGTGTGTAAGAATCCAGCAAGGCATAGTCTTCATTCCTAGAGATGATGACCTAGGTCAAGAGTGTATCATCACCTTAGTCTCAGAATCCATGTACCTCTTAAAACTTATTGAAAACCCCAGAAGAATATATATTATGAAATTGAAAAAATTAAAATATTTATTAACTTAAAAATAGTGATAAAATACTGTGTTAAACATAAATATTTGTAAAGATAACTTCATTCTTAAGAGCAAAAAAAAAAAAAAATAGAAAAAGAAAAGAAAAAAGGGAAGCGTAACATCACCTTATATTTTTGAAAATCTCCTTAGTCAGATGTCTGGATTATTAGAAAAGGCCAGAATTCTCACATGTTTCTGCTTTAGGTCTATGAAGTATATTGTTTTGGTGGAAGTGTCTGAAGAAAACCTGAACTTCATAACTTATCTGACTTATGAAGCTGAAAAAAAAAGTAGTTTACAATTTTTGCAGAAAATTTGGGTATATATTTTTGGTATTACATTGTAGCATAAGAAGTGGTAGTTTATTGAAGATTCATGGCAATGTGGAATCTGAAATGAAATCCATGAACATTTTGTATTCCTTCCCATTAAAATCCATTGGCCTATCTTGCACTTTGAGTGGATCTTTTATCCAGGCATGGTTTTGTAACATCATGCATTGGTCACTGAGAACCAATGGTGCCTTGAGTCATGCAAATCTTACAAATGTTAATGCACTTTATTTTACAGTATTAAAAAAAAAAGCACAAATGCAAATACGACCACTAATCTCATGAGAAAGTTTATTAGTATTGGGAAACTGTCAATTTGGTGAAGAAGACAAAGTCTTAAAATTCTGAGTTTTGCTGGAAAAGCCAGTTTTATCACTGGCAACAAATATTGTCAATTGCTTTCTTTGAAGGAGCAGGCTCATTTTGTTCAATTTTGAGAAAATGCCTGCCAAATGCTCAAGATTGAATAACTGTATTTTGTGTCTTGGTTCCTCTTTCAAGTAAAAATAGTGTTCCATTAAGGAAAAAAAAAGTCCAGTTCAGCTGTAACTCAATCATCCAAGTGTTTTGCCTTGAGTCAACCTTTGTACTTTGATATGTACATCAGACAAATTTTCCATTTTGCACACGGAACATTAAAAAGACATATTCTCAAGGGTCTAGGTTTAATAAAATTAATGTTACTGCTTTCTCAAGAACATTCTTAAATGGAATTTCCCCCCCTGCGAATGCACTAGCAGTCAAGAACCCAAGACTCTAGCACGGTTTGGTGGAAGAACACGTGATTCTGGTACAGTTTGGTGCCACTTCCTTGATTTGTGCTAAGAACCCAACAGTTTCACTCAATACTGCTTTTGTGCCATTTCTGTAAATGTTGAAGCACTGATAAAAGACAGACTGTTATTACAGAATAGTTTTGATCATGCAGATTTTCTTAGGGAATCACGTTCTGAGAACTGCTCTTCTAGCTAAATTTTTAAAAATTCATTGTATCTAACCACCAACACAGAAAATTCAGGTTGCGTTAAGGGAAGCAATCTTGCTTCTGGAATCTCGTTCTGGTGCAACAGAAGCTTCCCTGCCTGGTGGTAGCTGGATCTCTAAGAAGACAGGGAACTGGAATTCATTGGGTTTACAGAGCAGAACAGTCTCTGGCTTCTTACCCACTGGCTAAAAATTATTGGTGACTACAATTTCTACAAACTTCAAATTATGCCTGAAAAATCAAGATAAAGTTGGGTTTATGACATTTGAGAAATTGGGAAATGCTCATGAGAGAGAAGGCATTTTCCTTCTGGGTTCTTCTATATATAAGGTATGGGATCTTGGATAAGTTATTTATTACTATATCTCAGCTTCTCATCAACAGCAGAACTGACCACCTAAGCTTGTTAAGAAGAATAAATGGACTGTTACGTGTGGAAAGTGCTTAGTACATAGTACTTAGTACATAGGACATGCATAGAACACTTCGTTCAATGCTTGGCATACAACAAGCCTTCCGTAATGTTGCTTACTTCTTTTATCGTTACTGTCATCATCACTGCTATTGAATGTGATTTGAAGGAAATTTGGATTGATCAACGGTAGTTTTTGGGAGCCAGGAGAGTCCCATTGAAACTATTCAAAGAAACAGGAAATAAGTCAGTTAGGCTGGAATATAGGTATGTCCCAACAGGGACAGTAAAGGCTACAAATGGAGAAATTGACTGAAGAGCACTTTGCATGTTAGGATAAGATTTTAAAATGTAATTTTGCAGGTAATTGGGAAGCCATTGAAGACTTTTGAGGAATAAAATTGAACTGTGTTTTGTTAGATTAACCTGTTAGCAGAATGCATATTGGATTTCATAGAGCTGACTGAAGATAGATACAGCACCTAGACTCATGGAATTTACTTTGCCATTTTTACACAACCAGATTAAATCCAAGTTTTGAAAGAGTGAGCCTTAAATCAGGGAATACTGTTATTATAAAAAATAATGTGATGGGAACTTTGGGTCAAAGTTAGTTGCGAGCCCAAAACCATATGGAGGACAAATATTGCCAAATATTAATTACATTTTGTGCCTGCGCACAATTTTTTGAGTTTTATTTTATTACACTGGAAGAGGTTTAATATTTGGTCATAATTTTTTTTATGCCTGAAAGATATAAAAATGGCGAAGAAACTCCTTTTGTGCCATGGTATCCATATAGTTTTTTGATCTCTAAAAGAAAAGATTGGATTACACGAAAGTAAAATGATAAATTTGCTTTTCTTTGTCCCCGATTACTTACAGGAATTTTGCTACCAGCTCCTCATCTCTTACTGTGTGGAGTCTGAGAATATAGTAATAATAAAATTCCAGTGCATCGCATTGGAGGTGCAGTAAAATCATGATATAAAAATAGCCAAGTAGCCTTGGTCGCTGGTATTGGGTCAAAAACAAAGCAAAGCAAAACAAAACAAAGCAAAACAAAGCAAAGCAAAGCAAACGTATAAATCCCAAACTCTTAATTCATCACTGTGAATCACTGAGCATCTCTTTGCAGATAATGTCTCTCAGTCAGGAAGGCAATAGTTGGAAAGGATTACATGACACATTCTTTTATTTTTTCTAGCCAAATAATTATGGCTACCTATTGACCTTTCCCTAAAATCCATACTTAAATAAAGTTGTGTTCATCTTGTGCCGCTGAAAACATTGCAATTTTCTAATTTAAACACGGCTAACATGATTAGAATATCGGTGGAGTAGAAAAAGTACTCCAAATGTGACTGAGCAATTAAGTTTGGTTTTCTAGTGGGGGGAGGGTGGCGGGGAAGTGTACTCAGTGTACTCCCCAGGGGGCTCTATGTGTTGGCACAACCCAGCTGTTTGAAGAATTTGCTTGATGAAAGCAAAAATTGAAAGAGAACAAGGAAAAACAGGTGGTGCGTCGGGAGCTGTGTTTCGCTGTGACATCTGCAGGTGGCTTGGTGCATCCAGAATCAGACCGACCTACTTCAAAAGAGTCCTCCTTGGGGTGCATTCCAAGTCTGCCAAGAATAAATGAGAGCTGAAAGTGTTAAAAGAATCCTTAAACATAGGGAAAGAGGGAAAGAAGGCGTATCAAGTCATCTGAAACCTCGGAAAAGATTTGTTCTCTTGAAATATATGTATTATATATATTAATCTGTATTAAGAAGTATATACTATACATATTACTATTATTTTGATATGATATTATGATTACAAAATACTGTTTTGTTATGTCCATAGTTTTAAAAAAGACAGACACACACACGGAAAAACCCAGACCACCCCCCCTCCTAACAAAAAAAATCTTTGAGAATTTCTATTGTTTTTTTATTGTTGTCTCACACCAAACCAGTAGGGTGTGCTCATGACTCAACGTTCCACTTGTGACAGCCCACCCTGACCCAGTGGTGTTTTCACTATAGGTAAACAAAAATAGCATGCATTTAGGGAGCAGAATGCCCTGTTCACACACTACTCCTGCAGACACTTTCATGCCTCATTAAAACGACATGTTAAGATACACTTCGCTTGCTTTGGTGTCTCTGCTGAAATGCTGATCAATCTCTTTTCTGATTCTTTTTTCACTTCTCCTGGGGAGTAATCCCTCAATACAGGTCCCAATTGCCAAAGCTCTCTGTCTTTCTGAGGCTCTCTTTTTGACAGCTGGTGTGCTTCAGAATTGGATACAGGACTCTTTCTGGTAAGTAAACACTTTTGCAAAAGGGAGACAAACTAAATTATGTTGCTAAATCATGTCTAAGCTTCATCCCGCAGTATCTGGAAGAACAAGGTAGAGTCATCTATTTCGCTGCATTCCACTTTTTGGGAGACCTCGCTTCTCTTGCTGCAAAGTAATAAAGCTCGGTTTGGCAAAACCGACTCAGAGTAGAACTGAGAGACAAAAATTAAGTATGGATACAAACAGTTCTTTCCAGGGGAAAGGCAGAGGGCAGAACATTGCATTAGCTTTCATTTAGACTTGCTTTATAATTTGTGGAGGTTGAATACACTTAGTGGCCCTCACTAGCCGTACATGGGAAAACTTGGCCAAAGGATTTGGACTAAATGGATAGTGTGAGCTCATCTGCCCAAACCCTGGCCAACCACTGTGCAGACTACTATTGTTAGTTGTACTTGGCATGGCTGGAAATGACTGAACTCAAGTATTCAAAGCATACCCAAATCTAGATCTACCAGCAGTACATTTACTCTTGTTACTAGGTCAGATTTCCTTCTTCTACGTTTAGCGTAAGATATATCTGAGTCCTCTAGGACATCCTGGGGGTCTCATCTATGTGCCTTTATTGGCATGTTAATATGCCTTTTTAACACAGTAAAACCAAAAATACATGAAACAAAGGTTACACAAAGTATGAGGTTTACAATTTCTAAGAGATATGTGATTTTTTTTTTTTTTTTGAGAGAGAGAGAGAGAGATAGGGAGATCGAGTGAGCAGAAGGGCAGGGCAGAGGGAGAGGGAGAGAGAATTCCTAGCAGGCTCCATGCCCACTCACCCTGGAGCTTTAGGTGAGGTTTGATCTCACGACCTTGAGATCATGACCTGAGCTGAAATCAAGAGTTGGACACTCAGCTGACTGAGTCACCCAGAAGCCCCATAAGCCCTTTCTTTGAAAACCAATTTACTGAGGGAGGGAAGTGCAGGGGTGACCACCAGGTATTCCACGCATGCTCTTCCTTTCAAGACCTTTCCTATAGTCAGGCGGTGACCATAGGAGTGGTTCTGGCCAATGGACTGTTTGTAGATACAAATGATGTGTGTCGGATCTGGGCTGGGGCAGTTTGGAACCAATGTGCCTCTTCACACCTGTCTTCCACTGTAACTGATCTTGAAGGCCACAAATTTCAGCCGTTGTGGGTATTAGGTAGATGAGGGCCATACAGCACATACCAGACTTTATGGAGTGAGAAATAAACCTTGTGTGTTGTGTGAAGCTTTGAGATTTGGGGTTTTCTCTGTGTAGGGCAACAATCCTGATTCAAATATATGTACTATATATATTAGTACCTGTTAATTTTTTTTTAAAGATTTTATTTATTCACCTGACAGATGGAGACCACAAGTAGGCAGAGAGGCAGGCAGAGAGAGGGGAGGAAGCAGGCTCCCCGCCGAGCAGAGAGCAGGATGCGGGGCTCGATCCCAGGACCCTGAGATCATGACCCGAGCCGAAGGCAGAGGCCTAACCCACTGAGCCACCCAGGCGCCCCAGTACCTGTTAATTTTTATTAAAACCTGTTAATTTTTATTAATTTTTATAAAAACAGGATACCTGTTATTTTTTAATTTAGAAATTAAAAAGTTTAATTCAAATTTTACTAGTTTATCTTGAATAATATATTCACAGAGGTTATAGTTTAAAAGTTCATTGGAGGGGCGCCTGGGTGGCTCAGTGGGTTAAAGCTTCTGCCTTCAGCTCGGGTCATGATCCCAGGGTCCTGGGATCGAGCCCCGCATCGGGCTCTCTGCTCAGCAGGGAGCCTGCTTCCTCCCTTCTCTCTCTCTGCCTGCCTCTCTGCCTACTTGTGATCTGTCTGTCAAATAAATAAATAAAATCTTTAAAAAAAAAATAAAAGTTCATTGGACAGCAGAGTGATAACTCTTTCTCTTCTGAGCCCTAACCACTCATTTCCCCTCCCTGGGGACAGTCAATAATTAGTAATTTTTCATATTTCCAGAGATATTTCACTTACATAAAACAAATTATATATTTAAGTCCATTTTTAACACAGATGGAAGCATAGTATACATTATCTGCAATTTTCTTTGGATTTATAGGACATGTTATATATTAGAGAAATTTGCCTTTTGCTTATGATGTATGTGCAAGTGCTTTTTCTCACTCTGTCAGTTAATTTTTGAGAGGCATTTTCACAATTAAACAACTATTTTGCTAAAGTAAAATTGAATTTAGATACCCAGTTGGAAAGTCTCTTTGAGATTATTTTTTTAATTCTTTTAAAATCTCTTCTATTAATTCATTTTCATTTTTTAAAACACTGACATACCTGAAGTAAGGTTTGGTATGGGTCCAACTTTAGTCTTTTCTGGATAGTGATCTGGTTGCCTCAATTTTATTAAACATTTTGCTCACTGATTTGAAATGTGAACTTTATCATATCTACTTTCCCAGATGTTCTCAGATCTATTTCTAGATTTGTTATTCTATCTCTTTGATGGGTCTCCCCAATTGTATACCTGTGTCATTTATTCTTCAGTTCCTGTTATATGGCTTCTCTACTCATTACTTCAGTAATTTCCCCTTGTCCAAAGATGTTTATTCTAACCAATGTTTAACACAAAGTGGAGGTCCTGGCCAGATGTGGCAGATGACGAAAATAAGAGTAGGTCTACAAAGGAAGAAGGCAGTGGTACACAAAGGGAAGCCCTCTCAGAATCATTGAACTTTCTATGGATTAGTCATTTCTTTCTTCTTTTCTATACCTTGGGCTGTGGGTATAAGGCAATGTAGACTACGGGGCAGATAAGCATAATGGTGGGTGTCTGTATCTTTTTACTTCTTTCTCTTCTTGGTATTCATCTTGAATAATCTGCTGAAAACTTCAGTTTTCTTCAGTTTGGAGTGGGATGTGGGTGGTTACTCATTTTTTTTTCCCCCTCCCTAGAGTGACCCAATTTAGTAACAAAACAAAACATAACAACAAAATTTGATTGAGAAAGATTTAGACAGATCATAGTGATTTTTTTTTTTTTAACTTATCCAAAGCTCTTCTTGGAGACTGAACAGGGTGAAAATAAAGCGCCATAGTTTTTTTTTTTTTTTTTTTTAATATGATTTACATCTTTCATGCAATCTCTTAAATAGGGCATGTATAGGTCTTGGAGAGCAATGGCTAATTCTGAATAGGAGGATAAATGAACTAAAAATTATTTTCACAATCCGATCAAAATTTTAGAAAGCAAATTCTGGAGTACATCATTGTGTCATCATGTTCATTTAGAGTTAGCATTTTAGGAGATTGTAATGAAAAGTTCAATTATATTATTTGAGGTTTTAAAAAATGAAGTTACTCTGAATCAGCTCTGAGTATAGATAGTAATCTTATTTTTCTTGTAAACAGGCTACTCATCTGTCTCTTACTTTGGAATTAGTCCTTGTTTTTGTCTGTTTTAATTTCACTGAAGTGTAACAGAAGATACTATTAATGAATAAGTGTTCACACAATTTCTTCTTTTCTCATTCTATCAAAGAAAATATTATAATTGCCAACTCTGTTTTGTTCCTGTTAAAGAATATAATGGGTTATCTGTTCCCATGATAATGCTAGGTATCAAATCTCAGATCTCAGGAACTTAATGTAGTAACAATTTATTTACCCAATGATACAGGGTCAGAGATTTTGTTAGGGCTTGGTGGGGCTATTTCTGATCTTGAATGGATTTAGGTACAAGTCTGATGTGGTCTGGCCACCAGCTAGGACAACAGCAATATCTAGACCAAGTATTTCTCATCCTCCAGCAGGCTAGCCTGGACACGGCCTCATGAGGGTGTCCAAGAGAAAGAATAAGAGCATATTCAGTTGGGCAAATGCTTCATCAAGCCACTGTGTCCCACTTTCCAAAAATTTCAATGGCCAGAACAAATCACGTGGCCAAGACCTGTGTTAAGGTAGTGGGAGCTGTAGAGTTTCATGCCAAAGAGGATAAATGCAGAGAGGATGAAGAATTGGGGTCATTAATGCAATCAATGGATCACAACAAGGAATAGTAATGTATTACAGGGAAAGGAGCAAATAATATTAATTAATTAATTAATTAATTAATTATAATGACTGCCCAAATGATATAATTATAATTAATGACAGAGTGGGAAAGAGGAGGAAAGAAAACCTCAGGGACTGGGAGTAGAGGAAGATTTTTTTCCCTTTTGGATGGGGTGGGAGCATGGTTAAGAAAGAAACCTATGAGAAAAGTGGAGTGGAAACAAAGGGCACTTTAATGGGTGTTTCTAAAGAGTATTTATTTCAGTCACTTTAATGTCATTTAAGAGGTCATAGAATGAGACTCCTCTTTGATCACTTTTGGCTCTTGAGCTGTAATTTGTTTGTGTCAGCTCTGTGACTGCACTGCATTGATCTCTACATTCCTAAGTGTTTACTGCAGACACTCTAGCTTGCATGCTTAGTCCGACTTCCCTCTTACTCCCTTTTCAATGCATATGTTAACTATGTCTCAAAGGGCAGTGTCCTCTGGGGAACTTGTCCGAAATGTGCTGGTTGGTCAGCATTGCCTTGCAGCTCCAAGCCCGTCCCTCAATTCCATCTCTTCTTTGCTTTGTGATACTGGGGCTAGGATTCTGCAAACCCCCATTTATCTTGGCTAGAGGAATCCTGGGCAGGTCCTGGCAATAGGGGGCACTAGCAGGAGTCTGGAGGAGACTCCTTCCTGACTGTTCACTCCCGTAATGGCTGTTCATTGCAGCATTTGGCTTGAGGACTTGTTAGTACCAATTTTCTTCCGCACTCCGAGAATAAGTTTTATCACGCCGGTTCAGAGCTGTCAGTGCCAGCTGACTGATGTTCCCTCCGCAGAGGTCTGATTTTCAGCTCTGTGGGATGCTATTCCTCTGAGCTCTTGAGGCACTAGGAGCCTTAGTAAAATTTTTGTTTTTGGCTTCGCACTAGTGTATGACCTAAAGCAAATTACGGGTCTTAGTTGAAGAGATTCTAAGGTTATGGTCACTCTAGTTTGGTTCTAACACTTTCTTTTTCGATGCAAGTCACTCCCTTTCCACACACACACACACACACACACACACACACACACACACAATTTAAGGAAAAGTGAAACGATTCCAGGTGTTTAACTTGAAAGCCATTTCTTCTGTGTAAATTATTCTATACAACGGATCTAATAGACTTCTTAGATTCACTGACTTATCAGGTGGCTAATAAGAGAAATTCTCTGATAAAAGGTAAATATTAAAATGGAAGGTGACCAATCAAAGGGGAAGTAAAAGCCTTGTTTGGAATAATAGAGCTTGCCTATGTGAGACTACACTGAAAATAGGACAACACTTGTAATAGAAGATGCATTTTGATGAATATGAAAGTCATTTGCTCCTTAAAGTTTCAAGTGAGCCTTTTATTTTCTGATTCAAAAAGTGTCTAAGAGTTTAATTTTGACTTCATTAACTTTTTAGTGTGACTCCCTCGTTAACGGTGAATCTTTTGGTCTTCTTTTTTGTATAATCCTAAGAGAGCAGGTACTTGTAATCACAAGTATTTACAGTAATATATCCTGGTCTTCTCTGATCCTGATTTAAGTAGTTACTTTTGAATTTTGGTATTTAAATTCAAACAGTAGTAATTTTCCCAGTGCTTATTTGTCCCCTCTTTCCCTAGCTATTAACTTACATTTCTAGGGAACAAAAAAGTGTATGGAAATGGAATAGGAAAATGCAGAATTGCTGGACTTTGTAGAATGGCAAAAAGAATGTGACTTTGCTTTTCTTTTGACTTATTAATTATTATGTGCTGTCCATGTGCCTGGAGACCTTGATAGCAGACACATTTTTATAAATGAAATAGCATGCTTTATCCTGGCAGTGCTATCGTACATCCCATGAGTTCTCTGCTATATTTTCTTTAGAGAGTTGCCATAGAAATTTCATTAAAAAATCAGGGATCAGATAGCACTAGTTTTCAAACAACTGAAAAATAGTTGAAAAAAAAAAAAACCCATGGTATAATGATAATGTAAACAAGGTTTTGAGGACAAAAAACCCTTGCTTATTCTATTATTTCTATTCTCAGAAAAAATATTTTTCAAAATTAGAGGTAAATTTTAAGGCACACCATTCCACTATTCAGTTAAAACTCTTAAAGATGGGGGCACCTGGGTGGCTCAGTGGGTTAAGTCTCTGCCTTCGGCTCAGGCCATGATCTCAGGGTCCTGGGATCGAACCCCGCATCGGGCTCTCTGCTCAGCAGGGAGCCTGCTTCCTCCCCCCCACCCCCTGTACCTGCCTCTCTGCCTACTTGTGACCTCTGTCTGTCAAATAAATGAATAAAATCTTAAAAAAAAAAACTCTTAAAGATGAAAATGCATGGAATTTTTAAGCAATACTATAAGGCAGAGCTCCATTTCTATTCTTTCTGCTTGTGTGACCCAACCCCCAAAAGAAGTAAAATTAGAAGTTTTATTTATCAGATAATTTTAAAATTTTACTTATAGATTTTATTTATTTGTTTGTTTGTTTGTTTATGGTGGTAAGAACACTTAACATGAGATCTAGTCTCTTAATAAATTTTAATGCTGACAATATAGTATTGTTAGCTATAGGTACTATGTTATACAGAAGACCTAGGTTTTAGGTCTTCATCTGCATAACTAAGCATCTGCATAACTGATACTTCATACTGGTTGAAAAATGACTTCCCATTTCCCATTCCTCATCCCCTGGCAACCACCACTGTACTCTGCATCTATAAGTTTGACAATTTTAAATATCTTATACATGTGGAATCATGCTGTATTTGTCGTTTTGTGACTGGCTTATACTGGCTTATTTCATTTAGCATAATGTCCTCTAGTTTCATCCATGCCACAAATGGTAGGATTTTTTTTTTTTTTTAGATTTTATTTATTCATTTGTCAGAAAGAGAGAGAGAGTACAAGCAGGGAGAGCAGCAGGCAGAGGGAGAAGCAGGATCCTTGCAAAGAGTCCTGTGTGGGATTTGATCCCAGGACCCTAGGATCATGACCTGAGCAGATGCTTGACTGACTGAGCCACCCAGGTGTTCCTGGTAGGATTTTTCTTAAGGCTCAATAATATTTCATTGCATGGATATACCACATTTTCATTGTCCATTCATCCATGGATAAACACTTAGGTTGTTTCCAAATCTTGGTTCTATGAATATCCGAAACTTTGTATTTACCAACATTGATTGAAAGAAATACCAAAGAAATGCTTCTGACAGAAGGATGATTTGGAGATGGGACCCTGGTCAAACTGTGAGAAGAAATGAAAACGAAAGAAAGGATAAATATAAGGGAATAACTCTAAGTGGGTACGGTCTGTTAAAAAAATAAATACTAATATCATATGGGGCTTAGTATTAGAACGTATCACATAGCACAAATTTGAGAAGGTTAATTGTAGTTAAATATTATAGAATCTGTTATAGACTGAGTGGTTTCCTCCCACCCCAACAAATCCATATGTTGAGGCCCTAAACCCCAATGTGACTATATTTGGAAAAAGGGCCTTGAAGGAGATAATTAAAATTGAATAAGATTATAAGGGTGGGGACCTGATCCAATAGGACAGGTGTCCTTATTAGAAGAGGAAGGAACAGTAGAGCTTTCTTTCACACCATGTGCTCACAGAGCAAAGGCTATGTGAGGACGCAGAGAACGCAACTCTTCGCAACTCAAGGAGAGAAACCTCATCAGAAACCAACACTACTGGCACCTTGATCTTTGACTTCTCAGTCCAAAACTGTGAGAAAATACTTTTCTCTTGTGGAAGCTGTCTGGTCTGTGACATTCCATCATGGCAGCCTGAGCAGACTAATAGGGTTAACATAATTTGTGCATTGTCTCAGAATGGATGAAAGCACTAATTTAAAATAGACTTTAAGAGATTCATAAAGCAAATTATAATATCCAGGCTAACAACTAAAATAAATAAAGAAACACATATATATGTACATAAATACACAAACACATCAATACATAAATGTAATGACATGTTAATAGAGGGGGAAACATAGATAATATTAAAAGTTGATTGCTCTCATGGAAGGTAAACAAGTGGGAAAATGGATCATAGAACAGGTGGAACAATTGGAGAGATACTGAGATGATATTTTCAACTCAAATAGGTCAATATTTATATTAAAAATAAATAATTTGAATACATCAAATAAAGACAATGCTTATCAGACTGAATTAAAAGTAAAATGCAGAACTTATCTATAAGGACACAGAAAAGTTAAAACTAAAGTGATAGAACGAGACATATCATGCAAACACTATCTAAAGCAGTGGTTGGGAAGCTTTTTGTAATGGCTTAGACTCTAAGTACTTTTGCCTTTGTGGAATGCATATGGTCTCTGTTGCATATTATTCTTTTGTTGTTGCAGCCCTTTGCAAATATGAAACCGTTTTTACTCATAGGCTGTGCAAAACCAGGCTGTGTGCCAGTTTTGCTGATTGTTGGTCTATAGGAAAATTAGTGTAACTATGTTTATATAAAAGTAATATAAATTCAGTGATGTAAGTATTACAAAATATGAAAGGCAACATTTAATAATAATATAAGTTTAATTTAACAGGAAGATATAGTAATATTAGGAATGTGTAAAGCTATTAATGTTGCCTCAAAACATAAAATTGAAAATCTGACAAAAGAAAAATAAAAAAAAATCTATATCATAGGCAAATCATCTTAGTAACTGTAGCACAAAAGACAAAAAAAACAGTAGAGATCTACAAGACAGAATCATTAACATACTTGATCTAAAAAAAGTTTATAGGGACTCCTGGGTGGCTTTGTCAGTTAAGCTGTTGCCTTTGGCTCAGGTCCTGATTCCAGGGTCCTGGGATCGAGTCCCGCATTGGGCTCCTTGCTCAGCGGGGAGCCTGCTTCTCTCTGCCTCTGCCTGCCACTCTGTCTGCTTGTGTTCTCTCTCTCTCTGACAAATAATAAACAAATAAAATCTTCAAAAAAAATAAAAAAATTTATAAATATTGAACCCAACAACTGTGTTATATATGCTTTATAAGGATATATAGAACATTGTCAAGAACTGTAAAGGGTCTGAGATTTTATTTCACTTTTTTCTCATGGAATTTTTTTTTTTAAAGATTTTATTTATTTATCTGACTGAGAGAGAGACCACAAATAGGGGGAACAGCAGGCAGAGGGACAGGGAGAAGCAGGCTCCCTGCTTGATCCCAGGACTCTGGGATCATGACCTGAGCCGAAGGCAGATGCTTAAGTGACTGAGCCACCCAGATGCCCAACCCATGGAAAGTTTTTATTGGGATAATTGTAGAGTCACATATAATTTGAAAAAGAAATAGTACAGAGAGAATCCTTTTACATTCTTCCTAGTTTAATGGTGATATTTTACAAAATTGTAGGATAATGTTACAATCAAGATATTAAAATTAATACAATCCGCTGATATTTTTTAGATTTTCCCGGTTTTATTTGCACTCACATGAATGGGTTTATGTATTTTGGTCTATGCTACTTTATGACAAGTGTGGGTTTGTGTACTAACCATTATAGTCAAGACACTGAATGGGTTCATCAACCCAAGAATGCCTTCCATTGCATTGTGGAAGGATGTGATGCATCACATCCACATTACCTTTCCCTTGTCCCTCCCCCATGATAACCACTAATCTCTCCTTTATTTCTAAAGTTTTGTCATTTGTAAAACAATATATAAAAACAGCATTGTAGAGTATACAACTTTTTGGAATAGGATTTTTTAATTCAGGATACATCCCTGGAGATTCATCTGAATTGTCTGTATCAATAGTTTCTCTCCCCCAATGATCAATTGAATAATTAATTAATCATTGTTTTAAAATTCACATAATATGAAATCTATCCTCTTAACAATTTTTAAGTGTACAGTACAGTATTATTAACTATAGGAACACTGTTATACAACAAATCTCTAGAACTTTTTCATCTTGCACTAGTAGAACTTTATATCCGTTGGTCAGTAACTCCCTATTTTTCCCTCTCCCCAGCCTCTAGCAAGTACCATTCTACTTTCTGCTTCTATGAGTTTGTCTACTTTAGACACCAGATATGAGTGGAATCATGCCAAGTTTGTTCTTCTGTGACTGACTTATTTCACAGAGTATTATGTTTTTGAGTTTCATCCCTATGGCTGCATATGGCAGTATTTCCTACTTTTTAAAGGCTGAATAGTATTTCATTATATGTATATACACATTTCCATTAATTATTCATCCACTGATTGATATTTAAGTTGTTTCCAAATCTATGGCTATGATGCTACAATAAAGATGGAAATGCCAATATCTCTTTGAGATCTTGTATTCAATTCTTTTGGTCAAATACCAAAACATGGGATTGCTGGATCATACAGTGGTTATTTTTAGTTTTTTTGAGGAGTGTCCATAGTGTTTTCCATGGGGACTTCAACATATTACATTTCCACCAACAGTACCACCTGTTTCTCTAACTCCTCATAGGCATTTATTATTTTCTGTTATTTCCTTTTTTATAATGGCCATCCTAGCAGGTGTGAGGTGATGTCTCATTGTGGTTTTGATATACAATTTGCAAATGATTAGTGGTGTTGAGCATCTTTTCTTATGCCTTTTGGCCATTTGTATGTCTTTGAAGAAAAGTCTATATAAATCCCTTGCTCATCTTTAAATTGGGTTATTTGTGTTTTTGTTATTTAGTTGTAGTTGTTCCTTATATATTTTAGAGATTAACCCCTTATCAGACACATGATTTTCAAATATTTTCTCCCATTCCATTGGTCGCCTCACGCTATGTTGTTTCCCTTGTTATGCAAAAGATTCCGAGTGTGATATAGTCCTACTTGTCAATTTTTGCTTTTGTTGCCTGTGCTTTTGGAGTCATATCAAAGAAATCATTGCCAAGACTAATCATTGCCAAGACTTTCTAATGTTGTAAAGCATTTTTCCTGTTTTCTTCTAGGAGTTTGAGAGTTTCAGGTTTTATATCTAGGTCTTTAATTTATTTTGGGTTTTTTTCGCGTATGGTATAAGGAAGGATCAAGTTTTATTCTTCTGCATATCAATATCCAGTTTTCCCCAAAACCATTGGTTGAAGAGATTATCCTCTCCTCATTCCATAGTTTGATACCCTCTTTGAAGATTATTTCGTTATGCATGCAGGCGTTTATTTTTGGACTCTCTATTCTGTTGCATTGTTGATAGACCTGTCTTTATGCAAGTACCATACTGTTTTAACTAATGTAAGTATGTGATATATTGCAAAGTCACAAGTATGGGGCTTCCAGCTTTGTTCCTATTTCAAAAGATTATTTTGACTTTGTAGTTCCATATGGATTTCAGTTTTTTTTTTCCTATTTCTGCAAAAAATGCTTTAGGATTTTGAAGGGGATTACATTACTTTGAAGATTGCATTGGGTATATGTGGACATTTTAACAATAAGTCTTCCAATCAATAAGCACAAGATATCTTTCATTTAAATGTGTTTTCTTTCATTTCTTTCTACAATATTTTGTAGTTTTCAGTGTATATATTTTCTCTTTAATTTTATTTTTAAACATTTCCATTTTTTTGATGCTATTGTAAATGGGATTTTTTTTCTTGAATATTCTTTTTTAGGTTGTTTGCTGTTGGTGTATAGACAATAAAATAATAAGAGAAGGGTATTTCAATACTTCACTTTCAATAACAGGTAGAAAATGTTCGCTTTGTATATTGACACTCTGATGTTGGATGAATATTTATTTATAAATGATACAGCTTCATGGTTAACTGACACTTTTATAATTACATAATGTCCATACTTTTCTTTTGTAATAGTTTTTAAACTATTAAACTATTTTTAAGCTATTGTTTTAAACTATGTATTTTTAAACTGTTAAACTATTAAAATCTACTTTGTCTGATAGAATTATGGCCACCCATGCTCTTTTTTGGTTACCATGGAGCATTTGCATGGATTATCTTTTTCCATCCTTTCACTTTCAGGCTGTGTTTCTCCTCCAATCAAAAGTGGATCTCTGGGAGACAACACATGGTTGTATCTTGTTACAAAATCCATTCAGCCACTCTATGTCTTTTGATTGGGGTTTAATCAACTTGCACTTAAAATAGTTTTTGGTAGTGAAGGACTGACCATTGCCATTTTGTCACCCAAGGGAGAGGCTTCTGAATGGTCCTGGCCTCTATCTGCTATACTGCGGGTCCTCTGAACCAGCAACATGCAACCAGCTCCCTATATTCTTACTTCCCCGTGAGTCCAGAGCATGCTGGGTCCTACTAGTACTTTGAGACAGAGAAGACTAAAACAAAGTGTTGGACAGCCCCCTACCCACCCAAAAGGTGGAATGTTGCAAGTATGTTTCAGACTGCTCTCTCTCTCCTCAGGGAGAAACTGGAAGCTGGGACATTTTTAGAATGCCCCGTCATGCCACACTGAGCTGGGGCAGGGGGTGGGAGGAGTGGGCAGGACTATGGGGAATGAATGCCATGAATTTCCTCACCAACTTTGATGTGTCTGCTTTTGCACTTCCCTGGGGTGCAGGAGCCTCTTCACTGGTTTCTGGATCTCTTACAAAGGGAATTGGCTCATGTATTAGTTTTGAATCAGTGTGTTCAAGGTGGGGAGGGAGGAGGAATTTCTAGGGCTTCCTGTTCTGCCATCTTCCTGACTTCATTCCAATTTTAGCCTATTTTTAGCCTAAAATGTCAATGTACGATGATTTCATGGAGGCTGGCAGAAGAAATGAGAGTCCTGAATCAGAGACATTGGGTTTTATAACTCATAATATAGCAAAAGATGCACAAGCATCAGTGTATTTGGTGCTAGTTCTCCAAGCTGCAATTCATACAGGATGACTTGAAAAAGGCCGTGTAATATCTGTACATGCACTGAGTTGTGTTACAGAAGAGGACAGATGAGCTTAGAAACTGTATCTCTCACATTGAATAGTAAGCATGTCTTCTGGCTGGTCCAGCCAGACACAGTCTTCAAAGTTTCTAAGAAAGCTTGCCTTTTGTTCTGGAGGGAGACACTATCTCTGTCTTCCAAAGCTGATTGCTATACAAACATCCTTCAAAATATGGTTCAGAATAAGGGGATCCAGGGCCTCTGTTCTAAAGATGTGCAGAAACATAAGGGACCCATAGAGAATCATCTCCCAATGGTACGAACCAAAATAGACCATATGCTGTGCTATCAAGTAAATCATAACAAAATTCGAAAGTTTGGAAATATTCTTAGACTAGTCTCTGGCCACAAAGGAATTAATCTAGAAATCAATAACAAGAGTAAATCTAGATAATCTGCCAAATGTTTGAAAACTGAAGTATACTCTTCAAAATCGTACATTAAGTCAAAGATGAATCATAATAGTGGTTAGAAAATGTTATTTTCATTTAGTTAAAACTATTAAAACTTATGGAATGCAACTAAACAAAGGCTGAAAGGAAAATCACACAATACATTAAGAAGAAATTCTAAAAAAAATAATTATTTAAGCATTTTTCTCAAGTTCCAACAGAAGCCATAGCAAATTAATGTTACAAATCTTAAAAAAACAAAACAAAACAAAACAAAACATAAACCAGTAAAATCCTGAACTCAAACAAATAGACACAAACAGCAAATCAAAATGTCATTATTTGGAAAAATTTATAGGATTGATGAACACTTTAGAAATATAAATTATGTAAAAAAAATTATGAAAAAGAGCAGTAAAGAAACATATTTTACTAGTATAAAGAATATAAAGATGATATTACTATAGATTCATAGACTTGAAAAGACTAGCATATGTCATTAAAGTGGACAAATCTTAAAATATATACTATAAAAAATTGACATAAAGTGAAGCATTAAATCTCAAATCTCCTGTGTTTATTAAAGAAATTGAATTCTTAATTGAAACTACTCATACATTGCAATGTCATACAAGAATGAAAGAGTGAAATGCTGCATATAACATGGATAAATTTCTTTTTTTTTTAAGGTTTTATTTATTTATTTGAGAGAGAGAGAGAGCAAGCACAAGCAGGGGGCGGAGAAAAGGGAGGTAGAGAGGGAGAAACAGACTCTCCGCTGAGCAAGGAGCCTGATGAGGGGCTTGATTCCAGGACCCCGAAATCATGACCTGAGACAAGCGCAGACACCTAACTGACTGAGCCACCCAGGCACTACCAACATGGGTAAATTTCATAATTACATAATGACAAGGAAAAAAAAGCTATATACTTAGCAATATAAAATGTATGATGCCATGTAAATTTCAAAAACTGGCAAAACTAATCTATGGTGATAAAAATAAATACGGTTGTTACTTTTGTGTATGAGGTAATGATTAGATGGGGGCATAAGGGAGGTTTCCAGGACGTGGCCAAGTTCTTTATCTTGATCTGGTTGGTGATTGTGCGTGATAATCTTATAAAATTTCATCACAGTACACATTTAAGATTTGCATTCTTGGGGTGCCTGGGTGGCTTGATTGGTTAAGCGTCCAGCTCTTGGTGTCAGCTCAAGTCATGTTCTGGGGGTGGTGGGTTTGAGGTCCCCCATCGAACTCTGTGCTCAGCACAGAGTCTGGTGGAGATCCTTTCTCTCCATCTTCCTCTGCTCCTCTCCCTGCTCACACTTTCTCTATCTCTAAAAATGAATAAATAAATAAATAAAAATAAAATCTTAAAAAAAAATAGATTTGCATTCTTTCCTGTATGTATGCTTATTTCAATAAGCATTAAAGTTAAAACAACAACCACAAGAAATTGTGAAGAGAAAATAGTCTCATTTCTTGAAGGTAATATCTGTGATTGCCAAAACATTGTCCTGCCCTTCTCTGTTTGTACTTTTTACATCAACATTGCGTTAGTCTTTTGGGGAAGATTAAAAATGGATAATCGTTATTAAAGTCTATGTGCAGGATTGTATTATGTCGGTAAGGAATTAAAAAACAAGTTTATTTTTAGTATTTAGGCCATCTAAATTCACTAGCTGACTTCAAGGAGGAAAAAAAAATTCAGGGTTTATGAGGAGTCTCAGTGGGGAGTGTTTATATTAGATACTTAGCACTGAGGGATGCCGTGAGTTGGAAAACATAGGCAGATCCAATTAACAGATACTGCACTGTGGAAACTGAACCATATTAGGCTTTTGGACAGCTTTATGTGTGAATGTGAGAACATACTCATAAGAAATACTATCATTTTATCCCATATAACTTCATGAGAATTTTTGTATAGGCTAGGGATTTGTGGTAAAAAAAAAAAAAAAAAAAAAAAAAAGAGAGATTTGTTGGCTCCTCATTTCAGGAATTCACTAATAAATTCCTTGAGAATCCTTGTTTAAAGGAATAATACTGGTTCTGAAGGATGAGTAACAGCATACCTGCCTGTGTGAGACAAGGAAAGGGAACAGTCTCCTTTACTCTCTCTTCTAACGATTTGAACACTTCCCTCCCCCACCCCCACCACACACAACTGAAGGACTTACACTTATACCTGTGTCAAATTAACAGAGAATGTTACATGTGATCAGCTGCTTTCTGATGAAGCTTCCAGCCATCTGTCTGACTTTTCCAAATAATGCATTGTTTTGAAAAGACTCATTCATAAGGGCAGACTATAGATTACTGCAGAAGTATACATTTTCAAAAAGAAATGTAATCTATTCGTAAGCCCCAGGGCTAAAATTTAACCAATGATCTCTTTAGAGATTAGTGGAATTTGGATTGGAAATTTAGTTTCTAGAAACTTACCCTGACATTTCTGACCTTATTGACTATATGGAATGTTTAGGAACAATGATTCTTAAATTGGTATTTGTAGGTCTCTAGAGAATCAGAGCAAATTCCAAAAAGATTCCAAAAACCAAAGCAATGGAAACTTCAAGAACTCTTTGGTGGCATTCAGATCCATTAGCAAAACCTCCCACCATTACGTTTGCTTTCTCTTTCCCCTTTGGCTAGCAAGCAACCAACATTCTTCCTAATGCATATTTTCAGGACTAAAACAAATCATTTTCCGCAAGTTGTCAGTCGGGAAACCAAGTGATATGTGTGCGTGTGTGTGTGTGTGTGTGTGTGTGTGTACACATATATGTTTATATATTTTTTTTAAGTAGTGCTTCATGTTTGGGTTGAGGACAAAAGGAGGATAAGAGCAGGAAAAAGATTAATGAGTAATTGAAAAAGTTGCTGGAATAAATATTGAAGAACCATTCTTCCAAAATACCCATTCTTAGTAAATACATATTGCAAAAATTCAAAATGTCAAAGCTTATGCAAATGAATAAAGCTTTTAATTACTATTTCTGGATCAAACATCATATTCAGAGGGAATTATTTCATTGGAAATTCAGTGAGTGTTGAGGTAGTCATATTTTCTTTCACTCTTCTGTAATTCCATAGAAATCATTTGTATTCATATTATAAGTAAGCATAAAGCAAAATTACGAATGAGGCATTAAATTAAAAATAATTAAAAAGTGAAGTAATTTCTAGAAGGTATTCTTTGAGAGTAAATATAAGGCTTGGAATTCTGAAATATTTCCTTTGATGAGAGAAGCTAAGGTTCCCAGTGGAAAGTTATCCTACATTTTATTCCTTAGAATCACGAACACTTTCAGTAGGAAGTGTAATAAGAGGTGAGAGATTAAGGAAAAATAAGAAGAAAAATACAGTAGCTACATGCATTTTATTTCTCTAAAAAGGTAATTTTCCCAGCATTTCAACACACCGAGCTGGAACAGATATCCATTTTCAAAATGCTATTCTCTTAGATGCTTTGTGATTTTTTTGATTTCAGAATCCAAAGGATTAAGTCATATTACCTAAGGAGTCCTCTTTCTCCCCACAAAAGAAACTTATTTTAAAAACCGTCAGTGAGTCTTCCTCAGGTTTGTTACTTATTACAGAAAAGGCCTGTGAACCAACGAAAAGTTTAAAGAGCTATTGAATCTGCAAATATCCAAAACACCTGAGATTCAACCTGCAGAAAGTAATTTTTTTAGAGGGGGAAATAATTGGAAAAATGTTCCATCTGCTACCGCCTGGTTTTTATGGATTTAACATGTAGATTTCCACAGACTTTTTGGAACACAGAGAGGGCACCTTTTTTTTCTTTTCTTCTTCTTCTTCTTCTTCTTCTTCTTCTTCTTCTTCTTCTTCTTCTTCTTCTTCTTCCTCTCTTTCTCTCCTCCTTCTCCTCCTCTTCCCCCTCCCCCTCCTCTTCCCCTTCTCCCTCCTCCTCCTCCTCCTCCTCCTCCTCGTCCTCCATCTTCTTCCTTTTATTTTTTGAAAGCAGGAGGGTTTTGTTTGCCAGGTGAATATTTCACAACTCTCACAGTGCTGATAGAAAACAGCTTTAGATTTGGATGGGAGCAGTCTGCATGAGAGGTTATGGTGAAATCACAGAGAGGGGCTTTCTGTGACATTGTTGATTTATACATAACATTAGAGATGATTATATACTTTGTTGTCAACAATTGATTCTGCAATTGTCAACTTAGCAATTTTTATGCAGGAAGGATGATGACATACAGTGAAACTTCTGATTTTGAAAAATATATACTGTCAGATAGCCCTGGCAAAGGAATTTTTAGTTTACTGCATGCTGTTTGCAAAGGACAAAAATAGTAACATTTTAACAATTCTTAAACTTAAATTCTTAAACTTTACTGAGGAACTCAGTAAACCAAATCTGACCTTACAGGTTCACCGTGACCACCCTATTATCCCTCTTAGCACCCATTCTGGGTCACCCTCACTCTTTCTACAATTTTTGTTTTCTCTTTCATTATGTAGTCCCCTTCCAAAACTACAGTTTAACTTACTATGTTCATTGTTTATTTTCAGTCTCCTGCTACAAGATGGGGCAAGGATCTTTGCTATGCTCACTAATGTAGCTCGTGCTTACGCTGATGTTTAGCACAGAGTAAATACTTGTTAAAATCAAAGTGACTTTTGTATTTGTGTTAAGAGAGATAAATGGCATTTATTGAGCCATTCCTATGTGCCAGGTACTGTGTTAAGTCCTGGCTTAAGTTCTGTTTTCTCATTTAACTCTCACAAATACCCTCATGAAGTAGACATTGAATTAGAGACCACTACCATCCCCTTTTAGAGACAAGAAGACCGAGGCTCAGTGAGTTGAAGTGAAGATTGAATAGCCAGTGAGAAGCAGAATCAAGAATTGAGCAGAAGTTTGTCCAATGCCAGAGTTGCTGCTTTTCACCATAAAGTATCCTCCTTTAGGGGCGCCTCGGTGGCCCAGTTGGTTAAGCAGCTGCTTTCGGCTCAGGTCATGATCCTGGAGTGCCAGGATCGAGTCTCACAACAGGCTTCCTGCTCAATGGCGAATCTGCTTCTCCCTCGAATTCTCCCTTCTCATGCTCGCGCTCTCTCTCTCTCTTATCCTCTCTATCTCTCGCAAATAAATAAATAAAATCTTAAAAAAGAAAAAAAAAAAAAAGAAGCACCCTCCTTTAGGTAATATTTCATTCTTTCCAGTGCTTGAATTTAAACAAATAAATGTCAATTCTAATTGGTCTTAAAGGACTTCCAATTTATAACGAACAATTTTAGCAGTAATTAACAAATTTCTCTGTGGAAAATTGGCATTCTATGGTAATAGAATTGTACCTTTCGCTTTTGTTTGCTAGTTTTGAGTATGGAATTTTGGAAACCCTACTTGGGGAACACACACAGAGTTGGAAGGTTGTTAACAACTGTTTTGGCTTGGCCGGGATGGACCCTTTCAAAGACCAAGACCAAGAGACATACAGGCTGGTGACTGGTACTAGAGTCACTTTGGAGTCCCTTTCCCAGAGTATAATGTAGTTCTGCTTATATGAACTGACATCAGATTCTTGCCAGTAGTAGGTTGAGGTTTTTTTTTTTTTAATTGTTGTTTTTGTTTTTTGTTTTTTGTTTTAAACTTTCACAGTTATGTTGAAGAGTTAGTAAAGAGAGCCAAAAATGAGAGGGTCCAATTTATTTGTGGTCTACGGTAGCACTGAGCGCTAATGTTTGCTCATTTTACGTCACGGGTGGCATAGCTCTTAGGGCAAGCAAAATTAGAGAAAAGAATTCTTAATTTCAGTTTTGGTTTGCCCCTCAAACGCAGGTGGTGCTAGACTTTATCAATATTTACATTGAAAAGTGAGGAGCAGATTTATTAACTTATTAATTTGGTCAGTGTCAAGATTATAAGCCAAGTAACGAAGGCGGTGAATTTAATTATAAAACAGCAAATTCAAGCAAGAGTATGAATTGCCTGGTTTTAGAACTTGATTATAACTTAGAGATCTTTCCTTTCCTTTCTGATGTGTACTTAGATTTTTACTGTAGCAGTCCAACTTACTTAATGGAAGGTAAAATGTCTATTACCCTGTCATGCTAAAGAAAACCTGACTAATGTGTAATGGCAAAACTATTACATATATGCTAAAAAGGCATGCCTCACTACCATAAACTGTAAAATCATATGTAAACAGGAATGTGCTGATCTTTTTTTTTTCTGTTCTGATCTTTCTAAAAGAAAATGTACTCATACATTTGTAATGTCAATAACAATATAATGACTATTCTTCACAGAACTAGTTTTGGGTATGCTGTGAAGTTATGATGAATGACTAATAACTCTTCTTACATCAGACCAAAGGGGATTAATAATTAATTATTATTATTTAATTATTATAGTTATATAATAATAATTATTATTAATAGGTAGTAATTAAGACATAATTGGCTTCTGCCTATGGAAAAGATGCATAACATCTATCTTGAAAAAAGACAGTATTTAGCATTAGAGTACATTTTAATTATTTCATTACGTAGCATGGAGTAAATTTTAAGAATGGAAGAATATTTATGAAGACTTTATTTGCTGTGGTATGGTCTACCAGGACATAGGACCACCACATGAGTCATGTTTTATCTTTCACTTCTGGTTTTTCCTTTCTATCCTTTCAACGTGTGTGTGTGTGTGTGCTCTGAAACAGACAAGCCTTGGGTTGATTTTTAAATCATTCAAGAATTATTCTAAAATGTATTTGATTTTTCATTTATAACTATTGATAAAGGTTTTGTATAAAAATATCAATCTCATTCATGTTTAATTTTTTTTTTTTAGTAAAAAAGATATAGTTTTTTAGCTAGGGCATAGAAAATTACCTAAATTCCTTAGAATTTCCAGGGAATATGTCCCTACTCATGAATGTTAAATAATGATCAGAAGCCATAGTCTAAACTGTGTAAAGCCTGCGTAATTACCTTGTGGCTGTCGTCTAACATTTCTTATACCCAGAAAGCTCTCTGGCTCAAACACATCCAGGATTGTTCCAGAGATATTGGCACATGCTCTGAATAGACAATGAGATGCTTATCAAATATAATTCACCCCACCTCAACTGATGCAAATGTAGAACTTTCGGATATTTGTGATGGATTTAGGGTAGTAACATGGCAAAGGCTTGGGACTCAGTCAGTTCCAAATCAGCTACTTAAGAGCAATGTGACTGTGAGCAAGTACCCTCCCTTCCAAGCCTTTGTTTTTATGTGTAAGAATAAGGATTACAGCTTACTCTTCTGTGTTGTAAAGATTAATGTGAATGATGTCATTTATTCATTTGATACTCTTTGTTGAGGGCCTACCTTGTGTGGGTGGAGGTTCTTCTAGATTCCTTGCTTGGTATAGTGTTGGCCCTTCCCTCATGGAACCTCAAGCACAGTACTGATTAGATAGAATAGAGTATCGTAAGTGTCTCTTAAATACTAGCCATGGTACGTGCTTTGTGCCTTCAGACAGATAAATAGTTTCATGCATGTCTAAGCCCAGTGATGTTGTAGAATACCTTCTCCCAGAATACAAACAAATGTAAAGGATAGAGGAAGATTAAGCCTCAATAGATACAAGGGAGAGCCCCCACCGCTCAAGGTATGTAATATGATTAACTGCTAGAAATTGGGGGAAATGATAAGAGGAGTGAAAACTGTGAGGTAGTTCAATGTAGGCTTTTGATATATTTGCGTTACCCCTCCTCTCCCCCCTCTCCTCCCTCCCCATCCTCCACAGGCTTCAGTGACAAGGAATTCTATTTGTTCTGGTTCACTTCATGGCTATTCTAATAACCCGCAATTAGTTGGAAAGATAATTTTGAAATAAATCCGATGAAGAGATTTACTTGTAGGGCCTATTACATTCAAATCATAACCAGATGGAATTTCAAAATCTGATCAACTTGATACATTGGCAGCAGGAGTGGAGTAAATATATCTGAATCCTGGAGCTATCACAAAAGATTTAGAGTGTCATCCTCACTAAAAAAGAGAGATGCCAAATGATATGAAACTCCAAAGAGATATTTCAGGGAAAGGGTGAGATCTGGAGGTTTTGGAAGAATAGGAACACAGATGCTCACTTTGGCTCTTTTCCATGAAACAATATCAAAAGGAGCCACAAACCTGAAGTATGAGTTGGAGGGAGACTTAGGTGTTGGAAAGCACCCCCAGGAGTTCAAGGACAAAAGACCATATACGACTTCTTGTTACTTGGGAGAAGAAAAATGTATATTCCTAAGACACGGGAGAAAAGAAAGAATTTCAGAACAAGCCAATGAATGAATAAAATATCAAATTAACTTTTTTTGGTTGCTATTTCTTGAGGTATGGTATTTGAATTGATACGAATGGATATAGGCAGAGGCACAAGTGAGGGAAGAAGCAAGGAGAGTAGATCTAAAAAATAATTATTATTCTTTGGAGTTTTGCTTATTCTTATGTTTTACTATCTTTCTTCTCACTCACACCTGAGTGTAATTAGCGTGTAGGAAAATAAAGGAATTTTGATGCTAAAAGAGACGCCAATGATCACCAGTTGCAAAGTTCTTAGTGGCAGAGTAGAGATGGTCAAGGAAATGAGCTGATTTGCCCAAGGTTACCCAGCAGAAAGTGGCGGAGCTGGACTGTGGCTGTCTTCACATGTTCTCTTGTGTTCTGTCTGCAAAATTCGTTTGCTTATCATCATTTACCCTGAGGTTCAACTTCTGGGAAACTTAACCAGTTGATAATTCATGTTTTCTTAGAAAAGCATCCATTTCATTAAGAATTTCAAATGAATTAGCATTGAACTGCATATATGTTTATCTTTTAAATATTTAACCATATTTATTTTTAATTATTTCGTTTTAAATTTGGGATATACTACTCATCATGTCTTGTGATTTGATTGGCCTTTAGGTTTTATGTTTGTATTTTTTAAATCAACTTTAAAAAGCTGTTTTAATATCCTTAACATACTTCTTCCCTTTTCTGTCTTCATCATTTTATTTGTCTACTTTAGTTTTATTTCTCCCCTTATTTTGAATGTTTATTTCGTTTATTCCTATTCTTTTGTTAATATTAAGAAAGCATTTAAGAGTAAACACTTGCCACTGACTACAACTTCAGTTTCATCCCATGTGTTTAAATAAATGTCAGACAGTTGTGTTTATAATCTATTATTATTATGTTTATTTATATATAGATGCTAAAAATAAGTTAAAGTTACTAAAAAATAAAAATGAAAAATAAATATAAGTAAGTTAAAATTACTTACAAAATGTTTACCTTTATTAATTTATCCTGTTTTTGATATTTACTTTCTGTTTTGCGACTGTATATTTTTCTGTGTTTAAAGCTCACTAAATCATATTTCAAAAGAGAGTAACCTCCTTTTGTTTACTGACTTCATTTTACCTGCAGTTTTACTTAGTTTCATAATAACTTTGTCCCCTCTGCTTTCTTTTCAGTCGTATTTGTATAGTAAATCGTGGGCCACCATTTTATTTTTCACACTTTAGGGTCCTTTTGAATTTACAAGAAGCAGTCATTTGTACAGCAGGACATCACTATCTAACAGTACTTTATTTACTTCCTTTTATCTGATAAAGTTAAAAATTTTGCTAGTATACTTTTTTCAAAACACTGATACTCTATGTATTTCTAATTTTCCAACCCAATCTTTCTTTTGAACTCCTTTTATCCTCAGAAATGCAAGACATGTCTATCCCCCAAACCTCTCACATATGATCTCTGGTCTTTTATTTATCTTTGTAATTCTAAAACTTTCCAATTTTTTTTTTTTTGAATGTCTAGGTTTAAAACTCGGTTAGCAATGGCTCAAATCTCAAACACATGTTTTGTTTGGCACTCCAGTGCTTTTTTTTGATAGTTGGATTGTGCATATATAAAAAGAAATTGCGACATTACATATAGATTTCTGGCTTCTCATGAAATTTGTTGATCTGGCCTATATTGCATGGTAATGAAGAGAGGGAGCTGAGGAGCTTCTGCTGTTCTGGGATAGTGGATATGCTCTCTACATCAGCGTGGTCCCCAACATGCCTATTCATGAAGGCTGGACCTCTTTGCTTATTGGTCTTCTTCCCTAAGCCCTGTGGTCACTTGAAATTGTGATCACTAATCTAGAGATTTCTACCCAGATTATTATTAAAATATTATGTCTTTTATATAAGTTGTTTTTAGAAAAAGTTTAAGTAGTTCAAATTTATACATCTACCATTAAATTATATTTAATATTTACTGTCAGCTTTTTTAGGTGGTGATCCTTTTTAATATTATGTTTTGTTAAACCATAGCTGTTAAGATACTGTTTTCTAAAATTTTTCAATCTACACATTAGCATTATGTCTTCTGAGTTTTTGCTCACTTGTAAAATATCTTTCTTTCTTGTGGCCTGCACTTAACAAAGGCAAAGTATGCCATCGCAGGATAATTTTTTATTGCCTCAAAACTCTAGAAATGGATCTGATATTGTTCTGCCATTTACCATTTAAAAGAAGTAAGGGCTAAATTGGTTTTTATGAAATTAAAAAAATGTTTGGGTTCTTTGTTATTTCCTCTTTACCATACTAATTCCATTTTTTCCCGGATATACTACAATATGAGTCTCTAGGACATTTTTATGTTCAAAGATTACTGAGCCTTTCTGATATTTATGTCGGTCTTTTATTCAGCATAGGAACATTGTATTTCATTAAATCTTCCATTATTGCTTCTGCTTTAGACATTGTACAATTTCCCACAGTAACTTCTATTAATTTCTAGTTGCATTGTCATTTTCTGTCTTTCATAATTATGAATTTTCCTTGTGTTATTTTTCCTCTGGATTATTCAGAAGTTTATCTAACTTGCTTTCCATGCAGAGATTTTATTTCTATTTTTTTGTCAATTTTATTGTTTATTACCTTCAATATGTACTTATTATTACCTTTGTGATTTTATCTCACTTTTGTAATGGTTGAGAATCTTCTAAAATGTCAGATTTAAAAAATAAAAAAGGTCTTTGGAGAATTTTTGCACCTGTTTCCCATGGGCTTCATCTTCGTGTTTTTTTGTGTGTGTTTTTCTGAGAATGCTGTATTTTCTGAACGTTTTCCTGGCTGCTCAGCTAGTTAGTATTTAAGAAGTGGTACTCTTTTTCTTATTCTTGAAATATCTTCCAAGATCCATATGATTTTCTTTTTCTCACTCTTGAATGAATAGCGATCACACTAGTGCTAGTGTTGTCTCCATACTGGCTGTATTGACTGCACCTGACCTTCCTTCACTGATGTCACAGGCATTTATTCCAGCACTGTCATTGCATTATTGTGCACAGATCCTAGCTCACATTTCAGACTATTCATATCTTAGCTGGGTATAGCCATTAGATTGAAAAGCAAGGAATCTATACAAATTATAATCATTATGTCTTTGGCTTTTCCTGCCCTCCCCAACATTTAACTCAGGGGATACATTTTCCAGAATGGAACCAAGCACTCTGATCCCTCTTTGTGCAGCCCATTTTACTTTCTTCTGGCCTCTCTTTCCTTTAAGCTTTAATTTCTAAAAGAATGAAGAAAGTAATTGTGTGTGTATGTGTGTGTGTGTGTACACCCACATTAGGTGACTGAGGTGAAGGGTAGGGTTAGATTTAGACTGAGTAAGGACCGCACTCTAGATTAATCAAAATGTGACATCTATTCAGTAGTGAGGCAAATACTTTGTTTTCTTGTTCATATACATATATCTTGTGTAGCCTGATCCAGAAGGCAGAGCTTCAAAGGTAGCTAAATGGTCTTCCCACCTTCCTTTAAGTTTAATACACCTGCTTCATGGTACATAGAATCTCTTCTGAGTGGAGGATTGACTCTCCTAATTTTCATTTTGGGTTTTATATTTTTCTAAGTCCTCATAGACAATTTTTTGGGAAGTTGGGAGAAGCTGCCTCTGGAACGACTAGCCTGTATTTTTTTTTTTTTTTTTTTTTGTTAAATTTGAAAGTCTCCTCAGATGACACTTCAAACCAGCTTGATGAGCTTACTTATCATCCCATACAGATAGAAGCGCTAAGTAGAAGGAAGTGGAGAGTGTTGCCAGAAATAGACACCTGAAAATAATGAAAGTTTTGATGTTACAGTAAGATTATTATGAATAGCCATGGGAACACAATAGTACATTGAAAAATATTTGTAGGCCTAATAAATGGATTTTAAAATCATTCTGCCATTAAGAAAATTTTAAATTATATTGAAAAAATTCTCCCAAATGTGGTTATGTGATGCACATAATACTTGGGTTATAAAAAGGAAAACTTGAGTCACCGGGGTGGCTCAGTCAGTTAATAATGTGTCTGCCTTCAGTTCAGGTCATGATCCTGCAGTTCTGGGATCAAGTCCCACATTGGGCTTCCTGCTCAGCAGGGAGTCTGTTTCTCCCTCACCCTCTACTTCTCCCTCGTGCTCTCTCTCTCTCACTCTCTCGCAAATAAATAAAATCTTTAAAAAAATAAAACAATAAAAAGGAAAACTTATTTAAAAATTTTTTGATATTTGAAGAGGCTCCATTTTACTATGTAAAGTACTCTCTTATGTAGAATAACCAGTTCCTCCATATTTTTCATTATATGAGATATTATCATGCATTCTCTGTTTGTACACACACGTATATATATTTGCCTTAGACTATTTGTTGTTGCACTTTAGTCTGGGGGGAGCTATGGCTGGTAATTAAGATCTATAAATAGACTAAAAACATGACACCACTACCCAATAGTACAATGAGAGTCCGTAAAATATGCTTTTTACTAAGTATATCCCCCTACAACCTGAAAGCTCACTTTTTTCTTTTTAAGATTTCCAGACAGCCTGAAGTCTGCTCAACCACCCCCCTCCCCACAACCAGCCCCAGACTAGTTCTTTTAAAGCTATGTGAAGATGTTCTGGCAGTTGCTTTGGTTTCCAACCACCCACTTTATGCCTCATTGTTTGAGGCTATCTAGCAGTGACTCTTTAAAAGTTATGATCTGCCTCATTTCAACTTGCTTTGTAAGAGCTGCCAGGGCTTCTTGCTTTCATCTATGCTGTGCATATGGTCAAATATTTTATGGACAATCCAGACCCGAGTACTGCCACTGCATTCTTTTACCTGGGCTCTTTGACAACTATGAAGAGAATGGAATACTAAAGAACAACAGTACCTCGGGAAGCTTCACACTGAATTTTGAACCTATGTGACATCAATGTGACATAAAGGTCCAAGTCATATTCAATCACACAAGGGATTGGATCTCAAGTCCCTTTGTGATGAAGACTTTTTCATAAGATGGAATAAGATGGAATCTAATTTTGCAGATGCAACCGTCAGTGTGTGTGTGTGTGTGTGTGTGCACACATAGAGATTGAGAGAAAAAAAAAAGAGAGAAAGAATTGAATGACAAGTGTCTAGATGGATTGGTTGTGCTTCAACACTGGCCTGAGGTTTTTAAAATTAATTAATTAATTAATTAATTTCCCTATTTATTTATTTATTATGTTCAGTTAGTCAACCCCGATGTTTTAAAAAGATTCTTTTTTGAAATAACTAATGGACAATTCACCATTTCATAGAATTCACAGGCACTGAGTTTTAGCATTCTATATTAATTCAAGTTATAACTATAAGAATCTAATTTTTTGAAGTGTTTTAACTATATTATCTTACAATAAATTCCTCCTATTACTGTGTAATGGCAGCACATCGTTTCCAGCTCTTTCTATGATGCTGTATACTCTAAATATAGCACCTTCATATGTGTCCCATGCCAGATTTCATAGTCTTTTAGTTAAAAAAAAAAATGGACTTGATTTTACCTGATGTTATATGCCTGTAAGCTTTGATTCTTTATCTTTAGTGAAGAGATAGACATCCAAATATGTAAGTATAATATAAACTATGTCAGTTTCAAAGAGGCCTCGAGGTTAGTTTGGTAAGTGGTAATTCCACGATTCTAATTTATAACAAAGAAAGTAAAGATGATCTTTCATCAGAAGTATCAAGGTTGAAGTTGAAGAATTATATTTTGAGAAGAAAATCTATCCTTCGTATTTCCTTTTTTTTTACTTGATTGCTTCAACAATAATGTGATTCTATTTACTGAATATGATTCTGTTTATAACATTGCTTCAGAAAGGAACTGGAGACAAAGTCCTCAGTAAATTTGTTTGTATGGATTACAACGTAGATTAGATATACGTGTGTATTTTGGTTCTTTGACTTCTGATTTACTCCTTGAGTGTCTTTTGGAAAGGGATAAATGCACATATACTTTCAAAAACCAGCAAACCTTGGGAATTAGGTCATCCTGAACATAACATAAAAAGCAAATTAAGATAGGCCACCCTCAAGGGGATTCTGGAAGGCTTCTTTAGTATAATAATGCTTTCAATATCCAGATCATCCTACCAGCAATCCACTATTAAAAATTGTTTTAATATTAAGAATCTTTTAAGAATGAAAACACCTCTAACACAATGAATTTGATCTAAAGTGGAATGAAAAAGAATGGTCCTTCTTTATCTTTTGCAAATGTCTACTCATTCAAATGGTAGGTCATCACTCATGACATCTCTTTCCTGCCACAGAGTGGGGACTTCGTTTCGCTGACTCATCATCGTCCCATCCCTCTGAACCTGGGGACTGTTTAGCTTGGTCAGATGATCCAAGCAGAACCAATCAAGGCCCCTTGGAGAGCAAAGATATGCATGCTGAAAGAGAAAGGGTCTTTACCCTTATATGATTATAGATATTAAGTATCATGTAAATTTATAGCTTTCCAGACCCATTTCTGCTCTTCATGGACAAAATCCACCTAAAAATAAATGATACATATAAAAAATATGCATGAGATTCCTAATGCCATCATTGGAAATTCTGGATCCTGTTGTGTATAAAGATTATATAACCACTTGGATTTCTCAGTGAAAGCAGCCAATAAATGATCTTTTTGCTTAAGCTAGTTGATCAGGGCATTCACTATTTGAAAAGAAAAAAATTCTTAATGCTATAGGTATTTAATTCCCAATAATTAGCTAGATGCTGACTCAGAGCCAAAGAGTTTCTGTGTTTGGGAAAACAAGAAGAGTTGGAGGGAGAGCTTATTTGGAGCACCCATTATTCTCGGGGAGGGTCTTTCTGGAGAGGCCATTGAATTGGGAACCCTGAAGAACTCAGGGTAGAAGATGGAGACACTCCTTGGATTTGGGGTACCAGAAGCAAGAGGTGATGTGCAGCAAGGGAGGGTAAAAGGTGTGTAAATCTAACTTTGCTATAACCAACATGTTCTAGAAAGAACTCCAGGGAAATCTTATGTTTTGTTGCATTGCGCTTTAGATACTTTTCAAACAGTAAATGAACCTTCATAGCTTGTGAATTTAGAGTTCTATATTTCTCTGACTTTTTGAAAAGAGTAAAATCAGCAATGAGAAGAATGCCCACTGTGATACTGTACTCCAGATTTTTTGTTGTTTAAACTTCCTTGAAATGTAAACGATTTTGGCAAAGTGATTGCATAAATTCTAATGGCTTTCCTGTTTCATAGAATGAAACCTTTAGTACTGAATTGATATTGACAGATTTCTTATATCTGAAGTTATATTGAGATTATAATATCCTTCAACAGAAGGTATTGTGTTGCCATGGTCCTGAAATAACCTAATTTCAGTAATGAGAGTTAAGTGTTACCCTCACATAAATTGTCACCTTTATCTTATAAATATTCTGAAGCCAAACTCACATGGGTGATACCTGCTAAGAAAAAACTACCTCTTGGTTTCTTTCCCAGAAAACAATCTGGTGAAAACCAGAAAGGTAAATTTTTTCCCTCTAATTATAATAAATTCCAAAAAATATGTGTAGCCATTCAATATCTCATTTTTATTACTCTGCACTATGTGTGGTGCCTCTACTTGGCTAGACGATAAGCATAATACATCACTTCTTAGAGTGTCAATAAATGGGCAGACTGACTGAAGCAGGGGCTGAGATTTCAAAGGGAGTGTTAGCATTTGTGGGAAAACTAACTCTGAGGGAGTGGAAGATAATTAAACCAGAGCTAATAGCAACAGACTTGAATTTCAGAGGGCCACCTGGATAGCTTGTTCTCAGGCACTTTTTCTCATGTTTCATTTTCCTCATTTGAACATGTCAACAGTCATTAAAATTTTTCATAACATTTGAGGCAAATCATTGCATTAATTCATTTGTAAGGTGCTTAGAAACCACGTATTTTGTTTTTAGGATTTAAAACATTCATTCAGCTTCCACCATCTTTTTTCTTTCCTTTTTCTCTTTCTCTCTTTTTCTTTTTCTTTTCTATTCCTTTCCTTTCTTTTCCTTTTTCTTCTACTTCTTCTTCTTCTTTTTTTTTTTTTTTCCTAAAGTTGAAATGGTCTGGGAATCATTAAGTGCCAAATGCTTTCATCAGGCCCATAAACAATACAAGATTCCATAGTAAATGCAGTTACTTCTCGGGAAGTTTCAACAAAACACATTTTCACTCATTTAAAGCTAGTGAGAATAAATCTTGAGGTCTTTTAAGAAAGGCACACTTTAGACCCCAGGAGGCTGACACAGTACTGGATTTCACACAAAAAAGATCACAAAAGCTATCCTGCAGACTCACTAAATTCTGGAGGTTCTTAGAAGATTTGCTCTGTGTCTCAGTATTGAAGCCATTCCTCTCTATCTCACTGTTTATCTCTTGACCTAGTAACTTGGACAAAATATGAAAGCAGAAAATAAGCTTTCGAGAAGTCACCTACTCTTAGTCAAACAGAATAAGACTGAGATCAAGTTAACATCTAAAGGAAAGGCCAAATTATTATAGCACTGTTTCTCAATGTCTTACGATTTCAGGTTTATTTTTCCTCCTAACAAAAATATTTCTATTCGTATTTGTATTTGTGGCTTATCCCATATTGTGATAACCTTGGGCTTTGATATGCAAATTAAAGCTATTGAAAAAATTTACCTGCTGGGATCTGACTTAATTATGGGCATGATTAGATAATCATAAAATCATAATCATACTCATAAAATCATAATAACTATAGAATTAGGAAGTAAATACCAGTAAACAAGTTATTGCCAGTATATTTGCTGATGTGATTCACAGCAGGGACAGGTACCCCCATTAACGAATTCTCATCGATATTCCTTTCTTTAGTTGAGACCAAAAGCGCTACTGAGTCTCTGTTGACGGAGTCTCTATTCATCTCCTTAATTCACAGGAATAATGACGTGAGACTAATAGAAACACGATGGTGTGCAGCACAGATGGAAGCCCAGTAGTTTTCACAATATTATAACCTAAAGACCACCTGTCTCAATAAAACATGGGGTACATGTTAAAAATTTAGATCTCTTGTCATCATTTTGAACCATTTGATTTGATGCCTCTGGTGGTTGGTGGCAGGAATCTGTATTTAATAGGGTTTCCCCATGTGATTCTGATTGTTCTTAAGGTTTAAGAGCTACTGGTGCATTTGGGGGATGGAATTATCAAGTTTGGTTGGAATTGCCATGTCTCTTTATTTTTTTAAGTTTCTATTTAAATTCCATTTAGTCAACATACAGTGTAATATTAGCTTCAGGAGTACAATTTAGTGATTCAACACTTCCATACACTTACATTCACTTTCTTTCTTTTTTTTTTAAAGATCTTATTTATTTATTTGACAGACAGAGATCACAAGTAGGCAGAGAGGCAGGCAGAGAGAGAGGAGGAAGCAGGCTCCCTGCTGAGCAGAGAGCCCGATAGGGGGCTCGATCCCAGGACCCTGAGATCATGACCTGAGCTGAAGGCAGAGGCTTTAACCCACTGAGCCACCCAGGCGCCCCTTACATTCACTTTCTTACATACATTCACATATACTTACTCTGTGCCTGTCACAAGTATCCTCCTTCATCCCCATTGCCTATTTCCCCCATCCCCACCTCCTCCGAAATTACCACCTCTTTGAAGTGAGGAAAGAGTGATTCAGTGTGCAGCTGGCCTTAAAGAGCTATGGTTCAGTCACTTATTCAGACGTGTCCTTGAATGGTAGCTCTGGATTTCTTCTGTGGTAGCAAGGTGAACTTCTGTGGCACTAGCCCAGAAAAGGACTCCAGTGACTATGCCCACAGCCATTTCTCAAAAGTGCTTGGGTTCCTTTCTTCTCTCAGGGATAAGTATAGCAGAGGTAAGTATAACAGAGGCTATACTTGGTAAGTGGTAAGTATAGCAGAGGCTGATCTACACAGTCAGGAAGCCCAGACTATATAGAAACTGAGAGTCAAAGAAGATAGGTGTTCAGGATTGTTTCCTAAATAGTCCTGCCGGAAGACACCAACATGATATATCCAACTGAAGAATATATGATTGAGATTAACAGTCTTGGTTGAAGTCAAGAAAATCTCAGAGGTTAGCTGAAGACACAAAGAAATTCATTTTTCAGTACTTTACCACCAGACCAGACATACAAAACAGGAGTTCTTCATAGAGGTGTTAGTGCATTGAACTAGTTTAATACTTAAATTTAATTCAACCTATAACCATTTGTAGGAAATGACTAGCCTGTTTCAGGCAAAGACTTGGTGTTAAGGGAAATCTAACTGCAAGTTTATTAATTAAAAATCACCTGTGAAGGAATTTCACCAAATATGTGTGGACAAGGGGGAGGAAAATGGCAGAAGGAAGGCATCAGGAGAGTTTGTGCTTGTGAAAGGAGTAGATGTTGAAAGAAAGGATCTGTAAACTGTAATTTATGTCCATTACAAAACTTTGCCAGACCTTGAAGCTCCGTATTTAAAAAAAAAATCATATTTGAAAATCATTGCTAGTTATCTGGTTATTTCTTTACTTTATTATTTTTATTTTTTTTTTATAATGAGTACCTACTTCACTGGTTGTTGATTCCATTCTTGGCTATAAAGTGTTTTGGTTTTGCTTTTCTAATGTGTCAGCCTCAGGTGGGGTGCCTGCCAAATAGCTGATTATAAGTTATCAAGTCATTTATATCAAAGATTATTTCTGTTACACTCAGAAATAGACATTCAGTGGGATTCAAATGACCATACTTTCCCAGTGCAACCAGACTTGAATGAGAGAATTTATGGATGGAACAGAGACCATATTAAAAAGTACTATTAGGTGGAAATAATGTGCATCCAGGACCTACATACTTTGCAGTGTTAGTTAGCAGGTGCTTTTCCACTAAATGGGATTGTAACTGAACCTGCTTCTCAAGTTTGTTTTAAGTTTTAAGAACAGAAAACAAATGTTCCCTCACTTTCTTCTTTCCTGTGTCTGAATTTTCTTGTTTATAACTCTGTTTTATAATTTCCATTGTGGTGGCTGATATCAAGGACTAGACCAGGGGCCAGGGGACCTGTTAAAAATTACCTGCATGATTGTGGTCTAGTCATTCAATTGCCTCAGGTTTGAATTGTCTCCTCCTATAAAAGAAGGAAGATTCAAATGACTCCTACTACACTAAATAAGACCTTGTTGAGTAATAGCAGATCATTAAGATGAAAAGACAGGGCACTTCCTTCAGGGAAACTGAAGGCTACTAGAAGAGGGAAGCATAAAGATGAATGTAAAAAGAGTGCCTCTTGAGGAATATTGTATCTTTTGGAACTGAAATTAAGTAGATTCACTGTCTTCATTGCATATCTTGTGGGAAATCTACTGCTTCTCTTATTTCTGAAAATTTCTGGGAGATACATCAACATGGTCAGTTTGAGCTTCAGCTTTGGGGTCTGAGTTCCTATTCTTGCCAAACACTTGACTTAAATTTAATCTACTGTGTCAGGGCTGGACATGGAACTCAAGCCCTTTCCCTCTGGAGACTAGGCAGCCAGGCATAGAGGTGGTTTGGGGACAATCTTCATGCTTAGGATTAAAGTCTGGTAGTAATATTTATTATCTATGTAGATTGGCCAAGTACCTTAGCCTCAGTGTTCCCGTTTGTAAGACGGAGTAGATTGTTTTAACTCATAGTGTTTACTGAAAAGCACATGTGACCATGTGATCATTTAAGCAGATACTAATTGTAGAGTGTGACACATGATAAATGCTCAATATATTGTTCACTACCATCTTTAGAAGTCCCTTACACTGGCATTTGTGTACATAGCACTTACTCTGGGAGCCCGAGTACATTGGGAGGGTTTGTTATATTGCAGAAATAGAGATCCTTGCCTATTAGATATCCTTGTTTGCTAAGAGTACATCTGCTAAAAATTTTTTTTCACTACACTACAAGAGTACATTGGCAATAAGTGCAATATTACAAGATAGAAAGACAGAGAGGAAGAACTGAGTAACTCTGCCTTGGGAGAGGAGAAGTGGAAGAATTCAGATGCTATTTGAATTGGGTTTTGATAGGCAAATAATTTACTGGTCAACAAGTTACAAGAAAGCATTATAAGTTGTAGTAAAGAAATGTACATATGCTATAATTTTTCATTCCCTTAATAATTTCATAGAATATTTACTTAGCATCTAGTACATTAAAGGCATTACCTTAGTAGCTGGGGTTACAGAAGACAAAAGCCAATGTAAGGATAGATATCGGGAGGCCGCACTGTGTTCTCAAGAACAGATGTCAGGTTGCCTGAGAGTGCATGGCAGGAGATCTCAACCTGGTCTGACGTCTGGTTTCCCTGAGGATGTCACATTTAAGATGATGCTCACATTCAGTCCCTCAGTCAATCTTGTCAGGCCTTATTTTCAAAATATCCAGAATCTTGTAGTGTCTCCCTACCAGCACTACCACCACCTGCTACAAGTGACCATCATATCTTGCATGGATCATGGCAAAAGTCTCCTGACTATCCTTACCTGTCTCTTTCTCACCTACAATGTGTTCCCAACACAGTAGTCTGAATGACCCTGGTGAAACCTGTAATCAGTTGATGACACTGTAATCAGTTGATGACACCCTCTGATGACTCCTGTTTCATTCAGAGTAGAACCAGAGTGTTTATGACATCCGTCAGGGCCCTCCATAGGCCACCTGGTCCTGTTACCTCTCTGGGTAGCCCCCTGATGTTTCTCCCTCCTTTGTCCCTTTGCTCCAGCCATTCTGGCATCCTTGCTAACTCTCAAACATGACAAACATGATTCCTCCTCAGTTTTTTTTCTTTCTTTTTAAGATTTATTTATTTATTTATTTTGGGGTGAAGGAGAGCTAGAGGGGGAGAGAGAGACAGTGGGGAACAGGCAGAGGGAGAGAGAGAATCTCAAGCAGACTCCCCACTGAATGTGGAGCCTGACCCAGGGCTTGATCTCAAGACCCCAAAATCATGACCTGAGTCGAAATCAAGAGTCAGTTGCTTAACACCCAGGTGCCCCTCAGAGTCTTTCTGATTATTGTTCTGTCTGGAATATTCTTCCCCCAGGTACACACCTGACTCGCACCACATCTCCTTCAGATGTTTTCTTAAATGTCATTGAAAAGCTATAATTTGGCCACACTCTATGAGCCACCACCACTATCTCAGGACTCCGTATCTCCTCAGCCTGAATTATTGCTGCCCATAGTACTGATTGCCTTCTGATATACTTCATATTATTTATCTACTTATTGCTTCAGTCCCTTTCCTAGGATGTGGACCCCAGGAGCTCACTGATGTAATGCCCGTGACTCCAATGGTGCTGGGACTTAGTAGGCCTTCCCTAGATGTTTGCAGACTGAATGGATAATACACAAGATGTGCTTGGTAAGTAAACTTTAGATAAGTAAGAAGGAGGGTTGGGTTGCTTGTTCCAGGAAGAAGGAACAGCAAGTTCATTGGCTCAGACATGGAAAAGATAGAGTGAATTGGAAGGAATAAACGACGTGTGATGTGGATGGAGTACAGAAAGCAGAGGAAAGCGAAACTAAGTGATATTTTATTTTCTACAGTTTATTTTTGGAGGGGGAGATTTAGAGGGGAAGAATCTACAGTTCTCATTTATTTCTATAGTTCTACCACAATGATCAAAACCCAGACTCACAGACATTTCAGACTCTATGATGCAAAGAGAAGGTACATCGGGATTATCAAATGACTAAGTTAGAGCTACAAAGTAGAATATTGTGCTTGTAAGGAAACTCTGTGTTGACGTTGTGGATCCGACAAACCTCCCAGGGATAATTTGATAGTCTTATTTGATGGAGAACTCTCTTGGAGACACATCTTTTAGGCTGCTGAGACGGAAAATGTGGCTTTCTTTGTCTTTTTTCTTCTGACCAGTTTTAGAGACTGTCCTTTCTTCTCAAGACATTCTTGAAATATTTCAAAATACTATATGCTCTTTCCTTGGCTGTGAGGTTCTTTCTTTGGCTGTTTCTTTCATGCAGCCTGAGGATTTTCTTCCTGGTGGATAGCTGCCTAGACTGAGTGATGAGAGCGTCTCTTCTGATTTGGGGATAAGAGGCCTGCCAGGGAATCGTGGAACTGGGGCTTGGGCTGGCCACTGTCATCCACAACATGATGTGGAAAGTGCACTTTTTGAAAAACACATGTGGTGAAAGAAAAAGTTCTTTTTATTTAAACATGGGAATAAAACATGCAAGAAAATACATTCCCCCAAGTAAGAACTCTGCCGAAATTGTTGAACTTGGGGAAAAACAAATGTATAAATTGACTCATGAAGCTATGGAGTGTTGCTAAAATAAGGTATGCTGAAAACTTTTGAGTTCCATCATAATATTAGCTGTCAAAATGCTTCTTGGCTCCTAAAGCTTAACTCATTTCTTCATGAAGAAAAAAATTCTTTGACTTGCAGCTACATACAAACTAGCCAAGAAGAGGTGGAGGGAACAAAGAAATTGAACGTCAAGTTCTGATCTGTGTAACATTGTGCCTTCCTTTTGTGGCTGCTGCTGTTGGTAGGCGGGTATCTGTGGACGAGAATATGGTTGACAGGGACAAGGCTAGGGTATAGTAAACTGAAATCTGGCCTTAGGGAGGGGGTGAACTTTTATTCACTGTGACTTCATTCAAGGATGCTGCAAACCTGGTCTCCTTTCTAACAGATTTGCTATGATTAAAAAAAAAAAAATCAAGAATTGCATAGGGAACATAGCATTAGAATATGCTGGATATTTGTGGACTGCTGGGTAGAGTTTTCAGCTGTGAAATTCATATATGTGGAGAAAAAAGCCTGCCCACAATGTGAAAGCATAGTTCTAGGCAAGTCACACAGTTCTCGGAAGAACTCTGAGACTAGTAGGAAATAACATTGTAAAGCAGAAAAACAAATTGGGTCCTGAGGTTTGGGGGTGGGATGAGAGAGGTTCATTTGAATTACAACATGATGAGGTACAGAAAAGCTAATCTTTTGGAGAAAATTGGCAATCATTGCAAGTGGATTTCGTGATCAAATATCCATCTTATTTATTTTTATTTCACAAGCAATTCAAGGACAGGTAACTGGGCTGAGAGGTATACAATAAAGGACAAAAGTCTTATAACCTGTCCCATTCTCCAGAAGTAATAATTTCACATCCCTCTTCTTAGAGCATAACTATTTAAGAAATACTCTGTAAAGCTGCTGCATTTAAGATAAGTGATATATATAAAGTTAAAAAAATAACAAAGAAAGAAATAATAACACAAGTAATAAAGAGGCATGAGGGGAGAATTGTGTCTGATTTTTACCCTTCATAGCAGTAGATCAGATAAAATTCAGAGTTTGCAGACTAAGCTTGAGAGGCAAAATCTAATTGTGTGGCTATATGGAAGCCATATGCTGAAACACCGTGCATTATGTGCTTGTAGATAGTTCAAGTTGTGTCTGGAAATCAAGGTGGAGAATGAACTGGTGAAAGGAAGAGGAGTCCCAAGGCCCAGAGTTAGTTTGAGGACAACAGAAATAAAACAAGTTGCAGGTGAAAAGAGCTTGGTCTGCAGGAGTGTCATGGGAATCAAAAGGCAGAGACAGGTAATGGGGACATCGTGAGGAGGAACATTTTATTGGGGTATGAGATCTGGAAAACCAGGGCATGGAGATGGTCTTCCATCCAAATGATGATGAGGCTTTGATGTGAGGGAAATAGAGGGGGGATGGATGAGGGGAGAATAACAAGCTTTCAGTCTCATTGCAAACATGTTCTTGAATCTAAAGAAGTAATCTATAGTCCAAAGGATGCAAAAGGATGGAGGAGGGTGAGGAGGATTCAATCTAGCACCCAGCACTAGGAGCAGGAAGCGGGGACCAAGGCAAGTGCTGACCCTTTCGCTTACGTCTCAGAGAGAAGACAGTGACAGATAACAGGGCTTCCGTTCAAAAGTTCTGGGAAAACAGGTCTTTCTTGGGTCATGTAAAGAAATAAAGTAGAAGATGCTTATGAACTGTAGTACACAGGGTTTCTTGGAATCATAGGATTGGAGTGGAAGGAGAGGCTCGTTGAAAGCGTCCAGAAATGGAAACAGGGCCGGGAGAGGGCGGAGCAGGGCTGGATTATCTGGAATGAGAGCAGCGCACAGGACTGTTTGTGATACGTATGAATTAGGGAGTGGAAAACTCGATGTGCAATCCAAACACAATCCTCATGTTTTGTTAGTAATGTTTGACACACATATATAGCCCTCACTCATGTTTAACATTATTCATGGATTATTCATGTCATTTCCTGATTTGAAGTTTTAACAGTCTTACCTTTAATTTTGCAAATATTTTTTACTTAATTTCCCTAGGCATTAGGAGGGAGAGAGAGAGATGCAGAGAGAGGGGGAGAGAAAGAGAGCAAGCTCATGAGCTCATGCATGCAGATATGTGCCATAACTACCCTAAGAAATTATTCTGTGACTCTTTAGACAGGTAGACAGACGTGCTTTATTGGTATACTGAAATCATTTTTCTTTAAATTCCATAAATTAATGAATAAAAACACAGGACATTTTCACTGACTTCAGATATGTTTCCTTCCCTTACTGGGATTCAGATCATTCCAAGTTGAAGTTTGAAGCCCTGGCCCCATTTGACTTACAATAAAAATCTTAAGAATATATATTTTTTTAATAACTGAAGAAACATATTCTTCTATTTTTTCACATAACTCACAAACAACTAAGTGGATTTTGCTTAAGCCTGCAAAAGAAATTCCATTTTAGACTAGACACAAATTTGGAAAATTTGAGGCCAAATGATTCAACTCTTAAAGTCTTATAACTAGGAGAAAGTGACAGATAGAAAGACAGGGAGAAGGAGACAAAGACAGAGAGCAGAGAGAGATAAGAGACAGAGGGGAAGAGAGAAGGAGGGAGTAAGGAGTGACACAGAGACAGAGAAAGGTAATTTATAAATCAACTGGAATACTCTCCTGGATCATTCCTCTACATGTTTATATATGCACATGTGTGTATACATTAATTTTTTTTACTAATTTTAAAATGAAAATTTTAAAAATTTTACCTTCCCATTCTATGTAGTACCTATAGTACATATGTAAGCACTATTTGCTTAATGCATAATACATATTTTTAATTTTAGTTGAATAATTATTTTTGCTTATGGAAATCATATCAGTTAATATTTTCTCTGGATTATGTAATTAAAATGCAACTTTTATGTATTATGAAGAAAAGCAGAAGATGCTACATGAATATATGTTACTTCAACACTAAACATTTATTAAATGTGGGGCGGGGGGCGGGAAGCTAAAACACAAAGACCAGATTCACCAGACACAATTTCTTATGGGTGTAGAACTCCCATGGACTTCAAAGGGTTTACCAGTCAAAAACCAGGCTCAGGACGGGGGTGGGGGGAATGAGTATCTGCCTCCAATTGCCAGTTGCAGAGTCTCAGCCAATTTCTACAAACTTGGAAGTTGTCCCCTTTGATTTTTTATCAGCGAAAAATGTCTGGAATGACTGGAGACGCTTCTAAAGTTTTTCATTTTTTTACATTCGTATAGACTAAAATATATTGGAAAACCTGAATTTTCATGAAATACCTCCCAATTACAATGTGTAGATTTAATGTGTTAATTTCTGTATTTTCTCCAGGGACAACTAACCTTTTTATTATTAGTATTTTTTTGCATTTATTGGAATCATACTCTTTTAGGCTTGGAAAGCTTTTGTCAATTGTAGTGTAGAGTTAATTTCTTTTATAGGAGGAGGGGGATTTTATAGATCGAGGGGGTTTTCACACTTAGTTCCTTCTTCCTGCCCAGGGTATGATGTGTTTCTTGACTGTTGTCTGCTTTTCCCTTATGAAATAGGAGTCTCCAAATATCCTTACCAATTGCTTTCCTTGCATTTTTTTGGCCAGTTACTTGACCATATCAAGAAAAGAAAGATGAATTTGTGCTATAGTCCGTAGAGAACAATGTCTGCCTCAATGGAAACCATCACCAAACCAGTATAGAACAATGTTGCATGCATTCTCTTTTGTTCTGTTGAACAGAAATACCTATAAAAGGACAAAAAAAAAAATTGAAATGGTAAACCCAAGCAATCCTAAAGAGACAGCAAGAATAAACATCATTATTGCTAAGTGGTTGTCTTATCACTGGCTGTCAAATTTGTGGGCTGAATTGTGCCTGAGGGAAAGTTTCTGGAATGATTTATCAAAAGCAGAGTGAAATGTGTCTTGCTGACTTTTATTGTGAAGTGCCATTGAATGTATGCTTGCAGGTGTGTGTATGTGTAAGGTTCAGAATAACTTAACAGTGGATCCCTGGTAATGGTTTTTGCAGACGCAAATGATCTCTCTTGCTGTGAACCCTAGCACCTAGAATCATGCAAAGTCAATCCATAGACATATGAAGCAGATCTATGTCTCTCTTTTTTCATGATGCCAGAACAGTTTGGAGGAACATAATGAACTATTTATTAGTTTAGTCCACATGTTGTCAAACAACCATCTTACTTTGTTTTTGTCCCTTGTGTTTAGGATTTCTTATTCTAATCTGCATACAATGTGATTTTTTTTTTTTTTTTTTTTTTTTTTTTTTTTTTGGTGGGCACGGTTTGGTAGGTTTTCCCTGCTCCTTCTTTTGTGGCCTGACAGCTGCAGTGAGTACACACATCTGCCATATTGATGTCAAGTGGTACCCAGTCATTTTTCATAACAGCTGTTGTTGGCAGATCATTTTAACTATCTTGGGGATGAATGGAATATAAATGTTCCTTGCACAAAGTATATAAAGCTGGGTTTATTGGATTTGCCACTGTTTCTTATCAACATACTCTGTTTTCTTTCTACTACTGTGATGCTAAAAATTTGGTTACAATAGTAACAACAAATTATTTCTCATCCAATGATCCAAATACATAAGAATGCTAAAATGTTGTTGGTGTGACAAATCAGGGCCAGAAAAAGAAGTTTTGTTGAGAGAATTTTTTATGTATTTTGCCTATTCAAAGTATATCAACAATCTAAACTTAAAACATATGTATGGGCACATACAGCTAGAACATATATGATATTTATTATTACAACTTAATACCTAAAAATATACAAAGTAATGAATTGAGTACCTTGGTTAAATTTTAGTGTTATGGAATAGGCCCAACATTGCTATAATAATATCTGTAAGTCTCCCTCTCTCTCCTTTCCGCCATTTCTCTCTCTCTCTCTCTCTGTTAGACTAAATGCCACTTCTACTAAAGTACCATCGTAGGACTTTACATCTCCTGTGGCTCTGTTGTGTTTCGTCACCGTTTTGTTTCTATAAAGTCAATACTTTTGAACAAAATAAAAAGAATGTAGGAGGATTTCACATTAACACGGCTATGTATTAAAGCATACACACACCTATAGGGTTTGTCAGTATGTGTGTACAATGTGGTTAGAACTGAAGAAGGCATCTTAAATGAAAGGAAATTATTAGTTATGCGGAAGAATTACAAATACAAAAAATATTTGGGAGTAATTATCAACCAGGAAAGGACTGTTGGCGGCAGTTACATGGTTTGGCACTGTACGATTCTTCTTTTCACCGTTTATCCTTCTTTTCTTTTCCTGACATCAAAATCGATCATCAATTTGTGAACAAATCTCCATGAGTAGAAATCCCTAGAACTTAGACTATTTTGCAACCAGCACGTTAGTCATACATGGGAAAGAGAGAAACTTGATGACAGGGTGTTGCCAGTTTTAATTTGTTTTATATCTATTCTTCCAGAATAAAGTCTTGGAACCCACATGAAAGTCATACCTGTCAACTTTTGCTTGGGAACACATGCATTAATAAAGGTCATGCAGTTCAAAGTTGCCTCTTGTTTTCTCTATGTAGCCATCTCCTTTCAGTGATCTTCTCCAATTCCATGGCTTTAAATGCTGTCTATATACACTGATGACACAGATGCCTATCTCCAGCCCAGATTTTCCTTTCTTTTTTTTTTTTTAAAGATTATATTTATTTATTTGAGAGAGAGAGAGCACGAGCGTGAGGGAGAAGCAGACTCCCTGCCAAGAGGGAGACTGACTCAGGGCTCGATCGCAGGACTCCAAGATCATGACCTGAGCCAAACGCAGACACTTAACAGATTGAAGTGCCCCTAAGATTTTCCTTTCAAATTCAGACTCACTGGTCCAAATCAATGAGATGTCCCCCTCCTTGGGTATCTAATCTAACTGTTCTTTTCTTCACCTATCCTGTTATTTCTATGGCCTTCCTTACCCCAAAAAGAAAAAAAAAAGTTAACTTTATTCTACTGGTTGGTTCCTTGGGCAAAATGATTTATTTTTTATTCCTTTTTTAATTGCATACCTCCCATTCAATCCAGCAGCAAATCTTGTTAGCTCTTCCTTCAGAATATATATTCAGCATCAAATCATTTCCCAGCTGGTGCATCCTCCCACTGGTCTCTCTCTCCACAACGTTTTCAATAGCTTCCCGAATGAGCTTTCTCCTTTCATCCCCCTGTGGTATAGTCTCAACACAGCAGTTAGATATTAGAAAAGTTTGAAAAAACTTGAGTCAGATTGTGCCAGTCTTCAGCTTTAAACCTTATAATAACTTCCTATTTTATCTTGAGTAAAAGTGATGTTCTTACTGAGAACTCCCAGTTCCTACATGACCTCATTCTTTATTCCCCTCAAAACTCATCTTTTAAAGCTTCTCGTGCCACGCTGACTTCTTGCTGTTCCTCAGACATGCTGGGCCTATTTCTGTCTTACAGTCTTTTCATTTGCTCTCCTTCTGCCTGAGATATTCTTTATTCCTGTCATGAATAGATAAATGCATGACTAACTTACTTATTCCTTTAGGCTTCTACAAGGCAAAATTTTCTCTGGCCCTTCTATCTAAATTATTCCTATCTCCACTATCACACTCTATCCTGTTACCTGACTTTAATCTTTTTATGACATCTTTCTTTATAACTATCTGGTATTATATAGTCTGTACTTTTTTCACCAAAATAAAAGTTCCAGGAGTCTGGGTTTGTTTTGCTCTCTAATAGAACTTCAGAGGTGAGAAGAATGCATGGCAAGCGGTAGGCACTCAGTAAGTCGTTGTTGACTTGATTGAATGTATTGATTTCATGTCATTTGTAAAGTCTCATTGAATAGTAAATGATCCAAAGGATTGCTAGGATTCAAAAGATTGCTATTAGGATAAGAAGAAATACATAGCTTTTTTGACTTCTTTTTATAGTAGAACAGATGTGGACTTTTTTTTTTTCCCCAATAAAGATAATAGTAGTCTTAGTCCAATCAACACTTCTTGTTTGTAAAGAAGTTTCTGTATAGATGGACAAGACAACATGACCTCTAAAAAATCCCCCCCTTCTCCTGAATACAAAAAAATATATATATATTTTCTAATACACACATTTTATAATATATACAATTGAATTAAAATCGCCAATAGAAATTTGAGATAAAATGTTTTAGAATACTTAGAAGAATCAGTATATTCCTACATATTCATGGGTTAGTTTCTTATTAATAGAAGGTAGTCTTTGATTATTTTATCAGATATATTATTTTTTAAAAGATTTTATTTATTTATTTGACAGAGATCACAAGTAGGCAGAGAGGCAGGCAGAGAGAGAGAGGAGGAAGCAGGCTCCCTGCTGAGCAGAGAGCCCGATGTGGGGCTCAATCCCAGGACCCTGGAAACATGACCTGAGCCGAAGGCAGAGGCTTAAGCCACTGAGCCACCCGGGCGCCCCTCAAATACATTATTTTAAATTAAGATCATAAGGGACCCCTTCATAGAATGAATGAGGAAAAAGGAATAAACATATCAACATTATAAGGGCAGAGATAACTGTATTTTAATTTTTAAAAATATTTTATAACCAAAATATATGGATTTTTCCTCATTTCTCTGCCATCGGCAGTTTCTGAGAAAAATCCAGGAATGAAATAACTCTGAAGTGTGAGGTCATAGTAACCTGATTTAAAGCAGAAGATGAGCAATCCAATACAAGACTTGTATTTGAAGATCAAAATTCTGCTTTCTGATCAGAAAGATTCTTTCCTTTTCAGACACCTTCACATGCACGCCATGGGATATTTTGGATTTTGTTGCAGACTGATGTAACCATTGTTGGGCAAGTTACCCATGACTTCATCCCATGTACAAGTGACAGCTGGGAAATTTAGTATGCGTACGTAATGATTTGCCACATATGCATAGAATTAAATGTCCCGGGCTTCTCTGATGTTGATGTCATGTTGTTTTACTTGGTACATGGTTGTAAGGAGTAGCAGAGTTAAGAGAGTTTAAGAACAGGTAAGAACAATCCTAATGACTTCCAGTAGGTGAAACATAGTTTCCAGAAGTGACTGATAAATATGGGAATGAGCACCGATCTAGGAATCTGAAAACCTGAGTCCTGGGGCTCAGCTCCATTACTTTCTAATGACATGCCTGTGTGGCCTCCGCTTTGAGCCTAAGATGTCTCATTTTCAAAATGGGAAGAATAAGCATTGTTTTGTTTAAATGCAAGTTTTTGGGAATATTAAAAAGTGTAATAAAACAGTTGGTAAATGCTAAGAAGCATTTTTACATTTTTACATGGATAGAATGAGCATTTGCTGCAGATAGTATGGGAGCGGGATCAAGGAAACATCAAAATTCCAAGTTAGGTTGTAAAGCTAACACATAACTGATAAAATAAGCATTTGCAGAAGACAACATAAATATGCAATATTTCTAGTGCTGGGAGCAAGAAGAGCAAGATAAGTCTGGGCAATCTGATATGTTTAAAGCTGGTCAAGAGCAGTTAGCTTTACAATGCTTCAAGAGAGAATATATTCTGTAGATGGTGTTTTAGGGTGGGTTTCCCAAAGTATACCCTGAAATGAGGATTCATGGACATGACACTTATTAGGAAAAATCCCTTGGAAAATGTTAAGGGAGTGAGGAAGCAAGGAGGTCAAGTAAAGGTGTGCTGTCGACTCACGTCCCACAAAAGATAATTTTGGCTGAATCCCACACCAGAGACTTTTTAAAAATTAATTTATTTATTTGAGAGAGAGAGAGAGAGAGACAGAAGGAGAATGAGTGGGGGGAGGGGCAGAGGGAAAGACTCTCAAGTAGACCTCCTGCTGAGCAAGGAGCCCAGTGGGGGCCTCTATCTCCTGACCCTGAGATCATGATCTTAGTGGAAGTCGAGAGTTGTCAGCTTAACCAACTGAGCCACCCAGGTGAACCCCAACACCAGAGCTCTTGAGATCCTGTTGGTTACACCTAGAACTCAGGGAAACAGAGTGAGAGAGCATTTAGGAATGGTCTTGAGGAAACACACTGATATGTAAGCTTGAGAAGTTGACTTCAGACCCTATTTGCAGCATGACTATAGAGATGAACGGACATTTTAAAACATTTATTCATTGAGTTATCTATATGTTCTATGGAATGGGTAGAGACATATCCTATGTGCCACATTCTGAGTGAGACACTCAGGGATTCAAAGAGATTACAATCAAAGAGACTACAATATGATGGAGGAGACTGAATTAGATAATTTATAATAAATAAGAATGAGTGTTAGAGTATCTCCAGGGCTCTACCTGCTTCTTGGCACCTGTTACTAAAGAGAGAGCAAAGCAGAGAATAACCTTTAAGCGTTCTCTTGGTTTCAGATATGACTCCATCATTCATCACCGTGTGACCCTGGGCAAATTACCCAGTCTCTTGTGCGTCAGTGTTCTCATCTGGGCCATGGAGATCATAACTCTGTGTCACTGCTCATTTGTTTTTGTGAAGGCTAAGTGAGGCAATACATTTTAAAAAATGCATAGAAGACTGTTAGGAAGTTTATATTTATTTCTACTGAATATTCAGTTCATACAAATAATCTCCATTTTTCTGAATTTACCAAGAATCCTAAATATTATTTGGCTTTTCATTTAGATCTGCACAGTGGAGGGAAAAGTATTAGTGAAAGGATGCTAATAGTTTAGTCTCTTGGCAGTTCTATTTCACACCATAAATCCAACTTCAGCTTTTTAGTCCCAGAGCAAAACAACAACAAAATGTTGTTTCACCTCTTTACCGCAGTATGACGCAGGGTGGAGTCTGGTGACTGGAGGAACCTTCTTCTGGTCTCATAAAGTCTTCCTCACTATTGTGGGCTTCCCCATTCTTCGAGAACGTACTAAGTGGTACACGGTGCAACGCACATTTGGAGGTTAGAGAGAACAGAGCTCTGATTCACATCCCTCAGAAAGACTGTAAGTCGCAATTCTTGAGGCTGATGCGGTGAAGACACAGTGCTTTATTCATGTCCTCTTTACCCCATTGACAGTGGAGGGATTTCTGCCCTAAAATAATGGGGGAGTGGTTGAACAAACCACAGCGAACCTGGACAGAGGAGATCAACAGCAGCTCACCAGTCACGGACACTCATAGATCTGGGAGAAGGACACTGCATGTCATGCAAATCACACGGGGTTGCATTCAGAACTGACCAGGGCCTGTGGAAGGCATGCTTCATAGGAGCCCGCTGGTTCTGCTGGAAGGATGTAATTAGCTTGTTTGAATTATTCTGCAGGCTGGCAGGGAACTGCAACCTGCTAGTCAGGGATAAGCAGCAACCGCACCTGGTCTCTTTGATAAGGAGGGCGGTTTGGCCAGGAGATCTAGCCTGCACAGCGGAGTACAGAGGACTTGGGTTAAGGCCGTTCCACGTGTTCTGCATTTCAACAGTTGTCAAGGCAACACACAATCCTGAGCCTTAATTTTAGGCCTTCTACCCCAGCAAGGAGTCAGAGGGAGGCTCCCTGGCCAGCAGTGGTCAAGAGAAATTTGCGAGAAATTGCATGTTTGCCGGAGATGTTTTGCACACATTATTGTAAGCGTGCAAAGTAAAGCCTCCTCTTCCCTTTCTCTTCCCAAATCTTCTATAACCCCTTTCTCTTCCCAAATCTTCTATAACCTCTGCCTCTATAATGCAGGATTTGATACAAGTGGATCCTGGAAGTGAAAAGGCAGTGCTGATGGTAGCTGCAAAGTTGGCATGGGGTTAGAATAAGGGCTTCTAGTGGCCATAGTTCTCCTGAGTCACATTCATCAGTATTTTGTGAGCATGATTTTCTGAGTCCCTATCCGCTTTCCAATTTTGTCAGCACCCTGGACATCTGATCCTGGTCCTTAAACATATGCCATTTAAATGCCAATCAGCTGGCTTTCTCAGCTGATACCCTCTACCAGGCCATATACTTTCTGTCTCTGACATATGAACAGTCTAAGTCAAGTTTGTTAATACTGAAATATACTTGCTCCCTTTCCTCTCTGATATTTTTTACTGGTTCACATTTTCTTTTCTTTTTCTTTTTTCTTGTAACTTCTTTACAAATTATACAGCAGGAAACAAATCTTCTAGAAAATAAATTGCTTGACTTTTCCATTAAGTATTTTCACAGGACTTACTTGGAGTAAAATTGTATCCCTAAGCAGATTTTTATCTTTCAAATATTCATCTTTGACCTTGTGTTGGAAAATACGCTTAAGAGAAGATTATTAATATTTCTAGGAACTGCCTGTGATTGCGTTGAAAAAAAAGAAGGAAAATGAAGGGCAGAATATGACTTTGATTCCTATACTCTTCAAAGTATTCAGATATAGGTGAGAGAAAGTGCATAGATCTAAGATCTGATGAACGATTTTATGCATATTTATATGATTTTTTAAAAAGTCTTCTTGAAAAGTCTATGGGCATTTGTTGGTTGTGGATAGTGCCTTCTAAACATATTGAGTAGTCGATGGAAAAGTAGAAAGAGATAGAAAAAGGAGGTAGAAGTAGAAATTTGAAAGCACAAATGTTAAAGGAAGTTCAGGGTAGAGTTCCAGAAGTATGTGGGTTTCAGGTTGTCTCTTTGTATTCTTCTTACCTTTTCTCCCAAACTGCCCAAAAATTTCAAGTTCATTTCACTCATCAACATTTTTTTTTTCCACTTCTTAGAAACTCAGTAAGTGGTGAGCTCTATGGTGAATAGCTGACTTACAGTATAATTTAAAAACCTGTTACTCTTAATCTTGACCTACTTTGACCTTTCTTCCAATTCTTTTCTGAGGACGTGGTGAGCATTTACCATTCTGAGATCTCAACCCTTCTTTCCATCTTTGGATGGAACCTTTGGATAGTACCTCATTTTGTTTTGGGTGATGACCCCTCACCATTTTTACCCAATATGATGCACCCTCCCTTGTATTTATGCTATCATTTACATTTACATTTGCATAATCCCATGAATCTCTGCTTTACTGATATTACTCTGGTTTATAAGTTATATCCTACAGGTTAACTAACTCTTTTTGTCCCATTTGTACATTTTAACATTAAGTGACTATGAGGAAGGAGTTAAAGCTGATGGTCAGAGATCTCACTCCTTTTCATGGATGGTGGGAATGTTCCTGGCAGAAAGAAAAGAAAGTAGGTGACCCTATATTATCTCCTTGTCAACTTGACCTTTGGCTAATGTTCTTTGGTAGGAAAAAAACCCCTTAACTGAGCATGCCTTTAGCGGGATGCCTCTAGTTAACTATTTCCTGGAAAATAGAATCAAATTGCCAAAAGACATGGATTTCTGGTTAATGTAGGCAATAGCACTCCTTAGAGTTGTTTCATATTTAAATGTTCCAGCTACATGAGGTACCACATAAAACTCACACAGAGGATTAATCTATTCTGAGCCAGAATGTAGGGGGCTGCCACTGATGTCCCAGATGACTGTTCTGACTGAGTCTTATGCTTGTCTGCATCCTTACAATCATTTAGTGAAGTTGGGTGCCAGATAAAATCTCTGATTCCTGTGAGTCTGATTTGACAAGCAAGTTCTGAAAGTTATTTCAATAACCTAACTTGGTAAAGTGAGGTTTGACTCTATCACTAAAATACCAGCTAAACATGGCCTACAAAGGAGTTTAGTAAAGGTTTCTTAGAGTCTTTTTTTTTTTTAAAGATTTTATTTATTTATTTGACAGACAGAAATTACAAGTAGGCAGAGAGGCAGGCAGAGAGAGAGGAGGAAGCAGGCTCCCTGCTGAGCAGAGAGCCCGATGCGGGACTCGATCCCAGGACCCTGGGATCATGACCTGAGCTGAAGGCAGAGGCTTTAACCCACTGAGCCACCCAGGCACCCAGGGTTTCTTAGAGTCTTATATGAGTGCTAGAACATATTTAATCTGTGTCTCATAAGAGCTTGGTTGATTGACATGTATGGCTTCTATGTCTTTTTTAAAAAACATATAATGTTATAGATCAGTTTGTTAAAATGGAACTCCTATGGCGTTACTGTTAAACGATGCTTGAAAATCATCAACAGAACCATCGTGACTCACAGTCATATCCCCAGGTCTGTGTCCAGTACTGATCTGTGTGGGCTATAAAAATCTGGGTCCATTGTCTCAGTCAAGAGAACTCTGAATGGTCATTTCAGCTATAGAACCCAGTGTTAAGCCGATTGGGACCTCTGTTGAGACTGCATGGCAGCCAATATCACACCCCACTCTACCTTCCTTCTCTTGCCTTTCAAGGTATTGACTGTAGGGCACTCCTTCGTAAACCTCCTACATGCTAACCTGTGACCTCCACCTCAGGGTGGGCATCCATTACTATTATAGTAACCTTCATGATTTTTGCAGTTTGCTCAAGAAGTTCAAAAATAAACAGGAGGAATGTACTGCGATTTGACTCTTTGGTGTCTTAGATAAAAATTTGGGATGACTAAAATTTAAGGATTATATTTATTATTTTTTTCTTTAAAGATTTATTTATTTATTTTAGAGAGAGAGATGGAGCACATGCAGGGGGAGGATCAGAGGGAGAAGGAGACAAACAGACTTCCTGTTGAGTGCGGAACCTGATGCAGGGCTCGAACTCTGCACCCTGAGATCATGACCTGAACTGAAACCACGAGCCGGACACTTAACACATGGAGCCACCGAGGCACCCTACATTTGTCTTCTTAAATGTGTTCAAATACAATTCCTCGTTCATGGAAGAAACACATTTTATTGCGTTGGCCTAAATTATTCATGTGCAAATATTTCAGAGAAAATTTTTTTTTTTTTTTTTAATTTATTTGACAGACAGAGACCACAAGTAGGCAGAGAGGCAGAGAGAGAGAGGAAAGCAGGCTCCCTGCTGAGCAGAGAGCCTGATGCGGGGCTCGATCCCAGGACCCTGAGATCATGACCTGAGCCGAAGGCAGAGGCTTAACCCACTGAGCCACCCAGGCGCCCCTCAGAGAAAATTTAATATTGTGTCAAGTGAAATAAAATCATTCTTACTTCCATTGCCTTAAAGACACACAATAATACATAAGTCTAATTTTAAAAGTTTAATTGTTTATAGTTTATTAGCTCACCAGCAATGAATTTGTGCTGATTTAAATTTCTGAAATATAATTTTTCATTTTGGAGGATATATTTTCTTGCAGTGATAATACTTAGATATTGTCTCAGAAGATACAAAACTAATATATATCCTCTCTTGTTTTCAAGATAAAATAATATGTTTCTATTTATAGCTTTTAGATTTATTTCTGGTTAAATATATTTCTATTAATTCAAACTATTTGATTTAAGTTTTCATTAAGACAACAGAAAATTTCAAACTGACTGCCTTTTTAAAAATGTTTGCCATTTCCAGGACATTTCCTGAGGGCCTGCAAATGGAAGACAGGGTAATTTTTCTCTTGTGTTTTCCAGACTTGTGGCAAAGAGGAGAGGGGGTGCTGGGAAAGAAGGAGGAAAATAAAGAAGCACCCAACTAATCTTGAAAACCAAAGGCATTTCATAATTTTTCCTTTTGTGTCCAAAATTTATAATGTAGAACTTCAAAGTTTTTAAAAAATAAGTTCTGATGCTTATGAAAAGAAACAGTTTATTTTATAATCAATTACATTAAATACATGTTTACTTTGTAGCCCATAAGAGTCACACAATTAGAGTAAAAATGTAGGTTCTTTGAATAAAACAACAACAAAAATCACCCCCCCCTCCAAAAATAGTGTAGTCAAGAGTTTCTCTAACAAAAGCAGAGAGTATGGTCTTCATGTTGAACTTTATTGATCTCTGGAACAGTAGCTCCCCCTGAGCTGAGAACCATACCGGAATTAAAGAAAGATCTTTCCATCCCAGAGAGCAGACTTTTGGAAGGCAGCCATTGTGAGTATAAAATGCGAACCTGGTCAAGTACTTTATTTCTTATTGGATTCTTGACTCTTTCTGACTCTCATCATTTAGTGAGTCATGACTGACAGTGTATATGAACATCTGCAGTCATTGATTCTAAGAGAAATGTCTCCAGAGATCCCCACAGCTTTCTTTTGACTATATCAAACGGAACATTCTTTCAGTCCCAGAAGTTGCAGAAGCCGGGGGAAAGAACCCCAGACTGTAGGGCTCTGATTTCACCCTGCACATCTAAGGGTGCAAATTGGTTCCAGGTCAGGGTCAAATGAAGAAAAGTCTGAAATGGGTGCCTCTGAACACTCCAGAATTGCACTGGAATGCACACTTGTGATCTTGAAAGCTTCATGGGAAACAGAATGGGATTACACAAAGGACACAGGACTTGAAATCATCAGTCATGGGTTTCAGCCCAGCCTCAACCCTTCCTAGCTGGGATATTGGGCAAGTTGCTTACATTCTCCAAACTATTTCTCTTTTGGCAGATGAGCAGCAATAATATAAATCTGTATAGTCATATTAGTGAACATTTCAAGGACAGCTGAATTTTTATGTGAAATCATCCAATTTTAAATGCTCTATTAAATTTTATTTTTTTAATTGTATAGATTAAAAAAAAGAATTGGATGAGACTTCTTCTCTAGGACAGGCCAAACACATTCCATTTTTTCCCCTCTGGCCTTCCCTGTTCAACTTCTCAAAAAAAAAAAAAAATTGTCTGCTTCCAATCCTTTTTTTCTCTTTATTAGTCCTCACACCATACACTTCAAAGAACCCACAGGAATCCATGTCACTAAACACAATGGACATTTTTCAGTGTATCTTACTTGACCTCTAAGCAGCATTTGAAAATCTCAAGTGCCCCTTCCTCCTTGAAATCCTCTTTCTTGTTGTCACTGACACATAATTCTGCTTTCTTTTATCTCTGGATGACCCCTTTCAGTTCCTTTTGGAAGTCCGTCTTCCTCCCTCCTCTGACTATTAGATATTATATTTTAAGACTTCCTCCTAGCCTTTCCTTTTTGTCACTCTGTATTCTCTCCATAATTAAATCACATCCATGCTCATGGCTTCATGTGTACTTCGTACAACAAATGACTCCCAAATCTGTAATTCCAGTCAATCTTCCTGTGGGCTACTGAAGTCAATTTCTTTCTTTCTTTCTTTCTTTCTTTCTTTCTTTCTTTCTTTCTTTCTTTCTTTCTTTCTTCTTTTTTTTTAAGATTTTATTTATTTATTTGACAGAGAGAGAGACAGCAAGAGAGGGAACACAAGTAGGGACAGTAGGAGAGGGAGAAGCAGGCCTTCTGACGAGCAGGGAGCCCAATGCGGGGCTCCATCTCAGGACTCTGGGATCATGTGAAGTCAATTGGTTTCTAAATATCTCATTTTTAATTCAGGCTCAACATACCTAAAATTCATGATTTCTTTTTCCCTAAAACCTAGTTGTCCTTTAAGTTTTCCTATTTCAGTACTGTTATTAACATCTATCCACTTGTGCAAGCTAGAGACAGTGGAATAACTACCATTGTGATTTCCTTCATCCTTCCCGGGAATTTCTAATCCCTATGTGTAATTACACATCTCTTAAATCTTCTACTTCTCCCCACTATAAAACTGTCACTTTGGTCGAAGTAACAGACTCCACTCTTGAAACCACTTCTACTCTTTCCTCTTCAGTGCATTCAACAGACACTGATTTATTAATAAAAAATCTGATTATGTCCCTTTCCTGCTCAAAACTATTCATGGATTGCTAGCTTTTGGGGGGGATTTTTTTTTTTTTTAAATTTTGTGGTTGTAAGACCTATTTATGGTATGAACTTCTTTCTCCTGATTAGTTTATTTTAGATTGCATTCCATCTTACACTTTACCCTCTGACATTTTTTCAGTTCTTAGAATTCACCAGGGTCCTTTCTGCCTCAGATCTTCAATCTGGACCACACCTCTTTTCCTGACACCTCTAAATTCTCTCTCCCTTGAACTCATCAAGCATTACTGCCACTGTAGACTTTGCTGACCCTCCAGACTCCTTTAGAGTTTCCTTTATTGTGTGGTTCTATAGCATCCTCTCTTTCCACATTGTGACATTTACTAAAGTGTGTAATCATATTTACGCCATTGTGAGTCACTGGGGTCTCCCTACTAGTCGTAAACTCCACAGGAATGGCAATAGATTTTTTTTTTTTGTTTACTTTGTTTATTCCAGAAGTGTAGCATGTTTCTGTTATTTAGAAAAAAATTTTCTGTTATTTAGAAAAAGTTTAATAAATACTAATTGAATGAATGAATGAGTTTGAATATTTTACTTTCACAGTTTAATATTTTATGCACCTTTAGAAATAACAAAGTATGTTTTGTGATATGTAATCATAACATGATCCCTCTTTCATCTGGGTATTGTGATGTGGCATCATCAAATCTATTTTGCTCTCTACAGGAGACATAACACCTGGATAGATGTTTATCTAAACTCTATCTTTAGAGAAGTTAGAAAATGTTTCTTTCTTCTTTATCAAGTCATTGATCTTGAAGAAAGAGTTTGTGTAATTTTAGAGTCTGGAATAAACATCATTGCTTAGGAAGAGGATCATGGGGGCTATTTCTTCCTGCATCTGTTTCAAAGAAGCTCCTTTCAAATCTCAGTTGCAGTTTGATCGACCCGTCTTCCATCGCCTCTACTCCTTCATTTTCTTCTTTCCCCACACGCTTTTCACTCTGTCCTCTTCGTTGCTATTTTGATGAAAAAGTTTCATTTATACACAAAACATTTTTGCATAGAAACTTCCAGGCTCTTGAAAGCCCCATATTATTTAACAACTCTCTCAGACCATTTTCTTACAAATCCAGCATTGATTTCTGGTCTACTACTTAGAAGACCCCTCTCAAGTTTTTTGCTTCCTTATTTTTATGTTACCTTCTTGTAACCCAACTGCTTTATTCTTATGGACATTACCTTCGTGTTTATAGAAGGACTCCTGAAGGCATCTTCAGACTCGTGGATGGAAGCCCTAGCTGGAGCTCAGTGCAGCTGGAAAATGCCTGGGCATGGCTCTGTCTAATGCCCTTTTGATTGTTTCTAGAGTGTCTATCGCAGATGTTCCAGTCATTGCTCAGCATCCCCAGCCACTGCATTCTCACCCTCAGAAAACTGAGATGGCCACTTTGTCTTCTTCTTCACAAAGAAAATAACATATGAATCTGATTAATTTTCTTCTATTTTAAAAACAAAGAACTCTTCCTGGAATCTCTGTCCATTCTCTGGATATTGTCTTTATTCCTTCTTTACCCTCTGACAGAGAAACGTGTTGTATTTGATTCATTTCACATTTGTTAGTTTATTCACATTTATTCATTTCACATTCTCTTTGCAACGTGTTGCTTGTTATTTTACTTTCCAGGAGAGTTTGCTTATATTGCCTTAATTGCTGACTCCTAAGGATATGGAAATACACACATATCTATACATACATATATATATTTTATCTCTCTTCACTTCTAAAATATTGACACCTCTCTCAATCTTCTTTTTTGAATCTCTCTCTAGTTCCACATCTTTGACACCCATTTTTCCTAATTGTCTTAACTCTCTGACCCTTTTCAGTTCCCTTCAGGTGTGTTTCTTCTCCCACATGTGAAAATACAGAGTTGTTAAAATTTCTAATGGGTCATTGTCAGTTGTCTTCTTGTCTCAGTTTCACACAGTGTCCTAGTAATTTTATCTCCACCCTTACATTTGATTACCATACAGAATGGCTGTTGTGTGATGGTGAGGAGCTGCAGCTCAGAGAAGAGACAGCTTCTTTAGAATGCTGGAGCTTGCAGTTCTTGGCAACTGGTCATGAGCGAGTCACTTTACCTCTTTGAAACTTAGTTGTTTTATTTACGTTCCCGGTGCCACTAAGCAGCTTTTCTAAAATTTATGTATTTTTTGTAACCTAGGGTACAAGATATGCCCCAGACTTTGCCAATCTGACTCCTGGATTAAGCCTATAATTTGGAAGCTGGTGACACGGAGAAGCAGGAGCATCTGGTTCTGGTGGCATTGGGGGTATCTATGTTCCAGATGCTGTTGCAGAATTTCTAGCAATAGCATCCATAGTTTGGCTTCGGTGAAGAGAGTTTGGGTGTTTGTTATATGTGTGCCCCAGTGGCAATAGGGTTGTCAAAAGGGGACCAGTGCGGCCTGTGAATTTTGAGCCCGTGAGTCTTATGGTTTGCTGTGTAGATTTCAAGCCTTTCTGGAACAGTGATAAGTTAACAGCCCTAAATAGGTTTATTTTCCCTAAAATAGCTAAAATGGTTTTGCAAGAAGAAGCTGAGATTTCTTTCCTGTCTAATGAGACTATTTCAGCCTTGTTTGATGAGTCTAGAATGATTTTGCTTAAAGCAATAAACTTGAACGGGGAAAGGCAATTCTCCCAATAACATCATTTCCCCCAAAACCATCCTAGCATCTCCAGATCTATAACTAGAATCAGTGTCCTTGGGTGAGAGTAGAGGTATTTGTAAAATAAAGCTTAAAAGGACAAGGTGTACAGTTAAGGATGGCACTGTTTTGCTATTTTCTACAAGAAGAACCTAGAGTTGATGGGTAAGAATAGATTCTGTGCGTAGTAGATCAAGAAAAGAGAAGTGTGGTATTTTATTGGATTGAATAAATAAATACTGATTCAGGTTCATACACCAGTAGCTGGGAGTGCTTCTAATTGCTTGGATTGTTCATTGATTGAAATCTGGACTTGGTTACTAAAGCTAAAATAATTTGATGTGCTATAAATACCTAGTACAATCTAGACCAAAGATCAGGAAATTATAGCCCTGGTAGTTAAATCTAGTCATGGCCTGTTTTTGTGTTTTATTTTTATTTTTCAATGGCTGGTGAGCTAAAATTATTTTTTATTTTTTTTTAAATAGTATCAGTTTAAAGTGGTATATAAGTACCAACATAATATTCTTGATTGTGTGACTTAGTCTAAAATATTTACTATCTTACCCTTTAAGAAAAGTTTGTTGATCCTTCATCTAGGCTCTAAAGGAAGGATTTCTAAATTCATGGAGATAAGAATGATGGACTGGCTTTGTCCTATATTACTAATTACTTTCTGCTAAATTTATCCCCCCAAAGAGTCTCTTTCACCTGCTATTAGTGTGGCTGATATACAGTGAGGGTGGGGAGGAGTATAACTGGAACACAGGGCATACCATGAGACTGTTATGACCAATGTAAAAATTAATAAAAGGTTATAACAGAAAGCTAGGACCTCTGGACTCATATCTCTTAGGAATAGGAGTTTGGGTTATCTCATTGGGTAAAGAACTCTTACCAACTGTGTAGTTGGCTGAGAGCAAAGGGAATATGGTTTAGAGAAAGGGAAGGAATGTTATAAACTCTAAATGCAGACTTGTGACCATTTGTAGTATCTACATTTTTTTTCTTTCATATGTCATGTATACATTTGAATATTCTAATAAATCTCCAGGAAAACATTTCATTCTGGCCTTCAGTTTACAGAATATTGAGCAACAGGAGAGGATCATGACAGAACTGGGAGCAAATACTGACATCATTCAGAGATCCCAGATTTGGCCCTGTTCGCTGTATTGATGAAACTTTGGGACATCTTTCGGGGAGTAAGAGGAAGTTTTTATTTGTGGAGTGATGGTTGACTTATATTAGGAGGAATACATCTTTTCTTGTTGTTTCTATGTTTAAGTAATAGAAAAGGGTGTATGTATGAAGAAGTAGACTCTAACGACATTTATAAATTATCTTTGGCTGCCCAGCATCTTTGAACACTCGAGGGCGTTTCTTAATTTGTTATTATCCTAATTCTTCCACAAAGTCAATGCCACAGATTCTCTCTCCCAGTATTCTGCTCCATTGCTGGAGTGTGGGCACATTTCCTGACCCTGCAAATCACAGAGACCTACTAAGGACCCTAATTTGGAAGCTAGTGATGCAAATAAAGAGGTGGCATATGAGATCGCTCATGATGAGGTGGGCCGTTGTTACAATGAGTCTCCAAAAGCTTCAGGGAAGCTACCAACAGCATCATGTGTTCAGTATCTGAAGTGAGAGATGCAATTTGTGTGGCTGCAGCCTGCAGTGGAGGCAATGGTGTATCCAGGGGAAAGTTTCTGCAGGGTAATTTGGACTTCACTTTTGGCTCCACAGTCTAATCATCTGGTTCTCTTGGAGAGTCTATGAACTGTTCAATACTTTATTTAATGAGGTCTTTCTTTGTTAAGCTAGATAGAATCAGTTATGCTCTTTATACTTTTTTTGCCTTTAAGAACCCTGACTAATGCATTCTTCTATAACATCTCAACCATCACTTCGCTTTTGCAGTGTAGACCACCAGACCAAAACTTGTGCCTTAAGAGAGTAATAATTTCTTAGGTCACCGCTCTGAGAGTCAGAATTTTTCTCTAGTTTCACCTGGACTCATTTATGGGGGTGCAATTACCTGGCTGATCACCTGGGACCTTGTTGGTCTCTGATGGTCTCACTCATGTGACCCGCAGTTGATGGTGGCAGTGAGTCTGTGATGGGTATGACACAGGCATGTGCTTACAGTAGGCCCTCTTGGGCTTATTACCATGTGAAAAGTGTAAGTGCTTTCCCAAACTTCTGCTTGTGTCCTGGTGGCCCAAACAAGTCACATGGCTAAATCTGGATATAATGAGTGAAGAATTAGAATCTACTTCTTGCAAACTCACATTGCAATCGGATGTACAGACAATAATGGAAGAATTTGCAGCCTGTTTTGTAATCTCACTTACTGACATACAGTGTTTTAGTTTATTTCATTTGGCGCCCGGAATTTTGAATAAACTCCTTTTGAAGCTTCTACACCTTTGAACATGCTATTTTCACTTCTAAGTTACTACTTCTCCTTGGTCTTCCCAGGTAAATCTGTGTGCAGTCTTGTTTTCACAACTTAAGACTTCGCTTCTTCAGGCTGAATGGATTGGTTTTCATCTTAATTCGCACCAAATGTTGGGGCTCTATCACTTAGAGGACTTATTACATGGCATTCCACCATTAAAGATCCATTTTGACAACAATTACCCAGAGGATGGAGATTTCCTAGGGCCTTCCTCATTTGCTAAGCTGCTACTAAATAAGGCTTATGTCCCAACGGTGGAATTTCTCTTTCCTCTGGGGCTTATTAGCAATGACCTGTGTACTGGCAAAATCTATCTTCAGAGCTGAAGGATTTTTGGATTTCTCAGAAGTCTTTCTGTGTAGAGGCTATTACAGTTTTGTGAGGCCTGGACATTTAATGGTACCGCTCAGTGTTAACTGAGCCACCCATGAGCTAGAGATTTTGCCTAGAATATTTCTGAAGCATGTTCTAACTACCATAATCCCTGCCTCTCCTTTATTAAACAAATCAAAGGAGAATATAAAGGGGAATCCCATTGGCCCACACTGCTCTGGATTATTTGGGTAGTCACGGCTCAACTGTAATCTGTTTTTTGCCTAGATGGATTTCAATGTTTCATATTTTCCCTTTCCTTTTAGAAAAGCAGGGAATAAATCATCCATTTCATCCAATTCATTTCATCTAATAAGCAGAACAGCATGCTCATGAGCTCTTTTACTTCTTTATCCTTTCACTGAACTTGTGGAAGTTGGTGAAATACAACTATTTCCAAAGAATTAGACTAAAAATAAGATTGCATATATTCTGGTATTTCGGTTATCCCAAACAAAAATGCGAAGTCGCTTAGAACTCACAGGCTATTTCGGGACTTTCTCATTATCCTAGCAGAGCCAAATATTTTCTCTTTTTTTTCCCATTCCCCTTCCCCCAACTTTCGTTCAGATCCATGCCAGATCAGATAGTCATGGCTAAGGAAGATCTCCTTTCCTCACCCTCTTAGTGGTAGGAGAATGGAAAATGCTCTGCTGGTCAGGTCTGAGCTGCTGGCAGCTGCCTTGTTGGCAACAAGTAGGGGAGATTTTGAACTAAATGTCTGGCTGCTGGAAGTTTTTGGATTTGGGGGCTGATGTTATCAAAACGATTCATCTGGTCAGTTGCAGAAACATATTGTTCAGTCAAGAAGGAATGAGAGCAGGTTGTCCTTCACAGTGTATTTCGGTGTGCTCTGTTTTTATGGCGAAGTCTACAGCAGTTGCTCTGTAATTCGAGAAGGGGATGTCTGGGGACAGAGTACTCTGCCACAGTCAGCTGAGTCGGTTTCAACCCTTTAGGCAGATTATGAAGAGATCTTGCAAATGAATGAAATGCTGGTTAATTTTCTTTGTTTCCTCTACAGAGTTTGAATTGTTATAAGGATCTCAAGCTAATTCTCTCTCCTAATAAAGAGATTTCAAACATTTAGCCCAGGACTTTCTCTCTCTCTCTCTCTCTCTCTCTCTCACACACACACACACACACGACCTTACTATAGATGTATTGAATTTACTCCAGCAAAGTACTCATATTGATTGAAAAAATATTATTTCTGATGAACTATTTTTGACTCAAACTGACCAATCCCTTTATGGGTGTCCTGTTATTGAATTGTATCATTTTAATTGTTGATTAATACATAATACAGAACTCACCAATTTAAAACAATTTTTGAATATAAAGATTATAGCAAGTGACTTGGACATAAATATTTAGAATACTGAAACATCTTAATTTTAGGGACTCTATTAAGGAAAGAAACATTGCTAACCTTATTTATGGGGGAAATATCTTGTCTAGATGAAGATGTCTTTAGACATAAGATATGATTGTTAGGGGTCACCAGACAAGTGACTATAGTGTGAGGAAATATCTATGAAGGGGGAATATATTTATTCCTTGATCTCCTGGACACCGACTGCTTATCTATCTTCTCTATAACCATAGGTCCTATCACTAGGATATTGTTTCTTTATGATTTTTATGAGCAAGTTATTCTGTTGGACAGCATTAGCCTTCATGTGTTTAGGTATGGTTTCTCTTGTAGTTTCAGACATTGACTAGATAATAATTTTAAACATTTTGGGGGCCGTTTAACAAGGGCTTAATAATTGAATTAACCTGCTTTAAAAATGGAAAAAAATCTTTTCACTTACGTTAACACTGTGTCATTCTTTCTGATTATTTTTCTAATAATCCGGACTTTGATAGCTTTATTTGGTTTATTAATAAAGCAACCTTAATTCGTCAGCCCTTTATACAGCTGTATTGGTTCATATCCCCCAAGTGGTAAGATCAAAGTCATTTGACAAATTTTCTTTCTTTTTTTTTTTTTTTTTTAAGATTTTCTTTATTTATTTGACAGAGAGAGATCACAAGTAGGCAGAGAGGCAGGCAGAGAGAGGGGGGGAAATAGGCTCCCCACCAAGCAGAGAGCCCGATGCAGGACTCGATCTCAGGACCCTGAGATCATGACCTGAGCTGAAGGCAGAGGCTTAACCCACTGAGCCACCCAGGCGCCCTTACAACTTTTCTTGAAGTAAGTAACTTTTATATAGACAAAAATGTTTTTAGATTCATTATTGCTGGGCCTTCATGTCAATGGCCAAATAGGACATTGTGGAAAGATGTGAGGATCCATTTCATCTGTGACTATAATTTCTGGTTCCTCTGTAATCAGAGTTAAAGCATAGAAAAATTCAACCAATAGTATATTTCAATCTCTCTTCTGCTATAGTGGTATGCAATGAGACGAAAAACATAAGCTAATGGTTACTCAACATATTTAGAAGTATCAAATGTCTGGAGACTTTCCGGAAGCTGAAAATCTGAAATAGAAGGCTCCGTGTGTCTTCTTAAATAGTGCAATCTTGAAAAGGAAAGTGAATAAGTGTAAATAACTTTAGGGATGCTTGATTGAGGTTAATTGTGACTACGTTATGCAACTCAGCATGTCCAAATTTGAATTTATCTCCCCATCTTAAAACAAACTTTTTCCTTATAGTAAATTCCTTACTGCTGTCAGTGGACTGCAGATTTCCCCAGCTTTAAAAAATCTTAGATTTGACTTGAGTCTGTGAGTAAAATTCATTATATTCATCGCAACATGAATTCCTGTTAATTCTTGTTTTGCAATATATTTTAATATCCTCATTTCTCTTCCTGTTGCTACTTATTTATTCAGAATTTTTATCGTCATGCATTCATTAGCATCTCTCCATTAATTTATTTTATTGTTTTCATTGCTAAGCTCTCTATGGTTATTCTGTTTGTACCCTTCCTTCAACTTAATCTTCCTAAAACTCTCTTTTATTAAGACTATTCTACTGGAGGGGCACCTGGGTGGCTCAGTGGGTTAAAGCCTCTGCCTTCGGCTCAGGTCATAATCCCAGGGTCCTGGGATCGAGGCCTGCATCAGGCTCTCTGCTTAAAGGGGAGCCTGCTCCCCCCTCCCCGGGCTGCTTCTCTGCCTACTTGTGATGTCTGTCTGTCAAATAAATAAATTAAAAAAAAATCTTTAAAAAAAAAGACTATTTAACTGGAATGTTGAAATACCTTTTGACTCTTATTTTTTCCTCTCCTTTGTCTGATAAATTCAGTTAGGTGTTATGCCCCATCAGTTTTACTTTATTCATGAACACCTCCTATTAAGTCGTCACATTTCTATTTCATATCACACAAGACTGTCAGATTAGTCTTTTCAATCACAGTTATGATAATATGATTTTCCAGCTAACAAACATTGGGTGCATCCCATTATGCATAAAGGGCAATAAAGGGTATATGCATAAAGGGCGTATGCAAAGGAGAGAGAGGCTGGAGCTTTTTAAGTGTTCCTTTCACTACTGCCTTTATAGATTAAGTACTCCAGTCAAACCAAAGTCTTCATTTTTACCCCTGATTTCCCACCTCAACCCTTTTGCTGAGCTGTTTCCTCCACCTGGAATTAATTACTTTCCAGCTCTAGATCTTTCATTGTTGTTTTTGTTTAATGTCTATAAAATGTTACCTTTCATAAAGTGTTCCTCTATCATCTTTGAAAGTCTTTTTTATTTTTCAAATAAACTATTGGGACTAAATGAAAATAAAAAGCTTCTGCACAGTGAGGGAAATAATCAACAAAACTAAAAGGCAACTTAAGAAATAGGAGAAGGTATTTGCAAATGACATATCTGATGAAGGATTAGTATTCAAAATATATAAAGAACTTAGACAACTCAACACCAAAAACAAAACAAAATAAAACAAAACAAAAAAAATAATCTAATTAAAAACTGGGTGGAAGCTATAAACAGACATTTCTCCAAAGAACACATGCATGTGGCCAACAGATACATGAGAAGATGCTCATCATCAGGGAAATGCAAATCAAAACTACAATGAGATATCACCTTAAACCTATCAGAATGGCTAAAAGCAACAATATAAGAAACAATAGGTGTTGGTGAAGACGTGGAGAAAAGGGAACCCTCTCACACTATTGGTTGGAATGCATACTGGTGTAGCCACTCTGGAAAACAGATGGAGGTTCCTCAAAAAGTTGAAAATAGAGCTACCCTATGATTTAATAATTGCACTACTGAGTATATACCCACAAAGTGCAAAAACACTAATCCAAAGGGATACATGCACTCCTGTGTGTATAGCAGTATTGTTTACAATAGCCAAATTCAAGAAGCAAAGTGTCCATCCATTGATGAACAGGTAATGAAAGAAATTAATCACAGAAAGACAAATACCATGATTTTAGTCATATGTGGAATTTAAGAAACTAGACATATAGACAAAGGAGAGAGAGAGAGAGAGAGAGAGAGAGATAAACCAAGAAACAGACCCTTAACTATAGAGAACAAACTGATGGTTACCAGAGGGGAGGTGATGAGGGGAATGGGTGAAATAGTTGATGGGGATTAAGGAGTGCACTTGTCATGATGAGCTCTAGGTGATGTATGGAAGTGTTAAATCACTATACCGATCACCTGGAACTAATATAACATTGTATGTAAACTATACTCAATTAAAATGAAAGAATCCTAAGTACCAATTCCTTCTTCAAAGCAGTTTGAGACCATGTTAATATAACTGGTGATGTATATCTTTATTTCTCATATCTCAATGTATGTGTCTGGGAGATGGATTATTTATTATTGCCCCTGCTTTATCCATCCAGTTGTAAGCTTGTAGTGGACCAGACCTCCTTCCTTTTGCAGAACACTTAGCAGCTAGCCAGAGTGAGCATTTAGGAAGCACAGTTGATGGAGTGATGAAATGCCTTATCACTCTTCCTTTATCTTCACCCTCACAGTCTACTGCTGTTGCATTGATCACTATCAAAACTTCATCCATACTCTTTCATCGATTTCATGACCTCAAGCTCCTCCTCTTTGAGGAGAGAGACATCTATTCCTCTATGTCCCCACCATTCCCTCAATAAGCATCACAATCTCAACCACAACGGCTCCCTTAAAAATCCATTAGTTCTCTTGGATTAGGGAGAGATGGACAACTCTACCACCAGGCTCTGCTTCCCTGCCAGAGCAATCCTCAGCTTTCACAAGGAAGCAGCAAATTTGTTGTAGCCTCTGCTGACAGGTGTTCATTGTTGCACAAGTGACGCTTATGCTCTCACCTGGAGGTGCCAGGGTTCGAATTACAAAAGGAAGCTTTTCCGTGCTCCTGTCTGACTGTTTGCTCTCAGACAAATCTTTTAGAGCAGGGTTTCTGTGGAGGAGTTCTGGACTCAGACAGCCTGGGTTCAAATCCCCCCCTGCCACCTACTAGAATGCCTGAACTTGGGCAAATCATTTGGTTTTCTCGAACTCAATTTCCTTATTTGTAAAATGGAGATAACGATATCTAGTATAATGAATGAATGAACGAATGAATGAACGAATGAATTAAATTTGTTTTTACAATAATCACATTCTATCTTGTATTTAAGATACTTCTGATTTGGGTATATCCTCCCTCTAACATCCTGGTGCTTAAGATTTTATCTATTTTGGTCAGTTCTCTTTCCATAATTCTTATTATAATCCTGGAATATTACAGATATGAAATATGTTTGATTGAGTTTTTGAATTCATATTTCCCTGTGGTGCTCCACTGCCGATAAAATTTATTTCATTCTTCACGGCCGTTTGTAATTCTCTCTAAAATCACGTCTTCAACTTAACTTTTCTCTCCTCTTCAACAGAGATGGTTTGCTACAATTAGTAAAGTCTGCTGGTCTCATTGTTCCTGTGCTCTCCCCTCTTACTCCTGCTTGATGCTTTTCATATCATACACGTAAAGTGCTGGTGTCCTATGCTCTCGTGGGAAGCATTTAATAAATTCCGGTTAAGGTACTTGCCACCAAGGTACCTGAGATCAATCCCAGCCCTGCAGCTTGGGAGCTGGCTAATGATTATAGAATATCTCCAAACGTACAGTCTCCTTCATTAAAAGAAGAAGTTAATAGCATCCACGTTATAAAGGAAAACCATTTAGCCCAGTAGCTGGTTTACATTAATAATAAATAAAAGTTAATTATTCTCCTGGTTGTTTTTCTCCTTTTTACTTCTTTCTCTATCTTAATGAGAAAAAAAAATTAAGAGTATTTATTAATAGTACATCCCAAGCACTATTTTACCTCCATGTACAAATATAAATAAGTCAGAGTCATTGCCCTTATACCCACCCCATTTCCAAGGGTTTACAGCCTCAGCAAAAGACAGACATCCACAGCACTTGTAAAGGATGAGCCTGAATGTAGAGATATTTATAGTGGGAAGGTTGAAATAAAGGCAATTAAAAGAGTTTCTATTCTCTTTGTGTTGTAGGGGACTGAACAAGTTGAAGCATACACTGAAAATAATAGAGCTTAGTTTGGACAGTAGCAGCGAAAACGGTAAAGACGAGTTGGAATAGCCTCTTGAGGAGAGGAACACATGACTAGTGACTAAGAATGATCATGGACCAATGTCAAGATCACAGCAGAGGTGGAGTCTCACTGAAGAGAACAGAAAGAGAGTGAGTGATGTGCCTTAAAAATATGAGAAAGAAGTAAGGAAAGATTCTTAGGAGAGAGCTTTAGGTCTGACACAAAATTCTGGAGGTTGAGTACATGTGATGGAAACACTGGAGTGTTCCAACAGGGGAAAATGGATTTGGTTCCACAAATCCTCCTGGAGTCATCTCTAGGTTCTCGGCACTGCTGAACTCTCACGTGACACAGGTTACATTACTGCGGGGCTCTGGTTATGTGGGATCTCAGAGGAGAGAAGCCAGTGCAGTCTGAGGGTTGAGGGAGGCCATCCCAGGAGAGATAGTGTTTGAAATGAATGTTCCACATGGCTGTTGTGAGACAAAAGATGTAAAACTTTGTGGCCGAGTAACCCTGACAATGATAATGTCCCAGGCACAGTTTTCCACAGAGGGTTCTTGAGGAGGAGTAGAGGTTGTTGCAGTCAGGAGGGTTGCATGGCTCAGGGAGTGAGTGATGGATGCTGAAGTTTTCTGGTGGGGGTAAAATTTATTTTGAGACAGGTGACAAAGTCCCTTATAGAAGAGGAACTTAGAATTTGAGAATAACAAACAGAATGGCCAACTCACATGAGCCTCAACCGAGGGGTTGTTTTTGTTGGAGGGAGTGGGGGAGATTCACAGACTTTTGTTGTTCAGATTGATTGTCTTTCTTTCTCATGATTGAAGAAGGTATCTCAGTGTTACTCTGGGGAAGGACTTCCTGCCCTACTCTCAGGCTGAAATTTGTTGCAGGTACCTTGTGGGGGTGGGCATGTACACGTGTTTGATTCTGTCATCACTGATCATTCCCATTCCCCAAATTGTTGCCTTCATCAGACATTCAGGTACTTGACTGCACTGGATTTTTAGTGCTGGTGCCAATCTTATACTTCATTGGCTTCGGTAACTTAGAACAGTTTCAAGGATGTTTGCAACAAAGTGAGCAATCCGTAAGTAGTGGATAGAAAAATAAAGGCAACTGAGGAGTGGGAAAAAAATGGAATTAACTAGCAACTACTAGGAACAGGGTTAGAATGAAAGGAAATGTTTTCATTCTGGAAGAGATTTGCAGAATTACAAAGTAGGAAAAAGGCTTAGACCAGCTTTTCTGGCAAAGTTAACAGTTCTAGGATCCATTTTGAGCCTGGGATGCTAAGTTATACAATAACTGATGTGAAATGCGATAAAAAAATGTTTGAGAATTTTGTCAGATATACTTGCCTCTGAAATGGGCTAATAAAGAGTATTGTAGAATTACCTTTCCTGGAGATATGTGAGGTTTTAATAGATAACTATCAAGGTTGTTTGGATGTTCTCATCCAAGACAGGGAGAAATATACTAGATGTTCTCTTCTTCTCTTGTTCTCAGTGTTTTATTGTGAGTAAATATATGAACACAGGATTTATAATTCACATTATTATGCTGTGTTTTCCAAAGAGTATTTGATATCCTCTTCTTTATTTTTCTGAGATAATCCCAGATTTATTACCTCTTTAGAACATTGATCTCCTAGCATGAAAATTGGAACTGCCTCATTGCCAGGTGAAGTAATTGCCATTCATGAAAATAAATGGATGAGTTTTATGAATTATATGATGAACTACCCTTTTAAACTGGTAGCAGGCTGTCCTCCAATGTATTCCTGTTCTACCTCATAATTCCTTCTGAAAGTGCAAACTAATGTATCTCATTCACTTGGCTCCTAAAATGCTCTTGATTACTTTGTAATGACCAATATATGCACTTTATTTTTCAAAGGATGATCTTAATTAATTATTCTTTCCCATTTACACTTCTTAGACATTGAGTTTATGGAAATATTCCCTAATGAAAGGGAGGCTCTCAGTTTATTTTAATCTGACTTTCTTAGTCTGAGAGACTCCTAAGCAGGTCTTACTATCTCACTTTCTCCTCAAGTTTAAATCGAAATGCTTTAAAGAATAACGTAGAGTTTACTGACTGTTTCGTGGGGAAGAAAAGAGGTTTAGGTTTCATGCTGCCTACCAAGCCACTGTCCCCCAAATCACCTTTAAACAATTCCACTCAAAGTTTCTCTCCCAGGGAGAGGACCGCACCCACCCCAGGGGCTCCTTTTTCTCACAAGCCTCTTGCACCATTTCAGCCATAATGGATCATGCTGTTTTTTAAGTCTCTGACCTTAACACAACTATTCAATAAAAGAAAAGTCAAATGAGGCTTCTTATTTTTAAGAATGCTAGTGAAGGCCAAATCTGTATTGTTTTAAAGATGTCTTTCATTTTGTTTAGTTAGTTATTTCCACACAATCAATTACACCAAAAACTCATACCTCAAAACATTTATTAGCTCAGACTTTCTGGGGGTCAGGAATCTGGGGATAGTTTAGCTGGGTCCCTGTGACCAAGGTGATTCACAAGGCTGAAGTAAGGTGTTGGTAGAAGTGCCATCATCTCCAGGCTCAACTGGGAAATGGTCCACCTCCATGCCTGCCCAGGTAGTTACTGGCACCTGAGGGCTGCTGGATTCAGCTTCTCTGGCCCCTGTTGATTTTTGGCTATAGGCCTCCCTTAGTTCCATGTTAAGTGGTTCTCTCCTTGGGACAGCTGGCAGAGCAGTTTACTTTCAGCTCGCTTCCTCAGAGAAAACATGTGAGAATGATGAGTACAACCAAGACAGAAGTCACAGATTTTTATAATTGAATCTCAGGAGTGACATTCATTAAATTCTATTCTTTAGAGGCAGGCAAATCATTAGATGTTACCCACACACAAATGGAAGGAAGTGCAGAGGGGTGTGACTTCAAAGAGGTGGGAGTCATTGGGAGCCATTAAATTGGGGGGATATATTCTCGTGGATGTCCCTGTTTATAGATTAATTTATAGCAACTATATACCCAGTGGTACTTGTTCAATTACTATCATTCTTTTATCATTACATCTCCTGGTGTAACCTACAAGGCAGACATAATTAGGTCTGTTGGCTCACTTTGTACAGCTCTTATCACAACTTTGTTGAGTCTATTAAAGGAGGAAGTTGGTGATTACTTCTGTTGTCACCATAAACATGAGCACTGAAAGCATAACTGGGGTTAGGGGGATAGACAGGGAAATGCATATATACTGAACCAAAATCAAATAATATTCAGTTAACAGGGGAATGAAAAAGGTGGGGTGATGTGTTGCTTAATGTCCTCATTGCAAACAACAGAACTCATCCCAAATAATTTAAGCAGGAAAAAAAAAAATCTATTAGAGGTTATCGCCAGGATGACCAGAGAACCAGATTTCAAAAATTATACCCAACCAGGATATAGAGGCTTTCCAAATAGAAACATTACTGCTATATTCATGATAGTTGCATTCAGACTCCAGAAGCTGTGCCCCCAAAGACCCTGAAGAACTGGATATCTCCAAAAGCACTTGCTGGAAATTCAGGTTCTCTGTATACTGTCTCACTCATGAATCCAAGCATCACCTGGGTAAGTCTGATTGGTGGGGCTTAGTTTCTGTGCAGCAAAGAAGCCCAAAGATGTGAGTTTTCTGGTTTTTTTTTGTTTTGTTTTGTTCCCCGCCCCCTCCTTGGGATGGCAAGACTCATAATGTAGGGAATATCCAATATAGAAGGATATTATATTTCAAAGATGTTGGGCAGCTTCCAGCAATGAATGTAATGCTTATCAAGTGGAACAGGAAGAGGGAAAATTGCTTCCCGCCTGCCTCTCACCATGTTAACACACGTGCATGTGTAAATGTCATCACTCTGGTGTCCTGTGATCTTGAGGAGGGCTATCTTTCCTGATTGTCAGGGCTAACTTTCTTGGGCTAATGTAATCTCACACCACAGGGACTCTTTCCTGGTTCCCTTATTCTCTAATGTGAGAATTTGTGTATTTGTCCACTTTTTTTTTTTTTTTTTTTTTTTGGTTTGAAAGCTGATGAGTTCTTTGTTGGGCAGCAGTTCTGCTAAAACTAGATAACAGAAGGTTGCAGCATGCTTGGGAACAGTGAAACTGTTCTTGCCCTTGGAGCAACCGCAAAACGTAAATAATATCCTAAGGTGAGCTAAACTGCTCCCTAAGATCACATAAATAAAGGAACATATGTGTGAAGTGCCATGGAACATTTCTACTCTGGCCAAGAGAAGAGATCAGAGCAATTTAGAATCTACTCGATCCCTTAGGTTTCCTAGATTCAGAACCCAGCTCTTGGTTCCCAGCATCACTGATGTACTTAGCCAGCAAGAGCAAAATACAAAGGCCCTGTCGCTCAGAGTTTAACTACTGTAGGTGGAAGGGATCAAAAGGCCTTTTGTAAGTCTTTTAAGCATTGCCTCCCAGATCAAGTGCATGCTTTCCTTCCCCCACCCCTTTTTCTTTTCCTTTGCAGAGGTAGGTAGGGGCCTGTTAAACATCATTCAGAATGTCTTGAGATTTACAGAATTTCCACCGGGATGTTAAATTCTTCATCCAAGCACATTTTTTTCATTGGGTTTCTTTCCTTCTTTTTTTTTTTTTTTTTTCCCCTTCACTTTCATGATGAGCTAGGGAAAAGCCTGCTAATCATCTCTCACAGCCCCTAAATTTTCCAAAGTAGTATATCAAATATATCATTTTCTAAGCAGACATTTTTCTAAGAAAGAAATGATTTAACCATAGAATAATTGTATTACATGAAAGATTTTACTATGTTCTTAATACAAGAAAAATGGCTCTGCCATGGCTACAGAGTCCAAATATGGATAGGAATGCTGGGAAGAGAAACAGTAATTCACTGAGATATCACTTTATCAGGTGTTCTCTTTCCAGTAGAATTTTCCAAGGTGGACTTAGCTAAATCTACTATGACTCATAAAGGAGCAATAGAAGCAATTACTGTTGAGGGCAAGCAGTTTAGGCATAGAGATTGAAGAGTGAAAAGATAACATGTAGGGAGAATTTAAGGAGCAGAAGGAATAATTTATCATTGCTGAGAGACTCTGCCCTAAAATAGTAACCATTTTCTCTGAAGCAGCTCTTGCTTCTTTCTCTGTACCCTGACACAGTTTCATTCAGGATTAGGTTCTCTGAACCTCTGAGAGAATTCTGGATCTCTCCTGGCAGGAAAATAGATGTGATTTGGTTTTGTGTGAGTCAGTTTAATTTGCTGGAATTGCTGAAGGATCATTCAGGAAAGAAACAGGAAGAAGTGCTTTTGAAGTGCTGGTATTTCAGAGAGTTTAGCAGAGTGGGGAAGTTAGGGTAAAGTGGATTTTTTCTGAAACTTATCCTCCATCACACCTCACAGCAAAGGCTTGTCTGTAAGATGGGTATAGATAGCACTATTTTAGGGGAATGGGCCAGAAAAATAATGTGATCAGGAGTCATTTAGTTAGGAAACAAGAAGAAATGCTTGGTTCCAAGACATTTAGTCACCTGACTAAAGCTGATGTGTGTGGTAATGATGGAGTTGTTCCCTGTCGACTGAAAATTAGTAGGGCAACTAGCTGGTGTACTGATAGTCAGCAGTGTATACTGCTGACATGATGGCATATCTTCCATTATGTTTTTTTTTTTTTTCAGTTCTAGTTTAATGCAGATGTTGCTTAATAGGAAGCGTTTTTTTGAGTTGAAAAACTGAAATGGTCTTTTGTAAGCAGTATGAACATATGAATTAAAATAATTCCATTCTTAAAAAAAAATATTCCATTCTTTGGAAACTCCATTGAAATTTTTTTTCTTTGGGACCAATGACAGTCAAGGGTGAGGTAATTTGCTTACAAAAGGATTAATGTTTACACTTTAATAATGATACAACCTAGTTTCTAAAGTATGAGCCTACAGTCCTTCATTTCTAATGTAATTTTCATCATTTAGATCAGTTGGGGAAATTCTAACTTGGAAGAGATATAAGAGCTCTGAGAAAGGTGCTTGTCTCTCTGGAAGGAGTTTCTTTGAAATATTTTCAAGGTATGACAGAATAAGGAAAGATAAAATAGTAAATACTTAAATATGTGAAGTTTTCCTTTTTAAATATATTTTAATTTATTTATTTTTATTTTTTTTTAAATATGTGAAGTTTTAAGGAGAAATGACATTGGTGAAATGTCTTTGACATAGTTTAAACTCAAATAATTCAAAGGCTAAATTAGGCTGTAAGAATGGGTCATACTACTGTATTTTAGGTTTATTTAAAGAATAGTTTTATTCTTCAATATAAATTATAAGTTAATAATGAAAAACCTACCCATGATTAATAGTTATTAATTCATGACTAATGTCTTATGTGGGCCATCTTCAACATAATGGGGGGTGGGGAATCTTACCAACCATTATAACTGTCATGGTTCTACAATTAATAGTGCTCAAAATCAAGTTGCCCTATAAATTTCTGCCATTGTAAGGTCCATAATGCCTACTTTTTAAATGTTTATTTTTCTTTTTGATTGAAAGCTGCGTATAGCCAAACCTCAAAGGAGGTGGTTATTAGATGTGTAACATTTGAGAACACTTAGGTTTTCCAATCAGGAGAGCCTGTGAAGTTGCAAATATCTCCGGATATTCTAGTATAATTCTTAAATCATAGGACAGTAACTGCTTTTTTGGCTGTATTTTGGTAGTTTCTTTTCCTGTACCAACTTGCGACAGGAAGTGCTGGGGCCCATGGAAAAATGGGATAAAAAAAAAACAGAACAAAACAAAATGATGTCTCTGAATTTCTGGAACATTCGTGAATGTTTGGTTTATGTCAAGTTTTGGTTATTGGGCAGACTATTTATATGCACCAAACTCTTAGAAGTATTTCCCTGGACATAAGAAAATAAATCTTCTATTAGAAGCCAGAAGTCTTTTAAAATTGTAATTATGTTAACATTAGATCAATTAAAAAACATCAGTTATGGGTGCACACTTTTCGTGTCAGAAATTTTGATGAAAAGTTCTGGATAATAGTTTGAATGTGAACAAAACTGTTTGTATAAATGACCAGCTTAAAAAATAGTGAGCACCCAAATATTTTCGTATTTGGATGTGATAGTCTTTCTTGTTTAACCTCTCGCTATTTTTTTTTTTAAACCTGGCATTACATTGTAGACATTCAAAAGAAAAAGATTAATATATTTCTTCCAGCTTCTTGCTTCTGTCTAATGCTTTCAATTGAGCTGATCTCTTGCTCTATTCTCAGAAGATGATTCTTGGCCCCTGTATTTATTATTAAAGCTGAGCAGAAACATAGAAAGCCTTACCCATAACTGCAGAGGCAACCAGAAACTCCAGCGGATATTCCATTTTTCACATGTCACCTCTATTTTCAACTTGGGTCATTTCCTAAGTACAATATGAATAACTTCGATGAGTTTCCTATTCTCCTTAGAAGTGGAAGTTTTCCATTTAAAGCTGTACTCTAGCTTGTCTCATCTGGAAAGTCGTCCGCTCCTATCAAGACTTAGACATTTCCTAGTCAAATTATCTTTGAAGTACTAGATGAACCAACATGACAGAGTGGCTTGAAGGAAAAGATCATTTTTCTGGTAAGAAAAAAAAAAAATGTGTCTACGTAGACTCCTAAGTGGACTTGGAGAGGGACAGCGAGGTCAAGAGAAGCACAAGTGCTTCTTGAAACAAGCAGTGACCCTTTGAGGGTGGCTTGGGCACTTGCTAAGACTCCAGACACACTGCAATCAGAAAACCAACATTAGCCCAGACAGGATGTATGAGTCAAGGATATCTAAAAGAGATGGAAAACGTGGCATCCAGGCATTTGCCTTTCCAACTGCCAGGCTCCACTTGCGGTCCCTGCTGCTGGTGGGAGCATACTGGAAAGGAAACATAAACAGTTTAAATTGAGTATCAGAGCTAACAACTCTCACGTGGCTTTCTGTAACGATGAGGGATGGACCTCTCAGAACCACCAGAAGTCATCATTCTGACCGGTCAGAGAATAGAGGAGAAATTCTTGACACAAATGAACAGAGAGCACAGGGGACTCTACCATATATGGGCGAGAGGCAAGACTTTCAAGCAAAATTCCGATGATCGCAAAGCTCGTGTGACTCAGACAGCTGTATCGAATTCCATTCAATGTCAAAGTAATACCTTAAGCTAGTTTATCTGGCTTGGCTTTGAAGTGGCAATAAAAACCAGGAAGCCTCCTGACCTGGGTCATTTCTAAAAAGAGTTGTTTTCTTTTAGCTGGACCCATTTTAAGAGCCGCTACACTTATAGGTATGTTTGTGGTAAAGAGGACATTCACTTACATAGGAACTGTGAAAATAGTCCAGAAATCTCCCAGATTTATTAGAGATTTGGCCTTTAAGCACCCACTGTATGAACAGCGGACACAGGTATAGAGCAAACATCATTTTCAATCAGACACTGTTTGCCAGCATGTTTAGCGAAACCTCATTGCTTTTGTTCCTTAGTGACCTTGTTCTGACCAAATGACATCTGGGATTAGAGACGTCCTTCACATGGAAAGAGAATGAACAGAGCATGCCACATCCCATTTTGCAAGCAGAGGTATTTCAACATTTTGGACAAGTAGTCTTGCTATTTGGGTGCATTCTACAACAACTGGTCCTTCTAGAAAAACCTAACTTGTCCACAGTTTCCTGCTGTAGAACTTTTAAGGAAAGGTATCATTTCTGAGATGACTGAAAGTCTACTTTGGAAAGAGTTACTCAATGTAGTCATTTTTGGAAAAGGTAATAGCCCTCACTTATCTATGTGGTGACCAATGTTCCACTTCATATATTTTATATGCTTTCTTTTTTTTTTTTTTCCTTCAGCTTGTTTTATTTCTGCCAAAAGTACCTCAGCCAGTCCACTACTCATTGTAAATAGTGGGCAAAATAACCAGGTTAGTTTCTAGGTTTTTATTAGATTGATGGGAAAAAAAATATGAAGAAAGGGATTAAATCCGTTAATTAAAAAAAGTTCTTCTGTATTCAACTGGGACATTAAATGCCCCAGGACTCTTATGGCCCTTGCTCACATGGTCCACTTTTCCTGGACAAGCAGTTATGCTGCTGATGTAAATCTGACCTGTCCTGCAGTGATTAATCCCTTTTCTTTAGGACTCTTACAAGATAATCTGAGGAGATGTGTGATGCTGCCACTTAAGATGCTTTAACTGAAGGCAAGTTGAGACTGAGGGCATTTCTGGCCTCCTGACAGTTGGTGGAGTGTATCTGATTGGATAGCAGCATTTATAATGCATCTTGACTCACTTAACCAAGTTGATCCTGTTCTCTAGAGACTATTGTTTTTGGTGACTTGCCTTCCAAATCACAAGCAATGCAAAATTGGTCATAATTTGTTCTTTCAATTTTGCATTAACCTTATCAGAAATTTCTGGAGCACCTGGGTGGCTCAGTCAGTTAAGTGTCTGCCTTCAGCTCAGGTCATGATCCCAGGGTCCTGGGATAGAGGCCTGCATCAGGGGTTTCCCTCCTCCTGCCCCTCCCCGTGCCCTGCTCATACTCTCTCTCTCTCCCCTCTTTCTCTCAAATAAATAAATAAAATCTTAAAATTTTTTTTTTACCAGCAATCTCTAATGTTCCCCTTTCCCCTTTTCCACTTAATTCTCTTATTGGATAGACTAAAAAATTTAAACATCTTACTACAAAAATTCTTTTACTATTTTCATCTAATACACTTATTCCCCACCCCCCCCCAAAAAAATCACATAAAAAACTATGTTGAAATAATCAGCATGATATATTGAATTCCTTTCAGGTGACTCTGAATTCCATTAGGTTAGGTCTAACTTCTTTTAGATTTTAAGGATAAAAGTCATTTAATATCTTTGCAGCTTCAAGCACAGGGCTACTGAATAGATAGATGAATGAGAAGCTTGGATGCTGACTTCTCTGTTTATACGTTAAGGACACAGAATCTATGTTGTTCTAGAAATAAGATAGTTGTCGCCTGTAAAATCTGTCTGCGGAAGGCATCCAGGGGAAAAGTCTAAAAAACACTTCCTCTACTCAGAAGCTATTTACTACAATAAGAATCAAATTGCCAATGAGACTATCTTTTGCATTACTAATTTTTGAATATCATTTTGATTTTATCTGACTGTGTCATTGAACAGCAAGGAGTTTTCTTCTATGTTGGTATTAGATTTATTTTTTGAAGCAAATTAGCATTCACTGCAAAGAAATGAATTGTGGGAGTTTAGAGTGAGCAAATAGTTTGGCAAAGAGTGCATGAGAAACTTTCTTCATGGGTATTTCTGATCCCACTGGGGAGGAATACCAGAAATTTGCCTCAATCTGTTCTCACAAGGCTTGAGACTTGAAATTCACACACCCACGGCGTTTAGATAAGAGTCTACCAAAAGCCTGGTCCTTCCTTATGGATACTTTTCAGAGTGCCGAGAAGCATTTCCACCTTTCAGTGCATCTCTTCTACCAACTCTGCTGATGTCTGGACCATACAATTTTGTTTTGAAAAATTAAAAAAAAAAATTCAGGTAAAAGTATCAGCATGCAACACATAGAACTTCCCTTGACCTGATTCCGTTCTTTTCTGTTATGGAGAGATGACATGTAATCCCTTTTTGGAAGAAAGTTGCTGCATGTAGACTCTAAATCTCTCTCTCTCTCTCTCTTTCTTTACTTCCTTTTTCCTTTTCTTTCTTTCTTTCTTTCTTTCTTTCTTTTTTTTTTTTTTTTCCTCATGAGAGTTTTCTTATGAGTCTTCTCTCCCTTCTTTTGCTCCATTGATTATGTAAAAAGGCCTCTCTGGTCTCTCTCTTCAGAAGTGAATGCTTCAAAAAACCAGTCACATGTTTAGGGTGTCTAAATGATACACTTAACCTCTGTACTGATGTGAACAGACTTTTAAATTAAAAAAAAATCTATTTTATCTGGATTTTTCTTAAAGATACATTGTGTTTAGACAATGGCATATACGAAAGCTTTGGAACGACTTAATTCTTAGAGAATCAGTCCCATCAGGTTGATCAAATGTGAATGTGGAAGAGATGCATGTTTATTGGACTATGTATAAGGTACAATGCTAGGTGCTAAAATAATGAGAAGATCTCACATTTATATTGCAATTACAATGTACAGAGTCATATTCTAAGCACGTTACTCTTTGCTACAAAACAGATGAAATATTACTGTTCTTATTTCCACTTTGCAGATGAGGAGACAGAAGATGGATCAAAAATTTTTACCAGGTCACGCAATTAGAAGTAACAGGGTTGGGATTGAAACTCAGCATTCTCGTTCCAGAAATTATGTTCCTAACCACTACCCTGTTCGTGTATATGTGTGTGTTTTTTTACAAATAGTCTTCAAGTCATTATTTGCTCTTGTCCCTTTTAATCCAGTTACGTTATGCTATTGAGTGTATTTGTTTTCTTTTGGTGTGTGAGAATTACACCAGGACTTAGTGGTTTAAACAGTGAAGATTTATAATCTCACAGTGTCCCTGAGTCAGGCACCTGAACACAGCTTCTCTAGGTCTTCTGCCTCAAAGTCTCTTCCAAAGTTACGATTAAAGGATTTGCAGGGGCTGCCTTCTTATCTGAAGGCACAAGGATCCCTTTCCAAATTCACTCTCATGGTTGTTCGCTGGCTTCAGCTCTTGGAAGGCTGTTGTACTGAGGGCCTCAGCTCCTTGCTGGCTGTTGGCCAGAGGCCTCCTTCAGGCACTTGTTATGTGCACCTCTCCATAGGCAGTTTACAATATGCCAGCTAGCATAAGTATGATTTATCATAACACATGAAAATTGTTTGCTATAAGATAAATCTGTTTTACTAAAGTAAATCTTTTATTCTATGGCTTTAACTTCAAACATGGTTTGTATATATTAAAGCACACGCAGTCAACTATTTGGTAAAGTAAAGATGCTAGAAGTTGCTGTTCAATGGCAATATAAGTGTTTAAAAGATTCGTTCAGTACTTTTTGAGAAAAATAAGCCACATAGCAGGGGTGCAATCAACCTTTGTTAATTAATTGATTTTGCCAATAAAATACAACCCAAGTGAACCCAGTGTATGTTGTAGAATGAGAGAATCATATCTAAGAATAAAGAATATTTAAATGAGTTAAATACACAAGGAAAAGGAATTCTTTAAAGTTCTATCTGATACTTTCAAACATTTAAACATTGCTAATATGCTTTAAGCTTATTCATCCTGTACTCTGGATAGCTTTTAAAAAAAAAATTGTGTGTTTGTGTGTGTGTGTGTGTGTGTGTGTGTGTGTGTATGTGTATTTTAGCATAGCATAGTCCGTCACAAAACATTTTTTCAGAGAACATAAGAGAAAAATGTTATTATTATTTGATATATAGGGTAAGCAATATTTATTTTCTTTCATTTTGTGGTAATTTCTATGAATAAAGATTTATGTTCAGCTCTGTGGGAGAATCAAAAGTGAATTAGATCTCAGCCTTCGTGGAAAGGTTTTGGGCTTTGAAATCAGAGCAGCACAGTGTAATACACTCTAATTTCTCTGGGCCTCAGTTTTCTTATCTACATAATAGAAATAATATTAATGCTTATTCAAGGGCTTTTAAAGGCTTAAGTTCCAGAATATACGTGATGTTTCTTGAACATCGTAAGAGTTTGAGAAATACAACTATATTGTCTTCCCTCCCTCGCAACTATAGGATTTAGTGGGGGAAGAGAAAACAATGGCTCGGACCACTGAAACATAAGGAACAGAGTGGTAAATGTCTTAAGACAAATAGATGAATTGTTATAGGGGTTTAAAAAATGAAAATACCGTTTTTGGCGGGAATTATTTCAAGATGGTGAATTGAGCCTATCCCATAGACTCTGGCTCCCCCAGTAGATCCTGAGGAAACGTAGAAAATATATTGTTTGTTGAAAGTTCAGTTAAGAGTAAGTTTCAAATAATTGGCATAATCGTGAAGGATTGAGTACTTTTTTTCTGTGGTTTTTGCAAGCTGGATTTTCTGTTTGTCCCATGGTGAGGAGTCTTCATATCATTGGTTACTTGGTGCTGCCTTGGGTGGCTTAATAAATTTCTCTCCTAATTCCAAAACAAGGCATAAGCATTGTAAGTATTTATTAAAGAAATAGAAAACAATAAGCTAGCAAACACAAGGCAAGTAAAAATAAAGATGTAATTTTGCATTTGGACAATTTATAAACTCAATTCAATGAGAATTAAAAACATTGGCCTTTGAAATGTAACCTACCATTTCCTGTCATTTTTAATTTCATAGTAAATACAAATACACATGTGCCATATGAGAAATAAATACATTTTTAATAGAGCTTAAATTTATTTCATAAGAATAAACACAAGGAAATTTTTAAGACTCTCGACTGATCTATTTTCCTTGAGCAGTTGGTGTACATAGTTGCAGTGTACGTAAAAAGCTGAAGGAGTCAATTTATCACTGAAATTGGTGTAAAAGGACTTTCAGGTTTCCGTCCTTTTTCTTTGCAGCTATCATATCTTAGAAATGAAAAAACCTACTGACCTGACTATCAATAGATAGTAAAGTCCGATTGAAATTCACGATATGGTGCTTCTGGTTTCTTCAACACATTGATGGTGGTATGATAAATAAGCTCGTTTTGTTCAGTGTCAACCAAGAGGTATAATTTGAAATTCTGAACCACTGCTCTCTCTAAACCTGAAGCTTGTGAAAGATGGCTCTGTACCTAGACGATGATGATGATGATGATGATAAAGAAAATCATTTTTGAAAATTTGCTGTATGTGCTAGACACTTTTCCAATTGCTTCATATATAACTTTATCTACATGTTATCCCTAAAAAGTCATTTATATTGTTGTCATGTTACAGAGGAGAAAACTGAGGCACAGAAAATTTTAGTATTTGTCTTTAAGGCATTGATTTGGTAAGTAGCAAACCAGGCAGTTAGTAACAGACTAACCAGTCCACAGCCTAACCATTTGATCTCTAAAACACTCTTGATCTTTTCACTATGTTGCCTCTCCAGTAAAGGAGTCTAGATATCAAATTATATGAGAATAGATCTTACTAAAACTCTTTTGGCTTTGGAATCATCTTTCTTTTCTTATCTAAATACTCCTGTGATTTAGTATATTTTTACAATCTAGACGATGACAACGAAATACCAAAACACTCTTTGGATTTGCCAACATAGAGGATCATGCATAGAGACTATAATCTACTTCTTCCTAACCATTTATATCCCTTCCATCCAACTGGAGCTGGAGCAAATTCAAATTAATAGCAGGGTCTTCCTATCCTCGAAACATGTCTTGAAATATTTCCAGAATTCTCTGCCCTTGTGAGAACTGGGTAATACTGAAATTCCTCTTTCCATCTTGGCCTGGCTCAAATGTCCCTTCTGGCTGTATAGTACACAGCCACTAACTGCTTTCCTGGGCCTACTTGGTATAGTTTCAATACAGAAAACACTGTGTATGGCTTACTCTTTTTTTATGACCTTCCTTTCATACTTGTGTATCTGTGGAGGATGACTATTACTCATGATGTAATCTCTTACAGTAGAAGAGCTTAAACACTTAGAAATGTGTTCTGTGCCTTATGGGTGAGATAGTCTGCTTATTAAGTCTGAATTTTAAAGGTGCAAAGTAGATGTTTCAATCTCATTTAGATAATAGACTGTAGGATGTAGAAAATTTTATTTGAATAAGTTGCCCTAAGGACAATAAGCAATGTCTAAACTTGGCAATTACATCTTAAAAACCATATTTTTGCTTTATATATTATTCATGTCAATGTATTAGACAAAGCACTGATGATATGATATGATCTTAGCCTTTCCTGATGATAGAATATAAAAAGGTGGATTCAAGGGGCACCTGGGTGGCTCAGTGGGTTAAAGCCTCTGCCTTCGGCTCAGGTCATGATCCCAGGGTCCTGGGATCGAGCCCCGCACCGGGCTCTCTGCTGAGCGGGGAGCCTGCTTTCCCCCTCTCTCTCTGCCTGCCTCTTTGCCTACTTGTGATCTCTGTCTGTCAAATAAATAAATAAAATCTTAAAAAAAAAAAAGGTGGTTTCAAATAGTAACTAGCTTCATTAACTGTTAATCAGCTTATTAGGATTGTTTAAGTGTTTCATAAGACTTGTACACAGTTCTAACAGAGTACAATGAAATGAAAACATATAAAACAATTAGTAATGTTTTCAGCAAATGTTAACTATGTTTTATTATTATCTAGGTATTGAGCCAATTCCCCTAGATGGTAGAATTGTGAATGTTCAGAATCAATCTACATTGCTGTTATCTTACCTTAATAATTAGGCTGAACCCACTTATTGTGATAACAGCCAATTGCGTGAAAAGATCTGGATTTTTGGGTCAGAAAGGGCTAGAAGAAGGGGAAGATGGTAAGCTCGCTTTTGGATATTTTGTGTTTGAGGTGCCTTTGTGTTCTCCAAGTGGGGACGTCTGATAGGTGATGTATGAACATGTCCATAAATGTCTTAGTTGTAGATAAAAACTTACAGACCATTCAGTAAGAAGAAAGGAGCAACTGCTCCCCTTTCTCTAGCCCATCACAACTAGCCGCTTTAATGATTCAATATGCTGCAAACACAACTTTACTATAAATAACCAGAACTGTTGGATTATTACAAAATAATTTGGCTTTCAACTCTATAAAGAATTTAAAATTAGGCAAAACTGATTCTGGTTTTTGTCACTCTATATGCCCCTAAATTTCACAAAGGTAAGTAAAAAAACAAAACATGATTAACTAATGTCCTGGAAGGACTTGAAAACGTTATTCAAGAATTACCTCCAAAAAACGCCAGAAGAAACTTTCTTGTCCTTTTGAATGAACAAGTAATAAATTCACTTTCTACAGAAATTGGTGGGTGTATATATCTGCACATTTAGTTTGAGGGAAAAAAAAAACAAACCCTAACGCTTTTCAAAGCTATACAGGCAAGTTCTCAATGACTCAGCAGTTTCCCTGGTAAGTACATCATAGAGAAACCATGTGGACATGAGCCAGGAACATGTTCAGGAATGTTCAAAGGGCATTGTTTATAAAAGCTTTGAACTGTAAACAACTTGAATATCTATCAAGAAGAAGCTAGAATTATTATTATTTGCATTATTATTATCATCATTACATTAGCAAAAGTAAATCTCAAAGTAGAGTTAATAAAACAATTTCCAGAGGAATACATTAGATATAAAGTCGCTGATATAATTTCCCCCCTCTATATAGAACTTAAAGAAATGTTGTTTAGAGTCATGTATATGTAGCAGGGAAACAGCACAATGCAGAGCCATAAACAAAGAGATTCACGATAGTGGTTCTCCTTGTAGTGGAAGAAGAGGGCTGTAATTATTGAGTGGCACAGGGATGCCTCCTAGGCATTAGGAATGTCTCATTTCTTTAACTGATGGTGAGTCCAGGGGTGTTTGTTTTATTGGTCATCATGGATTATGTAAATTGCAAAGTTGGTTCTTAATGCATGTCCTGCAACCTAAGAATATTATCTCGAAGTATCATAAATCTTCATTTTTCATTTGGGAAACATGCTTTGAGAAGATAAATAACTGGTTCAAGATGTATCATTAAATGACGGGGTTTTACAACTCCAAAGTATGCAGTATTTCCACTGAACCCAGTGCCCCTGAATTTCCAATTTTTGGAACCCTGAAATTTTAAACCTCAGGAAACCTTTGAAAGTAGACGCATGTAGAAATGATAATATTTAGGACTTTTTTAAAATTAAGAAAACAAAAATGGAGAAACTTAATTTTTTGGTTTTGTTTTTTGTTTTTTTTTTTTTATCAAGGAAGTGTAACACTAATGTGGGGTTCAGTGAGCATCTGATGAATGGAAACCCGAGAGAAATGATGTATTTTTTGCAAGGACAACAGCCAAGAATGCACAGCTCACTGGTGGCATGAAATAGACTAAAAAGAAAATCTCTAGAATCTCAGTCTAGAACTTCTTCATATGCAAAATAGACTAAGTGTGTTTTAATAATATTATCTTCATTTTTTTTCCTATTTCATAATCTTGTTTGCCTGGGCGGTGGTAGAGGAGCAGGAAGGAGAACATGAAAAATATGAAGAGCGCCGGACAAGCTTGTCTCTTCAGCTATTTCTAAAACAAAAGGAAATTTACAGATTAACCTGCTCATGTGAATAGGCCTCAAATATCCTGTTTATCCCAGGTTTTAATACAACGGGTCTTTCATAATTTTCAAGAGGTATGCGGAAATCGTAAAGAGTTATGTCGGCCTGTTAAGGAGGAATGTTTTTTCTTAGACAGATAAGATCAGGTTAGTATTTGTGGTGCCGGTAATAAGATAAAATTTCACTTCAAAACTTGAGCTCTGTTGATCTACCTATCCTCATTACATGTAGCCATTTATAGCAGTCGGGGTCAGCGAACTGATCTACCCCAATTACTTACTTTCCTGCCATCTTAAAAAATGCAGTCGTTGCTAGGCAGTGGGCATGACATTCAACAGCACCTCCAATGAACTGGTCACATGCACAGCAACACAAATGTACCTGCTGGCACAATGCTATATATTTTTAAAAGGAAATAAGGCAATTACAAGACATCTTTTATAAAGTCAGGCATTTTAAGTAAATGGTATTTGACCTAAGGTGAAAACCCTATATTTAATTGGAGTATGGAAACTCTTCATTTTTTCCCTTTGCCCCGCTTCTATTTATTTTTTCATAGAGTTCATGGCAAAAATATATTCCAAGCAGCAGAACACACTTTTCTCTGACCTCCTTCTTTTCTTGCTGTTAACTTTAATAATAATTATTCCAAGTTTTGAAAAGTGCCATGTTTGGTCCTTGGCCAACACTGATATTTATTTTAGGAAATAAAAGAAATTTTTTGATTTATGCATCTGCATAACTTTAATATTTATTTTGTTAAGACATTTTCAATGAAGAAATTTTTCTTAGGACAACACTTCGTATCAATATCCTTCAAATTATGTAAGTTTAATTTCTCCAAGTCCAAAATGCAAGACTGGATTTTCAGATAAGGGCTTTAACAGTAAGTCAGGATTCTGTCTGTGTAATAAGATAGAAGTTCTTGGATTGCATGCCATTCAACAATCTCACTACACAGATCTGAAACCTGAAGCCTAGAGCAGGTATGAACTTTGGCAAAGAGAGACCACACCTGTTCCAGCTTCTAGTAAAATAAATCACAGTTGTAGAAAGAGCTGACCATTAGTAGTAAGAGAATACCCTTCAGTGCACTTTCTACTATTCAAAGTGAAAATCAAAACACCAGCTCCCATCTGTATATCTTCACTCATGTGCAAGTTTTTGTTGGTTTGTTTTTATGATAACTACTTCTGAAATAGGACACATAATGATACTCATACTACTTTCTTGTTGTCTTAGCACTGTCAGCTAAAAGCCTTTACAATATATGGGCAATAGTCACAGTGCTTAGATATTCTGAGAGTGAATGTGTTACAGATGTAACATACTATGTTGTTATTTGGGATTCACACTTGGCCAATATATATCCCTAATTCAACTCTTCAGTGGTAATGGTGACCAACTGGAGAATGTAACGATGGGATGAGAAATAGATGAGGATTTTATATTTTTGGTAATGCTACCTATTGTATTTCATAGTGATCACCAGTGAGGTTATACAGCTTTATCTTTCTTTTGGACATTTCTTTAAAAGAGATGGTGATAGAGGCCAGAAATAATTCATGAACCATAGAACAGTTAATTTCCCTCAAACATGACTTAGGCTAAGACATTAAGCAGAATCATTCTTAAAATAAACCACATTTTCCCATTCCAAGGGGCAATTTCATTAAAAAGAGACCGAATCGTTAGCATAAACCAATCTATCACAGTAACCATTCAGGAGCTGTGCCTCAAACACATCAAAGTTAATAAAGGCATATTATAAAATGAAATAGTAAAAAAAATTGCATGGCTCTTTCATTATATTCATGATTGAGCATTTACATGATTGCTATATGAATCATTCTTTTTAATATGTCTGCTATTATAGCTGGTACATTAAAAAATCCATATATATATACATAATTCCACTACATCACATACCTAGGTATTAAATCACACAAAAATGAATGTCAAATGCTAACACCATCAATAAGAAAAAGGCTAGAATGTGAATAAATTATACTTAAATTAAAAAAAAGTCATTTGTATCTACAGACAGTGATTAATAGGTATAAGTGAAAGAAAATGTATAGACAAGACAGGGTGATTTTTATGAAAGTTTCCTCATACAATTTGCTTTTACCCCTTTCCATCCCTCATTCTATTGGGTAGGCTGTCCTATTTCACTAAATAGGAAATTTAATATTTAACAAAATCTTGGTATTTTGCTCTGCTATAATTCTTTATTTCTTCGGTCTTAATTATGCTAAGTTATTATAAACTTTGTCACAATGATTAAAAGCATTCTTGTTAAGTTACTTAAGCATTATACTTGATCACCAGAAGAGAAATTTCTTGAGGTTCATTGCCTAAGAGAATGTTCTTGCCCTATTGATGTCCCCTATAATTCTTATTTCAAGGGCTCGGTCACAGGAACTTTACTGTTGGCATAATTTTCTTCTTTTAAAACAGACTGGCTCATCCCCAAACCTGTAGCTCTTTATACAGCATGTTTGAAAGTTTGGATGAAAGTCAGAATGTCAATGTATTTATTGGCAAAATGACAATAACCTATCACCTTTTCTGTAGCACTTTCATTTTCTATAAGGGATTCAGTATGATTTTGTTTGTCTTTTTAATTTATTTTGTAAGAACCATTTAGAGAAACAAAATGAATAGAATTTTAAATTCTCAAAGATCCCCAAAGAGGATTGGATCTTTTTATATTTTCCACCAGGTATTAAGTAAAATTACTATCTTACTCTTAGAGGAGTCACTCTACTGAGTAAGCCAGATTATTGACCCCATTTAAAACAGAGGCATTTCTATTATACTTCCTGGTGACCTAAGTTTTTAGGGTGATAACTGAAGACATATGAGTTTGCTTTTGCCTGTATTTATCTAAACGGTACTCCAAAACTTTTTTCAACATAGTACATGAACAAACATTATGTTAGGTAGAAGTGGGCATATAGCAGTGAGAGAGTCTTGGCCTCTGCCCTCAGTTTATTCTGACTTTTGGGGGAAATAAAGAATGTAACTAGTAATTAACAGTAGAGTGTGAGTGTTTTTATAGTACAAGGGCAGAGAGTTCTAGGAAGACGTATGAAGAGGTGAAGCTAACTTAGTCCAAAGGTGTTGGAAAAGTCCACTAAAAGGAATTATTTTGCTAGGGATAATCTGAAGGGTAGTAGTAACCAGGTAAATAGGGGAAGGAGTAAGAGAAAGAGTTTGTAGGCGGAGGAGACAGTGAGGGGAAGCCCAAGCTAGAGAGAGCCTGGCAAATCTCACAGAGCCAAACATGTGAGATGCTAGGCTAGAAAGGCTTTGTAAATTATGTTAAAGGTAGCAGGAAGCCATTGAAGGAAAGGTGAAGTGATCAATATGTTGCTTAGTGGGGTCATTCTTCTTGTGGTGTAGACGAAACAGCTAAATGACCAAGCATTGTGATCATTCACCCTTATCAGGATAAAAGTACCTGCCTACAATTCACTTTAATATATTTACTTATTTATAAATTATAGAGCTGTAGTTTATTGGCCAATATCTCAAGATCTAATGTGTATTTAGGCTGAGGTTCATTGGTAGTGATAATAGCAATAATAGGTAATTTCAGATTTTATCTAATTTGTTGTCAAATTTGATTAGATCATCATTGCTGGTTTTTCCCTGGTAATGTAGCTAGGAAAAAGCTAGATTTAGAATTGTGCTTTGATATTTTCTTATTCTTTGCTTGTGATGTGACTGTCAACATCAACTCAAAAAATTTTTTAGGAATTTTTAAAAGTCATACTTCCTATTTTTTGAAGATTAAGACTTCATGATATAAATTATAAATCCATGTAACCAGGAACACTGAAAGTAAGTTCTGAGTTTAGAGGCCACTATCCTTGTCAAATTCCCAGGCTTTCTCAAGATACTGTTACTTTCCTATGCAACATCTTAATAAATGACTTGAAGATTGCTTATGAGTACTAAATCAATACCAGATTCTCAATAATTGTAAGGCTTTACTTCTTTCTTATTTTTTTCAAATACAAATCATTATAAATAAAAGTTAGAATATTTTCTTCTGGAGGTGCAGTGAATTGTACTGGATATGGGGAATGCACAGTTCCCAGCTTAAAGATAATTGGGATAGAGAATTTAACAGAGGGAAGCAACCTCAGAGGTAGGGAAAGAAATAGAAAGCAGTCTCTAGCTACAAAATAGTTAGATATTGAGTGAGTAATGCCAGAAGGAATGAAGAGAAATGGAGAGGTTTACAAAGTAGAATGGGGAGGAAAGGTTTGATATCTTTTGGAAAACAAATTAATCCTTAGACACATTCAATTTCCTTATCTTCAAGATTTTATTACCTTTAATTAGATCATCAAAGACGTACTTGTGACTGAACCAACTATAACATAATTACCAGAAGTGATAAATACACATATTTTTGTGCGCTACTTTAGTTCTACTGACATAGACATTTTTAGGGTATCACACAAGATTTTTTTTTTTTAAAGATGAATTTTAAGCAAACATTTCAGGTGAACCTGAGGCATATTTGAGTTGTTGATTTAAATAGAACTTGGAGTAAACTTCTATTGTAGAACCAATGGGGGTTCACATTGTATTTGAGAACTACGCATCTGCCACATGCCTTCTAGAATAAGACCTGTTTTATCAAGTTAGCTAGTTCTAGTTGTTTTTCCTGAGAGTTTTCTAAAATTGAAGGCCTTCTCCTTCAAACTCTAGAGAATTGGGGGAAGATTTTTCTTATATAAAGACCTTCAGGGGCACCTGGGTGGCTCAGTGGGTTAAAGCCTCTGCCTTCAGCTCAGGCCCTGATCTCAGAGTCCTAGGAATGAGCCCTACATCAGCAGGTAGCCTGTGTCCTCCTCTCTCTCTGCCTGCCTCTCTGCCTACTTGTGATCTTTCTCTGTCAAATAAATAAATAAAATCTTAAAAAAAAATTTAAAAAAATGAAGACTTTCAATAACCAAGTAACTTAAAAACAGGGGCATAGTCTTGGGAGTTAGCTATTATTATCATTATTTTTATTATTTGATAATACCTGTTACTGTGTAGAATTTTGCATAAGGCAAAATTCTTACTAACAACTCATTGATATGTCACTAATGCAAATGAAATACTAGCAGGATTGTTTAATACAGCATGTTCAGTGCAGCTACAACTCTGTATATTACAATTTAAAAACATGGTTGTTCAGCTATATTTACACACATTTTTTCCCTGATAATGGTGATTTCATTTGTATCTGCCCTCTCACAGTTTGAGGTTTCTAAATTATGCCAATGATCAAATGTGCCCAACCTTTAAAAGTACAATGAAATTGGGATGCTTGGGTGGCTCAGTTGGTTAAATGTCTGCCTTCAGCTCAGGTCATGATCCCAGGGTCCTGGAATCAAGCCCCACCTTGAGCTCCCTGCTTAGTGGGGATCTTGCTTCTCCCTCTCCCTCTGCTGCTCCCCCTGTTTGTGATCTCTCTCCCTCTCAGACAAATAAACAAACAAATAAATATATATATAAATAAACAAATTCTCTTAAAAAACGAAGCGAATGAAAATACAATGAAATAAAAATTAAACTAATTTTTTTTAACTTTCCTTCGCACACTTGAACTTTACAGAAATAAACCTCAGTAATAAATTCATCTGCACTTGCATTTATCCATTTGCTCCATATTTACCAAATTTAAGGTGGTAAATCCTGTGTGCCATGGTGTGGATTTCTGGAGAAGGTGAAAGAGCTTAGTCATGCTTGAAAGTGTTGAGTGGGGCTCAGCTTCACTTGATTTTTTTTGGAGAGCAGTTTGAATTGTTTTGGAATTAATCATGAACTATTTAGTTGCAAATGCCTCAAACACAAGCCCACTGGAGGTCCTTTGAAAATTCAGAGCTAAATCTCCAAAGCCTTTAGCTTAATTTTAACTCAGAGAATAATATCTGAGAACATGAATACCATTTTTCTCAGGTTGGCCTCTCAACCCATTCTTAATGGGATTAAAGAGGTCATAGTAAAAGGGAGGACTTCAGAGTAATTGCTGCCTGAGTTTGACACTTCCAGTACCACTTAACTGCTTGTGAAACTTCGTGCAAGTTCATTTATACTCTCCGTCCTAAGCTTCAACTTTGAAGATGGCTGTTGTGATTATTATATTCTTAGTGTTTTTACCATAACCATTAATATATGAAGTTTGACTCAAGTAAGTGTTGTAAAATATTGTGCAAATATTTCAGGAAGCAGAAAGGGATAGTGAAGGAGGGTGGGAGTTGGGGAGGGTGGATTTCCCCTTCCAGAAGGCTCCCTTCAGGAAAGAACCCTGCACTGCTGGGGCAGAGTCTGTCCTGGGGCAGCGCAAGAACACAAAATGTGTTCTTGTCTGGAGAATAAGAGGGAGGAAGAGAAGAGAAAGGAAGAGATTAGAAGTGGACTGTACACAAGATAAACTCAGTCACTACAGGGTATTTTGAGGCAAGTTTTCCAGGGAAGATGCCTTGTTCCTGACACTCCAGCTACTGAACCATCCTACAGAATGGTAGCGTCTCCTCCTCTGGTCTCAGTAGTCCTTAGCCAAGTTTAGCTGTTGAACCAATCCTCTGCTTCGAAACCTATTTACATGCTCATACTTTGAGTTTAGACAAAAGAAAAGAGTAGTTTTTTCTGACAATCCTCTCACCTCCTCTCTTACATCCTCTATTATTTCTTCTTAATAGACTTATTCCACTCAGACTACAACTATGCTTTTGTATTTCTACTTTTTATTTATTCTTTATTTTTAAGCTTTTATTTAAATTCCAGTTAATTAACATACAGTGTAGTATTAATTTCAGGTATACAACACCTGTGATTCAACACTTCCATACAACTCCCAGTGTTCATCACAAGTGTCCTCCTTAATCTCCATCACCTATTACCCCATCCCCCAACCCACCTCCGCTCCGGAGACCATGGGTTTGTTCTCTAGTTAAGAGTCTATTTCTTGGTTTGCATCTCTCTCTCTCTCTCTCTTCATTTTGTCCTCTTGTTCATTTGTTTTGTTTTTTATATTCCACATATGACTGAAATCATACGGTATTAATCTTTCACTGACTGGTTTTTGGTGCAATTGTGAAGGGATTCAATTCCTTGATTTATCCTTCTGCTGCTTCATTACAGGTGTGTAGAAATGCAACAGATTTCTGGAGGTTGATTTTGTACCCTGTGACTTTACTGAATTTGTGTAGCAGTTCTAGCAGTTTTTTGGTGGAGTCTTTCAGGTTTTCTATAAAGTGTATCACGTCATCTGCAAATAGTGACAGTTTTACTTTTTCCTTGCTGATTTGGATGCCTTTTCATGTTTCTATTTTTTAAAAGCAAAAACTTCTATCCTCTTTGTCTTTTCAAATTAATGATTCACTTGCCTGCTTTTTTCCCTTTTTCAAAATGCACAACCACAGCAACAGTTCTGAAGACTCCAGCCCAGTTTCCTGCTCCACTTCTCACCTTTCCATGACTAAGCCTCCTGCATTCTAACTTTCCCACTGCAGTCTGTTGACAGTACTTCTCCCTTCCAAATCTAAGGTTCCTTCTCATACCTTGTCCCACATGACTTCAGTAAAACTTTTGACCCTACTGGTTATCTTCTTCTTGAAGCCTCCTCTTCTGTTGATTTTTGAGTTAACATACTGGGTTAACCACTGGTTCTCCTTCTACTACTCTATTTCTTTTTCTCTCCCCAGTTTCTTTCACTAGCTTCTCTGCCTTTTTAAGTTGTCTTTCTCCAGTATCCCATCCTCTGTCCTCAAAGCATAATTTCAAATTACTGTTCTAAACTTTTTTTAAAAAATATTTTACTTTTTTATTTATTTGACAGAGAGAGAGATCACAAGTAGGCAGAGAGGCAGACAGAGAGAGAGGGGGAAGCAGGGTCCCCACTGAGCAGAGAGCCTGAATGTGGGGCTTGATCCCAGGACCCTGAGATCATGACCTGACCCGAAGGCAGAGGCTTAACCCACTAAGCCACCCAGGCGCCCCAAACTTCTTTATCTATCTTAAAGTTTCATCGTATATTCCCAGTCTACTTACTAGCTATGACAATTAGTTCTCTCTCTCCCCTTCTCCCATCATCACCTGGGCTACAATTATAATTACAATTACCTTATAGTCTTCAACAGTCCTAAGAACATCACAAGATTTAATCTTTCCCAGTTTCTACCTTTAATTATGTTTTCCTCCTGCCTGAAAGGTCTACCTTTTGCCTATAGGCTTGGCAAACTCTTAATTAAAGAGTTAAAGAAGACTTTTCTGGTGTTTTTAGTAGGATGGTCCCTTCCCTGATATGAAAGAGATGTAAGATCTTTGTTCTCTCTGCTTCCACATCTTCATTCTTTTCTACTTGTGTAGCACCCATGACATTGTATTATGGTTAATTACATAAGTGTATTTTCCTATGCTACAGTTTTAGTCCCTTAGGTAAGGGCTTTGTGGCACTCATTTTCTTATCCCTAGGAACCAGAATAGTATCCTAACATATGATGGTTTTATCAAAACATGTATTCACCTATATCTTATATGTGTGTTGGAAACTAGATAGGCATAAGCTTTTGCATACTATGATGCTTAGAGACAGGAGAAAAAAATATAAATTAAATTTTTGGTGTCAGTATATTTTGGATAGATTTGATTCAATTCCACAAACATTGACTGTGTAGTACCATTTAATTAGTAAAATGGCATTCATATTAGATTTAAAAATAGAAATTCAAGGAAGAAAAATGAAATTTGCTTCAGGAAAGATGAACGTATTATAAACACTTAAATCAGATTTAAAGTTATTCCTGTATTTCAAAGTCCATTAAATTACACATTTTATTAGCTATTAGATCAAATTTAGCTCATTAGACTTTAATCTGATACTTCAGTAAGTATCTGGCTATTTTAATCACTTACACTTTCATGAATATCTTGTCTTTCAATAGAGTACAACAGAAGCTGTTTTCTAGACATTATGCTTTTTTAAAAAATTGTGTGTGTGTTTGTGTGTGTATATTTGTGTGTGTATAGTTTACATTTTTCCACAATTCCCTCATTCTTTACAGATCATCTGGTTTACATTCTCGATACTGGAATTACTAAAATTGCTCTTCTTTAAATTAAATAAACACATATACAAAAAAGTGCACAAATAATAAGGTCATAGCCTGATGAAATATCATAAAATAAACACACCTACATAACCTGCACTTAGGTTATAAAATAGGACCTTACTGGCACCGCAGAAACCACTCATATGCCCCTTCTTAACCACTAATGTCTTTCTGTTCCCCAAAGATAATCACCATTATGAAATCTCAGACTTTAGGCTAGTTTTGAAACTTCCATAATTTAAGCCTTACAGGGTGAACATCATGGAGATGCACTGCTTAAATACCCCTTCACAAAGGTCTCCCCGTCAACTGCCAGGAATGTGGTTTGCTGACAGCCTCTGGTTGGGAACTTCTGCATGGTCTGCCTCATCTTTTGAGCCAAGGCCATTCTATTTTTGGTGATTCTCTGTCAATGACCAAGTCTGGTGGCCATAAATTAAAGATATGTTCTTCTTAGAGTTTCCCTAAGACAATTACTGAACAAGCTGGTGGCACAAGAACCTGGCCACTTCTACCCAAAGTAGATTGCGCTAACTGCCAACATGCTCTAGAACTCCCCATTGCTCTGACAGAAATGGTCAGATATGCATCTTGCTCTGACAACTCCCTTACTCCCTTTGTTCATTCTGCTTCCCATCTTTCCCTTTTCATGGTATTATACCCAGGAAACCTTTTGACATATAATCTACTTTCGTCTCTTTCATTTTGTTCAGTATTATCTTAGCAATTTTTATACTCCTGGTGATGGACATTTGGATTATTACAAATAAAAATGCTATAAACATATGTACATGATTTTTGTGGACATATGTTTTCAGTTTTTTGGGAAAATTTATGCTTATGAATGGAATTGTTGAAATGTATGAAGAATACAAGTTGCTTCAGATCCTTACTAATATTTTGTATTGTGTCTTTCTGTTTCTAGACAGATGAAGGGATATTTCATGGTGGTTTTAATTTGTATATCCCTACTGACCAGTAATGTTCAGCACTTTTTTATATGTTTCTTTTCCATTTTTCTATCTTCTATTTAGGTATTTCATCCATTTTTATTATATTGTTTGAATTTTATTTTTTTTTAAATTTGGCCTTTTTTTTATTTTTAAAAAAATTTTTAATAAACATATAATGTATTTTTAGCCCCAGGGGTACAGGTCTGTGAATCGCCAGGTTTACACATTTCACAGCACTCATCATAGCACACACCCTCCCCAATGTCCATATCCCCACCACCCTCTCCCGTCCCCCCTCCCCCCAGCAAACCTCAGTCTGTTTTTTGAGATTGAGTCTTTTATGGTTTGTCTCCCTCCCAATCCCATCTTCTTTCATTTTTTCTTTTCTTACCCCCAAACCCCCCAATGCATCTCCACTTCCTCATATCCGAGAGATCATATGATAGTTGTCTTTCTCCGATTGACTTATTTCGCTAAGCATAATACCCTCTAGTTCCATCCACGTCGTTGCAAATGGCAAGATTTAATTTCTTTTGATGGCTGCATAGTATTCCATTGTGTATATATACCACTTCTTCTTTATCCATTCATCTGTTGATGGACAACTAGGTTCTTTCCATAGTTTGGCTATTGTGGACATTGCTGCTATAAACATTTGGGTGCACGTGCCCCTTCAGAGCACCACGTTTGTATCTTTAGGATATATACCCAGTAGTGCAATTGCTGGGTCATAGGATAGATCTATTTTCAGGTTTTTTGAGGAACCTCCACACTGTTTTCCAGAGTGGTTGGACCAGCTTGCATTCCCACCAGCAGTGTAGGAGGGTTCCCCTCTCTCCACATCCTTGCCAGCATCTGTCATTTCTTGACTTGTTAATTTTAGCCATTCTGACTGGTGTGAGGTGCTATCTCATTGTGGTTTTTTGATTTGCATTTCTCTGATGCCGAGTGATGTGGAGCACTTTTTCATGTGTCTGTTGGCCATCTGGATGTCTTCTTTGAAGAAATGTCTGTTCATGTCCTCTGCCCATTTCTTGATTGGATTATTTGTTCTTTGGTTGTTGAGTTTGCTAAGCTCTTTATAGATTTTGGATACTAGCCCTTTATCTGATATGTTGTTTGCAAATATCTTCTCCCATTCTGTCAGTTGTCTTTTGGCTTTGTTAACTGTTTCCTTTGCTGTGCAAAAGCTTTTGATCTTGATGAAATCCCAATAGTTCATTTTTGCCCTTGCTTCTGTTGCCTTTGGCGATATCCCTAGGAAGAAGTTGCTGTGGTTGAGGTCAAAGAGGTTGCTGCCTGCATTCTCCTCAAGGATTTTGATGGATTCCTTTCTCACATTGAGGTCTTTCATCCATTTTGAGTCTATTTTCATGTGTCGTGTAAGAAAACAGTCCAATTTCCTTTTTCTGCGTGTGGTTGTCCAATTTTCCCAGCACCATTTGTTGAAGAGGCTGTCTTTTTTCCATTGGACATTCCTTCCTGCTTTGTCGAAGATTAGTTGCCCATAGAGTTGAGGGTCTATTTCTGGGCTCTCTATTCTATTCCATTGATCTATATGTCTATTTTTGTGCCATTACCATACTGTCTTGATGATGACAGCTTTGTAATAGGGCTTGAAGTCTGGAATTGTGATGTCACCAACTTTGGCTTTCTTTTTCAATATTCCTCTGGCTACTCGAGGTCTTTTCTGGTTCCATATAAATTTTAGGATTATTTGTTCTATTTGTTTAAAAAAAAAAGGATGGGATTTTGATAGGGATTGCATTAAATGTGCAGATTGCTTTAGGTAGCATAGACATTTTCACAATATTTATTCTTCCAATCCATGAGAATAGAACATTTTTCCATTTCTTTGTGTCTACCTCAATTTCTTTCATGAGTACTTTATAGTTTTCTGAGTATAGATTCTTTGCCTCTTTGGTTAGGTTTATTCCTAGGTGCCTTATGGTTTTGGGTGCAATTGTAAATGGGGTTGTCTCCTTAATTTCTCTTTCTTCTGTCTTGTTGTTGGTGTAAAGAAATGCAACTGATTTCTGTGCATTGACTTTATATCCTGACACTTTACTGAATTCCTGTACAAGTTCTAGCAGTTTTGGAGTGGAGCCTTTTGGGTTTTCCACATATAGTATCATATCATCTGCAAAGAGTGATAGTTTGACTTCTTCTTTGCCAGTTTGGATGCCTTTAATTTCTTTTTGTTGTCTGATTGCTGAGGCTAGGACTTCTAGTACTATGTTGAACAGCAGTGGTGATAACGGACATCCTTGCCGTGTTCCTGACCTTAGCGGAAAAGCTTTCAGTTTTTCTCCATTGAGAATGATATTTGCAGTGGGTTTTTCATAGATGGCTTTGATAATATTGAGGTATGTGCCCTCTATCCCTACACTTTGAAGAGTTTTAATCAGGAAGAGATGCTGCACTTTGTCAAATGCTTTTTCAGCATCTATTGAGAGTATCATATGGTTCTTACTCTTTCTTTTATTAATGTATTGTATCACATTGATGGATTTGTGGATGTTGAACCAACCTTGCAGCCCTGGAATAAATCCCACTTGGTCGTGGTGAATAATACTTTTAATGTACTCTTGGATCCTACTGGCCAGTATTTTGGTGAGAATTTTCCCATCTGTGTTCATCAAAGATATTGGTCTGTAATTCTCTTTTTTGGTGGGATCCTTGTCTGGTTTTGGGATCAAGGTGATGCTGGCCTCATAGAATGAGTTTGGAAGTTTTCCTTCCATTTCTATTTTTTGGAACAGTTTCAGGAGAATAGGAATTAATTCTTCTTTAAATGTTTGGTAGAATTCCCCTGGGAAGCCATCTGGTCTTGGACTTTTGTTTGTTTGGAGATTTTTGATGACTGTTTCAATCTCCTTACTGGTTATGGGTCTGTTCAGGTTTTCTATTTCTTCCTGGTTCAGTCGTGTACTTTATATGTCTCTAGAAATGTATCCATTTCTTCCAGATTGTCGAATTTGTTGGCGTAGAGTTGCTCGTAGTATGTTCTTATAATTGTTTGTATTTCTTTGGTATTGTTTGTGATCTCTCCTCTTTCATTCATGATTTTATTTATTTGGGTCCTTTCTCTTTTCTTTTTGATGAGTCTGTCCAGGGGGTTATCAATCTTTTTAATTCTTTCAAAGAACCAGCTCCTGCTTTTGTTGATTTGTTCCTCTGTTCTTTTGGTTTTTATTTCATTGATTTCTGCTCTGATCTTTATGATTTCTCTTCTCCTGCTGGATTTAGGCTTTCTTTGTTGTTCTTTCTCCAGCTCCTTTAGGTGTAGGGTTAGGTTGTGTACTTGAGACCTTTCTTGTTTCTTGAGAAAGGCTTGTACCGCTATATACTTTCCTCTCAGGACTGCCTTTGTTGTGTCCCACAGATTTTGAACCATTGTGTTTTCATTATCATTTGTTTCCATGAATTTTTTCAATTCTTCTTTAATTTCCTGGTTGACCCATTCATTCTTTAGAAGGATGCTGTTTAGTCTCCATGTATTTGGGTTTTTTTCCAAATTTCCTCTTGTGATTGAGTTCTAGCTTCAGAGCATTGAGGTCTGTAAATATGCAAGGAATGATCCCAATCTTTTGATACCGGTTGAGACCTGATTTATGACCCAGGATGTGGTCTATCCTGGAGAATGATCCATGTGCACTAGAAAAGAATGTGTATTTTGTTATTTTGGGATGGAATGTTCTGAATATATCTGTGATGTCCATCTGGTCCAGTGTGTCATTTAAGGCCTTTATATCCTTGTTGACCTTTTGCTTAGATGATCTGTCCATTTCAGTGAGGAGAGTGTTAAAGTACCCTACTATTATTGTATTACTGTCGATGTATTTCTTTGATTTTGTTATTAATTGGTTTATATAGTTGGCTGCTCCCATGTTAGGGGCATAGATATTTAAAATTGTTAGATCTTCTTGTTGGATGGACCCTTTGAGTATGACATAGTGTCCTTCCTCATCTCTTATTATAGTCTTTGGCTTAAAATCTAATTGATCTGATATAAGGATTGCCACCCCAGCTTTCTTCTGATGTCCATTAGCATGGTACATTGTTTTCCACCCCCTCACTTTAAATCTGGAGGTGACTTCGGGTCTAAAATGAGTTTCTTGTAGGCAGCATATTGATGGGTTTTGTTTTTTTATCCATTCTGATACCCTGTGTCTTTTGATTGGGGCATTTAGCCCATTAACATTCAGGGTAACTATTGAGAGATATGAATTTAGTGCCATTGTATTGCCTGTAAGGTGACTGGTACTGTATATTGTTTCTGTTTCTTTCTGGTCTGCTACTTTCTTTCTGATCTACTACTGTTCTCTCATTGCTTAGAGGACCCCTTTCAATATTTCCTGTAGAGCTGGTTTGGTGTTTGCAAATTCTTTCAGTTTTTATTTGTCCTGGAAGCTTTTTATATCTCCTTCTATTTTCAATGATAGCCTAGCTGGATATAGTATTCTTGGCTGCATGTTTTTCTCATTTAGTGTTCTGAATATATCGTGCCAGTTCTTTCTGACCTGCCAGGTCTCTGTGGATAAGTCTGCTGCCAATCTAATGTTTTTACCCTTGTATGTTACAGACTTCTTTTTCCGGGCTGCTTTCAGGATTTTCTCTTTGTTGCTAAGACTTGTAAATTTTACTATCAGGTGATGGGGTGTGGGCCTATTTTTATTGATTTTGGGGGGCATTCTTTGCATCTCCTGGATTTTGATGTTTGTTCCCTTTGCCATATTAGGGAAATTCTCTACAATAATTCTCTCCATTATACCTTCTGTTCCCGTCTCTCTTTCTTCTTCTTCTGGAATCCCAATTATTCTAATGTTGTGTCGTCTTATGGTGTCACTTATCTTTCGAATTCTCTCCTCGTGGTCCAGTATTTGTTTGTCTCTCTTTTGCTCAGCTTCTTTATTCTCTGTCATTTGGGCTTCTATGTCACTAATTCTTTCTTCTGCCTCATTTATCCTAGCAGTAAGAGCTTCCATTTTTGATTGCACCTCATTAATAGCTTTCTTGATTTCAACTTGGTTAGATTTTAGTTCTTTTATTTCTCCAGAAAGGGCTTTTATCTCTCCAGAGAAGGTTTCTCTAATATCTTCTATGCCTTTTTCGAGCCCAGCTAGAATCTTGAGAATCGTCATTCTGAACTCTAGATCTGTCATATTACCAATGTCCGTATTGATTATGTCCCCAGCCTTCGGTATTGCCTCTTGTTCTTTTTTTTTTTGTGGTGAGTTTTTGCGCCTTGTCATTTTGTCCAGATAAGATTTGCTTTCTCCTCCTCTGGAATTCTGCTGTTCTCCTTGGTGAGTGAAGTTGGTCTTGGCTGGGTTTCTTGTTGATCTTCTGGGGGAGGGGCCTGTTGTAGTGATTCTGAAGTGTCTTTGCCCCAGGCGGAATTGCACCACCCTTACCAGGGGCCGGGCTAAGTAATCTGCTGGGGTTTGCTTTCGGGAGCTTTTGTTCCCTGAGCGCTTTCCGTAGAGTTCCGGAGGATGGGAATGAAAATGGCAGCCTCCCAATCTCCGGCCCGGAGGAGCCGAGAGCTCGGGGTCCTGCTCCTCAGTGTGCCCTCAGAGAAAAGCACCCATCCGCCCCCATCTCCCTGTCCTCTGGTTGCGCTTGGAGAAAAGTACTCAGTCGCTTCCATCTCCCTGGCCTCCAGCTGCATGCTTGGAGTAAAGTGTTCATTCACTCTGTCTCCCTGGCCTCTGGCCACACTCTGAGCTCCCCAGCCTGTGACCGGTTCAAGGTAACCCCGAGCTGAGGGCTCTCTCCTCGGCTTTGTTGCTGTAGTTGGCTTCCCCACTCTAATACCTGTGAGCCCTGCAACACTCAGACACCCCCGGTCCTTCTGTGATCCTGTGAGACCTGCAGTTACGCTGACCCCGTGTGGGCTTCCTCCCGGTTTAGCCTCTGGAACGATGTCCCTCCGTGGAGCAGACTTTTAAATGTCCCGATTTTGTGCTCCGTTGCTCCGCCGCTTGCTGGGAGCTGGTCCCTCCCCCCCGCAGTCTATCTTCCTGTCACTTTGGATTCACTTCTCCGCAGGTCCTACCTTTCAGAAACCGATCGATTTTCTGTTCCTAGAATTGTTGCTCTTCTTCTCTTGATTTCCCATTGGATTTGTAGGTGTTCGCCATGGTTAGATAAGCTATCTAGCTGATCTCCTGCTACCTGATGTTGTCTCAGTGTGTTACTTCTCCACCATCTTGACTCCTCTGAATTTTAATTTTTAAGTTGAAGAAGTTATGTATTCTAGGCACAAATCCTTTGTCAAGTATATATATTGTGAATATTTTCACCAGTATATTTTCCTATTGATTTTCTAATTTTTTAATGTATAGATGTTTAATTTTTGATAAAGCCTTATTTATTAATTTTTTTTCAATTAATATTTTTGTGTGTTATAAGATAACTGTGTCAACCTTAGGTCACGGAGACATTCTTCTAAGTTTTTTTCTAGAAGCTTTATGACTATAAGTATTATGTTTAGACATATCTATTTCAAATTAATATATTATGTATCAAATAAGGTAGAAATCAAATATCTGTTGAAAAAATTGAAATAACTTGTGGTTTTCTGAATTTTTCCTTGAGTTATAGAATAAAAGTCATACCTAATTTTATGTTAAGAGGTAAAATTGAGTTGAGAGACAGAGAAAGCATTCAACAGATTAATTCTTGTTAATATTTATACATCTCCCAAAAGGAAGACATACACAAATACACTACACACATACTCATTATATACATGCATTGAAAAAAGGACAAATAAGTTGATTGTTTACAAGGCAAAAATGTAGTCTGTTCTCAAGTAAGCTGACTAAAGAAATGAGGAAAATGCTGAGAACTCTGGGGGGCATGGAAAATGTGAGGAGAACATGTAACAGACTCTGCCAATTTAACCAGGGGTTCAAACAGAAAAGATGCAGAAAAAAGGCATTGACAACATCACTCTTTAAAATAACTATATTGAGTTTCAAAGATCTTATTTATTTTCAAGCTTAAAATATAGTAGAAGACTTCCAAGTGAATGAAGTATCTCCAGCTTGGGGCTCAGAGATACATAAAAGTGTAAAATGGGAGGAGGCATTTTGATTTAAAGATTTGAAGACTAATAGAAAATCAGGGCCTATTCATTTTGAAATTGTGCTTTTAAGATTTTCTAACTTTTCACCTAAAAGCAGTTTATTTGTTTTCAGATTAGAGCATTAAAAAGTCTTAGGATCTATCTTCTCACCTTTCTATTCAAGAATTTCCTTTTACAGATCAAAGAAAAAATAATGTATCTCCTGCCTTTGATAAAAAAACATGCTATTGCTTTGTCATCACATAGACAAAGAACACGAGATCAAAATAATTGGGAGCAAATCCCCCTGGACAACTGCCATTTCCAACCTGAAGCACAGCGGCTTTGATGAGAAAGAAAGAGAGTTAGGAAATATTTGTGTGAAGTATCACCCTCATTAATCATGGTCCCTCAAAATTCTCTATATTTAGAGCTGTCTTTTGAATAAACAATGAGAATTTCAAAGCAAGAATTGGCAAAATCAGTTTTTGTGTTTTGTAGATACAGAATGAAAATATTTCAGGTCTTTAGAAGAATTGTCTTCCCCAAATGCAGGATATTATATGCTCATGCTATATGCAAATTTATATTATCTTTATGAATTTTAGAAAGTTGATTCCACCAAATCATTTCTTTTTGATAGAATACTCCCTAAGTTCAAATTAAGAATACAATGTAATGATAAAGTTGTATAACAGAATAGAGTATGGGTACCTGGTTTCAAACCTTTTTTTTTTTTTTTTGTTTCTGCAACAAAGCTGGGGAAAAATTAAAAAATAAAAGCAATTGAAGTTATTGGGCTAGCTCAATAGTAACTTTCACTATTTAATTCAGTTATCTTCAATTTTTTTGTAGCTTGAGCTTCAGAGACCAGAAAGGAAATGCTAGAATATAGTTTTGGGGGTAGAAATCTTTTTTGGTTGTTGTTTAAATTTGTGGGAAAATCACTTTATAATTTTTTTACATGTAGGGAATCACTTTGAACTTTGTTATTTTTTCCTCTTTTTTCTATAAGGAGATACAATTTTCAAAAAATGTCAAATTCTATATTTTGAAAATATAAAATTGTGCCTAGAGAAGAAAAAGCCATGAGTACAAAGATATGGGGACTTAAGAGTAAGGAATTAGTAGGACAATGTGATGAGATGGAATAATTAGAGTAAGCTGGTAAGTAGAGCTGCTAAGGTTTGAAAGGGGAGAGAAGAAAAGGCTGATAATCAGCATTCACCTTGGCAGCTGCCCTGTGCAGTGCAGAAAGGCAGAGCTGACATCAGAGCTCAGAGTCAGTTCCTGGTCCTAAGAAAACATTCATGTAAACAGCGTTTGGTACCTGGCCCTTCAGAAGTTATACGTGCCAAAGTCAAATGTTTTGTCACAATCACATTTCAGTTAAAGTTTGTGCTACAACTTTTGACATTAATCACAAAGTTATATAGGCAAAGTACATTCCTTAAGATTTATTTCTAGTTTATATTCTTACTCCTCTTTGAGTGCAAGGATCCCTGATATTTATCATATTACTTTAGAGACTATTAAGCATAAACACAGTGCTGCTCACTCAACTTATGCATAACTACATTAAACATAACCTGTGCACAGGGCACCTTGACACAGAGCATTCCATTCATCCGGAGGTTGTTGTTCATTTGTAGGATGAGAGCTTTGAGGAGAAAGGGCCAGACTTGCAAATCTGAACTTGTTAAATGTTGGCATGTCTTAGGAGGAAGTCGATATGTATTTGGAGAGGTTCACAAAACAAGCTTGAACTACCCATGACATGAGAAAGCTAGTGCATTGTTGGTTCCATTTACTTGTTCGACAAATATTCACTGAGTGCATCTGTGTCAGACAGTGGTCAAGACTCTGGAGACACAGCAGTGACAGAAATGACAATGCCCTCTGCCTTCAGGAAGTTCCCTTTCTGCATATGGAATAACGGGTTTCAAATTCATTCTGAACTCCTGAGAAGAAGGAGATCAAACAGAACTTAGAGGAGTTAGGTAGGGCTTGGGAAGATAGAGGAGAAGATGTTATTAGACAAGGAACTCCAGAAAGAGCACTAGATGGTGAAGAGACAGGGCTGTGGGGAATGAGTGAGCCACAAAGCCGAGCAGTGAAGGGAGGCCGAGTGTGAAGTGCAATCCTGAAAATGTCTATAGCTCCCATGCAAAATAAACCCTAGGGCCATTTTTACACTAATTTCACACAGTTAGAGAATACTAGAATCAATACAGGTTTTTAGAGAACTGCTTAGAATATATCAATATTAACAATGTATTAATATTAAATATTATGTTTTAAATATAAAATCGGCATAGTCCATTATTAAGGAAAATTTCATTTTAAAGAAATGTTACATTAAGCTCCCATGATCATTTTCATGCAAATTAGAAAAGAATATTAATATGTCTTGTTCAAAAAGTCAAAGTTAATGTTATATAAAATGGGGATAATTTCAATAAACTTGAACAATTTAATTTTATTAGAATGTATCTTTGAAAAGCAAAGCATATCTATGCTGTCCTGGTTAGTTTTATGTAAATTCTCTAGCTTAGAAAAGCTCTTTAAACTCTGCTTTTTTGACCTTACAGTGGGCAGATGAATAGAGAGAAGGTAGTTATAAGGCAAGTGTAAATAGCTGACTTCAACTTTTTATGCTTCAAATAATTTTATCTCTGCCTTTTCATAAATTTGAGGAGATATTTTGTGAATAACTGTCTCCTATGTTATGTTTTTCTTAAACAGCAAACAGATTTTGTTCTAAGAAAAGCATTCCTAGTTTTCTTCTACTTTAATCATAAATGAAAGCAGATCCTCAAGCACAATAGGTATATTGATCTCAAAACCCTCCTATTTGTATCAGCCTTATTTGGAAAATCTTTGAAAAGATAAGAATTATTATTATAATAAACACTTTACTTTATCAACGGTCATCTTCTTACATTTTAGTTTTTGAAGAATACTTTCTAAGTAAGTCCACTTTTGCTAAATTCCATATTTTTAGATGGCTAACACTGAAGTACTCAAAATTAAAGTGGTTCTTTTTTTTTTTTAGATACCAAGTTTTGCTGTAATTACATATAATATGGTAAATGGGAATACCCCAAATGATCAATGTAATTGCTGCTGGCCTTGTTAAGGTTTAGAATTTGGTGACATAGGAAATAAAATGTAATAGAAAATGTGTGATTAGGGAAATAATAATATCTTTTTAGAAGTGTTTGAAGACAACTAATCCTGCAATACCACATTAGGTGAATTGGAGAGAAGAAAGGAAGACCAATCAGAAAACAAATAGGACAGCAAATATGGGTGGTAATCTATGATACATATATACATTTTATATAAAAATGTGCTTTAAACAGCTTAGTCGGTTTAGGTGATATTGAGGGCTGGTGGAAATACCTTTGGTAAGTGAATAAATATGTCCAAGGAACCCCTCATCTCTATTGTTATATGATTGTAAGATGAAATAGAGAAAAACTCTCAGATCAAAAGTTACTTTATGTATAGTTTAGTCACTGCATTTTTGTCCTGTCTTTTAGTTGTCTAATAATAATTATAAATATGCATAAGGATGATATATATGTGGATATATAAAATAATCTAGGTAGTTGATATTTGCTGTTCCCATGGAATTATGTAATTCAAATTGTTCATCTAAAGCACCAGTAGTTTCACTTACCACATATTAGATATGGTGCTGAGAAGCTGGGCATTTGAAACACCAAGCAGATTAATCCCTGGCCATTTGTGAGACACAGATAAATACAAATATGCAATTAAATGTGTGTATAACCGGAGGAGTCAAGATGGCGGAGAAGTAGCAGGCTGAGATGACATCGGGTAGCAGGAGATCAGCTAGATAGCTTATCTAACCATTGTGAGCACCTACAAATCCAACAGGAAATTGAAGAGAAGAAGAGCAACAATTCTAGAAACAGAAAATCAATCACTTTCTGAAAGGTAGGACCTGTGGAGAAGTGAATCCAAAGTGACGGGAAGACAGACCGCGGGGGGAGGGGCCAGCTCCTGGCAAGCAGCAGAGCAACGGAGCACAAAATCAGGACTTTTAAAAGTCTGCTCCACGGAGGGACATCGCTCCAGAGGCTAAACCGGGGGGAAGCCCAGGCGGGGTCAGAGTAATCCCAGGTCCCGTGGGGTCACAGAAGGACCGGGGGTGTCTGAGTGCCACAGAGCTCGCAGGTATTAGAGCGGGGAAGCCGGATACAGCAATAAAGCCGAGGAGTGAGCTCTCAGCCCGGGGTTACCTTGTGCTGTTCACAGGGTGGGTGGGCTCAGAGCGCGGCCAGAGGCCACGGAGACGGAAGAGACCGGGCGCTTTTCTCCAAGTGCCAGCAATTGACAGCTTTCCTCCAGGCATGACTGCAGGCCAGGGAGGCAGGGCGGTTGGGTGCTTTCTTCTGAGGGCGCACTGAGGAGCGGGACCCCGAGCTCTCAGCTCCTCCGGTGCTGGGAAAATTGGACAGCCACATGCAGAAAAATGAAATTGGACTATTTTCTTACACGACACATGAAAATAGACTCAAAATGGATGAAGGACCTCAATGTGAGAAAGGAATCCATCAAAATCCTTGAGGAGAATGCAGGCAGCAACCTCTTTGACCTCAACCACAGCAACTTCTTCCTAGGGATATCGCCAAAGGCAACAGAAGCAAGGGCAAAAATGAACTATTGGGATTTCATCAAGATCAAAAGCTTTTGCACAGCAAAGGAAAGTCAACAAAACCAAAAGACAACTGACAGAATGGGAGAAGATATTTGCAAACGACATATCAGATAAAGGGCTAGTATCCAAAATCTATAAAGAGCTTAGCAAACTCAACAACCAAAGAACAAATAATCCAATCAAGAAATGGACAGAGGACATGAACAGACATTTCTGCAAAGAAGACATCCAGATGGCCAACAGACACATGAAAAATTCTCCACATCACTGGACATCAGAGAAATACAAATCAAAACCACAATGAGATAGCACCTCACACCAGTCAGAATGGCTAAAATTAACAAGTTAAGAAATGACAGATGCTGGCGAGGATGTGGAGAGAGGGGAACCCTCCTACACTGCTGGTGGGAATGCAAGCTGGTGCAACCACCCTGGAAAACAGTGTGGAGGTTCCTCAAAAAACTGAAAATTGAGCTACCCTATAACCCAGCGTTTGCACTACTGGGTATATATCCTAAAGATACAAACGTGGTACTCCGAAGGGGCACGTGCACCCGAATGTTTATAGCAGCAGTGTCCACAATAGCCAAACTGTGGAAAGAGCCTAGATGTCCATCAACAGATGAATGGATAAAGAAGAAGTGGTATATATACACAATGGAATACTATACAGCCATCAAAAGAAATTAAATCTTGCCATTTGCAACAATGTGGATGGAACTAGAGGGTATTATGCTTAGCGAAATAAGTCAATCGGAGAAAGACAACTATTATATGATCTCTTTGATATGAGAAAGTGGAGATGCAATGGGGGGATTGGGGGGAGGTAGGAAAAGAAAAAATGAAAGAAGATGGGATTGGGAGGGAGACAAACCATAAAAGAATCTCAAAAAACAGACTGAGGGTTGTTGGGGGAGGGGGGGACGGCAGAGGGTGGTGGGGATATGGACATTGGGGAGGGTATGTGCTATGATGAGTGCTGTGAAATGTGTAAACCTGGCGATTCACAGACCTGTACCCCTGGGGATAAAAATACATTATATGTTTATTAAAATAAATAAAAAAATGTGTGTATAACCATAAATTGTGGTAAGGGTGATAAAGAAAATCATAGGGTGTTATGAAAGAGAATGCTTAGAGAGACTTTCTTAGGAAGGGATGATTGAGCTACCATTAAAAGATTCGATAGGAGCGAGTAAGTGAGGAGTAGGGTTGGTGGTAGTGACAGAGAAGGACACCAAATGTACCAAAAGGTGTTCACGACTCTAGGCTAATAGTTAAGCTGAAAAAACAAACAAACAAACAAACAAACCCCAGACTACCTGGAACATGGTAAGTGAGTGGAATCACAACAGAATTTGAAGAAATGGTCACCAGATCATGCAGTTTCTTTAGGCGACAGTAAATGTCTGGAATTTATTAGAAGCTATTAAGGGTTTTCAGTATGGGAGTGATATAATCCTGTTTGTGATTTCCTTTACTAAGAAAAGAATGGTTTGATGGTTGAAAACATTAGATGTAGAAAGACAAGTGAGTTGGCTGGGTATTTACCCTAAAGATACAAATGTAGTGATCCAAAGGGACACGTACACCCAAATGTTTATAGCAGCAATATCCACAATAGCCAAACTATGGAAAGAACCTAGATGTCCATCAACAGATGAATGGATAAAGAAGATGTGGTATAGATATACAATGGAATACTATGCAGCCATCAAATGAAATGAAATCTTGCCATTTGCAATGATGTGGATGGAACTAGGGTATTATGCTTAGTGAAATAAGTCAAACAGGGAAAGACAATTATCATATGATCTCTCTGATATGAGGAATTTGGGAATCAGAGCAGGGGGTTTGGGGAGTAGGGAAGGAAAAAATGAAACAAGATGGGATTGGGAGGGGGACAAACCATAAGAGACTCTTAATCTCACAAAACAAACTGAGGGTTGCTGGGGTGTGGGGGATAGGGAGAGGGTGGTTGGGTTATGGACATTGGGGAGGGTATGTGCTATGGTGAGTGCTGTGAAATGTGTAAGCCTAATGATTCACAGACCTACATCCCTGGGGCAAATAATACGTTATATGTTAATAAAAATAATTAAAAAAAGAAAATTTTAATAAAACTGTCACGCTATTTACAAATAAAAGTTATGTTATGAATTGAATTATGTCTAAAATATCACATTTTCAAATAATTTATTTTTATGTTCCTTAAAATATATAGAGCAAAGCTATCAATCCAATTTTGTTATTGTCAAGAGTTGTTAACGATTACCTTAAGTTCTGAGAAATCTTTTGAGAAAACCAAATTTTTTTTTGTTTCACCATTCTTTTGCCCAAAGTAAATACACTTTCCACATTTCTCGTGTTCATAGCTAAAGGTTAAAATATTGGATTGTTGAATACATTGATCTTTGATGTGTAAGTTAAATGTCTTGGAGAGAATTTACTCGGGTGGAAAACACATTAATTACAATATTTGGCAAATTTCACATATAAGAAGCAGAGGTGAAAGTTCAGGGCTTATCTCTGAGTTGTGGGCTTGGGCTTTTGTGTGTGCCTCCTGTATTTTCGCCGCCTTTAGAAAATAGAACACCTGGAAAAGCAGGCAATTACCTTATTATGCTAACTGAGAAAATGAAACTCATTTGCCGTCCCAAATCCACTTTGCAGATTTGTATTATTTGGAGAGTTTATATGATCATATTAAGCAAGACACTGCTTCTAGTAGTGGTCTTCACTCTTTATTTTTTGCTTGGTCATTGCCTAATAGAATTTTGAAAATACATGTTCTTTTGCACACTTTTAAGTTGACCCCTAAAATTTCATATTATATTTTTAAAATGCGAAGATATGATTTACACTGTATTACAAATACTGAGACTTTAATATAAATATGATAAAGCTTTTTTATAAATGTATCCAATGAAATCTAAGAATCGTAATGATTGATACTCATCAACATGCTTTTTAAAAATATGTAGAAAAAAATAAAAATAAATAAAAGTACATAGAAAGGTCTTCCTTAATAGCTGGGAAATTTACATTGGTTCTTTGTTTCCTGGAAGTCATATTTACATTCCACTTTCTTAATGGACTTTTGTTTAACTGTAATATAGATTTTTATGGCCGAGAGTATTTTATCAATCACCTTATCATAATTTCTCTGCAGTAAAAATAATGTGTTTATTTTGAAATTTTAAAAGAATTTACTTCTTATGATAAAAAGACTGTGAAACTTTTAAATGGTTGGATTATAATAAGAATTATTAGTAAGTACACACTATTTTGATTTTTATTAAAAGTGCAAAGCAATATTATTGGAAATACTTCTTGAAATGAAATTGACTGGAAGAGATTTCATACTGCTTTGATTAAAGGAGACTGCTGTTAGCAGTATTTCAGTTTTTCTATTTGTTTGATGACCTTGAGATATTTAGACATTTGATGAATGCAACATAGTTAGGTGGGTGAGTTATAAACATCCTTTCTGGAGGAAGAGAGAAACGGGCCATTATTGACAGTGAGTTGGAAGAGTAGATCCATGGCAAATCAGATCTCAAGTACATCGGTTTTAGGAAAATGCACTAAGGGAAGGTGGGTGCTCTAGAATTAACTCCTTAAACCCAACTCTTTCTCTTGGGAAGTCTGTCTACAGAACACAATTCTCCAGCTGTTGCTAAATTAACCATGTAATTTTCACATTCCCTCTTTTCACTGTGGTTTTTGGGCACAAGGAAATGACTTTCAAAACTGTAATTCTTGTGATGTCACAGAGAAAAGGTGTAACTATTTTAAAATGCAGGGATTTTGATTTAATACTTCTGGTTCAATTTTTAGGATTTAAAATAGATTAATACTTTTCTCATCTATGGGAGCAGAAACTCATTTTGTTTTAGTGAAAAACATGAACATTATTAAGCGTCCTATAATTTTGCATGAAGAATTATTTTGTTATTTTTTATATTTAATGCTAGCATTGTTCATATCATGTAGAGCTGTGTATCTGTGGCTATGGTTCTTGATTCTCTGCACAATACTTTAATTCTCCAGCTCATTTTACTATCCCACACCTCTCCTTAATCCCCCATTTCTTATTCTCCTTGGTATAAAAACAATAAGAATGTCTACACACATTGCAGACATACTGTGAAGTGTCATTGATTTTTCTGAGTCCCTAAACACTTCGTGTCTTGAAAAGAGATTATACTTAAATATGGCTTGTTTGTCCTATATGTGTCTTTTTTCAAATTTCAATCCGATCAACATGCCTCTTGAATTTTCGCAGATCTCCAATATGTTTGTTGAAATGTTAAAAAAAAATTTTTGTTCACTAGCTATTACTCAGAGGGGAAAATTTATAGGAAGCCCACTGGGTTTTCCCCAGGTTCACGAGTATAGAAATAGCTAATGGTTATGAAATGAGTGTTTAGAAGATAAAGTATAGAGACTTAAATTCCAACTAATTTAGTGAACTGTAAATTTAACTTTAAAAGGTTCTTTTTATATGGCTTTTGCTTTACCCTTTTCTCCCAATACTCTAATGAAAAACTCTATATTTTTTAAAGATTTTATTTATTTATTAGACAGGGAGAGAGATCACAAGTAGGCAGAGAGGCAGGCAGCGAGAGAGGAGGAAACAGGCTCCCCGCTGAGCAGAGAGCCTGATGCGGGGCTCTATCCCAGCACCCTGAGATCATGACCTGTGCAAAAGGCAGAGGCTTAACCCACTGAGCCACCCAGGCACCCCCAAAACTCTATTAATAAGCAGAAAGTAAAGGAGCAAAAAGCTTCCTTACTTATCTGACGATCATTTTTACTTCTCTCAGGCTTATTATGTAACTGTATAGAATGGCATAGTTTTAGATAAAACAACATAATATTTTTTAAAAAGAGCAATTGTATTTACAAATAAGCTTAGGGAATTCTTGCATATGGTAGTTCTTTGGAATTTAAAGTTAATTCTTAAATAAGTGTATATGACTATGGGTTTAGATATAGGAAAAAATGATGATGCACTACAGAATTTTTAGTAAAGGAGAGGAAAAGCAACTACAATGGTAGAAGTCGAACCCAATTCACTGCATTTTTTTCAGGACAGTGCCCCAATGTGTCACGGAAGAGGCAGTCAGGATATATGTCATAAAGCTAATTGATAGTCATTCCTCTTTCACAACCTATTTCTATATAAATATGAGGAAAATATAATCAGGTTGACAACACTAAACTCAAGCAAGACAAAGAGAGAGTAATAGCCTAGTAATCAGCAGTTATGAGGGCAGTATGGAAACATTTCTACTGAGAAATTTCCAGGCATTAAAGCCACTGCACAAATAAACATGCAGATAAAAGGAATGAGATCAGCAGTAATAACAGATGACAACTTTTACATTTTATTGGTAACTATTCAACAACAACTATTTTTCACCTTCTTTATCTCATCATTTTAACCAGCAGATGCATTTTGTTTCTGTCTCCACTGAGAAAGATAAATGTTTATTACTGAGAGGAAGGATTTTCACTTTTGTTGTATTTTTAGCTCTGAACACTACCAATGGCACCGTAAATCTGCCGTGGCAAATCCTGATATAATACCTTAGGTACCCTGCCCTCTTGCCTTCCCACCCAGGGAAACATCATTGGGGCTGATCACAGCAAAACATCGAGGCAATCTTTGAAGCTTCAGAGATAGAGATGAATGGGTTGCACCTAGGGCATGTTTGTGCCAATCCCGGTATTGCCTGCTGTCCAGGTATAATATCCTTTTACTCTCTGGAGTTTCTTCATTTGGGCAACAAATGATATAATCATCCTACTTATAGGTGCAAAGAGGAACCTTACTTGGCCCGATTAAATTAAAAATGTTTAGAAATCCTTTTTTCATAGATCATACTGTATGAGAATTAGTTAAGCAATAAAAATAAGTACTAACTATTCTCTAATCTACTAGTATGGCCTCTCAATCTAATTTAAATAAATTGATTTATTTACATATGTATATAAACCCTAAAGAGTTGTTTATTTCAGATCATAAAACAAGACACCACACATTAGGGCACTACTGTTAATGTGTAGAGTGGAAAATTTCCCATCCTTTATATTCATGAACAGTCATACACAAGAAATTCATTTTTTTTAATATTTCTGTGATAGATTTTCAAGAATGTGCAGATTTAAATTTCCTCATCATCTAAACAGATCCCAGCTCAGAAATGATAAACATGTTTATCTCTTTAAAGGGAATTTTTGTTATTTATATCTTTTATTCACAATTGCTGCTGATTTGTCTCCCAGAATACTATGTATTTTGTTGTATTGAGAGAGTAGAGATTGGATAGGTCTTGTTTACTATTCTGTTTTGTACATAGAAGGCTCTCTGGCATAGAGGTGCTCATTAAGTGTTATTTACATGAAGCTTGATAGAAAGTATCATAAATATTACGTTCCCTTTTGACTGAGTATATTACATGTAGTATAATTTATATATTATATATGATGTTATAATTATACACATATACACAAACACACACAAGCATTCTCAGGGACATTGAACTTTTACCCTTCCAGTGTAACACTTTGAGTAAGCCCTCAGGCTTTGGGTAGTGTCAATCCGTTTAGAATCTTGGTTTTTCACTTCTTAGAACTGAAGCTTTTGGCAAATTAGCCTCTCTATATCATGATTTTTTCTACCTTTAAAACTAAAAACTACCTTTAAAACAGAGTGGTTGGAAGGATTATGTACTGAAATTCACATTGAAAGCTAAGCATTGTGTCTGGCACATTGCAAATTTACAATGGTGCCTGTCTTACTATAAATCTTACTTTATCCTCAGATTTGGTTCCAGTGGGAGTGTTTCACAGCCTCGCTAAGAAATAGCTTAGTTGTTTTTGGTGCTTGTTCCTATTAATACTCAAAGGGTGAGCTAAGTGTCAAGAGCTTTCCAAAAGTAAATCTGCCATATTAACAATAAAATAAAAGGCACGAAGTTAAATTTGAATTTCATATAAACAATTTCTTTTTGTGTAAGTATGTTCTGTACTTTTGTCTGAATACCCTATCCTAAAGGCTACTCCAAACACGCCATAAGATTCTTCAGTTGTGGTCTCCATCAAGACTTGGACAATGATGGATCAGGAGAGGAGAACTAAAATTGGAAGAGCAGGGTTTAGTCATTTACTTGATCTGATATAGTGATATCTCATATAAAAATATAAAGATAAGTGACTTTTATTTAATTAATTGGGTATAATCACTATGATGATAAATTGACTTGAAATAGCCACTGTATTGTGAAATAGAACAACACCTTATACTATTATTAAGGAAAATTAGAAAACTAGAAAAGAAATAAAGGTTATTATAACAATATGATCATTGCCAAAGAATAAATGTATTTCTTTAAACAACTATAGAGAATCTAATAGTCTTTATGTATGCTCGAGACTTCAAGATGTCCTTTAAAAATTAAGGAGAGATAAAGACTCTCCTTGGATGAACAAAAGCTGAGAGAGTTCACCAACTCTATACCTGCTTTATAAGAAATGCTAAAGAATCCTTCAAGTTGAAATGAAAAGACGATAAACAGCAACATGAAAACATATGAAAGTATAAAGTTCACTGGTAAAGATAAATATATAGATAAATACAGAATGCTGTAATACTGTAACAATGGTGAATAAAACATTTTTAATGAGATACAGGAGTTAAGGATAAAAGTACAAAAATAGCTATAAAATATGTTAATAGATATATAATAAAAAGATATAATTTGTGACATCAATAATATAAGTGTGTGTGGGGAGAAGAAAAAGTGTTATTTTTGTGTATGCAATTGAAGTTAAGAGGTTATCAGCTCAAAATAGATTGTTACAACAATTAGTAGTTGTTGTCATCTTTGTTGTTTTAATATAAGTCCCATGGACCACAAAGGAATTACTTAGAACTTACGCAGATGAAAATGAGAAAGGAGTCAAAGCATGCCAGTAAAGTAAACAAAACATAAAGGAAGACAGCAAAAGAAAAGAGGGACAAAGGATCTACAAGATTGGCAAAAATCAGCAAATCAATAATAGTAAGTCCTTTATTATCAAAAACTACTTTAAGTGCAAATGAATTAAACTCCCCTGTAAAAAGGCAGACTGACTGAATGGATTAAAAAAAGCAAAGCCAATTAGATGTTTTTACAAAAGACTCCTTTTAGATATAAAGACAAAAAGACTTAAAGTCAAAATGGTCACAGAGGAAAAAGAAAGACATTATATAATAATAAACGTCTCAATTCACTAGAAGATATAATGATTATAAATATATACGTGCCCAACATTATAGCACATTATATGAAGTAAACATTGTCACAACTGAAAGGAGAAATAGACAGCAACATAATAATAGTAGGAGACTTCAGTATCTCACTTTCAGTAATGGTTAGAACATCAAGACAGAAGATTAATATGGAAATACATGACTTAACAATAAAAGACATACACAGGACATTCCACTCGACAGTAGCATGATTAACATTTGTACCAAGTGCATATGGAACATTCTGTAGGACACATCACATGTAAGATCACAAAACAAGTCTTAACAAATCTGAGAAGTTTGAAATCATGCCAAGTAACTTTTCTAATCACAACGGAATGAAATTAGAATCAATAGCAGAAGTGGAAAATCTATAAATTGTAAATATTAAACAATGTTTAATGGATCAAAGAAGAAATCAAAGGGGAAATTAGAAAATATAGTGGGACAAATAAAAATGAAAATGCAAAATCCTAAGACCTATGGGATGCAGCCAAGCAATAATAAGAGGGAAGTTCATACTGGTAACAGCATACGTTAAAAATGATGAAAAGATCTAAAATAAACAATTTGATGTTACACCTCTAGTAAATGGAAAAAGAAGAACAAACTAATCCCAAAGTTAATAGAAGGAAGGAAATAGTAAAGATTAGAGAAGAAATAAACAAAACAGAAAATAGAAAAAAACAGAACAAAATCAACAAAATTAGGATTGGTTTTTCAGAACATCAACCAAATTGAGAAATTTTTAGCTAGACTGAGAAAACAAGAGAGAAGACTAAATTAAAATAAAAAATGAGAGAGGGGACATAACAACTGATGCCAAAGAAATGAATATAAGAAACCACTAAGAATATTATATGCTAACAAACTGGATAACCTAGAAGAAATGGGTAAATTCCTAGAAAAATACTTACTGAGACTGAATCATAAGGAAAGAAAATCTGAACAGACATATAACTAATAAGAAGATTGAATCAGTAACCAAAATGTCCAACCAAAGAAAAATGCATGACTAGATGGCTCTGTTGGAGAATTCTACTGAACATTTAAAGAAGAATTAACACCATTTTCAAACTCTTCCAAAAAAGTAAGGAGAATAGAATGCTTCCAGACTCATTCTATAAGGCCAAAATTACCCTTATACCAAAATCAGACAAAGTCACAAGACAAGAAAACTTCAGATCAATATCCCTGATGAATATAGATGCAAAATCTTCATCAAAATTTTTGCAAACTGAATTCCAGAGCACATTAACAGAATCATACAATACGATTGATTGTGTTTTATCCCTATGAGGCAAAGATGGTTCAACAAAAGAAAATCAATCAGTGTGACATACCACACTAGCAGAATGAAGTATATTTTAAAAAAATCACATGATAATAGATGTAGAAAAAACACTTGACAAAATTCAACACCATTTTGTGATAAAAACACTCCACAAACCAGGAATAGATGAAAGTTACCTCAACCTAATAGAGGTCATATATGAAAAGCCCACAACTGATATTACACTTAGTGCTAAAAAATTAAAAGCTATTGCAACAAGTTCAGGAACAAGGCAAGGATGCTCACTCTTATCACTTCTATTCAACACAGTACTGGAAGTCTAAGCTAGAGCAATTAGACAAGAAAAAGAAATAAAAAGCTTCCACGTTGGAGAGGAAGAAGTAAAATTATAACTTGTTTGCAGGTATCATAATCTTTTACATAGAAAACCCTAAAGATTCCAATAAAAATGTTAGAATTAATAAATTAATTCAGCAAAGTTGCAGGATTCAAAATCAGCATACAAAAATTAGTTTCATTTCTATAGTCAAACCCAAATAGTCTGAAGAGGCTATTAAAAAAACAATTCCACTTATAAGATTTTTTTTATTTTTAATTTTTAATTTTTTAATTTATTTGACAGACGGAGATCACAAGTAGGCAGAGAAGCAGGCCGAGAGAGGAGGAAGCAGGCTCCCTGCTCAGCCGAGAGCCCAATGTGGGGCTCCATCCCAGAACCCTGGGATCATGACTGAGCCGAAGGCAGAGGCTTTAACCCACTGAGCCACCCAGGCACCCCAACAATTCCATTAATAATCCCATCAAACATAATGAAATACTTGGGAATAAAGTTAACCAAGGAGGTGCAAGACTTGAACAATGAAAACTGCAAAACATTGTTAAAAACAATGAAAGAGGACACAACTCAATTGAAAGACATCTCATGGATTGGAAGTCTTAATTGTTAAAATGCTCATACTACCCCAAACAATATGCAGATACAATGCAATTTGTATTAGAATCCTAATGGCAGTTTTTATAGAAATAGAAAACAATCCTAAAATTCACGTGAGATCACAAATGACCCCAAACAGCCAATCTTTTGAAAGATGAACAAAGCTGAAGGCCTTATACTTCCTGACCTCAAAATACATTACAAAGCTAAGGTAATCAAAACAATATGCTACTGGTATAAAGACAGATGTAGAGAGCAATGAAATAGACTAAAAAGCCCAGCAAAAAAAAATAAAAACAAGCCGTATACATGTATGGTTAAATGATGTTTACCAAAATACACAAAGGGGAAAAAGTCTTCAACAACTGGTGTTGGAAAAACTGAATATCCACATGCAAAAGAATGAAATTAGACTCTTACTTTACATTATACACAAAAACCAACTTAAAATGTGTTAAAGACTTAAACATTCACACTTGCAACTATAAATCTCCTAGAAGAAAACATAAGGGAAAATTTTCATAACATTGGTCTTGATACTGATTTCTTGGATATGATATCAGAAGCATAGCCAACATGAAGCAAAAATTGACAAGTGGGAACATATCAAATTAAAAAATTTCTACACCACAAACAATTCACAGAAAGAAAAAGAAACCTATGGAATGGGATAAAACATTTACAAATAACGTATCTCGTCAGGGATTAATATTAAACTGTGTAAGGAATTCCTACAACTCATTATTAACAAAACTAAACAATAACAAAAACTGATTTAAAGATGGACGAAGATTTGAATAGACATTTCTGCAAAAAAGGCATGTAAATGGGCAGCAGGCACACAGAAAGATGCTCAACATCACTAATCACAAAGAAAATGCAATTCAGAACCACAATGAGCTATTGCCCCATGACAGAATGGCCATTATAAAATAAAACAAAACAAAGTAGGTGTTGGGAAGGAGTTGGAGAAATTGGAATCCTTGTGCATTATTGCCATCTATAGAAAACAATATTAAGTGTCCTTAAAGAAAAACAAACCCTAAAAATGTACTGATTGTGTAATTCAGCAATTCCACTTCTGGGTATTTACCCAAAAGAATAGAAAATAGGATCCCAAAGAGATATTTTGCACTCCTAAGTTTATTGCAACATTATTCACATAGTCATGAGATTGAAACAAGTTAAATGTCAGATGAATGGAAAAAGAAACATGGAACATTCATACAAAGAAATATTATTCATTGTTTAAAAAAAAGAGAAAGAAATCTTGTAATATGCTTTGAGGATGTTGAGTGAAGTCATTCACAGGACAAATATTCCTGATTCCACTTGTATGGCAGATGTAAAGCAAACTCAGCTGTAGAAAGTAGAATGGTAGTTGCCAAGGCTGGAGGAGGGAATTGCTGTTCAATGGGTATAAAATTTCAGTTAGGCAAGATGAAAACGTTCTTCAGACTTTCTGTACAACGTTTTCTTTCTAGTTAACAGTACGGTACTCCACATTTTAAAATTTGTTGAAAGGGTTGATTCCATGTTTTGTTTTTACACCATAAAAAAAAAGACTTAAGAGTAAGTAGAAAAGGTTAGCTTCCTTCTCATATCTGGTTCCTCTTTTTCAGGGAAGTAAAATTTTCCTCTATTAGGACTTGAGGGTGTCTGCCATGTGATGCTTGTTGAGTCTAAATGGCAGACAGTGACTGTTTACTCTCGGATAATCAAATATGTGTAACTGTAGTCCTTATGACAATATAAAGTGATTTGGTTGCTAATATAAACACATTAGTCACACTCTTTAGTTGCAACTACTGTTATTATTGAATTGACATAGCTATGAAGAATGGCAAAGTTAAAATCTTCCTGTTTTCTGAAGACTGGAATAATTCACAATGAGCTAAAATATCAGTTTGACGTATATGGGTGTCATATTCCAGTCACATAATATGATAATAAGGGATGCTTTACTTTGTAGTTGAACTTTAATCAGTCTTAATAATTTTGTTGGTAAAAATGAGCACAAATAGACACTATTTAATCTAATTATCCTAATAGAACATTTAAGAACAATTAATCTTGTTTAGAAAATAAGAAAGCATAAAAATACTTACCAAGTTGTTTCAGACTTAAAGTTGAACATGAAAATTCTAATAAATCAGCAATTTATTGCTCTTTCCTAAGCACAGAGACAACCAATAATTCCTTATATTCCAAAGAATGTAAGGAGAATAGTGTCCTAATTGGAGTGAGGACAGTCATAGTCTTTGTCTCCAGGAACAGCTTCTTGGAGGACAGGACTGTTATCTGTAGGCAAACACAAGATACTTTTGAAGAAAGAAAAGAAGTATAGACATTGATATTACAACTTAGTCATTTAAAAAAGACCTTGGATTTATCTGCAGTTATTCTTAGACCTGACCTAGCAACACATGAACAGACTTTTTCTTCTTGTAATCTTAAAAGAGGAGGAAGATGAAGAAAGGGAAGGTAGAAGGGAGATGTAATTTTTTTAGTACAGAAAATTGAAAAGGAGAGGAATTACTTCAATCAATTACAATGCAAAAGATTCCTCCTTTTTTAAGTTGCATGACAGGGCATTGATGAGGTGATTAAAAAAACAAAAACAGCACGATCACAGACTACTAGGAAATTCTCAGCAATTGTTGAAAATAAGACATTAGGATATGATATCAGGTCTGAATTTCAACATATTCCTCTACTAGCTGTGTGACCTAGGACATATTACATAACTGTTCTTAATTTGGAGGGTTTTTTTGGTTTGTTTGTTTTTGTTTTTTTCCATTTGCAATATGGGATAATAATAGTACTGACTGGATTGTTGTGATCACTAAATGAGATCATGCATACAAAGCACAGAGTAGAGGTTCAATGAGTCTCAGATTTTATGCTAAGAAAATATTTCTATTAGCTTAGGTATCAAACTCAAAAATGAAGATTAATCTGAATACTTGTCCTGCCTATCCATAGCCTAGTTAGTAATATCAATGAGATTATTTATGTATGTATTCCCTCTTTTTATAAAATTTAGGTGCTATTACTGCAATTTTACAGAAGTTGGATAGGTTTTTAAAACATAATGGCAAAGACTGTGGGAATAGTAAAATAATTTAAATCTTCATACAAAATGCTCTTATGAATGCTTACCCCCTTTCTTCCAGAACATGGCGAGGTCAAACTTATTCAATTAATTACTACACTGTAGTGCTTGGACTAAGAAAGTTATAAAAATGGACCTTTGTGATATTACTAGTAGAAACCACTGTCTTTTCTTCATTTGGATTTATGTCTAAACTTTGAAACACTGCAGCGTCCTCCTTGGATACAATCCATCCACTGGCCCACAGACTACGGCAAATAGGCCTGAGGCTGGATTAGACATTGAGACTAAAGATCCCCATGCCTCATTCTCCCTCTCTGTGCCACTTTCATTCTTGGAGGTAAACCCACACATGAAATGTTACTTGGGTTTCTGTTTCACAAACAAAAAACTCCAAATCCTTTGTGTGTTTATCATGTCTTATACCAGGATGAATACTCACTGTGCTTTCTGCAGAGATAAATCCCAGTGATATACTTTATTCAATTAAAAAAAATATTTAATGAGGGGCACTTGGGTGGCTCAGCGAGTTGAGTGTTTGCCTTGGACTCAGGTCATGAGCTCAGGGTCCTGGGTTCGAGCCCCACATCGGGCTCCCTGCTCAGTGGTGAGTCTGCTTCTCCCTCTCCGTCTGCTGCTCCCCTCCCCCCCACCAACTAGTATTTGCCCTCTCTCTCTCAAGTAAATAAATAAAGTCTTTGGAAAAAATATTTAATGAGTGTTTGCTCTGGGCCTATACTCTTGCATTTGATGCAGCAGATAACATAGTTGGACACTATGTGAAGTTCCTGACTACAAACAGTTTGCATTACAGTGGGTGAGTGATGTAGCCAATATAATAATATAAATACAGGGGGTACAGAATTATACAGAAGAAAAGCCTAGCCTAAATTTAGGACTAAAGACAGTGATCATTGAGATAATTAAGGAAGTCATTTCTGAGCTGATGTTTGAAGAATGAGTCAACACGACTCAAGTAAGAGGTAGTGTGGATGTGTTTTAGGGCCACTGGACTTTGTGGTGGAGAGAGTTCTAGGTCAAGGAAATAGCATGCTTGGAGTTCCAGAGTTGAGAGGACATGGTGTATTCAAGGAACCGAAAGAACTAGTTTAGGTGGAACAGAGAAGGAAGAGGAGAAGAAGTGATCAAGATAAGACTGAAGAGAGCTGAAGGCTGAAGACAGAAGGCTGAAAAGAGCAAGTGTCGGATCATAAAAGATCTTGTGAGGAATGTAAAATTTGGATTTTATCATACAAGCAAGGGGGATGGGCTTTGTAAGATTCTATGCACTGGGGTAAAATAATCGGACTTGTATTTTAGAATCTTCAGGTAGCAAAATGAAAAAAAAATTAACTGTAGTGAGTCACAGCTAGGGTAGAAAGCCCCATGAGGAGGAGTTAGGGTAATTCACCTGAGCCAAACTCATGCCCTGAGCTAGGGCAAGGGCTAGAAAGAGCACCGCAGATGTGAGAGGCAACCAGAGGATCAGCTGGAATCAGTAATATTGTGTCTGGCCTGGGAAGAGAAGTCTGTAAATTCTAGCATGAGCTAGACACAGCAGAATGCTTTCTGGATAGACATGTCCTTAGCATCCAACCAGTGCTCTCCTTACTCTGAAAATCTGTCAATGTGGACACACATACTTGAAAATTCTAGTTTTTCCTGCCATTCTTGCATTAGCCTCGGTACAGTCCACCAATTATTTATTGAGCGTTTCCTGGGTAGAGGGATAGTGTCGGAATGAGTGAGATCCCTTTCTCACAAAGCTAATCGTTTTCTGGGAGATCCTGACAAGTAAGTCAACAGTAGAGCAAGATAAGAACTACAAATGAAGCATCCGTGGAATTTCAGACAGACCCTTAGCATGTAAGGAAGAGAGCCTGGTCTCAGCTATCTCACTCATCTACCAAGTACTGTCAAGCACATCTCCCAGAACTTGAACTAGAGTCAGCTGCCTCCTCCAACTACATCTCTCCGCTGTCACTCTGCACATTCTTGGCTTTGTTTCATTCTGCATCTGGAAGACAATTCCCTCTCTCCTAAAATACATTTCTTATTTCTGCTTCTTCAAAACTTTGGCTTATTGTGGCTCATCAAAGCCCTTCTCTCCAAATGTCTTATATTTAAAATTATAAACAAAAATCTGATAGTCCCATCTAAATGTCTTTACATTGGGAACATCAAAAGACCTATGCTTTTGCTGCCCTTGGGCCCTCTGCCAACTTCTAGTATAATTATAAGACTGGGTTAAATAAAAGCCCATTACAGTCACATGGTCCAGAATTTGGCCACAAAGAACTGGGGCTCTTTGCAGGAGATGGAGGTGTGTGTGTAGCAGTCTTCCTTGGAGTCAACTTATTCAATATATAACACAGAGAATCATAGCAGAGCCATGGGATAGCCAATATAAAGTACATGTGTGGAGGAGGGAGTATGTGGAGCCAAAGAGGTTGACAGAAGGAAAAATGTCTCAAGGTAGATGATATTTAGGTTGTTTCTTGAGCGAAAAGAAGGATGGAGGGGGGTAAAGAAAGGAAGCACCCTTTTAGTGGTCATTTCCATTGTGAAGGCATGAAGGAATGAGAAACCAGGCACCTTCAAGAAATAGGGAAGTCAACATGGCTGATTGTTCTCGCTTTCAGTCAGCTAAGGAAATGTAAACACTTGGCTGTAGCAGGGTTTTTCAAACAGGACTCTGTGACCCCAGGGAAGGGGTTCAGTTGCTGCAATGGAGCCACAGACACTAGCAAATTTTCACCTCCTTTGTTTTCAAGTAAAGAGAAAATAAAAAAGATACAGCATTCTTTCTTTTGTATTTCATGTCCTGGGCCTGCCGTAACCAAATACCACAAACTTGGTGACTTAAAACAACAGTAATCTATTTTCGCAGTTCTCAACAGTCAAGGTGTTGAGGGCACCTGGATGGCTCGCTGAGTTGGCTAAGGAGCCGACTCTTGACTCTTGATTTCAGTTTGGGTCATAATCTCAGGGTCCTGAGATCAAGCCCTGGCTGGGGCTCTGCACTCTGCTGGAACCAGCTTAAGATCCTCTCTCTCCCTCTGCCCTTCCCTCTTGCACTCTTCCTTGTTCACTCTCTCTGTCTTTCAAAAACAAACAAACAAACAAACAAACAAACAAAAAGTCAAGGTGTTGGCAAAGTTGGTTCCTGCTGGAGACTTTATATAAGGGAGAAACTGTTCTAGGTTTCTCTCCTAGCTTCTGGTGGCTGCCTGCAATCCTTGAAATTCCTTGAACCACAGCTGAATCACTCCAATCTCTGCCTCCATCTTTGAATGATCTTCTAATAAGGACACCCGTCATGAGATTTATGACCCACTCTAATCCACGATGACCGCCTCTTAACTTGATTATGTATGCAAAGACCCTATTTCCAAAAAATGTTACATTCACAAGTGACGGGTGGTGTGACTTCAACAAATCTTTCTGGGGGACACAAATCAATCTATGATAAGCCATGCTTCTTAAACGAGAGTCCGTGACTCTCTAGGGAGTGATTTGGTCGTTGCAATGGATTCATGGAGACGACCAAGTTGTAGCCTTCTTTGTTTTTAAGGGAAAGGAAAAGGGAAGGGATATAGCAGGTACTGTATGTACATATGCATGTGTTGCTATTGAATACTTGTTGATTTCCTTTGGCCTTCAGACATGTTTTTCTTTTGATGGCTGCAAGAAACATTAAAGTAGCAAGTTGGCCTAAGGATGTGCCTTATGTAGACTCCCCTATTTTATTGCATACAGCTATGCCAGCCAGGTCATTCATATGAGAAGCCTGAATGAAACCATGAGAACAACATAAGCACTGTGTCAAGTGGAAGGAGAACAGTTGTAAACATAGAATGTAGAGGAGTGCTTCCGAAGCCTATCGCCTCAGAGCTTCCAGCCCTCTGATGTAACTGCTGACAGCGAGGCTACGCATGGAAGACAAACCACAGCAGTGTGTCGCTATACAAAGAGAGGTAGCTCAAGTCCAGAAATGGTCTCCAATGAAAACAAAGGCACTCCAAGAAACATAAGTCTGAGAAGCACAGTCACAGAAGTCGTGGGCCTTATGAGCAGTTTCTATAAAATACGCTCTTAGGCTAGCATAAGGGGATTAGGAGGGATGCCCAGGGTCTGCTCCCATCTGATTTTCCAGGAAGCATACCCTGTCTGAGCAGTAGCTCTGTGGCATTAAGGGTTTTCCCTCTGAGGGCTGCTCACAGAGCAAGTCATAGCATAAATACCAAATTAGATGACAGTAATCCTCGTTGACATGCAAAGTGTGCCAGTCTCACAGCTGGTCCTCAGCAACACAACATAAATTCTCCTATCTCTGAAGGAGATTAATCTGCGTTTCTAGTTCATAAAGATGTTTTTGGTAGATATTTTGGCTCTCAGAAAAGAATATGCCTCAAAAACTCAAGCAACCAACTTCTGTTAGAAAATGGCTCCCCAGAGTGCAAGAGATAGTGACGTTTTACTTCTAAGCATACTTTTCTGTATAATATTTTTAGAAAGGCCATCCACCTACAGCCTTTTACTGAACAATGCTCAGTCTCATCAATAATATATTGATAATTTTATAGCAGGACGCGTGAGCATCATTCTGGAAAGATAAAAGGGGGCAAGGAGGACACCTCTCTCACATCCAACTCCCTGTGTGACATTCTCACTTGCATGGGGAATAGCCTTCTCAAACTGAACATTTCTAACACTGACAAATTTCCTACAGAAGGGCTTTTTCTGAAATTTTGCAAACTCATTCTTCCATTTTCTCAGGCCATAAATCTTGGAGTCCTCCTTGACGGCTCTCTTTCCATTAAAGTAGTATATAATCCATCAACTCCTTCCAGCTCTCTAGCTTTGTTTCTTTTTTGGTTTAGGAGTCGAAGGAGAACTCAGCACTAACATCCCTATTTGAAGCCACCATTTTTCTCACCTAAACTCTTGAAACCTTCTGGAGGCTTTCCCTGCTTCTATACATGGCCCCAGCAGACTTTCTGGTACCGGAAGCCAGAGTCCTTTCATAGCCCACGTCAGACCATGGTGCTCCTGAGCTCAGAATCATCATCTGACACTTTGTATTGCTCAAAGTATGCTCCAGATTCTTCTTATGGCCTCTGGGGTCCAGAGGGATTCCCCTATCATCCCTTTCACTCGTATCTCTCTAGTCCCACCATCCCTTGTCCCCACCCCCCTGGCCTGCTCTGCCCCATTCACACCCACTCCTTGTTTTCCTGCTCTGTTTTGGATATTCCAAAGCATGTGCTTCCTTCAGCTCTTCAGTATTCTCACTGTTGGAGTCACATGGCCACATGTCTGACTCCCTCAGCTCCTTAGACCTCTCTGCATTAGGCCTTCACTACGCATCCGTAGTGGGACTGCGATTCCTTCCTTTTCCTTCTGTGTTTTATTTTCCCTCACCCTATTTTATGTTTCTTCTTAGAAACATAAATATTTATTGTCACCTTAACATTTTCTGTATATTTGTTTTTTGGTCCATTTGTTTCCTGTCTACTCACTCGAATGTAAGCAGAAACTTGATTTCGTTCATCACTGTATCTCATTCTTTAGTAACTACAATAGTACTTGGCACAGATTCAAAACTCAGGTTTCTTGAAAAAAGTGGATAGGGGAATTATTGGTTAAGTAAATAAATATATAAAGGGGAATTTCATACATTTGCTAAAATTGACTATTTCCCCCTCCATTTTAGTGCAACAGAGACATCTAAAGGTGTAAAGAAGACTAAAAAGGCAAGGCTAACATGAGAATATTACAATGGCTGCTGTAGTATGTGTTAGACAATACCTACAAATCAATGAGCCCTGTTCCTATTAGTTGAAGAAGCAAATAGCCCAAAACACAATCTTAGAGGTTAACCATTTACTTAATTGTACAAGGCAAATAGAAATTTAATCAATGAAAGGTTTATAGCCATCGTGCTTTTATTTGAATATTTTTGTAACTGATACATATTGACCAAGTGGGAATCAAATGCACGTAAGGTGCAGTTTGAGGAGGCAGGGCAAATCCTTGCCTTCAAAAGATTTCAGCTTATTAAGGGGACAAAACATGAAACACATGAAGTAATCCAGAAACAGCCCATCTGAATATCACAATGAAAATAACATAAGGAAAAATTAAACCAATAAATTCTTAAGGAGCTTTCAAAGAAAGAAGTTATCAGCTATCTCAGGTGCATTTTGAGTCCCTCAAACCAAGGTATACATAATAAAGTAGTATGTGAGAGTAAATACACATTAGGGAGGGGAAAACGTGGATGCATTGATTCAAAATGCATTTATGGAGCACTCACTGATAGCAATCATATGCTAGACGCTGGGTAAGAAAACAAAATACAGGCTGTGTCCCTAGTCTATGGTGAAATCCACCTCAATCAGTGATTTCACAGTAATGGGAAGTATTCAGTGGTTGGCATTTGACCAGAGTCCTATGGGAGCACAACATAAGGGAAATTGCCTCTACCTGGGAAGGAGCAAGACCGGGCCAAAATGTCACTGCAACTGAAACTTACAGAATGAAGAGGAGCTGGCAAGAAAATAAAAGGTGGGAGTGTGAGTGTGTACGCATGTGTGTGCGCGTTCATTCCAAGAAGAGAGGCAGCAAGTACTTAGGTGAGGAGGCAAGAAAGAATTATCATGTGGGGGAAGCTAGGAACAATTGGATGCTGATCTCTACAGAAATCACAAAAAAGAAGTCACAGACCAGATTAGGAAAGGCTTTGTTAACATGGCTGGAGAGCTTGAGGATATTTCTTTTTAGTTTTTCCTTCCTTTCTTCTTTGCTTGCTTGCTTCCTTCCTTCCTCTCTCTTTCTTTCCTTCTTTCTCTCTCTCTCCTTATTTTAACCATTTTTGATTGTACAATTTAGTATCATTCAATACAGTGACCATGTTGTGTAACCATCACCATTAGCTATCTCCAGAACATTTTTATCACCCCAAATGGAAGCTCTGTAGGCATAAAACTGTTGCTCCTCCTCACAGGCCTTATTTTTAGAAATTGAAGTGATATGTGGGATATAAATTGGAATAAGAGAGGTAAATCAGAACAATATTGCAAATCAGATTTCAGTTGTTATGTTTTAAGTTGTGCTTTTAAGCTATTTTTGAGGAAAAATCATTTTGATGTCAACTTTATACTCAATGGGATTGTGAGAAAAGTGCCATTTTTAAGTTAGAATAAACAAAAAATCATATTTAAAAGCTTATTTTTATGGAATCATACTCTTAACTTGTTTTCCCTAGAGAACTATTGCTTTTTAAAATAAACTAGGCTAGTTTGGTGGAAAAACATTTTGATAAGATTTTGAAAAGAGACATATCTAATTTTATAATTAAGAGACTGGATTTCTGCCAGATTTTATTTGATGTAAATTGGTTTTGATTAAAAATTCAGTTACCCAGTCTTGTTTTTGGAGTGTAAAAGTAGTTAAGCTAGTTCAATTGAAAATTCATATTTATAAACTCTGTTTGTGAAGACTCACATTTTCTGAATTTTCTGATAAAAATTTAAGAATATTCTTTGTTTAGAAATACTAAAGTTTTAAATCATTTCTAATTAAAATTTATTTCCATGAGGTGTTTGTATTAGAATGCATGTATCCAATCACATTTGGTAAAACTTACTTTATTTCAAATGTGTATCTAAAAATACTTGGTGATTAAGCAGATATAGAATGGGGAGGACAGAAAGAAGTTAACTTAGGATTCTAAGTAAAATAACCACTTCTATTAAAATGCAATTCTTAGGATCATAAATAATACACAGCATCATGAAAATTTAGATTGGGATATTCTTTATGACTTTTATGACTTTTTCATTCTTTCCTAACTTATCTTCCATTTTTTGTCTTATTTGCAGATTTCTCCCTCCTGTTGCTTCTTGGACAGTCCCTGTTTCAGTCCTTATTTTTCCTCTTATTTTTCTCTATTTTCTTTCCCTCAATGGCTAGAGTTAACTCTGATGGATTTGAGTAACTCTCTCAGGTTACCCCGTGGTCAACAAATTAAAGTTTCCTTGATGCCCAACTCTGTATTTTTTGACACGGTTGGACATCTTCGTCAGAACGTCCATAAATAACCCTGAGAATCAGTGCAAACAACATGTCAAAATTCTCTTTTATTATCCTCCAAAGCTATTTTTCATCATTATCTCCTTTATGTGGTTCTCAATAAGGTATTAAGTCCAAAGAGCTTCTGTGATGTCTTTCATATTTATTCCCTCTTTTATTTCCCTACCAAATCTCTGTATTCACAATCTCAATATTCATGAACAGAGCTCTACCTTCTTACCTTTCTCTATTTCTTTCCTGAATTTGTCCCACCAAATTTATTTTATTCATTGTAGCTAGAATGGTCTTTGTAAAGTATGACTGAGTAGTCCAGAAATTTTTTCATGCCACTCTGCAGGGAGGAGAACCAATAAACCAAACTGGTCTCATACCTTAGTCCAAAACCTAGTTCTTCCTCTTGCATTCCACATTTCATGAGACGGCATCCACAACAGAACATACATAACTACATACTTGTTTTGCTCCTTTTCCTCACCACCTAGGATAGTATTTGTCATCTAACAGGCACTAAGAGAGAATTTCTGAATGACTTTTTAAATTAACATATAATGTATTATTAGTTTCAGGGGTACATGTCTGTGAATCATCAGCCTTACACAATTCACAGTGCTCACCATAGCACATCCCTCCCCAGTGTACATCACCCAGCCACCTTATCCCTCCCCCCAACCCCCCAGCAGCCCTCAGTTTGTTTTGTGAGATTAAGAGTCTCTTATGGTTTGTCTACATCCCCAGTCCCATCTTGTTTCATTTTTCCCTCCCTTTTCCCCCCATGAACCCCTGCCCTGTCTCTCAAATTCTTCATATCAGAGAGATCATATAATTGTCTTTCTCTGTTTGACTTATTTTGCTTAGTGCAGTATCCTCTAGTTCCATCCACGTTATTGCAAATGGCAAGATTTTGGTTTTTTGATGGCTGCATTATATATGTGTGTGTATATATATATATATATATATATACACACACCACATCTTCTTTATTCATTCATCTGTTGATGGACATCTAAGTTTTTTCCATAGTTTGGCTATTGTGGACATTGCTGCTATAAACATTCAGTGCACGTGCCCCTTTGGATCACTACATTTGTATCTTTAGGGCAAGTACCCAATAGTGTGATTGCTGGGTCATAGGGTAGCTCTATTTTCAACTTTTTGAAAAACCTCCATACTGTTTTCCAGACCAGCTTGCATTCCCACCAATAGTGTAGGAGGGCTCCCCTTTTTTGAATGACTTTTGGGATCCTCTTCCATCTCTAAGCAATCAAGTTTTATATATTTTATATTCCCCAAATGTTTCTATTTTTCCTTTCTAAGCTTTCTACCACCAATCTGCTCAGCTGTCTTTATTTCTTGCTGAGGGTATATGTCAATAGCCTTCTTACTGATGACTGTTTTACCTCATGAATAGATAAAACCATGTCATTTTTCTGTTTAGAGCTCATCAGTGGTTCCTGAGATCAGGTCCTAGACTTTTAGCCTTGAATCAAAACTCCATGATCCAGCATGTGCCTACTTCTACAGGTTTATATTTTCCCACTCCCTGCCTTATCTTCATATTCTGCCTTATGAAAGGTGTAGCCTTCCTCTGTCCATTCCTCCCAACCAACTGTCTCAATTTGTCCAGAACTGAGGGGGTTCCCAGGACACAGAATTTTCAGTGATATTTGGGAAAGTAAGGGGAAAACCAGGACGACCCCAAAACACTTGAAGCAGTTTCCAAGCAAGTATACCTTTAGGCCATAAGTCAACTCTCCCTGGAATTTGATTTCTTCCCCTCTTTGTCTAAGCATCACTGATCCTTGAAAATTATGCCAGGAGGCACTATATTCAGCCCCCCATTAATCTTGGGCCAGGGGAATCAGGCAATGACTTCTTCCCAAAATGCAAACCCTGTCATGTTTCTCTTTAAATTCCTAGAAACTTTTTATTGCTCAATTTTTAAAAAAGATTTTATTTATTTATTTGACAGAGATCACAAGTAGGCAGAGAGGCAGGCAGAGAGAGGGCGGGGAGGGGGGAAGAAGGCTCCTTGCTGAGCAGAGAACCCAATGAGGGGCTAGATCCCAGGACCCTGGGATCATGACCTGAGCAGAAGGCAGAGGCTTTAACGCTTTGAGCCACCCAGGTGCCCCATAATGCTCAATTTTTAAAAGCAATGAATACATATGCATTAAATGAGTAAACTACTCCCAACAGAATAAATTCTAAAACTTAGACAATTTGACTTTCAAAACCTCCATGAATAAGCCCATTTTAACAATTAATTCATTTCTTTCTTTTAGACTTGATGTAATTATTTAATTTATGTAAGATTTATTGAGTGTCTACAGTTTTCAAGGCTTAATTCTCTTCTGTATTACTTTCTATTACTCTCAATGGAATCTTTTTTTTTCAAATGTGCCATGTTTCTCTCATTTTTTTACCTTTTATTGTAAGACCATACTCAAAATATACTTATCTATATCTTTACCTCTCCAAATTCATTTTATTTGCTGAGGTTCAGATTAGCTGCAATTTTCTCCATGAAAACTGACTTGATTAGCAGTCCAAAATAATTTCTGTAATCTTGGGCTATACATCGCTTAGGTCTTTTTTTACATTCCTTGATACTTTTTGAATTGTGCTGTATCATTTGTACTCTTTGCCTTTTCTTCCTTACTAGATTGGAAGTCCTAATCTCTGTATCTTCATCATGTAATTCAGTGTCTTGTGTATTCAATGAATTAAATATTAATTTGTGTTTTACAAATATAACAAGAATGTGGCATAATTTTTGAAATCCAAATGAATAGTGAAAATGTCTATGCCCATTGAACATGGAAATTATTATCTTCCAGACCATCTGGTGAGAGGTAGGCAGATTTAAAAGCATTTTAAATTTGTTTTTCTAGCTATGAATTAGGATATTTCTTCTATAGGTCACTAAGTGTAACCTTGACAACCAGCTTTCCTGTATTTATGTAAAAAAATAATTTATACAGAAATGCTTTTTTTATTTTTTAGCAACTCAAAGTCAAATACCCTTTCTTTGAATTTAAAATTGCTTCAACTTACTAAGTTTCTGATTCTTTTTTATAAACCGTTGCCATGGAAACAGTGTTTCAGATGTTTTGTCTTCCTTCAAATTTCACATTTGCTATCATGCTATATATATACCTCATGCGTGCGCGCGTGCATGCACGTGCGCGCACACACACACACACACACACACACGAAACAAACCTCTTTGCTGTGGAGATCCAGGTTAATGTTTTATAATGTGAATATATAACCCTTTATACTAGTGGCTAACATTTGGAAAATAACTGGGGAACAGTAGAACACTTGATTTAAAAATATTTAATAGAGATAATTTATAAACTGAAAAACAAAATGATTTTTGTTTCACTAAAATATTATTTTCAAGTATTCAAGTATATAGTTCTGTTATTTTGAAGTGCCTTGTGAATTTGCCCTTGCCTTTTAGATTTACTCCTGTAAGTAATTGCCCCTTCAAGTCATGTCAGCTCTATTAAGAGCCTTCACTCCTCCCTCCCTGAATTCCTAGTGTAGCCTTTGTACCTTTCTCACCCATTCAATGAGATGGCAGAATCTATCCTTTCCCCTCTGTACTGCCATATAATTATGCTCTTAATCCCTTTCATAAAGACATTGATTTGACTGTTTATTTTTCTTTTATACTAAGAATATGTCACCATCACCAGGTAAAATGCACAGAGGAAAGAGCCAAAGATAAGATGTGAAGAATCCTGACTGGTAGCCGTTGTGTTGAAATATGAGTTTTCAGCATTCAGAGAAATCAGCAAGGATTAATATCTGCTACGCTTTTTCTTTAAAATCAATTATGTGACCAACAGCTCAGATTCATATCCTCCACCTGGGTCAGCAAATCTGTTATCATTCAAAATCTTACCTCTTACATGCTTTGTGCCCTGGAGTGAATCTCAGGAATGTGAGCTCTGCACCTTCCCCCACAGCTAATTCCTACTGCAGGGTCGCGATGATCATGAATATTTTCAGAAAGACTACGTATGTAAATGATCTCAAAATGAATTATTCCTTCTATGAGTGGCTTTCTGAGTAAACTGAATTAACTTAATTGCTCAATTCATTTACTCAGATAACAGACATAATGTTAATACCTTCCCTAAAAAAACCTCCAAGGAGTTTTTAGCATAGTAGGGTATATAAGATGGAACCAAATAGCATAGTAAATGAAAACTTGATAAGCATCACAAAAATATTCAAAAACATTCTTAGGAATTCAGTGGTTCACCTCTGACTGGGAGGATCATGGAATAGTACGAGCAAGGACGGGGAGGTAAGACAATGCTTAGCCTTGAGGCTTGACGGAGTATTTGTGCCAATTACAGACATGATAAGTGAAGAGGAATTTCTGGTTAAGAGGATATCCTCTCAGATAGCCTTTTAGACATGTTAAGTTTGATTTGCTATGAAAGAGCCAGGGATATCTCTCTAGCATGCAGTTATAAAAGCAAAGCTGAAGTTCCAGAAAGAGATTAGACGACGATATACAAATATGATGGTCAAGTGCACTGACAGCCTGGTTGAAGTTTTAGAGACCAATGAATTATGAAAGATGACAGTATTAAGATTTATAAGAAGATAGTATAGAGGTCACTAAAGAAATAGAGAACAACAAGCAAACAGACAAATCCAAACCAAACCAAACTAAAACAACAACAACAAAACGACCAAACAAAAAACAAACCTACCAAAACCCTGGGAATGTTTAAAGACAATAAGAAAAAGTCAGGATGAAAAGCGTGAGACGAGGGGCAGCTGGATGGTACAGTTGGTTAAGTGTCTAACTCTTGGTTTTTGCACAGGTCATGACCTCAGTGTCCTGGGATCAGGCGCTGCTTCCGGCTCTATGCTCAATGGGGAGTCTGCTTCAAGATTCTCTCTCTCTCCTTCTACCCCTCCCTCTGCTTATGAGCATGGATGCATGTACTCTCTCTCTCTTTCTCAAAAATAAATAAATCTTAAAAAAAAAGGAATAGTATTAGAATATAGTATGATGGGAATCAATAAACATTGTGGAAAACATACAGGAAGAAAAGGGTTTGTCACCTCCTCAGTTGGAGGAAAAGAACGAAGAAGTGACACTTGGTTATATTTTAGAGATCAGACTGGCTGGACTACAGGGGAAAGAAGATTGTATGGGGCTACAGGCTAAATGAAGGAGCAAGTATGAACTATCATTTGATATTGTCTGGTGGCTCAGTCGTTAGGTATGTGGCTTCCGCATAGGTCGTGACCCCAGGGTCCTGGGATCTAGAACCACATTGGGGTCCCTGCTTGGCGAGAAGCCTGCTTCTCCCTCTCCACTCCCACAGTTTGTGTTCCCTCTCTCGCTGTGTTTCTCTCTCTGGCAAATAAATAAATAAATCCAATAAATAAATAAATAATAAATAAATAAATAAATGAAAAGGTTTCGATGAAGAGAGAAAAATCTAGTAGATTTGTGTGAGCAACAGAAATTGGAAGACCACAGAGTTTCGTAATGATCAACTGAAAATAGAGAATTATATTTTCACATTTTTAAAATCTGATTTCTTTCCTGGTTGTAATGTATCAATATGGTGCAGTTTGAGTTTTTGTAAGATTTGTGCCATTCTGTCATGCTTGTTATTATTATTATTGTGTGTGTGTGTGTGTGTGTGCGCGCGTGTGTGCGTGTGTGCGTGTGAGGATACAGTTTATATTGTCTCATAAAATGGCCTATTTGCAGGATGACCACAACAGATCTTAAAGCCTGGCCAGTGTGCCAGCTAGTAGACCACAAAGGGAGGCAACGTCTCCATGTTTATGTAACATGAGAAATTGTTAATGACTTTAATGGGCCAAGCGTTGAGAGTATCCCCTCTATACTTTAATATTATTTATTTATTTCTAAGTATTTCTTTATTGAATTCAAAGAATTTATTTTTCCACCCTTTATTCGTTTGATATGCCGCTTTTCATTGCAAGAATTCCGGATTTTTTTTTTTTTCAGTGAGAATCCAAAAAATATTTTTATTTCACCCATAAGAGATTATCTGTGCTAAGACATCTATGCAATCTGGGCACAAAAATCACATTCACAAAACATAAGGAAGGACTGAAAAAGAAAGGAAACCATTCTGTCACATTTCTCTCATTTTGCTCATAGAATGTATAAGGTTTTAATAAAAATCAATTGAAAATTTTCTCCCAGGCTTCCGGCACCTGAGAAAATCATGGAAGTCTTTAGAACTTTGGTGAAAGATTTTTTAAAAACTGAGAAAATGGCTTTATTCAGTCAGTTTGTCCTCTGTGCAACCTGAAAGCAGCTTCCTTCGCTCTTTGAAGCTTCCATCAGGCGCCCTGCCAGGTGCGACACAGACCTCATTCCAGGAGCTGAGATCTTCTCTCATTGTGTTTGTGCTTCAGGGCACGTTTCAAAACTGATAGATCAAATTCTTGGTTCAGCTAGTCTTTAAAAAACAGGCAATGTATAAATGAGCTATTTTAGCCCTGAGAAAGAAGTATTTGTTGGATCATTACTCATGGAATGTTCTGATCTTTAATTCTCTGCATAACATATTTTGTACAGTTCCTGAATCCTGAATTATCATGTGGATTTTATAGAGAAGGAAAGAGAATGAGAGAGTAGTTAAAATTTTTTTGTTTTGATTTTTTTTTTCAATCAGTCGAAGCAAATATTGGAGACCCTTGAAAATCTATTTTAGAGAAAAGTCTTTAAAAAGTGCAAATTTGGAAAATCCATGCAATAATTACATATCGTATAAATTCTGACAGCCCTTTAAGGTGTGTGACTTGAGAGGAAAAGAGGCCATGGTGGAAAATATCCTATGCTTTTCTTCTTCTTCTTTTTTTCTTCTCAATGTAAGAAAAAGCAGTTTCTAGGAATGTGTTTAAAGGTTAAAATGTTCATAAATTTAAAAATCAAAGAAAATAAAATGAACCTTGAAAAGAATTCTAATATTTTGTTTGGAGTACCTTTAAAACAGAAAAACAGATAAAAAATATTTTTTTTTCTTTAAAAGGAGTGAAATGAGGTAGAAACACCTTGGATCATTTATAATAAGTAGGTTCATCAGAGGCTAAATTCTGTAAGTTTTTCTAACTCTTTTGAATTTTAAATTTCTAGGATAGCTTTAAAATCCTTGTTGCTTTGCCTAATACAAGTGCTGTGAGAACCAGAGATTTATCTGCTTCTAGAGACCAATGTGCTCTTAATTTTTTTCAAGTATATTTTACTGTAATATTACCTATAACTGTGAAAATCTGTTTTATTTTTATATAGAGACAAGATCTCCAACCTAGTATGGAGCTTCAAGAATAATTTTTATAATAGATTCTGTATATTATTCAGGACACACATTTTTGTTTTAAATTTTTAAACAGTGTCTGGGGCACCTGGGCGGCTCAGTCAGTTTAGGACCTGCGTTTGCTCAGGTCATATTCCCGGGGTCCTGGGATTGAGGCCCATGTTGTGCTCTCTCTCACTACCCCTCTCTCTCTCTCAAATAAATAAATAAAATCCTGAGAGAAAAAAACCTCAAACAGTGTCATTGTTGCAGTTGAGCTGTTGTTGTTGCTCCTGTCACTTTTGAGCAGTAACTGTACAATATTTGGTTGTGAGTCGTTTTCCATAACATAAACCTGTCTTGTGAGGCGGAGTTTTGCCAATATAACAATGAGTTACTCAAACCTAAATATTTTTAAGGAAAGCCAAAAACATTTTTTTCAGATCACAATTTATTGAAAGAATCATCTACAAGCCATCACTACTTGCTCTTCTTTATCTTTATCAGCTTTTCATTATTATTAGTATCTGAAATTCTCAAACTATTGGAACTTCCAGAACTTTTGAACTGAGACATGATATTTTTATTCCAGTCACTGGAAGCTTAGTCATGAATATTATTTGGGGAATTCATCTAAGATTAGTTACAAACTTTTAAGATTCTAAATAAATTCCTGACCCCAAACAGCACAGGTTTTCTTGGCAACAAGTCTAATAAAAGGCCTATAAAAGGAAATAAATTAAAGTAGAAAGAGGACATTTGCATATTTTTAATGTTTAGTCTCTCTCTTGGCCATATTGAAAAATTTGGGCCAGCACATTTCCAGTAACATTTAAGAAGAAAAAGTGTTTTTTTTTCTCGCTTTTAAACTTCTTTTTAATGTTACTGCTTCTTTTGTCTTTTAGATATTTTCTTTTTCATAGAATCTTTCAATTAATTTGTTCCTTAGATTTCTTCTTTGATTCTTAACAAATTTTCATGTGATTTAAGTTCATTGAGGTTTTTCAGTGCTTACTTTATAATTAAGTATATACCAATTTTGTTACCTGAAGTTTCTGAAACTATTTAAATGTCTGTATTACCTAAATTTCTGATTTGGATATCAAAACTTGAGTGGATAAAGTAGATGTATAAGTTCAACAAGCATTTACTGGATCACTACTATGTTCAAGGTTTTTAGTTTAATGCCACAAGTACAAATAGAAAAATAGTTACACAAGAACTTATTATGTAGGTAGTTGGGATATTGTACCTGAAATACAGTTAGAATAAATTAACTGCCAACATGTAAGGGTTTTAAATGGTTGAGAGGATTAGGAAAGACAAATCTGAAGGAGGTGAAATTTGAACTGGTGGTCCTTAGGGATAAGTAGAATTGACGTGATGTCTGGGAGGGAGAAAGAGGTAGCAGGATTCCCGAGAACAGATGAAGTGTGAGTAATGCCTCAAAAGAAGAAAATGGTAGGAACACATTTATAGTTTCGCATAGCAGGATTATTAAATATTCGTGGGTGATCAGTGGGATATAAAGCAGGGAAAGGAGGTAGAGGCCACTTTGTAGAGGACTCTAATATCTGATTGCAAGGACCCAAAGAGGTAATTGAGTGTCTTTAAAAAGAGACCAGGTAATTTAAAAAAAATAATAATTGGACATTGGCATTTTCAGTGGATTAGAGCAGAAAAGCCTGTAGGCAAGAAAGCAATTTATGGGGATTTACAATAAACATTATGGTTTAAGTGGGATTGAAAGGCATTATGGACACGGATTTTATAGGCTTTTCAATTGTGTGAATATGGCCCCAAATGTCATAAATGATCAAAGGTCTGTGCCTTGGTGAATAGAAGCAAATAGAAGCACCTTAGAAAGAGATAGATAGGGCAGAAGAAGGAATTAGTTCCGATGGAATAAGTGTAGTTTTCTTCGGTCCTACTAACTTTGTGGTTGCAGTGGAAGGATCCAACAGACAAATGTCTAATACCTTGTTGTAAGCATAGGCTTTGAGCTTGGCAAAGAGGTCACAGGGACTGGAGATACATACATGTGAGAGAGACATTTCCATAGACAAGATTGCTAAAGATTGCTAATGAGATGAGAACAGAGTTGTGTACTCTGAGGGACAGAGTACTGAGGGGAAAGACATGTATACTCACAGGACAAATCTTGAGAAATAGATTTAAATGGGGGTGGAAAGAAAGTAAATGGAGTTGCAGAGCAATGAAAAAAGAAGTAGGAAAATTTTATGGGGGGAAAAATTCAAATGAGTCTGTCATAGAGGTGTGGAATGAAACTGTAGGGGGAATAAAGATGAAAACAACTGGGAAAAGTTCTCTGGCCTTGGAGATGAGGAGGCCATGGATATCTTAGTAAGAGGAGTTTCAGCAGACAGGCAGAAGGGAAGACAGACCACGGGAAGGGAATGGAAGAAAGCCACAGAATTAGAGAATGGGAGAAAGAGGATAATTGAATAACTAAGTACGTAAAAGAGGGAGTGATCCAGAGTAAGGCAGCTGAGTTGTATATCAGAGCACCATTTCTTTTTCAAGGAAAAAAAAAAAAAGTGACTCTGAGGAGCTGTGTGTGTGTGTGTGTGTGTGTGTGTATTAATGGGTGTTTTTTCTTCTCCAGTGCTGGCCCAATACAGGAGATCTCAATCTCAGCAAAGTAGGGCATAAGATCCTGCTGAGATTGATAAGATCTGGATGAGATTAAGAATTTGTGTGAAAGGTTTTTAAGGGTGTTATTAAGAAGCATCAATCTAGGACTAGAGTGAAGATATATGTTACCTCTTGACTTTGGTCATTGTTATTTTTCCACTTAATTCTTGTTAGAGACTTCTGATTATGCTCAAAATAGAAATAATCAAGTAATTTTTTTTTAGCGATTCCTAACTGTGAAAAGATTATGTAAATTTACTAATAAAACACCTTTTTTTTTTTCTTTTTTGGTAACTTTGGCTAGACTTCAGAAATAATTTTCACCTCAGTTTATTCTTTAGATATGCTCTTTTTGGGTTGATTTAATTCTTAGAATGGATGAAGTCACATATTAGCAATATTAAAGAAATTAACCATATTTATGATTATCCATTTAAATATGTGGTCCATATATGTATATCCATATGTTATATACCTTTGTATAGGAAAACCATATAATATACCATAATTATCAATTTAAATTATATATACACAGTATAACTATTTTTTACTCAAAAATCAGTTAATTGTTAGGATTGAAAATATCATGATTTATCAGGTAATTGCAAGGAAATGCTACTAGATATGCTAGAGATATTCTGGTAAGAAGGTTTTCTGATTTGAACATCTGGAATTACTATCCACACTCACACACAGAGACACCCACAGTGTCTTAAAATTTGATGAGGAAATATATTAAACCAGTTCTAAAAATAATTTTATTTCTTGACCTTTGAGTTGTAAATGCTTTGTCACTCTTGCACTTTTCAAAGACAACATTTAAACTTGAAAATAATGACCAATGGAACCATACTATAAAAGATCAAAAGAAATAATTTTTGTTAATGTTTACAAATCTCCAGTTCTCTTCAACTTCTTAACTGACAATATTCTACATTCCTTGGTCTTCCTTGTACCTAGATGGAACAATGTGATACAGTTTTGGCCCATGTTACAAGAAGAAAACTGACAGACTCCTACGTTTCCAGGCTCAGCCATAAAACATCCTGTGTCCAACATGTAGAGACCAGACTCCTGTCTCTACCCAAACCATGACGGGAAATAGCAATTCACACTCTCACTTCTGGCCAAGAAGTTGCAGGGTCCCTGAATATCGGTCCCTGTGGGAATCCTATCTTTCTTAAGTACTTGCTCCGTTGGCATACATAAAATGGCACAACATCATGGGGAGGACTGTGCCACTCTCCTGCTTTGTCACCGTGGAAACTAAGGGCTAGGTGTGGGATTTGCCTCCGCATCCTGTGACTTCATGTCTGGAGCCCATGGCTGTGTGCTGTGCTCTCAACTTTCCACCTTCCTTCATGGCTTTCTTATAGTTCTTCAAACCCAGTAGGCACGGTTGAACTTCTAGGGCCTGTCCCTTGTTATTTCCTCTGCCTGGGACTATGTCCGTCTTACTTAGCTCCTTTAAATACTTCCCTGACCCCACTCTGCTTGAAATGTTAACTCATCACTCTCACCCTTGGAATTCCTATCTGCTTCTTTGCACATAGAGATTATTATTCAGCATACTCATCACCATCTGATGTACCAAAGTTCTATGTATTTACTTATTGTCTGTCTCTGCCCAGTAGAAAGTAAGTTCGATGAGGTCAAGGACTTTTGTCTTTCTATTCATTGCTCCATAAGGGTCTGGTGCACAGTAGGTGCTCAAAAATATATTTTTGAATGAATGAACTACTACGTTTTACACAGAATCCAAAGTTATAGCTAAAACTTTGTCTTTTTTATGATATGTCCTGCAATATGTTATGATATGTTCTTTCTTTAGTCAGTTGGGCTTGGAAGAAAAAGTCTCTTAAGATGTTGGAGATGGAAGGACACCAGATATCTCATACATTTCTTGGGGGAGAGCTATCTAAAAGAGGTCCCAGATGAAGGTCATTGACTTTGGATTTTATGCTAATAAGAAACGAACATTTGACCAACTAAGCAACTATAATTTTAGGGTTGCTCATTAAAGCAGCTAGCATTACTTATCCTAATACAGAATAACTCAGTAAACTAATTCAGCTTCTCATATTAAAAAAAATAAGAACTTCTGTATTCTTGTACATTAATTATTTTTCTAAACTGAAAACTTTTACTAATACTTACCCTTAAATAAGCCTGAAAATTATGGGAGAGCAAAGTGAAACATGTTTCTTTACTGTATGGCTTCTTGGACTTTCATGTCATTGTAAATATTTAAGAAGGAAATATATCAACATTCCTAATCATATTTATCCAGAAGAGCACTTTGGTTAAAGTTACCTTTGTTAACATCGACCAGACAATATTCCTCCAAAACAGTCTGCATTTAAAAGATGGCAATAAGTGAATTTTACTATCAAAAGATTAACTGTTTGCAATGGGGCTAAATTTTTAATTACACTGGAATACATGATTTGGCATTACTTTAGAAATAATAAAAATTCTACTGAAAGCATTTTCATTATGCCTATAAATGATACATAATACTCAAATGTGAAAAATTTCCTTTAAATAAACAGTATACAGTGCAGATCAATGAATGGCCTAAACATAAATCAATAATAATAAGACATGAAGAAGCAAGCTATAAGCCTAAAGTGGAATAAACATTCAGAGCTGGCAACCCCAACACAATGACCATTCATATTGTTATGCATGCCCTGCCTTAGGCAAAACATTTCCAGTGTTGTTTTAAATAATTTTATTTCTCAGTAAGATGTAGAGGAATAGATTAAAAGATAATGCAACCACATTTTCTATTTGTAATTCTGTGAATTTCCTGAATTTTCTTTTAGACAGCAAAAGTAACACCATTTTATGTTTAATTCTGTGCCTCTGAATGTAGCCCACTGCCACATGCTAACATGTTAGTAAGAGAAAGAAAAAAAATTGCTCAGACCATTAAAAGGTATAATTTAGTGATAATGATTTTCTCCATTCCATTTATAAGCCAGGCAGAATTTTAATAGAAATAGTTGAGAAATATGAAAATTCATTTTACATCTTCATGTCCACTGACTCTCATTTAGAGAACAATAGCAAAAATAAGTATCTTGCAAACTTCTTCCAACTGGATGATTCCTCAGTTAACATTTAGGAGAAAGAAATGTATATATAAATTTTTAGCTTAAAATTTTTAGTTTAAAAATAACCTTCTTGACTTTTCCTTTTAAGATAACTTGTTTCTTCTATTTTATAGCTTTTCCTGGGCCTTCTTTGGAAATTTTTTCAAGTCTAATATCTTTGAGTCCATTAGTTAAAACTAATTCATAATTTAAACTGGAATTCATGAAAGTAAACTGAACTTTGTAGTACTTTGCTGTGAAGAAAGAAGAGGAAGATACAGCAGAAGCGACGGAGAGAGAATACTAACCACAAATAGCTAACTTGTACATACACAAATTATTGTATCACACAATAATATCTTCAGTATTAATAAAAAATATATAGTCTTTCAAATTACAATCAGGTGCACTGGTGGATATTGCAAAGAATGCCACTACAGGATCTACCTGAAGGGCAAGTCCAGTGCAAAGTCTTATTATAATCAATGCTGTTGTTCGCAACTTAGCTTGACTGGGAGACTGATAATGAAATAGCAAATTCTTACCACTTACACATCAAAGATTCACACGACTTCTGCAGAGTTTGCTTTTAAAAAGCCACATTGCGTTTCAATACTGAAACCATTTTAAGTATTGAGACCAAGGACATGCTGGTCTCAATCGGTCACAAGGGTACCATAAACTGCTGTAAACACCAAGGTTAACATCCAAATACTTGGCTTTTTAGGCTGTGTCAGAAACCTTTTTTTTTTTTTTTTTTTTGGAAACCTGATTAAACATTGCACAGAGAGGAAGCAAGTACAAGCCAAGTAGTAGAAATATCATAAACGTTATTAACAGAGGATTTTAGTAGCATTCAGTGTAGAAATTAAAATTTAGTTAAAAACTAAGGACTCTTATGATTAAGAAAATTGATAACTTAAACCTTATCAGGTAAAAAGTCATAGAATATTGAGGGGAATAGAGACTTAAGTGCTCAGTCTCCTAGATAATAATTGAATCTCTGTTTCAACAGGTGGTCATAGGAAGTTGTTCGAGACCTGAAGATTTCCTCCGCAGGGAGAACTGACTGCCAAAATAACTTATTTCCCTGGGGGGCTGCTACATATGTTAATTTTTTTTCCTTTTGTTCAATCTAAATTTGCCTTAATTTTACACCATGTAATAATTTCAATTCTGGCTTCAGGAACAATTGAGCGGAAATCTGATCAACCTTTCATATGCAACTATTAGTATATCTGAAGACATGCTACATTGTGTCATTACATCTATCTTCAATAGCTCCTATCTTCAAGCCTATTGCTCTTGCAACATCATCCTAGTCATCTCATCTCACCAGTCATGCTCCTGTGTGTCTCCTGTTTGCAAGGCACTTTGCAAGTGGAAGTTTCTAGAATTTTGATGCAAAACCCCGAGTGTGGTTTGACCCAGGCAAAGTTTTATTTGGTGGCCTCTGGACACTGCTATAGACAGCACTGTCTATCCTGAAAAGTATATTAAATGGAGGAACACTGAGGTTTTGATCAACTGAAACACAAACTGTTAAGCCATGTCTTTACCTTCTAATACTTATGAAATTGAATTGTTGACTTGTAATGAAAAATATTCTATCTATTAAATTTCAATTGCATGGACTTAGCCAACTGTACCAGACTGTTGAATATTTTTGCTCTTTCTCTGACTAGTAATGAAAAGGTCATCAAATTTTGGCCTGTGAACCAAATCCAGCTCAGTGCCTTTTCTATAAATAATGTTTCATTGTAAAAGACCCATTTTTTTTTTTTTAATGCATGGTCTACAGTTGTTTTTATGCTGTCAGTGACAGCAGAGTTGAATACGTTTGACAAAGACTATGTGGTCCATAGAATGTAAAATATTCATTATTTTGTCATTTATAGGAAAACTTTCCCATCCCTGAGCTAGTACATCAGTTGTCCTTTCAACTTTCCTGCAGGTTCAGTGAGAATGCATCTATGTCCTCATGAAGACTGTGGATTAAAAGCCTGGACTGAGTAGGAATATTAGAAGCAAAAATCCAACTGATCACAGATACATAATCATTATTTTTGTATTAACTAATTTAACCTGATGTGTTCCCAAGTAGTTAAACTGTCACTCAGCCCATGTTTCTTGTTCTCACAAAGGAATACTTTGTTGAAATGCAGATATTCTCTCTCTGCTACACTCCTGAGCATACCATTCCAGTAACACTGTGAAACTGGAAATGAGTTAACTCTAATGACTTCTTAAGAGCCCATGTTTGCTCTTAGAACTCATCATTTTTCTAAGTGCCAGCACTAACCCATTTTTCCCCTCAAATGTATTTCTCAGAAAACTAGCCCTTGTAAGACCTTGAATAACGGCTTCCAAAGCCAAACAACTTGATGAAATAATATATTCTATACACTTTCTCTGAAATCTCAATACACGTTAGCATGTTAAAGGGTATGGAGACTTCTACAAGAAATGTATCTGGTTAAAGGGAGTCAATACTTTGCTTCCCCACATTATTTAGCTACAGCACACTCTTTTCTTCTTACATATTTATCCAGAAACTTTGGTGGAAGAAAATTTTAAAAACTTTATAAATTCCCTTGAGGAAGAATGTGAACTCAATGATCTTTAGATGTTGAAAATCTATTTCCCAAGGGCATTAGAAGTGGAAGGAAAATAAGCAGGAATAGTTTGAAGTATGAAAGTATTGCAGAACTTTAAAAATAATAATATAATTCTAAGAATGAATGTCCATTTTGCAGTTTTACCTGAATTTACTAGGCTGAAGTGATATTAGTTGAACTGATGTTAAGGGTAAAGAATAACCTTGATTTTATAAGAGCAGCTAATTATTAATTATCACAGATATAGCAATAGGCATGAACAAAAAGAGTAAATCATATCAGAAATGTAAAAATCTTCCATGAAGGCTGGAGTTATTTCTTCCTTATAGTGAATCCACAGCTCATTACCTTGCAAGTAGTAGGTACTTATTTAATTGTTGTTGAATAAGTTTGCCAATAGATAAAAGCAGAAATTAGATGATATTATGGTTCGACCAAATGTTGTGTAATAGAGATATTTCTGGTAATGGAGAAAATTTCACTATTTTTTTTAAAGATTATTTATTTATTTATTTGACAGAGCTCACAAGTAGGCAGAGAGGCAGGCAGAGAGAGAGAGGGGGAAGCAGGCTCACAGCTGAGCAGAGAGCCCCATGTGGGACTTGATCCCAGGACCCTGGGATCATGACCTGAGCAGAAGGCAGAGGCTTTAACCCACTGAGCCACCCAGGTGCCCCAAATTTCACTATTTTTAATTGTTTTTTCCATCAAAGTAGATATATAAATACAGGTACCCCCAAATAAAAAAAATGAAAGAAATACGAGTTTAGCCATAAAGTCATTATATTTGTTTGTTTAGCCATAAACTCATTTGTTTGTTAAACAAACAAAACAACAGAACTTTACCTTTGATTCAATTGGAGCAGTCATGTTCAGTATTTCTGTATTCATAGCCATGGAAGCAGAGCTTACAGATCAATAACCATCAAGCTGTCTGACTTCTTAGTTTGAATTTTAACATACACATAAACGCTGACCATAAAATTCAGTAACATAAATGTGCAAATGTCACAGATAAAGACCATCAGACTCCCCCTTAAAAATACTTTGGGACATAAAATTTCAGTACTTCTTTTTTAAACTTTTGAGTGCACTATTTTTAAATACATATTTAAACATAATGTTTTAAAATATTTATTAATCACAGTGATATCATTTAGGAAACCACAGTCCTAGAAAAACCCACTGAATCTTTCTCCAAAAGAAAATTCTGATATTTTAGTTCTTTATGACACTAGCTTTTCAAAACATCTTTATACATTTTGAGTATCATATTCAAATTTTATGAAAATATACCTACTTATTTACTGGAATCTGAATTATTTAGTGGGGGAAGATATATTATAAGGAAGTTTTGTTCGTTTTTATTTTATTTATTTATTTATTTATTTTTAAAAAGATTTTATTTATTTATTTGACAGACGGAGATCACAGAGAAGCAGGCAGAGAGAGAAGGAAGCAGGCTCCCTGCTGAGCAGAGATCCCGATGTGGGGCTCGATCCCAGGACCCAGGATCATGACCTGAGCCGAAGGCAGAGGCTTTAACCCACTGAGCCACCCAGGCGCCCCTGTTTGTTTTTATTTTAGAAACTAGATGTCCTAGAAACTGTTAAGAAGGTTATGACTCATTGTGACATCTGAAACTCCACTGATCATTAGGATTAATTTGACTAACTTGCTTGGTTAAATCAAAATACATGTGGTTTATATCACATAATCCTGCTATGACCACTTAGTCTTCAAAAAAAAAAAAAGTTGGCTTCCACATATCCTATTTTGGGGAAGAATTATTAGGTAACTCTTATTTTACTTTTTATAATTATATATCATAATATCCACCCCACCGCACACACAGTATTGGTTTTTGTCATTTTCTACAGAAAGGTATTTTTCCCCCTCCATCTTAAATTTTATGTTAATTATATCCCAATAAAAAATTACTTTAAGAGTCAAAATTTGAGAAGATGGCAGAGAAGTAGCAGGCTGAGATGACATCAGGTAGCAGGAGATGAGCAAGATAGTTTATCAAACCATTCTGAACACCTACAAATCCAACAGGAGATCGAAGAAAAGAAGAGCAGCAATTCTAGGGGCAGAAAATCGACCACTTTCTGAAAGGTGGGACCTGTGGAGAAGTGAATCCAAAGCAATGGGAAGATAGACCATGGGGGGAGGGGCTGGCTCCTGGCAAGCGGCAGAGCAATGGAGCACAAAATCAGAACTTTTAAAAGTCTGCTTCACTGAGGGACATTGCCCCAGAGACTAAGCCGGGGTGAAGCCCATGTGGGGACAGCATGGTCTCAGATCCCATGGGTTCACAGAAGGATTGGGGGTATCTGAGTGTTGCAGAGCTTGCAGGTATTAGAGTGGGGCAGCTGGCTACAGAGGTGGAGTGGAGGAGTGAGCTCTCAACTCGGGGTTAACTTAAACTGTGATCCATGGCATAGTCAGACCACTGCTCTTTGAGCAGGGACCCCACAAGATCCGGGGAAATCCCCCTGGAAGAATGCAGGGATCTGCTAGGTTTGGAGACTACAGGCAGGGCTGTGTGCCAGAGACAGAGATGCTTGGTCACAGGCTAGGTGAGCTTAGAGCACAGCCAGCAGCCAGGGAGATGGGAGTGATTGAGCCCTTATCTCTGAGGGCACACTGAGGAGTAGGGTCCTGAGCTCTCAGCTCCTCCAGGCTGGGGATTGGGAGGCTGCCATTTTCATTTCCATCCTCTGGAACTCTACAGAAAGTGTTCAGGGAACAAAGCTCCTGAAAGCAAACCTGAGTGGATTACTTAGCCCGGCCACTGGTAAGGGCAGTGCAATTCCGCCTTGGGCAAAGACACTTGAGAATCACTACAACAGGCCCCTCCCCCAAAAGATCAGCAAGAAATCCAGCCAAGACCACGTTTACTTACAAGGAGAATAGCAGAATTCCAGAGGAGGAGAAAGCAAAGCATGGAATTCATGGCTTTCTCTCCATGATTCTTTAGTCTTGCAAAGTTCATTAATAATTTTTAATTTTATTTTTTTCTTAAGCTAAACATTTTTTAACTTTTACTCTTTCCTCTTTTAATGTTTTTAAACTAGTTTGTCTTAACAATACCTTTCATAAAAAATATTTTTTGAACCTTCATTATTATAGTCATATTTTATCCTTCATTGTATCTAACTTTATTTTTTGTATATGCATAGGGTTTTTTATTCTAAAAAAATCTGGGTAGAACTTCTTCTAATAGATCAAAATATACCGCAAATATAGCAAAGAGCTTTGTTCTAGTCTCCAGCAAATAATTCTCTCCACTTTCTTTTTCCTTATTCTCCCAACCAACGTATCTCATCAGCTTCTTTTTTAGAAAGTTTTTAAACAAATTTTCATCTTTATAGTCATATTCCATCCCTTCATTGTGTTTTCCCTTAGTGTGTGTGTGTGTGTGTGTGTGTGTGTGTGTGTGTGTTTTCATTCTTTAAAATTTTGGGAGGTAGTTTCTTCTAAGAGACCAAAATACTCCAAAATTAAGTGGGTGATTCTGTTCTATTCACCAGTCTAACATATATATTTTTTCTTTTTTATATTTTTCCTTTATTTTTTTCATTTTTAAATTTTTTGCTGAACCTCTTTTTACCCCATTTCCGTCCCCCAATTTGGGGTCTCATCTGATTTGGTTAAAGCCATTTTCCTGGGGTCTTTGCCACCCTTTTAGTATTTTATTCATTCCTTCATATATTCTTATTTGGATAAAATGACAAGGTGGAAAAACTCACCACACAAAAAAAAAAAAAAAAAAAGAATAAGAGGCAGTACCAAAGGCTAGGGAACTAAACAATATAGACATTGGTAATATGTCAGATCTAGAGGTCAGAGTGACAATTATCAAGGTGCTAGATGGGCTTGAAAAAAGCATGGAAAATATTAGAGAAACACAGTCTGGAGAAATAAAAGCCCGTTCTAGAGAAAAAAAAGAACTAAAACCTAACCAAGTTGAAATAAAAAAAAAAAACTATTAATGAGTTGCAATAAAAAATGGAAGCTCTTACTGCTAGGATAAATGAGGCAGAAGAGAGAATTAGTGATATAGAAGACCAAATGACAGAGAATAAAGAAGCTGAGCAAAAGAGAGACAAACAGATACTGGACCACGAGGGGAGAATTTGAGAGATAAGTGATACCATAAGACAACACAACATTAGAATAATTGGGATTCCAGAAGAAGAAGAAAGAGAGAGGGGAGCAGAAGGTATATTGGAGAGAATTATAGAGAATTTCTCTAATACAGCAAAGGGAACAAGCATCAAAATCCAGGAGGCACAGAGAACCTCCCTCAAAATCAATAAGAATAAGTCCACACCCCATCATCTAATAGTAAAATTTACAAGTCTTAGCGACAAATAGAAAATCCTGAAAGTAGCCCGGGACAAGAAGTCTAACATACAATGGTAAAAATATTAGATTGGCAGCAGACTTATCCACAGAGACCTGGCAGGTGAGAAAGAACTGGCATCATATATTCAGAGCACTAAATGAGAAAAACATGCAGCCAAGAGTACTATATCCAGCTTGGCAATCACTGAAAATAGAAGGAGAGATAAAAAGCTTCCAGGACAAACAAGAACTAAATGAATTTGTAAACACCAAACCAGCTCTACAGGAAATATTGAAAGGGGTCCTCTAAGCAAAGAGAGACCCTAAAAGTAGTAGACCAGAAAGGAACAGAGACAATATACAGTGACAGTCATCTTACAGGCAATACAATGGCACTAAATTCATATCTCTCAATAGTTACCCTGAATGTTAATGGGCTAAATGCCCTAATCAAAAGACATAGGGTATCAGAATGGATTAAAAAAAAACAAAATCCATCAATATGCTGTCTTCAAGAAACTCATTTTAGACCCAAAGACACCCAAACACACCCAAAGATTGAAAGTGAGGGGGTGGAAAACAATTTACCATGCTAATGGACATCAAAAGAAAGCTGGGGTGGCAATCCTTATATCAGATCAATTAGATTTTAAGCCAAAGACTATAATAAGAAATGAGGAAGGACACTATAACATACTCAAAGGGTCTGTCCAACATACTCAAAGGGTCTGTCCAACAAGAAGATCTAACAATTTTAAATATCAATGCCCCTAACATGGGAGCAGCCAACTATATAAACCAATTAATAACAAAATCAAAGAAACACATTGACAATAATGTAATAATAGTAGGGGACTTTAAAAAACCCTCACTTAAATGGACAGATCATCCAAGCAAAGATCAACAAGGAAATAAAGGCCTTAAATGACACACTGGACCAGATGGACATCACAGATATATTCAGAACATTCCATCCTAAAGCAACAGAATACACATTCTTCTGTAGTGCACATGGAACATCCTCCAGAATAGATCACATTCTGGGTCACAAATCAGGTCTCAACCAGTATCATAAGATTGGGATGATTCCCTGCATATTTTCAGACCACAATGCTCTGAAGCTAGAACTTAATCACAAGAGGAAAGTTGGAAAGAATCCAAATACATGGAGAATAAAGAGCATCCTTCTAAAAAATGATTGGGTCAACCAGGAAATTAAAGAAGAATTAAAGAAAAAAATTCATGGAAACAAATGATAATAAAAACACAATGGTTCAATATCTGTGGGACACAGCAAAGGCAGTCCTGAGAGGAACAAATATCGCGATAAAAGCCTTTCTCAAGAAACAAGAAAGGTCTCAAGTATACAACCTAACCCTACACCTAAAGGAGCTGGAGAAAGAACAACAAAGAAAGCCTAAACCTAGCAGGAGAAGAGAAATCATAAATATCAGAGCAGAAATCAATGATATAAAAACCAAAAGAACAGAGGAACAAATCAACAAAAGCAGGAGCTGGTTCTTTGAAAGAATTAATAAGATTGATAACCCCCTGGACAGACTTATCAAAAAGAAAAGAGAAAGGACCCAAATTAATAAAATCAAGAATGAAAGAGGAGAGATCACAACCAATACCAAAGAAATGCAAACAATTATAAGAACATACTATGAACAACACTACACCAACAAATTCACAATCTGGAAGAAATGGATACATTTCTAGAGACATATAAAGTACCACAATGGAACCAGGAAGAAATAGAAAACCTGAACAGACCCATAACCAGTAAGGAGATTGAAACAGTCATCAAAAATCTCCAAGCAAACAAAAGTCCAGGGCCAGTTGGCTTCCCCGGGGAATTCTACCAAACATTTAAAGAAGAATGAATTCCTATTCTCCTAAAACTGTTCCAAAAAATAGAAATGGAAGGAAAACTTCCAAACTCATTCTATGAGGGCAGCATCACCTTGATCCCAAAACCAGGCAAAGACCCTATCAAAAAGGAGAATTACAGACCAATATCCTTGATGAACACAGATGCAAAAATTCTCACCAAAATACTAGCCAATAGGATCCAACAGTACATTAAAAGGATTATTCACCACGACCAAGTGGGATTTATTCCAGGGCTGCAAGGTTGGTCAACATCCACAAATCAATCAATGTGATACAATACATTAATAAAAGAAAGAACAAGAACTATATGATACTCTCAATAGATGCTGAAAAAGCATTTGACAAAGTCAGCATCCCTTCCTGATTGAAACCCTTCAAAGTGTAGGGATAGAGGGCACATACCTCAATATTATCAGATCCATCTATGAAAAACCCACTGCAAATATCATTCTCAATGGAGAAAAACAGAGCTTTTCCCCTAAGGTCAGGAACATGGCAGGGATGTCCATTATCACCACTGCTATTCAAAATAGTACTAGAAGTCCTAGCCTCAGCAATCAGACAACAAAAAGAAATTAAAGGCATCCAAATTGGCAAAGAAGAAGTCAAACTATCACTCTTTGCAGATGATATGATACTATATGTGGAAAACCCAAAAGGCTCCACTCCAAAACTGCTAGAACTTATGCAGGAATTCAGTAAAGTGTCAGGATATAAAATCAATGCACAGAAATCAGTTGCATTTCTTTACACCAACAACAAGACAGAAGAAAGAGAAATTAAGGAGTCAATCCCATTTACAATTGCACCCAAAACCATAAGGTACCTAGGAATAAACCTAACCAAAGAGGCAAGGATCTATACTCAGAACACTATAAAGTACTCATGAAAGAAATTGAGGAAGACACAAAGAAATGGAAAAATGTTCCATGCTCATGGATTGGGAGAACAAATATTGTGAAAATGCCTATGCTACCTAAAGCAATCTGCACATTTAATGCAATCCCTATCAAAATCCCATCCATTTTTTCCAAAGAAATGAAACAAATAATCTTAAAATTTATATGGAACAAGAAAAGACTTCGAATAGCCAGAGGAATATTGAAAAAGAAAGCCAAAGTCGGTGGCATCACAATTCCAGACTTCAAGCCCTTTTACAAAGCTGTCATCATCAAGACAGTATGGTACTGGCACAAAAACAGACACATAGATCAATGGAACAGAACAGAGAGCCCAGAAGTAGACCCTCAACTCTATGGTCAACTAATCTTCAACAAAGCAGGAAAGAATGTCCAATGGAAAAAAGACAACCTCTTCAACAAATGGTGTTGGGAAAATTAGACAGCCACATGCATAAAAATGAAACTAGACCATTTCCTTACACCACACACAAAAATAGACAAAATAGATGAAAGACCTCAATGTGAGAAAGGAATCCATCAAAATCCCTGAGGAGAACACAGGCAGCAATGTCTTCGACCTCAGCTGCAGCAACTTCTTCCTAGGAATATCGCCAAAGGCAAGGAAAGCAAGGGCAAAAATGAACTATTGGGATTTCTTCAAGATCAAAAGCTTTTGCACAGCAAAGGAAACAGTTAACAAAACCAAAAGACACCTGACAGAATGGGAGAAGATATTTACAAACAACATATCTGATAACGGGCTAGTACCCAAAATCTATAAAGAATTTATCAAACTCAACACCCAAAGAACAAATTATCCAATCAAGAAATGGGCAGAAGACATGAACAGACATTTCTGCAAAGAAGACATCCAGATGGCCAACAGACACATGAAAAAGTACTCCATCACTCGGCATCAGGGAAGTACAAATCAAAACCACAATGAGATACCACCTCACACCAGTCAGAATGGCTAAAATTAACAAGCCAGGAAATGACAGATCTTGGGGAGGATGCGGAGAAAAGGGAACCCTCCTACACTGTTGGTGGGAATGCAAGTTGGTGCAACCACTCTGGAAAACAGCATGGAGGTTCCTCAAAAAGTTGAAAATAGAGCTACCCTATGACCCAGCAATAGAACTATTGGTTATTTACCATAAAGACACAAATGTAGTGATCCGAAGGGCACGTGCACCCAAATGTTTACAGCAGCAATGTCCACAATAGCCAAACTATGCAAAGAACCTAGATGTCCATCAGCAGATGAATGGATAAAGAAAAAGCAGTATATATATATATATATATATATATATATATATATATATATACACACACACACAATGGAATACTACACAGCCATCAAAAGAAATGAAATCTTGCCATTTGCGATGATGTTCATGGAACTAGAGGGTATTATGCTTAGCAAAATAAGTCAATCGGAGAAAGACAACTATCATATGATCTCCCTGATATGAGGAAGTGGAGATGCAATGTGGGGGGTTTGGGGGGTAGGAAAAGAATAAATGAAACAAGATGGGATTGGGAAGGAGACAAACCATAAGAGACTCTTAATCTCACAAAACAAACTGAGGGTTGCCGGGGGTATAGGGATAGGGAGAGGGTGGTGGGGCTATGGACATTGGTGAGGGTATGTGCTATGGTGAATGTTGTGAAGTGTGTAAACCTGGCGATTCACAGACCTGTACCCCTGGGGCTAATAATACATTATATGTTAATCAAAAAACTAAAAAATTATATTAAAAATTACTATAAACTAATTTTGTCATATTGGTAAGTTTCCAATCAATCAGTTAAAACCTATTTATTACTTATTAACTGCATGTTGGCTTCTCCACTAAACTCTACTCTCCTTCTGCTCAGACACCAGGCTTTATTTATCTCAGTATTTCTTATAGCATCTGGCAAGTAGTTTTCCAAAAATATGTTTTAATGATTCAGGAATGACACATACACATAAAATCTCTTGTGGTAGAACGTACCATGCAGTAGACAATAAATATTTCACTGGAAAAAGAGTACTGTCAGAGTTTTTCGACGAGTCACTGATTGCTTTGTCTGAAGCCCTGAGTGCTTGTTAGTCATGGCCCAAGAATGTCAAGATTTGTCTTCAAATACATCAACACTCTTGTCCATGTACCTTTCCTGAACTTTGCTCGAAGCATGTGCCCTGGAGCCCCATGGTTCAATCTTACTGCCTCCTCCTAACTGCTGTGGGAGCTTTGGCAAGTCACTGAAGCTACCTGACCTAAATATTCCTAGTTATAAAATAACCTTCATAGGATTTTGTGTTAATTAAATGATCAAAAAGCTTAATGCACATGATAATAACTCAATTCTTTAAGAAGCTACTATTTTTTAAAGATTTTATTTATTTGAGAGAGAGAGAAAGAGAGCGAGAGTAAGAGAGAGAGAGCACTATTGCATTATGGAGGGGCAGAGGAAGAAGCAGACTCTCCATTGAGCAGGGAACCCCATGTGGGGCTCCATCCCACGACCCTAGGATCATGACCTGAGCCAAAGACAGACGTTTAACAGACTGAACCACCCAGGTGTTGCAATTAGCAGTGTCTGACTGCAGTGTTTTTTAAGTTAGGTGGATGAAATAAAAACTGTGTATACCTTCCTTGTGTTTGCTGTCTCCCTTTCTCAATGTATGTCCCTCTCCCAATGTATGTTCCCTGTGGGTTCCATAGCTGGTATCCTCATGTTTATATCTATACAGGCAGTAAAGCTGTGACCCTTGATTTTGGTGGCCATATGACTATCATAACCAATATTATACTGTTGAAGTGCTTTGTAATATTTCAACTTAATAATAAAATCTCACTTTATATAACATCCTTATTAATTTATGGACTATTAGGTTGTTTACAGTTTTATACTTTTACTAAGAATATTGTAATATAATAACTGTCCCCAGTGCACATATATGAGAGTTTCTCTAGGCCCACAATACACATCTGAGTAGAATCTCTAGGCCATATCATATATCTTTAAAAATTTTTTCAAGATGGTGGCCCTATTCCTTATTGGTTTCATCCCTTTTGGTTTAGGTTACTTTCCTATATTTCTGCATGCCTGAAACTGAAATTGGCTCTCAATCATTTTTGTATCCTCTGTAGTACAATGTCTAGCACAGAAAAGTTTCATTCGGTTTTCTTTTTAACTCGTTGGGGTTGGTGAATTGAACTTGGGGTAAATGTGTTTGCAGAGAAAAATGATATCTGTGCTTTTCCTAACTTCTTAATAAAGTTGATCATTTATTTCAATCATAAATATAGGCTAAAAAAAAGTAGTATTGGCAGGGCCTGTGGTTTTTTTTTCACCATCAGAAGGCAAAGATATTTTCATTTCACATTATAGCTATTGCAGATGTATCAAAATATCTCTTATATTTACCATTACTCAAATTACGGTAGTTATCAGATCCATCCCAATATCTTGTTATTTAATGTCTTACTAAAGAAGCATGCATATTAGAATGTCAACATTTAAAATATTTTTCTATTACTATATTTCAATGTACTTGAAGTCTTTTACAATCCTCTGTGTTTTCAGGCATTATCCTGGTAAGGAGATTACAGGATACACAAGAGGTTTGCAGCACAATAAAGGCCAAGAACTCCATTAAATGTTAGTTCTTAAACCTTCTCTTTGCTCTTTTCACTCCCCGACAGGCCTTACTGGAACCTCTTAATGTACTGAGAAATGTCAAGTCCTGAGAGACAATTTGCTAATTGAAAAGGAAGCAATGCTACTTAGCTGTTAGGCTGATGTTCAACTCTCTGTGTTTGGTGAAGCCTGGATCTCCTTGGGGGTCACACTTTCCACAGAACTCAAAGAATCACACTATGGCTTTCACCTAGAAGAAGAAATAAAAGGAAAACTCAGGAGGATTTACAAAGTTCTATTGTTCAGTTTCCTTAGTAACAGCCCAGTTCAGAGACGGGGCTTTCATGTTCATCTCCTTTCCCCACTTAAGGTCTTCAGTCTCTCTTTATTTCTGATTACTTCAGGTGGATATTATGTTCCTGAGTTCTTCTATGGTTTAGGCATTTAAATTAAACTGCATCTGTGCTTTTAATCGCAGTGATTCTATTTTCTTTCTTTTCTCTCTTTTTTTAAGATTTTATTTATTTGACACAGAGAGATGGAGAGAGAGAGAGAGAGACAGACAGACAGAGGGAGAGGAAGAAGCAGGATCCCCGCTGAGCCGGGAGCCAGATGTGGGGCTTGATCCCAGGACCCTGAGAACATAACTTAAGCCGAAGGCAGACACTTAACCAACGGAGCCACCCAGGTGCCCCTCCATTTTATTTTTTTAAATTTATTTATTTATTTATTTATTTTTTATTTTTTTTTTCCATGTACAGCTTACTCTTATTTTTTTTTTTTTTTTTTTAGTTCATAATATAACGAACAACTGGGAACTGACATTCTAACCCGAGAATTAGCATGCTGCTAATACTTCGCATTTTCTTCTTTCTCTCCAATCCTATTATCCTAAATCTTCCCTCAGAGGTGTCCCATATTCTTTTTTTTTTAATTTTTTTATTTTAATAAACATATAATGTATTTTTATCCCCAGGGGTACAGGTCTGTGAATCGGCAGGTTTACACATTTCACAGCACTCATCATAGCACATACCCTCCCCAATGTCCATTAGCCCACCACCCTCTCCCGTCCCCCCTCTCCCCAGCAACCCTCAGTCTGTTTTTTGAGATTGAGTCTTTTATGGTTTGTCTCCCTCCCAATCCCATCTTTTCATTTTTTCTTTTCCTACCTCCCCCCAACCCCCCCGCCTTGCATCTCCACTTCCTCATATCAAAGAGATCATATGATAGTTGTCTTTCTCCGATTGACTTATTTCGCTAAGCATGATACCCTCTAGTTCCATCCATGTCGTCGCAAATGGCAAGATTTCATTTCTTTTGATGGCTGCATAGTATTCCATTGTGTATATATACCACTTCTTCTTTATCCATTCATCTGTCGATGGACATCTAGGTTCTTTCCATAGTTTGGCTATTGTGGACATTGCTGCTATAAACATTCGGGTGCACGTGCCCCTTCGGAGTACCACGTTTGTATCTTTAGGATATAGACCCAGTAGTGCAATTGCTGGGTCGTAGGGTAGCTCTATTTTCAGTTTTTTGAGGAACCTCCACACTGTTTTCCAGAGTGGTTGGACCAGCTTGCATTCCCACCAGCAGTGTAGGAGGGTTCCCCTCTCTCCGCATCCTCGCCAGCATCTGTCATTTCTTGACTTGTTAATTTTAGCCATTCTGACTGGTGTGAGGTGGTATCTCATTGTGGTTTGGATTTGTACTTCCTTGATGCCGAGTGATGTGGAGCATTTTTTCATGTGTCTGTTGGCCATCTGGATGTCTTCTTTGCAGAAATGTCTGTTCATGTCCTCTGCCCATTTCTTGATTAGATTATTTGTTCTTTGGGTATTGAGTTTGATAAGCTCTTTATAGATTTTGGATACTAGCCCTTTATCTGATATGTCGTTTGCAAATATCTTCTCCCATTCTGTCAGTTGTCTTTTGGTTTTGTTAACTGTTTCCTTTGCTGTGCAAAAGATTTTGATCTTGATGAAATCCCAATAGTTCATTTTTGCCCTTGCTTCTGTTGTCTTTGGCGATGTTCCTAGGAAGAAGTTGCTGCGGTTGAGGTCAAAGAGGTTGCTGCCTGCATGCTGCTCAAGGATTTTGATAGATTCCTTTCACACATTGAGGTCCTTCATCCATTTTGAGTCTATTTTCGTGTGTGGTGTAAGGAAATAGTCCAATTTCCTTTTTCTGCATGTGGCTGTCCAATTTTCCCAGCACCATTTGTTGAAGAGGCTGTCTTTTTTCCATTGGACATTCCTTCCTGCTTTGTCGAAGATTAGTTGCCCATAGAGTTGAGGGTCTATTTCTGGGCTCTCTATTCTATTCCATTGGTCTATATGTCTGTTTTTGTGCCAGTACCATACTGTCTTGATGATGACAGCTTTGTAATAGAGCTTGAAGTCTGGAATTGTGATGCCACCGACTTTGGCTTTCTTTTTCAATATTCCTTTGGCTATTCAAGGTCTTTTCTGATTCCATATAAATTTTAGGATTATTTGTTCTATTTCTTTTAAAAAAATGGATGGGATTTTGATAGGGATTGCATTAAATATGTAGATTGATTTAGGTAGAATAGACATTTTCACAATAATTGTTCTTCCAATTCATGAGCATGGAATATTTTTCCATTTCTTTGTGTCTTCCTCAATTTCTTTCATGAGTACTTTATAGTTTTCTGAGTATAGATTCTTTGCCTCTTTGGTTAGATTTATTCCTAGGTATCTTATGGTTTTGGGTACGATTGTAAATGGGACTGACTCCTCAATTTCTCTTTCTTCTGTCTTGTTGTTAGTGTAAAGAAATGCGACTGATTTCTGTGCATTGACTTTATATCCTGACACTTTACTGAATTCCTGCATAAGTTCTAGCAGTTTTGGAGTGGAGCCTTTTGGGTTTTCCACATATAGTATCATATCATCTGCAAAGAGTGATAGTTTGACTTCTTCTTTGCCGATTTGGATGCCTTTAATTTCTTTTTGTTGTCTGATTGCTGAGGCTAGGACTTCTAGTACTATGTTGAACAGCAGTGGTGATAATGGACATCCCTGTCATGTTCCTGACCTTAGCGGAAAAGCTTTCAGTTTTTCTCCATTGAGAATGATATTTGCGGTGGGTTTTTCATAGATGGCTTTGATAATATTGAGGTATGTGCCTTCTATCCCTACACTTTGAAGAGTTTTAATCAGGAAGGGATGCTGCACTTTGTCAAATGCTTTTTCAGCATCTATTGAGAGTATCATATGGTTCTTACTCTTTCTTTTATTAATGTATTGTATCACATTGATGGATTTGCGGATGTTGAACCAACCTTGCAGCCCTGGAATAAATCCCACTCGGTCGTGGTGAATAATCCTTTTAATGTACTGTTGGATCCTATTGGCCAGTATTTTGGTGAGAATTTTCCCATCTGTGTTCATCAAAGATATTGGTCTGTAATTCTCTTTTTTGGTGGGATCCTTGTCTGGTTTTGGGATCAAGGTGATGCTGGCCTCATAGAATGAGTTTGGAAGTTTTCCTTCCATTTCTATTTTTTGGAACAGTTTCAGGAGAATATGAATTAATTCTTCTTTAAATGTTTGGTAGAATTCCCCTGGGAAGCCATCTGGTCTTGGACTTTTGTTTGTTTGGAGATTTTTGATGACTGTTTCAATCTCCTTACTGGTTATGGGTCTGTTCAGGTTACCTATTTCTTCCTGGTTCAGTTGTGGTAGTTTATACATCTCTAGAAATGTATCCATTTCTTCCAGATTGTCGAATTTGTTGGCGTACAGTTGCTCGTAGTATGTTCTTATAATTGTTTGTATTTCTTTGGTGTTGGTTGTGATCTCTCCTCTTTCATTCATGATTTTATTTATTTGGGTCCTTTGTCTTTTCTTTTTGATAAGTCTGGCCAGGGCCTTATCAATCTTATTAATTCTTTCAAAGAACCAGCTCCTGCTTTTGTTGATTTGTTCTATTGTTTTTTTAGTTTCTATTTCATTGATTTCTGCTCTGATCTTTATGATTTCTCTTCTCCTGCTGGATTTAGGCTTTCTTTGTTGTTCTCTCTCCAGCTCCTTTAGGTGTAGGGCTAGGTTGTGTATTTGAGACCTTTCTTGTTTCTTGAGAAAGCCTTGCACTGCTATATATTTTCCTCTCAGGATTGCCTTTGTTGTGTCCCACAGATTTTGAACTGTTGTGTTTTCATTATCATTTGTTTCCATGAATTTTTTCAATTCTTCTTTAATTTCCTGGTTGACCCATTCATTCTTTAGAAGGATGCTGTTTAGTCTCCATGTATTTGGGTTTTTTTCCAAATTTCCTCTTGTGATTGAGTTCTAGCTTCAGAGCATTGTGGTCTGAAAATATGCAGGGAATGATCTCAATCTTTTGGTACCGATTAAGACCTGATTTATGACCCAGGATGTGGTCTATTCTGGAGAATGTTCCATGTGCACTAGAGAAGAATGTATATTCTGTTGCTTTGGGATGGAATGTTCTGAATATATCTGTGAGGTCCATCTGGTCCAGTGTGTCATTTAAGGCCTTTATTTCCTTATTGATGTTTTGCTTAGATGATCTGTCCATTTCAGTGAGGGGAGTGTTAAAGTCCCCTGCTATTAGTGTATTACTGTCTATGTGTTTCTTTGATTTTGTTATTAATTGGTTTATATAGTTGGCTGCTCCCATGTTAGGGGCATAGATATTTAAGATTGTTAGGTCTTCTTGTTGGACAGACCCTTTGAGTATGATATAGTGTCCTTCCTCATCTCTTATTATAGTCTTTGGCTTAAAATCTAATTGATCTGATATAAGGATTGCCACCCCAGCTTTCTTCTGATGTCCATTAGCCTGGTACATTGTTTGCCACCCCCTCACTTTAAATCTGGAGGTGTCTTCGGGTCTAAAATGAGTTTCTTGTAGGCAGCATATTGATGGGTTTTGTTTTTTTATCCATTCTGATACCCTGTGTCTTTTGATTGGGGCATTTAGCCCATTAACATTCAGGGTAACTATTGAGAGATATGAATTTAGTGCCATTGTATTGCCTGTAAGGTGACTGTTACTGTATATTGTCTCTGTTTCTTTCTGATCTACTCCTTTTAGGGTCTCTCATTGCTTAGAGGACCCCTTTCAATATTTCCTGTAGAGCTGGTTTGGTGTTTGCAAATTCTTTCAGCTTTTGTTTGTCCTGGAAGCTCTTTATCTCTCTTTATTTTCAATGATAGCCTAGCCGGATATAGTACTCTTGGCTGCATGTTTTTCTCATTTAGTGCTCTGAATATATCATGCCAGTTCTTTCTGGCCTGCCAGGTCTCTGTGTCTAGGTCCACTGCCAATCTAATGTTTTTACCCTTGTATGTTAAAGACTTCTTTTCCCGGGCTTCTTTCAGGATTTTCTTTTTGTCGCTAAGACTTGTAAATTTTACTATCAGGTGACGAGGTGTGGACCTATTTTTATTGATTTTGAGGGGCGTTCTTAGCATCTCCTGTATTTTGATGTTTGTTCCCTTTGCCATATTAGGGAAATTCTCTCCAATAATTGTCTCCAATATACCTTCTGCTCCCCTCTCTCTTTCTTCTTCTTCTGGAATCCCAATTATTCTAATGTTGTATCGTCTTATGGTGTCACTTATCTCTCGAATTCTCTCCTCGTGGTCCAGTATTTGTCTCTCTTTTGCTCAGCTTCTTTATTCTCTGTCATTTGGTCTTCTATGTCACTAATTCTTTCTTCTGCCTCATTTATCCTGGCAGTGAGAGCTTCCATTTTTGATTGCAGCTCATTAATATCTTTTTTGATTTCAACTTGGTTAGATTTTTGTTCTTTTATTTCTCCAGAAAGGGCTTTTATCTCTCCGGAGAGGGTTTCTCTAATATCTTCTATGCCTTTTTCAAGCCCGGCCTGAATCTTGAGAATTGTCATTCTGAACTCTAGATCTGTCATATTACCAATGTCCATATTGATTAGGTCTCCAGCCTTTGGTAGGGCCTCTTGTTCTTTTTTTTGAGGTGAGTTTTTCCGCCTTGTCATCTTGTCCAGGTAGGATTTGCTTTCTCCTGCTGTGGAATTCCACTGTTCTTGGTGACTGAAGTTGGTTTTGGATGGGTTTCTTGTTGATCTTCTGGGGGAGGGGCCTGTTGTAGTGATTCTCAAGTGTCTTTGCCGCAGGCGGAATTGCACCGTCCTTGCCAGAGGCCAGGCTAAGTAATCCGCTTGGCTTTGCTTTTGGGAGCTTTTGTTCCCTGAGCGCTTTCCGTAGAGTTCTGGAGGACGGGAATGAAGATGGCGGAGGAGCCGAGAGCTTGGGGTTCTGCTCCTCAGTGCTCTCAGAGCAAAGTGCCCAACCGCCCCGCCTCCCTGGCCTGTGGTCGCACCTTGAGGAAGGCAGTCAATTGCTGGAGCTGGAGAAAAGCGCCGGGTCGCTTCCGTCTCTGCAGCCTCCAGCCGCGCTCCGAGCCCACCAAGCCTGCGACCGGTACAAGGTAATCTCGGGCTTAGAGCTCGCTCTTCGGCTTTGTTGCTGTAGCCGGCTTCCCCTTTCTAATACCTGCGAGCTCTGCGGCACTCAGACACCCCCAGTCCTTCTGTGATCCCACGGGACCTGGGGTTATGCTGACCCCGCCTGGGTTTCCCCCCGGTTTAGCCTCTGGAGCGATGTCTCCCAGTGGAGCCGACTTTTAAAAGTCCCGATTTTGTGCTCCATTGCTCCGCCGCTTGCCGGGAGCCGGCCCCTCCCCCCGGGGTCTATCTTCCTGTCGCTTTGGATTCGCTTCTCCGCAGGTCCTACCTTTCAGAAAGTGATCGGTTTTCTGTTTCTAGAATTGTTGCTCTTCTTCTCTTTGATTTCCCATTGGATTTGTAGGTGTTCACAATGGTTAGATAAGCTGTCTAGCTGATCTCCTGCTACCTGATGTCGTCTCAGCCTGTTACTTCTCCGCCATCTTCTGCCCGACCCTAAATTTATTTTTTATTGAATAAATTCTTCACGTGACACTGTAAGTTTAAGGTGTACAGCATGTTACTTTGGCACGTTTATATACTATTACACATCTGCCATTTTAGTGACATTTCTCACATTACACCTATTTATAGCACATTATTGTCTATATTTGTTCTGCTGTTCATTATATCTCTATGGCTTACTTACAATTCATTATAAGTGACAATTACATTTTAAAGAATATTTCTTCAGAGAAAGAATATTTTTTAAATTTAAATATTTTTTAAATCTTTAAAGAGAGAATATGGGGCACCTGGGTGGCTCAGTGGGTTAAAGCCTCTGCCTTCAGATCAGGTCATGATCCCAGGGTCCTGGGATCGAGCCCCGCATCAGGCTCTCTGCTCAGCAGGGATCCTGCTTCCTCCTCTCTCTCCGCCTGCTTCTCTGCCTACTTGTGGTCTCCATCTGTCAAATAAAAAAATAAAATCTTAAAAAAAAAAAAAGAAAGAATATTTCTCTCCCATTCACCACAGAAGATATTTGGCCTTCTCACCCCAGGCCACAGTGATTTCCACTGTTGCTACTTAAGACAACTAAGATTGGGTCAGCTAACTTTGCTAGGAAATAGCATGGAAGAAACTGCTCATCCTTTCAGCAATTCCTAAGTAGAAGTTTTAGTACTTTCCCGTTGAAAGCTCTGGCAAAGACTAAACTTTGATTATTTTGGATATCTTACTCTGCAATGGAAAACTTGTGCTTCATGAGTTTAGAAACTTGCAGAGTCAGTCCCATTATGCCCCTTATTTTGGGGTAGTCATTTTCATTACTGTACTGCTTTCTTCAATGTCTATTTCACTGTTCATTCCACTGATAACATCTGTCCATTTGTATTAGGTCTGGGATTGCCAGAGAAACAGAACCAATGGAAAATAAATAAATAAAAAAATAATAAAAAAATATATAAACCTTATGAGCTAATTCCTTTTAATAAATCATATTATATAATGTCATAATAAATCATATTGCATATAATTATAACAAATCCTATTATATATAATAAATTATATCATAATAATATCATATTATATATCATTTATTATAGGTAACTGGCTCAAGTGATTATGGAGGCTGAGAAGTCCCACAATATGTACTTGGCAAAATGAAGATCTAGAACAGCCAATGGTATAATTTCAATCCAAGTCTGAACCCAAAGTCAGGAGGAGACTGATGTCCCAGCTGAAAATGGTCAGAAAGAGTGAATTCTCTTTTCCTGAGCCTTTTCTTCTGTTTAGACCTTCAAAAGATTATATGAGGACCACCCACATTAGGAAGGGTAATCTGCTTACTCAAATTCAATTCAAATATTAATCTCATTTAAATCCATCCTCATAATAACACGGCGGAGATTGGGAGATGGAGAGGGTAAGTGAAATGGGGGAAATCGGAAGGGGAGACAAACCATGAGAGACTGTGGACTCTGAGAAACAAACTGAGGGTTTTAGAGGGGAGGGGGAAAGGGGGTTTGGGTGATCCTGGTGGTGGGTATTATGGAGGGCACTGGAGCCCTGGGAGCACTGAATGGAGCACCGGGTGTGGTGCATAAACAATGAATTTTGGAACACTGGAAATAAAATAAACAAACAAACAAGCAAACAAAAACCATCCTCATAAACACATCTAGAATGTTTACCCACATATCCAAGCACCCTCTCCCTTCTCCCCATGGCCCAGCCAAGTTGACACATAAAATTAACCTTCACACCATCAGTGATTATTATTGTCTTTATGCTAGGTTCACTGTTAGCAAACAGTTCTATGACTTCAGTTTCTTCAGAGAATACTCAATAGCTGCCCCACCCCCAATCTACTGTTTTTCTATTTTAAAGCCTAGAGATGATCTGGTTTCCAAAACTTGCCCTTGAAACTCAATCAAATCAAGGGTGTTGAAACTTCACAAAATACTGGGGAAATACGGATATTCTTCTAGGTCTCCACTGAGAATTCTGACAATAATTTTCCTACCCTTCCTTCTTTGAGGTTATTATCACTAGATATTATACATTTAGCCCATCTAGGCTGTCATTTACCAACTTTACTCTCCCCACTAATTTAGGAATTTGGTTTCTAGCATATGTTCTTTTCCTTTCTTATATCCATTTTAGTGACTTTAATGTCTTTGTATATGAGTAATCCTACTTCCAAATTTACTGTGCTTCTTGAGTCTAAAATTTTGCTCATAGTCAGTCTTTACCCACACTTGTAGTAGGTCCTGAAACTTGTTGCTAGTTTCAGTAGGTTGCTGATCAATTAATGAAGTTTTCAACTCTAATATATCAATATTTCATCATATTCTTCTGTCGTTCCAGATCTCCTTCCTGTATTCCTTTGATGCCTGTTCTTTATTTTCTATTTCCCTGAACTTTCTTTTTCTACACTATCATTAGTAGCCTTCCTTTCCTGACTCTCTGATCCAACTGGTAGTCTAGATCATTGATTCAATCTCTTTATTCCCAACATCTTTAATGCTGTCACCCTCTAGATTTCCAGGATTTTTTTTTTTTTTTCTGAGAACTCCTAAACTCAAATCATTCCAATCACTTGCAATCTTTCCCTCTGTATGTGGGGTGTTGAGTGATGTTTAAGAGAATCATATTTTTAATGCAGCCTGGTGTCTTTACAAGCATAGACTCTGCATTGGCTAAAGAATAAAGGTCTACCTCTCAGCAAAGCAGAAGAGGAATCTGTGATGTGACCCCTGTTCATCTCCTTTTCTAGACATATTGTTCAGTAAATCCCTTCACTTTCCCGTCAACTGTGTAAGATCAGAAACTTTGACCTAATTGCAAGCTAACAAGGTAGTCTACCACAGTTTCATGGATGTTGGCAGAAAACACAAGACCTCTGGAATAGAGTGTGTAGTAAAGAATTTAACCTTGCCCCGAAAGAGGTCTTTTTTTTTTTTTTAATTAATTTATTTTTCTTTTCTTTTCTTTTCTTTTTTTCCCTCATTCCTGGGGGCAATCTCTATCCCCTTAGAATGTATTGCTTGAAAAAAAATTTCTTTGTTTACCTGGGAGCATTGAGGCATGCTAGCTAATATGATAGCATGATTTATAATGGGGGTTTTAGGTCATGTTGCATAACTAGATCTCTGAAGGGGCTGGAGTTTAAGCTTGACCACATGAGAAGTCAAGCCTATCTGTAAGACAGAGCTCTTTAAAGAATCTGGATATCATGGCCCAGGTGAGTTTCCTTGGCTGGGAATACTTGGTGTGTATTATCACACATCACTATTGAGGAATGGATAGATATATGACTCCACTGGGGGAAGGTCGCTGGAAGCTCTGTGTTTTGGACTTTCATGAAGATTGATTGATTCATATTTATTTATTTGACAGAGAGAGCACACGTGCAGGGAGAAGGAGGAGGGAGAGAGACTCCTCAAGCAGACTCCCCACTGAGTAGGAAACCCAATGTGGGGCTCAAACCCAGGACCTTGAGATCATCATCTGAGCTGAAACCAGGATTCGACCACTTAACTGACTGAGCCACCCAGGTACCCAAGACTCCTTTGGACTCTGCCCCATGTATCTTTTCCCTTAGGTGAGCTTAATCTGTATTCTTTTCTTTAGTAAACTGTAGCTGTGAGTCTAACAGCTTTCAGTGAGTTCTGTGAGTCCTTTTTAGCAAATTATCAAAACTGAGAGTGGTCTGTGGGACTCTTAAATTTTGTAGCTGTTATTAGAAGTGATGGTGGTCATGTGGTCTGTCCCCTAACTTTACAGTGATACAAAGAACTTTAGCAGAAGTCATGACACAGTAAATAGTATGAGTTTCAAGTATATATAGTTTTCCTTGTCCTCCCAATTCTGTTGGAGACCCTTGGAGTGGTCCAAGGGGATGTGACACACAAACCTGGGCTTGGAGCAAAGCTGAGGAGCCGTGAACTTAGGGAATTTGAATCTTTTATACTGGATATAAACATGCCTATTCAGAACACATTATCTTTATCTTCTAAGGTTATGTATACACCCACCCTTTGCTCTAGAAGGAGTCACTATCTGTAACTTCCAAGGTTATTTGCTATTAAAGGATCCTTAAAAAGGTAGTTTGGAACAAAAGGGCAGTTGATGTCCTTTTGCATGATGTATATAAATATTTGAGACTTATGTAGAACATAAGTCTCTGTGCTTCAGTCACACCAGACTACCTACACTTGTCCTAAAGTATTTTCCTAGATCTGTGTTTTGTTCGTATTTCCATTCTACCTGAAATACAGTGATCACTGTGACAGATATTATTCCTCATTCAATATTCTTTTCAAGGGTATCATATCCCAAAATCACTTTACAATACCCCTTTTGCCTCTCCCTATCATTAACCTTCTCTCTTGAGCCTTAATTCATCTTCCTCAAACTTCTAGCATAAGAATGACATCACTCTGTTGTCCTTGTTTGTTTAAATTACTTTTTTTTTCTCTGCTAAAACATATAAGGGCTAGTTCTGATTTCTCCTTTTATCCCCTGAGTAGCATTGTTCTGCCACATAGTATCTACTGTAAAATTTGTTGAAATGAGAACTATTCCATATTCTGATAAAAGATAATTTCTATTTTATTCAGAAAGTTTAATGATTAAGATCAGGACAGAGCACAAATAAAGTTGGTTTTGATTTTTCCAACTACATTCATGCTATTGAATGGAAATAGAATTATTTAGTAACTCGAGACTTCACTTTGTGTCTATAAGGGTCCTCTTTTCTGTCTCCCAAACAACAGAATTCATATAATTTTTTCCATGACCACTTATTTCCTAGAATATAGCTATTTTTCATCCTCTTCATTTCTACCACCTGAGTTTAAAACACTACTTTTCATCTACTTTACTTAATAGCTTCCAGTGTGTCATCCTTCTACATTTGCCCTCTAGAGTCACATTACGGCAGCCAGAGTGATAATTTTAACATATAAATCCTGTTCCTCCCCTACTTAAAACCCTGTAACAGTTTCCTCTTATCCTCATAGTAAAAACCAAATTCTTTATAATGACCTACTTAAGGCTATTGTACATTATTTTCCCTGCCTAAAATGTTCTTCCACCAGCTAATTCATGTGAATAACCACTAACTTTAAGTATCACTTACTTAATGAGTAACTGCTTAAAGACAATTGTCCTAAACTCACTACTGGAATTACAAACTGTGACCACAGCCCAAGCATTCTTAATTTTACTTAATGACTTTTCCTTTTTTTTTTTTTTCAGTAACATTTTCAATGCTCTACCATGCTCTATATAATTTAATGCTACCATGCTCTATATAATTTGTTCTTTTTCTTTGTTTACTGTTTAATGTAGATTTTTCCAGAATGTAAGCTCCATGAGAGCAGAGATCTTTGTCTGCTTTTCCACTGATGATATCAATGTACACAGAACAGTGTCTGGTGCAGGGTAGTTTATCAATAGATATTTTTTCTGTGAATCAATTAATGAATAACTTAGGCACACTTAAACAATTGTTATTATTATTTATATTGTTTCCAATTAGAAAAGGGGACCCTAAGGGATGGAGTGAGAATAATGGTAAGAATACATAGTGAAGACTGAATTGAAGGATATTCTGGACAATATGAGTCTATAGACACTCAGAATCAACCCACCTAGTCCCCCACTGAGGCCCTCTGATAATGGTGCATATTAACATGACACCACCTATGTGAATCTACATGAACTGTCTATATTGTATGTGACTATCTCTTTCCAGAGTAGGAGGAAAGAATGATTTTTAAGCATATGAAGTATTTTTTAATTTAATATTATAATACTAACAGTGTTCCTCTCCTTCCATTACATATATAGTCTATTAATTTTAATGTAATCTTATTATTTAAATAAAAATTATCATTTTATTTAATTTTATATATTTTTTTCTGTAAGGTAGGTAATCTATTTCCTATATTATGCAAATCTGTCACTTTCCTTTCCTTAGAAATCATATAGTCTGGTGTTAATTTTTGCTCCGTTAGCTGTAGGAGAAACCAGAACAGAAATACGCCTCAAGTGAAGCAATACACAAACAGGGTGTGGCTTCTTCTGTATTAGATAATCATGCCTTTGGGGTATTACAAAGCAGGAAGCGTAATTCTGAGATCTTGATTCTGGGGGTATGTGGTTTTCCATGGATCACACACTGGAAAGATGTAGGTGTGTGGCTATGAGGATACACACATTGTTGACCCTTAGAAATTTATTTTTACTGTAATAGGTAACTAATTACTTGTGAATCACTGAGCTAGGGTATAGATGATATTTTATCATGTTTTATGATAGTGAGATTTGTAAGTATTTCCTCTGTAAGATTGACTCAATTCATTTTTTTTCAGTTCTTCACTCTTTCTTCAAGCAAGTAATCTGATTCTAGGCATTTTCTAAAAAAATAAGTCATCCTTTCCTCTTCTTTCATAACATGCAATTTTAATATAATATTTTAAGTGTTTTTTTTTTAGTTTCATCAATAAGACTTTTGTCTTCCCACAATTAACTAAGAGTTTGTAATTAAATAAATTGTTGAGATTTTTTTTTGCCTACAGTTTTGCAGTGTCTTGTTCTTAAAAGCCAAATTACCAAGCTTCATTGCACTGTGCATATCCATATATTGAATTAGTATCTATCGAGGTTAAAGCTGAACAACATTTTAAGCAATCCCTGTTGTAAGACCAGACAGAAACTATGCTCAGTAGTGTTAGGAACAAGTCATTGCATGAACATGTTCTGCAAACAACTTGGTATTTAGATCTAATGAATATTTCCCACTTGGAAAGTAAATTGCTGATGTGCTTCCTGGCACTGTCTTCCTGCTGCCAGAACACATCATGTTTTTCTTTTGAAAGATCTTTCATAAAAAGATCCGTACCTTCAAATCAATTTGAGCTAATCCTTACATGCTGTGTTCCATTATTGCACACTAGAGAAAAATAAACACTGAGTTTCATATTATGAAAATGAACCCATGTTCTCTCTGTTGTCAAATATTTCTCTAGCTTTGCTTTCTCTCTCCCTCCTTCCCCTCCCCCTCCCTTTCCTCCTCTCCTTCCCCATTCCATCCTCTTCTACCTCTCTTCTGTCTCCTTTCCTTCCTCTTTTCTTTTCTCCCTTCTCTTTCTCTCTTCTCTTTCCCTCTCTTTCTCTCCCTTCCTCCTTCCCAATCTCCCTTTCTCCCTGTCTCTTTCCCTCTGTCTTTCTTCCATATTTCTGTATTTGAAAGAGTCAGAAATCCCCCTTCCTGTTCTGTTCTTCCTATAATTTCTAATGGGCAGGGTGATATTTATGTACAATTACAAGTTCCCACCCCTTCGACAAAGTAGAGTACTGTGTGTAATAGTATCAGTTGGTGTTTGTGACTATACCTCCACTAACTCAAAATAACAAAGTCAGTATGGAAAACTCTATTGTCAAACATTCTGCCATCTTATTGTTTATATTGTTTATCATTAATTGCACAGGATAACCCATTGATTTAGATACAGGAGATGGGAATTAAACTCCAAAGGATTGAAATAGAATCTTTCAATATGTGTCCTGAGAATTCATTTCCAAGAAAAACCTGAGGGATGCTTCTGTTGTTATTCTTGTTGTTGCTTAAAAATTTCTTGTGATTTTTTTATAGTGACCTCATAAGTCAAAATGTTCTAAGTTCAGTGCCAATTATTTTAAAATAATAATTTATTTGATAGAATTTTGGTTAACTAATAGTAAAAATTGTAAGTTGTGAAGTATGTTACAAATATCCCGTGATTTTACGTGTATAACCTCAGATGATCATCACAATAATCTGGTGAAGACAAATAAGTGATTTTTCCCACATCAAAGAATTCCCCAGTGGCAAAATGAAACTCTGCCCTGGGTCATCTGACAGGGAGTTGTGGATGTCATGTCTAGACTTTAGAGTCTTCTAGGAGAATCTTTAGTTCAACAAAATGATTTCCAAGCCTCCTCAGTCTCCATAATTTATTATCAACAGGAATATAGCAAATATGTAGGAATTCATCACAAATAAAATAATTTATTCCATTGTTAGAAAGCACTAGTTTTCAGTTATTTGCAAAGTTGAGCTTAAAATACCTTCTGGAAACATTCATACATTTGAGTTCAATTCGCTTGCTGAAGGAACATTTAACTACATTAAGCTCCTAACTTAGCTACTCCACTGTACTTTAATCTTAGTGTGAGATTTTTTTTTTATAATTTTCACCATCATTGCCTTTGACTTGAGCTTGAAACAAGTAGACTTGAATCACTTAATGCCCCTCAACTTGAATTTCTGAAATTGAAGCATTTGAAAAATGGGGCAGTTAGGTCAGACCAATGTTTTCCAACCTGAACTGCACTGCAATGTAATGATCAATGAGAATAAGTCAGAAGAAGTAGGGAGAGACTGCCGAGAAGGCAGTGAAGTAAAATCTGGGTAGAGGTGGTATTTGAACTTGGCTGGCCTTATACAGAGAGAGGACCACTTCTAGTCCTAAAATTTGATGATTTTGTGAAGTCTACCTTGAGCACTTTTGAAACTGCTTTGGTGCTTTATATGGTATTGAGATATTTGTATGGAAAAGAAACTTCTCACTATTTCAATGATACAAAGACAGGTAAAGTTAAAAGTTCATTTATCTTTAGAGGCAATAACTGTTAAGATACACATCTTTATTTTGAATTTTCTCTTTCCTTTTAGAAACTTCTATTACTTTAGAAACAGTTATTTGGGGATGATGATGAGTATATCTCAAAGGCTTAGAAAATTATTCAACATTAAATAACTCATGCTAAAGAAATGACCCTGAAGATAGTGGCTGTTCATTATTAAATTGCTGTTTTCTTTATCAAAATTTGCATCTCAGAGGGGGACGCCTGGGTGGCTCAGTGGGTTAAGCCTCTGCCTTTGGCTCAGGTCATGATCTCAGGGTCCTGGGATCAAGCCCTGCATTGGACTCTCTACTCAGTGGGGAGCCTGTTTCCTCCTCTCTCTCTGCCTGCCTCTCTGCTTACTTATGATCTCTCATTCTCTCTTTGTCAAATAAATAAATAAAATCTAAAAAAAAATTGCATCTCAGAGAAATCCTCTTAAGGAAATCAGTGTGTTAAAATTTCCTGTAAGTGCTCATTCCTTGTCTTGCATAACAGACTTCATGCTAAAAGAAATCCTCATCTCAAATATCATCTCTTCTTAAACTTTTCCTAAGTAGGGCTGGTCACTGCCTTTTTTTGTGTCTACAGTATTTGTTCCTATTTCTTTTATATGGCATATATGATTGTATTGGGATGATTTGTTTGTCATTTCTACTAGACAACTTGGAGGAACAAAAAATGTTACTTCTTTTTTATCTTCATTCCTGTCACATTGGCAATTTCCACCCATATGCCCCTCTTCCCTCAAACCAGAGAAAGAAGATATTTTTAATGGCTTACAATACATTTCTAAATATAGTATATAGATTTTATAAGAAATGATACAACCAAAATGAAAAAAAAATACACCAGGGACTCTAAAATCAGTAGGATGTGACTCATTTAAGAAAATTTTAAATGAATACTCCCTTTATTAAAAAAAAAAAAAAGGCAAAGCAAAGCTTTTTAAATCCCAAAGTTTCAAGAGGAGAGGAAGTGAACAGAACAATCTCAATGAGTTTTGGATGGGAGTGAAGTGGAACAAACTAAAGGGAATTATAGAAAATGTCTAATTTCGCTCATTGTAGTAAATATTTGTTTAATTTTTATTGTTGATTTGTTTGTGTTTTTCTGCTTCTGAATTCTCTCATTATATCTGAGTATTATTTTTCTGTGTTAGCCCTGCTGGGAGAGGTCTCATGTCTGCTACAGAAACTGAAAGTCCCAGACAAGGTGCTCCCTATTTTACCACCTGTTGAGACATTTGACTTACTTTTAGCCAATCACACGTTCCCATGTACACATTCGAATATAGAGCAAATGAGCCCAGAGCGAGGGCAGAGCAGTGACATCAATATTTGGTTTCCAAAGGTAGTAACAGAATTGGGGTAGCAACTGAACCCATGTCACATGCCCACAGAGGCGGTTACCAACAGTTGTATTGAGAGAACAGTGCTCACAGCAGAGGGACCTTAATTAGACTCTTCACGTCAGCAGATTTTGGATCTAAGGGTTTCTGCCTGCTTTTTTAAACTTTTTGTTTTTGTTTTTTAGTCTTCCCATTGATTCAGTAAGCTATCCACCTTCTTTTCAAAATATTTCAGTTATCAGAGTCTGCTTCTATTGAATACAAGTAAGAACCACAATTCAATCATTATCAAAGAAATTCTAGATAATTTTAGGTATTATTTTATTTTTCCTAAAATACTAGCACATATATATCACCATATATTTTTATATATCTCTATCTATATATATGTATATAAATTGCTTATATGATTGCATTATCCTATATCCTACATCAACAATCTATATTGCATTATCCTATATCAACAATCTGTGCGTGGCATTGCAAACTGATATGTAAATAAAGGAATGATAGCTGTCTAAACTATTTTGATCCTAAGAGTTTTTCTCAGTTAAAATAATTTCAGCTTCTCGATATAAAATTATGATATTTCAAAACAAAGAGATGTTTTCAAAATCATAGGATAGAATGTTTTATTTATTCAATGAATTGCCTATACTCTAAGACACTGCTAGCATTAGGGATGCCTAGATGAATAACAAGTGGCTCCTAGGTGAATAAAATAGAGACATTTATTTACTATAATATTGGAAGGCAATATGGTGATATGTATTGGATCATTTTAATATTCATGTTCTTGATCCAGTAATCCACTACTGGGAATTCGTACTAAAGAAATAATAACAGAAAAAATGTCTCTGAAAATATTCATTGTAGCACTTCCTCAAATTGCAAAAAGACTGAAAACAAATTAAATGTCTAAAAATAGGTGGGATAGTTATTAGCACTGTTCAAAAAACATGTTTTTTTCCTTCTTTCCCGGCACATGGTGAAATTGTATTTCCTTATGCCCTTGAAGGTAGGAAGGGACAAGTAAATGTGGATGGCAGTGACATACTTCACTTCCAGGCAGAAGCTCTAAATCAGGGTGCAAGTCTTCTTCCCCCAGATCCTTTCCCAATCTGCCTCTCCAAGTGACAAGTCCTAGAGTGAACCCCAGGGAACCTACAATGGGCTGGTGGAGTGAGAGAGAAATAATCCTTTGTGATTATAAACCGTTAACATTTTGAGGCTGAATGTTACCATAGCATAATCTAGTCTATTCAGAGTGAATGAATATGTTAAATAAATCATGATCTTTAATGATATAAGTAAAAGAAGCAAAATACCAGCAAATTATGTGTATCTTCAGAAAAAGACCTAATAATGAAAAAATGGAAACAATTTTAGTATGGCAGATTATAATGTGAATTACTGTTTTTATACTCTTAAAATTCTACATGATAATTTAAGCTTATAAGCTACCTAGTGTCCTTGGGAAATATTTCACAGGTAAATTTAAATTACTTTACATGTGTTGAATTAATATTACAATTGAATAATTAAGTTAAAAACAAATTTTTACATATCCTTTGAAGTTTGCATATCATGATTTTAACTCACTCCTTGATAATTCTATTCTTTACTTGATTCTGTGCAGATATTCACTATGTCAAACTGATACAACCAGCCTCCTTCAAGACCCTTAGACTTTTTATACTTCTTCTTTCCATGAGGACATTATGCACAGTGATTTCTCTGCTTAGGTAATTTGCCCTCCATTTTTTTCTTCCCTCAGGTAATTTCTAGTTTTCTTTCTCCTTTAGCCTCAAGACAGACTTCTTGTTTAGATCAAAGTCCCACTGGTAGCCATGTGCACTATTTTTTATACTCTGTCACAATTTTGATTCTACATTAGTCTGTGACTATTTAATTGAAATCTCTTTCTACTTAGACAACAACACCATAACGGAGGGAGTGTATTCCCCTCTATGTTGCTGGTGACTGACAAAGTTGTTTCCCCCCGATAGGTGCTCAGTTGACATTGATTCAGTGAATGTGTGAACAGTAATAAGTAAAACTGTTAAAACATGGAATGACTGAATTGAATTCATAAATTTCTTATAACTGATTTCAAAATTAATAACATTACAATGTCATGGTACAGTGGTATCCTATTAAAGACCTATTCTAATATCGTATTACAGATACCATAGTAAGGTATCATTAGCCTTATACATGTTAGACTATATCTTCACAGATTGTAGATCTAGATTATTGTCAGTCTTAGTTTCTCAGTTTTGCCTTTTAATATTAAAAGGAATTTTTTTTCCTGTCTCTTTTACAACTAAGGAGCCAAGGACATGAGAGCCAACCATTGCAGCATTACAGAGGAGATGCTGGACCGCCGAGCACGTCTGAAATAGAGATGCCAAACCAGTTTTGTGAAATTTGCCTGACATGTATCTTCAGGTTATACAAGCAAAGACTAAAAATTCAGCCAGAAAATGGAAGAATAGATATTTTTAGGGAGAATTGTCAGTGTGCCATGGGCAGATGCTGAGCAATTGGAAAGTTCAGAGTAAAATAAGAATAGTCTGGTTTCACAGAAGACAAGGAAGGTGGGTCTTTCAAAAAGATGGAATGGGGAACACCAAATGCTGTTGAAATTAAATATAATAACTTCTGAAATGTATCTCCCAGATTAATTAACATGGAGGTCTCATCAAGAACTAGTTTGCTATAGTAAAAAAGATAGAAATCAGATTATAAGGGGTAGAAAGAGAGGAAAGGAAGAGAGAATTTATGTCATGAAAAAGAGTTGTGATCATGAGGCAGAAGTTTCCTCTTGCATCAGCACCTGTTGTCATTCCTGAGGTCCACTACCTCGTGCTTATTCACCTTTGAGCTTTCCCCAGTTGGTCACTGCCATCCCTGCCCAAACCCCCCACCCCTGCCTTAAAGTGTAGATTCCCAGACAGGAGTCAGTATTCCACTGATACTCTCCAAGACACGGAACAGGGAGGGATGTTCATCTCTTTTGTTCTGGGTGTCCTAGAAGTAGTGGATCTTCGCATTAACATTTTTGACTACTGGTCTACACTACTGACTGATTTTTAACTTATAGTCGATTGAATCGTACAGATTTCCTTCTCTTTTCCTCCGTCCTTTCTTTTTTCCTTTCCTCTTTTTTTAGGTAAATATTGTTCTTACTCTGAGTCATCCTAATATTTAACTTGTCCAGTTGTCCTTTGTTCATATTTATGTGCACTTCTTTCAGAATATACTTATTCTTGATACGTTTGGTAATTATGGCCCACATTTAGCTGAGCCATGGATATTTGATGCCTTGCCAATATGTATGGCATGCAGCCAGGGCATATCCAGCCTGTGGGGACATGTCATCCACATAATTTGTATCTACGATGGTACCTTCTATTGTACTGAGACATAATGGATATATAACATTATATTTGTTTCTAGTAGGCAACATAAAGATTCTACATTTCTATATATTGTGAAAAGATCACCACAATAAATCTAGTTAACGTCTGTCAGCCCACAGAGTAACACATTTCTTGAAAAGGGATAAAAACCTCAAATAGGCAGAAGACAGTAGGGTTTGAGGACAGGCTCTGGAATGACTCTAAATAACCCCCTTTGGGGCCTCTGGGTGGCTCAGTTTGTTAAGGCCTCTGCCTTCGGCTCAGGTAATGATCCCAGGGCCCTGGGATCAAGCCCCATGTTGGGCTCTCTGCTCGGCGGGGAGCCTGCTTCCCCCTCTCTCTCTGCCTGCCTCTCTCTCTTCTTGTGATCACTGTCTGTCAAATAAATAAATAAAATCTTTAAAAATAAATAAGTAAATAACCCCCTTCACATCAAATGTTAACGAAAATAGACAAAAAATGTACAAAACAAAATATACTCTTATTTATACCTCCCTGGACAACAACTATTAGCTCTTTATATTATATTGTTCCAAATGTAGTCATTTGTATAAAATGCATACGCCTTTACCCATACAACCTAGGGACAATACCTACATTTTGAATTCTTGTTAGAGACTGTATCTTCAAATCATTCAATATACATTTTTTACCAAAAGATCGGTTATAAAGAGGGATACTTTAAAGGACATGTAGTCTATTCATCCTATTCATTTTGTTCTTGATTATTTTGGCAACAGTTAAGTGCACATTTGAGCCAGATTTTATAGGTCTTCCCCTGAATTTTTTCTGTGACTTATGCTTTTATTCTTGATGAAGTATGTAAGTTACTTGTGTACAAAATCTACTGTTGCTTTACTTGCCAAGATGTTTGTGAAGAAGACTATCCACTACATCAACCATAAAAACATGTTATAAAAAATAAGTGGAAGAAAATATGTATTTATTTTACACATATGTTTCATTTTTTATAATGCAAGATGTGAATTTTATACCTAATTGACTTTTCTTTAGTTTTCTGACAAAGAGGCTAAGTGCAATTTCATATTACTATTTCATAATTTTATAGCATCCATTGGCCTGTATTTATACGTTTACTTCTGGTAATATTTACTTTCATCAAGCTAAACATGAATGGTTCTGCTATTTTCTGTTTTATCATAACCCACCTCAAATCTTTTATAGATAACAGCAGGACACAGTTAAGTAGTTAGATGGGAATAAGTAATATTATAAAACTGGTAACTCTGTAAGTACTTACTGAGTAATTGTTAATTAAGAAAGTCCTACATCTCATTGTCTCTACTTTTTAGTGAGACCTGAGTTTGTCTGAATCCCAAGTCTACTCAGATTCACGTATTTGATCTTCTACAGACATCTTGGTTACTCATTACTCTCAGTGGTAAGAGTGCCTGGCAACACTCAAGAAACGTTGGTTTTCATGTTTCTTGTCTTACAACAAAGGCCACATTATCCCCCTCTTTAGATTTCTGTGTTTTGAACTTACTCTGAAGACTATCACACCATACCATCTGTGACTTCTCAGATTTTGTGACTATTTATTTCCATTTTTCTAAAGATTTCTAAGATATTCTTTAAATCTGGTGTTGTCTTCTATCACATTAAGAAATGCTATTTAGCATTTCCTCTACATTTTCCCCCTGACAATTAGAGCTGTTGACAGGGAAAAAAAAAATTCTGGAGTGGAAGATAAAAATAAGTAGCTGTTTCAAGCCTGTCCAAAGATGTGCTACTCAAATCCTTTGTGTAGTTAAGCACCTGGCATTTATTGTCTAACTTGAAGCTTGGAGAGCTTAGTTTCTTTTCATAGCATATTATAAAGTAGTGGCTCAAGGAAGAGTCCTAGAAATTATTAGAGATAAAAGAAAATAGAGAAGAAGAGATAGAAGGGAAGAGGAAGAAGCAAAAAAGATGACTGGAGGGACTGGGTGCTGCCTATGGCAAAGAGATCAGTAAAAACAGTACCAGAGGGACAACTGAGCTGAGATTTCAAGTGGTTTGAATTTTATACCTCTACCTTGCCCCTTCTCCTGCCCCTTTGAATTTTAATAAAGTCTTTTCTTCATCTATCATCTCTGTGTATTTACGTATATGTTGATCAAATGGATGACTTGAATTCTATGTGTAAGTTTCCCTGGTACCTAAAAGGGACAATTTTCAGGGGATCTAAGCAATCCAAATCATTCTCTCTCTGAAGCGAAACTTCTGGAATGTCATCTTCATACCATGAGTCGCTGAAGGCTGGTCTTCCTGCAAAGCACGCCCTGAAGTTTCAACCCATTGTTTCAGTGGTATCTTGTTCTTTAATGAGCAGTGTGAACCAGCGGACATTTGGCTTGCATTAGGAAGTAGTTTCACTTGTTCAAAAATAAGCCTATTCCAGCTATCAACCATCACTCAGAAGGTATTTAGTGACCAGCAATTAGCTTCCTAATAGTGTGGTTGAACCCTCAGAGGTCCTAAGGCTCCTCGCCTTTAAGGACCATAGAAAACAATTCCAGTGAGATTAGTGATTCACGAGAAGCAATTTGAGGATAAGTCAATGCCAAACTGCCTTATGCTCCTGCAAGTATAAGGGAAACCAGGAGCAATTTTGTCCACAATGCCTCTCATAAAGTTTGACTCTAGTATCTATCCTATATTCTATCTCCAATATTTGGCCAAAGGTTTGATATGGTGGCCAGGAAATACTTCCCATGTGAATATGTTTACAACATCTCTTGCATTTCAAAAGGTCTTTTAATAGAAGATGAACTGCAAAAGGAAATTGCAGAAGAGCAGAAAAGAACCCATTGAGAAAGCAAACACAAGTGGAACAGGAGATGTTTTTGAATTTGAAATTCCAGCTGACTTAAAGTCTTATATTAGTTGTTTTAAAAAGAATCAGAGATCATCAATTAATCCTCTTAGTTTTATAACTGACAGTATGGAACTTCCTAGCAGCACTTGGGAATGCAAGAGGGCTAAAATGTGTGGATGACAAGGAAGACCATAGTTTTTGAAATAGTCCCAACAGAAGACAACTAACAGTATTTGAAGAGATGGCCAGGAAAAACATTGCTGGGTCAGTAGAGGTCAGCCAGATCTATGGTTTTGGAATGAAAACACAGTAGAACCATTTGTGGATCATTTATTGTGGGTTCCAGCAGAGTTTTCATCCAATTCATGGCAGCAAATTTGGCTCTATGAATTGCTTTTCTTAAATCCTAAGAAAAAATATATTTGTGGGTTTCTAAATTTCAGTGGTATTCAAGAAATAAAATTTAACAAGTGTGGCAATGATGGGGAAAGTTTATTTAGGATGCTACCACATAAAGAATATACTCACCTGGGGATGACCTGAACATTCCACTGGGCTCAGACACCAGAGCACAATGCTTCCCGCTAACTCCAGCAACAGAGGCAGCTGTATCTTTCCCTGTTCCAACTATCTTCTTTCTTCCTTTATCACAGCTGTTATTAGCATCACCTTCTATCACACCTGTTTTTCCTCTTGACTTCTTTTTCCTCGGTCCCATATATATATTGACAAACCAGAGTGTAAGTGACGACTTGTTAATCTTAAAATGGTAGAAAAGAAAAGTGGTACCATTTTCTTTATGTGTGTCTATTCCTTTCTTGCTCTCTAGAAGAATGGGGGTGTAAACAGAACATGGTAGAATTATTCAAGATACCTAGGTAAAAATATATGAGGTAATATCTTTTCATAATCATCAAAGCCAATGATTTCTAATTGTTATTTTATTACCAAATTTTTATAAAGTAGAAGTGTGAAGGTGTCACACAATTTCAAGAAAGCTATATTCTACTAGGAAGAACAATATTAACACATTAAAATTGTTAAAATAACGTTAAAATGATGTTAAAAATTCCCAAAGTTATATGGATTCCATGCTGTTTGTGCAAATGACGGGGTTGGAATTAATGCCAACGTCTTGATTTTCTTTATTTTAAGATTTTATTTATTTATTTGACAGAGAGGGAAAGAGCACAAGCAGGGGGAGAAACATGCAGAGGGAGAGGGCGAGGTTAGGAAGCAGGCTTACTAAGCAGGGAGCCCAATTCGGGGCTCTATCCCAAGACCCTGGGATCATGACCAGAGCTGAAGGCAGATGCTTAACTACTGAGTCACCCAGGGACCCCTGGTTGGTTTTCTTGATGAAAGAAGAAAGTCTGTAGAAGTTTCACAGGAAAAGGCTTCTGGATGAATTATGTGTCCTTTTTTTTTTTTTTTTTTTTTTTTAACTTGTTTCCTATTGTCACAAGGTGAGATCACATGGAATTGCAACAGACAGTGAACAAAGCTAGGCATGACTTGGCTATAAAAACATCAGTCTTTCTGTTTTTCTCAAAGGCCAGTTGATTAGAAAATGGTAAGCACCATTTCCCATAAGTGCCTTTTGTTTTAGAGGCAGAGCTTTGCCACTGGAGAAATAATACAAGTCTAGATCTACCAGTACATATCCTGATTGGATATGAACAGGAAGTGTGTGTCTTATGTCATTTCATACATAATAAAACGCTTCCTATTCAAAAGAAGTACTCCCGCTAATTTCTTAGCTGCCATGTTCAAAAACACTCTTCAGAAGATGAGTGTTGCCGAAATCACTGCTGTTGAGCCCTCCCCGCCCCCCCCCGCCCAATTAGCAAGACTAGGACAAGGAATAAAAGAAAAAGATTCCCCATCATTGCCACATTTATTAAATTCCAAAATCTTTATTCAGAACTACGTACAGCAATCCAAATTCCCTGATTACCTTTCAAATTCTTGCTACTATACAAATTTTAAGGAACAGTTGTCAGATAACATGTAGAAATTAGGAAATGTTTACATTAAACACTAAAATCAATGATACTGCATTGTTAGACTTAAAAGTATTTACCATTTCTTTAATACATATCTTGTTTCCACACTGTGCAAGTAAATAGCAGATGGATAGCAAATCAGAGGTGGAATTTAAGAAATGAAATCATACATATTGGTTATGTCTTCAGAGGAAGTGCCTCACAAGTGAATCTCATAGGGAAAATGATGCAGAGTTGAAAAGCATTTCAAAGTTGCCTTTGCAGAGAAAAACCAATTAAGAATACTGTGTATCAAACTGTATGGAAATGGAAAATGTGGCTCAAAGATACTGTTTAATGACTGTCCCAGGGCACACAGTGGCTACAAGAGAAAATGTAATTTTCAAAGAGTAATTCAATAGTGTTGAAGTTATAAAATTGTACTAAAAAATCACCTATCTGCCAAAAGCACAAAAACTTAAACTCTCTTGGGAAACATAATGATTTATTTATAAAGGAAAAACTAGGTTAATACATTTCCAAATTTTGCATTGAGTATACATACACATTAGCTAGCTACCAGAACAAAACCCATTTTTTTCTCCCTGGTGACAATTGATACTTTTTCAATATCTTTTGATTATATTATAGCACCTTTAGACATGTGACTCTATTTAGATTTTTTTTTCTTTTTACCTAGTTTAATTTAGAATTTCAGAAGAAAAAGCAAAGTTTGGTGATAATGTATTTAAGAAGATTGCAACTATAAGCCTTGGGAGGGCCAAATATTCTGAAACACTGTATTCATTAGGGAGTTTGAAGGATAAAGATATTTAATCTAGTTCAATTTCTAGTAGTAGATTTTAGTAAAATGAAACACTTGGGCATGTGTTTGCACAAACACACATCCCTCTTTCCTGGTAGCGCACTACGGATTAGCAACTTCTTTGAAAATACAGTCCCCCCTCATTTTTATTTAAATTCCACTTAGTTAACAAGGAATTTAATATTAGTTACAGGTATAGAATTCAGTGATTCCTCACTTATGTACAACAACCGGTGCTCATCACAACCAGTGTCCTCCTGAATACCTATTACCTATTTAGTCCGTCCCCCCTACACACCTTCTCTCCAGCAACTCAGTTTGTTCTCCATAGTAAAGAGTCTGTTTTCTGGAACAAGGGGGTGGGGTGTTGGAGGCTGGGGTGGGGCGGATCTGTTTTCTGGTTTACTTCTCTCTCTCCTTCTTCTCTCTTCTTTTACCCATATGATCATCTGTTTTGTTTCTTAAATTCCACACATGAGTGAAATCATATGATATTTGGCTTTCTCTGACTGACTTATTTTGCTTAGCATTATACTCTCTAGCTCCATCCACATTGTTGTAAATGGCATGGTTTCATTCTATGAAATGATTGAGTAATATTTCATTTTATATATATATGTATATATATATATAATATATGGCCTCTTTATCCATTCATCTGTTGATGGACATCTGGGCTCTTTTATATATATATATATATATATATATATATATATATTCATTCTATGAAATGATTGAGTAATATTTCATTTTATATATATATATATAAAACTCTACACTGTTTTCCAGAGTGGCTGCACCTATTTAAGTACCCACCAACAGTGTAAGAGGACTTGAAAATAGGGACAGTTTTGTATATCACTACATTCCTCCCACCAACTATCACAGGATTTAATAAATATTTGTGTAATAAATAAATCAGTTATTTACCATAAGATTGGCTGTAAAAGTCAAGTATAGTAACAAATCGCCCAATACTTTCCTTTCATTTTGATTTTACTAGTACCAGGAATTAGAAGACTTCTGGTACACTAATTTAATTTACTTGTACTAAAGAAAATTAACTTTTTGAAGCCTCACCTTCAATAAAATGAGACAATTTTGAAGAGGTATAATGATATACCACATGCTTTGAAACTGCAAAACAACAAATAATATAAGTGAATGCCATTTATTCTTCTTAAACTTAGAATGGTTTGAAAAATGTAGGACTGCTTTTATGAGTGATCAATAAATAGAAAAATTGATTTCACAAGTTTTATTGCACTAAATTCTGAATAGTTTCAGTAAACTTATAGTGAAATTTAACAAGGAGACAATTTCATGAGTATTGGTGTCTATTTTTATCTGAGCTGGGAATTATCTGGCATTTGGGAAGCCATTACTTCTTGCCAGGTGAGAGTTAGACAATTCACAGTTTCTACTCTGAGTCAGAATTCCCCTGAAATGAGTTGAGAAAACATTTGGCTGAAGAATGAGTGTTTGTCTCCTCAGTAGTTGAGCCATGGAAGCCTTGTACAAATTTGCTTCCAACAATTCAAAAGTCAAACATTCATCTAAAGAATAACATTCAATGCGGGACGTAACGTTTCTTTGTAGCCTTGAGAGATCAGAGGTGGGACTGAGTCCTATAACATTGTGTAACCCGGGCTAGGATGGAAAAAAAAAAACCAAAAAAAAAGTCTTTTCACAGGTCATTTAAAAATTCATTCAGTGAAGATTGCTTTTGTTCAACACTTGGGTGTCTGCTACGTAAGATATTTGAGTTGCTATGCTCAAAGAGGATGAAGTAAAGGCTCCCCAGAATTACAGGCTGGCAGGATTGCTACTGGAAAATAATTTAATCTATTTTAAAATTTCAGTGTGAATAAGCATTTTTGTATAACTTTCCTACTCATATATACAATTTCAATTTAATATTTTAGTAAAACATTTGCTTTTAATCTCTATCAATTAGTTCTGGAGTAATTTTAGAGATATACTGTTCCAATTCTTTAGATTTTCAAAAGGAATTTGGACATTTTTTTTAAAGTCTTATTTATTTAGGAGAGAGAGAGAATGAGCGTGGGGAGGAGCAGAAAGAGAGGGAAAGAGAGAAGCAGACTCCTCACTGAGCATGCAGGGAGCTAATGTGGGTCTCAATCTCATGACCTGAAATCATGACCTGAGCAGAAATCAAGAGTCACACTCTTAACTGACTGAGCCACCCAGGTGCCCAGGAATTTGGACATTTTACTAACTGGGAAAACATTTTGACGACTATAGGTCACTAATTGTTACTGAGAAGAGACTTTCCCAGTATAATTTACTTTAATCCTAATGTTGAGGATACCATTCTAAAGAATTCCTGCTTGTCCTGTTACACTGAATATTATTGTTCCATATGGCAGAAACTTCACTCTCAACAGTCTGATATTTACAATATGCAAATTTAATCATATTATTTTTCTTTTCTTAAAAGATTTTATTTATTTATTTTAGGGAAAAAAGGAGAGAACAGGGCAAGAGGCAGAGGGAGAGAGAGAATCTCAAGCAGACTCACTGCTGAGCACAGAAACTGATGTGGGGCTTAATCTCATGACCCTGAAATCATGACTCTGAGTCAAAATCAAGAGTTGGACACTTGACCAACTGAACCACCCAGGCACTCCTCATTATTTTTCTTAAATCTGTCAGTGGATTTCTCAGAGTTCAAAATCTCAAACTGCTTGGAGTATCACATTAAAATCTTCCTCATCAGGCTGCTGAGACCTCTACATTTCCTTTGTGGTCATTCTCTCAAGATGGAGTTTCTTTCTTTTTTTTTTTTTTTTAATTTATTTATTTTAATAAACATATAATGTATTTTTATCCTCAGGGGTACAGGTCTGTGAATCACCAGGTTTACACATTTCACAGCACTCATCATAGCACATACCCTCCCCAATGTCCATATCCCCACCCTCTCCCGTCCCCCCTCCCCCCAGCAACCCTCAGTCTGTTTTTTGAGATTGAGTCTTTTATGGTTTGTCTCCCTCCCAATCCCATCTTTTCATTTTTTCTTTTCCTACCTCCCCCCAATCCCCCCGCATTGCATCTCCACTTCCTCATATCAAAGAGATCATATAATAGTTGTCTTTCTCTGATTGACTTATTTCGCTAAGCATGATACCATCTAGTTCCAGCCACATCGTTGCAAATGGCAAGATTTCATTTCTTTTGATGGCTGCATAGTATTTCATTGTATATATATATACCACATCTTCTTTATCCATTCATCTGTTGATGGACATCTAGGTTCTTTCCATAGTTTGGCTATTGTGGACATTGCTGCTATTAACATTCAGGTGCACGTGCCCCTTCGGAGCACCACGTTTGTATCTTTAGGATATAGACCCAGTAGTGCAATCGCTGGGTCATAGGGTAGCTCTATTTTCAGTTTTTTGAGGAACCTCCACACTGTTTTCCAGCTTGCATTCCCACCAGCAGTGTAGGAGGGTTCCCCTCTCTCCGCATCCTCGCCAGCATCTGTCATTTCTTGACTTGTTAATTTTAGCCATTCTGACTGGTGTGAGGTGGTATCTCATTGTGGTTTTGATTTGTACTTCCCTGATGCTGAGTGATGTGGAGCATTTCTTCATGTGTCTATTAGCCATCAAGATGGACTTTCTACAGCCTTCTAGAGACACCTGCTGCTCTCCAACACTCTATTAAATATAAAAACACATGCATTTATTGAAAGCAAAAATAGAAATAAAATGTACTTTGTCTTTATTATCTTCCCATATATGAAAACTACTTTCTCTGGATGTGTTTTGTGGGGATTAAAAAATAAATAAGTGAATAAACACTAACATTGGTCAAGTGCTTACTACTTTCTGTGCATATGTTAGTTCAATTAAGTCATATAATAACTCAATGAGGTTAGTGCTTTCCAATTATTCTCATTTTTACAGATGAGGAAACTAAAGCTACCAGTCTTTAAGTGACTTGCCAAGGACACAGAGTGGGAAAGTGATTAGATTATAGTTCAAAACCAGAAAGTCTGATTTGAAAATCTATGCTTTTCTTTCTTTCTTTTTTTTTTTTCCATTGAAAAAGAATATTACAATATACTCCTTAGGAAAATTTTACCTAATGTACAATATTTTTTAGGAATAATATTAAAAACTTGCCTTTCAAATGCTATGTTGTTTCAAATTAAAAAATTAAACAGTAACATTGATTAGCGAGATATCTTTAATAGCTAAGCTACTCAATTTGATTTCAGATCCCATCAAACAGCACCAGATTCTAATATGGACTTTGAAAATGTTTTATTCACCCTTTCAAAACTCCCTTATTGCCAAAAGGATTAGAGAAGATTTACAGTAAAGAGATAAAAATAATGGCTCCACTACATCAATGGTAGAGAAAAGTAAGGAATTTGGATGAGGATAACTCACGATAAAGTAAATCATTGTACATGAAAATCCCAAGATTCCCTAGAAAGCAAAGTACAAGGAAGAAAAACCACTGAGCATGTAAACAAGGGAGACCCACTACTCCTGGCTGCCCTATCCTTCATGAGCTAAGTGCTGGATCTCATTCATCTTTTTGTGCAGCTCTCATCAGCGTGAGCTTGATGTTATGACCATGGCCATGAGAGATGTGCAGAATCCAACCTGATGGCATGTAGGGTCTATAAAACTTGCAGCCTGCCAGACAGGGAAAATATGAAAAGAATACAAAGTAGAGAATTCTGCTTACCCAAATCAGGCAATAAATTTAAAAGGGACTATTAAAGGATGACATAAGTGTATGAAGGATCCAGTGGAATGGCATTAAAACTGTTTTTAGAGCCAGACAAGAAAGCACTCAAATGTATTAGGGGAGCCAAAGATTTGCAATATTCAGCCAAGTATAAAGCCCTTAGTAACCATCTCTGTGTGGCTGCGGAATTCTTTAGTAGAAGAAGTGAGGAGATAAATAAGGTAAGAATAAGAGTAAGGCAGTGGCCATTTTGAACCCTCTGAAGTTCAGAGTCCTTGTTCTAATTTATAAAAAGGAGGGGTTGGCTGGTGGGGTTCTCAACAGTGTCAAATCTCATATATTATGCAAACATCTCTAGTAGATAGGCAACATATGCACACTTATTTCCTTTATCGGTCTTTCAATGCCATGAAGAGTTAGAATTCTATTTTTTTAAAGGGCGAAGTCAATAAAGTTTTAAAAACCCTTTTGTGTTAATTTTGTGAGTGACTTGTGCATATATTCTATTTGGTATGGTGAATTGTTTGAAAACACTTAGAATACTAGACTTGCTAACTTGAAATTTAAAGTATGTTTTTGGAAATTTGAATATAGACCTGAGAAATTATGTTAAAAAATTAAGTATATGGGGGCACCTGGGTAGCTCAGTCAGTTAAATGTCTGCCTTTGGCTCAGGTCATGAACCCAGGGTCTGGGATTGAGCCTCACATCTGGCTCCCTGCTCAGCTGAGAGCCTGCTTTTCCCTCTCCCTCTGCCTCTCCCCCTGCTTGTGTGTGCTCTCTCTCTCTCCCCCTTTGTCAAATAAATAAATAAATAAATAAATAAATCTTTTAAAAAATTAAGTAAACATTTATTAATTTTATAAAAAATAAAATTTATAAAATACATATATATGTTAGAGTAATAGAAATGGCTTATATATTTGAGAAGGATTTGTTTTGTAGTGGAGTATAAGAAGTAAATAGAAATAATTGAAAGAGGTGATTAATCATTAGTTAAATGGGGACGCCTGGGTGGCTCAGTTGGTTAAACAGCTGCCTTCGGCTCAGGTCATGATCCCAGCGTCCTGGGATCGAGTCCCACATCGGGCTCCCTGCTCAGCGGGGAGCCTGCTTCTCCCTCAGCCTCTGCCTGCCTCTCTGTCTGCCTGTGCTCCTCTCTCTCTCTCTCTCTCTCTCTCTCTCTGACAAATAAATAAAATCTTAAAAAAAAAAAAAAATCATTAGTTAAATGCCTTGTTGAATGTTATTGTTTATTCATTAGATTTATAAAGTGTAAAAAACAGATTTATAAAGTATAAAAAATAGATTTATAAAGTGTAAAAATGTTAGAGTTGGACTTAGTGATTTAGAAAAACTATAGTCTTGAATTTAGATTTCTATTGAATTGAATATTAATTCTAAAAAATCCTTATTAGCTGTAAGGTCATGAAAATCCCATGACACATGTACCTAGCATGTACTCTGTAACTGTTCATTAGTCAAAACGGGAAGGAGAATTGTAAGTGAGAGAATGCATGTGCAGGCATGTGATTCTTCCAGGCAATAATTTCTTTGGAAAGGAATAAAACACAGCCAGTTGGGAAGAGTTGACACTTGCCTAGAAAACTAAACTTACGCTTACTCTATGATCCTGCTATCATGTTCCCTGATATTTACCAAAAGAGTTGAAAATTGAGTCCACACAAAAATCTGCAAACAGACATTGTAGCAGCTTTCTTCATAATTATCCAAACTTGGAAGCAACCAAGCTGTCCTTCAGTGGAGACTGGAAAGATAAACTAGTACATACAGACAATAGTGTTAAAAAGAAAGCCACTATCAAGACAAGAAAAGACAGGGAGGACACCTAAATGCATATTACTAAGTTGGAGAAGCAAATCTTAAAAGACTACATCCTGCACAATTCCATAACATATGGAAAAGACAAAACTCTTGAGATGCTAAAAAGATGTGTGGTTGCCAGAAGTTAGGTCTGGGGAGGAATGAATAGGCAAAGCATAGAAGATTTTTCGGGTAGTGAAATACTCTGTATTATACTAGTACCATGGATACATGCCATTATACATTTGTCCAAACCCACTGTATATGCAACAGTAAGAGTGAACTGTAGACTTTGAGTCATTAGGATGGGTCACTGTAGCTTTCTCATTTGTCACAGTCTACCAACCTAGTAGAGGATGTTAATGGTGGGAGACGGCATGCATGTGTAGGGGCAGAGGGTATATCGGAAATCTCTATACTTACATCTCAATTTTGCTCTGAACTTAAAACTCTTCTAAACAGATTCTTAAAAAAAAGATGATTTCAACAATTTCTTACAAAAGAATTTTTCAGGCAGATGTCTATGTATGAAGAATTGTGCAACAGATATGAGGACAGAGTCTTCAATAGCAATTTATAAAAGATGCTGGCACAATTTCCATTATGTTGTTTTCTATCGTGGTCCTCAATATAACATAAGGTCTTCTTGGCGAATTACTTTTGAGGGAAACTTGACAGTAAGACTTAATATTGAAATCTCTGGCCATCACTCAAACTGTGGGACTTCTGTAATTGAGGGAATCAAGTTGATATTTTGTTGAAAGTTGAAGATACTGAAATATATTACCGCCTCATTTAAATACTATATATCTTTCATGAAAGCAGGATGTGGCTTTTATGTTGGTAGTGTCAGATATTTTGGTCAAAGTTGTTTTGTATCTCTTCAAATTACCCAATAAGTGCTTGATTTAAACCCAATGTTTTTATGTTAGTATATTGGAATAACCTGGAGGATTTTGAGAATAGTGTTATTCAATTATCTTTATTGTTGTAAAATTACCTTACTAAAGCTTGTATAAAAGTTTTTATTTTGAACAGATTTGGTCTGCCAAGAAAAGGTAGCTTTAAAGTATCCCCTTAGGTAAATAAATTGCTTAACAAGTTGTGCTTAGATTTTTGGAATATTCCATCTGATGTTAAAGACAATCTTCCAGGGTCACCTGGGTGGCTCAGTCCATTAAGCATCTGCCTTCGACTCAGGTCATGATCTCAGGGTCCTGGGATCTAACCTGGCCTCTCTGCTCTACAGGGAGTTTGCTTCTCCCTCTCCTTCTGCCTGCTGCTCCTCCTACTTGTGCATGTTCTCTTTCTCTGTCAAATAAATAAATAAAATCTTTTAAAAAATAAAGACAATCTTCCAGAATTTATAGTTTTTTTGTTTGTTTGTTTTGGCATAGTTGGTGATAAGTTACTTTTATTTTTTCTGACAGTAAGTGAACAGTGGGTTCTGTATTTTCCTTAAGACCATCATTAGGATATGATATTGAAACTATGAAATCAATGTAGAAAAAAAACTAATCCTACTCTCTTCCCCCATCATCTTCTGCTACAACATTCAGTGAAAATGTAGATACAGTAGAAACAGTGATAGTCTAGGAAAGGATAGAAAGAAATCTAGTCCCACTTGTCCTCATCCCCAATGAACTTTTGAAAGAAGAGAATACAGGGGTAATGTATCTTCTGCAGCTTCAAGCCTTAGGAAAGAAGAGTGTACTGAAATGTGAGAAAAAACAAAGGAGGGGATTTTAGTAACCTGACATTACATCTGGTATTCTGGGAACAGACCACCTTCCAAACTGCTTTCTACTAACCACCTTCCAAACTGCTTTCTACTAACTAAAGGAAGCCACACACACACACACACACACACACACACACACACACACACACACAAAGCTCATTGGAATTTTATTGTTAAGTTAATAGGAGTTTTACTTCCTATATAATAAGAATGGAACAAGAATTCTTCTCTTGCTCCTACAGGGTTTGGGAATGTTGAGCCTAAATGATGGTTGTTGTCAGAGGGTATTGGTGAAGCAGGACAATGTTTTCTCAAAATTGTATCCTCAAATTTGGGGAACTTGTCTGTAGGCCACTGGCAAGGAATCATCCAGCAGTGAGGTCATAGGCCTAAGGGACATTTTTAAAAAATATTTTATTTATTTATTTCATAGAGACAGAGATCACAAGTAGGCGGAGAGGCGGGGGACAGGGAGGGGGGTAGGGAGGGGAAGTAGGCTCCCTGCTGAGCAGAGATCCCAATTCAGCCAAGGTGGGATATGATATGGGATATGGAGAGAACCGTGCAATGTTGTCTCTATTGACAGACCAGCAACCATAAATAACAAGGGACAATGAATTATACTGGAGTTGTTACCAGCAGATTCCTGCATAATCTTTTGGGACAAGGCCAGCCATCTCTCAGCTCAATGGTTACCAGTCTAGGGAGCATTCTCAACTGTCACCGCATGGCAAATACCAGCAGGATCCAAAGGGTGCCACATGGACCCAAGGAACACACCTCTTTTCTGCAACAATAAGGTCCCATAAAACAACATTATACAGTAAGAGGACACCTAATACTAGCATGAGAGACTGAGGGTTTTCTTTTGTTTTTGTTTTTTTTTTTTAAGATTTATTTATTATTTTAGAGGGAGAGAGAGAGAGAAAATTCATGCATGTGAGTTGGGGAAGGGCAAAGGGAGACGGAGAGAGACTCCTCAAGCAGAGTCCCTGCTGAGCATGGAACCTGACTTGGGGCTCAATCCCAGCACCCCAAGATTATGACCTGTGTCGAAATCAAGAGTCAGACCCTCAAATGACTGAGCCAACCAGGAGCCCCAAGACTGAGGGTTTTTATCCAAATTATCCAAACAGAAATACCCAATGAGAGAGTTTCAATGTTTGGATTGATCTTAAATTATCTGCTGGACAAAATACAGGTTTATTTATCTCCTCTGCAACTCTGAAGGAAGGTCAGATGGATTTATAACAATTTTCTCTCCTTTTGAATGTAGTATGAGTAACAAGTTTTCTCTCTCACATATAGGAAGACCATTTGACATATTTAAGGATCTCTGTGAGCGTACCACTGTACCCAAAGCTGACAACAAATCTGTAGTCTAAATCAGAGAGGCAAGATACCTTGAGCTCACAGGTGAAATTCTAAGACAGAAAAGGGATGACAGAATGAGATACAAGACAGTCAACAAAGAAACAAAAGAAAGGTCGAGACTTCAAAAATTTTTATTAAGTTTCCTTATGACATTTTATGGAGGGGGACCTAGTTTCAGCAATGGCAATTCAAGTCTTATACACAGTGGCTGGAGATGTATCTGGAAAGCATGTGCCCTGGAGATGGGTGGACTCCAGAATCAAGCCTAAATAAGAACTTAGGGCTGGGAATGCATACGTCAGGGAAAGTTTTGGAGGTCTAGGAAAGTTCCAGTGTCACCATGCTGTTCTCATGAGGACTGATACACATTTCCCTCTCAAGCCTAGTATCTGAGGCCACATAATTGGCAGCGATTTAGGGACTGGATCAAGGACGAAGTAGAGACTGGGATGAAATCTTGGTTGTGAGGTACTAGCATGCACTTCTGGCTGCTTTTCATAGATCCAAATGCTCACCTTGGTTTTAAATGCACTCAGTGTCTGCCTGTGATCACATATGAACTCTAAATGGGGATACGGCCAATGCAATGGGAGCTGGGTCTCCAGAAGGACCTTGTAGTCACTATTTGAGTTGTGAAATTCTACTTGGTCTGCAGCGCTGCCCATTAGATCAATTGGTAAACAGGTGAAAAACATTTTGGATAAAGACTTACCTCTCAACTTTTTGGAAGGAGAAAATCTCCAGGATCAGAATCCATGCTCATTACAGGACTGCACTGATTTACCAAAGGTAGCATAGAATTGTGAAGTGATGTTTTAAAACATTCAATGTCAGAGTATGTTTATCATTTGCATTTAGGTGCATTTTTCCTTGTTAAAAAAAAAAACTTGAGATATCCATCCACCTCAGTAGGAGTTTTCATTGTTACAACAAGAATGTAAAGAGAATGAATGAGCTAATATTAATCATTACCACATTGGTTTGATTCAGAAAATAGAAATGTGTGTTTTTAGAACATAATTTCAATACTAACTATAGATGCTCTAGATCCCATGTGCCATGTCAAGAGGACAAGCACCTTCATTATTTAAAATTCTTTATCTGATTATTTTAATAGAGAAGAGGAAAGAAAAAAGGTGTGACATAGTCCTGTCTTACACCATTCTGCACAGGACTTTGCTTTGCCAAAGGCCTGATTCCCAGCATTCTGACCCTGAAATTGTGCTGTGATAAGATTTCTGAATATGCATTAGGATTGATGCTTTCATCAAGATTATACTGCTGATCCTGGGGGACAGCCATCGGCTACATGTAAATCACTGAAGATGGATTGAAAATGTTTGGCAAATCTTAAATCATAAGCATTTTCTCAATTGAATGAACCATTGTAGCAATGATTAAACAAAGAATAGTTCTCTCTAAAGTTGTTTTGTTCCTCAAAGATGGTAGTAGAATAGTATTATTTTTCCATTTATTAAAAAGAAAGTTGGTATGGGGATTTGAAAGAAATAGCTGGTCTGTCATTTTGGGGAACTGGATGAACATACACCGAAGGAACTATACTGAGGCACTGAAAGGCATACATAACTGTGCAATGACTGGGGTCTTATACTACCCCAAATGGGATTTTAACAGTTTGGGTGGCAGATGTTAATGCTTTAGAATGTTTTATAAGTTTAAACTTTAAGTGGTGTGACTGTATTCTAGAAAGACACTTTTCTAAGGTTTCTAAAGAATGGTATTAAAGTTTGGGGAAGGGGCACCTGGGTGGCTCAGTGGCTTGAGCCGCTGCCTTCGGCTCGGGTCATGATCTCGGGGTCCTGGGATTGAGCCCCGCATCGGGCTCTCTGCTCGGCAGGGAGCCTGCTTCCCACCCCCCTCTCTCTGCCTGCCTCTATGTCTACTTGTGATCTCTCTCTGTCAAATAAATAAGTAAAAAATCTTAAAAAAAAAAAAGACAAGATAAAGTTTGGGGAAAAAATCTTATGCATATATCCCAGAAATTGATGTATTTCAAATCTCAGTTACTTAGCCACACCATGATTTTCAATTTTGAATATAATGTAGCCAATACATTTTAACAAAGAGTTTATAATAATATGGAAATCTTAAGTTATAATGTTAAGTGAACAAAACCTCCAAGACCATTCCTTGTGTATTATTACCACAGGTGTGTGAGAAGACAGACAAAAGAAACTTTACAGGAACTAAAAAAAACAGAACACAACTATAGCAATGCGGCTTTACCTTTGGGACATAAAAATATTCTTGGCTTGATTTTCAGTTTTCAACATGTTCCAAATTTTCTAAAATTTAAAATTTAATAATGAATAAGTAGCTTCATGTATTGAAATTATAAATGTCTGGTTTGAGAAGCAAGCATATCAGAGCCTTTTTTTTTTTTCTTCCCGATGTTCCTGATGGCCAAAACAATATCTAATGGCTAAGAATCTTTTGGAGCAAATCATTGACATTCTTCAATAATCTATGAATCCACAACCACATCTCACCCTTCACATCTCTCTGTCCTTGGTGGTACATCTACCACATATAAATACGTATAAATACATTTTTTTCTCCTACAGATTAAAAACCTTCACTTCAAGAGTGTTCTTCTCTGTTGTCTTGATGATAAAGTCTACTTAATTTATGCTGTTATAACTGAAACAACAAATAAATTATTATCTTAGGTGTTTACATTAAAACATTGTCAGGCAAAACCAATTTTGAGCATGCCATTTTTCTTTCATTCCTAATCTTTCTTTTTTTTTTTAACTGTATGTACAGATGTTGGGTGTTTCAGTTGAGCTGTCAAGTGTACTTCATGTATTTGGATGAAATTCTGAAACCTGTGAAGCCTCCTTACCCTTCTCCCAGGAAGCTGCCTTAGAGACCTGTAAACCCATTGAAAGTGACACTCATTGATATAGTTGAACAGATAACACAAGAATTTCTAAGTATTTTTAAAATGAATGCTATTGAACATAGTCTTGTCAAGGTTTAAAAGCAAAAGATGAGGGGCGCCTGGGTGGCTCAGTGGGTTAAGCCTATGCCTTCGGCTCAGGTCATGATCTCAGGGTCCTGGGATCGAGCCCCGCATCGGGCTCTCTGCTCAGCAGGGAGCCTGCTTCCTCCTCTCTCTCTCTCTCTGCCTGCCTCTCTGCCTGTTTGTGATCTCTGTCAAATAAATAAATAAAATCTTTAAAAAAAACCACAAAAGATGAATATGCTGAAAGAAAGAAAACAAAAGGTCATTACATTCTAAATAGTAGAAACTTGAAAGCCTCAGTTCTTGAAATTTCTATTGATGTAAGAGAATACAAGAAATGTATGTCCATGGTGTGGGAGGTAAAGGGCCAATGAGGAAAGAGAAGGTATGACTGGATCATTGTTTTTAAGGATTCCTGAAAAGGGATTGGAAGCCAAGCACGAAAGTGGGAAATGCTAGCAATCCTCAGATCCAAGAACTGAGAAAGTTTGTGCCCCACTTCCTTCCTGGAACCTGGGATGAACAGCCAAATAGACTTACTGTACAATGATGTGGGAATATCAAATTATAAATGGAAACATAGTTTATCTGTTCATGAGAGAGCCTAAGAAAGTATCCTTCTTCCTGGAACTCTGAGTTTTCCTTTGGTTTTCTATGCCTACTACTCTGTGCCCTATTACCACACATGGAAACAGACTGCAAATTTAGGAGCCTGGCAATCAATACCGGTCAATCAAAGATGATCGCAGATCTCAGACACCAACAGAATCTTAAAGAAAAAGAAAAAGAAAAAGAAAAAAAGGACCCAGATCCAGTATCAGGTGGAAATTTTTCATCTCAGCAGATACCGGGGGAGAATTGTGAAGGATGAGGTACCTTCCCCAAAGGTGTGATGACATGTAAGTCCATCCTCTTTCATATTACCAAAATTGAGATGGCATCCTGGTGACAAGTGATAGGAGAGAGGAATCCTTGAATTAGACTAGGTTTAAATCAGAATGATAAAACACTGAATTCATCTGCATTTACTTGGAAGTATCTAGATTACTCATTCTGTTATTAAGGAGAATTGGGGGTTCAAGATTATTTCATGCAGTAATTCAACAGAGGTTTTTTTTTTTTTTTTCAAAGATTTTATTTATTTATTTGACAGACAGAAATCACAAGTAGGCAGAGAGGCAGGCAGAGAGAGAGGAAGGGAAGCAGGCTCCCCGCTGAGCAGAGAGCCCGACATGGGGCTCGATCCCAGGACCCTGGGATCATGACCCGAGCTGAAGGCAGAGGCTTTAACCCACTGAGCCACCCAGGCGCCCCTCAACAGAGGTTTTTGATGACCTGTGAATTAGTTATTTGTCTAGACACTGGGATGTTGTAGCGGAAAAGAGACAAAGTCAAAACCAGGGCTTGTGGAGCTTTAGTTCTAGCGTGGGAGGAGAAACATTAAAAATATACAAATAAAAATAGAACAAGTCAGGTAGTACGTGCTATGAGGAATAATGAATCAGAATAAGGGAGAGATAGCTAGGTGGGTGTTCTTTTAGACAGACTAGGCAAGGAAGGCTTTCTGTGGAGGTGGTCTTTTCTTCCAAGGGAAGAACATTCCGGGTAAGAATAATAAGTGAATAGGCTTGAATAAAGAGTTACCTATTTTTTCTGACTTGACAATCATAGAGCCTACATACAGTTTTAATGTAACTTTCTTAATAAGGATGATACTGAATTAAATTTTGTTACATAATGAAAAACAGGATTTTAGGAGTTTGGTTACCTAAAGAATTTTGCTTAACTATTTATAGGTTAATTGGTAAACAACAACAACATCAACAAAACTCATGCCTCCTGAATTAGGTGTGGATAAGACAACCAGAAAGATTGGGGGGAAATATAAAAGCCTATACTCATATTGCTTTATCTCATATGTTCTTATCCCAATTTAAAGAAAATAAAACTAGAAATTGCTGGTTATTCAGTCAGAAACTTGTACCCAAATAAAACCTTGGCATATCAACAGAAGATTTTTAATGAATTACATTGATGTTTTAAGATAAAGTATTAAAAACATATGCACATTGTATCCTTTTTGTGTTTTTATTACCAGATAACTTTTTTTATCCAATTGGCAAAAATAGTGGTCCTATATACTGAGAGCCTAACTCAAACAGGGAAGAATATAGGGTTTTAAAATATATATATGTTACTTATCATATATTATGTTATATAATAAGTGTTATTTATATATTTAATGAGATACATATAAATAAAGAGTAAAATATGATTTTTCTCTACTTAGCCATTCAGCTCCGATGTAAATTTCTTCTGTAAGTTCATTTAGGTGAATGAAATTACTAGAGATAACAACTCATGACAAAATATTATAAACTATTTTTTAAATTTTCAAATGAAGTCTTTCAAACACAAGAAGAGAGAAGATGAAAACAACAAAGAAAAGAGAGTGAGTGATCTCCCAAATCTGTGGAAGTGCTAGAGTTAAAACTTTAAATTCCTGAATTCTTTCTGAGACTGTTTGGCTATTATGTGTATGTACGTGGGAGTAAGACAGACTTGTAAATATGAACAACACATTGTACAGTCTACAGATTTTTCTATTAAGCTTACATCGCAGGGGAAAAAAAGGTTTTATTTATTTTTTATTTTTTTTTATTTTTTGAAAAAAATGGTTTTAATACAAAAAAGAGTGAGATCAGCATTCTCAAAGCTAATTATATAGGAATGAAGAATTACATTGGGTCAGACACAGACTATCAGGCCTACATTTCTTACCCACAAGAAACTTCATGGGACATGCTACTGAAGTCCTGGTTATCCTGTCTGAAATCAGTTTTCAAACTTAATATATTCTAGTATATTTCAGAAGTTATTCAAGACTTTGTTATTCAAAAGTCTATTCAAACCAATTTCACTCCTCCTTCATATTTTTTATCAGTAGCAACCTTACATGAGAGTAAGATTCTTTTCAAAACCACCTTTTATATTGCTTATTTTATTTTTCATTTTTTTTATTTTTAAATATTTTATTTATTGATTTGACAAAGACAGAGAGAGAGAGAGAGAGAGTGAGAGAGCACAAGCAGGGAGAGCGGCAAAGGGAGAAGGAGAAGCAGGCTTCTCACTGAGCAGGGAGCCCTATTTGGCTGGATCCCAGGACCTTGAGATCATGACCTGAGTTGAAGACAGATGCTTAACTGACTGAGCCACTCAGAAGCCTTTATATTGCTTATTTTAATATCTTATTTAACTAAAGGGGCATTTCAAAATTTATGCAACACATCTAGATTTATATTCACTATTTTTGCTTCTACAGATTTTTATCTTATTTTCCTGAACTTTCCTTTTAAAGCTGTTAAAAAAAAAAAAAAAACTATCATTAAATCGCTTTTTCTAGGGGCACCTGGGAGGCTCAGTTAGTTAAGTGTCTGCCTTTGTATCAGGTCATGATCTCAGGGTCCTGGGATCGAGTCCCACTTCAGACTCCCTGCTCAACGGGGAGTCTGCCTCTGCCTCTCCCCCACTTCATGCTCTCTCGCACTCTCACTCTCTTTTTCTCTCTCACACAAAAAATAAATAAATAAAATCTTTTTAAAAAATCTCCTTTTATATTAATCTCTCCCATCCCTTTGTGTTTCATTTCCCTTCTTGTAGTTTAGTTTAAGTGTGTGTGTGTGTGTGTATTCATAGTTGGAGCCCCCCACCCCCCCCAATCATACACAGAGCAGGCTGGAACTCTAAACAAATAAAGGAGAGTTGACCTATAGAAATATACAAATCCCAGATAGACTGCGCATAAAAAAGCAATAAACAATCCCCCTGAGATTTTTGGAATTGTTTGTTACCCAGCATGGTCTAATATCTGATACAAACATATTCCTGTTGAAGATAGATAATAATATGACAAATGAAAAAAATAAATAGCTTAAACTGTACATAATAATCACCTTATCAGTTTAAGGATCATGAGTAAATTATTCACACAAAGTGCAATTTAGAATATTATTGAGAGCTGAGATAAAAAGATATACTTGCAAAAATCACAGCCTTTGGAGCAAGTTAAATTCTGTCAGTCTCCTTTTCCTTATGTGCATAATGAAGATGTGTCTTATAAACTCAGTGCAAGAATTGATATGGGTTACCATAGCGTTTATTATGTAAGAAATCAATTGATGTTATTCAAAAAGTGTACCAACTCACAAACCAAATAAATATCTTAGAAATCCTTGTTTTTTGTTTTTTGTTTTTTTAATAATGGAAACACATTCTTGAGTGGAAAAGAAAACAATTATACCATATATGAAGTTCTTGAAATCTAGTAAAATAAAGTTCAATCTAAAGAAAGAGATTGCTGTTAAGAAAATAGTCTTTTTTTTTTCTTTTAACTTCAGAGTTCCACGGTATATAATATTGTAAGCAAGGAATGTACAATATGCTTGGTAACCGAATGTGTTATGCTTCAAAATATATCCAACCTAACATTAGAAGCAAACTCAACAGCAGCTGGACCATTTTAAAGACTAATCCACTAGAACTTTTCAGATACATCTTTTGAAACTCCCTATAATTATGGCTCTTTGTAACATGTCATTTTTCTGTTTTATTAGGAACACAACAGTATAGTTAAATCACATATAATTTTTTTCTCTGAAACTGTTTTTAAAGCATGTTACTGTAAATGAATGCAAAACAGAAAAAAAAAAGATACAACCATTTCCTAAAATAGAATATTCAAGTATAATGTCTTTTATGTCAGAAGTTAAACATGTTCTTTTTAACATATTTTATTATTTTCCCTTCTTAACTTTCAAAAAATCTTGTATATATTCAAACTAGCTAAATTTTATTCTATATGCATTCATCATTAGAAGAGTAATGTGATATATATGTAAATTTATTTATATAAATTTATGGTACTTATTCTGAAAATACAATCCAAATTTTATAATATTTCAAAATCATTTGCCCTTGGATAATTAATGTTTAGTGGTGAAAATCTAAAATGAAAAAGTTCATCTCCAAAACAAAATTTATTGATTGGCCAATTTGCAGTTGATCTGTAATGGGAAAACACACAGGATTAGGGACTTTTTGAGGAGACAATTTGATTTTTATACATGGTTATCTTTAAATAGGCAAAAATATAGTGGTTAAAATAATCTAAGTAATGAAATGAATAATATGAAGATTTCATTCTATCTTGTTTTGTTTATATTTAATGAAATGTATTGATATTTAAAAAACCTGAAAAATATTCTGAGCGCAGTCATTGTATTAGTTTCTGTTGCTGCTATAACAAGGAACCATAAATCTAGTGGCTTAAAACAACACATGCATGATCTCACAGTTCCAGAGGTCAGAAAGCAAAAATAAGTCTCATAAGGGGTGCCTGGGTGGCTCAGTCAGCTACGTTTCTGACTTTTAATTTTAGCTCAGGTCATGGTCTCAGAGTTGTGAGAGTGCGCACATTCTCTCTCAGTCTCTTTCAAAAAAAAAAAAAAAAAAAGTCTTATGAGCTAACACCAGGGTGTTAAAAGAGGCTTATTCTTCTGGAGTCTCTAGAGCAGAATTATTTCCTTGCTGTTTAGGCTTTACCGGCTGCCTGCATTCCTTGGCTTTTGACTTCATCTTCCATCTTCAAAGCCAACAGCACAGAATCACCCAAACTTTCTCTCTAACTTTGCTTCCATTATCACATGATCTTCTCTGATTCTAATTCTACAGCCTCCCTCTTGTAGGTCTCCTTGGCCCATCTGGATGGTCCAAAATAATCCTCCCATCTCAAGATCTTTTATTTAACCACATCTGCAAAGTCCCTTTTCCACCGAGGGAACATGTTCACAGGCTTTTAAAGATTGGGGGATGGAAAACCTTCAGGGGCATTATTCAGTCTACCACAGCTATGCTTAATCTTTCTGAAATACCTAGATATGTGAAGAGGTGTAGGGCTTTTATCAATGCCATGTGATTGTATTTTTAAAGCTCAAAAACTCAAAATAAATATGATTGAAATTTTCAAACTATTCTCAAAAATATATCAAAAACTCCAAATGGGAGCATGATTTTTTTTTAACTTAATAATCACGAGGCCTGTAATTTTTCCATTTCTTTCTGAGAGAAACTCCTCACTTGATTTGTGGGAGTGATCCCTTCCTATTCCCCTCAGCCTCAGAGCTGTCATAGGCACCTCACTCAAACATAATCAATCCATTAGGAGACCTGCAGCTTATATGCTAACCTTGCAAGAGTTCTCTATCCAAATTTAGATAGTCTAGAATAATATTATTCTTGCCCTTTAGAATCTGCATAGGCAAATACAAAGCAAATTAGGCAGCATGTAATGACAAGTGAAATTAAAATGGAGATAAGGTGGTCAGAAACAAAATGCAGTATAGTCAATTAAATTTGAATTTCAGATAAATAATTCCATTTCCTAGTATTGTATGTCCTGAATATCACATGAAACATTCTTTAACTAAAAATCGTGTGTTGCTTGCCTGAAATTTAAATTTAATTAGGTGCCCTATAAATTTATTTGCTAAACTGGCAATCTTACAGAAAGAGTATAATGGGTCCTAAGTGGTCATGAACTAGGTGAAGTTATAAGGAGACTGACAATTTTGAGGAAGCAAAAGTTGTGAGATATAGTTTGAAGGTAAGCAATGGTCCTTAATTTCTCCATATTAAATGAACAGGAAGGTGAACTTTAAAATACAGAAAAACAAGAGATTTTACAAATCTTTCAGAAGTGACAACCACTACAATAGCACTGGACAAATGACATCATAGACAGTTCAAAGAAATAGCCCATAACCATATGAAAAATATGTTCAGTTACCTTAGTCACTGAAGAAATGTAAGCACAATGAGATTTTTTAACCAGATTTTATAAACAAAGAGAGAAAAGTTCAGCAGTGCTCAAAGTGGGAAAATTGGGACCTCCACACACTTTTTTGTGAAAGTCTCAATTGGTATAATAATTTTTGGAGAAGTGTGTGATGATACACACCCAAACATATGCATGAGTCATTAAAATATGGGATGGTAATGTCAGGTAATCTTTCACTTTCCTTAGGGAAATGACTGAAGGGTTTAAACCCTTGAGTCAAGTTCTTTTGTAGGATGATGTCTTACCAGCCATTAAGGAGATGAAATCAAAGACGTGTCTCCATGTGGAATCTCTGTACAGAAAAGGGATTTCTTTTTGCATGTCTCAAGTCCATCCTTTTCTTTCCATTTTTAACTTGTATTTTTTCTAATTTAAGCTCCCATCATCTAGGTTCGAACCAGCTTCCCTGGAACCACTTTTGCCTCATCTTTTCCAAAGCGCGACTCTGCTCCTGAAATAGTCACCTCTTTCCCCTTCCCTCCACTTGCTCTTACTGAGAACCTTTCATTGACTTCCTCTTGCTTTGAGGATGAAGACCAGAGATGAAAGAGCAAATCCTTGACATGACTTACTGACCACCAGCTCCGGCATCCTGCACCACATTTGCTGCCCTGCTCATGTTCAATGACCCAAACCTCCCTCAGTTCCTGGAGCTCACCAGGCCGTCTTCCTGGCAGGGCTTCAGACCTGACCTCTCTTTGACTGGTAACTATTACTCACTGATCACACTCTCCCTCTGCCTGGCTTACTCAGGATATCCTTTTCTGAGCTCTATGACTAGGTAAAATCCCCAATTACATGAGCATTTGTGGCACTGTGGTGTACTTCTCCTCCTGTGCTCAAACCAGCCTGTAACGTTATGTCTTGTGTGGTTATTTGATTCATGTCTCTCTCACCCACTAAAGGCTAACAGAAAGAGGACAGGAATCACGTCTGGTTTTCTCTCTGTGATGGTAAGTTATCTCAAAAAAGCTTCAGGATGAGTGAAGAAAACATTTATCTGTGAAGGCTGGGTAAGCAATACAAATGAGCACGAGGGAGTTTCCATCTCAAGTTTCTGATAAAGGCTGAAGTCTCCCCGAATTACCAGTGACCAGAGGAGGGAGATATAAAGTATCAGGCTAGTATTACCTTTTATTAACCCTAATCTGTTCACTGATTTAATGATCCCAGGGATCTTTCTAAGCCATTTTTACTGTGGTTCCTTATAATGGTTAAAGCTACCTTTTTTCCAGATGAATGAATGGCATCAAATAAGGGAGAAGACAACGTGAGCCCCTCGGTGCCAGGTTGGGAAAGACAGTCGTTTCAGAATCTGTGTTAACTGTGGTCTCAAAGCGTTTACAGATTCAGCATAAATTAGCTACCTTAACCAGACGTGGATTTTACTTGAATCGGGAACTGGTGCAACAAAGTCTAATAGTTTGATAAAATAAATGGAAAAAAAATTAAAGGGAAAAGTGCTTTTGTAAATATAGTTCTTAGTCAGCTTTCTTGCTTTTCCTTCTAACTCTCTCTGAATATAAGAGTGCAGTAGCCACTGTGTATTTCTCTCACTGTATTCCGAGGGCAAGCAATGACTAATTCACTAAGGTTGAGTCAACTCCAGAAATTTCAGTTTGAGGCTTTCATATTTTATTCTATAGATGAAATAATTTGAAATTAGAAAGTAGAGCTAGGAAAAGATGTCATGTTGTACTTTGCTGAGTATAACAATTAAGCATTAAATTCGGGTAAGAGTTAGGAGTTCTCACCATTTACTCAATGTACTGAATGTGCTTTGGTGTTTGGTACCTACTGCCAGAGTATTGCTTCTAGACGGGTTAATCTGTACTACTAGAATGACACCCTGTGGCTGGACATATCAATAGCAGAATGCTCAGTTGTCATTCTCTTCTTTTTCTTTTTGAAAAATTAGTCATTATACAATGCAGTTCATGTACAACCAACAGACAAAATCACTTTGCAGCTTGAAATAGATTGAGTAGTGTCAGCAAGAATAAAGAAAATATTTCAGAATTTAGATCTTAATTTTTGCAGATCACGACACATAGCCACAATTTGCTCATCAAGAAGGTAGAAATATTTCTCTTACAAATGGTCATCACAATTCATCGTGTTTACAACTCAAGTGCACGTTCATCTCTGCCATCTCACTGGAGACTCACGACAGTGGTGGGTCATGTTCTGTAGCTATGTTAGTCTCTCCATTTTCCAATTTTAGAACCCTTCTGTTTCTAAGGGTTAAAAGAGTTTTTCAAGTCATCTGGCTAGTAATAAGCTCCGCATTGAGGTCTTTTGGATTTAAAATGTATTACTTTTCCCAGGGAACCCTGCTGTAATGAAATCAACTAGTAATTACACATTCCAGCTTTGAAGATTTGATCATTTGCAGTATCTCTTCTGTTTGAAACAGAACAAAACGTTCTGCGGCCTGCGATGCGATATTGGATTACTAGCATTTTCCAGTCTTTTCTCCCTTTCCTATCTGTCTATATAAATCTTCCTGGCCTTTAAGGCTGGTCAACACCTACCTGCCCTGTGCCTTCATTCGTTGTAAGCTCTTGTGAACCTCTGACCTTCTGAACATTTATTGAATTACTCTCTGTGAAGCTTGTTTTTCACTGAGTCATTGTGATGTCAAGCAATATCATGTTTTTCTTGAGCACACTTAAATATTTCCTGTCATTTAAATTTCCACCTGTTCATCTTCTAAGTGAACACCTTGAGAATGAGACCATGTGGCTTGCTGTCCCTAGTCTCTACAGGACTCAAAACAATACTGTGTGAGAAGATGTGCTCTGTTAATCTGATCCTAAATTATTCAGAAGGGAGAACTGAAATAATTACAACCTGGCTGTTTATTACCTATGCTCTCATATTTAACACCTGTGTGTTTGACATACAGCTTGTTTTTTGATTCTGAATATATAATTTCCTTATAATTTAAATGCATATTTACATTTCAGTATGATAACAAAGCAGGATAAAATTTTTGTTTGTTTCTAGCCTAATATGAATATATTCCATGTATTTTACACTCATTTCATGCATGTTACCGAAAGAATATACATGGACTTTAATGCGTTTTAATGTATAAAACTAGGAAGAGGAAAATACCCTCTGTTAGAAATCCTTCTTTACTATTCGATGTTTTCCATCACTGTATCCTTTTAAATTTGAATGTAAGAAAACCCATATTTCCTTTTATTCCTCATGGATCCTGAGTGTTTACCTCAGGTCAGTTCAAGGAGCCTCTTAAAAAGTTAAGTCTATATGGCTTCCACTGCCCTGCTGTGCTAGGATCTGCTACTGCTGGGGAGCGGTGTGGAGGATGAGGACGGGATGGAAGTGAGACAGTGGGAGGAACAGAGGAGATCAAAGTGGTGAGGGAGTGGTAATGCCTTTCAAACTTCAAACTGTAAGCAAGCTCTGTCTTCTTAATTATCTTGAGATCCTTGCGCATTCAAAGCTAGAACTTCACCCTTTCTCCTCTAAAGCAAATATTTTAATCCAATCACTGGGTTATATTATCCAGATGTTAGAGACCTTGAAAACTTATTCATGCATTTGCTTTAAAACTTAACACAATTCCCTCAAATTGCACTTCGAATGCTGACTGAGTGCCAACCTAAAGGGCTTCCATAACCAGTCAACCTTCCTAGTTGATTAAATGTTTAATTTTTATGAGTGACACACCTTGTCCACAGTACCGATAAGGCTTTTGAAAAAATGATGAAACTACCACCACAAACAAAAAAATCATTGTAAAGAAAGAAGGTAATAGCATATGTAAGTTATGTAGCTGCCCAATTAGCCATCATATTGTCGTTAAACATTTTGTTTTCTCATTGTAGTTTACAAAGTGAAAAATGGAACAGGCGGTCCATATAGAAACTGGAAAAATACACTCAGCCACATTAAATGATCCAGACTTCAGGGTTTCAATCTGCACATCGAGGTCTTTAGTGACAGCTAAATTTTACACAAAATAACCTAACAGCCAAGATAGTCTCTTAATCAGTTCCAAATTAAGAGCCTAGCAGCAGAAAGCATGGCCTCTTGAAATCTTTAGTTGAAAACTGAAGGCTGCCAAGAGATGAGCCAAACTATGAGACTAGGTGTATGCACATGACTGATTCTCACCAAGTAGAGGAGCCAGACCAAAGATAGCACCACTGTTCGGCAGAAGAGAGGATTTTAAACTTGATCATGGCAGTTGCTGACAACCACTGGAGTTCACTTTGGTTTGGAATTTCACCTTGGAATAACTAAGTTTAAATTGCCAACTACCCTTGATCATGCGTCTACTAATTATATAAATCCCAGTTGTGGCCCAATTGCTGTAGAGATGAAAGCCACACAAAATAAGGTAAAATAAGGTATGAAATATGTTTCCTAACCATGGAGAAAATAATCTTGTCAACAATAAGATTTAATTCACTGTAGCCTCGTCATCTATAACATATGATGACATCCTGGCTCAGCTGCCAGCTACTGATATTAATTATTTGGACTTGACTGAGGTTAACTGCTTTTGCTGAAGGTTTCAGAATTCTCTAATTTCAGCTGTCTCCATGATTCAGGGCTCTAAATACTTATTAGAAATGACAGGATGTGCTAAATATGACTCTAGAAAAACTCAAGGTGTTTTATTGGATAGAATCATTCTTTCCAGTATATCGACATATGGGATTCCCTTAAATTTATATTTGAAGTACTTCCTCTAATTTGTTCCCAGTATATATATCTGTGCTTATGTAAAGTCAATAGATTTCTGGTATTTTTGAAACTATATTATCAGTTACAGAATGTAATATAACAGCTTCCCCTGCATTTTGATGGGTAGCCCAGATAAGATGACATTATTATTATTAAAAAAACCCTATCACAAAGTTTTATTATAACTTTTACATGTCTGAGATATAACATATATAACACATTTCTGAAATAGTCATAAATTCAGTACAGATCACTACAATTCTTTTTACCACCACAACACGTCATACTCTCTGAATTCAGAGACTAGCAAACAAGCAAACAAAGCTAAAAGTAAAAACCTACTTACTGAGAACTTCCTCATTACATAGAAAAGAGAGCAAATTTTTAAAGTGTGTTAGTTACTCTTTGAGTATAAAATATATATTTATATATGTATTAAATCACATATTAAAAATTACAGGTGTTTTGATTTTATGACAGACTAATCATATGCACAGTCTTATTGAAGAAATCTTAAAGAATGAATTAATTCAACTACACCTTTTCAGTTAAAACCAAAACTTCAAAACGAATCATAAATTTATCCATTTCCATAGTCCATAGACTTGCCTTTTAAAAATTTTTCAAAAATCTCAAAATGATTTAAAAAAAATGTTTGGCTTCAATACAATCAAGCATATAAAACAAACCCACACCCATAAAGATAGACCACTCACATTACCATAAACATGAAGTATTTTTTACGTCACAAAAATATTTTTGTTTCCCAAAGTAGACTAACCTATTTTCTTTCTTTGAAAATAACATGGCTTCATTTAAAAACACTTGAGGGAAACAATTATTTTCCTAAGATGCTGAATTCCTTTAACTGATTAATATTCTTGTTCTCTATTGTTAAGTGAACATGCCTTGTGACATATTTGTTATATAGAGAGGCTGAAGATGACCCCTGATGTATCATCGTTCCATGTTGTTTACTTCTTCACAGCAGGCTGGGAGCCATTAGCTCGAAGCTCCCTGGTGTCAAACTCAAAGTTTTACACATCCGATCGATTTAAATATACTCCAAATACAGAGAATTTAAGCTATTTAGAGCCTGTCTATTCCACCGCACAAAAATATGTCCAATATCCACTAGTCATAGAGAAGGTAAACCTGAGCTATAAAAGGCCCCAAGCTTATTGCCTTTGGAGCTCTCTGACCCACAGATGTCACACCTTGTTGTTGAGGGCATCGTCTAGATATGTAAGCCCCTTTCTGATTTCCTTCTTCCTCATGAATCTCTTGCCCTCTTCTTTTCCGTCTTACTGTATTTATCTTTTTGTTTTTAATTAAAGTATAGTTGATATCTAATATTTTAGTTTCAAGTATAAACAATGACTGGATAGTATATACATTATAAAATACTCACCAAGCTAAGTGCAGTCACCATCTGTCAGCATATTAAGTTATTATTATTATATTATTATTATTGATTATATTCTCTATACTGTACTCTTCATCCCTGTGTCTTATTTATTTTACAATAGAAACTTTATACCTCTTAATCCTCTTTACCTCTTTCCCCCACCTACCTCTCCTCTGGCAACCACCATTTTGTACTCTGTGAGTCTGTTTTTTCTTTTGTTGTTTGTTTGTTTATTTCTTTTGTTTTTTAGGTTCTACATGTAAGTGCAATCATATGGCATTTATCTTCCTATATCTGACTTATTCCACTTAACATAATATCTTCTAGGTGTATCTATTTTGTTGTGAATGGTAGGTTTTCATTGATTAGGGCTGATTAATATTTTATTATATTTATTTATATATAAAAATATGCTATATATATGAATAGAATGTATATATTTTACTATATTTATATTATATTAATATCTATTCTATATATAGGAATGTGCTGTGTGTGTGTGTGTCTGTGTGTGTGTATGCCACATCTTCTTTACCCATTCATTTATCAATGAACACTTAGGTAGTTTCTACATTTTGACTGTTATAAAAAAATGCTGCAATAAAAATAGGGGCACAAATATTTTTTGAAGTAATATTTTCATTTTCATATCTAGGTACTTACCTAGAAATTGAATTGTTGGGTCATATGGTATTTCTATTTTTAATTATTTGAGGAATTTTCATACTATTTTCCATAGGGGCTTTACTAGTTTACATTTCAACAGTACACAAGAATTTCCTTTCTTCCACACCCTTGCCAACACTTGTTATTTCTTTTTTTTATTCTAGCTATTCTGACAGGTATAAGATGATATCTCATTGTGGCTTTGATTTGCATTTCCCTGATGGTTAGTGATGTTCAGTATCTTTAAATGTGTCTGTTGCCCATCTGTATGTCTTTGGAAAAATGTCTATTCATGTCTTCTGCCCATTTTTAATTGAATTATTCATTTTTCTGGTGCAAAGTTATATAAGTTCTTTATATATTCTGATTATTAACCTTTTTATTGGATATTACATTTGCAACTGCCTTCTCCCAATGAGTAGGTTGCCTTTTCATTTTATTAATGGTTTTCTTCATGTGCAAAAGGTTTTCAGTCTGATGTAGTCCCAGTAGTTTTTTTTTTGTTTTAGTTTCCTTTGCCTGGTGAGACATCTGATAAGTAGTGTCTTGTTTTTCCAACACCATTTATTTAAATTGAAGTTAATGTTCATTGTCTATTCTGAAAATCTCAGGGCCTTTATGAATCTACTCCACTTGTGCTCTATCTATGGAACAACAAAGCCTGGGTGACAGTACCTCTGTTTACAATAGGGTTTACTGAATTTTAAGCCCACTGTTGCAACCTACTGCTCAGAAGAAAAAATTCCATTCAAAATATAACTGTTCATTGACAATGTGCTGGTCCCCCAAGAGCTCTGATGAAGATGGGCAATGACATGAATGTTGTTTTCATGCCTGCTAACACAACTTCCATCATGTGGTCCATGGATTAAGGAGTAATTCTGAGTTTCAAGTCTTATTATTCAAGAAATGCATTTTGTAATGCTATAGCTGCCATAGGTAGTGATCCCTTTGATGAATGTGGGCAAAGTAAATTGAAAAGCTCCTGTAAATGATTCACCATTAGATGCCATGAAAAACATTTGTGACTCATGAGAAGAGGTGAAATATCAAAATTAGCAGAAATTTGGAAGAAGTTGAAGTTAACCCTCATGGATGACCTTGAGGGGCTCAAGACTTCAGTGGAAGAATTAACTGCACATATGTTGGAAATAGCAAGAGAACCAGAATTAGAGGTGGAGCCCAAAAAGGGAACTGAGTGGCGGTAATCTCATGATCAAATTTTAATGGATGAGGAGTTGTTTCTCATGGATGAACAAAGAGAGTCATTTCTTGGGCTGGAATCTATTCCTGGTGAAAATTGCTGAAATGATAATGAAGCATTTAGAATTTTACGTAAACTTAGTTGATAAAGCAGAGACATGGTTGGAGAGGATTGACTTCAGTTTTGAAGGACATTCTCCTCGGAGTTAATTGCCCTCAAACAGCACCACATGCCACAGAGAAATCATGTGTAGAAGGAAGATTCAATCGATATGGCAAAATTCACTGTTTCATTTTAAGAAATTGCCACAGCCACCCCGACCTTCAATAACCACCATCTATCAACATCGAGGTAGGACTTTCCACAAGAAAAAATTACAACTCACAGAATGCTGAGATGATGGTTAGCATTTTTTAGGTATAAAGTAATTTTTAGATATAAAGCGTTATTTTAGACATAATGCTATTGCACACCTAGTAGACTATAGCATAGTGTAAACATACCATTTATATGCACTGGGAAACTAAAAATCTCGTATGACCCCTCACTTTATTCTGGTGGTCTGGAAACAAACCCACAATATCTCTAAGGTATTCCTGGATGCTAATATATACCTTTTTTCTCCATGGGCCTCGGGATTTTTTCCCTAACCAACATTTCCCTACAGTTTTGAAGAGAAAGGCAAACATTTAGTTTTCTCTGTATAATTCTTCCCCATTGGCTTTCATTAATAGTGCAGGAAATGTTATGTACTTGAATGACAGCTGAAATAAAAAATTCACATGAGTTATTTTGTGTTTTTTTTATTATATCTTAAGTATTTCATATAGAATTTCAGTTTTTGTTCCAAAATGCAAGTTTAAAACTTTTTTTTAAATTGTGGTAACAAAAAAAATAACACAAAACTGACCATATTAGTCATTTTTAAGATTACAGTACAATAGTGTTAACTATATGCACATTGATACATAGTCTATCTCTAGATTTTTTTCATCTTTCAAAACAAACTCTACACCCACTAAGCAAAAATCCCTCTTTTTCTTCCTCCTCTGCCCCTGGCAACCATCACTGTACTTTCTCTAAGAGTTTGACTACCTTAGATACCTTACATAAATGGAATCATGCAGTATTTGCTTAGCAACATATCCTCATTTCATGAATGTTTCAGTACATGACAGAATTTCTTTCTTTCTTTAAAAGATGAACAATATAATATTTCACTATATATATGTATGTAATATGTAATATATGTACATATTATGTAATTATATGTATAACATATATACACATATGCATATACATATTCATATATACACACATATATAACAAATAATTATATGTGAAATATGTAATATATGTCATTTTTAAAAAAATCTGTTCAACCATCAAGGACATTTAGGATATTTCTACCTCTTAGCTATATATATGCTGCAATGAACATGGGAATACAAATATCTCTTCAAGAGGCTATTTTAATTATTTTGTTAAATATCTAGAAGCGGTATTGCTGAAACATGTTTTAGTTCTATTTTTAATAGAACATACTATTTTGCATAATAGATTGTACCATTTTACATTCCCACTAATACTTCCAATTTCTCCACATACACACTAATACTTGTAATTTTTTAAAATTTATTTTTGTTTTTAATTTTTATGGTGACCATCCTAACGGGTGCCAGGTAATACCTCATTGTTCTTTTGATTTGCATATCCTTGATTATGAATGATGTTGAACATCTCCTCATATGCTTGTTATCCATTTGCATATCATCTTTGGAAAAATATTTACTCAGGTCTTTTGCCTATGTTTTAATTATGTTATTTGTTTTATTGCTATTGAGCTATAGGATTTCTCTATACATTTTGGATACTAACACCTTATCAGATATATCATTTGCAAATATTACTTCTCATTCTGTACGTTACCTTTTCATTCTGTTGAAAGCTTCTTTTACTGTGCAGAATCTTTTCAGTTTGATGAAGTCCTATTTACCTATTTTTGCATTCATTGCTTATGTATTTGGTGTCATATCCAAGAAAGCATTGTCAAATCTAATGTAGTAAAATTTTCTCCTATGTTTTCTTCTAGGAGTTTTGTAATTTGAGGTCTTAATGTTCAGGTCTTTAATCCATTTTGACTTATTTTTTGCATATAGTGTAATGTAAGGTCCAACTTCATGCTTTTGCATGTGAATATCCAATTTTCCTAACACAATTTACTGAAAACTATCCTTTTTGCCATTGTGTAGCCTTGGCACATTTGTGAAGATCAGTTGACCACATACATGAGGGTTTATGTCTGGGCTTTCTATTCTATTTCATTCGTCTATATGCTGGGCTTTATGTCAGTACAATACTGTTTTTATTACTGTAGTTTTGTAATATGTTTTGAAATCAGGGACTGTGAGGCCTCCAATTTTGTTTTTCTTTCTCAATATTGTTTTGGCTATTTGAGGTCCCTTACGATTCCATATGAATTTTAGAATGTTTTTCTGTTTATTAAAAAAAATGTTGTTGGGATTTGGGGAAGGCTTGATTTGTATCTGTAGATTGCTTTGAGTGGTATGGGCACTTTTAACAATACTAAATATTCCAAACCATGAACACAGGATGTCTTTTCCTTAATTTGTGTCTTTAATATCTTTCAGAAATACTTGGTAGTTTTCAGTGTACAAGTGTTTCACCTTCTTGCTTAAGTTTATTCTTAAGTTTTCTACCCTTTTTGATGCTATTGTAAATGGGAATTTTTTCTTAATTTCCTTTTCATGTTGTTCATTGTTAATGTACGAATGAAAATACAATTGATATTTGTGTGTTGACTTTTGTATTCTACAACTGGCTGAATTTGTTCATTAGGTTTAAGGTTTTTTTGTTTTTATTTTTGTTTTTTTTTTTGTTTGTGTGTTTTTTATTTTTTTTTGACTCTTCAGGTTTTCTTCATATAAAATTGTGTCATCTCTAAGGAGATAACTTTACTTCTTTCTTTCCAACCTGGATGTCTTCCATTTCCTTTTCTTGTCTATTTGCTTAGGCTAGGACTTCTAATACAAGTTTAGAACTTGTAATATTCTTTTGTTATAGAATGATAATATTATTCTCGCCTGCTAGTGGGTATGAGCTTCGAGTTACTTTTCTACTTTGAGGGATTCACAGTTACTGATCAGTGACAAACTAACCAGGTCCCTTTGGAAATAAAGATAAGAGTATTATTAATCCACTGTTTTTATTTCAGAGATTATCACTCCTTATATAATTTTACTCTTCTCAGTGACCTGACTTCAAAACTGGTGCATTCCTATTTTTTGTGTTTCTATAACTGACTGAAAATAATTGTGGCAAAATAATTAATAAGGCTTCTGGTCTTGTTAGAAATGGACAGTAAAATGTAAAATAGAAATCTTACTTATCTTCTGCAAACATAAAAACAAAAAGCTGTGAGATTCACTGTAACTTTACCCCTGAGAATTTTTATAAATCCAGTTTTAGAAAGATCTTCAAAATAATATTTCAAATTAACTATAAATGCAAAGTTCTTGAATACCCCACAGCTCTCATGTTCAATATGCATTGTCATATAGTAATTAACCTTAGAATAATTTTGAGAGATAGAGTGATGTTGTTAGACAGTCCAGCAAAGAGAAATATAGTTTTGGTTACTGGAAAATTCTTTTCACTTTTTCATCATAGTTCATCAAATTGGAAGTGACATGCAGTGAAAGTCCTGTAGGTTTGGATGTTGTTTCATTGTTTTTTTTTTTTTTTTCCCTCCTCCATATAGATATTTCCATTTAAGACAATTTAAAAATGTCAGATTTGCAGTAATTTCATTGACATCAGCCACAGAAACATTTTCTGGATATGTCTCCTGATGCAAGGGAAATAAAATAAATGACTGGCACCAAAACAAAATAAAAAAATTTGCACAGCAAAAAAAAAATCACCAACAAAACAAAAAAAGCAACCTACTGATTGGAGAAGATATTTGCAAATGATATATCCAATAGGTGTTAATATCCAACACATATAGAGAACTTACACAACTCACCACAGAAAAAAAACAAAAAACCTTAAACAAACTGACTAAAAAATGGGCAGAGGACCTGAATAGACATTTTTCCAAAGAAGATTTTTAGAAGACCAATGTACACATGAAAAGATGCTCAACACTTTTTTTTTCTGGGTTTTTTTTATTTTATTTTATTTCTTTTCAGCGTAACAGTATTCATTGTTTTTGCACCACACCCAGTGCTCCATGCAATCTGTGCCCTCCCTAATACCCACCACCTGGTTCCCCCAACCTCCCACCCCCCGTCCCTTCAAAACCCTCAGGTTGTTTTTCAGAGTCTGTAGTCTCTCATGATTCACCTCCCCTTCCAATTTCCTTCAACTCCCTTCTCCTCTCCATCTCCCCTTGTCCTCTCAACATTTTTAATCATCAGGGAGATGAAAATTAAACCACAGCAAGGCATCACTTAACCTCTGTCAGAATGCTTAGAATCAAAAAGCCAAGAAATAACAAGTGTTGGAAAGAATATGGAGGAAAAGGAACCCTCCTGCACTGTTGATGGGAAAGCAAATTGGTGCAGCTGCTGTGGAAAACAGTATAGAACATCCTCAAAAAATTAAAAACAGAAATACCATGATTCAGTAATTTCACTTCTGGGTATCTATCCCAAGAAAGTGAAAACATGATTCCTTTTTTAAAAGATTTATTTGTTTGTTTGTTTGTTTATGAGAGGAAGAGAAAGTGAGAGGGAATGTATGAGCCTGGGGGAGGGAGCAGAGGGAGAAGGAAAAGCAGACTCCCCACTGTGCAGGGAGCCTGACCCTAGGGCTTGATCCCAGGATCCCAAGACCATGACCTGAGCCAAAGGCAGAAGCTTAACCAACTGAGCCATTCAGGTGCCTCTGGAAACACTTTTCAAAAAGATAGATGCATCCATATTTACTGCAGCATTATTTACAATAGTCAAGATATGGAAGCAACCAAAGTGAACATTATCCATTTAGATGAATAGATAAAGAAGATGTGGTATATATACAGAATGGAATATTACTCAGCCATAGAAAGAGTGAAATTTGACCATTTGCAACCACATGGATGGGGCTGAATGGTGTAACGCTAAGTGAAATGAGTCAGACAAAGACAAATATCATATGATCTCACTAATATATAGAATTAAAAAAAAAAAGCAAACAAAGAAAAAAGGAGACAGACAACAAGAACAAAAACAGAATCTTTATAGAGAACAAACTGGTATAGCCAGAAAGGAGGTGAGTTGGAGTGGGGTAGGTGAAATTGATATGGAGGATTAAAAGATACAACTTACAGTTATAAAACAAAGGAGTTATGGAGATGAAAAGTAGAACACGGATATAAAGATAGAAAGACTGTAATGACATTGTTTGGTGACAGATGGTGACTGTACTTAGCATAAAGATAACTGAGTAATATATAGAATTAATTGAATCATTATGTTGCACACCTGAAACTAATATAACAATGTATGTTAATTATGCTTCACTTAAAAAATAAACAAAAAATAAAAATGCCTAACTTGTACAGAATACTGTACAAGCTAAATCAACTTGCACCTTTGTAGGTAAGCCTCTTTTTTAATAAACATATTGAAGTGACTCATTTTCAATCATTTTTGCAGTTACTGCTCCTATTGATTTATTCATTCAAACAAAATTGATTGAAGATTTCCTAGATGGAGAACATTGACCTGAGTACTGAGATTTAAAAAAAAAAAAAAAAATGAATGCAAGGACCTCATCACCAAGTCTGGAGACAGAACATCAACCTTGAGTAAAATACATTGTCAAAACACATATAATGAGAGGTGTGATGTCTTCTTTTTCTCTCATTGTTTTTCAGTCCACACATTCTCTTTCAGCTCTGTGAAATGTTCTTTGCCATCATTCATCATTATACTCACTCCTACTCATCCTTTGAAATTCTGCTCAGATGAAATTTCCATTAGGTAGCTTTTATGCCTCTTTTGAAAGTAAAAGTAAAAAAAGGAGAGTGCTCCTGTAACATCTTGTTGTTACCTATCATAACTCTACTCAAATTAGTTTTATTGTGTATTTGTCTTACCACTAGACTAAATTTTTTAATGGGGGTCATAACACTTCTTTGCGTATCTTAAACTTCTCCTGATGGTAGAAGGTGCTTAAACATGCTTAAGTGCATCCAGGGAACAAGAGGTCTGTAAAGGTATGGGAACACAACAGCAAAAATACTAAATTCTTCTGTTGGAGGTGGCATGGAGGTGAGTCAGGAAAGCTTCCTGAAAGTGACAACATTTGAGCCAGATCTTTTAGAGAAGAAAGTAGAAAGAAAAGGGCCTGTCTAGAAAAAAAGAATTTTTGGATCAGTTATACAGATCAGGAATTACAGATAGAGAAATCTGCCTACACCATTTTAAATAACCATGTTCTTTTACTCTAACTTCCCTCTAAAATCTTTTTGTACTTTTTGGCTATATTTACATACTGTATTTTTTAAACCCACTAGATAATTTGACTCAAAATGCTTCCTTTTTTTTTCTCTTCTACTCACTGCATGATTTGCAGTGAAAGGGAATTTGTAACAGGTTTGACAAAATAATTTGCTGCCATTTAAAATGACCTAGAAAATGGCTCATAGTTAGAAATAGTTAGACACTAGAAGAATTTCATAGAGGAACTCTTGGCATTCTCAGTTACTGAGCCTGAATGCTGGTTTCCTCTCCATGTTCCTTCACACTGGGCTGTTATAGGCATAGATTTTTAACTGCTACTTCAGAGAGAAACTGTTTTGGCTTAAAATAAACAGTGCTCCAGCAGATAATATATGCATGGCATTCTTCAGAATTTCCACCAAGAACTAAAACTGTTAATCTCCTCACCTACCCCCTACATGCAGCCAGTGTAGTTTCAGGAGACTGTGGTCTCATAGAGAGCTGTCAGTGTGAATTGATTCAGAGATGCTTGCAAAGTGGAAGGAGTTTTGATGGGCTCACTGTAGTCACAGTACTGGTGGGCTCCATAGAACCCTTTACTCCACATGGTATCCTTGCTACATTAATCCAGAATTTTTCCTGGTAGATTTTTGAAGAGGAACATGGTCATGAATTGGGCTGCTATGAGTTGCACATAGACCTGTTGCATGGGAGATATGAGGGAGTCAAGAGGAGGGTGAGTGAAAGTACAAGTACATTGGGAAAAGATTGAAATAAATGTTGGGAAACTTTTGGTTCCTTGGTGCCAAAGGGAGGGACTGCCACTGACCTCATAAAATGAGCTTTTTCATTCTCTGTACTTTTTCCTTCTTTTATTTCACTAGACTAAACTGTTACTTCTAATTTATTCATATCCTATAAGATATTTAGTGAGCCTATCAACAAACTTAATGTAAAAATTCTTTAACATATTGTTATACTGTTATTGGCCAGTATGAGAACAGGAAAAATATTTGTATCTGGAATTTTCACACACATTTAAAAAAGCTATGTTGATGCTAAGGGAAATTGGCTTACAGCTTTTACATGTCCAACAGGTTAATTTCTTCCTGCCTTAACTTTTACTGCTTTTTATCATATAGGAATTACTTGAGGATTCTATTTAATAGCTGGGTTCCCTCATAATTTCGCTGGGGAGTACTTTTCCTTTGGGGCTTTGTTTTAACAGGATTGCCTTATGGATTGTGTGATAATCAATGTGAAAAGGATTGTACAAATTGTAAGGTACTATAAAAAGATTATAATGTTATATAAATTACCAGGCATGAATTTTGTAAAAGAAATGATTAATCAATTTTGTTTCATTTTTGTTTTTGTCTTTTTAAAAGATTTTATTTATTTATTTGACAGAGAGAGAGAGATCACAAGTAGGCAGAGAGGGGTGGGGAGGAAGCAGGCTCCCTGCTGAGCAGAGAGCCCGTTGCGGGGCTTGACCCCAGGACCCTGAGATCATGACCTGAGCTGAAGGCAGAGGCTTAACCCACTGAGCCACCCAGGCACCCCTTGTTTTTGTTTTTAGTCTCACCAAGAACCTCACCTAACAAAAGAAAAGATACACTGTAAAATAATATTCAGTTGGACTTTTGATGGGAGTTGAATTTATACCTTAGTTTGAGGAGACTTGTTATATTTGAGAAACATTTATTGCAAGGAACAAAATATGTGATTCCATTTATTTATGTCTGAGTGTTATGCACTGAATTGTGTTCCCCCCAAATTCATATATTGGAGCCTCAATCCCCATTGTGACAGTATTTGGATATGGGGCCTTTAAGGAGAAAATTAAGGTTAACTGAGGTCATAAATGCTGGGTCTTAATCTGATAGAATTGATATTCTTATAAGAAGAGGAAGTCTTGGGTGCCTGGGTGGCTCAGTGGGGTAAGCCTCTGCCTTCAGCTCAGGTCATGTCTCAGGGTCCTGGGATCGAGCTGCACATCAGGCTCTCTGCTCAGCTGGGATCCTGCTTCCCCCCACCTCTCTCCCTGTCTCTTTGCCTACTTGTGATCCCTCTCTCTCTGTCAAATAAATAAATAAAATCTTACAAAAAAAAAAATAAAAAGAAGAGGAAGTCTGCTCTCTGTTCTCTCTCTTTGCATGCATGCAACATGGAAAGACCATATGAAGAAATAGCAAGCAAACTATCTAAAAGCCAGGAAGAGAGTTCTTACCAGAAACAGATTTAGCTGGAAACTTGATCTTGGATATCTAGCTTCCAGAATTCTGAGGAAATTAATTTCTATTGTTTAAGCCACCCAGCCTATGTTATTTTACTATGGCAAACCAAACAGACTAATGCAATGTTTTTAAGTTGGTTGTATTTCTGATAAAATTCCAGTTCAATCCTGAAAATAATGGTAATGGAAATAAAGATAAATTTGAATTATTTTTCATGTTTACTCTTCTTATTTAAACTTAGCTGTTATTATTGTAGACAATTAATTGAAAACTGATTTAAAAATCATGGTAAATATTCTTCTCAGAGGAATATGAAGTATTATTTCATTAGTGACTCTAATATTGGCTGTGATGATTTGAGGTGTTTTTTATAATATTAGTGAAGCAATAATTTATCTAATATGTATAAAAACCCTATTGCTGGGGCGCCTGGGTGGCTCAGTGGGTTAAAGCCTCTGCCTTCGGCTCAGGTCATGATCTCAGGGTCCTGGGATCGAGTCCCGCATCAGGCTCTCCGCTCGGTGGGGAGCCTGCTTCCTCCCCTCTCTCTGCCTGCCTCTCTGCCTACTTGTGATCTCTCTGTCAATAAATAAATAAAATCTTTAAAAAAAAAACCCTATTGCTTTGCCTATAACTTATAGCCTGATGTTTCATGATCTCAAATTTATACTCTTCTCCTCCTTTAGACATTTTTTAATAAAATCCTGTTGATATTTTTACTTGGATATCTTTAAAGATTTTTATTTATTTATTTTAGAGAGAGACAGTGTGGGTGAGTGAAGGGGATGGTCAGAGGGGGAGAGAATCTTCAAACAGACTCCCCTCTGAGCACAGAACCCACCTTGGGGCTCGATCCCATGACCCTGAGATCATGACCAGAGCTGAAATCAAGAGTAGGTCACTTAAATGACTGAGCTACCCAGATGTCCCTCTGCTTGGTTATCTTACAAATATTTCAAGTTCACTGTGTCTTTTAAACATCTCAAAATCCATATGTCTAGAACTTAATGTGTCATCTTCCCTTCTCAAGCCCTACTTTCAGTCTATGAGCTGTCTCAGCCAAATGATTTACCTAGTAACCCAGATCATCTGGATACCATATTTGACTCTTCCTTCACCTTCAGGCCTCATAACTTATTTCCATGTCCCCTTGTTTTTTTCCCCCAAACTTATCTGGCTGGGTGGCATAGACGAGGAGTGATTAGAAGTAGTCCGAGGAACTAGTAAGCATTCACTGAGCATACTAGAAACATTAGGGGAGGAAAACCCAACAAAAAGCATGGCTTTCTCCCAGAAAAATAATCTGGCTCAAACATGAGTTTGTTGTTGAAGACAAGATTGTAGGCAGGAGACCTTGTCCAGTTCAGGATACACATGATTATTATCTCAGCCCACATCACTGAGCCTCATCTGCCTTCTGCCTCAGACTCCACATTTCTCCTTGTAAGCTGTCACAATAAGCAGTGGTCTAGTGTCTCTTATTCTCATTCCTCATTACCATTCCTGTCAGACAACTGGATTTCTACTTCAGATCAGCATAGATACTCTTTGCTTCTCATTTGTTGCTTAGCCCTTCCATCATCTCTAGAAATCTCTTAACACTTCATTTCCACCTAGTCCCCACATTGGGTTAGGATGCTCCTTTTCTGCACGTGTGGACATGTATTTCCTAAAGTGCATTAAAATCATCAATTCATATGAAAGTTGAGGGATAGGAATATTATCTCACTCTTACATTGGTTTTCTCAGCACTTTGAATAGACCCTAATATATAATATTAATAATAATTTACACACAGTACTAAGTCTGGGCCAGACCCTGTTCTAAATGCTTTATATACTGATATTCATTTCTCACAAAATCACCATGAGATGAGTCTTATTACTCAACAGCTTTACAAATGACCCAGAAAGCGTGCATACCCTGCCTGAGGTCCCATGGCTTGTAAGCAGCAGAACTAGGATTTGAACCCTGGTGATATATCTAAAGTTTATGCTGTTAACCCCTAGATTACATTATATCAGTGTTGATGTATGAGCCTGATACTTGAGGGTACACCCTCAGTGTTATTAGATTTGAGGTTAATAACCTGTTATAATAGTTATTTTTAGTACTATAGTAATATAGGTGAATTATTATGGGTTAAAATATTTTTGTGGAGGTGTGGAAATTCAGCCATCTTTTCTAATACTGCTTGCTAGTCTGAGAAACCATTGAATTTAATACAAGTAATTTTTCTTGTGGAGCTTGTTTTATGTTGATAGTTTCCAAATCAGGAAATTGTAATGGCTTGAGTGTAATAATACATGTAATATAAATAAAAACAAATTCTGTAGTTTAGAATGAGCTGATGTAGAGGGATGCAAGCTGCATAGCATTAAAAGTTCTCAAGAGACTGGATACCTGTAGGTTATGGATTCTGTAAAAGGACTATTTTTACTCAGGACCTGATATTTAATAATAGCAAATGGAATTTAATCAGTGTTTATCAAATCCATATTTGTCCTAAGCACTTTATAAATATTATATTATAGCATTTAATCCACACAACTGATTTGCCATTTTATAAGTATCATTTTTCCTATTTAACATTTAAGGTAAGTGAGGCTCAGGGGAGTTTAATAACTTTTTTCAAATCATTGAACAAAATGGTATGACTGTTAAGGGAATAAATCATTGGAGATTTGTCAGACAAAAAAACACTAAAATATTTACCTATTCTTAGATTCCATCCCACACTGATAATTATTGTATTGGTGACGGTACATGTTCTTTTGAATAACTTTCCTACATTTGGAAAAAAAATGACACTTTGTATGAATTAATATGGGAGAAACACCCCAATTTTTCTTGCCTCATTCCAGTTATGAGACAGGCATATGCTCCACCAATCTTGTCCATATGAGATTGGGATTCAGAAATAAGCAATGAAAAGAAAACTAATTTTGATGGTGCTTCTTTTTTTGTTGCCATGGGGCTGCAGATCTTTTGGATTTCAGGGATGCTGGGGCAATTTCTGGGTCCAGCAATAGTAATGGTCCTGGTGGTTGGACTGAAGTCCACATCTCAACATGGGGCATTCAGTGGTACCAGGGTCAGTTTTCTCATCTGATCAGTCCTTGGCATGGTTTCAGTGCTACCTCTAAAAGCTGAACCCGAAGTCCATCTCTGCATCCTTTCCTAAGACTGTGAGTTTCCCAACATGTTCTGAGAAATCTTTGTTATGTTTAAAGTGTTCAGAAAGACTTCTATTCTCCAACTGAGAATCTGCCCAGTAAAGGTGCTTTTAAAAATGGACTTGTTCCCTCTGAGCTAAAAAAAAGAATGTGTTAGTACTTTTTACATGTTGGAGTTGTGTTTGTTTGTTTCAATGGATATAAGGATCAGATTTTTTTCTAACTTTTTATATTAAACTTATGGTTATTTAAAACATTGCCATCCCATCTCATTGATGATTTTAGCTTTCTTTGGAAAAATTCGGATCCATATTATCTATTTTGCAGATGTAGATGCACGTGCCTGGTACGGAGACAATGTCTGTTGTTATTTACTTCTGGTTCCAAATGCATTTCCAAATGCATATTTATTTCTATAATTTTTCTCATAAAAGTGACTATATATTTCTTCTAGTTCCACAGAAAAAAACTTAGCATCGGTGATTGAGACACTCCAAGAGAAATAAAAAACCTTTGAAAAGAAATGTACTTTCCTTGCCAAATGTACTTGACAGAAGCAGATAGCCACTCATTGTCTCCAAACACTAGATTGGGCTCTCCCTCATGAAAGTTATGCTATGAAAATACCTAAATGAATTCAAATGTTAGGAGCTATTGCCAGAGATAGGTCTATGATCTACTCTAAGGGTGTAAAAACAAAGCTTGCAGGAAGAAACTAAATAATAATCATATTACCCTTAAAGTTCATCTTTAAAAAAATTTTGTTGTTGTTTTTGGAAAACCTGATTTTGGTCTTTCCTAGAAACCAAACAGAGAAAATTTTAAAACATGTCCATGGGAATGTGATATATATGTCATGCCAGGTAGTTAGCAAAATATTTGCCCTAATACCTAATACAAAATACTCAAATCAATGAACTGGAGCCATTTGGTGGAAGGAACCAATAGGTTTTCACAGCTTCAAGACTCTTGCTTAGTTTCCTAAGGCTTCTGTAACAAAGTACCACAGGCCAAGTGGCTGAGGCAATAGAAATATATTCTCTCTTGGTTCTGGAGGCTGGAAGTCCTAAATCAAAGTTCCAGCAGGACCATGTTTTCTCTGAGACTCTGGGTATGATTCTCCCTTGCCTGTTTGGAGCTGCTGATATTGGCAGTGGATCTCTGACCTTCCTTGGCTGTTAGCTGCATCAGTTCAATCTCTGCCTCTGTCAGCACATAACACTCACTGGGTGTTTCTGTCCATACATGGTGTTTCCCTCTTCTTACAAAGACACAGGTCATAAGGAATGAGGATCCATCCCAGCGGTCTCATCTTAATTTGTTTATGTCTGCAAAGATCCTATTTTGAAATAAGGTCACATTCACAGGTACTAAGGGTTGGGATTTTCACTTACCTTTTGGGGGACACGATTCAATCCAAAGAGGAACTCAGAGCAACACAGTGTCATGTCACCAAATCGTCATTAGCTGAGTGGAATATTAGCATATTGGAGCTTGAAGGGATCTTATGAATCATCTAACCCAATTTCCAGAACTGACAGGAATTCTGCACCAGAGGGAAGAAATGACAAGGCTGGTATAACATGGTGAATTCAAGCAAAATGAGACCCAAGCTCATGTTTATATTTATTTAATGGCTAATTTCTACCTTACATTATGCAGGTATTATGAGATCATTACACTTCATAGTTTATTTAGGAGAGAGTAAACACATGCTACTACTAATTTACAAATGTTCTCCTAAAGAGCAATACAAAACACATTCTTGATGTGCTAAGTGTTTATAGGTTTTCAACTCAATGCTGACAATAACCTTGTAAGATAGTTTTGCTCTCATTTCAAGGATAAGGAAGTTAAAACTCAAAATAAATATTTGCCTGAATTACTTGAGGTTACCTGGCTCGTAAATGAATAAAACTGGAATCACAGGTCCCATCTACCTGTTGCCAAAGTTCATGTGATTTTCAGGACTACATGAGGCCACTTAATAAAATAACTTTAAAGAGTATCTCGAGCATTTAACACTGCAAGCTTTAACTAAAGTCATTGAATTTATAATGGATGATTTCTTTTCTCAGCAGTATTGCTGTTGGACACCAGATAAAATTGTAAAAGATTCTCTGAGCAGTTTCTTTCTCCATCAATAAATGTAGAAGGTTGAAAGACACAATATCTGAATTTTTATTTTTATAATACTAAAAATATATTAAATATAGTTGTGAAGGATATTTACTAACCCAGAATATTCTATTTCATGGCTGTATTCAATAGCAAGGTATTTATCTTTCTTTTAAGTAAATTACTGAAAATGTTATAAAAATATTACCATACTTAGGAACTTCTTTAATGATAGTAAGTCAAAACCTTGTTCTCATATGTGCACACACACACATGCATAAGAAAATAAATAAGAAAGGTAAGTTCTTAATTGCTAAGTTAAATCTCTTACTAGCTTCCATTTTAATATTTATAAAGCTGAAATTATCTGTTTAGAGGCTTATGAAAGATTTTCTTTACTTTTTATTTGAATAATTAATCCAAACATTATTGTATATTTAGCCATGTATACAGGGCTTTATTAAATCAACTAGTAAATTTAGGCTAGTTTACATTAGTTCATTGAGCAAAGAAATTGTTTCGATTGTCTTTGCATTACAAAAATCCAGTGATGTTCTGAGACAGAAATATGAACTTAATAAATACGTGTTGAATGAGCGAGTAAGTGAATAAATTAATGAGAAGAAGAAATCCGTTGAAGTAACAAGCTATGCATGCATGTACCTGAAAGAACAAAACAAAGTAATAGGAAACATTAGTATTTTGCTTTGGTTTCTATTTATTTTCTCTCATTCATTCCTGGCACTGGATTACACAGGTGTACCTCACCTGATGGCACTTTGCATTATTGTGCTTCACACATACTGCAGTTTTTATAAACAGAAGGTTTGTGGTAACCCCTGTTGAGCAGGTCTATTGGTGCCATTTTTTTCAACAGTATTTGCTCACCTCATGTCTCTGTGCCACATTTCAGTAATTTTTGGAATATTTCAAAGCTTTTCACTATTATTATGTTTTTTATTGTGATCTGTGATCAGTTGTCATTGTTGTTACCATTGTAACCATTTTAGGGCACCATGAACCACGCCCATGTAAGATAACAAACTGAATCAATAAATGCTGTGTGTGTTCTGACTCTTCCATGGACTGGCTGTTCTCACATCTCCATCCCCTTCCCTAGGCCTCCCTATTCCCTCAGGCACAACAATATTGAAATTAGGCCAGTTAAAAACCTATAATGGCCTCTAACTATTCAAGTGAAAGGAAGTGTGGAAGGTCTATTACTTTCCATCAAAAGCTAGAAATGATTAGCTAAGGGAGGAAGGCATATTGGAAACTGAAATAGGCCAAAAGCTAGGCTTCTTGTTCCAAACAGTTAGTCAAGCTGTAAAGGCAAAGGAAAAGTTCTTAAATGAGATTACAAGTGCTACTCCAGGGAATGCATGAATGATGAGAAAGTAAAACAGCCTTCTTGCTAATATGGACAAAGTTGGAATGGTCTAGATAGAAGATCAAATGAGCCACTACATTCCCTTAAGCCAAAGCCTAATCCAGAACAAGGCTCCAACTCTTTTCAATTCTCTGAAGGCTGGGAGAGGTGAGCAAGCTGCAGAAAAAGAGTTGGGAGCCACAAGAGGTTGGTTCATGAGGTTTAAGGAAAGAAGCCTTCTCGGTAATATCAAAGTATAGGGTGAAGCAGCAAATGCTGATGGAGCAGCTGCAGCAAGTTCTCCAAAAGTTCTAGCTAGGATAATTAAGAAAGCGGCCACAGAAAACAATAGATTTCCAATGTAGACAAAAGAACATCCTATTGGAAGAAAATGTCATCAATGACTTTCACAGCTAGAGAGAAGTCAGTGACTGGTTTCAAAGCTTCAAAGAACAGCCTGACTCATTTGCTGGAAAGTTAATGCAGCTGGTGACTAAGTTGAAGCCAATGCCATTCTGAAAATCCTAGAACCCTTAAGAATTACTCTGAATCTACTCTGACTGTGCTCTACAAATGGAACAACAAAGCCTGGATGACAGCATATTTGTTTACAACTTGGTTAACTGAATATTTTAAGACTACTATTGAGATCTATTTCGAGAGAGAGAGAGAGAGATAGAGAGACATTTCTGTCAAACTATGACTGCTCATTGACAATATACCTGGTCACCCAAGAGCTCTGATGGAAATGGACAGTGAAATGAATGTTGTCTTCATGCCTGTTAACACAACATTCACTCTGTAGCTCATGAATTAAGGAGTCATTTCCAGAGTCATTTTTAAGAAATACATATTATAAGTCTATAGCTGCCATAGATAGTGATTCTTCTGATGAACCTGGGCAGAATAAATTGAAGAGATTCTGGAAAGGACTCACTATTCTAGATGCCATTAAGAAAGATTTGTGACTCAGGAGAGGTCAAATATCAACATCAACAGATGTTTGGAAGAAGCTTATTTGAATCTTCGTGGAGGACTTTGTGGGGTTCAAGACTTCAAAGGAGGAAGTAACTGCTGAAGTTTTGGGAACAACAAGAGAACTAGAATTAGACATGGGACCTGAAGATGGGACTGAATTATTGTAAACTCATGATCGAACTAACAGATGAGCAGTTGTGTCATATGGATAAACAGAGAAAGTTTTTTCTTAAGACAGAATATTCTAAATCTGGTGGATTATTGAAATGACAACAAAAATTTAGAATATTATGTAAACTTAGTCGATGAAGCAGCAGCAGGGTTTGAGAGACTTCAAGTTTGAAAGAAATTCTACTGTGGGTAAACTGCTATCAAACAGCATCACATGCTAAAGAGAAATCATTTGTGAAAGGAAGAGTCAACGGAAATGGCAAACTTCATTGTTGTCTTATTTTAAGACAGACACCCCAGCCTTCAGTAATCACCACTTATCACCACGAAAGCAAAATCTTTCACCAGCAAAAAGATTACAGCTCACTAAAAGTTGAGATTGTGGTAAGCATTTTTTAGTAATTAAATTATTTTTGGCATAAAGTGGGGTTTTTTTGACATCATGTTATTGCATACTTAACAGACTCCAGTATAATGTAAACATAACTTTTACATACACAAGGAAATCAAAAATTTCATGTGAACCCATTATGGTGACATTCACTTTATTGTGGTGGTCTGGAATGAACCCACAATATCTCTGAGGTATCCTGTAACAATGAACGAAGCAGATACTTGACTTCCCAACGTTACATATTATTGGTAGAATCAAGCAATAAGAAACAAAAAAACAATGAAACAATGAAAGAAAGATGATATTGGACACTGAGGAATGCAATGAAAAAAATAAACCGGATAGAATTGATAGAAAATAATAAAATTCTTTCAATGACAAAGACAATGTTTGATAGCAAGAACAGTGAAGCTATGTTGAAAAAGTGACAGCTGAGGGGAAAAATGACTAAAGAGGACTCAGACACTTGAATATCAGGATGGGGAGTCATCCATACTAAGAAGGGAGGAAGTGCTTGAATGATGTGTTTTCAATTGATATGAAAAGAATAAAGAGATTTACATTATTTTCCAGAGATGGAATTATGGAGACCTGTTGCTAGCTCAGATGTTGGGGCAAGTAAAGGTAAAACAGACATCATCTTATTCCTCTGTTAAGGGGTCTTATTGCCAAGTACTAAGATAGGTAACATAGCAGGAAGATCAGCCATTGAGATTGAGTGGAATCATACATATTATTTTGGATATACTAGATTTGAGATACTTGTCAGTTATCCAAATGTAGATATCAAATAATAATAGTCCTAATCCTAACAACGATTACCATTATTAAGCACTTATTACATGCCAGACGCTGTTTTAGATCTTTTCCATAGATGAATTCATTTTCAGTGTAATCCAGTAGAGTGGAAATTACTCATACCTCTGTCATATAGTGAGGGAACAGACACAGTGTTCAATAACTTGGCTAGATTCACACAGTTAGCATATGTTAGAGACAGGATGATTATTTGGTCAGTGTAGCTCTAAAGGACTTGTTTCTACACCACTATGCTGTCCCTTTCTGTTAAACAACAACAACAACAAAAACAAGGGAACTCAGAGAAGAGATAGGAAATAAATTTGGAGTTGTGAAAATACAAAGTAAATAGAAAAGATGTTCCATGACTGAATCCAGAACACCAAATACATATAAGTCCGTTAGTCATAGAAGGAGGAACAACTAAGGGAGATACAGCTGGAGGACCAGTGGTGAGGTGAGGGAAAACCAAAGACTGTGTGATTCCAAAAGCTCAAGGAGTCAGCTTAATTGAATGCATTGAGATGCAGAGACAGGTGGTAAGAGACAGTGACTATTGGGTTTGACAAAATAGAAGTTACAGGAAAACTTTACTAGGAAAGTTTTAGTGTTGGGAACGGGAGCTCAATTGAAATGAAATGGAAAAAAAAATATGGGGTATAAGGAGCTCAGACAGTGATGGAAGAAAACTTGAAGAGTTTTGTTCCTTAGGAGGGAAGTAGAGCTATGGCGTTACTTGGGGTTGGACAATTAGGTCTGTATTAATTTCCTAGTACTGCCATATCAAACATCCACAAAGTTCATGGCTTAAGAAAAAGAAGAAATTTATTTCTTCACACTTCTCGAAGCCAGAAGTCTGAAACCAAGGTGACTGATGTACTCTTTCCAAAAGTTCTATATTGAAATTTTTCCTTACTTCTCCCAGTTTCTGGGGACTTTAGGCATTTTTTAGTTTGTGTTTGTATAATTCCAATTTCTGCCTCTGACTCCACATGGATTTCTCAGTTTCTTTCCTCTGTTTGCTTGTCATTGGATTTAAGGCCTGCCTGGATAATTAGAACGATCTCATCTTGAGATCATTAAGTTAATTACAACTGTAAAGACACTTTTTTTCAAATAAAGTCACAATCACAGTTTCCAAAGATTAGGAGATGAACATATCCTTTTGGGGAATGCCATTCAATCCACCACAGAGGGAGTAAGCTGAAAAGAGGGCTTTTTTTAAAGAGCTACTAAAATATTTTCCTATGATGATAAAAATTATCCATTAGGGAAGGAGAAATTTGTGGCATGATAGAGAGGAGACATTACATGCATGAGTCAATGATGAGCTGAGGAGAAAAAAGATTCAGAGCCCAAATGGAACACATATATATACATACATATATATATATTTTTTTAAAATTTAACACGACTTTATTAAACATGGGTGAAATAAGTGAGGAGATTTGATAGTAGAGGGATGAGAGAATTTCTATATCTTGCCATCTATTTTTTTCAATGAAATACAAAAGAGGTTTGTAAATTAAAGTTATCAGAAATAGAAATGTTCGATTTGAAGACTGCACTGTCTGAAATGTTTTTCGTGGAGAACTAACATGAGATGTTACTGGCTATATATATTGGCCCTGTCAAACCCCTTAGAGAACTGTGGTCATAAATCAGTAATAAGACGAATTTAGATGGTCAAGTATGGAAGGACATAAGGAGGATATGCGGGTAAACCAAGATTATGGATTTTCTAGACAATTATGTTGGAGGGTGGAAAAGGTAAGGGATAAATAGTGTCGACTTTCAGAAATTACAGTGATTGACCATGGAATTTTCACTGGTTAAGGAATAAAAGTAGTGAAGTGAGTGATGGCTAGTGAAAATACTGTAAAGGTAATAGCTTGGAGTTTCTAATTTGGTGGAAGAACTGTTGATGTGGAGATGATAAAATAACTAGGCTGAAAAACTAAAGCAATGGTTGATGAGAAATATGCTTGAAATGGAGACTTCTGAGGTATCACGGCTGTGACAACGTCATGGTTCTGACCAAGAGAATATGTGATGGAAGCTGGTACTGAATTATTTAGTAGTTTAAAAACATGCTTAGCATGCATATATGTACACCACATGCAAATACTCATTCACTCATTGGCGAGAATATGTAAGCTAACAAAATTGGAAATAATTTTATATTTTAAATATCTATTTCAAAAGACTATTAAGAATCCTAATTTTATTGGCACTTTTGTTTGTTTTATGATTAATTGCTTTTTTTTAATTACATAAAGTTTAGGCAGCCTAGTCTTTTCTGGATAAGGGACATTTAAACCTGGTCCCAAATAAGAAGGATGGAGAAGGAAGATTCAGAGTTAGTGGTCAAAGAACTGAAGGAATTGAGTTTTTGATGCATCATATACAAGATGAATCAGTATTTCTTATAAAAAATGCTGTGAACAATTTCCAAGAGACATCATTGTAGATGGAGGAATTCCGAGATGACTAAAGTATTTATTAAAAAAGTATTTATTAAAGCTGAGTACTGAAGGTTATATAGCATATTGATAAGTTCCTATTGTTATTTTTTCTGGGTATGAAATAACTAATGTTCCAAGTAAAAATTATGATAAATACAAAAAAGAGCAATGAAAATAAAGTTAATTTGTCTAAATAGCTGATGACCTGAAAACACTATCCCTGTGCTCTTGTTCTCTTGCAATCATCCCTCATTAAAAAAATCATATCCAATTATTCATGCTGCTTAATAACTTTTTAACTTGACAATACTTCATGTGCTTTTTCCCATGCCAAAAATATTATTCAGAAACAAGAATCACAATTTATTTGAAATGCAGAAGCACGGAAGAAGGGAATGCTGAGCAAAGCTTATTCAAGAAACAGAAGGAGTGTGAGCAAGTTTGCTGAGAGAGGACTTTTATTCTGTGTAGAAGGAGAGGGAAGAGCTGGTCTGGCTTGAACGGGAAGTCTGTGTTGTAAAATATTCCACCTGAGACAGTAAAAGATATACCAATTTTTGGAATTCTCTGACTAACCATCTGAGGAATTTGAAATTGATTCCTTTGGCATAGGGATTTGTTGAAAGGGATTTGTTAGGGAAATAAATTTAACTATACTTTGCAACACATATGATGTGTTGGAAGGATTCACCTGACGTAGCCTGAGTTTTAATGGTACCTACCACAATTAAAGATGGAAACCTGTTGAAGAAACAATTTCAGGGAAAGAAACATCAAAATTTAGATGCAGGAATAGTAGTTTAAGAGTTAAGGTTAGGTCAGAAATAATGGTACTTAGAAAAGAGAATAGTTTACTCAGAACATTTATAAGAGATTCCAAGTGTTAGCAGCAGGGGGTTACCAGATAAAAAACATAGCCCACACACACAATAAATGGTGTGCGTATGCACGCACGTGCACGCACGTGCACGCATACACACACACACACACACACACACACAAATACCAGAATCACTGAACTTGCGATTATTCTATTCTAGGTGGGGGAAAAAAATAGCAATTTTATCAGATGGTATTTTCAGATCTCAAAGGCTTTGACATACTTTCAGATATCATCAGTACTGTAAAAAATCAGTAATAGAGTTATTTCTTTTCAGCGTCAGTGATTTACAGGAAATATTCAAGATTTCACTTGTTTTCGAGATGAAAGCCAGGTAGAACCTGTTTTTTGTTCTTTGGTTTGTTCACATATGTGTGTGTGTGTTCTAACCACTGGCTATAATCAATTACTAAAAATGGAAGCACAGTTTTGTTTCCTTAGATACCAAACAAAATTATCTACAGTAAAAATCTGTCAGCTGTTCTGGATTTATTATTGTTGTTGTTATTTTGCTGTTCTTTTCACATAAAACTTGTTATCAGCATTTAATATACGATCTTTAAAAATGTATTTTTAGAGAGAGTGCATGTGTATGCTTGCACAAGAGAATGGGGGAGGGGCAGAGCGAGAAGGAGAGAGAGAGAAGTTTAAGCAGGATCCACACCCAGTGAGGAGCCAGAAACAGAGCACCCCATATATATTTTTTTAATTGGCAGGACTAAGCATTTGTGATCATAAGTTGGCAATAAGCTGATGTTAGGTTAAGGAGAGGATCGTGCCTCTACTAGGCTGTGTACCTTCAAACACTAGTCAGTGTCACTCTATGTTGTCTGAATCCAGTCTTCTTCCTGTTTGCTGCCTAGTTATAGCAGATTCTTGAATTTGGAGTTTCTGCTCCAACATTCTCACCTTTAGTGATCTTGGATGACTAGCAATAAATAAGGATGCCAAAAGAGAAAGTCCTTTTGGAAGTGACTCTGCTTTGCAATGTGGGAGGAGGAAGGAAAGATAATGAAATGCATTTGGGGGGTTTATGTGAGGTTACGATGTGTCAAGTATGAGAGAGGGCAAGATACCAGCTACACTTGGGCTTGAGATAGCACACCTGAGTGGCATTCATTTAGTGGAAAGAAGTTAATGTCACAGGAATGAGTTAATTCTCTGCAAATTTTATAATAAACAAAGAAGAGAAAAGGGCTTCTGACTGAGCCTTGGGGATTACCATAATTAATGTTGAGGGGGGTTTGGCTGGATATTGTCAAAAGGAAGATACAGAGAATGAATGAGTCAATCTTCTAGAAAAAAGGAGGAAAATGTAACATAATTGTTTATTTTTTTCCACTTTGTTGAGAGACTTCACAAATACTCTGATGGTGAATTTTGAGAAAGGACTTTCACATATTTTAAAAATTCATGCTGTTTTTATCAAAATGACTAATAGAAATATCCTGATAAAAATGATAGATGATTTACAAATGTAGGAATTTGCAGCTGCAGTATTTACTACTCTAACGTTTTGATACATATGCACTTGCAGTTTCAGTACCAATTCAGTAGAAATGTGTCTTATTAAAATACTGTTTTATGACAAAACATTGGCATTTTCTAAGATTTCTAAGAGCTTTCAGCACATAATTTAATTTCCCAAAGCATCATGAGAATTCAATGAATTATGCAAGCGGAGAATGATAAACCTGAATGAAGTAGTCTAACCTCACTCAAAAAACCCCCCTGAATTCTTGATTTTATAGGCAATACAGAATTTCAGTCTCCATAGTAAATAAATAAACTTTATGAGAATATTTAAATGTCTCTTTGACCAAAAGCTTAATCACCTCTCTTTACCTAGAGGTAATCATCATTTCCAGTTTGTTGTATATCCTGCTGGAAATTTCTTTATCATTTAAATATTTACTCATGTTGAGGTCAGTGTGTATGTACTAATATGGAACAGTCTTCAAAATCTTTTATTGAGTGAAAAAAGACCAGATTGCATACTAATATATTTATTATAAAGTATTTATATAAAAATATACATACACATTGAAAACAATACTACATATTTTCTACAAAATTTAATCTGCATATTCTCCTTTATTACTACTTCCTCCTCCTCTTCTTCCTCCTTCAATTACATTTAGAGTGGTAACCCTCGTCTGTATTTCAGGTTTAGATCTCTCCTTCTGCATTTTTAACCCACATTTCTAGCTGCTTAATAGACATCTTACTCTAATCTTTCACAGACTTCTTAGATAAACAACAAAAGCTGAGTGTACTACCTTCCCATATTTATCCTCTCCACCTTCTGTTTTCCTTATTTTTGTTACTCTCACTGCAATCTCACTACAGTCATCCCACCTCCCATTTCTCAGCCTCCAAATCTCATTGTTTACCATCTTGTTCCCCAACTCACTTAGCTTTACTGTCTATTGTATCTACTTTTTGTATATTTCTATTGCCATATGACTTATTTCAGACTTGCACTTTTTATTTAGACTATTGCAATATTTCTGAGTACTCTTTCTATTTCTGTTCTAGTGGGTCACAATTTTTTTAGATCACAGATTGCCCGGGGGGAAATGCTCAAACCACAGATGCCATCTTCATTTTTATTGCTGGGAGAGCTAGCTTGCGGAGGTAACTCAAAGTCATGGAGTTAATTTAAAAGTCTTCATTCTTTCAATTCAAAATCCTTCCCATCCTCGACCATGGCAGTCCTGTCAGTTTAGATCAGTTTATTTTTCTGTTTTCTGGGGTACTGAAATTAGGATTATAGCTATAAATGTTTAAACATTGCTTACTTAGGGGTTGTTGAAGAGTTCAATGATCTTCAGGGTGAGACTACTAGGAATCCTCAATGTCTATAGGCAGTCTTTTCACTTATTCTGCAAATTACCATTATATTGTGTTTTTGAATGAAAGCACCTTTTAACATTACATTATGACAAGAATAATTTTCTAATTTTTAGCTAATCTGCAGGGGAACTTATGATGAGGAACATGCCATCACCAATATTAAAAAAAAAAAAAAATTTGTGTGAGGGGCGCCTGGGTGGCTCAGTGGATTAAAGCCTCTGCCTTCGGCTCAGGTCAGGATCCCAGGGTCCTGGGATCGAGTCCCGCATCAGGCTCTCTGCTCAGCAGGGAGCCTGCTTCCCTTCCTCTCTCTCTGCCTGCCTCTCTGCCTAATTGTGATCTCTGTCTGTCAAATAAATAAAATCTTTAAAAAAAAATTGGTGTGGAAAATTCAGGAAAGATTTTAAGACTTCTAGTGCTCTTGTAGGATTATGATGATATGATATCAAGGAAAAAAGAAGACTTTTTGCAGTAGGTATAATTACACTAATAAAAGAGACTTCTTTCTTACACAAGACCACTTCAAAGGGATGTTAAATTTGTTCATTGTTCTTATTTTAAAACAAATCCTTCTTTACAAAGGTCTCAGAGATTATTGATTACAAATGAGGAAACTAATCTAATTACTTATACTAAAAAGATATTCTCCTTTATTTTCCTAAGTTTTTCTGATTTTTTTCCCTACTTACAGTGGATTGATTTGATCAGTTTTTTCTGCCCACACAATCCTTTTCTTATTGTTTTGTGATATCTGAGCATCTCTAGAAATAAACATTTTGGTGGTGGGAGTTGGTTTGTGTAATCCACTAAAACAGTATTAAAAGTCCAATGTTGTCTATTGGAATAACCTTGACTGGTTTAAGACTCTGTAAGGACTGCCTTGTCCTATAAGAGTTTTGAGTTTATAATGTACAGTTCCATGGTCATTATTAAATTATTAGTTTAAATATAAAAATGTTTACTGTCAACATCTCTAGAGTAGGGGTGCCTGGGTGGCTCTGTCAGTAAAGTGTCTGACTTTGGCTCGGGTCATGATCCCAGAGTCCTGGGATCGAGTGCCGCATCAGGCTCCCTGCTCAGTTGGGAGCCTGCTTCTCCCTCTGCCACTGTCCCTGCTTGCACTCGCTCTCTCTGTCAAATAAATAAATAAATAAATAAATAAATAAATAAAATCTTTTTAAAAAAGGAAAAAGATCTCTAGAGTAATAGAACAAAGTGGAGATTGATGGATTATCATCTTTATCATCTATCATTCTTTTTAGAATGATATCATCTCTCTATCATCTATCATTTATCATCTATCATCATCATTTATCTATGAGGAAAGATTTGTTTTAAGGTGTTGACTCATGTGATGTGGGCTCTGGTGGTACAAAATCTGGGCAGGCCAACATGCTGGAAATTTAGCTAATGTTGCAGTCTTGAGGAGAATTCCTTCTTCTTCAGGAAACTTCAGTCTTTGCTCTTTATTACTCTTCCTCTTTCCCTACCTTCAACTCTTTTTTTCTTTTCTCTTCCTCCCTTCTTTTCTTCTCCTTGTCTTCCTTCCTTCCTTCCTCTGTTTTTCCTTCTTTTCCTTTCTTCCTTGATTTCTTTTTAATGAATTTATTCACCACTCACTCATTCATTAACAAAGTAATTGGGTATCTTTACTCCACACCATGATTCATTTTCTCTAGTAAATGAGATAAAACCTTGCATAAAATTTGTAATAACATAACATGGCAAATAAAAATATTTTCTTGCCCATATTGCCCAACTAAAAATAAAATGATGTGATTGTTATATATTTATTATAATTGAAGAAAGAACAAAAAAGCTTTATATTATATAAATGTCTTAGTAGGAACTAGAGATTGAAAATTGCAGTAACATGTTTTCCTAATGTTTTAGACTTTTTAATTGTCTTATCCTTGGATTGACATATTTTCATTTTTGAGAATTATATGTAAGATAGTTTGTGTTGCCAAAAGATATTTGTAAGATATTTTTATGTAGTTCCCAAATATTTAATTGCTAGTATTATCAGGCTTTCTATCAATAAAACGGTCTTTCACCTGGAAGTTTTATCAACTATTTTGAAAGCTTTAAAAGTTACCCAAGAAAAATGTGGAAATTTTACTTATCTATATCTAATCACATTTCCAACTTAATGCCTAATAGTCCATTGTGAAATCATAGAGCTCGTTAGTAAGAGAACTTTATCTCTTCACCAAACCTAGAACTTTATGTCTGTCAAGATCATTATATTTTAATTCCCAAATGCAATAGTGGATTCTTCTGACCTCAATTGGAGAATATTTGTTAATTTCAATGTTTGCATTTGGTTGTTTATTATTATTAGTGACCATTGTTATTGCATTATGATAAAAAATGTGATATCCTTCATTTGCTTTGCGATTTACTCAGGTGTAATTGTTCACTGAACAAACAAATATACTGTATGATGTCATCAGAAAATGTACTTCTTCTGTCTTTCTACCTGTTCAAACCTCTTCAAGTTTTTCTTTCTCCTTAGATAAAATACAGGGTTACCATGACTTTTCTGGTCATTTTCAGCAAATAAAATTTTCCATTATCTTTGGTCCTTCCCCAAATCTCATCTTGAGAATTAAAGTGTCTAGTCCCATATAGTCAAAACTTCCAAATTCATCCGAAGATAAAAAATTCCCCTGAATATCCAAGGAGCTATCAAAAATGCATAAGACTATCATTGTCCTTTCCCTGTCCTAAAGCACAATCACCTTTGCGGCAACAATCCAATGCTTACTGTATGTTAATTCAGGGTTGCAGGACTTTAACATCAGCACAAAAACATAAATATATTGAAAAAGTTCATTATGTCTTATATTCAAACTCTTAACATTGTTTCTTTTTATTTGGAAATGAATATTTTTGAACAAACCACACAAAAGGAGTTATTTTTAATAAAGATTTATGCTACTATTCTCTTGGATTTAGTAGAAGAACATCAGTAACATTATTATGTGTAGTCAGGGACCATTTATTATTTCCCAGATGAGTCCTTAGATGTCTTCTTTTACTTCAGAATAGTCGTCTCTCTATCTTGATTTCTTCTCGAACTTTTCATCTTTGATTTATCTCTTCATGACCGTATGCAATTCTATTTTCTTTCTCCTCCATATTTTCACTCTTTCATTGAAAAATTTTGTTTTAATAGAAAAAGTAAAGGAAGCAAAAGCACTTCATTTTAAAGTGTATGCAATTTTATTTTAAACCTCTCTTCTGTTTGTAACCCTTGCTATGAATCCTGTCCTTTGGGGTTAATGTGTTTATTAAAAAAAAAAAAGAAAAATAGAACTTGAAAACAGTCCAGGAAAAAGAGAAAAAAAAAAAACCCCAAAATCAAAAAACCAAAACCCATTTGTCTAAAGAGTACTGAGGGACCTCATATAAAACTTACACGGTTACAGGAAGCTTCTTTCAGCTACAGAATCACTTCTTGCTTTATAGAGTGTGATTTTATTTATTTTACTCAAAACTTCAAGATTATTTTAAATCTGATTTGCCTATTGAGAGCAATGCAATATTTAACCAGCCTCTGCTTCCTCTCCTTTCCCTCTGTTGTTCCTGAAGCTTCCCAGACGTATACATGGCGTGCACTCACATCCTGATACTGACATTAATATAGTTCACCCTCGCAAGTTGTCCTTTGTGCCTCTTCCTACATCCACTATTGCAGACTTCTCTATTATGATGTTATGATGTAATCTTGGCTACTGTAAGTTGACATTAGTTCAATTTTTTTTTTTTTTTTTTTTTTTAGACAAAGTACAAGCACCTTGTCCTTCAACTTTCGAGAAGGCTGTCATATAACCCTGGAGGAAGCTGGCAACTTTATGTGAAACACATGTTGAGCCCCAGCATTCACCAATTAGTGACCAGGATGCAAAGTAATTTAAACAAGGAGGGAAATAGGCTCCAGGGTCTGAAAGAAAACAAAACAAAATAAAACAGCAAGAATAATATTATGTGGTTTGAAGTCAAAAGGATAATTTTTCAAAGCTTGAACAAGTGATCTGTAAAGAAAATTCTACTTTCGTTAAGTGTGAAAACCTCTGAAAACTGAGACCAAGAAATTTGGAAGTGAACTGTGGATGGCAGGGGTAAAGATTGTGGTACCGAGAGCATATATAAGGCACCAACATTTTTACTTCCTTCCTAGAAATAAATCAAGAGAGATTATTTGTGCAAAAGTAAGTTTTGACACAAATTACAATTTTTAGAGAGAAAATTATAAAAGCATAATCCATTGGTACTGAAAGAACATAGAGGCCAATCAAATACTTTAATCTTATAAAAGAGAATAATAAGATATTCTTTATTAAAAGAATAACACTCTTAGAATATCTCTTAATTGTACTTTTTCTGTTCTTAATCTTTACTATTAGGCACAATATTTTGACGTATATTCTTTCTGTTCTAGAATATGTAAACGATGCTTACAAAGACAAGGTCCTACAGAGAAAAAGAATGACTTCCTAAACTCTGCCTCCCTCCCAAACTTCTCAGTGTAAAATTTCCCAAATTAAGAAAAAACTTATAATTAAGAGAAACAGCTAATTACAGGTGGCTGGGTGGTTCAGTCAGTTAAGCATCTGTCTCTTGATTTCAGCCCAGGATATGATCTCAGGGTCCTGAGATTGGGCTCCACACAGGGCATGGAGCATGCTTAGGATTCTCTCTCTCCCCTCCCTCTGTCCTTTCCCTCCTTGTGCACATGTGTTCTCTCTCTCTCTCAAAAGAAAACAAATCTAATTATTCATTTCAGTAAAGCTATAAATCTGGTTTTCTAGACTATTTTATTGTGAAATGATTTTAAAATTTTAGTTTTTTCTAATTCAAAGATATCATATATATGTATATGTATTATATATGTATATACATGTATATACATATATGTATGTGTGTGTGTGTATATACACACATATATAATTTGCAAAAGACAAAAGCCTTATGAAGAGAAGTAAAAGAAAATAATCAGATATCCAATAGTACATTTTGATGCAGTTTCTCCCATTTATTCTTATATTTTTTGGAATAATTTTCTTTTTTTTTTTTTTAAACATGGAACACTTTATGAATTTGGGTGACATCCTTGCACAAGGATCATGCTAATCTCTGTATCACTCCAATATTAGTATCTGTGCTGTTATTGTGAGCACTATTAAAGACTATATATTAATTAATTAATTTATTTGAGACAGAGAGAGAGAGAGAGAGAGAGGGAAAGCATGACTGGAGGGGGTGGTTAGAGGAGGAGGGATTGGAAGAGAGAATCTCTCAAGCCAGACTCCACGCTGAGCACAGAGTCTGATGCAGGACTTGATCTCATGACCCTGAGATCATGACCTAAGCTGAAACTAAGAGTCTGACACTCAACTGACTGAGCCATCCAGGCACCTCAGAAGTGAGCATTATTGAAATAATTTTCTATATACAGAGTTAGTAATCTACTCTATTGTTTTAGCATTGTTTTAGGACAGTTTTTTCTATGCATTTAAATGTTTCTATGGCTTTAAATGTTCAACAGGTGCATAAAATCCTATCATGTGGATATACCAGTGTGTGTGTTTGTGTATGTGTGCATGTGACCTCCACCACCATTTATTCCAGTAATTTATATTATATATGTGTATATATATATATAAAATATTAGTTTTAAACATTTTTACATAAAGTCTTTTCCCTACATTTTAATGAATTATTTCCTTAAGAGAGATTTCTAGAAGTGTTTAAAATACTAACATTTGTGAGATGAATTCTTTTTCTATAACTCTTTCCTCAATTTATCCTCTCCCACTAGTGTATAAGATTGCCTGTCTTACTTCAGTTTTGCCAGAATGAGTTCTATAGATCAAATTATTTTGACAACATCAGGCTAGAAAAGTCATTGGTTAATTTAAAAAGCCATTTAAGGTAGGAAGCACAAAATTTTTTTAGAAATTTTATACTAACTTGAAGTGTATATATGTATGCTAACTTACTTCTGTTGGTTTAGAGCCAAAGGGCTTTGATTTGTTTACCTCTTTGCTGTCATCTTTCTTGCATTAACTATATCCATCTTGTATCACTGTGCTTTTCAGTTTTTTTTTTTTTCTTGGAATGAAGCGAGAAATCAAGGATCTTATGAATAGGAATACAGAAATTTTCTGACCTTTAAAGAAAAAATTTGCCTCTATTTTTATGTTGTTTCATCCAAATTGGTTTTGACATAAACTGTTTTGGCAGTTTACTCTTTTCAAAGTGTATAATTGAATGGACTAATTACATGTAAAGGGGAGGGTTAAGTATAGCTGTGTGGTTGTTGTAATCTTTTTATTTGGTGCTGAACATTCCCTATATCCCATTTTTTGGGGGAGTAGAAACTCATATGGTAAAGTAAAGTAAGATAAAGTTTAAAAATGATAAAGTAGATCTCTTGTCTTTATATTATTGTGTACGCAGCAGTCCTGACTTGGGCAGATTGGCCATTTTAATAGCTTTGACTTTGCACATAGTGCAAGAAGTTTGCTCTTACTTTTCATCACTCATAAATACATACAAAGCTAACTGGTAATATATATGAATACTATTATTTACTGTAAAAGTGCTCTCTGATACAAAAGGCTATGCATAATAATGTATATTGAAAGATAAACTCCCAACCTATATTTCATTGTGAAAGTCTAGTAAGTAAGCAACAATTCACTGCACTTGTAAATAATTAACTTACTTATTATTCTCTGGCATTTAAAAATATTTAAGGAAAAAAATATTTAAGGATATTGTAAATAATGCTGCAATAAACATAAGGGTGCATAGATCTCTTCTGAATTAATATTAATGTCCATTAGTACACAAATAGATAAGGAAGATGTGGTATATATGTATGTGTGTGTGTGTGTGTGTGTATACACAGAGAGAGAGAGAGAGAATATTACACAGCTACAGCCATAAAAAGGATGAGATCATAAGATTTGTGACAATATAGATGGATCTAGAGAGTATTATCCTAAGTCAAATAAGTGAAACTCAGAAAGATAAATGCCATGTGAGTTCATTCATATGTGGAATCTAAAAAACAAAATAAATACATAAAGAAGGAAACAAACAAAAAGAAGAATCATACCTGTATTTACAAAAGAACAAACTGATTGTTGTCAGAGGGGAGAGGAATGGGACATTGGACAAAAGAGGTGAAGGGGAAGAGGCATGAGCTTCTGGTTATGGAATGAATAAATCACAGGGATAAAAGGCACAACATAAAGAATATAGTCAATAATACTGTAATAGTGTATAGCGATCAAAGGTAGCTACACTTGTGGTGAACATAGCATAATGTATGGAGAAGCTGAATCACTATTTGTACACTTGAAAATAATGTAACAATGTATGTCAACTATGCTGAAATTAATTACATATAATATACATAATATATAATATTTAAAGGGATTAATTTTTCAAACATTGGCAGATCAATGTAACAAATAAAGGATATGTTATTAAAGAAACAACTATAAAAATACTTAGATTGCTAATTACTGCCAGGAGAAATGAGAAACTATTTAAAAAAATTTTTTTTACTATAATCAGAAATTTTAACTTTTAAGAGTACTTAAAACCTAAAAACCAAAGAGTACTTAAAACCTTCCAGATTTTACTGCTTAAGGCTGAATCATTCTTTTTTTTAAATTAAAATTAATTAAAATTAATTAATTAATTAAGGTTACCTTACAGAGACCAAGATATAAAATGAAGAGAAACATAACTTTTAGAGTTATATGGATCCAAAATTCTAATTTAAAAAATCGTTCCCCACTTGTGCTTTATTTTTGCACAATGTTGAATGAATAATTGCAATTATTTTCTCAAAAAGATCTTCTTTTAAATATTTTCAGTAATTCATTTAACTACAAAGAAAGTAGTGAAACTATTGATTCTTAGGCACTTATAAGTATAAATTTCATTAATAAATCAGAGTACTTTTTTTAAAAAGAATTTATTTATTTATTTGAGAGACAAACAGAGATAGCAAGAGAAAGCACGAAGGGGCAGGAGAGAAGCAGGCCCCCTACTGAGCAAGGAGCCTGATGCAGGACTCCATTCCAGGACCTTGGGATAATGACCTGAGCCAAAGGCAGATGCTTAACTGACTGAGCTGCCCAGGCACCCCCAGAGTACTTTCTAATAAAATTTTTCAGAAGTGAAGTACACTATCCAGATCTTTCAGAACCTGAATGGCTGATCAATTTTCCATTATCTTATATCTATACTCTTTTTACAAAAGGACACCCTAGAATACTATTTATTTTTGTGCATCCTATTGTCCTTATCACTCTTTTCTCTCCACTTATCTGTATGTTAAATGTAAATAGAGGAAAAGGACTTAGTGCTGAGCTGGAATCAGGATACCTCATCATTGTCCTGCAAGAAGTTCCTGTAGTCTGAGAAAAGACACAGTGGGCAAAGGACCTGGGCAGCAAAAGATAAATTCTTCTCCCGGGAGCAAGCCACAGAGATCTGAGTGCCACAACCACACTTGCAGGTCTGCATCCTACTTCACCCCTGACCATGATCATGAGAGTGGTGATGATAATGATGACTGTGACAGCTGGCACTGAGGAACTGAGCTAAAGTCTCTACAACATCACATGGTTGAAGTCCTCACAATGACTCTGTGAAGAAGACAAGAATGAGGAATTCATGATTGGAAAAACTAAGTACCTTACCCAGGGTCTTACAGGTAGCTGTTGTAGAACCAGAAATCTTCTAGTTGATTTTTGAGATCACACTCTTCTAGACTTTTCACTCTCTGTCTTCCACCCCATCATCCTCCTCTGCCAGGTCTTAGAAGCTGAAATTCCTTCAGGATTGGTCCACGACCCCTTTTTTCTCATTCTGTGTCTCCATCAAGATAGCTTTAATGATTGACTGTGGACTAAGAACTTCAAAGTGCAAAAATCTCTGTAGATTTTATCTTTTACTTCTGACTACATGTATCCCACAGTCATTAGAAAACAAAAGTGATAGAAATTCCCTGAACTTGTGAATATGTTGCCTTATTATGACAAAAAAAGAGTTTACATTTCTGATTAAATTAAGGATTTTGAGAAGGGGAGATTATCCTGGGTTGTCTGGTGTGCCTGTTGTAGTCATGATTCCTGATATGAGGAAGGCAAGCACATCAAAATCAGAGTCAGATGATGGGATGAGGGAGGGAGAGCTTGGAATGAAGTGCTTTGAAGATGAAGGAAGGAACCTGAATCAAGGGGTACAGAAGACCTCTAGAAGCTGGAAAAGGCAAGGAGTTGAATTTTCTCTAAAGTCTCCAAAAGGAATACACCCTGCCAATGCCTAGATTTTAGCTCAGTGAGACCCATTTTGGACTTCTTTGTGTTGTTTTAAACCACTAAGTTTGTGGTAATTTATCACTGAAGCAATAAACTAATATAGTCTTTTTTAAGAAAAATTTAATTAGTTATTTGCGAAAAAGCAAGAAAGAGAGAAAATGGAGCGGGGAGGAGCAGGAGAAAGAAAAGAAGACTCCCTGCTGAGCACAGAGCCCACTGTGAGGCTCAATCCCAGGACACTGAGGTTACCACCTGAGCTGAAACCAAGAGTTGGAAGCTTACCCAACAGAGCCACCCAGATGCCATGCAAAACAATATAGTCTTATAAATAACACTTGTACTTCCATGCTTCAGTCATGTGCTACTTAATACGTTAAACTAGTACCGGTCATTAACTGTCGCATGGTAAGGGATGATTCTGACACCTTAGTTTTGTAAACTCTTTATTATGCTTCTTCTCATGACATTGGTCAACACATATCCTTTCTGTGGGCATACCAAATTTTCATTTTTTTTAAAGATTTATTTATTTATTCATTTGACAGACAGAGGTCACAAGTAGGCAGAGAGGCAGGCAGAGACAGAGAGAGAGGGAAGCAGGCTCCCCGCTGAGCAGAGAGCCCGATGCGGGGCTCGATCCCAGGACCCCAGGATCATGACCCGAGCCGAAGGCAGAGGCTTCAACCCGCTGAGCCACCCAGGCGCCCCCCAAATTTTAATTTTTAAAAGGACGTTGACGTATGAAAAGTTAATAATTACAGTCTGAAAGGGTTGTAGAATAGTTTACAAATTAAACTGATTACATTTCAAAATAATTCAAGGAGAAGTGAGATCTTAAAGAGGTATTTCTTTGTCAGAACAAATTTTAATTATAACTAGAATATGAAGAGTTTCTCTAGCATATTAAAAAATCAAATATTCTTTACTTGAAAGTGAATTTAACAAAGGAGAACTTTAAAATGTGAAAAATTTTACAGAGAAGATAGTGACAGTGAGAAATCATTAAGAAAAATATTCAGACCCAGAAAATTCAACACAATATTGAATAACAAGAACAAAACTGGAGAGCTGATGTTAGATAAGGTACTGGTGGATTAAAAACAAAAACAAAAAACAGACAGGTCAATGGAACACAACAGACAGTCCAGACATATATCTACATACACGCAGTTAACTGATCTTTGACAAAGGAGCAATGGCCATACAACAGGGCAGAGATAGTTTTCTTAACAAACGGTAGTGGAGCAACTGGACATCCACATGCAAAAAAATAAAATAAATCTAGGTACTACCATGCATCCTTCACAAAAGTTAAATCAAAATGTATCACACACTTAAATATGAAATACAAGACAATGAAACTACCAAAATATAACATAAGAGAAAACTTATATGACATTGGATATGGTAATGACTTTCTATAGTTAACACCAAAGGCACAACTCATGAAGAAAATAATGGTTAAGTTGGACTTATTTAAATCAAAACCTCTGCTCTGCTCCTGACAACGTCAAGAGCATGAGAACACGAATCACAGACTGTGAGAAATTATTTGCAAAAGACACTTTTGATAAAGAATTATTGTCCAAAATATACAAAGAACACTTAGAACTCAATAATGAGAAAGCAAGCATTCCAATTAAAAAATGGGCCAAAGACTTTAATAGACACTTTAGCAAAGAAAATGTAGAAATGGCAAATAAGTAACTGAAAAGGTACTTTATATACATAATGAGGTAAACACAAATTAAAGAAAAAAACACTGAGATACTACTACACATCTATTAGATTGTTAGACACCTATTGGATTGTTCCAAATCCAGAACACCGACAATATCAAATACTGGTGAGGATGTGGAGCAACAAGAATTCTCATACATTGCTGGTGGGGATGCTAATGATATAGCCGCCTTGGGAAACAGAGTGGTGATTTCTTATAAAACTAAACTTACTAAACGATCCTGTAATCATGCCCCTTGGTATTTACCCAGAGAAGTTGAAAACATTTGCCTATAAAAATATCTGCACATGGATGTTTACAGTACCTTTATCTATAATTTCCAAAATTTGAAAACAACCAAGATGTCCTTCAGTGGGTGACTGGATAATTAAACTGGTGCATCCAGACAGTGGAATATTATTGAGTATTAAAAAGAAATGAACTATCAACACATAAAAAGACATGGAAAACCTTAAGTGCTTATTACTAAGTGAAATAAGCCAGTCTCAAATGGCTATATGCTGTGTGATTCCAACTACATGACATTTTGGAAAGGATAATATTATGGAAACGATAAAAAGATGAGTGGTTGCTCAAGGTGTGTGCCTACGGGGAGAGATGAAAAGAGCAGAGAATTTTTACAGCAGTGAAAATACTCTGTGACATTGCAGTGATGGATATACGTCATTATACATATTTCCAAACCCATTGAATGTACATTCAGAGTGAACTTTAAAGTAAGCAGTGGACTTTGGATGATTATGAGGTGTCAATGTAGGCTCATTGTTGGTTAAAATGTACCATTCTGGTGAGTGATGTTGAAGATCCATCAGGGAAGTTATGAATGTGTAGGGCAGGGACTATATGAAAAATCTCTGTACTTTCCTCCTAATTTTATCTTAAACCTAAAACTGTTCTTAAAAAATAAAATAAAGAAAAAAAATATTCAAGGGAGAATATATATTTAAAAATCTTTTAAAATAATTGTCCAGGAAAGTTTTTAAATGTTTCCTGTTTCATCCTCTAAAAGGAATTGAGCTGTTTTTGAAGTAGTTGAATCGTAGTTCTACCTGTACAAGAACTAGTATGACATAACCCAGAGGTTTATTTCTAGCCCTATGATTAGGTTCAATTTACATGAAATGGAGATTTTGCATCAATTAACACTTTGTGAAGAATAAGAGCAATTTAAACTCGACCTCCATTCTGTGGATAATTTTAAAAGTAGAGAAATTTTAAAGTTATAATCAAATACTGTTATTACTTGGCTTCCTAAACATTATGTGATAGGTAATGGCTTAATAATAAAAACATGCAAAATAAAAGTGACCAGATACATGAGTTTCAAGGTTTCTAGTATAAAAATTTAATGACTCTTATATACACATCAATTAAAATTATTTGTCTGATATATTTGATTCATTAGTGGTATTTACAGAATTATATGTTATTATGGTTTAACAGGGAAAAATCAAATTGTTACAATGGCAAAATTCTTACTCACTTTCATTGTCTAAATACATGAAAGTACAGAAAACATCAGAGTACTTTAAATAATGGATTTAAGTGTTTTGCAATGGTATTAAATATGAATGGTTTTCTGTTTCTAAAACTGCATATATTACTTTCTTACATTTCTCCGTTTACATTGAATGTGTTTGGGTTAAAACAACTTATTGTTGAGAAATAATTGCTTTGAAGACATCATCTGTTAATAGACATTTTAAATTAAATATGAATTTTCAGCAGAAACAAATTAAGTAGACATGATATTGATTCTTCATTACATAGATATGATTGATTAAATAGATATGATATTAAAATTTCCTTCTAAATTTCTATTATTCATTAAAAAGTATGTGAAAAATCAGGGCACTTGAGTATCTCAGTCAGTTGAGCAGCACACCCTTGTTTTCAACTATAGGTCATGATCTCAGGGTCCTGGGAAGGAGCCCTACTTTGGGCTCTGCACTCAGGAAAGTCTGCTTAAGCCTTCTCCCTCTCTCTCTGCCCCTTTCACCACTCACACTCTGTCTGCCTCTCTCTCCAAAATAAATAAGTAAATCTTTAAAAAAAATTTTTAAAGAAGTATGGGAAAAAGTACTCTCATGAAAATGAAAAACATATCGGTACGTGAGAACTTAAATTCTTATTTACACATGTAGATTTTTATATACCAAATTTATGTATATAGCTATCTAAATATGTATGCATGTAAATGTGCAAAGAGGAAGACTTACTGAAATCTCTGGGAAAAAAGCATGGAAATGTCCTTGATCTTGAGTTTACTTCTTTCTTATTTACATTAACAAAGTTAATCACACCTTCAGATTTAAACTCTGTTGTCACAGGTTCAGAGTTATTTCCCATGCATTATTGTGCCAGAAAATTACATGGGGAAATTTCTCCCCCATAATTTATTCTTGGAAGATTTTAAATTATAGAGTAACTACATCCTGATAGAGGTATTTGTGAACGTATTATCAGAATCATTTTGTTTTTTGAATTTCCTCATGGGAATATGTTAGAGAATGAGCAAGGCAGAAATACGAATCCAAATAATCTACCTTAGAATGATCTACTTAAAAAATGGTAATCATAGTAAAAAATGTTCCTGTCCAAGTGTCTTGGCATCACTAGCCACCACCATAGTTTCGCGTTTAGGATATCTGAAATGTTATATGAGGTGTGACGTGGAGGAAAGCACTCTTCTGGATGTGTGCCTGTCTCCCGGATTTACCCTGCATCACCTATGAAAGTGATCCAAATGTTTAGGTTTATTTGAAGATGTAACAATTCTGGCTGACATCTGGCCCAGTTATTCATGGTCAAAGTACATGACTTTCTTTTTTTCTTTTCTTTTCTCTTTTCTTCTCTTCTTTTTTCCTCTTTTCTCCTCCTCTCCCTTCCTTCCCCTTTCTTCCTCCCTCCCTTCCGTCCTTCCTTCTTTCCTTCCTTTCTCTCTCCTCTCTTCCCTCTTCCTTCCTTTCTTCCCTCCTGACTTTCTTTTTCTTACTTTTATTAAAACTTTAGATTGAGATATAAGGTTGGTAATAGTATCTTTTTGACACATTTTTACAAAAGGATAATTTGGAGACTGCGATATAGTCTAATGAACCAGACGTTTTAATGTCTTCTTAACTTTTATTTTTGCTGTAAATTTCTAGCTGGTAATAAAAAAATAACTTTGATATATCATTGTATTATATTACTTTTCATGTGCAACAAAGGTGTTGATTTGTCATTTATCAGCATCTTGACCTATTGACATAATAATAATACTAAGAGTTAAAATTAAAAATTTGAAATTATAGCTCTAAAAGGTAGAAGATGCTAGAGCTAATAAAAAGTGTTCAAAGTCTATGATTTGTCATTGATCTAATTACTTTACATTTTGATCAAAAATCTAGCTAATTTATACCACTATTATTTGGTAAAGAAAGTAACATTTTTTTCTTTCAGTTGTTAGTGTATTATTTTTAATAGTGTTGAATACTATTTCCAGAGTAACTAACATTTATGATTCTTGGAGAAAGAAAATTACAGTATTCGAAGGCTGGCCTTTTAAGTGATATAATTTTCACTCTACACTTTTGACTTTACATTTCACAGTCCACCCTCTTACTAATGGATATCCGCATGTCTTTTAAATATTTCATGACTCCACTACTATTGACTGATCTGTTACTAAATGTCTAAACCAGCTCTATTGAGAAATTTATTTTGTGTTTGTTTTCTAGTTTTCCATATTGAGGTATTCTATTAGAAACTCTTCAGACTCATATTTTTATAAGACAAAAGTATACATGACATATAATAGAACCTATTAAACTGGAATAATATTTTTATCATGAGATACTATTTAACTTTCTCTATATACTCTATAGTTTATCGACTATACATTCAATAAACATAGAAATTTTGTTTAATGAGAGGCTAGTTCTCAGCTATTTGACATCTTAATTTAACTTTGGATTATTAAAAGTCATATCTAGATTAAAATAACTTTTGAGAGCATATACATTTCTACGTTGAAAGTGTTTTTTTTCAGACAAATTTAGTAGAAATTAAAAGTAAATCCTGTAACTAGAAGGAGCATGTTCAAAAGGAGACTATAATGCTTTTCCTTGACCATGAACTGTTCGGTTCCTAAGAAATGGTACTACCAAACATAAACAAAAATGAAAAAAACTTCCTAAAACCCCAAATATTACTTAAATCCAAATTCCATTTTATTCTTACATTTAATTTTAGATTTTGATGTTAAAACTAAGGTAGATCTTGAATTATCTGAACATCAACATTTTTATCATCTCTTTTTGTAATAATAAAATATGAAGAAAATTACTTTGGAAAGTTTAAGAATCTGCAGCATCTGAGAGTCTTCTAAAACCTCACACAAACCAAATAGCAGGTTGGTTATTGTGTTTAATTATTCCTTCATATTCCTAAGTGTTCGTTGTGAAGTCAGATTTCATTGCTGAAAGTTTCCATGGCAACAAGAGGAATAAAAACATCTCTGCTTCACTGGTTCTTAGTTCATAAAATATTGTTTCATTATGCTTTCAAAAATATGCATAAGAAAAATAATTCCCATTTTTTAAAAACTGAGATTTGTGTGCATTAAGAATGGGTCCATTGTGATGATGCAAACCATTTCATACTTATATAATACACAGGTTTACTGTTTTCTATAAGACTTTCTATTTGTCAGTCTTCCCCCAGATTTTTCTCTCTCACCTGTCTTCACTGATCTACATTCATTGCTTCCTTCATCTTGGCTCAATTCAATATCATATTATTATCTCCGTAAATACTGAAAAAGCTTTAGACAGATTCAATATACATTCATGATGAAAACAATAAAGAAAATGGGAATGGAGAGAAACTTTCTTAACATGATTATATATCTCCACTACTATTTGGCATTTTAGTAGAAATAGTATTAGCTAAGACAATTAAATAAGAGAAATCAGTTAGAGACATAAAAATGGGCAATTTAAAGGAGTAAAATGGTCTCTATTTGCAGATAATATTATAGAATACCTAGAAACTCCAGATAATAGATACTAAAACTAATTCAACTATTAATGAATTGAATGAGTTGGCCAGGATATAAAATTATCACAGAAAATCAACAGGCTTCATATACACAAATAATAAACAGAGGCTATAATAGTAAAGATAATCCCATTTAAGACTGCAACAAAGAAGATTAAATATAATGACATAACTTTAACAAGAAATGTGCAAGATCTACATGAGGAAAAAATTTAAAACTCTTTAAATGTATATGAATAGATAAATAGAACATATAAAATAGAAAGTCCAAAATTAGACTCAAATACATATGGAAATTTAATATATGATAAACTGGCATTTCAGTTTACTAGGGTAAAGATCAACTCATTAATAAATGGTGATAGGACGTAAGGAGTCATATGGAAAAAGTTAAAATTCAATTTATCTCTTACTATACAAGAGATTACTATGGATGGATTAGGTATATAAATGTAAAAAATGAAGCCATGGATCTACAACAAAGAAAGATTCATGAATTTCTCTTTAGTTTCAGTATAGGGAAGACTTTGTAAATGTGATACAAAATCGAAAGTCATTAAAAGAAAAGATTGTTGCATTTGACAACATAAAATAAAAATGGCTGCATAGAAAAAAAATCTTAAAAAAAATAATTGATTTAACTTGTAGAGAAAAATTGTAACATATAAACAGACCAGGGTTGCCTGGGTGGCTCAGTCAGTTACATGTCTGCCTTCAGCTCGGGTCATGATCCCAGGGTCCTGGGATCCTGTCCCACATCTGGCTCCTTGCTCAGTGGGGAGCCTGTTTTTCCCTCAGCCTGCTGCTCCCGTGCTTGTACTCTCTCTCTGTCTCTCTGACAAATAAATAAATAAATTCTTTAAAAAAAAAGTGTGTGTGTGGGGGGAACCCAGACCAAAGGAAAATGTCCTTTTTGAAGTGAAGGGACAAAGGATCAAAACCCTAATAGAGAAATGAGAAAAAAAAAACTTTTTTTTTTAAATTGGAAATAATTAAAAGAATTTACAAAAAATAGAAAAAATTATTTTTTAAATATTCAAATTATAATTAGAGAAATAACAATTTAAAAATGCTGAAATCCTGTTTACCACTTATCAGATATACAAAAATATGTACGTAAATATTGAAATTTTGTCAGTGCAGCTGTGGGGAAACAAACTCTCATATATGCTAATGGGAATGCAAATTGGTAAAACCAATTTTTGACAAGCTTTGGTAATACTAAACAAAACAGTGTGCCTGGGTGGCTCAGTCAGTTAAACATCTGCCTTCTGCTCAGGTCACGATTCCAGAGTCCTGGGATTGAGCCCTGCATTGGGCTCCCTGCTCAGTGGGGAATCTGCTGCCTCTCCCTCTGTCTCTCTTCTGCCCATGCTCTCTCTCGTTCTCTCTCTCTCTCAAATAAATAAATAAAATCTTTTAAAAAAATACTACCTATGTACTTATTCTTTAACCCAGAAACCTTTAAAAACACACACTAAAGATAGTCCTCCAATAATAAGAATACATATATGTACAAAGTTAGTCATTACAGCATTAGAAACAGCTTAATAGTCATATGTAGGAAGGAGATTAGATATAATATGGTCCATTGAAACAATGGAGTACTATGCAACTACACAAAAGAAAAAGGAAGATTTGTATTAATTGATATGGAGTGATTTGTAGGATATATTTTTATGTGAGAAAAGCAAATTACAATAGAAACTATAGTGTACTATTTTTCATAAAACTTATGTGGGGATATGGGAACATACACATAGACTTGCCCATTTGTGTGAAATAAATACAGGAATGATAAACAGAAAGCAAGGATATTATTTATCTCTAGAAAGTGGATGAGAAATGGTTGGAAAGAAGGAAGTGCAAACAGAGATGTGGGGAATGTAACACTCCCCTGAATATATCTTTTTGTGTATTTCTGATTCTTAGACACACAGTAGTGCTTCATAGATACCTCAACTACTCAAAAATTAGCCAAATGCATTGCTGTGTGGGGGAAACTTATGTGACATGGAAACATTAACAAATGAATGAAACTGAATTACAAGTGAATAACCTAATCACATTGAAGAAGTACAGGAAAAAACAACTAACCTGGTAACTTATCAAACTTCAATTGTTTACAATAAAGCTAAAAGGCAAAAAAGAACACTACACAATGGCTCCAATCTGGTTAGTAAATGTGTTTTTTATAGGGTATAGGTTAGCAATTTTGAAACTCCGTAATATGCATATTAGAACCAGAAAAAAAAGGGAAATACATCGAGTGCATGCAACTAGAACTGGAATTCTCACTTTTGGAGAAAGAAATTAAATACAAGGAAAGGAGAAAAACTAAATAAACACTGAGGTGTTTGACTGGAATCGTTATTGGTAGAAACTCTTTAACAGTTATGCAAATAGACAGATCTAAAAATATAGATGTCAGTATGTGTGTGGGTCACCATCTATACATACATTCATTCCTACCTCCATTAGTGGTGGCTGAAGGCACTGTTAGTAATGACACCCAAAAGCAATGAACACACCTATAACCCAGATCTTGGAAGTACTTAATAAAAGATGTGAGCTTGTTTAAAATAAGTGTAGAAGACATCTGGAAGGAGTTTGAAGGGTGAAAGCTGAAGCAATTTGAGAGGAAAAAATAAAAGATAATTTTATTGGTTTTTAAACCATATAATAAAATAAATATCCAAGAGTCTATTTTGACATGAACAGCTAATTGAATAATTATATAAGTGGGGGACAAGGAATATTTTTTTTCCTTACAGAAGAATTTCAATTAATAAATGCAAGAGGAGACAAAAAAAATAGAAAATCACCATTAGGGAAACACTGCGATGATTGTGGCAAAAAAGAGTCCATTGATGGATGTTTAAAGTGTTGGACAAAAATGTGAAGAGAAGCAGTACCCTTACATAATGTCAAAGATCTCTCTCCAGAAGGTGTTTTTAAGGAAAAAGAAATAGTGGTTTTTTAAAGAAGAAACCCTTCAGACACCACTTTAGCCAAACCAGCAATATTAACATCACCAATACGGAGAGATATTGACATTATGACCCTTATTACATGATCCCCTGAGTGGCACACAGCATCACACAGGCACATGCTAGTCTTGCCAAAATCATACATACATCCACTTTTGTCTTGAGGAAGCATCAGAAAAACCTGAATGGAGGGATATTTTACAAAATAACTCATCTTTCTTCTTGAAAATGTCAAGGTCCTTAGATATAAGGGAATATGGTGTAACTGTTGCAGACTATAGGACATGAAGCGCAAATAGAAGCAGAATTCAATGTTGGATCCTGCAGATGGTCCTACAGCCGCAGAAGTACATCAGTGGGGAAATAGGTGAAGTTCACATAAAGTAAGGTCTGTACTTCAGTCAATGGTAATATCCCAGCATTAGTTTCCTGTTTTTGATATTCAGACTACAATAATGCAAGACACTCATCTAAGGAGAAGCTGGGTGAGAGGTATATGACAACTCCCTGTACTATTTTTGCAATTTTTCTATTAAGTCTAAAATTAGCTTAAAATAAAAAGTTGAGAGTGCCTGAGTGGCTCAGTCATTTAAGAATCTACCTTAGCTCAGGTCATGATCCCAGGTTCCTGGGATCGAGTCCCACATTGGGATCTCTGCTCAGTGGAGAGCCGGCTTCTCCCTCTGCCTGACACTCCTCCTGCTTATGCTCTCTCTCTCTCTCTCTCTTTTTCTCTCTCTTTCACTCAAATAAATAAATAAAATCTTAAAAAAATAAATTAATAAAATAAAAAGTTAAAAAAGAAAAATTCCCAAGATACTCTTCAAATCACATTATTGAATACATCACTGAATTTTTTTTCTTTTTCTTTGTTTTTGAGAATTTTTTTCTTGATGCTACTTTGTTTACAGTAATGGAGTTTGTGAAATTCCTCTGAGAAGGTTCTCTTTTTTCTGAAAAACATCAGTGTTTTTCAAAATCTATTAGATTGGCTCCTCTCTTCTAGAATCCCTCAATCCATAAAGAAACAACTTCTCATATTTGCAAATGAGAGTACAGACAAAAGGTTGATATCCAGGATCTATAAAGAACTTCTCGAATTCAACACACACAAAACAGATAATCATATCAAAAAATGGGCAGAAGACATGAACAGACACTTCTCCAATGAAGACATACAAATGGCTATCAGACACATGAAAAAATGTTCATAATCACTAGCCATTAGGGAGATTCAAATTAAAACCACATTGAGATACCACCTTACACCAGTTAGAATGGCCAAAATTAGCAAGACAGGAAACAATGTGTGTTGGAGAGGATGTGGAGAAAGGGGAACCCTCTTACACTGTTGGTGGGAATGCAGGTTGGTGCAGCCACTTTGGAGGATAGTGTGGAGATTCCTCGAGAAATTAAAAATAGAGCTTCCCTATGACCCTGCAATTGCACTACTGGGTATTTACCCCAAAGATACAGATGTAGTGAAAAGAAGGGCCATCTGTACCCCAATGTTTATAGCAGCAATGCCACGGCCGCCAAACTGTGGAAAGAATCAAGATGCCCTTCAACGGACGAATGGATAAGGAAGATGTGGTCCATATACACTATGGAGTATTATGCCTCCATCAGAAAGGATGAATACCCAACTTTTGTAGCAACATGGATGGGACTGGAAGAGATATGCTGAGTGAAATAAATCAAACAGAGAGAGTCAATTATCATATGGTTTCACTTATTTGTGGAGCATAACAAATAACATGGAAGACATGGGGAGATGGAGAGGAGAAGGGAGTTGAGGGAAATTGGAAGGGGAGGCGAACCATGAGAGACTATGGACTCTGAAAAACAATCTGAGGGTTTTGAAGGGGCAGGGGGTAGGACGTTGGGGGAGCCAGGTGGTGGGTATTATAGAGGGCACGTATTGCATGGAGCACTGGGTGTGATGCAAAAACAATGAATACTGTTATGCTGAAAAGAAATAAATTTAAAAAAAAGAAACAACTTTTCTTTGCAGTTTACATTGAAGTCAACTTATGCAATAGCTTTTTCTGCAATTCCCTTAGTATCATGCCTATTATAAATCTTATTTCCTTTTTTTTTTAAGATTTTATTTATTTTTTTTAAGAGAGAGAGAGAGCACAAGAGCACAAGCATGGGGAGAAGAACATTCTCTGCTGAGCAGGGAGCCTGATGTGGGATTCAATGCCAGGATTCTGGGATCACGACCTAAGCCAAAGACAGACACTTAAATGATTGAGTAACTAAGGTGACCCTAAAATCCTATTTTCTTAACAATTCTCTTTCCAAAATCAAAGTTTTCTGTTTATTGCCTTATGTAAGTTTTTATTTTAGTCGTTCAGATCACTTTCTTATATATACGAACTAATAGAAGTGTATGGATTTTGGGCCATATACATATGCCTCTTCAGGATTTCACTAAATTTCATGAAATAACTGGTCAATGATGTCTCCTTATCTCCCATCCATTAAGGCATTTGCTATCACTATTTCCATATATGTGGTGTGTCTTACATCGTTTTAGGCCTTCTCTTCTATTGTCACTTTCAAAAAGGTTGCTAGTATAAGAATTAGAGATGCCGTGGAGCTTACCCGCCGCCAAACTGCTTACTGGATTATGGAAATTCATGGCTCTGTTTCCTTGGGACTTACTAAACTCATGCATATTCATCATGTGATTCATGGAATTTCAAAGACAAGAAGAAAAAAGCTCTCTTGCTGGATCCTCTGTCAGTTGTTCTGTAAACCCCTTATCTTGGATATTTCTCCCCAATAACTACCAAATTTAATGGCAGATTCTTAATTTTATTCTTGAATATTTTACATACTTTCATACTTGGTTCACACTGGCATATGGTGACCAAAAGTAAACAATAATTTTTGTATGCCTCCTCTGAAGTTATTTTTCTTTTGGTCCTAGATCATTAATTCCCAACATTTCACACTACAAAAATCTTGGTCACATGCATTCCTGGACACCAGAAACAGTGTGAATAGCACAGTTTCCAGAAAGTAATAGTATTTCCAATATATGTTTCTTAACTTGGTGGACAAATAACATATCTGTTTTCCAAGTTCAGTGATTACCACCACTAATACTAGTTTTATTTCCTTTTATAGTAGAAATTGATTATCCCTAAATAACCTTGTAGGGGAGTGATTAGGTTTTGCTACATCATGTTTCAGGAACAAAGTGTATGAGAATCTCAGTGATGTACAAAAATATAGGTTTTGATTCTCACGGCTGTTATATATTGACTAACCACTGCCTGCCATTCTATGTTACTTCTCTCCACTTAAAGACCCAGGCTAGATGAATAGCCACTGTCTAGGACAGTCTTGGCACAAATGGAAAGAACAATGGCAGAACCACTTGACATTTCATAAAACTTCTCAGAAACAGTACATACCATTTTCACTAGTATTTCTTGGCTCCAAACTGTTACTTGGCTCAGCCTGACATCCTGTAAGGATGGACTCAGTAGGAGAGGGGATACATTGACACTAATATAATCTATTACAGTTGCCCTCTTAATTAAATATATTTACTTTTCTCCTCACACATATAAAATACACTCAATTCCTTCCCAAAAGTCAACCCAACTCAAAGTCCCAGTTCCAGGATATCGTGATAATCTTCACATTGTCTCTATGTGGATCCTCTTTAACTATAGACGCATTAAGTATAAAGACAATTTTTCTGTTTTCCTTCACACAAAAAAAGCAAGAGTTGAACAAATCCAGAAAGCCACAGTAAACACTCCTTTTCAGAAAAAACAGGGGAGGCACAAGGCCATCCTTAGTACACAACAAGGCTATAGTCCCATTTTGAAAATACGAGGGCCTTACCCTAAAGGTAGGCAACATTCCTTGGTTAAACTCCAATGCTGTTCCCTGGGACTAGTTCCCAAATTCATGGTTCTCTATGGCTCTTGACTCCACCTTCTGAAAGATAATTATTCCTCTTAACCACAGATGAGAAGACATTGAAGAATATGCTTGGTTCTCCAAGTGGTTCTTTTGATGGTGATACCATCTCAAAAACCGAGTTGGATGTTTATCTACATGATTCCAGTCAGTTCTTTGTATCAATAATCTCACAATTCTTTTGTCGTTGTTGTTAAGATTTTATTAATCTGAGAGAGAGAGAGGCAGAGAGAGAGACAGAATGAGTAGGCCAGAGAGGCAGAGGGAAATGCAGACTCCCCACTGAGCCAGGAGTCTGATGTGCTGCTTGATCCCCCCACCCAAATCAGAGATCATGACCTGAGCCAAAGGCAGACATTTAAACCTATAATGAAGTCATACCTTGTAAAGAATTGTAAGGTTATTGGGGCACCTGGGTGTCTCAGATTGTTATTATTTTTCAATTTATAGATAGTCCCATACATTGCTTTTTTTACTCTGGATGATGATGCTTTATTTATTTATTTATTTTAGTTACAATCTCCATTCGCTATCGTGTAACTGTAATACTGAACTACAGAATTTAACACTACTTATACATCTTATACTAAAGAGTATAGGAATAGTAAGGAGAGAGAACAAATTGGTAAATAGATATAAATAAATACTCATCAAATAAAGGAAGGGCGTGCATCTTCCTTAGTTCTCCTTTCTGCAGCCGGTCACATGGTCAATGTTGGTATTTACAACATTCCTCTCCCATCAGCCATCTTGCACACTTTAACCTCAGTCAGTGTCTTATCTAACAAAGTGATCTAAATCTCATTACCTGGTCAGGTGGTTCAAATTTTTTTAACTTCTTATTTTGATATAACACAAATTTACAGAGAAATTGCAAGAATAGTACAAAAAAGTCCCATTTATCTTTTACCCAGATTCATATTTTTGTCTCATTTACTTTCTCATTATCTCTCTATTTATAGGTACTTATATTACATTTTTGCAAACCATCAAGAGTTGAGCTAGAGACTTTAAGACCCTTTACCACTAAATATTTTATCAGATACTTTCTAAGAACAAGGAAATTTTCTTAGCATAAATATCAAAATTAGTAAATACATCACTGATAGAAGACTGCTAGGTGATCCACACTTTCAATCCTCAAGTTCCTGTGTCAGTATTGGTCTTGCTTCTTTGACTTTCTTTATTTTACCACAACCTTTTGCCATGACATTTCCAAGTATTATTATGTGCCCTAGAGAATTTCCTGGGTTGTAGACACCAGTCAGTATCTTAACTCTTCTCATTGCTTGTTGGCAAAACTATTAATAGAGGTTACCTTTATGTGATGAGATGATAGTTAACGTACTTTGCTTGTGTGTGGATGTGTGTGATTTCACAAGTCTAATTTTTTCTATTGAACATGTAGTTTCAATAGAATTAGAGAAAAAACATTTTAGAATAATACCACATCACAGAATAAATCATGAGTCAAAAGTGAAGAGAACACCACATTGTAAGTATAGGTATTTATCACTCCAGCTCATTGCCACTGTAGCCATCCCCTCCCAAACCATGTCTTTTCACTCCCACTATGCTCCCTCTGGGTCAGGTGTCCCACCACCTGTCTCCTTTGTTTTCTTCCCCCACTCAGTCCTGTCCTCTGCCCAGATTTCTCAGGCTTAGCCACTTATCAAGTGGCATTTTACTTTTCCATTCAGAAACAATATTAATCTGGATTTTACAAAGTTACTTTACTATGAAATTAAGTTTGATCAAGTGACAAGAATTTAATGAAAATGAATTAAGCAAATACGTATTTTTATTTCATAAAAGAGGCTCATAAATGGCAGAGAAAAATATCTAACTTATAAATGAAAAATATCAAAAGAAAACTGCTATAACTTAATTGGGTTAATTAGATTATATTATACCCCTGGATCCAAATCCTGACTTCTATACTCACTATCTACATATGTGACTCAGGACAAGTTGCTTAATTTTTGTGCCCCACTTTTATTTTCCATGAAAATGGAATCACAATTATACCTACCAAGTGGAGAATAGAAGAAGAAAAATAAGAAGAAGGAGGAGGAGGAAGAAAGAAGTAGAAGAAGAAGGAAGAAGAGAAGAAGAAAAAGAAGAAGAGGAGGAGGAAGAAGAAGAAGGAGTAGAAGAAGAAGAAGGAGTAGAAGAAGAAGAAGGAGGAGGAGGAGAAGGAGGAGGAGGAGGACGAGGAGAGGGAGGGGGAGGGGAAGAAGAATATGTGAGATAACTATTGTCGGGTTTGATGACCAAAGTCACAAACCTGAGTCTTTTTAGAAATGTAAGTTGGTTTGCTCAGAACTTACTAGTACTCTTAATCACAAAACTGTTTTCTTTGGTTAAGACATCTCAACATATTCAAGGAGGAACAAATTGAGAATTCCTTTAAAGGAGCACATGATGAAATACTTTAGAAGTGGGATACAGTGTTCCAAGAAATTGATTTAGAGTGCACAATGGTTTAAGAGCATGACAACCATCCCTCTTCCTCCCTGGTCTCCTTCACAGGATGAGATAAAGCTGGTGCACCGAGTCGCATGGGATCAGAGGCGCTTGAGCAAGAGATGACATCAGCTGTGACTTCCCACGTGCCACCATCTCTGGGACTCGACTGAAGCTTCATTTTTGGAGCCTGGGGCGCTTTGGAGACACAGACACTAGTTAATGTGCAAGTCGTTTGTGATTTCAATGGTGCAGATGAAGGACTAGAGGTATGTAAAGGTTAAGGACGGGGCCAAGGTTTAGTTGTGATTCAGTTTATTGGGCTACTTAACTTTATCAGAGAGATTACAAAATAAATTGTTCCTATCAGCTATCCATGGGAACAGAAGATACAGAAGGATTAATTTTAAAAATATTTTGTTTTCTCTCTTGAGATGAGCCTGACTCAGGCAATTCTATCATGTAATAGAGTTCACTACCATGCTTCAGATAAAAAGAGACTTAATTTACAGGTCTTTTTAAATTTCTGAATTGAAATCATTCTTCAACTAACCCTATCCTTTGATCCTCAGTAATCACCCAGCCATTCGTCTTTACAGCCTTCCCAGCCTCACTTTGCTTGTTTGTGGCATTCCAGAGTGACACAGCCCAGTCTCCTCAGAACACTGGGTCTGTGGCCAGAAGGCTGCTACTCCTTTTGTTCAAACAATGTCAGAAACATTTATTTCAAGATCCAATTAAAATTCTTCTGTTTTAAAAACCCTCCAGGGAATAGTTACTCTCTGGAACTTGTTTACTTAATTCCTTTCCTAGGAGTCCCCTCGTTTGTTTGAATTTGGCTTCCGACATGCCTTTCTGGGGGCTGTGGAGGCAGAGAAGAACATTTATTGATAGTATCTGCTGGATCAAGCAGCTTTCTCTCCTTTCCTTAATGTGCCAATTTTCTGGCTCAGGACATAAAACCAAAGTAAGATAATATTTTCTTCTCTTCTGTTAATTTGTTTATTTTTCTTCAAATAGTATCAGATCCAAGCCCTTATATTATAGTTAGTATCTTCACTGTAAGGCAGATGATAGAGTAATGGGCAAGAAGTAGAAAATAAAGAAGAAGTATGATTTAAAAAATAAAGTTTTAGAGGAGAAGAATAAAAGGCAGGTAGGGAGAAGGGGGGCTAGCCTCAATATTTCCCTACAAAAAATACACAAGAATAATAAAAAATACTTCCCTACAGAGTAGCCTTAATGAGAAATAGATCAAAGTTGCTAACAATGGCTACACCAAAGCAGAGTGGAAACAAAACCGAAGCTTCAGGATTATTTTCAAAATAATGTTAATAATTGCTTTCACAAAGCCACAGTAGAGCAGAAAGTAAAATCCAGACTTAACTTTAATTCATAGAAAGAACTGTTGATGAATGCCAATATTTGTGAGCAAAAATGTAAGAAACATACCTGCATACTATCAAAGTGTTTCCCCACAAAATGGTTTATAAGAGAAAATAACTATAATAAACTAATAGTAATTAGCATATTATAATGAGACATATAAATACTATGTACTGTTTAATATCATGCAGAGAGGAGGACACAGAACCACTTCTGTGGCAAATTTGCAAAAAATACAACTTAAATATAAACCTGAGAAGATATCAGAAAAGCTCTATGAGGGACAATAAATAAAATGACTGGCCAATATTCTTCCAAAGTGTCAAGGTCATGAAAGACAAGAAGGTTGGGAACTGTCACAGATTTGGAGGTCTTTAAGGAGTCCTGACAACCAAAAAAATGTGTGATCGTGATTGACGCCTGGACTAGAGAAAGGACATTAATGGGATAAATAATAAATCCAAATTAGGCATATAGATTAGTTAATATCTTACTATTGTTAATATCCTTGGTCTTGATAACTGTAACATCATCCTAAAAAGACATTAGTGTTTGGAGAAATTAGGTAAAGGATATATCAAAATTATTTGTAATATTTTTAACTTTTTTGTAAGTTTGAAATTATTTCAGACTGACTTTTTTTTTTAAAGGACTAATGGAGATATAGTCTATAAGCACATGTTATCTCCAATAAAATTTTGAAAGTTTAAAGATAAATTCAAGATATCCAAATAAAACTTTCAGAAAGGACCCCTTTCTTATTTTATTACTTATAAAGTAATAAAAGAGATGTTCAGTTAGCACCAAATGAACCCTTTTGCTGTGTATTTAACTAAAGAAGATTATGTAGTTTATGAAGTGTCCATGGAGTTGTGATGGTCTTGGATGACACTTGGTAAGTCTTCTGTGTTTAATTTTATTTTCTGCATAACATAAAATTAGAAGTTTTTTTCTTTTCATTCCAGAAAAAAAGAAAATATCGAATTTCTTCTAATTAAGAACAAACCAATGTGCCACTTACCTGTCCCTTTACGTTAATCTCTTCCTAAAATAGAAAACACAAACACATACCCCAAGCATGATGTTGCTTGGTGTTCAGACCACATTGTGAAAGGTGTGAAGCTAGAATGTTTCACTCAGATGGACTCAAAGGAAGATACTAAATTATTATTACTCAAAAAAACAGTCTAACATTAAAAATATAGTCTTTAAAGTTGATGATTGCTTCCAGAACTTAAATTTAAACTGTAAAAATTTCTACAGTGTAGCTACAACCGTAACTCGGTTCCTAATAAGTAGTCTGTACCTAGAAAAACCTTCCAGGGTATTTTTTGAACTTGATTTTTTTTTTTCAATTTGACCAAAGCGGTAACAGATTATAAGGAAAGTACAATAACCCTGAAAACTGAAAACTGTATTGTCTCAAGTGGCAGATTTTAGATGGTCACTCATTCTTTGACAATCCCCCTATAATAAGGTAACATCTATATTCCATATTCCCCTCTCTTGCATCTGAAGGGATGCTGTGCCACTTTTCAAGGCCTAAGTATTAAGAGTTTGGCAGCTTCCACTTCCTTTTTCACAGAATACTCACAGTTGAAGTCTATGCTACCACGTAAGACGGCAGAGATAACGTAAAGAAATCATGAGATTGCATGAAGAAGGAAAGTGGACCAACTCAGTCCCATCTTCAAATCATGTCCACCAAGTGTCAGACATAAATAAAGCCTTCTTAGATGCTCTGGACTAGCCCAGGGACCAGCTTAATACCACCAAGTCACCCCAATTGATTCCTGGAGCAGAAAACTCACTCAGATGAGTGCTACCCAAACTCTTGTCCCACAGATATTAAAAATAATGAAGGAATTATTGCTTTAATCCATTAATTTGTGGATGGTTTATTATATAGCAATAAGATATGGATTGAGGATGTTTTTTCTGCCTGAGATTGTAGCTATATGTCCCATTTTCACCCCATCTTTAAAATATGGATCCTAAATGTATTGTGCCAATGTGCCCAGTATAAGGACTGAAATTCCTAGGCTCCCTTGAAGATCTATGTGTTAAGCGACAAATTCCTCAGAGATACAAGTAGAAACACTGCTTGCACACTCTAGAAAATATCCTTAAGCCATATCGCCTTCTTCCTTCTTTGAACTAGTATATGGTGTGATTATTTGTGTTACAACCATCATCTTGAACCCTGAAGAGGAGGACTTTACCCTCAAGGTGTTAGGGTTTAGTGCTATAAGGATAGTGCTGGGATTTCAAGCAGCTAGTGAACTTATTTTCTATGAGGGAAGAACACATATTATATTGTATTTTACTTTATAATTTTTGATAAATGAAGCTGAGACTAACCAATGCAGCAGGTAATTAAACAAAGTAAGACAATAGAAAAAGCAATAATCTAGTTCAAAGAATAGTAAGTTTAAAATGTCATATTGGCTGGGTCTCAAGATTCTCATATTCAATTATCATATAAGAGTCCTTCATTTGTCCATCTCCATCATTAGTCAAGATCCAGAAGTTAGTTGCATGACACATCCTAGCATATGTTCACTAATTCTTAGACATTACTTTGTCTAATTGTGATTGTATTTTCTATTCTTAAAACTTAATTATTTTATTATATGAGAAGTGTAGAATAATATAACAGACAATAATATAGCCAACCTAACGGAAGAAATAACAATCACAAATGCAACTGAAACATTTTTTATACTTCTCCCCAATTTCTTTTTGCATTACTTCACAGTAACCATTACCATGAATTTGGGTTATTATTTTTCTTTCTTTTTTTTTCAAGATTTAAAGATTTTATTTTTTTATTTTAGGGGCACCTGGGTGGCTCAGTCAGTTAAGCATCTGCCTTTGGTTCAGGTCATGATCTCAGGTTTTGGGATCAAACCCCCTGTGGGGCTTCTTAATCAACAGAGAGTCTGCTTCTCTCTCTGCCCCTACCTCCCTACTTGTTCTCTCTCTTTCTCTCTCACTCAAGTAAATAAATAAAATCTTTATTTATTTTATTTTTTATTTTAAAAAATATTTCATTTATTTATTTGAGCAAGAGAAAGTACATTAGCAGCAGGGAGGGGCAGAGGATCAGGGAGCCCAGTGTGGGGCTTTATCCCAGGACTCCAGGATCATGGCCTGAACCCAAGGCAGATGCTTAACCAACTGAGTCACCTAGGTGTCCCAACTTTTATTTTTCTAAAATCACATTTTGGAGTTTAGTCATAGATACATATAGCTAATAAATTTATACATTTTCACTGCTCTCTAGTATTTCCCTGCACAAATATCCTAAAGTATATTATTTCATTTTATCACCGATTAATATTTAGATTTCATATTTGTGACTATTTCAAACCCTAACACTCTTATGGAAGTGTGCTGCACACTATGCACATTTACTACTCAGTGAAGCCTGTCATTTCCTCCAGCCCCAGGGATTCTGAATTTTATTCTTGAGGTCTTAGAAACAGTTGGAGAGAATTGGTAGGAATCTTGATTTCAGGAGTTCTGTCGTCTCATGTTGAATTTGACACAAACGAGTATTCTAATTCAGAACAAAATGCAAGACATTTAGTACCTGTAATCAAAACTTTAAACCTGGTTTGTGTGGAATATTCAAAATATCATTTTACTTTGTCTTAGTTTAGATTTTCTAATCACCCAAAATCTAAGAATGAGAAAAGGGGAAGAAGAACCATCAGTGGATTATAATAATGATTGTGAATTACTTGTTCAGAAAGTTATATCTTCTGGTTTCTCAATTACCTGGGATCAACTCAAATTTTCTGTCATATTTGAGTAATGGTCTTTTACCTCCTTACCATTAGTATTTCTGAAAAACTGAACAGCGATTATGGAGTTTTAGTGTAATATTGAGATGGTTTTGAAGACAGGAAAACATTTGTCTTTTTTTCCATATCACCTGACTGAAAAACTAGACTTTCCGATTGTGGGGAGTGCTGATATGGGTCAATGTGATGCAAATCCATATTTAATTTACTTTATAAAATCCCTTCGGCTTTATGTCTATGCTGCTTTTACTTTTCCGTACTTACCTTCTTTGGTGATATAATTGCTTTCTGTCTGCTTACATTGAATTCAGTTCTTACATCAAACATTTGTTTCTTTATTCCAGATTTATCTGGAGGAAGTATAGCAAGTATTTTGCCCAAGAGTAAGGGATAAAACCTAAGAATTAAAAAAAAAAAAAAAAGGGCAACAACAGTAGAGTTATTACTAGGCTCTTCTTAAGGTTCAATGTCATTTGCTGAATGAAAGATCTCAATCAATTTTTGAAATTTCAAAACTTTATCAACACCTGGTAGTAAAAGGTATGAATTCCCTCTGAAGGAAAGAGAGAAGCCACCCAGGCAAAGGGAATTAGATGGAAATAAGGGTTTCCTTTCATCATAAAGGTACCGAAGAAAAAAGTGAACTTTTAGGTTTCTGCTCATTTGATTTTTAGTTTAGTGTTCTTAAGAGTCTTTGAATATTGCGATTTTAATTTCTTTTCGTTTCTTCTGCAAGTTTGGTGCTGGTTGTAGAACAGAGGGTGAATAGAGACGAGAAGTAAATCCAGTGATGTCTAAGGGTCTACTCTGTGGCTCTATCTCATTCAAGCTAGGCATCGCTCCTCCACCAGGAGTTTTAACTTCTTTGTGAAGTCTGGAAGTGTCCTGATTTTTAAACAGGAATAATAAAATCCTAACTTAAAAGGATAGAGCATATAAAAAAATTTTTCTGCATGTTCATGGGTTCTTCTGAACTCCTATCCCCAAGAGGAGGTTCAATGTGTAAGTAGAAAATATTTTAAAAGCTTTAGCAAAAGCCTTGGTACACTAAAGCCATATGAGAATACAGAGTGCCCTGGAACGAAACATGTACACGAGTGCAAATGCACACACACACACACACACACACACGTCTGACTTGAATTTTGATGGATAAACCACCAAGAAAATGAACCATTTTAAATATAATAATAATTCTCAATGTATTTCATATATTTCTCACTGTATCTAGTATGTATTATTACCATCTAGGGAAATCTATGGATGAAGTAAAAATATGTGTACTGAGGGGCACTGGGGGGCTGAGTCAGTTAAGCATCTGCCTTGGGCTCAGGTTATGATCCTGGAGTCCCAGGATTGAGCCCAATATCTCATGGGGCTCCCTGCTCAGCATGGAGTCTGCTTCTCTCTCTGCCCCTCTTCCTCCCGCGTTCTCTCTTGCTTGCTCTGCTCTCTGTCTCTCAAATAAGTAAAAAATAAAATGTTTAAAAATGTGTGTTGAATATGAATTTTCAAACTACATGTTTCTCCTGCATTAAATAATGCTGTTGGGAATCAAGAAACTAGAGTTTGATATATAAAATTGTCCTCAGAAACCTTAGGTGTCGGTTTTCAAAATGGAAAGACCACCATATGTCTCTGATGCTTGTGTTTCAGAGCAATGCAGAAAGAATGGAAAATGTGAATGAAGTTAATGGGACACAAGTATGAGGCAGCCTCTAAGATGGATGAATTGATGATGTACCAGAGACCCTTCCCAAAGCCTAAATTACTACACACTTCTCTCACCCTCCTACAGTGCTTTTTGTCCCTACATAATTCAATGAACTGGACCATCAGGATAATTTGATATAATTCAAATTAACAATTGCATTAAATCAATGTAAATATTTGTAATGAGCTGAAGTCAGTGCTTGGCAAATAGTAAGCCACATGTAAGTGTTTATAAATTAAATAATAAAATTAGATCCAGAGATCAAGCAATTAGCTTCATGTGACAGTCTGAAGTTGTTTTATTGACAGAAGGTTCTTTCTTCCAGCTAATATACATTAAAGTGCCTTAAATAGTGTTTGGCCTTTAAGGCATATTCATATAGTGGAAGAGTATTAACTGTAAAATATTTCGTGAAAGCTATTATTTTCAGTACATTGCATTTATTTTTTATTCCTGAAATTTGTATAAATTTTTCTATTAGTTTCTTTATGGCAGGGGTTATGGTTTATTGACATTTCTGGATCCCCAATAAGTTAGAAAAATAATCAGTGCTCAGTAAAAATAGCTTTGTATTTATAATGTTAAAGCTGATTTGGGAGCTTGCAAATAGATTCATTTTAACTTCATTTTTAAAAGTTTTAGTAATTTCATAAATATGCGGTTAATTGCAATTTGCATTATTAATTTTTAAAAAGCCTCACTTCCTTTGTTACATGGTGAGTTCCTTCTTTAGGAGCAATGCTGTGTGGAATAACCTGATGGCATATAAAGCGTTTGTAAATCAATGGGACTCATCATGGGCAGAGAAGGCAATTCCATACACAGAATAAGTACCTATTCCAGTGAGAACAAAATGCAATCCTTCCAAGGTAGAATCACTTCTATCACTCAGTTCTTTATGGTTAACTCAGATCACATGGGAACTTGGTGGCTCACAGTCAAGTGTTTAGTCTTTACTAAGGCCTAGTAGCAACCCTGGGCTATTTTTCAAAATGACAAGAGTTATTTATAAAAATGGCAAAGCAATATTCAGAAATCTTCAGATTCTTTCCTATGATTCACCAGAAGGAGCATGCCAATGATTCCACATGTCACCGTCTACCACATATACTGGAAGCATCATTGGAGCTGTGATTCATATGGCCCAAATGTCTGAGCAAACTTTGTGGCAGCCTGGATGTGCTGCATATCTTTCTCTTGGTGGGTTTTGGAGTCCCTTAGTAAATGGATTGGAGTGAATGTTCAAATGAGGTATATGTCTCCTTCAAAATCCAAGCAAGCCTTTGTTCGTGGTAGGAAAGGTGTGATCCTTCATTTTCAAAGGCTATCTCAACTTGCCCTAGATAACTGAACTCCTAAAGGCTCACTAAGGTAACAGCTTCCTGAAGTCTTGTGGAACTTGTTTCCTACCTTTTGATTTGCATGTGTCTTAACAACGTCAAAAACATCTGCTACTTTCTCTTTACCGCATCCAGTTATCACATTATTGCCAGTGTAATAATCCAAAGTATTGTTCTATGGAATGGAGAAGAAATATTCTGGAGATGTAGATAATGACAAAGGACTGTAGAATTGTGGAAGTCCTGAAGAGAGTTAATCTATATCACTGGCCCTGCCAGCTGAAGGAGAACCATTTCCAGTGGGCTTTAAGATGTACAGAATGAATAAAACATTCACTGGATGAGAGTTTATCAAACTTGGCAATATTGACATTTTAGTTCAGATAATTCTTTCTTATAGGCCTGTTCTGTGCGCTGTAAGGATTTTAGCAGCTTCTCTGGCCGCCAACGGTAGCAATCCTTGTCGGTTGTGACAACCCTAAGTATCTCCAGACATTGCTCAACTTTACCCAGTTGCCCTACTGGGAATATCTTACAACAAAGTTATGGTATATTTGTCTAAACTAAGAAATGAACACTGATTTAATACTGTTAATTAACCTGGAGGCTTTATTCAGATTTCACCAGTTTTACCACTCATGTTCTTTTTCTATTCCAGGATTCAATCCAGAATGCCATGTTTTATTAAGTTGTCATGTGCTAGTCTCCTCTAATCTGAAAGTCTCTTGGTCTTTTCAATCATGATTGAAAATTTTGAGGAGCAATGGAAATGGGCTTTGTAGAATGGCCCTCAACTTGACTATTTTCTGAGAATTAGAGTGAGGTTTATAGATTTGGGGGAATAATACCCAAGAGGTTGAAGTGTTTTTTCCATTGCATCATATCAGGAAGGATAAGAAATTGATAAAATTTATTACTTGTGTTACTCTTGATTACGTGGCTAAGTAGTGGCTGCCATCTTTCTCCTGTAGTGACTATTTTCCCCCTTTTATACTATATTCTTCAGAAGCAAGTTACTCTGGGGAGACAGCTTAAGTTCCACTTTCTAGAGGTAGGATTATCAAAAAAAAATGTGTGAACTTGTATTAAAAACCACCATAGTGATTAACAAAAATTTGGAGGGACTTACTGTAAGGTCAAGCAAATATTCTATCAATATTTTACCCATTAATTTTAATCATCAAGTGATTTTGCTAGAAGCAGTTATTACTGTGCTGTTTTAATGATAATTTTCTAATTTCCTCATTCTCTTCTACATTTACTACTTGAATGTCTTCTCTAGGGAGCATTTGTCTCTTTCCCACTTACTTACATATGCCGTCATTAATGTCAATATAGATTCATGGATATATGTCTTATTCTTTGGATTATAAACCAGCACATTAATTATTTATTTCATTGCACAAATGGCACCAACTTTAGTCATTTGGAGCTCTTTCTGGTTGACTCCACTGTTTTTTTGACATGCTCTCTTCTTATTGGGAGTATGAGTGTGTGTCAGGAGGAATGGGGTAATTTCTGTACTTTCTGTCACTACAAGATCCGGACTCACTTTCTCTTTTCCTTGAATCAACTCTAAACTCAGATATTTTTTTGAAGGAGCCTGATTTCTGTTATTAGAGAAAAGTATGTAGAAAACAAGATCTGAGCACATGGTATGGTCATTGCCACTGTACTGTCATTCCCTGTAGACATTCTCACTGGACAGAACTAGGAAATACATGTATGTATATTAAACTGTATATACACATATATCTATATTTATTTTGTGTGTATTTTCCCTTTATGTATTATAATAAACATAGGTTAATACTGATATCTTTTACTAATTCAGTTCCACAATATTTTTAACCTTTTCCACACACACACACACACACACACACACACACACACACACTTTATTATTTGTGACTTCATACTCTGACAATTAAAAACATGGGTCCCATTACCTACAATTTATTTAAGAATTTGTTTAACCTTAGCTATATATAGTTTCAGAATTGTTAACTCATACTGCTGTGAGAAATAAATTCATCAAATAGAATTACTGTTTGCACTGTCCCTTTTGCACTTCCAGCCTTAGAATATCCTGTCAAAACACTGCTGACTTGAGGCCAGGGTTTTTATTCCAATCCCTGTTAATTAGATTATGCCAAACATTAGTAAGACAGTTATATTAATTTGTTTCCATCCCATCCAGGTATCCCAGAACATTCCAGATAATTGTTGTTCAATTTGCATACAATAAAGTTTAATCTTTTTGTTATATAATTCTATGGGTTTTGCAAAAGTTGTGCACTCATTATCAGCAATACTATACAAAACAATTTTATCATCCTAAAAAACTGTTTCTGTGACCCTATTTGTTGTCAAGCCACCAAACCACAAAATATAGATGTTTTCTCCATCTCTAGTGTATGTTCTTCAAGATGCCATTTAAATGGGATCATACAATATGCAGCCTTTTGTGTTTGACTTCATTTACTTAGTGAATTGCAATTAATATTAGTCCATATCATTTAGGTGGATACTAGTTTACTTTTTATTGCTGAGTAGGATTCCATTGTATGGATATACCACAGTTTATTTATCCATTCATCTGATAAGTTACTTCTGATTGCTTCATTTTTGGTAATTATGAATAAAACTGCTATAAACCCTCATGTACAGGTTTTGTGTACTCACATATTTTTATTGTTATAATTTTTAATTCACTTAGTTAATACTTAGTTGTAGGTTTGCTGGGTTGTAGGGTAAGCATATGTCTTACTTTATAAAAAAAGAAAACCTGAAGTGGCTGCCTCATTTTGTATTTCCACCCCAAATTAATTAAATTTCCTTTTGCTCTCCTCCTCCCTAGAATTTGATATTGTCCACTTATTTGTTGTTATTGTTGTTGTTGTTGTTCTGCATTTGTAGCCATGTATGAAATATTATCTCACTGCAATTTTAATTTGCGTTTTATAATGACTGATGATGTTGTATATCTTTTCATATTCTCATTTGTCTTCTGTATGTTATTTTTGGGGAAGAGTCTGTTTATATCTTTTGTCCTTTTTGAATTCTTTATTTCTTATTTTGTGTGTGTGTGTGTGTGTTTTAAAGATTTTATTTATTTATTTGACAGATAGAGATCACAAGTAAGCAGAGAGGCAGAGAGAGAGAGGAGGAAGCAGGCTCCCTGCTGAGCAGAGAACCCGATGCAGGGCTTGATCCCAGGACTCTGGGATCACGACCTGAGCTGAAGGCCGAGGCTTTAACCCACGGAGCCACCCAGGCGCCCCTTTTTTGTGTGTTTTAATGTATTCTGGATGTGTGTTCTTTATGTGATATTTATATGTGATTTGCTAATATTTTCTACCATTCTATGGTTTTCTTTGATTTTCTTAATAGTGCCCTGCACACACAGCACAAATGTTTTTTAAAAATTTTTAGAAAGTCCAATTCATCAATGGTTTTTCATGAATCATGTTTCGATGTCATATTTAAAAACTCATCATGAAATTAAAGTCATCCAGATTTTCTGTTTTCTTAGATGGGTTTTATAGTTTAATAATAAATTCTTTGATCATTTGAGTTAATTTTTTAAATTACTTATGAGATGTACATCAAAGCTACAGCGAAGGGGAGGTGAGCCTAGGAAGAAGCAGGTGGTTTCCTTGCATTGGGGAGACGGAGCCAGGCATCTATCTGGGAGGCCAAGGAGGTTGGAATTCACAAGGAAGAATGCTTAGACAACAGAGAGCTACACATTGACCAAACTCCAGAGACCTCAAGAAGTTCCTCTTCTGAATTTTTCCACTGATTTCTGAGGTGCACATACATATAAGAAACCTACCTGAGCCTGGCAAAAAGACCACTTGAGAGGATCAGATACAACAACTCCCTGGGCTCATCTAGTGTCATTTATAAGTTCCAAGCAGCCACAGGAGAGAACATTCAAATTGCATCAAGTTCAGAATCTTCTTATAGTACTTTGGTAGGAAAAAAATCAGGTGTTACATTCCCATCTAACAAAACTATAAAGGGAAGCCCTAAAATGACCAAACTGTTTCCAAACAGTTTGTCCCAGAACAAACTGCAAGAGTATTTAAGGGCATATTGAACATCCAAGGTAAAATCACAGTGTCTGGCACTCAGTACAAAATTACAAGGCATGAAAAGAACTAGAAAAATATGACAATATGAGGAGAATAATTGATTAGTTGAAACTAACTCAGAACTAAAACATGAATGAACCTCAAAAACCTAAGAATGCTTTGATATATCTATCAAATACTCATGTTGGACATGTTAAATATCTTATAATTTATTCGTCAGTTATACCTCAATAAAACTGTAAAGTAACCAGGAGAATGCACACTTTATGATTTTATTTATATAATATTTTTAAAGGACCCTAGTAAACTATAATGCTTCTGGATATATAATTAGTTGACAAACACATAAAGAAAAGTAAGAAAGTAATTATTATCATATGGAGGAGAAAAAAAAAGGAGACTGGAACAGAATACTAAGAAGGCATCTTGTGTTCAGGCAATATCCTGTGTGTTGTTGACCTTGGTTGTGGTTATACAGTTACATTTTCCTTGGTGCATTTTTAAAATGTATACTGTATTTAACAATAACAAAGGTATAAAATTAGGACTGTTACTTTGTTGATTAAAATCGAAAATATTAAAAAAATTTTTTGACAATGCAAAATATTTAAGAAGTACAGGGACAGTCATTCTAATTCCTTGCTGCCAAATGAAAGTACCAATTAGGGATGAAAAACATTGAGGTTTTTAAAAAGTAAGATTTTATAGTACTACCCACCTATTAGAATAGATAAGATCCAGAACTCTGCCAACACCAAATGCTGGAAAAGATGTAAAGTGAGAGGCAACCTAATTTTTTGATGCCAGTGAAAAATAGTTGTGAAGGCAGTTTGACAGTTTCTTATAAAACCAAATGTACCTTAACCAGATGACCCAGCAATCACACCTCTTAGTATTTACCTAGAGGAATTGAAATAATGGTGGACACATGTCATTATACATTTGTCCAAACCCAGAGTATGTACAACAGCAAAAGTGAACCCTGATGTAAAGCTAGGGACTGTGGTGGTTATGATGTGTCAATGTGAGTTTATCAATGGTACAAATGTACCAGTGCATGGGAGAATGTTGATAATGAGGGACGCTGTGTGTATGTGGGGATAAAGGGCATAAAGAAAATCTCCCTACATTCCTCTCAATTTTGCTGTGAACCAAAATGCCCTAGCATCTTTTTTAAAAGAAAAAAAAAAAAAGTAAGGCTTTGGTAAACGGCTTTTGTTCAAGAGAATTAGAATACAATTTATATTGTATAACAATATTGATTATTTATCTACTTTGCAGATTTTACCCATCTATTAATTTTTGTATATTTATTTTGAAACTTTATTTTTTTAAAGACTTATTTATTTATTTTAGAGATGGGGGAGAAGGGGTAGAGGGAGAGGGAGAAAAAGTCTTATACAGGCTCCATGCCCAGTGAGGATCGCTGTGTGGGGCTTGATCTCACAATCCTGAAATTGCTACCTGAGCTGAAATCAAGAGTCAGGTGTTTAACTGACTGAGCCACTCAGGCACCCCTATTTTGAAACTTTAGATGAAAGTTTATTTTTCATAAAGTAAATACATATTACTTTTACATTTTTAGATCAGATAAATAATGTTTGTAAATTTGTTCGCTGAAAATGCAGTTTAATATTAATTATTAGAAAGTTCGGTTCCACAAGAACCCAGATACTTTATTTTTGATAACACTCACATTTTGCCACAGGTATTTTCTTATTAGCAAATGAAAAGTTTCCTTGTTTTTTTGTTTTGTTTCAATTAGATGACTTCGGTTGAATTTATTATGAATACATATCCTTCTTGGAAATGTGTTAAATATTTGATCGAAATAATTTACTAATTTCTAGGTTTCATCTGTTTGCCAAGAACCTTTAAAAGTCATATTCTACTTTACTTGCAAGCTAAAAAATTACTTGATATATTTCATGGATGCTGATTGAAGATAGTTTTCTGCGTCAGAGACAAAGGATTTTTATCTCTTATGGTCCATCAAGTTCCATGAGAATTATATTGTTGGTTCTCTGTGATGGAGAGCGGCCCAGGCAGATGACACAGCTAATCTTAGCTGAGGAACCCACATCTTCTATGTTGGGGGTGAACCTATCTATCCTTCATTTCAAACTGGTACGTTATCCTTATTATACTGAGGAGTATATAAACTTTCTATTTGCTCTAGCAGGAGATACTAGCTCCATCTTGTAAAGCCATTTGTTATAAAACATCTTTGAAATGATAATCTGGATTAAAAGTAGCGTTTCTTCTTGTGTGATATACAGAACCTGAGAGACCCATGATGAATCATTTAGTACCAAAATTCATCCATGATTTCCATGTTTTCTTGGCTTCAGTTGCATTTTCTCACAAGTACACCCCTATCAACCACTCTGATTAATTTTACTTACAGTGTCTGGGATGAAATTTGTTCAATTTTTCTCATATAGCATTTAATTAAGGTTCATATCAACAGAAATCCAAAGAGCACCATGAAGCTCACCTATAGTAATGACCTCAACTACGCCCTCCAAGGTCCTGGACACAATGAATTAAATAAACGGTCATGCCTTTTTTCTTAAGTTTCTGTATGCACTTTCACTTGATCTGAAGCATTATTCAAATATAGCAGGATGTACTCATGATGGCACAGCCTCTGCCTAGAACCATAAGGGGGAAGACTAGGACAATTTTCTCATAACAACCGTAGTCAGTGAGATAAGATTGATCTAATGCCCTTGGGGTCCAACGTAGTGTCACTGATCATTACAACTCAAGTTAGGCAAAATTTTGTAGTACTTACTCTTCTGTTGGATGACTTCGGTTATAGAGGTAATCTCCCATACGAATGCTGCACATACAAATGACTGAGCAGCCACTGTAGTATCTACATGGTTTACTCTGGTGAGGTAATAAGTATACAGAGATTTCCTCAAATGCCTAAACTGTAAGTCTTCCAGGCTTTCCTGAGGGCCTGTGGGATGTGTGTTGGATATAAAGCTCAGTGCTCAGGAAGTTTACAACTCCATCTTAGCCTTAAGTTCTCACTTCTTCAGGGCCTCAGGGTCACCCAGGGATGGGAGATGGGAATCATCTTAGGCATTTTGTGGACATTCCCACAGTCCTGCACATGCATGTGACTTTCTAGTTTTCCAGGTATACATCCGAGCTTTCAAAGTTCTCTGTGAATACCTCATTCCAGAGAGCTTTCTACAGTTTGGCCATATACTTTTGAGAGTATATGAAAGTTGAGAGTTGAAAAGTTGAGAGTATTTGTAAGTTGAGAGTACTCAACTTTAAGAAAATGCTGCATTGAACAAGTGCTGCAGATTTGGGGGAACAAATCCTTGGGATAGGGTTTCTCCTGTTCAACAAGATCACCTTTTCCAGAGACCTGAAAGGCCTACTAAATGGTGACACTGTTCTGAGGATGAATATTTTTAAGGTCTCCAGTCTCATTCTTTCCCTTCCGGTGGTGGCCAGCCTATGTTAACAGCTGCCATAGTGATGAGACTGTTGGCTTTGAAGACTACTGTGAGGCTGGAGGAAGAGGGATAGGAATAAGCTAAGCTACAAAGTTATAAATTCAGGGCATCTGGGTGGTTCATTTGGTTAAGTGGCTGACTCTTGATTTCAGCTCAGGTCATGATCTCAGGATCCTGGGATAGAACCCCGAATAGAGTCCTGCATCAGGCTCTGCACTTGGCAGGGAGTCTGCTTGAGGATTTCCTCTCTCCCTCTCCCTCATCTCCTCCCTGCCCCATGCTCAAGCATAGGTGTTCTCTCTCTATTTAAAATAAATCAATAAACCTTTAAAAAAAAAAAAAAGGCTGCAAATCCCACTGTTTACCCGGAGGGTCAGCAATTTTTCTTGAGTAAATGCTCTTCTGTTGTTGTTGTTTTTCAAAACTCGTTTAATACCTAGAGTTTTGAAAAAGTAGATTTTGAAATATTGTCAGCATTTTGATTGTTTTTGTTGAGTAGCAGATTTACAGAGGACCCCATTTCTCATTCTTTGAGTTTTGATTTTCCTGTGAGAGGTTATATTGGAATTACTTTCAGTTTCTTGTGACAGTTGCTTTACATATTCTTTTGTTCAGAATGTTTAATTGAAATCAGTAGTAAAGACATGTTGGCATATGATTGCTCTGTCTTAACTGCAGCTAGGAACTCGACAGCATGTGCTTTATTCAAATCAAAGCAGGAATATCATATAGCAGACTTACTCTATTCATCACTGACTCAAAAACAACAACAACAAACTAATTTTTTAAATTTTCAAAGGCCAAAATAACCAAGACTATTGTAAATATGTTTATGCATCAAGTGTTATTATACCAAAAGAGTAATTTTCTTTGTAACACATATTTTATAGTGTATATACAGTCAGGTTTAATATTAAAATAGTTTTAGTTTATAAAAATGTTTTGATTTGTTTATTAACAAAAATGTGAAAAATTTATGTATGTGTAACAAAATAAAATCTTTTTGGACCATATAAAAGGCCATTTTAGACATTGCTTTAAAGGCACTTTTTAGCCATTCCATTTCTGGTTGTTATTAAGTGAAAAGTATTTTTAAAAAAAGGACTTGTTAAGTGGTATAGGATTTAAGGATAGATGTTCACAAACTTTTTTCATTTTCCAAGATTTGAAAGAGTTTTCTAAAAATATACATTCTGTGTTTAGCACATTGTTTTGAGTCTAGAGTGGAGCTCTAGACCTTGCTCTAGTTTAGGTATCCATAAACTAAAGTATAATAATGTATGTCGATGTATAAGAAAGCCTGTGTATGTCAGTAGGGGTGTTTTAAGGATCACAATTCGAGAAACATTGAGATAGGTGCTAGGGTAGTTATAGCACTCCCCAAACATTCTACAATGAGGTCAAGGAAAATGTTCACAGATACACATTATTTAATATTAATCTTAACATTCATTTGTGCTCAATAACACCTATATTTTAATAATAAAAAAGATAGTAAAAAACTAAATATAGCACTATGTATGAAAAATATGTCTTAGTCAAAATTTTACTTCCATTGGTTTACTTGTCCTTTGTAATAATCATTTTGGATGGAAAAAAAAAGATTTCCTGTTCAAAAATTCTAGAATCTGAGGTGCAAAAAGTATAGAAATAGAACACAGTGGTGGTGAGGCTATTAGGGAACACATGTTTTATAATTCCACAAAACAGATTAATATATTTCTCTAGACTTTATAAATTTAACATAATTCCTCTAAAATGTTTCAAAAAACATTTATTTAAATGCTCTGATGATCAAGAAGAGAGCCACAAATTACCATAATAATATTCTGCAAATACTATTTTCATTCATAAGCAAAATGGCTTGTTGAAAAAGAAAAAGGAGAAATGGCATTTATAGGGAATGGTGTTATCATTTGACACACTTCATTTCTGGCATTACAGATTACATAATCTTTCTCCACCTAGACAAACATACATTATTATAATGACATTCTTATTATTTTTTATCTATCTATTTATTTTTATTTATTTGTAAAATTTATTTATGAGGGCATGCACCTGAATGGGGGGAGGGGCAGAAGGAGAGAGAGAATGTCAAGCAGACTCTGCACTGAGAGGTAGCCCGTCCCAGGGCTTGATCTTAAGACCCTGATATCATGACATGATCCAAAACCAAGAGTGTGATGTTCAACCAACTAAGCCACCCATGCACCCCTGATTATTATTTAAATTAAGATACCTTAAACTTGGGAGAATTAAGAACATTCTGTCTTTCCAGGAGAAATGGAATGTATATACTGATGCAAGTTAGAACTTACTATGTTTCAAATTTTATGACACAAAATTAAAACTATAATAAGGAAATATCAGGGAAACCTAAAATATATGACAGGCTAAAGTATTTAAGCCTGAATTATCAAGACAATTGTATCTGTTCTTTTAATCTTATTTTTGTTATCATGGTGAAATCTTAAAAACGATTTCTCTGAATGCTTCTTTTGTTTTTTTTATTATACTTTCAGTTCTATTTTAGACCCTGAATGCTGTAATTGTCATCTCTTAGCAGTGGAGGGACTAAATTAAAGGAATTGTAGGTGAAAGAAGTGATAGTTTTTTCATGCTCTTGGACAGACATCAAAGGAAGAGGGCTTTATTTTATTCCCTGTGATTTTCTTTAGGTTTTGGGCACCAACAAGTATCATCAGAGAACAAAACTTCCAGTTCAAAATGAAGAAGAAAAAAAAATGCTTCACTAGCAAAAAGTGGTCTCAAACTGAGGAAAGGTTTTGAAAAGGGTATTACTCGATCTCTGCACACAAAAACAGCTCTGAATGAAAGAAACTGTTTTCATTTTACAGAACTGTTTGCAATGAGGAGAATGCAATGTTTGCAGACAAGCATATGGCAAAATCATACTATTTTCTGCAGTTGTCAATCAAACAACTGTACCAAGTAAAAAGAGTGCCTCGAGGAACTCATAAACCAGTCAGTAGGTGAGTGAAGACACACACAGTTGACTCCGGTTTTAGATGCAGCTTTCCACCTTGAATGACCACTTTAGGAATATGGGGAGTAAATAGAGGAATTCATAGTTTCACATATGTGAAGCCTCTTCCCAGCCACTGCCATCCTGGCATTCTCATTGTTGCTATGAAGAATCATATATGATTGTTTTTAGTAATATAAGGACATTCATCTCTTCAAGGATTTGAGTAGAATGTTTGAGGATATTTACTATTGTCCAGAGTTTTCTGTTTCTACCGTTGGACTCAAGCAAATATACAAGAAACAGTAATGAGGGTGTATAAATCTCTTAAGAGGTCATTAAGTTGATGTAAACACACCCATACGTATTTGAAGATATGAAGATATGAACTGTAATTATTTAATGGTCACTGACAAGAGGCTGTGTTCCTTTGTAATGTTGCATTATTTTCATTTTAAATATAAATGTATAGAATATTTTCTCCTTAGATGAATGGAATGAAATAAGTCCAATTGCTTACCTTATACAGGTAAAATCTATATAGTAGTTCAAGACACTGTCATTTCGGATAGTTCTATCCCATACACCAAGGAAATCTAACATCCTATTCAGCAATGGTATGTAAAGGACCTAACAAGTGGCAGGGTACAGGCCCTGTACAATAATAGTGTGGCATAGCTAATCACAGTGGTCCTGGCCACAGATAACCAGCAGGACCTTACCAGACCTACACCGTACCGGGTGATGTGTCAACACTGGTCCTCTCGAGGTATCTACGAGTTCCCAAAGGCTCACTCTTCAATAGTCAGCTCCAATTTTCTGCTTTTGCACCATGACTGCTTTCTATACTCTTTCATGGCTTTTCATTTACTTTTGCCAAAGCTGTATTAGTCAAAAAAACCGAAGCAAAAGATGAATTTATTATGTCACTATTAGTTTACAGAATCTATGGATCTATGGGTAATCTCGAGATCCAAAAACCAGAAACAGGAAGTAAAGTAACAGAAATCAGAGCTGCTGGTTAGTAGATGGCCCTGCTGCCATGCTACCAGGATGAAACTTTGAGTAGTCCCTAGATCTATGCAATGTTGGCTGATGTTCCAGTGTCCTGGGCTAGAGCATTTCCTTTGTAGGACCTCGGTTCATTGGAACTTGCATTATCACACCAGAAAACCATTGGTTTAAAATTTCCTATTATATTATCCCACTGTTAAAAAGTCCTCAGACAATTTTGCCATTCCTTTATAATCCTCCCTACTTGCTAGATTCCTCTCCTTACCAAGAAATCCTGTACATTAATTAAAAATTGTGAGCCTTATTGCAATTCGTTCCTTTTAAAGTTTTTCATTTCTCACCTCATGGATTTTCTTATAATATTCCTAAAACATACATACCTACCTACATACATACATACTTAAGCACATAAAGTAATTTTCTTCCCCCAAATGAACTTCCTTCTTTGCTAAATTGTGTTAGTTTTCCTCATCAGAAAATTAGATGCTCTACCTAGTGATAGTGTAGGGTTGTTATCTTCCTGGTGACAGTGTTGGATGTTGGGACTGTGTGTGTCCTAAAAATACTTTCAATGGGAAATCATATAGCAGGGGGTGGGGGATATTGTTTTGTCAATTTTTCATAGTAATGGTCATTTATCCCTACTTCTGTTTATAAAACTAATAGTAAACTTCTTTAAACTATTTGTGTCAAGGAGTTTGCAAGCAATGAAAACGTCTATATTTAAATATTTAAAATAATTTTTACATTATTAACATGTGGAAAATTAAAAACACTAGTTTGAGAACAATACATATTATAAATATTTAATATTAAATATTGCATTTAAACACTTTGTAATAGGAAAGCATTTATTAATTTATCTGTATATGATATTAAGCTAGGAGAAACTTAAAAACAAGTTAACTAATGTGTTCTGGGCCCAATTAGTCTGTAAATGATTAACCCAGTTGCTTTGAGCATGGTGCTAATGAGGCCCAGATCCCAGGTTTGATCTCCCCCATGGGCTGGCAAGTTTGACTCTTTGCCATTGCCGCGTATTTCACTTCTAACTTTCATAAGGAACTCTTACACGTACGTCAGTGGGCATAAAGACAAACAAGATACAGAGCATACATGCACATTTCCAAATTCATAAGCTCAATTGGAAAAACAAAACATACACTCTTCTAGGGGGAGGCTGATAATCTTCATTCCCCAATAACACTTCCACTTTTTTTTTTTTAAACACTTCCACTTCTAATAGTATTGCCATTGTTAAAAATGAACAAACCCTGTTTATGTAGAATGCTTGATAGGGTGTAAACAGCACCTTCGTGGATGCTATAAGCATTAAAAGATACTTAAATTCTGTACATCTATCCATTTCATTTATACACTGATAGGACACTGAAAGGTAGAAGATAATTTGAAACATATACTTCAATAAGGGGACTCTAAAACAGTTAATTACACATAATTTAGCTATTACCTCACTGTTCAAATGATTTTTGTATATGAAGCTTAGTCATATTTGTTTGCTTCAGTTTCAATCTTTTTTTTTTTTTAGAGGAGTGACTATGGGGGGAGAGACTATGGGGGGAGGGGCAAGGGAGAGAAAGACTCTTAAGCAGGCTCCATGCCCAGAGCAGAGTCTGACTCCGGACATGATCTCACAACCCTGAGATCATGACCTGAACCGAACTCAAGAGTTGGAGGCTTAACCAGGTACCCTAGTTTCAATCTTTTTTGAAATTTTGTGTCAATGTCAAAAATTGTTCTGGCTGGGGCGCCTGGGTGGCTCAGTGGGTTAAGGCCTCTGCCTTCGGCTCAGGTCACGATCCCAGAGTCTTGGAATCGAGCCCCACATCGGGCTCTCTGCTCGGCAGGGAGCCTGCTTCCTCCTCTCTCTCTGCCTGCCTCTCTGCCTACTTGTGATCTCTGTCTGTCAAATAAATAAATAAATCTTTAAAAAAAAAATTGTTCTGGCTGCACCTTCCTTAAGGTACAACATTCTACGATTAGAATGGTTTTGTTTATTTTTAAACAATAAATCAATAAATGAATACGTGAATTAGAGTGTAAGAAGTATTTCAAAGGTTGAAAGCTAGTTGTCTTGATTTCTCTCTCTGTGAAATGATTTTTTTGTTGCATATGTGTGAGCCTTTCTCAACTCTCTGTATTCTTGCATATCATGCCTGAGGAAATTATGTAGGTCTTTAATAATAGTATTATAAAGATTAGTATGCTATTGCTTAAAATATATATTTTGGACATTAGGAGTTCTATAACTTATGTGGAGGTGAAAACAGATATTTACCCAAATAACTCAGGTTAAAATTAAAATCATTCCTGAGTTTTGAGGTATTACGCTAGTTTTTTTTTTTTTTTAATTTTCTGAAGCCTGAAAAAATGGTTTATTTCCTCTACCTTTAATTTCTGTATTGGATGTCTTTTGGTAACTAATGGGAGGCTATAAATTTTGTTACTATTATGAATGCCTTACTAAGGCTATCTTTATATATAGTTCTGATCAATAAAAATTCAACTTTGAAAGATTTATTAAGCTTGACTAAGTAATTAGTATTCAGTTCAATGAAAAGTGACTCAAACCTGCTTTACATGGACTAGACTATTTTTAATGATTTCTTTCTAAATGCAACATTCATTAAAAAGTAAATTTCTTATTTCTAAAATAATTACATACTTTTAAAAAATACAGTGGCAATATGATTTAATTTTAATAAAGAGAAGGCTGGTATGGGTTATATGTAGGATCCAAGTTTCTAAGCATTTGCTGTCTTCTACATTTTTTATGTTTCTTTTGATTATCAGGGGGAATTTATGAGATTGGGGATGCTATAGGGAGGTTTTTGTAGTGCAAAGTCCCCATAATCACAATTCAGGGATAAGATATTAAAGAAAGATAGAGGGATATTATGGAAATTAAAGGGTAATTCAACCATTTCTAATTTCAACTCTCATTTTTTTAAGAGAGTGGGAGAGAGGAGGGAGAGAGGGAGAGAGAGAACCTTAAGAAGGTTCAATCTCAGAGCTCAACCTCACAGCTCTGAGATCATGGCCTGAGCTGAAATCAAGAGTTGGACTCTCAACCAACTGAAACCCCCCAGTTCAGTTGGCACCCCTCAACCATTATTTTTAAAACATGGTTGGTTATAGTAACAGAAGTAGGAATGACATGAGGCCCTGGCCCCAGCACTTACTAGGCAGTTCAAAGTGGGCACCAAGTTTCATAAGAAAACACAGATATCTAGCTTGCAGAACGAAGGCATTTTGACACGTCTTTTCAGATTCCAGAGTACTAATAAAGGGTTTTTCTCTCTTCTGTTTTTTACTTTGAGACTTTGCAGTAGATCCTGGGTATACTTCTTGGAAGATTTTCATTTTCTTTTTTTTCTTGCTTTATTTTTTGAAGACATGTTTAAAAAGTTAGGACAGCAGCAAAACAACTTTTGAGAATATTAGATTGGTTAATCATTTCCTTCTCTCTTACGTGTTGAAAATAAAAATTATGAAGATCACAAGGGGACTGGATTTCCTCTAAGAAGTCATAGTTTATTTAGAATGTGTCCCTTTGATCTCCCATTTACAGGCATCTAGTGTTCATTCTCTGAGTCCAACAGATCAATTCCCGTGGAAGCAACGTTTTCACAGTAATGAGCTCAAAAAGCAAAGTTGCCAGCCTAAGAGCAATTTATGTACTACATTTGCAGTTCGCAAGGAAGTTGAGGGTGAATATGTAACTTGCAAAAATATTTGTTGATATTTAATATCTATCATCAGGATTAAGTCACTAGCCACATGCAAAACCAAAAACAAACAAAACTGCTGAAAAAACATCAGCACTTACTTCAAACTTTAGTAGTTCCATTGATTCCTTGATAGAAGGTGAGACATCTGCATTTATATATCACTCAGTTAAGCATGGCTTCACTTAAAACAATTGGCTGTTCTAAATTTCACTCATATTTTATTCCAAGTTTTTTATGCATTTATAAAAAGTGATGGGATAGTAGGCAATGAGTTGCCTTCATTAGCAAAAGAAGACTTTTAAACATTTAAAATATACTAATTTTGGGGCGCGTGGGTGGCGCAGTGGGTTAAGCCTCTGCCTTCGGCTCAGGTAATGATCTCAGGGTCTTGGAATCGAGCCCCGCATCAGGCTCTCTGCTCAGCGGGGAGCCTGCTTCCCCCTCTCTCTCTGCCTGCCTCTCTGCCTACTTGTGCTCTCTCTCTCTCTCTCTCTCTGTGTCAAATAAATGGGTAAAATCTTAAAAAAAAATACCAATTTTATATTATCATCTGATGCTTCAACTAGAGAAAAACAGTGATTTCCAGTAATTGTTTGATGTTTTAATCCAAGCTACTAAATCAAATCTTTGAAAATTTGAATGGTATATTAAGTTGAGTTAGGGATTCACCATTGAAAATTAAATTTTTATTTGCAGTGATAAGAATATTAATTTCCTGAGAGCACAGCCTCGTGGTGCAAACATTACTTTTGCTGAATTAGGAAAACATTGGAATATAAATGTACTTGGAATTGGCAGTGATGCACACAAAACTCATAATTTTGTCATGCAAACTGCAGTACTCTAGCAATCTAGATATAAGAAGGTTGTTAAAATTTGCAAACATTTCTATGTATGCACAGTGAATAAACTACAAAAATTCGGTGACAAAGCTGTTATTAATACAAACAATGCCCGTGCCACAGCAGTAGATGCCACCCGTCTTTGCTAGTTATTGTCTCTTAAATTTTGGAAGTGGTTTTGCATTGTAGTTATTGGAAAGAAAGCCTTCAAAAAGAAAGATATTAAAATATTCCTTTAGGGATGCCTGGGTGGCTTAGTCAATTAAGTGTCTGCCTTCAGCTCAGGTCATGTTCTCAGGGTCCTGGAATCTAGTCCCTCATCAGATTCTTGCTCAGCATGGAGTCTGCTTCTCCCTCTGCCTGCCTCTCCCACTTGGGTTCTCCTCCACTCTCTCTCTGGCAAATAAATAAATAAAATCTTTAAGAAAAAAATGTATTCCTTTAAAAAATAAGAAAAAAGATGAACAAATTAATCTATGAGAGGTTGAACAGTTTACCAGTATAAGTTTGAAATTTTATTATTGTGCTTTGGAATATGTCATGTTGTGGGAAGAATCTCTTGATGGATTTCTTGTATTCATTAGTCAAGTTTATATTATATACTGGTAAATGGAATGCATTTGAATGGAATTCTGATTTCCAGCATCTATATTTGCTAAAACATTCCAAATAATAATAAACTTTAAAAACGTATTTTATAAATTTTGACTCATAAAAATATTTGTTGAAGAAATATACTCCAAATGGAGATTAAAATGCTGAGACAAAGAATTTATACATTTCTAAGGTAAAAAATTGGAATTGAGAGTCTTCTCCATTTAATATCTTTTTTATTTTTCTTTCATTGTGGTCAATAATTTATCAATTGCATATAACACCCAGTGCTCATCACATCCCATGCCTTCTTCAGTACCAATTATCCAGTTACCCCATCCCTCCACTCACCTTCTCCATTTAATATTATTTCCTCTGAGCTTTTTGGGTGTTTCACCATCTGTTGGGATACTTTACTCAATTCACAATATTATGACCTGAATAGGCAGTCATATGAAAAAACATCTGTTGAGAGACTTTGAATATGCAGTCTCTGAACAGGCAGCCATATGAAAAGTATATCATAGGGAATATAATCAATAATATTGTAATAAAAGGGGCGCCTGGGTGGCTCAGTGGGTTAAAGCCTCTGCCTTTGGCTCGGGTCATGATCCCAGGGTCCTGGGATCGAGCCCCACATCGGGCTCTCTGCTCAGCGGGGAGCCTGCTTCCCTTCCTCTCTCTCTGCCTGCCTCTCTGCCTAGTTGTGATTTCTCTCTGTCAAATAAATAAAATATTTTAAAAAATATTGTAATAAAAACTATTATGACCAGCAGAAAAAAGATCAACTGAAGGCAGCTATCTTTAATTTTTTTAAACATAAAATAAAAGTTTGAAGATTACATGTTTTATAAAAATGTAAAAATAACTAAAGCATATTTTAAAAATATATTCCCAGATATATATCAGTTCTATTTTATTAAAGACATTTGATTTATATATAAGTAATTTATATATAAATATATATAAAATTATATATCATATATATAATAAACACATACATCCAGAATAATGATTCTGCAATTCTGCTTATGGTATTTTTTTAAATAAGTGTTCAAATAAGCAATAAAAATGAACCAATTTTTCAAAATTTAATGTAGGCGATTTTATTTTTGAAAGAACTTTATCTTTGAAAAGAGTTTGCGAAAACAACTATTTGCAGATCCATGGTAAAATAAAACGTCATCAATATATAACTATTTAATAAAATTGTATGATTTTAATTATTCTTAAAAGATTTTTTGCACTTATTTGAAAAAGAAAGAGAGAATGAGTGAGAGAGAGGGAGAAGTAGACACCCTGCTGAGCGGGGAAACCTGACTGAGGGCTCAATCTTAGGACTCTGAGATCATGACCTGAGCTGAAAGCAGCCACCTAACCAACTGAGCCACCGAGGTCTCCCTGATTTTAATTATTTTAACATACTCTTTCTCATTCAAAAATGTCCTGACTTAGGTGATACATTATGTAATCACAATATTCTTTTTTTTTTTTTTAACGTCAATTGTATTATTTGCTTCAAGGCTAAAGGTCTGTGAATCATTCGTCTTACACAATTCATAGCACTCACCATAGCACATACCCTCCCCAATGTCCATAAGCCAGCCACCAGATCCCTCCCCCCTACCCCTTAGCAACCCTCAGTTTGTTTCCTGAGATTAAGAGTCTCATGGTTTGTCTCTCTCTCCAGTCCCATCTGTTTCATTTTTTTCCCTCCCTACCCTCCATGACCTCCCTCCTGCCTCTCAAATTACTCATATCAGAGAGATCATATAATTTTCCTTCTCCAATTGACTGATTTCGCTTAAGATAATACCCTCTAGTTCCATCCATGTCATTGCAAATGGAAATATTTCATTTTTGATGGCTACATAGTATTCCTGTGTGTGTGTGTGTGTGTGTGTGTGTGTGTGTGTGTCCATCCCATCTTCTTTATCCATTCATCTGTTGATGGACATCTAGGTTCTTTCCATAGTTTGGCTATTGTGGACATTGCTGCTATAAACATTTGGGTGTGCGTGCTCCTTTGCATCACTACGCTTGTATCTTTAGGTTAAATACCCAGTAATCATCTCTTCCTCCATCAGGTCTAAATTAAGAACCAAGGTACCTGATGGAATTATTGAAACAATATTTTTTCACAAAGTGTAATAATCAAACTTTGAGCACTACACAATTTTAGAGAAGGAAAACCTGGGTAGAGTATCCCAGACAAAGCAAAGTTAATAAAGAAGGAGAGCAAAAATTTAGAATTAGCCTAAAAAATATTGTCAAAAAGGTGAAGGAGCATATGTGTAAAACTAAGAAAGAAGCAGTCATGAAGAAAGGCCAACTGTAAATATAGCCTCTGAGAAATATTGCAGTTGATACAAATCTAGTGGATGGATTGAAGAATAGTCCGCATGAGCTTAAAATAAATTTAAGCGTTAGAATATTGGGTTAATATCTTTCAGAGACCATTGGGAAGCCACAAAGAGAAATAAGGAAAGTAAAAAACGTATGGGTGATAAGATAAAACAAAAGTGTTGTCATCTCTAAATTAAGAGACCCCACACAAAAGTAAGAGTGGAAGGAAAGAGGGGCGCCTAGGTGGTTTAGTCAGTTCAGCATCTGCCTTGGGGTCACTCAGGTCATGGTCTCAGGATCCTGGGGTGGAGCCAGTCAGCATTGGGTTCCCTGCTAAGTGTGGATCCTGCTTCTCCCTCTCCCTCTGCCTCTCCACCCTGCTCATGCTCTCTCTCTCTCCCTCAAATAAATACATAATTTTTTTTTGAAAAAAAAAAAGAGCATAAAATAAAATATTTAAGGAAATAGACTCATGGAACATTGACTCAGAATTTCTCCTAGTTAAGGAAAAGTGAATTCAGACTGAAAGGTTTCCAGTGCTGCCATACAAAACAGATTCTAAAATTTCTACATATAGACACATTATGTTAAAACTAAAGATTTAAAAGATAAAATCTTCCTGAAAGAAAAAGCCAACCATCCATAAAGAAACAAGATACAGATTTATTTCAATTTTCTCATTAGCAATAGCTGAGTGAGTAGGAGAAAAAGTAATATTTTTACAGGGCTGAAGGAAAAGAAGCTCAAGTCAAAATAATTTTTTAATCCCACACAACTGCCATTTAGAAGTGAAGACACAAAAAGAATTTAAGCATACAGAGTTTCAGAAATTTTAAACTCATATAAAAACTCTCTTGGAAAATAATCTTGGAAGAGGTAGTCCAGTAAGAAAAATAAGTCCAGAATTCTTCAAGATAAATGGATATGTGAGATATGCCAGGTGTCTAGTTTCCAACACTATTCTATCTTGAAATACATCAAATGCAATGTCTTTCCATGATTAAAACCTGACTGGCACATGGGTCAAAAAACAAAAAATTCAAAACAATAGATCCAGATGACATAATGATGAAAATATGAAAAATATGTTATTTTTCATAACATGAAAAAAGTATTAATCTTGCAATGCTTTTTCAAAATTACTAAGCAAAGCTTTATAGAACTTGGATGAAGAAAATGATCTGTGCAGTCAAAAATATTTCTTTCCTATAATGATAGATGGAGTCAGTAAAAGCTAAGCAAAAATATTTAAAAGTTAATCACCAAGGATAGCTGTAAAGATGGCCTATGGTCTGTACAATAAAAAACTATCAAAGGTAATTTGTGTAAAGAGAAATTTATGAAACACTAGATTTTAATGAAAACAAGCCTACTACATGTCAAAATTTGAAAGCTAAAATCAAAACAATACTTATGGGGAAATTTATAACTGTGAATATATGTATTAAAATAAGAGTAAGAGACACCAATAACTGGGTGATCCTACTGGAATAAAATAGAAGAAAATTTTCAAAAATAAAGGTAGACATAAGTGAATAAATACATTAAAAACATAAATAAATTAAAATTAGAGAAACTATTTTACAGATTAAAAACCATACATTGGTGGCACCTGGGTGGCTCAGTGGGTTGAGCCTCTGCCTTCGGCTCAGGTCATGATCTCAGGGTCCTGGGATCGAGCCCCACATCAGGCTCTCTGCTCAGCGGGGAGCCTGCTTCTCCCTTTCTCTCTGCCTGCTGCTCTGCCTACTTGTGATCTCTTTCTCTCTGTCAAATAAATAAATAAAATCTTTACAAAAACAGCAACAACAACAAAACAGACATTGACAAGAAATAGAGTAGGGAGAGAAAAATAAAATTATTTAGAATTACAGTATGAACTTCATCTTGTTTCTGCTTTCTTGTAGAAAGTATTCATGTAGAAATACATTGTCAAATATATTTTCATAAATATGTATACATATATAATTTCAAAAACACAACAGAGATTAAAACAAAAATAATATACAAAATTGATTAGTTACACAGTTGAAAAAAGCATAAATAGATACATTCCAAAAGGAATACAAAATGAAAATTGACATAAGAAAAAAAAGAGAACACCAAAACCATTAATGTAATTAAAATAGAAATAGAAGGTTGAAATATGCAATTATCAAGCTTGAGTTAATAAATATGAAGAATGATTTTGATATAATTTTTATTTCAATTCATTTATTTCTACATTTCTTAGTTGCAGAAAACAGAAATTGACCTGGCATTTAAAAGTACTTGTTATATTAAGCTTCCTTCCACAGATCAATGGAATTTATTATTTTTGGTGAAGAGTGGGCTAATCAAAAAGGTTAACAGCTCAGTTTTTTCCCCATTCATAGCTCATTGTTTCACATTTGTTTTTATTACTTGTGGTCTACTGTGCTGATTCACCCTTATCCTGTGGTTAAGTACGACCATTTCTAAATTTGTCCTAAAATATTTGCACAAAGGCAAATTTGTCCCACCTGGTATTTGTGGTCTTTGTTTTTCTTCCACGTGATTTACCTTGTGCTTATTTTTTCTGAACTTAACCCTGTTTGTACTTGTTCCCTTCTCTAATATGTACTCATAGAGAAATGTTAGGCACAAGCCATGATAGCTCTTAGAGTTTACCCGCAGAAGTATGAAATCAAATAGTCTTTAAATATAACTTGATTGTTAACCAGCATCTCTAGGGACAACAAATATTATGCAAGATTCTCTGGTAAATGACATTTTTGTCAAGAGAAATGTATCAAATTATGAAATTATAGAACGGTTTTAAATATGATGAATGTGTCCTGCAAGCATAGTTTCTGTACTGCTTGATTGTTCTGTTAATTGTAGGTTAAGGACTATAGTAAAGTATATGAAATTCTCTTTCCAACATTGAACACTAAATACATAAGGGATGTGGTGGTTGTGTGAACCGGCTCTTTTTTCCCCTGAAGTTCGTCCCTGTATTATTAACTTGGAATTCTCATCTTTAAGTATATACATATTTTTTGAGAATGATTATAGAAGGAGTATCTCCAGAATTTTGCTGTTCTAATGTCCATATGTGTTTTTCTTTTCCCCTTCCCTTCCAGTCCCCTCCCATCCCTTTCCTGTCTTTTCTTTTTCTTGAGACCATGCTTTTTGTTTCTAATGGATCCGTTATTTAGAACACCAACTTGTGAAGGATAAACTCCATTTGTGAGAGAAATCACAGAGTGGGGGGTAGCACTGAAGCTGAGAAACAACTTGGATTGTGGGATGAATTTCAAGTCCACAGCTTTCTGATTAACTTTGCACTGCTCTGTAATCTCCTCTCTCTCTTTCCCTGTGAGAAAGACCTCACCCTCCTGGCATCTGGGTGTACTCAGCTTCTTCTTCTTGAAATAAGTATCGGTGAGATGTTTTGAGATTTTAATATTGCCAATATTGATTTTGGTGCAAGTGGCAATCACAGATTTCTGGTGTGTTCTACACAGAGGAACTCAATTGAGGGCCAGAGATACAGTTGCAAGTAGCAAGCCACTGTTCAGCTGCTTCAGGAAAAGCACCCTCTTGCCTCTTTGGCTCCCAGTGAGGATGATCAAGATGGTGCCAGGAGTGATGCTAGCTCACAGTTTTCTCACATGCTAACTTACAGCCCCCCCCACCCCCCACCGCACCAAGGCTTAACAACTTTTGAGGCTCACCTTCAGTAGGATAATACCCAGAAATTTTCCAAAATGTAACCATTTGGGTACCACCATTCTTGAAACCAATAACCGGTTTCCTGACAGTAGCCAGGAATCTTCTCCTTTTGCTTTTGAACCTTGATTTTAGCTGCTCAGTATTTCCTGTTGTACAAGGCCTCTGTGGAATACAAGGCCAATCAGGAATATCTTCCACTTCCTTCTGACTAGGACATGGTTTCGGCTGCCATGGGTTTTCCCCATCTTCTGTATTGTAGAGTTGAGGTTACTCTTCTCAACCTTGCCACAAGCATCAGTTATCTTGGCTTCAGGTTTCTTCTTATTAATATCTGACATATCAACTTTTTCACTCACCATATTGCAAGATGGAAAAGAGCTTTAGACCATGATTTTTAACTGGTCAGCACTACAGAAGTCTCTGCAAGATCTGGACTAGTGACGATTGAAGAGAGTAAACGGTTGGATGGGAAAGCCCCTGCACCAAAGACCAACCTCTTTGCAGGTTGGTCTATATGTATATTACCAGTATCTTATTAGTAAACCACCTTCAAACCCTAAAATGTATAGATTTAATTTAATTTAACTTGAGTCTTTATACAGAAGTACTTCACAGTGAAACTGGACACTCCATGGGTAAACATAAGTACACTTGTCATTAGATCAATCAGCACCTGATGTTACAGATAGCTTCATGGCCAGAAAAATAATTAATTAATTAAATTTGAATATAGGATGCCTTCATCTTTCTGCACATTTCCATGCTTAGAATGTCAAGCATGAATGTGAAGTCCAAAGGAAGTGCTGTTGTATATTTCTTTGCAGAGAAGCAAAAGCTGCTTTTCCCATTCCTACTATAAGCTGCTTTGAACATCATTTCCAATAAATGTGCCAATTTGGTGAATGGTGTGAGCCAAGGTCTGCTGATTTCAAAGCCAGCTGACATCACTGCAAATATTTCATTTCTGTTTTTTGCATGCAGGATCAAAATGATGAAAGCTGACTTGTTCTCTTATGATCTAGAAAGGACTTAGTTTTGGGTCAAGAATCACTGACAACTCTACCAAATGTTTTCTTTCATGTTGAGTTTTCCCTTACTCACTCACTAACTCACTCACTCGCTTGGAGAGCTTGAGTTCATTACTAGCAATCATTGCATTTACCTTGCTCTAGCCAGCTGGTAGTTTTGAGGACCAGAACTGGTGGTATTGGAGCAAGGGACTGGCAAAGGCTATTTGGGGGTTGGAGGTCAGGACTGGTCTCCAGCTTCAGGAAAGAGTTTGAACCAGAACACCAAGGCAAAAGCATAGTCATGAGAATCAAGCAATTATTATGCAGAAACAAAGATATTTAAGAAAAAAAATTGTAGCCCAAGTATATGAGCAACACAGACCAATGAAAATGTGTTCCTGATGAAGTGTAAGCCTACAGATAGCTGAATGCCTGTAAATCTTGGTGCCAGTCCTGGACTTTGCTTCATCCCTGTCCAACTGTGGGTCTTCGAAACATTTCTGGAATGATGAATTTTCTAGAGTTTCCAATGAATACTGTGGATGTCAAATCTACAATTCCCTTAATTAAAGGAAGCTGGAATCTTTAGTTTATGCAAAAGAACACGGGAGCTTTAGAGAGCTCTGGTCCAGATGGTGACATAGGAAGATCATGAACTCGGCTACTTCATGGACACACCAAATCAATACCAATTTATGGAACAATTCTTCCTGAAGAAGAAAAAAGCTCTCAGGTTTTAGAAATGCAACTATCCTATAGTAGGAATAAAATAGTAACTAAATAATTGAAGCTACCCTTACCGTCCCTGCCCCCCCCCAAAAAAAATCTCTGATGACCAAAGAAATACACTCATTTGGCTTAACTACTATGTATTAATCAAAACATCAGATAATTGCAAAACCTTTGATTTGCATTTTGTTCGTTATGTATGGACCTAATGTTCAGTTTTTTAACATAAAAATTGTCCCTCACCATAGTTATATTCTCAAACTTTCTGCCCTTCTTTATACCATCTCCATTCAAGACATTCAGAGAGCTCAATTTTTTCTCACCAAGTAAAGGATGACTATGTCTCTCTAACCTTATCCTCTTTCAAACTCCAGTATGTTATCTCAAACCAGCTTCTATCATCTCCCTCAAGCTGCCTCACAGTAGAATCTTATAATTTATCCCTTTCTGACAAATTTATTATGTAAATAAAAGCACATTTTTTTATAATTTAGGTGATTTTTTATTGCAGTATCAAAATGGGCCTTCTTATGAAAGATTATTCTTTCCTTGACCACCTATGAGACATTACCATAAGGATATATGGGTCAGGTGATCAATTGTACAGTATGAATTCAGCGGTCTCTGCCATGGTCCATTGGTCTGATAGGTTCCTTTTTTTAAAATATAGTTATTACTTAACAATACAGTTGCTTTGGCAACATATGAAAGGGTTAAATATGCAAAAACAAAAGAAGGAAGGAAGGAAGGAAGGAAGGAAAAGGAAGGAGGGAGGGAGGGAGAGAGAAGGGAGGGTCAAAAGGAAGGAAGGAAGGTGCAAGAGAGGGAGAAAAGGAGGGAGGGAGAGAAGAAGGAATTGCCTGAACTTTTCATGCTATCTGTCCACTTTCGAACTGGCTAGCAGTAGGGAAGATAAACAATAGAAGAAACAGAAAACTGAAGTTGAGAAGAAAGAGAAAATGTCCCTTTTTCCTATTTTTGCTTACAGGTTGCAGAATTAGAAGATAAATAGAAAGTACTTTAAAAATGATTTGAGACACATGGATTTGGGTTTTGGTCTCCCAGCACACTAGTTATTAGTGACTCCTATCTCAGAATTTCTCAACACTACTCCTAAACTGTGACAACCAAAAATGTTTTCAGATTTTGCCAAATATCTTATGAGGGACAAAAACCGTCCTCCATGGGAAATACTGCTTCATGTGAAGGCAAATCAGCCCATTGTACAGATGAGCGCTTTGCCATCCAGGTTGCACCTAAAGTACTTAAAATACATATATGATCATGCTTAAAATACAACTCCATATATTTTCATGTAATTGCTCTATGTTGCAGTCTGGAAGGAGGTATTAGGTACTTTAAAATTCTAAAATGTCTAGCATACAGCCAGGGTTTAAAACCCTGGCATGGAGACAGTTTGGCTGTCCCTAATACGAGACCTCAGGCTAATGAAGAGACTGTATTTCTGTACTCTAAAATCCCTTGTAATTTTGGAGCATTATATTCACAGCACATGTTTCATTCTCATGAATTTATGCATTGAATATCTTATGTCAGCACAAAATAAATCACTGAAATCTATAAAAGTCTCCAAAATATCAGACATTCAATATATTTTGCATGGAAGGATATCTTGAATTAAATTTACTGATGTATTAACTATTAAGTAAAATTGTCTACATGGAACAAAACTTTCCTTACTACTTATGCAGGACCTCACTTTATCTTGTGTTAAGCCAAGGCAAGAAGCCAACTTCCTAACACATGTTTAAAGGTGCAGTTGGGTGGATGAACAATACCTTTGAATATATGGAGCTGCCAATTTATTTTTTGTCTAAAAAACCCCAACTGCATTTCTTTGACAAATACTTAAACCACTGTTTAAAAAGCGATAAAAATAAATAAGCACAAATCTCAAAGGCTATTTATTTCATACCCAAATATCTTAAAAATAATTATATGAAATCAACATGATTTGTGAATTTAGTGAATGCACATGTTGAATTCATTTCTCTATTTTATTGGATAAAAATTTGACCTGACCCTATTTTTTGTCTAGTGACCCTAAATTTTGGGACTACATGTATTGATACTTTGTTTCCAACATATTTTCATCTTTTGCTCTTATTATTCTCTGAAGTTCTTTGTTTTCCTATTGCTTCTTATTTGGATGATCAAACAACACTTATAAACAGCTAAAGGCCTCCAAATTCCTAGAATATCAAAAATTTTAAGAGATATTTCAAAAAATGACAATGTTTAAGTGCATTGTCAATCTTCTGGAAACAATGACGTTTATTTAATGAAGATCCCTTTAACTGTAATACATTTTGGTGTTATTAATAAAAATGAGTGCCTTTTAAAGTATAATACCCATTTTGAAATTTTTTTTGTGTGTTAAATAATCTGAACATTAACAATGAGAGTACCCAGTCCAGACGTTTAAAACCTAACAGTAGTGTTCCTGATGATTTCACTGAAATCATGCTCAGGCTACTGCCATAGAAGTGCTAAATTAATGGTATTGAACCAAGTTATTGATTACAGAGTATATATATATTCTTTTTATAAAAGATTTTATTTATTTATTTGACAGACAAAGATCACAAGTAGGCAGAGAGGCAGGCAGAGAGAGGGGGGGAAACAGGCTCCCCGCTGAGCAGGGAGCCTGATGTGGGGCTTCATCCCAGGACCCTGAGATCATGACCTGAGCTGAAGGCAGAGGCTTAACCCACTGAGCCACCCAGACGCCCCATGTATATATTCTTAATATTTGCATATTTGCAAGGACCACTGTAATAACACATGTGAGATTCTGTCAGATCTTTATCATCTTCATTTATTATGAAGATTAATTTCAGTCAAAACTTTATTTATCAAAAAAAATCAAGAGTTTGAAGCCCACATTTGGTTGATAGAAATTACGTACAGGTCTTAAATATAAATAAAAACATATCAATGTTATAAAATGTTCAAAAGTGGAAAGTCTGTCAGTTTTTATTGATAATAAAAAAGTTTATAAAACTTCATTGAAAATTCTTGTCCATTTTGATCATCCATTTTCTCAATTCCAGTAATAATGTTAACATGAAATGCACAACTTAAATCTTTTTTCATTATTTTATTTTTATAGTGTTACATTAGTTTCAAGTGTACAATAAAATAATTCAACAATTCCATATGTCACTTAGTGCTCATCAGGAGAAGCACACTCCTTAGTCCCCATCACCTGCTTAACCCAACCCTCCCCACTCCCCTTCCCTCTGGTTAAATCTTGTTTTCTTTTAAATTTGTACTAAAATATACTTTAGTTAATGTAGTATAATGTTTGCTATTGTTTTATAGCTTGAAGTCCCACAGAAGGGGATGAATATCCTGACTTCTTGAACTTTGGAAATTTGAACTGATATGCAATCTTAAAAAGAAAAAATAGGTAGAAATCAACTCTAATTTTGAAGATCTACTAAGCTATATTAAATATAATTATATTAGTTCTTGTGTTTTGTTACTTATGTAAAGTAATATATGTTGTCTTCTTGTTAATATTTATTTTCTGATATAAACAAAACAAGTATAATTTGGTTTCAATAATTTCAGTTAATTTTACAATGGTAATTATTATGTGAATGTGGAGGCTAATGATATATGCAAATGATTCTCTTTTAACATGTTGTTCCTTCCCATGTGTAGTGGAAATAATATTCCACATGTGGAAACCTAACATGATAGGAACAAAATCTTGTTCCTGGGCACTAGTAGTAACTTTGCTCTTCAGCAATGATACTAGTGTGGGTAGACAGCAATAATCTGAGCTTCTACTGCAGGTATGGAATATCCAACATTCCATCATAACTATTGCTGTCACAAAGCCTCTGCCCCTTTCCCATTCCCTTTGGCTCAGTCAGAAATTATCTTTTTACAATATCCGAAATATGATATATGGACACAGTCTTCAGAATTTTAATTCTGGCTAATTAACTTTTGTGAATTAATGGAATTTTGGAAAACTACTCACTATTGTCCTTTTGCACATTAATTTTCCTAAGAAACTAGTAGCCATGGCCTTCAGGAATGATTCTGTCCCTTCCCACTTTAGTCAACACGACAGTGCTTCTCTGGGAAGGAGTTCTTTCTTCTGGATGGTTGCTCTAAAAGTGAAAATGGAAGCAGAATTGTTATTTTACCTTCCTAAACAATTTTGTTCATTAACACATTCAATGAGTACTTATTCTAGGCTGGATGGTACATCATACATTCTAGGCTTTATATCAGTGAATACAAGTTCGTGGAACTTACAGTCTGAGTCTCCCCTTTGTAGCACCACTACTCTGTATTTTATTTAATGTATTTATTTATTTTTAAAGATTTTATTTATTTATTTGACAGAGTGAGAGCACAAGCAGGGGGAGCAGGAGAGGGAGAAGCACATTCTCCACTGAGCAGGGAGCCTGATGTGGGGCTCAATTCTAGGACCCTGGGATTGTGACCTGCACTGAAAGCAGATGCTTAACTGACTGAGCTACCCAGGTGCCCCACTACTTTGTGTTTTAGACTCAATTTTCATATCATCAGTTACTGTTTGTGGCCCAAATTTAACTTTCTGTGATTTGTTGAGAGATATATTTTTTTTTCTTTTTAAACATATCACTATTGAGATGGAGTTTTTCACCTAAATATGATTCTACAAATGCATGAATAATTGATTTGTGATTGAAATCATTCTTTAAACCTGAAAGTTTGAGTATCAGTATCATGATACTTGTTGGTGAGAAACTAAAAGCTACCCCTTGGAGTTTCAGGAACAAAACAAAGATAGCCCTTCTCACCACTCCTTTTCAACACCGCATGGGAAGATCAGGAACAAAGCAAAAATGTCCCTTCTTGACACTCCCTTTCAACACTGTGTGGGAATTCCTAGTTAATACAATGAGCTAAGAAAATGACATACAGGTTATACAGATTGGATAGGAAGAAATCAACTATCTTTGTTTGTAGATGATATGATCATCTATGTAGAAAATCTGAAAGAATCTACAAGAAATCTTAGCACTAATGAATGATTATAGCAAGTATTAGGGAAAAAAGTTAATAAACAAAAACCAATTGCTTTCTTATATGCCAGCAGTGAACAAGTAGAATTTGAGATTAGAAAAACACAATACCATTTACATTAACATCCTTCAAAATGACATACTTAGTTACAAATCTAACAAAATAAATAAAAGATCTACATGAAGAAAGCTACAGACTCTAATGGACAGAGTCAAAGAACAAATGAGCAGATGAAGGGATATTTCATGTTCCTAAATAAGAAGACTCAATAGTTTCAAATGTCACTTCTTCTTAACTTAATTATGCATTCAATGCAACTTTAATCAATATCCCAGCAAGTTGTTTTATTGCCACTGACACACTGATTCTAAAGCTTATATAGAGGCAAAAGCCAGTAAATATTGAAGGAGAAAAACAAAATTGGAAGACTGATATTACTCTACTTCAAAACTTATTATAAAGCCACAGTAGGGACACCTGGGTGGCTTGGTGGGTTAAAGCCTCTGCCTTCAGCTCAGGTCATGATCCCAGGATTCTGGGATCGAGCTCTGCATCAGGCTCTCTGCTCAGCGGGGAGCTTGCTTCCTCCTCTCTCTCTGCCTACTTGTGATCTCTCTCTCTGTGTCAAATAAATAAATAAAATTGTAAAAAAAAAATAAAGCTACAGTAATCAAAAAGTATGGTATCGGTGAAAGAAAAGGAAATAGATCAATGGAACAGAATAGAGAGCCCAGAAATAGATCCACATACATGTAGTCAACTGACCTTTAACAAAAGCAAAGGAAATACAATAGAGCAAAGATAGTCCTTTCAACAGATGGTGCTGGAACAACTGGACATCCAAAGAAAGGGATAAAGAAAGAAGGAAGGAAGGAAAGAAAGAAAGAAAGAAAGAAAGAGGAAGGAAGGAAGAAAGGAGGGAAGGGAGGGAAAGAAGAGGAGGGAAAGAAGGGGAGGGAGGGAGGGAGGGAGGGAGGAAAGAAGGAAGGAATGAATAAATGAATGGAGAAAGGGAGGAAGGAAACAAGGAAGGAAGGAAGGAAAGGGAGAGAAGGAAAGAAAAAAAAAAAGAATAATGAACACAGACCATACCCTTCACAAAAATTAACTCAGAAAGGATCAGACTTAAAGGTAAAATGCAAAACTATAAAATTCCTAGAATATAATATAAGAGAAAACCTAGGTAAGCTTGGATATGGCAACAACTTTTTAGATATGACTCCAAAGTCATGATGCTTAAACTAGTGAACAAGCTATACTCTATTGAAGTTAAAAACTTAACAGATATCTCACCAAAAAAGAAATATTAATTGCAAATAAGCATATGAAAAGATGTTTTACATCATATGTCATTGTTGGCATTAAAACGATGGTGAACTACTATTCTACACCTATTAGGATAGCCAGAATCTGGAACACTGACAATATCAAGTGCTATGAAGATTTGGAGCAATGCGAATGCTCATGTAATGCTGGTGGAATGCAAAATGGCACTCCCACCCTGAAAGACAGTTTGGCAATTTCTTTTAAAACTAAACATACTCTTACCATACGATTAACAACCATTTTCTTGTATATTCACCCAAAGAAGTTGAAAACTTGTGTCCCCACAAATAGCCGAACAGATATTTAGAGGAGCTTTATTCATAATTGCCAAAACTTGGACGCAACCACAATGTCCTTTAGTAGATCAGTGGACTGATAAACTGTGGTACCTCCAGACTACAGAATTTTATTCAACACTAGAAAGAGACAGAAAAGGAAGGAAGGAAGGGCAGAAGGAAGGGAGGGAGGGAAAGACAGACAATGAAAAGAAAAGAGAAGACAAAGGGGCTACATACCATATAATTTCAACTACATAACATTCTAGAAAAGGCAAGACTATGAAAATAGTAAAAAGATCAATGATCAATGATGACCAGTTGTTGAGGGGAAGAAGGACGGATAGGTGGAGCGTAGAGGATTGTTAGGGTAGTGAAAAAACTACATGATACCATAAATATGATAGAATATATAACATGAAGGGTGAATGGTAATATAAACTATGGACTTTGGGTGATTATAATGTGTCAGTATAGGTTCATCATTTGTAACAAACATACTACTCTGGTGGAGAATATGGATCCTGGGGAAAGTTATGTGTGTTTGGGGGCAAGGGATACATAGGAAATTATGTATCTTCCCCTCAATTTTGTTGTGATTCTTAAATAACTCTAAAAAATAATCTTTCTTTTAAAAAGTTATTATTTTTTGTCCTTTTGCTATAATAACCTCTGAAATGACCCACAATTTTTTTTTTAGAATTATAGCTTTAAAATTTTAGGCTATTTAAAAATGGTGATATCAAATAAGTACTTGTTCAATACTTACCTATTTAAAAGTTAATTTAAATAATTAGGTAATCAAAAATATGGTGAAAATGAATATTAACTATAAATATTTGTATAAAATCATACTTTAAATAATATATTCCTTCACTCACCATAAACCTGTTAAGCAAAGAAGGTGCAATTATCCCTATTTAGAGTTTCTATTTTTCCCTTTTTCCTTTAGCCTTCATTGTTTTAAGTGATACACATTTCATTTATTGCGTTAATTTTTTTTTGAATTTTCTGCATCTTAAAATGGCAGTGAATTTTGTCTGCTTTGTCTCTCAGTCACTTAGGCCACTGCATATAGTGAGCTGTCAATATTTTTTTTTTAAGATTTTATTTATTTATTTATTTGACAGACAGAGATCACAAGTAGGCAGAGAGGCAGGCAGAGAGAGGAGGAAGCAGGCTCCCTGCAGAGGAGAGAACCTGATGCGGGGCTCGATCCCAGAACCCTGGGATCATGACCTGAGCTGAAGGCAGAGGCTTTAACCCACTGAGCCACCCAGGTGCCCCCTGTCAATATTTATTTTTAAAGTAAAGAATATAGGAAGGAAAGAAGGAATATAGATGAGAGAATATAAGTAAAAGGAAGGAAGGAAGGAAGAGAGGGAAGGAAGAAGGGAGGAAGAAAGGAAAGGAGGGAGGAGAGAAAGAAAGGAAGAAAGAAAGAAAAAGAGAGAGAAAGGGAGGAAGGAAGAGAGAGAGAAGAAAAGAAGAGAAAAGAAAAAAGAAAAGAAAAGAGAAGAGGAAAGAAGAAGCGGTCTTGCCCAGTGCCAGCATATATCTGTGCAGTGTTATGAATTGATGTAATTTAATTAATGGTTTTAACATCAGCCTGAAATAAAGAGATCTTGTCAGTGATCACCTTTATTTTCCTCCCACTTTCCCCAAGACCTGTGTGCTCCTGGAGTCAATGATCACTTTTAAGTGCACCTTCAAAAAAAAAATAATAAATAAATAAATAAAGTGCACCTCCTTCATTTGTAGAGAGGACAGTCAGGTACCACATACCAACAATTTTCACCCAAGGTATTACAAGTCAAAATTATGTCACAAGAGGTTTGCTGTCATTAATATATATAATATCTAAGCATGCAAAAATTATTTTAAAAATAAATTAGAGCAGATTAAAAATTCTCTCTCTAACATGTACCATTCTCATTCATGTGCTGACCTATTTTCCAGAAAGAAAGGAGGGGGAAAGCACCATACATAACATGGTGTTCATCCATGAGTGATCCTTGTACACATGAAGTCCCTTCATGTATGTAGTTGTGGAAATAGAAAGTGAGAACTACTGATGCTTCTCCCCATATGTAGTCTTCCAGAGTGGACAGAATAGGAGTTCTATATGACTCCTAGAGTGTACAATGCAGAACAGAAAGGAAAATGTGGGGGAAAGTGGCCAATGGAACATGAATTGGCCAGAGTCCACAGAAGATTTCCATAACTTCATTCGGTCCTGAAATGAAAAGACAGAAATTCACCTTTGAAATGATTTCCAACATCAGCTTTAGATTTTCATATAAAATCATGTGTAGAACAAATAAGGAGCTGCTCGGGATGTTGTTATAAGACAAATACCTCGAACAAGGAGAGGAAATTAACTAGGGCCAGCCTTAATTTGCCAAACTTACGAATCTTTTGATTTGTACTTTATATTCAAGAAAATGTTATTCTTATTTATACAAAAGAAAGTACAGCAGGAGGTTAGGCAAACAGTTTTGAACATTTGGTATGTAACGTGTGTGTGTTTATATATGCAAGAGACGTACAGATGGTATAGAGTATGGTTAGAAAAGTTTAAACAAAATGTATTTCCAGTTTACAGTAGAATAAAATATTAGTAAGAGATTTTCATAAAACCAAATGAGGAAAGTATTTTTAATGCTTATGATTAAAATATTTTAAGAACATTTTAGAAGTCATGCAGTCACATTTTCCAGAAAGCATTAAGATTTGTAAATACTAAGTATTCCCAAATATTATATTTAAAGAAAATAAAGTGCAATTCATATTATTTGTAATTAATTTCAGTTGTGAGAAACAGAAAATCCAAACGGCAATACTTACACAAGACAAAAATTTATTTCACTCATACGAAAATCAAATCAAGTCTACAGTTTAGAAGATTAGGGCTGAGATGGTTCTTGACAGTCTTAAGGAGCCAGAGACCTTTTTCTCTTTCTTTTACTTTACTTTTTTTTTTTTTTAACCAGCCATTTTTAACATGTAGCTTCCACATCATGGTCCAATACAATATACTGAGCTCTCATTCTCCAGTCTACTTTCCAGCTGACAGAAAGGAGAAGCCAACACAAGAGAATATATCCTAACTTTTAAGGACATGTTGGAAATCATATGTAACAATTCCTAAATCCTAACAAGTCCTATTGCAAGGGAAGCTGAAGCATGCATGTCCTTATTCTGAGAAGTTATGTTCCCATCTAAATACCAGGCCAACCATTATATACAAGGAACAATGCCTATTTGATTACAACTTGCAGCTTTTGAAATACATTCTAAATGGCCCAAAAGTCACAAGTTGAAAGTGCAGCCATTTCCTGCCTCGTGAGCAAAATTAGGATTCTCCATCATCATCCTATTTTGCATTGCAACAAATATGTTAACTTCCATGTTAGACAGCCAAATGCACACTTAAACAAAAAGTTTTATATGTGCATCAAAAACAATAGCTTATAGAATTTTTTAGAAAAATTTTTTAATTTGGAATTTTAAATTCAGGGAAAGTTTTAAAAAACAGTGTACAAAGTTCCCATCTCCCCCTCACCTACTTTCCCCTAGAAGTTATTATGTTGTAGTACATGGCACATTGGTCACAATTAAAAACTCACATTGATAGGTTATTATGAAATAAGTGCATACTTTATTTGGATTTCACTAGTTTTTCCATTGATGTCATTATACATATATATTTATTTTTTATTTATCTATCTATAAATATATATCTATTTTATATATTAATATATTATTAACACAATATATAATTATTAATATAATATATTTGTTGTTATAGAAATATATGATATAAGCATATATAATGTAAATATATATGTATGTATATATGTATATTCTAGGATCTAATCCAGGATATCACATTGCATTTAGCATCATACCTTCTCAGTCTCCTCTGGTCTGTGACAGTTGCTCAGTCTTTCCTTGTTTTCATGACCTTGACACCTGGAGGAGTGCTGGTCCGGTATTTTGCAGAACTTCCCTTAATTTGGTTTTCTCTGAAAATAAGACTGGGCTATGAATTTTGGGAAGAATGCTACAGAAATGAAATAACTTTCTGATCACATCATACTTAAGACTATATGCCTTAAAATGTTTTAAAAAAATTCCTCCCAAAAATGGTCTCATTGAAAATATTTCCTGTCTGGTTTAATTAAATATCTTAATAATATAAGGATGGCCTTGAAGTGCATAACACAGAAAGTCAGTTTTAATCCTGGTACACAATCCAGATTTTTTAAAAAGACTTTGTTTATTTAACAAAGAAAGACACAGTGAGAGAGGGAACACAAGCATGGGGAGTGGGAGAGGAAGAAGCAGGCTTCCCGCCAAACAAGGAGCCCAATGCAGGGCTTAATCCCAGGACCCTCAGACCATGACCTGACCTGAGCCAAAGGCCGACACTTAAGTGACTAAGCCACTCAGGCATCCCCATAATTCAGATTTTTAACAAAGTTTTATTTAATAGAATTCTTATTTAGGGATTTTTTTATATAACAAAAAAGACAAAAATTAAATTGTATGATATTGTCCAGAATAATATACTACCAAAATGGTTTAAAGAGCTCATTATAGTAACTAGATTAAATATTTCTCCTATAATCTTTATTTCTGATAATTATCTTAGTAAAAAAGCTTTGCAAAAACAGTAAACACTACGTAATTAGTCAAAACCTGCTCAAATTATGATGTATTCTATATTAAAGCATTCAACTTATCTATAATATCCTTCTCCTCATTATCATCTTCATCATTATGTAATTGTAATTCTCCTCATCTTACCACCATAAATTAAAAAATGTTATCAGGTGATAACTAGAGATTCAGGTAGATAGTGCCTTGTTGACTAATTGCTTTTTGTCTGGATTTTTCCGAGAAATGTACAAACTTATGTAGTAATTACTATAGGCTCCATAAATTTGCAGAAAATCAATGAAGGATCATAGTTTTACTTGGTCTCTCTAAAGTGGGCAATTTTAAGGTGACAGTTGGATAGAAGGTGCAATGTCTCAAGTACTCTGGGAGATGAACAGAGACAGGCTGTGATCCTGACACACAGGGTAAGCAATTCTCATTCCCAACCAGAACTTGAGTCAAAATAGCTCCTGGGGACGCCTCGGTGGCTCAGTTGGTTAAGCCTCTGCCTTCGGCTCAGGTCATGATCCCGGGGTCCTGGGATCGAGTCCCGCATCGGGTTCCTTGCTCGGCAGGGAGCCTGCTTCTCTCGCTGCCTCTGCCTGCCTCTCTGCCTGCTTGTGTGTACTCTCTCTCTCTCTCTCTCTGGCAAATAAATAAAATCTTTAAAAAAATAAAAAAAATTAAAAAAAGCTACTGTTTCTAAATTATAAGGGTCGTTATCTGAATTACTCTGAATATTCTTCTTCATTTCTTTACTATGTTGTTACTAATGTTCATTTGACTGATTATCAATTATACTTTATAAGTAAAAAGTATATTTTCATTATCAATCATTTAATATATTATTCAACCTTAATAAGTTGATACTTTTTATATTTAAGAAGTATAGTGAATAAATTTAGATTGAGTGCTTATGCTGCATTATAGGTCATTTGTTGAGATTACTGCATAAAAGTCAGTTTTTTACATTAATATTAAAATATAGTATAATCCTATTTAAGAAAGGAAATATAAGGAGACTTAAAGGTTCAGTAGAGTTATGACCATGTTTTCTTGATCTAAAAACTTTGCCTTCTTTTACTATTAGTCCTTAATAACTAAAAAAAAAAAAAGAAAATTATACATACAAGAAGAAAATCACAGGGTCTACGGAAAAGTTCATTCATGTAGTATTATTTTATATTATATATATATTACATATGTTATATACATATATTATATATGTATTATATTATTTTATCAAACACTTTTATGCTTTGAAACACGACACATTTTTATCTGTTATTTTTAAACTTCTTTAAAAATTACACTGCTCATCCTTCATCTTTATAACATACTGATTTATTTAAATATCATTATGTTTTCTAAATATAACTATTATAGGATGTGAGGCAAGTGATGATAGCCATTTTACCAAAATTTACCAAAACACAGACTTGTGTGGAGTTAGCCTAGCAGAATACTAGTAGCCTCCTGTCTTCTTTTATGTTCACAGAACAATAAAATATTTGGATATCCAATCTCTCTTGGCTTTAGGAAACATGTAATTACTATAATAATAATAATAATAATATAATATAAATTAATATATAAGTGTATATAATATATAAATTTTAATATAAATATAATGCACAATATTCTTAGGAACTTAATAAGCCTTTAAAAAAGCATGACAAATCATTTAAAAAAGAATGAGAATAGTCACAGGACAAATGAAGTCCTATGGATTGCAAACACTCAGCTATTCCTCAGGCACTCCTTGAAAGCCTCTGCTTGATCTTGTACGGCGCATCTGCATGAATCTGCCCATCTTCTCATGACAACATGTAGTTAGTTAGTTCTTCTGGGTGCTTTATATGAATTCTGATTTTCTTCTTCATACATGGGAGGTGAAGATACTTAAGGAATCTTGACATGCGGACTTTAAGAACAGAAATCTATTTATAGCGACACAGTGTATCTCTCCTTTCCCAGTGGGAAGAATACCATCAACTTGCCACATCACCAGGGCGTTGACCCCCAGCTGGTATTCCTCAGGCTTCCTTTACTCAGTTCTCCAGCAAGCTTGGGTTTACTCACATGGATTCTGGCTTTCTGGAGCAGCAAGGGGTGAAGGTGCAATATGCAATCACTTTTCAAGTCTCTGTATCCCATTTTTTTTTTTTTTCCTGTCCCTTGGCTAAAGGAAGTCACCCAGCCAAGCCCAGATTCAAGGGCTAAAAATAAACTTTATCTTTTCATGAGGAAAGAGCAAAGCTATATTCTGATGGAGACTGCATGTAAGGATTGGAATAATTGGTGGTCATTTTCAGAGTCTACCACATACCCCAGTCCAAATTCCAATAGGTCTTAATCTCATTAAAAGTAGGACATGATAATTACATTTGCTGCAAACTATCACTTATGTTGGTCCCTGGGTGAAATATGAAGTGGAACTGAGAAAGTTTCTTAAGCCCAACTGCCTGGTTGATGATGTATGCACTAATGCATAGAGGAAGATTAGCTCTCAATATTTGGGTTTTCAACTTAATTAAGTAGCTAAAATAGTAAACTATTTCTTCCCTTATAAATAATAAAAAGAAATCTAACATAACATTTCTTCCACTGGGTTGTTAAGTTCTTGTCTCTGCCACTGCTTTCAAAATGGCAAAGATGTATTTTGAAGCCTTAGCTTTGATAAAGACAAGAATCTTGCTTGGCACAACTCGACTAAAATATCCCACCCAAATTTTCCAAAATTAGAAGGACTTCAGAGTTTCCATAACTTTGGTTGCCAAAAGGCTAACCATGAGAACCACAGGAATTTTCACAGTAATGACAACATGCTTGATCCAGAGTTTCATATTTAGTAGTTCAAAATTTCATTTTGTAAGATGTTTTGAAAATGCATTTTTTCATAGGAAGCAAACATCAAATATCTTTCTCCTAGACAAAGCAATGATGTTCACAGCATAATTATATTTTAAGAAATAAAGCTCTTTTCTTAAAAGTATGAAACTTTCAAAAATAATGTGCCCTTTTTCTTTTAAGTCCTTCTTTTAAAAATATATCACACTACGCGAGTCTCCAGAGAATGAGTCAACAAGTTTAAGCTAGTATAAAGTATTTTAAGCAACCCAACACGCATGTGGTGTGGTGGTAAAAATACCGGAGTTTCTGTGCACTGCCTTCTTGACACAAATAGACCCCAAAATGGATTGTGGACAGGTCAGAGCAAAAATAAAGCAGTCTCAAAGCTGCAGATGTATGATTAAGGAGGTTGTATTGTAAATTTAATCTCCTTTCTACAAGTCTCTAGGAGTCCATAAACATGTTTACTTGATGTAAAAATAGAGGAGTTGGCCTCTGGCAGCCATAACACCTAAATGTAGACCTAACAGCCAGTGCATGGTTCCTTTCCATTGGAGACAAGCAGATCAACCAACCCAACCGAACTGATGACAAGTGTAAAGGACATGGATTGCAGATGAGAGACGAGAAGATAAATGCTAACTATATGGGAGGAGAGAGGGGAGGCAAAATTAAAATCTGGGCTCTGGAGTCAACGAGATCTAAATCTTAGTTGGGCCCCTTGTCATCTGTAAGAAAAGGGCACTCACTCTTATCCTCAATAACTTCACTAATTCATTGATTTACCTGTTATTCCTCCACAAGAATGAAAAACTAAGTGAACCTTGTCCTTTTCCTTACCTAACGCATAATGTATTTCATTAGAATTTTTATAAATATGTTTTTAAGGTAATTTTTATTTGTTAAATATGTTTTTAGGGTAATTTGTAATTTTTAAAAAATTGTATAAAGGGAGGAGATCATGAGACTTAAATTTTTTTTCTTTTTCTTTTTCTTTTCCTATTTTTCTTCTTTTTCTTTTCAATGGCATGTTTATTAAACAAATGCTCATGACAGATTTTCACAACAGCAACAAATGTTATTTCACTACATCAAGTCTCGCTTACTAAGAAAAAAAAACCAACAATCACAGCAAGGTTGACGGATCTGGATGGTTTCTTCATGTTTTTTTCTGGGGAGTGGGGGAGTAAAACCAGTATTCTCACTAGTTTTCTTCTCTTTTCTCTTCTTGAGCCTCACCCGATTTCATTTTCTTCACCTCCTTTCTGGCTAAGTATCCCCGGAAGGCTGCTTGGATTTTGAGAGCAGCGTTCTCTCTTTCTTCTTCAGAACTTTCTAAGGCTTTGACTGGTGTCTCATCCTCTTTCACAAATGTGCTAGACTTTCTTTTTCAGACTCACAACTCTGAGGTAATTCATGCTCCTTGAAAGCATGGTTGTTATAGAAGCGGTCATCTACCTTAGTCCCCCATTCTGCTGGGTCAAAGTTGGTTTTCTCTCGTTTCTCTAGAAGATTTTCAAAGTATGCTGCTGCAAAAGCTGGTATATTTTCTGGTTGCTCCCTCAGAATCTCGTGTGTCAGCCCTTCAAGAAGATTTCCAAATCCTTGTGGAATTCGGTAGCAGGTGTCGGAGAATGGAATTGACATCTCCTCGGAAGGAACTGCCTATTGTACCTCTTCGTTCTCTCAGAGCTGGTGCACGAGACTTAAAATTTTTTAGAGCTTTGAGATATCAAGAAAAACTGAATTATATAGAATTATTTTTTCTAATATGAAGAACTACATATTTTATTTTATTTTTATTCTATTTTATTGAGATATGATTGACATGTAACATATTAGTTTCAGGTGTACAAGATAATGATTAGACATTTGTATATATTGTGAAATGACCACCACATTAAGTCTAATTAACATCCACCACCATACAAAGTTACAAACTTTTTTCTTGTGATAAGAACTTTGAAGCTGTGCTCTCTCAGCACAAAAAAGTTTCAAATATATAATGCAGTATTATTAATGATAGTCAGCATGTTGTACATAACATTCCCAGGACTTACTTATTTTATAACTGAAAGGTACTGCATATTTTATATGATCAAAATTAATAAGATCCTACCAATTTTCCAAGTTAAGCAATGTGTCATACTCACAAAGAAAAAGGTCTTACCTGAGCGACTTTTCAATGGTTTCCCATTCTTCACTCAACATAGCACTTAATCTTGATTTCAAATAGTAGTTGATTGTTATATTTGTTATTTTAGAGGGTAGTGTAGATAGAGAAGGTGATGAGGATGGATATAGGAAAGGAAGGAGATGTAGAGAAGGAACGGAGTTTGAGGCCAGGTACAGGTCAATATGGAGATAGGGATACAGGGCAAAGCCAACAGAAATATAAATATTGTTATAGATATGACACTTCTAAACACATATAGGATATGTTTTTAAAAATGCTTAATAACATAAGAGAACCTGGACAGCTGAAAATTTTCTATGTTGCACTCATATGCTCTCGTCTCCCTCAAGGCTGTTCCTCCCCTGACTTCTTGCTAAATTCAAATTGTGAACGAATGGTTGCTAAGTCTTAAGAGTATTTTAAGAGACTTTTTTTTTTTAAGATTTTATTTATTATTTATTTGACAGACAGATAGACCACAAGTTGGCAGAGAGGCAGGCAGAGAGAGAAGGGGAAGCAGACTCCTCCGCTGAGTACAGAGCCTGATGCGGGCCTCAATCCCAGGACCCTGAGATCATGACCTGAGCCGAAGGCAGAGGCTTTAACCCACTGAGCCACCCTGGTGCCCCAAGAGACCATTTTTGAGCAAATATTCCCAAAGCAGGTGAAGTTCAGCTGACTCCTCTTGCTAATTCTCTATGAAATCCCTGCCCTCTTCCTCCCGCTGAGAATACTCTTTCAAGGTTGTTCTCAAACCTCAGCCTTCTAAATCAAGGCTTATGTCTTTCTGCACTCTCAATGATTTTCCTCTACAGTATCTAGGCTTACTAGCTATATTATTATATTTATTATTATATAATTCTTATTAGTAGTATTTATTAAAGTAATGATAACATTTTCAGCTTTTTGTCTGATATGTCTTTGAATTCTGTTTTTTCCAGATGATATATCTCATCATTATCAATTTCTACATCCAATTTTCTTTACCTAACTACTTGACCTTGTAAATCATTCCATTACAAAGAAACCACTTATAACAGTGCTGATTAAAAAAAAAAAAGTACAGAGAATTATTGGTTGAATGTCAATAAACACAGAGTCTCAATAAGCACGTTTTGAGTGGATGAATGATTTCATTCACCAAAACACAGATTCATAAAGTATTTCAGTTCCAAGGGGCTATGGCTATGTAATATATCATTACATTGTGCGGACAGAAAGAAATACATTATGACTTCTACCAAAATACCTACAGTTGCCCATGAGTTGCTGGGAATGTCCCAGTTTCTGTTGCACAAGAACAGATCGATTATCTTAAACGTAACATGAAGAAATTACTGCTGAGATAATTAGAATGTCAAAGAGCCTTCACTGTGGAAGAAAAGCTCCCTTTATGATTTATTCCTGCATTGGATTATCACACCTCTTTGGTAAAAGCCATAGCCTGGGTTTTTACTATCTAATATTTTTATACTTCCTTATGTATGAATTTTATCTTACTGGAGATTTGTGCATGGAAAATGGACATTGTAAATCCTCAAGCATACATGGCATGTTCAAAGAACAAAGTGACAACTGAGAGCATGATGTGGCCACTGGCTTGTCCTTTCCTCCCCTCAGTGTCTCCCTGCTTGGCCCACCAGAAGTAATAAACAGAAACTTCTGTCCTTCAGTGTAAACATAATTGAGTCATTTAAAAATTTAACTTAAAAGCTGCACTTCCCTGTTCACTTATTCGTTCAAGTTATCAATAAATCAAGTCATAATACACTAAAAGCGTCTAAGCTATTAAATGCTTTTAGGTTTATTTTTCAACGAACTCATGTTTTATTCAGATTCTGAGAAAAAAGTTTCATATTTGCTTCATCAGTGAATAAACCATTCCTCTTCTCTCACAAAGTATTTCATTTAAACTTCAGAAAGAATTTTCAAAGTATGACAAAGATAAGCCTGCCAGAGGGCAGTTTTTATGTTACATCTGTAACACAACACGTTGCTAAAGATTGATTTCAACAGCACTGCTCATCTTTGTTTAAAAAAAAAATAGAATTGAAACTCTGGATTTTTTCAGAGGAAAGAGGCATTTCACCTCAACAAACCAGGAGGTAGAAAAGAAGCAAATTATTGTTATTTATTAAAGGAAACTTGATGTGTGACCCATAAAAATAGATGGTATGACAAATTTTAGGTGGCAAGCTGTTCAAACAGTTATCTCAGATAGTTTCTTTTTCTCTTTATTTTAAAATGTGTTCAAGTCACTACATCACAGGCTGTTCACAATACCATTAAAGGACACTTCAAAAAGCAATTTTTCCTTGAATAGGCCTTGGGCCTTGGAAAAGTATTCAGAGAGGAAGATAGATTCTTTAACGTATAGCAGCATTAGTTTCTATATTCATGAAAGCAATTTTGTTTAGAATCCTCTTTAGACTTTTCAGTTTTAAAATATGTTTATTGTTTTGTAGACATAAAATCAGGAAAAAGAGACTCTTAAGACACTGGAAAGAGAAAATGAGAATGTATTTTAAATTGATAGGTTAAGTTTTTTTTATAGATCTTCTGTTTTTAGAATTTAAATGTCCCTCGTGGATTAATTAGAGAAGTATTTTGAAAGTTAAAAAGTAATTTATTAATTACATCAGAAAAATAAAAAGATGCATTTGTGAAGTTAGTAGCAGGACTCACTTCCTCTGAAGATAAATTTAGGGTCAGAGAAGTCTCAAATGTGAAAGGTAGTAATTAATAGAGTGATCTCTCTGAGTAGGCATGAAAGGATGAATTCCAGAATTCAATTAAGAGATTTAGCCTTAGGGGGAAAAGGAGGAACTTTCATTCCATTGTAGCCATAGAGGAACAAAGGGTAAATGCAGGGATTCCTGGGTGGTTCAGTTGGTTAAACATATTCCTTTGGTTCAGGTGGTGATCCCAGGGTCCTGGTATCCAGCCCCGCATCAGGGTCCTTACTCAGCAGAGAGCCTGCTTCTCCCTCTCCCTCTGCTGCTCCCCCTGCTTGTGTGTTCTCTCTCTGAAAAATAAATAGATAAAATCTTTTAATGGAAAAAAAAAAGGATAAAAGCAGGTAAAAATATACTTACTTACCTTTAAACGTTTTCAGAAAAGTAGAGGAAATTCACACCTGTTGCTATAGAAAACTACAGATAGAATTGAGTATGTCCAAGAGGAGTATTAGTGGATCTTGCTGTTGAAAGCCAACTGGAGACCATGAAGTTATAGTTGCACTATCAAAAATAGATGTAGCTAAATCAGATAATTTGATCACCCCAAACTGGAATTTTCCTAGGCAGTTCAATGGTAAGTTGGAATAAAAATGAATTTGAGAATAGTATCAGAGGAAAAAATAGTGTACAGTGAAATCAAGGCTGAAAGATAATGAAGTGAACGCAAAAAAGAGGAGAACAAATAAAAAGCAGGAAGATCACAGCTGAAAGGTCCCTTTGAGGTCAAATACTAAATATTGGGGGTGTTTTGAGTGATGGGCATACATGGTCAGGATATAATAACATTGAAGTTAATATTTCAGAATGCTCACAGTGCTTGGTATTGACAAGTTATGCTGAATAAACATCTCAAACACAATGAAAGTTAAGGACACTGGCTAAAATTAGGTGTGTAAACAGCAAGCATCCTGGCTTTGGGTAGATTTATCAAGTGGATGTGAAGTTGTCAGGGATGATTCAACTGGTGGTAAAGACTAAGACCCAAAAGTACTCGGTGAACCAAATGCAGAAATGGGCTCATAGGGATGGTGAGGTGGAGAGGGAAGATGGGTAATGCAGAAAAGAGGAGGTAGAGAAACAACGTAACATCCTCGAAAAACGAACATCCTCTCATGTTTTCACATACCTCAAAACACGGTATCTTCCTCAGTGTAGCAACTCTGCTCTATGTTGAGAAGTATGACAATGACTCAGAAATGATCCCAAAAAGAAGAACCACTGTTGGAATGACAAAATGAGAAAAATAACAAAAAAACTAACAAATTATTGAGAAAAATGAAGATGTTTTGTGAAGAACTGCACACTTTGATAGAGAAATTCGGTATAACTTGAATGAAAGTGGATGCATCTGGGCAAGTGAATTTTTACTTTTATGGACAGAGAATTTTGTAATACCATGGGCAGGATTTATCATTGCTTCATACTTGATTAAATAACAGCCTAAAGGCAATAGAGTTCTTTGTTGGAGAACTTGCCTGGACTGCATATAACCAGCTGGCTGGGTATTTTGATGTTCAAGGAGAATATATTAAACTTTGGTATAGAAAACATAGTGGCAACTTCTGGAAACTAATATACTCATACATTACTTTTGAATATCCCACACATGATAATTAAGCAAAAATTCATTATTTGCAGATGGCTTTTATATTATACACTTGAGTCCAGATGGTCTTTCTTTTTAAAGACTATTTGATTTGATTTTTTTTCCATGAAAGGTTTAAGAAAAATGATTTTCATGTGAAATGAACTGTGAATATATGAATAAATCATATTTTAAAACTGTCTGTGACTTAGTTTATTTAACTTATGCAAGAACAATGGTGCAATAGAGTTATGTTGCTCCAGTTTTTAAACACTAACTTCAACAAAAGTAATGTCTAGAAGCATAATAATTATAAAACCTCCAAATAAAACATATTTAGATTTTAAGGCAGATAACCCTCTTGATACTAATGCCTTACCAGCAACAAAAGGTGCATAGTTAACCATATAAAACCACATTAATGTCATGGTGTCCCCTAAAAAAAAGAGATAGACATTTTGCCATCTTGCCTTTTTTTTTTTTTTCTGTTAAGAGAGAGAGAGAGCGCAAGGTTGGGGGGAGTAGGTGTTTGGGAAGGGCAGAGGGAGAAAAAGAGAATCTTAAGCAGGCTCCATGCCCAGTGCAGGACTCATCTCACGACCCTGAGATCATAATCTGAGCTGAAACCAAGAGTTGGATGCTTAATGGACTGAGACACCCAGGCACCCCTTGCCTTCTTGCTTTTGGCCTCTCATATCAGGGGCTATACTCTCAGCTATTTTATTTTGAATGACAGAATGATATAAGCAACTGATCATTTTATGTGAATGGATGTTTTTAAGTTAGGGTTATTTATTTTGGGTGAGTGTAATATTTTTGCCTAGTTATTTTCATTATTATTGCTTACATTCTTTGTGTGTCAGATATTATATAAACTAATTGCACACTATTTCAGTATTTTCCATGTATGAGATTTCTAGGGGAAATCTGTCTGATAATGATCTCTAATTATGTTGGTAGAAATGAAAAATGATGCTATGTATAGGAGCTATGGTAAACAGTACGGAGGTTGTTCAAAAAATTAAAAATGGAACAATCATCTAACTTCTGGGTATATACTAAAAATAATTGAAATTGGTATCTCAAATAAATATCTGCCCCCCATGTTCATTACAGCATTATTCATAAGAGCCACGATATGGACCAAGTGTCCATTGATAGATAAGTGAATGGGAAACATATGGTATATATTGGAATATTATTTGACCTTAAAAAATAAATTCTTCCATATGTGACAACACAGATGAACCTGTGAAAATTGTATTATGTGAAATGAGCCAGTCACAGAAGCACATGCTATATAATTCTAGTTATGTGATATATCTAAAATTGTCAAACTCATAGAGGAAGAGAATAGAGTAGTAGTGGCTGCCAGAGGCTGTGAGGTCCGAGAAATGAAGAATTATTCAGCGAGCATTAAGTTTCAGTTATATAGATGAATAATTTCTAGAGGTGCGTGGTACAACAAAATGCCTATAGTTAATATTGTATTGTGCACTTAAAACTCAATATATCACATGTTAAGTGTTATTAACACACAAAACAAAGGAATACTAAAAAACTTTGAGAGGTGTTGTATATGTTCATTACTTTGATTATGGTGATGACATCACAGGTATTTGCATATGCCCAAACCCATCAAATCATACACATTAAATATGCGCAGTTCTTGAACTATATCAATTATGCCTCAATTACAGTTGTAAAAATAATGAATGAATAGCTAGAATTTAAGCTTTATTCAATATTTGACAGACTTGGTCTTATTAAGGCCATTTTCCTTCTAGAGGTGTGAATCCATGTCTTCTGTCTCTTCATTGCCTATCTGTAAAATTTATCCCTGGTGTTCTTTTTTGACAATATTTCAATATTTCAATATTGAACAGTATTTCTTACGGTATTTTTAAATTCCAAAGGGCTTTTCCTTGTCCCAACATCACAAAGATATTTTCCTATATACTTTTCATTAGATTTCTTTAGATTTAGAATTTTATAGGTATCACTTATATCTTTCAACCATCTGGGGGTCACCCTAAAATAGGAAAGAAGACAGAAAAATTTATTTTTCTCCATGAAGAGACATAATTTCCTAGGCCATCTATTAAAATTTTCACTCAGAGATTTTTGTTTGGTTTTATGTCAAGCTTCCATTTGTACTCTGATCTGTTTCTGATCCCTCTATTGTGTTATATTAATCTATGTGTCTCACCCTACATCAGTAACACATTGTATTTTTCGCCTCTTTGTTTTTAGTTTGTATTAACTGTGGCTCTGTAGCAAGTTGTATTCTCTATCATAGCAAGTTCCCTCCCTTAGATCTTTTTTCAACAAGTGACTTAGTGACTCAGGAGCATTTATTTTTCTATATAACCTTTAGGAGATTTTTGTTGTGTCATACACAAATGTCCTGCTAAAAGCAAAATTGTAATTTTGTGTATGTGATCAGACTGGTGCAAGACCTCCTCCACTCCCCATGTTTGCAGACTTCAATAGCTCTATCTATTGTTGAGACCCTTCCTGTGCCTTAAAAAATAAGGACATTAGGATTGTGGAATATGAAATTCTTGCCATTACAGTCACATTCAGAAGACTGTCACATTAATATCAAGAGGGAAATATTGGGAGAGAGGAGTCCTTTTATTACTGCTTAAATAATCAGATCAGTTTAATGCTGGTTGTGGAATACTCACTTTGCATTTGATGGGTAAATCTGGGAAGCACTTGATATTTTGGTAAAAAATACATAACATTTTCTGTTTTCTAGATTTTTCTATACATTACGGTTATTTCTGTTTATTTTTTAAATGCTGTCTCCATTGAAATTTGAACGTCAAAAAGAACACATATAACATGCTTCACAGCACTCTTTGATTTTTAAAACATTAGCACAAATTATGGTTTGAATGAAACCATCCATTCTGATATGAAACATCCTTCATATTTGAAACTATACCATACAATTTCTATGAGGCCATTTTTATTTCTATAAAATGTATTCTTTTGTCTGTCTTCATATTTGTCAGAATTGTCACTGAGCATGTTTGATGAAATATTTGTAGGTCTTTGGATCCTAGTACAACTATTTCTGGGGGACAGATCATGGAAGTTACATTGCCTGTGTCTTTCTATTCTACACAGATTCAAGGTGGAGGTGGGAACAACACAAACAGGATGAGGTTAAGGAGGAATAAGTTCATGGTAAATCATATCAAGAAAAATACAAATCCAAATACCAGGCTAGACAAAATTACATTTGCACAAGGATTTTAGAAAATCTGAAGGAAATGGTCACATCCACTCTGGGGAAAATGAATCAGCATTTCACAAAGACATAAGGATGTAGTGACATATTTGTGGTTAAAAAAAAAACGATGTTTGCCTGTTTTTATTAACTACTCCTTCATGGGAAATAATTAAATCAACTGTTCTTTGGAAAATAAAAACTTTTGTCATTTTTTTTTTTATTATCAGTGACAATTTTTAGGTTACATTTTTGTTTTCTAAGGGATTCTAACTTTAACCTATGTATTTCTACCTAAAAAATATATGCTTATACCTAAAATATAAAATGGATAAAAAAGGAAAATTGTATTAAATACTCTTAAGCCTCATACACTAAATACTTGCCTTATTTCATTATACTAACAGATTTCTGTCTTCATATTGAAAATAGAAGGAGAGTAGATGACGTTAATGAAAAGCTATCATTTTAAATTTAAGAAAGCTAGGAGACTGGGGCACCTGGGTGGCTCAGTGGGTTAAAGCCTCTGCCTTCAGCTCAGGTCATGATCCCAGGGTTCTGGGATCAAGCCCCACATAGGGCTCTCTGCTCAGCAGGAAGCCTGCATCCTCCTCTCTTTCTCCCCTGCCTCTCTGCCTACTTGTGATCTCTGTTAAATAAATAAATAAAATCTTAAAAAAAAGGAAAGACAGGGGATCAGGTAAAACTCACTATGTAAATACTTGCCTTTTTCAGGATATTCTTTTTTCTTGCTGTGTTAAGATACAACTCAGATATGAGGCAGATAAAATATGATTATTGACTCTAGAGTAAGATAGAGCATGCGTTTTAATTAAAAAACGTGGAATTGATGCATTTGCCAGTTTTTCTTTTGTAGCTATAAAGATAAGTGAAGATTGGAGAAAATGAAAAAAATGAAAATGTTGGTTATGCTTTAAATGAAATATCAGATCTTGTTAGAGCCAAGAATCCTACTGTTTTTAAGTTGTGGTCAATTATATTGATGATATACTTAATCTCAGAGTCAGAAAATCACACTGGATTTATATTTCCACTAAATTTCATAACTATACAGGTTGAAAATCACTTTGGACTTATACCTCCACTAAATTCTATGTCTATGTAAATAATACTCTATAAAGTACCTACATATACATAGGAAAAATTAACTGTACAAAGTTTTTATGAAAAATATACTCTAAATGAATATACTCATTTAGAGTATATTCAGAAAAAGATATCAGAGTAGTTGATATCTTCTTCAAACTCAACCAGATCCAAATATTAGCTCTCTTTTGAGGCTCTCCACTTAAGAATTAAGTTGTCTGAACATTGCCCAAAATGGGTGAAGATAAACAATGAGACCATTTCATTTTTTGAACATTTTTTTTAAGATTTTATTTATTTATTTGACAGACAGAAATCACAAGTAGGCAGAGAGGCAGGCAGAGAGAGAAGACAAAGCAGGCTCTCCGCTGGGCAGAGAGCTTGATGCGGGGCTCGATCCCAGGACACTGGGATCATGACCTGAGCTGAAGGCAGAGGCTTTAACCCACTGAGCCACCCAGGTGCCCCTGAACATTTCTTTTTATTATTAAAACCAATCTAGCACAATATTTGGATTGCATACAGGGTGATAGATATCATATCCATGCATATTTATTTCTTATTGTAATTTCCCTCTGCCCTCACATAACAAAATGGCAGGCAAATGCATGGATAGTCAAATAGCTTTAGGTAACAAGTTAGAGTTTTTTCGCCTTATTGAAAGTCTACTAAGTTGATAAAGCACAGAGATAATTTGGAGGACAAAAAATAAAATAGAAAGTGAACAGTTATTCTTTGCATATGTTTTAAAGTTATAGGCATTGTCTTATAATTATATTAGCTTTGAATACTATTAAGAATGCATGATAACCAGTACTTATTAATAAGAAATATGCAAAATAGGAAGCAGCATCCCATACTCCCAAAAAATCTTTCCTCCATCTTTACTTTCCTTCAAATATGCTCTATCTTTGGGCTCCTGGTAGGCTCAGCTGGCTAAGTGCCTGCCTTTGGCTCAGGTCAGGATCTCAAGGTCCCGGGATCCAGTCCTGAAATGGGCTCCCTGCTCAGCGGGAAGCCTGCTTCTCCCTCTGCCCCTCCCCTTGCTTGTGTACTCTCTCTCTCTCCCTCTCTCTCCCCCTCAAAAATAAATAAATAAATAATCTTAAAAAGAAAAAAAAAATGCTCTACCTTGATATTTTTAAAATCAGTTATTTATAAAGAATATCCCAACTCATTTCATCTAGTTTCTTCTAAGTATTTTGCTCTTCATCTCTTATTGTATGGAAACTGCTCTTATGTTAGTCACTAATCATTTAGAGCCATCAAATTTAATTACCTGTTTTGTGTATCAATCAATCACTAGAGGCAGTTGACACTGTTTAAACTGGGAACCAATATATCAACAAAGACCCATTACTTACATAAAAGCACTGAAGAAACTCCATCAGTTTTATCCCTGCAATATTTTTCTTCATATCTTTTCCTAGCCCAACAGAAATAGCTTAATTTGAAATTCACGTGATTTACTGTTAAAATCTCTGGGCTGATATTTCTGATTTCCTTGAATTCTCCCCATTCTAAAAACAACTGGTGAATATTGTTGGGATATAACGACAAATGCTCTTGTGCAAATTTTATTATCCGAGGTTTGAATTTTAGCTAATTAACTCAAATAATTCAATATTTTATTCAAAGAAAATGCTTAATTCAAACTACATAACTGGTATATTGCCAAATTTATTATTAATATATTTTATTTATATATGCTAACATGCTTAAAATATATATTCTAGATACATAAAACATGATAATTTCCCTAATAAGGTGGTCTTTATTGACAAGGTATTAGCTCTGGTTCTTAGCACAAAAAGGTTGTTTTAAGGTATATAAAGTGATGAAACATGGAGGTATATAAGATGAAGAAGGGATAAAGTCCCACAAGAAGAGCTATTGCTGGTAAGAACAGAATTGTTGGATAGAAATTTAATGTTGTACCTATGTTCCTTTTATAAACATTGGTTATTTGAAAATTCATAATGGTAACTTGCATGCATTATATGGAATATGTACAAAAAGTAGACTATGAGGAAAGAACTTATAGTCAAGGGGCACCTGGGTGGCTCAGTGGGTTAAAGCCTCTGCCTTCAGCTCAGGTCATAGTCTCAGGGTCCTGGGATCAAGCCCCGCATCGGGCTCTCTGCTCAGCAGGTAGCCTGCTTCCTCCTCTCTCTCTCTGCCTGCCTCTCTGCCTACTTGTGATCTGTCTATCAAATAAATAAAAATCTTAAAAAAAAATAACTTATAGTCAAAAGTTAGAAAATAACTTAAATTTTAAAAATAAATTATAATGTATTTAAACTTTTCTCCAGTTGTGGACACGTGGCTTTTTCATAGCAAGGAGTAAAATATGCACATTCATTAGATATCTTGAATGAGAAAATCCAATTGTATAAGCTGTGATCTCTGTCAAGGGCAGAAGGACACTGTGCTGATTGAAATTATTTATTATTTTTATGTATTTTAAGTGGACTTGTATGAACAGAATTTGATTTTGAATATATGGAATAGTAGACTGAAACTCCCATTAGTACTCATAGAAATTGGATGTTACTGTCAAAAAACTATTCCAAATGTATTTTGGGAAAAGAGAATTATTTAACATATTCCTATACTATATCTTTCTATCTATCTATTCTTCTAAATAATTTTCAATATAATTATGTTTAAGTAGAAATTTAAATGCTGTAAGGAGTAGGTATTCTTTTGGTGATTTTGCATCTTACTAATAATCCAAATTATATATTTTATTACATTTATATCACTATTAAATATTGAAATATATAAAATATCTCATTATGATACTATCTTTAAAAATTGATTTAGCATTGAAGAAAGAGGGAAAAAAGCTCTGAAACTCATCTCTTAAATTTATGAAAACTTATTTTGAATGCTAAACATTCTTGTGTCTGTGATAATTTTCAACCCTCAAAAAATTACTAGGACTGCTGATTTTATTACTATCCCTTTATTTAAAAATAAAAGTATAGGGCACCTGGGTGGCTCAGTGGGTTAAGCCTCTGCCTTTGGTTCGGGTCATGATCTCAGGGTCCTGGGATCGAGTCCCACATAAGTCTCTCTGCTTGGCAGGGAGCCTGCTTCCTCCTCTCTCTCTGCCTGCTTCTCTGCCTACTACTTGCGATCTCACTCTGTCAAATAAATAAATAAAATCTTAAAAATAAATAAAAATAAAAATAAAAGTATATAAACTTAATAGTTACCACATGATTTATTTTGCTAATTTTATTAAATCTTCTTTTGATATATTTTCTTTTTAATTCTTATCTTCTTCACTTTCTCAATTACGTACATTCTCTCATTTAACTATTAACCCAAGAAGTTCTAAGAAAAAATGTATCCTTTGAATACTGAACAAAGTTGTAAAGAGTGGGCCATACTTTTTACTTGATATTTTATGACTTAATGGTTCAAATTCCTTTGCATGCATTCTAGGTAGCTTTGAGTCCCATTTGCTACAAACTTTAAATGACAGATTACTTTCCTGACATTATATTTTCTTTTCATTTCTGTTGTTCATTTCCTCAAAATGTTATTAGCCTTTTGTACTAACAACCTGACAGTATAAACTTCTCAGTTTGATCTATTGTATGGGAATAAATTTAGCCTCAGTAAAAGCTGTTTTTCTTCTGATAGCTCTAGTACTCACTGTTACTTTATGAAGAAAATCTCTAAAAACTGTGAAAGAACTTTCAGCATTTCATTGAATGATTATTTAGTTAACTATGTATATAAGAACTGATTTTAAGTGTGGCTATTTGAACTTAACTATACAACTTGTCCTTTCTATTTTCTTCATAAAAGTAATACATTTTTGGGCGAGCCTCAGGATATTGTTTCACAAATCCTTAGCATAGAGTGCATACATAAAAATCATAAACAAAGTTGGGTCTTCTATACAATGACTGATGTTGCCAATAACCAAGCCAGATTATGCTTTACTTGTCTACATAATTAATGTATGCAAAATATTGCCTGAGATGGCATATTTGAATGTTCTCAAAACCATTGAATTGTGTACTACAAATGGGTCCAATATATGGTATTTGAATTATAACTAAAATGTTAAAAAACTGTTTCAAGAAGATGGCAGAGAAGTAGTAGGCTGAGACTACATCAGGTAGCAGGAGATCAGCTAGATAGCTTATCAATCCATTGCAAACACCTACAAATCCAACAGCAGATCAAAGAGAAGAAGAACAGCAATTCTAGAAACAGAAAATCAACCACTTTCTGAAAGGTAGGACCTAGGAGAAGTGAATCCAAAGCAACGGGAAGATAGACTGCGGGGGGGGGGGGGTGGTTGGCTCCTGGCAAGCAGTGGAGCAACAGAGCACAAAATCAGGACTTTTAAAAGTCTGCTCCATGGAGGGACATCACTCCAGAGGCTAAACCGGGGGGAAACCCAGGTGGGGTCAGCGTGGCCCCAGGTCCCGCGGGGTCACAGAAGGATCGGGGGTGTCTGAGTGTCACAGAGCTCAGAGGTATTAGAGCGGGGAAGCCGGCTACAGAGACAGAGCCAAGGAGTGAGCTCTCAGCTCGGGGTTGCCTTGAATCGGTCACAGGCTGGGTGAGCTCGGAGCGCAGGCAGAGGCCAGGGAGATGGGGGTGATTGAGTGCTTTTCTCTGAGGGAGCACTGGGGAGTGGGGCCCCAGGCTCTTGGCTCCTCCGGGCCGGAGATTGGGAGGCTGCCATTTTCATTCCAGTCCTCCAGAACTCTACGGAAAGCATTCAGGGAACAAAAGCTCCCAAAAATTAACCCAAGAGGATTACTTAGCCCGGCCCCTGATAAGGGCGGTGCAATTCCACCTGGGGCAAAGACACTTGAGAATCACTACAACAGGCCCCTCCCCCAGAAGATCAGCAAGAAGTCCAGCCAGGACCAAGTTCACTTACCAAGGAGAACAATGGAATTCCAGAGGAGAAGAAAGCAAAGTATGGAATTCATTGCTTTCTCCCCATGATTCTTTATTCTTGCAGTTAATTTAATTTTTTAATTTTATTTTTTTCTTCTTCTAATTTTTTTAACTTTTACCCTCTCCTCTTTTAACATTTTTTAACTAGTTTATCTTAACAATACCTTTCATAAAAAATAATAATCTTTTTTGAACCTTCATTATTATAGTCATATTTTATCCTTCATTGTATCTAACTTTTTTTTGTTTTGTTTTGTATACACATAGGTTTTTTTCTTCTAAAAAATTTTGGGTACAACTTCTAATAGATCAAAATATACCCTAAATCTAGCTCCGGGCTTGTTCTAGTCTCCAGCCTGAGCAAAATCTCTCCACTTTCTTTTTCTTTATTCTCCCAACCAACATACTTTATCAACTCCTTTTTTAGAAATTAAAAACAATTTTTTTTTCATCTTTATAGGCATATTCTGTCCCTTCATTGTGTTTAACTTTATATATGTTTTTCATTCTTTAAGATTTTGGGAGGTAGTTTCTTCTAAGAGACCAAAATACTCCCCAAATTAAGTGGGTAACCCTGTTCTAGTCACCAGTCTAATATATATATATATTTCTTTTTTATATTTTTTTAATTTGTTTTCTTTTTTTCAATTTTTTTTCCTGAACTTCTTTTTATCCTCTTTCACCCTCCCATGATTTGGGGTCTCTTCTGATTTGGTTAAAGTGCATTTTCCTGGGGTCTTTGCCACCCTTTTAGTATTTTATTTGTTCCTTCATGTATTCTCATCTGGACAAAATGGCAAGGTGGAAAAACTCACCACAAAAAAAAAAAAAGAACAAGAGGTAATACCAAAGGCTAGGGACCTAATCAATACGGACATTGGTAATATGTCAGATCTAGAGTTCAGAATGACAATTCTCAAGGTTCTAGCGGGGATTGAAAAAGGCATGGAAGATATTAGAGAAACCCTCTCTGGAGAGATAAAAGCCCTTTCTGGAGAAATAAAAGAACTAAAATCTATCCAGGTTGAAATAAAAAAAGCTATTAATGAGGTGCAATAAAGAATGGAGGCTCTTACTACTAGGATAAATGAGGCAGAAGAGAGAATTAGTGATATAGAAGACCAAATGACAGAGAATAAAGAAACTGAGCAAAAGAGAGACAAACAGATACTGGACCATGAGGGGAGAATTCGAGAGATAAGCGATGCCATAACATGAAACAACATTAGAATAATTGGGATTCCAGAAGAAGAAGAAAGAGAGAGGGGAGCAGAAGGTATATTGGAGAAAATTATTGTAGAGAATTTCCCTAATATGGTAAAGGGAACAAGCATCAAAATCCAAGAGGTGCAGAGAACCCCTCTCACAATCAAAAAGAATATGTCCACACCATGTCACCTAATAGTAAAATTTACAAGTCATAGCGACAAAGAGAAAATCCTGAAAGCAGCCCAGGAAAAGAAGTCTGTAACATACAATGGTAAAAATATTAGATTGACAGTGGACTTATCCACAGAGACCTGGCAGGCCAGAAAGAACTGGCATGATATATTCAGAACACTAAATGAGAAAAACATGCAACCAAGAATACTCTATCCAGCTAGGCTATCATTGAAAATGGAGAGATAAAAAGCTTCCAGGACAAACAAAAACTGAAAGAATTTGCAAACACCAAACCAGATCTACAGGAAATATTGAAAGGGGTCCTCTAAGCAAAGAGAGACCCTAAAAGTAGTAGATCAGAAAGGAACAGACAATACACATTAACAGTCACCTTACAGGCAATACAATGGCACTAAATTCATATCTCTCAATAGTTATCCTGAATGTTAATGGGCTAAATGCCCCAATCAAAAGACACAGGATATCAGAATGGATTAAAAAAAAATCAATATGCTGCCTACAAGAAACTCATTTTAGACCCAAAGACATGTCTAGATTGAAAGTGAGTGGGTGGAAAACAATTTACCATGCTAATGGACATCAGAAGAAGGCTGGGGTGGCAAGCCTTATATCAGATCAATTAGACTTTAAGCCAAAGACTATAATAAGAGATGAGGAAGGACACTATAGCATACTCAAAGGGTCTGTCCAACAAGAAGATCTAACAATTTTAAATATCTATGCCCCTAACATAGGAGCAGTCAACTATATAAACCAATTAGTAACAAAATCAAAGAAACACATAAACAATAATACAATAATAGTAGGGGATTTTAACACTGCCCTCACTGAAATGGACAGATCATCCAAGCAAAAGATCAACAAGGAAATAAAGGCCTTAAATGACACATTGGACCAGATGGACATCACAGATATATTCAGAACATTTCATCCCAAAGCAACAGAATACACATTCTTCTCTAGTGCACATGGAACATTCTCGAGCATAGATCACATTCTGGGTCACAAATCAGGTCTCAACCAGTATCAAAAGATTGTGATCATTCCCTGCATATTTTCAGACCACAATTCTCTGAGGCTAGAACTCAATCACAAAAGGAAATTTGGAAATAACCCAAATACATGGAAACTAAACAGCATCCTTCTAAAGAATGAATGGGTCAACCAGGAAATTAAAGAAGAATTGAAAAAATTCATTGAAACAAATGATAATGAAAACACAACAGTTCAAAATCTGTGGGACATAGCAAAGGCAGTCCTGAGAGGAAAATATATAGTGGTACAAGCCTTTCTCAAGAAACAAGAAACGTCTCAAATACACAACCTAACCCTACACCTAAAGGAGCTAGAGAAAGAACAATGAAGAAAGCCTAAACCCAGCAGGAGAAGAGAAATCATAAAGATCAGAGCAGAAATCAATGAAATAGAAACCAAAAAAACAATAGAACAAATCAACAAAACTAGGTGTTGGTTCTTTGAAAGAATTAATAAGATAGATAAACCCCTGGCCAGACTTATTAAAAAGAAAAGAGAAAGAACCCAAATAAATAAAATTATGAATGAAAGAGGTGAGATCACAACCAACACCAAAGAAATACAAACAATTATAAGAACATATTATGAACAAGTCAATGCCCACAAATTTGACAATCTGGAAGAAATGGATGCATTCCTAGAGACATATAAACTACCACAACTGAACCAGGAAGAAATAGAAAACCTGAACAGACCTGTAATCAGTAAGGAGATGAAGAAGTCATCAAAAATCTCCAAACAAACAAAAGCCCAGGGCCAGATGGCTTCCCAGGGGAATTCTACCAAACATTTAAAGAAGAATTAATTCTTATTCTCCTGAAACTGTTGCAAAAAATAGAAATGGAAGAAAAACTTCCAAACTCATTTTATGGGGCCAGCATCACCCTGATCCCAAAACCAGATAAGGATCCCATCACAAAAGAGAATTACAGGGTGCCTGGGTGGCTCAGTGGGATAAAGCCTCTGCCCTTGGCTCAGGTCGTGATCCCAGGGTCCTGGGATCGAGCCCCACATAGGGCTCTCTGCTCAGCAGGGAGCCTGCTTCCTCCTCCCTCTCTCTCTGCCTCTCTGCCTACTTGTGATCTCTGTCTGTCAAATAAATAAAATAAAATCTTTAAAAAAAAAAGAATTACAGACCAATATCCATGATGAACACTGATACAAAAATCCTCACCAAAATACTAATAGGATCCAACAGTACATTAAAAGGATTATTCACCACGACCAAGTGGGATGTATTCCAGGGCTGCAAGGTTGGTTCAACGTCCGCAAATCAATCAATGCGATACAATACATTGATAAAGGAAAGAACAAGAACCATATGATACTCTCAATAGATGTTGAAAAAGCATTTGACAAAGTGCAGCATCCCTTCCTGATCAAAACTCCTCAAAGTGTAGGGATAGAGGGCACATACCTCAATATCATCAAAGCCATCTATGAAAAACCCACCGCAAATATCATTCTCAATGGAGAAAAACTGAAAGCTTTTCTGCTAAGGTCAGGAACACAGCAGGGATGTCCATTATCACCACTGCTATTCAACATAGTACTAGAAGTCCTAGCCTCAGCAATCAGACAACAAAAAGAAATTAAAGGCATCCAAATTGGCAAAGAAGAAGTCAAACTATCACTCTTTGCAGATGAGATGATACTATATGTGGAAAACCCAAAAGGCTCCACTCCAAAACTGCTAGAACTTGTATAGGAATTCAGTAAAGTGTCAGGATATAAAGTCAATGCACAGAAATCAGTTGCATTTCTGTACACCAACAACAAGACAGAAGAAAGAGAAATTAAGGAGTCAATCCCATTTACAGTTGCACCCAAAACCATAAGGCACCTAGGAATAAACCTAACTAAAGAAGCAAGGAATCTATACTCAGAAAACTATAAAGTCCTCATAAAAGAAATTGAGGAAGCCACAAGGAAATGGAAAAATGTTCCATGCTCCTGGATTGGAAGAATAAATATTGTGAAAATGTCTATGCTACCTAAAGCAATCTACACATTTAATGCAATCCCTATCAAAATCCCATCCATTTTTTTCAAAGAAATGGAACAAATAATCCTAAAATTTATATGGAACCAGAAAAGACTTCGAATAGCCAGAGGAATATTGAAAAAGAAAGCCAAAGTCGGTGGCATCACAATTCTAGACTTCAAGCCCTATTACAAAGCTGTCATCAGCAAGACAGTGTGGTACCGGCACAAAAACAGACACATAGATCAATGGAACAGAATAGAGAGCCCAGAAGTAAACCCTCAACTCTATGGTCAACTAATCTTCGACAAAGCAGGAAGGAATGTCCAATGGAAAAAAGACAGTCTGTTCAACAAATGGTGCTGGGAAAATTGGACAGCCACATGCAGAAAAATGAAATTGGACTATTTCCTTACACTACACATGAAAATAGACTCAAAATGAATGAAGGACCTCAATGTGAGACAGGAATCCATCAAAATCCTTGAGGAGAATGTAGGCAGCAACCTCTTTGACCTCAGCCGCCGCAAATTCTTCCTGAGAATATCGCCAAAGGCAAGGGAAGCAAGGGCAAAAATAAACTATTGGGATTTCATCAAGATCAAAAGCTTTTGCACAGCAAAGGAAACAGTTAACAAAACCAAAAGGCAATTGACAGAATAAGAGAAGATATTTGCAAACGACATATCAGATAAAGGGCTAGTATCCAAAATCTATAAAGAGCTTAGCAAACTCAACACCCAAAGAACAAATAATCCAATCAAGAAATGGGCAGAGGGCATGAACAGACATTTCTGCAAAGAAGACATCCAGATGGCCAACAGACACATGAAAAAGTGTTTCACATCACTCGGCATCAGAGAAATACAAATCAAAACCACAGTAAGATACCACCTCACACCAGTCAGAATGGTTAAAATTAACAAGTCAGGACATGACAGATGCTGTCAAGGATGCAGAGAGAGGGGAACCCTCCTACACTGTTGGTGGGAATGCAAGCTGTTGCAACCACTCTGGAAAACATCATGGAGGTTCCTCAAAAAGTTGAAAATAGAGTTACCCTATGACCCAGCAATTGCACTACTGGGTATTTACCCTAAAGATACAAACATAGTGATCTGAAGGGGCACGTGCACCCGAATGTTTATACAGCAATGTCCACAATAGCCAAACTATGGAAAGAAAGTAGATGTCCATCAACAGATGAATAGATAAAGAAGATGAGTTCTATATACAATGGAATACTATGCAGTCATCAAAAGAAATGAAATCTTGCCATTTGCGATGACGTGGTTGGAGCTAGAGGGTATTATGCTTAGCGAAATAAGTCAATCGGAGAAAGACAACTATCATATGATCTCTTTGATATGAGAAAGTGGAGATGCAACGGCGGGGGTTGGGGGGTAGGAAAAGAATAAATGAAACAAGATGGGATTGGGAGGGAGACAAACCATAAGTGACTCTTAATCTCACAAAACAGACTGAGGATTGCTGGGAGGAGGGGTGTCGGGAGAGGGGGATGGGTTATGAACATTGGGGAGGGTATGTGCTATGGTGAGTGCTGTAAAGTTTGCAAACCTGGCGATTCACAGACCTGTACCCTTAGGGATAAAAATACATTATATGTTTATAAAAAAATTAAATAATTAAAAAAAAAGTATAATAAATGAACACTTTGCTAGTAAAGAGCTCTACTCACAATTCCTCACTCTAGAAAAGGCTACTTCATGGCTTCAGTTATCTTGACCTCTTACCAACACCATAGCCTTTATTTACCATCACAACAGTTGTTAGAAATGATACTCTTTACTGGCTAAATGAGGGATGCTCTAGAAATATTCTCAGCTACTCTGGTCCTTGCATGAAATGATTGTGGCAAATCCATCCTCCAAAATGATGCACTGGGTCTAGGATTCTGAGTCCTCTGTGTTCTGTCTCTTCTAGGGGATTTTACTGTCAGACCAGGGTGGGATTAGCTGATCCTGGCACTGGGCTATCATTCCATTTGTCTCGAGGAAATGTCCATGCAAAGTGTTGTCAGACCAACAGCTGGTATTTCAGTAAGCTTACAGAACAACTTGAGAGGCTGTTTAGGAAGCTTCTTTGTAATAAATGCTTGTATATGTTGCAAAATTTGGCCAAGTCCTGTTTTCACTGTGTTCTTTAATGAACAGAGTCTTAAATTTAATGTAGTCAAATAAATCTGTCTTTTTATGGTTAAAAAAAAATGTTTCAAGAAAGAATAGTATGGACACAAGCAAAGCTAACAACTAGACAGAAGTATAGTTCCATTATTAGCAGATCTGGATCTTAGACTTAATTTTTATGTATACATGTGTGTGTACATATTTATCACATACAAAAAGTGGTAGAGAATGAATGTATACAACTTAGAGTTTGAAGATAATTGTATACCTCATGAAATTATCACCACAATCTATGTCATAAACCTATCACCTCTAAAAGTTTTTCTCACCCTCTTATTATTATTATTATCATTATTATTTATTTTTGTAATAGTAACATAAGATATTACCTTCTTCACAAATGTTTAAGTATACATTACAGTATTGTTAACTATAGGCATTATGTTGTACAGTAGATCTCTAGGACTTACTCATCTTGTATAACTGAAACTTTGTACTGTTTGACTATACCTCCCCATTTCCCCATCTCCAGACTCCAGCAACCACCATTATACTCCCTGTTTTTATGAGTCTGACCACTTTAGTTTCATAATACAAATGGAATCATACAGTGTCTTTTTGGGATCATCTTATTTCAGTTAGCATATATAATATTCTCCAGGTCCATCCAGGTTGTTGCATAATGTCATGATTTATTTTTATTTTTTAAGGCTGAATAATACCTTATTGATGTAAATACTACATGTTCTTTATCCATTCATCCCTTGAAGGACATTTAGATGGCTTCCATGTCTTGGCTATTGTGAATAATGATGCAATGAACATTGGAGTGCAGATATCTCTTCAAGAACTTGATTTTAATTGCTTTAAATTTAGTATGGTTTTGGTATGAAAACATGCACAGACCAATGGAATAGGATAGAGAGTCTAGAAATAAACCCACATGCATATGGTTAACTTATCTTTGACAAGTGTTCCAAGACTACACAATAGGGAAAGAAAGGAAAATTTCTTCAATAAATGATGTTGGGGAAACCGGTTATCCATATGCAAAACAAAATAAAACCATTTTAAAATGGATTAAAGACAGGGTGCTGGAGTGGCTCAGTCAGTTAAGCAACTGCCTTCAGCTCAGGTCATCATTCTGATATCCTGGAATTGAACCCCACATCTGGCTTCCAGCTTCTCCCTCTCCTTCCTGCTCCTGCTCTCTCTCTCTCTTTCTCTCTCTCTCTCGCTATCTCTCTCTTTCAAGTAAATGAATAAATAAGTAAAACCTTTTAAATAAATAAATGAATGAATAAATAAATAAATAAATAAAATGGATTAAAGACTTAGATGTGAGACCCAAAACCATGAAACTCCTAGAAAAAAGCTCCTAGGGAAAATGCTTCTTGACATTGGTGTTGGCAACGATTTCCTGGATACTAACCAAAACCACAGGCAACAAATGCAAAAGTAGATGAATGGAATTAAGTTAAGCTAAAATGTTTCTAAATAGTAGAAAAAAAGAGAAATTAAAGGAGAAGACAACCTAAGTAATGGGAGAATATATTTGCAAGCCATATATCTGTTCAAGAACTGATACTCAAAATGTATAAGGAATTCCTACAATTCAATAGCATAAAACCAAATAATTCAATTGAAAAGTGGGCAAAGGAACAGAATATATATACCTCCAAAGAAGACAAAAAAATCATCAAGAGGTATAAGGAAAGATAATCCACATCTCTAATTATCAGGGAAATGCAAACCAAAACCACAATGAAATATTTCTTCACACCTAATAGATTAGCTATTATCAGACAACAACAACACAAAGGATGAAAAATATTGGAGAGATGTGAAGAACAAAAGCCTCTTACACACTGTTGTAGGAATGTCAATTGCCACAGCAACTATGGAATACAGTATGGCCACTCCTCAAAATACTACTAAAACTGGGGCACATGGGTGGTCTCAGTCAGTTATGGATCTGCCTTCAGCTCAGGTCATGATCCCAGGGTTCTAAGATTGAGTACCACATTAGGCTCCCTGCTCAGTTGGGAGTCTGCTTCTCCCTCTCCCTCTGCTTGCCACTCTGCCTCCTTGTGCTCTCTCTCTATCTCTCTTTCAAATAAATAAATAAAATCTTTTAAAAAACCTACTAAACCTACTAAAAAATAAAACTACCATATGGGAGATGGTGGAGGAGTAGAAGACCTAAATTTTTTCTGGTCCCAGTAATTCAGCTAGATAGTTATCAAACCATTCTGAACACCTATGAACTCCACAGGAGATTGAAGAAAAGAGTAGCAGCAATTCTATGAATAGAAAAGTGACCACTTTCTGGAACATAGGTCATATGGAGAAGTGAATCTGAGGTGATATTTGGGAAGATAGACCATGGTGGGGGCAGGGGGAGGGAGCCTCAATCAGCCAGCTCCTGGCAAGTGATAGAGCAGTGGGGCACAAAATCAGAACTTTCAGAAGTCCACTCTTCAGAGGAATGTCATTCCAGCAGCTAAGTGGGGGGTGGAACACTCACTGGGATAATGTGGTCTCAGGACCCTCAAGGTCACAGAAAGACCAGGGGTGCCTGAGTGTGGCAGAGCTCCCAGGTATGGGAATAGGGAGGCTGGCTGCAAAGATGTGGCTAAGGAGTGGGTTCTCAGCTTGGAGTTCCCATAGACCATGATCTGAGGCACAGTTGGGCCACTACTGTTTGAGCAGGAACCCCACAAGTGGGACATCCAGGAAGACTCCCCTTCCTCTCCTGGGAAGAGCAACATAGGAGCACACTGCAGGAATCTGCTGGGTTTGGAAACCCCAAAGGGACCATGTGCCAAAGATAGAAATGCTTGGTCACCGGCCAGGTGAGTACAGAGTGGGGCCAGAGACCAGAGAGACAGGAGTGATTGACTACTTTTCTCTGAGGGCTCACTGAAGAGGGGGACCCCAAGCTTTCAGCTCCACTGGGGCCAGAGATTGGGAGACCACCATTTTCATTCTCGTCCTCCAAAGCTGTACGGAAACTTTTCAGGGCCAAAAGATACCGAGAGCAAACCCAACCAGATTACTTAGCCTGGCCCCTGGCAAGGGTGGTGCAATTCTGCCTTAGGCAAAGACATTTGAGAATCACTGCAGGGGGCCCCTCCCCCAGAAGATCATCAGGAACTTCCAGCCAAGACCAAGTTTACTGATCAGTGAGAACTGCAAAGCTCCTGAGCTAGGGTAAAACACACTTGGAATTCATGGCTTCTCCCCCATGATTCTTTAGTCTTTCAAAGTTAGTTTTTAAAATTTTCTTTATTTTTTCTTTCTTTTTCTTTTTTTGTATTTTCTCTTCTTTCCTTTTCAACCAACTTCTCACCAATTCCTTTTTAAATTTTTTTTTAATTTTTCATTTCTTTAGTCATATTTTTTTTATATTGGAGCAAATTATAGCTGAGAACTTCCTCAATTTGGGGAAGAGAACAGGCATCAAAATCCAGGAGGCACAGAGAACCCCCTCAAAATCAATAAAAATAGGTCCACACTTCAACATCTAATAGTAAAACTTACAAATCTCAGGACAAAGAGAAAACCCTTAAAGCAGCTTGACACAAGAGATCTGTAACCTATAGTGGTACAAACATTAGATTGGCAGCAGACCTAGCCACAGAGGCCTGGCAGGCCAGAAAAGACTGGCATGATATATTTAGGGTACTAAATGAGAAAAATATGCAATGAAGAATATTGTATCCAGTTAAGCTGTTATTAAAAATAGAAAAAGATAAGGAGCTTCCAAGACAAACAGACACTACAAGAATTTATGATGACCAAATCAGCCCTATAGGAAATATTGAAAGGGGTCCTCCAAGCAAAGAGAGAGCCTAAAAGTAACATAGACCAGGAAGGAACAGAGACAATATACAGTAACAGTAACCTTACAACAATGCAATGGCACTAAATTCATATCTTTCGATAGTTACCCTGAATGTAAATGAGCTATTCAGCCCAATCATAGGACACAGGGTATCAGATTGGATTAAAAAGAAAATCAATAAGCTGTCTGGAAGATACTCATTTTGGACCCAAAGACACCTCCAGATTTAAAATGAGAACATGGAAAACCATTGACCATGCTAATGGACATCAAAAGAAAACTATGGTGGCAATCCTTATGTCAGACAAATTAGATTTTAAACCAAAGGCTATAAGAAATGATGAGGAAGGACACTATATCATATTTAAAGAGTGCCTCCAACAAGAAGATTCAACAATTATAAATATTTATGCTCTTAATATGGCAGCAGCCAATTATATAAGCTCATTAATAACAAAATCAAAGAAACACATAGACAATAATATAATAACAGTAGGGGACTTTAACACTCTCCTCACTAAAATGTACAGATCATCTAAACAAAAGATCAACAAGGAAATAAGGGCTTTAAATAACACACTGGACTAGATGGACTTCACAGATACATTCAGAACATTCCATCCCAAAGCAACAGAATGCACATTCTTCTCTAGTGCACATGGAACATTCTCCAGAATAGATGACATCCTGGGTCACAAATAAGGTCTCAACCAGTACCAAATGACTGAGATCATTCCCTGCATGTTTTCAGACCACAATGTTTTGAAACTTGAACTCAATCATAAGAAGAAAGTTGGAAAGAACTCAAAAACATGGAGGCTAAAGAGCATCCTATTCAAGAATTAATGGATCAACCAGGAAATTAAGGAAGAATAAAAAAAAATCATGGAAAAAAATGAAAATGAAAACACAACTGTTCAAAATCTTTGGGATGCAGCAAAGGTGGTCCTAAGGGGAAAGTGCATAGCAATACAAGCCTTTCTCAAGAAACAAGAAAGCTCTCAAGTATACAACCTAATCCTACACCTAAAGGAGCTGGAGAAAGAACAGCAAAGAAAGCCTGAACCGAGCAGGAGAAGAGAAATAAAGATCAGAGCAGAAATCAAGTAAATAGAAACCAAAAGAATAGTAGAACAGATCAACAAACACAGGAGCTGGTTCTTTGAAAAAATTAATAAGATTGATAACCCTCTGGCCAGACTTATCAAAAAGAAAAAAGACCCAAATTAATAAAATCAAGAATGAAAAGGAGAGAATGAAAAAGCCAACACCAAAGAAATACAAACAATTTTAAGAACAACTGTATGCCAGCAAATTAGACAATCTGGAAGAAATGGGTGCATTCCTAGAGATGTACAAAGTACCAAAACTGAACCAGGAAGAAATAGAAAACTTGAACAGACTCATAACTAGCAAGGAATTTGAAGAAGTAATCAAAAATCTCCCAACAAACAAGAGCCCAGGACCAGATGGCTTCCCAGGGGAATTCTACCAAGCATTTAAAGAAAAAATAATACCTTTTCTTCTGAAACTGTTCCCAAAAATAGAAATGGAAGGAAAGCTTCCAAAGTCATTTTTTGAGGCCAGCGTTATCTTGATCCCAAAACCAGACAAAGGCCCCATCAGAAAGGAAAATTACAGACCAATATCCCTGATGAATATGGATGCAAAAATTCTCACCAAAATACTAGCCAATACGATCCAACAGTACATTAATTACTTATTGTGATACAATACATTAATTAAAGATCAAGAACCATATGATCCTCTCAACAGATGTAGAAGAAGCATTTGACAAAGTACAGCATACTTTCCTGATTAAAACTCTTCACAGTGTAGGGATAGAGAGTATCATATCATAAAATATATCAATATCATAAATTATGATAAATATTATATTTAAATATATAAATGATATATAAATGATAAATAAATATTTACCATAAATATCATAAACCTCAATATCACAAAAGCCATCTATGAAAAACCCATGATGAATATCATTCTCAATGGGGAAAAACTGAGAGCTTTTCCCCTAGGGTCTGAAACACAGCAAGGATGTCCACTATCACCACTGCTATTCAACATAGAACTGGAAGTCCTAGCCTCAGCAATCAGACAACAAAAAGAAATAAAAGACATCCAAATCAGCAAAGAAGTTGAACTCTCACCCTTTGCAGGTGATATGATACTTTATGTGGAAAACCCAAAAGACCCCACCCCAAAACTGCTAGAGCTCATGTATGAATTCAATAAAGTGTCAGTATATAAAATCAATGCACAGAAATCAGTTGCTCTTCTATACACCAACAACGAGATAGAAGAAGAAGAAATTAAGGAACTGATTCCATTTACTATTGCACCCAAAATCACAAGATACGTAGGAATAAATCTAACTAAAAAGACAAAGAATCTGTACTCAGAAAACTATAGAATACTCATGAAAGGAATTGAGCAAGACACAAAGAAATGGAAAAATGTTCTATGCTCATGCATTGGAAGAACAAATATTGTGAAAACGTCCATGCTACCTAGAGCAATCTACACATTTAATGCACTCCCTATCAAAATACCATCAACTTTTTTCAAAGAAATGGAACAAATAATCCTAAAATTTGTATGGAACCAGAAAAGACAGAATATCCGAGGAATGTAAAAAAAGAAAAGCAAACCTGATGGCATCACAATTCCAGACTTCAAGCTCTGTTACAAGGTTGTAATCATCTAGACAGTATGGTACTGGAACAAAAACAGACATATAGTGCAATGGAACAGAATAGAGAGCCCAGATATGGACCCTTAACTCTATGATCATCTAATTTTTGATAAAGCAGGAAAGAATGTCCAATGGAAAAAGAGACAGTCTCTTCAACAAATAGTGTTGGGAAAATTGGACAGCCACATGGAGAAGAACAAAATGGGACCATTTCCTTACCCCACACACAAAAATAGACCCAAAATGGATGAAATACCTTAATGTGACACAGGTATCCATCAAAATGCTTGAGAAGAACACAGGCAGCAACCTCTTTGACCTCAGCTGCAGCAACATTTTCTAGAAACATCAGCAAAGGCAAGGTAAGCAAGGGCAAAAATGAATTATTGGGACTTTATCAGGATAAAAAGCTTTTGCACTGCAAAGGAAACAGTCAACAAAACCAAAAGACAACCTACAGAATGAAAGAATATATTTGCAAATGACATATCAGATAAAGGGCTAATATCCAAAATCTATAAAGAACGTAAGAAACTCAACACCCAAAGAACAAATAAATGGGCAGTAGACATGAACAGACATTTCTGCAAAGAAGACATCCAAATGGCCAACAGACACATGAAAAAGTTCTTAACATCACACAGTATCAGGAAAATACAAATCAAAACCACAGTGAGATATCACCTCACACCAGTCAGAATGGCTAAAATTACAAGTCAGGAAATGACAGATGTTGGTGAGGATGTGAAGAAAGGGGACCCCTCCTACACTGTTGGTGGGAATGCATGCTGGTGTAGCCACTCTGGAAACCAGTATGCAGGTTTCTCAAAAAGCTGAAAATAAAGCTACCTTTTGTCCCACAATTGCACTTCTGGGTATTTATTTACCCCAAAGATACAACTGTAGTGATCCAAAGGGGCACATGTGCACCAATGTTTATAGCACCAATGTCCACAATAGTCAAACTATGGAAAGAGCCTAGATTTTGATCAGTAGATGAATGGATAAAGAAGATTTGTTATGTGTATGCAATGGAATATTATGCAGCCATCAAAAATGAAATATTTCCACTTGCAATGACATGGATGGAACTAGAGGGTATTATGCTAAGCAAAATAAATCAGTTAGAGAAAGACAATTATCATATGATCTCGCTAATATGTGGAATTTGAGAAACAAGGCAGAGGATCATGGAGGAGAGAGGAAAAAAAATGAAATGGGATGAAACCAGAGAAAGAAAGAAACTGTAAGAGACTCTTAATCTCAGGAGACAAACTGAGTGTTGCTGGAGTGTTGCTGGTGGGAGGGATGGAGTGGTTGGGTAATGGACATTGGGGAGGGTATGTGATATGGTGAACACTGTGAACTGTGTAAGACTGATGATTCACAGACCTGTACCCCTGAAACAAATAATACGTTATTTGTTAATTTAAAAAATTAAAAAAGAAAAGAACTATCATATGGACTTTGTTTTTAATGAATAGAAAGCTAAAAGTTTTCCTCTGGTGGTAAGTTTAATCACATATATGGAGATTTAACAATAAATCATTAAACAGCATGCTGATGATGGCATACACCACATATTTTTTCTGTGTAATCTCTTAGGAAAAGAAACTAAAAACAAAAATAAGAGAATAAAACATGTATCTGCATGCTTACATATCTGGAATGAAATTTTATCCTTTTCTTCCAGTTGTCTTAAGAAGTTCCATGGACCAGATGTTGCAATCTGTTTTGTTTCTGCAAATTTTAATTTAAGATTTAAAAATTAAAATTTTAAAATTAAAGTTTTAAAAATTAAAATTAAAAAAATTTGAATTAAAATTTAAGATTCTCTCTTATACTGATGGATTCCCAATGAATGCCATGTTTCTTCAGGATAGTCTTTCTATACTTAGACAAATTGGCCATAAAGCTCAAACTTTGCCAATTCTGTATATTACACCTATAGACTAGGAATTTGAGATAATATTAATGTGGATTTTTGTCTGGTAAATAAGTTAATTTTCAATGCCAATGAATTCAGATTTACTTTTACATAACATTAGTAGGACCTACCATTTGTTGTATGCCTACTCTGCACCAGCCACAGAAGGTTATCAGATTTTATTCTCATGACTCTGTGAAGTAAGTAGCATTATTTCTATTTTATTATTGACACAACTGGAGTTCAAAAGGATAAATAATGTACTTAAGGCTAAACAGCCAGTGCCAGATCTACCTTATTCAAGTGTTGTAACTCTTGTCTATATGCCTTGGTTTGACTTCCATAATGCTCAACTTCAGAGTATGTTTGTCTTTAGTCTGAAATGTCTCTTCATATTTCTACTGAGTTCTCAGGGGAGCTTCAAAGACAAATAGTCTCTCATGTATATTGAAATATAATACCAAAAAATTAAAGAGGATGAGAGTCAAAGTAACATGCACTCCCACCCCCCCCTTTTTTTAGAAAACAGGATGGAAGAACATAGTTCAGAGTAAAAGTTAATGAAGCCAGCTACCAGAACTAACACATTTGCCAACACTGCCTACTGATTTACCAATAGCAAGAGTCCACACAAGGAAGGACCCGCCAATAAGACTTAGAACAGGAAAGGAAAGAATATATCTGTCTTCTGAGACAGGCTTGTTTTCAAAAGAAAAAGAGCAAAGCAGAGCTATAAATGCTAGTTTTTGCCTAATCTCTCCAGAGAAAGACTGAGTGAAAGGACAGAATCTAGCCAAGAGTGTATTTAGAGAAGTTCCTAGTCCAAGGAAACTGGAGGGCTAAAGAGAATCGATCCCTTTAAAAATATAATTTTTCACAATACATGTTAAAAATAGCAATATAGGTAGGTAATTAAACTAATTCATTTCCTTAACTAATTATTTACTGATTATTTCTTTTATTGTGCAGAAATTAGTTTGAGGTTAAATAAACTTCCACCTCAGTATGACATTATTTTCAGCATTCACTCTAAATAAAATATCATGACTAGGAGACAGGGAGAAATGGAAACTTAAAAAAAACACATCAGTTGAACTGGCAAAGATGCTAGCTTCGAATTGAATTTAAATATTACTTCTAGTTCACATATAATAGGCTAAATAATTTGGAGATAAAAGTTTTCTGGAATAATAATTAAATTGATGTCCTTTGGCAAGTCACTGTTGCTTCTCTAGGACTTTGATTCTTCCCTATCACTTTGGAAGGTGATGGACCAGGTTATCTAAAATAGTACGTTCCAAATGTGTGTGTGTGTGTGTGTGTGTGGTGGTAGTGGTGGTGGTGGGTGGCAGAGAAACTATAAAGTCTGTTACCTTTGCCCCTTTATGAAAGGAAACATATGAGTCTCCTGGGTAGTTTTCATTTTCTAGACATTTTTTTTCCTCTTTGGAATTTCTAAGTCTCTCAGGCACATACTTCTCCTGTTAAGAGAGCATGGGCAATGCCATAAGTCCTCATATGAATTGGATGCTTACTTTATCCCTTATAGGTGTCTAGGTGAGAAAAGTACTGAGAACTTCTGATAAGGCCACATAAAGTGTGACTTCCTCTCAGAATTTACTCCAAGAGGCCCTAAATACCCATTTAGTTGAAACACTCTAGAGAATTTAAGAAACACTCATGAGGACATAGAAATTACATGCACAAATGGTGGGATGATTCACACGAAATCATGGAAAGCCATAAAACCAAAAGTTTGGTTTTAATGCAGGGATATTTTAAAATTCAAGACTACATCTACTGTGCCCAGTGATTTTGTTTCAGACATGCCCAGTTACTCTTCCATAGGTAGATTTGAAGAGAATTTTCTAACATGTAATAAAATTGCAAAAAATAAAATTATTTTCTTCATTATGTTAAAGCTATTTCACAAGTTACTAATATTTACAACAGTTTATCGTTCTCAAAATGAAATGTCCAGAACTGTAACGATGATTTTCATGTGATAGGATTCATGATGAAAAGAATGATAAGGCAAGTGCCATATGGTAAGTAGGTAGAACATCTATCAAAGACACTTTCTTTGCCTTCCTTCCTATGAGAAAATAATTTCTGGAAACACTTTCTTTGTCCATATGTTGTATAATTTTGTGAATATACTAGTACAGAAACCTAGAGAAGGAAAGAATATGTGCACACACTCACACGTGCACATACACAGAAGAAGAAAATGACCATAAATTAATGATTTTTTAAGATTTGCTGTGTGTAACAGTTTTTTAGGCTAAAACATTTAGGTGGTGATGCCATAATAACATAATGATATTCAGGCAAATTTCAAGTAGGATACTGATTTTTACAAAACATTTGGTTATATATTGAAGTCTATTAGCACTGATCTCAAACAGCCTAGAGAATTCCACTATAGTCACTTTTCAGTGAAATCTAATGGTGCCAGCTGCAAACAAGACAAGTAATCAAGTTGGAGAAGGAAAGGAAAATTGATTTCTGAATAAACAGATAGACACTAGTTAAAGGGAAGCCATATGCAATGTCAAACTACTTTTTTAGGATAAAAAATAAATAGTTAGCTGAAGGAACTTCATATCCTATTTTCACTCAGAGAACATATAAATATTTCCCTGGCATCTAACTGTCAATTTTCTAGACATATTTTGTCAAAATAATGCTTTTAAAATTGTAAAATATAAAATTTAAATGGTTTCATATAACCAGAACAGATTTTGTTGTGTGTATATTGCAGCAAAATAGTTGAGACAAGAAGGAAACCAATGGAAAGGTAAGATTTCTAATTCTAAAATCATTTTCAGAGTAACATTTTTACTGGAGAAATCCAATATTTTTTAATGAAAGTAGGTATAATAGAACTCAAGAAGAGAACTAGAGACATCATTTAAACACACAGGAAATATTTCTTTCTACATCTTTCCAGGTATAAAGTCAGGATAATTCATTGGTGGCATCCCAAACCAATGTGATTCCATGGCACTGACAGATGACAATCAGGCACCAATAACACAGAAAGATTCTTAGGCCAAACTCTTCTGTCCTAAGAGAGAAATGGATACTATAAATCACTCATCCATTTATCCACACAGTGAAAATTCTTTTTTTTAAAGATTTGTTTATTTATTTTGGAGAGAGAGACAGAGAGCATGCTGAACAGGGAGGGACAGAGGGAGAAGGAGAGAGAATCCCATGCAGACTCCCTGCTGAGTACAGAGCCCAACCCGGGGCTCCATCTCATGACCCTGAGATTATGACCTGAGCCAAAATGAAGACTCAGGCACTAACCGACTGAGCCACCCAGATGCCCGACACAGTGAAAATTCTTTACATATTTTACAAGTCTGTTTTCTAACTTTACATCACTATTTGAAGTTCCTCTATAGACACTAGTTCTTCCAACTCCAGATTAAGCCTCCTGAAAAACATGTATCTACTTCATGTGTTTTTTTCTGAGAAGAGTGGCATGATATTTACACAGGATCAGCTGTAGGAGCTGAAATTAAGAATTTTTTTTTTAAATTATGCTTACATTTAAATCATTAACTCAAATATTTACTTAATCCTTGATAAGAGAAGTTAGTTAATTTAAACTGTAAGCATTAATAGAGAAAGGAAAACTACCAGGTAAAACAAGAACCAAAACATCAGAAACAGTCTATCATGTCTCTTGTGGGTGATCCTTGGCCCTTTTTCTCTAGGATCCTCTTCTCCATATAGGGTCCATGCTCCATTTAAACCTGTTTTCATTTGCACTGAGTTGGTGAAAGGCAGATTCTGATTTCAACTGCCTTATACTATTTGGTTTTTAGAAGATTTTAATTTCTTTTCAAAGATCATAGACGATATTTGACTTCAGGAACAGTATAAGTTAATTATAGCTTTTAAAAAAATAGGGATGCATTTAAGACAAGAGTGGCAATTTCTCAAGTTAGCTTTTCTTTGCAATTACTAGTTTTTTGAACTTACAAAGAACTCTTGTCCTTAAAAATCACATTTTTAATTGCCTTAACAGCCACAGTAAGTTTAGTGCAATTAATTGGTGCTGAAAATAAATACTTATGGACTAATTTTGTACACACAGATTGAATTCCATCATGTAGGCTTCATTATTATTAAAAATAAATTGAAAATATTTATATAAAAATTGCTCTATGCCAGTGACTACTTTAAGTGTTTTGTATATTAACTCAAAAACCCTGGAAGGTAGGCACTCTTATTGTTTTTGTTGTGTTGATATGGTGATAGAGATAAAGGGAGGTCAACTAACTTGCCATTAAGGGCCAGACTTAGGATTCAAAAACAAAGACTCTTGTTTCCATCCTTTTGTTCTTAACCTCTATGCTATGCTTCCTATTAATTTATTGTTTCTTTTATTTGACAGTGATTCCTATGGAAATATATTAACAAGACAATATTTAATTGCATAAAGACCATTTGTTTGTTATTTTATAGAAACATTGTATATGCTTAGATTCAGATATTAGCATTTGTTCTGCCACATTTGTTCCTTCATTTGGAGCCATACTCAAAGACTGTCACCAAGTAGCTGCTGAAGGACCATATGAATATATTGAAAAACTAAATAATTACAGAGACATATTTGTGGTAAAGAGATCTGATATAATTCCAGTACCAGAATTACAACTTGAGTTCTGTAGACTAGCTCTCCTAAGAAATAATCATTACTTGTTGATTGTTTCTTAACTATGCAAATTTATTTTCTGGAAATTGTTCAAAGTATATACAATAAATGAAGAAATATTGATTCAGGAAAATCTACTAAACCTTGGTAAGAACATCCGGTAGTACTTGAGACAATTCATCTCCCACCCACACACACATAGTTCAAACTAGTGGAAACTCCATATGGAGGTAATGTGGCCAAGAAAATAGGATTCCCTTTCTGTCCAGTTCCCAGTTAAGGACTATGATATTTCTCTAGGATGGGTGGTGAGCTGGCATTTTTCATTCCCTCATCTACATGTTGTAGAACTAAATTCCAAATGAATGAGGCCAAGGGGCCGGGAACTCTTTTTCTCCACCCAGACTTGACTCATGAACCAGAGGCTTACCACAGGTGTGGAAGGCCAAAAATATTGGGATTTTGATCACCCTTTCCACAGCTTACTCATAGGGTGGAGGTACATTTTGGGTAAGATAATCTGAAAGCACTAGAAGTTACTTTCCCCACACAGCACTCCACTCACAAACCAAGGGTGCTACTCTGATAGTAGTGTGTCATTGTGCTACTGAACAAATGTGGGTCTGCTCCTTGGAGAGTTACAGACATAGACTACACTAGGTGGAGTTGCCTCACAGAGTCTCCTTTATTTGCAGCATATAAGGAGACCATGGGGAATAATTTAAAAAACTTTGAGACCCCAACAGGACAAGGCAGGCTCCTTTTGGGTTTGGGATGAGTATTGAGAGGAGGAGGCCTCATCGTCACATATAATGGGCAGGCATAAAGTTGCACAAGTTCATTCAAAAAACATGCCTGTATGTACATGCATGTCATGCTAATGAAGCTGATGTTCCTGCCAGGGTGGCGATTTTAACATTATAATGAGGCTGAGGTGACTGTCCAGCACTTTATAATTTGTCTGTGCAGATGTCCTCCTGGGGTCGTCCTCAAAATGTTTCTTCTGTTCCAGCAACTCATTAGTAATTTTCTAAAAGATAAAATTGATACTTAGGCAGAGGCTTCTAGGAGTTTCCTGAATTTAGGTGGGTCTTGCTCGTGACAAATGTTCTTGCTTCCTGCCCCTGAACAGTGGCTCAGAGATTCAGTTCAGCAGGAGAGGCCTATCATAAGAACAAGCTTCAGAGCTTTGCCAGAAATAATGAATTGAATTGAAACATTGTGGAGAAGTTCAAGCCTAACAGTGCTCCCCGAAACAATAGATGTTTGTCAATATTCTCATGGCCACCAATTAAGAATAAGCTATAGCTACATGACAGCAATAGCTAAACCATAGGCCAAGTAGTTTATCAGAGAGACCTAGACCTTCTGTTGTCAAAATGAACCTCAAAGACTGGCCTACAGAATGACCCCTGCAAAGGACCCAAATGTGATGGGATCAGACTACAGCAATTTATATCTCAGGGCATCACCAGAAACTTCAGGACAAACAGCCACAGAATAGTGGAGCCTAACACCTGGGTGTGAACATAATAAAGGCAGACAGCATAATGGAGAGATCAAAATCAAAAGATCCCTGCTAAAACCATTGCCGTTGCAGGTTGACTGTGCATAAGCCCAAATGAGCCCTCTGAGGAGTACACCAGATGCTTCAAACTGCAGGGGAAAAAATTCACTAAAATTCTCTTGGCCAAGTTAGTTACTAAACAAATGAGCAAATACATACCAATAGCAATCCATGGGAGAGGAGAAGTGGAAAGGGGAATTCAGCCCCCAGAATTGCAAAAATATTTTTTAATGTCTATTTCTCAAAAAAATAAGAAAATAAAAAACAAATTATGAGGCATGGGAGGGAGGAAAAGAAAAAGATCTATACAAAGGGGAAAAAAGACAAGAGAAACTGCGATTTACTAGGCAAAGATGTTGAAGCAGATGTTATCATAGGTTCAAAGAATTAAAGGAAATCATGTTTAAAAAATTAACAGAAGTATGTCAATTATACTTCAACTGCAAAAGAAAGTAGAAGGCATGATGACTATGTCCATTGCATAAAAAATATCAACAGAGGGATAGAAAACATGAAAAAGAACCAAAGCTAAATTTTGAAATTACAAAGAAAATTAAAATGAAAAATTCACGAGACAGACTCAACAGAGGATTTGAGCAGGCAAAAGAAAATAATCAGTGAATTTGAAGATGTACTGATAGAGGCTATACAGTCTGAAGAACAGAGAGAAAAATGGAAAAAAAAAAACAAACCTGAAAAGAGCCTCAGAGTAATATATGACTCCATTATGGGCACTAACATACACAGAATGGAAATAACAGAAGGAAAGGACAAAGAGAGAAAGAAGCTGAACATAGAATAAACACATAGTGTCCTTAGCCTAGGGTCAGGTGTATTCAATCGCTGCGTGTCTTTCATCTTTCTAAATCTTGTACATTTCTAAGCCTTTGTGTCTTTAATGTAATAACATAATAACATGGACTTTATTGAAGAACACAGCCTGTTCTTATTTCTGAAACAGAACATGACTCAATTTGGGTTCTCTGATGTTGCCCGATGAAGAGATTAAATGTATACATTCCCACATAGAATAAGGTATAAAGGATGCTCCTTCTTTCTTAGAACATCATCTTGGGGACATATAATGCCCGTCTGATTCTCACTGGTAATGTTCAGCTTAATCATTTGGTCTAGGGATTTCCAATTTCTCCATCACAGAGTTACTATTTTTTTTGTCATGCAAAAATTAAGGAATCTGTGAGAGAACAATTTAAGATGATGCCCAGTGTCCTGCTCCTTACCAAAATTTCTTTTAGGTTTAGCACCAACTAAAGATTCTTTCCTAAACCCCTCTTTGCTATAATGAATGATAATTTTATTTTTATTTTAAAAGATTTAGTTACATTTTCAAAAATTAAAGTCATGTAATACTCACTTACACTTAAATAATTTTTTTAAATTTTTGATATATTTATTTAAGATTTGTTTTTTCTACTTCATATTGATCAGCAACTTTAATATTTTAGAATAAAATAATCTTTTTAATACAAATTAAAATCACTACACTTTCATTTTGATATTTTGTGTAATTAACATCTTTATGAGTTACAATTTATTATGTTATATTCCAAAATCTCCAGATCAGTTACAACAAAAACAAATTTATATGAAAACCTTGACTCTAACAAAATCATTAATGATTTTGTATAAGTGAAGGAAATAAAATAACTTATGAAATATATAAACATACTATGAATTTTGTGCAATGTTATTTTATTTCTAGCCAAAAATTTGGTGGCTCATTAATTATATACTCATATTTGTTCAGTAATAAATTTATTCTTTTTTTAAAATATTTTTATTTATTTGACAGACAGAGATCACAAGTAGGCAGAGAGGCAGGCAGAGAGAGGGGGGTAAACAGGCTCCCCGCTGAGCAGAGAGCCCGATGCAGGGCTCGATCCCAGGACCCTGGGATCATGACCTGAGCCGAAGGCAGAGGCTTTAACTCGCTGAGCCACCCAGGCGACCCTAAATTTATTCTTAATAAACAACCACAGTTTATACATTTGGAGAGGTATGTGTGTGTGTCTAATGAAGTTTTATTTGTCAAATAAGAGTAGAGAATATATATAATTTAGCAGCTTATCACATTGATTTACAGTATTTATACATATTAATAATTAATTATTAAATGTAAATATGTGAGATTCCATGTATATTTTTTGTTCTGGACCCCGTAAAAATTAGAGGTCATCCTGATGGGAAGGTTGCCATTTCTACAGAAAGAACCAGGTTGAGAAACAACTGGAAAATTCTGGGTACTCCTGAACACTCTCACTAGGATTTCATTTGAAGCAAGAGAGAGGAGGTTTTGTTTAAAGTAAATTGTTTAGAAAAAAAATAAATTATTTAGGAAATTATTCAATCAAAGTTTATATGCAAAGTTTATATACAGAGTTAGGGTATTTGCAAAAGTGTAAGATTTAAAGAAAACATACAATGATCAAAGTGGGTCAGGTGCTGGAATTAAACAGCCCCACCTTTGCATCAAATCTGGGAATTTCCTCTGAGTTCCACAAGAGCTAATAAGGCAAATTATTTCTAAGCATAAATAGTTTACTATTCCTTAATGTCTAAATATTGCTTTTTATTTTATCTCTGAAGATTTTTTAAAATTTTTTATTTATTAGTGTTCCAAGATTCATTGTTTATGCACTACACCCAGTACTCCATGCAATACGTGCCCTCCTTAATACCCACCACCAGGCTCAATCCACCCCGAACCTCTTCCCCTTCAAAACCTTCAGTTTGTTTCTCTGAGTTCACAGTCTCTCATGGTTTGTCTCCCCCTCCTATTTCCTCTAATTCACTTCTCCTCTCCTTCTCCCAATATCCTCCATGTTATTCCTTATGCTCCACAAGTAAGTGAAACCGTATTATAGTTGATTCTCTCTGCTTGACTTATTTCACTCAGCATAATCTCCTCCAATCCCATCCATGTTGAAACAAAAGTTGGGTATTCATCCTCTGAAGTTTTAATGATGGGAAAATACAATTTACTGAATAACTTGGCATTCCCCCATTTTAAGTGTGGGAAACTAGAGTATAAGAAACATTTCTGCACAAGAGAAGTCAGCAAAATACAGTAAATCTATGCAATATTGTCTGAAAAAGAAACCTTTGTATAATACATGTTACTTAAATATGATTCAGCTTGGACAATCTGTACAGGAGATCTGGAAAAATCTTGGGCCAAGGGATATATAAAGGGTCTGATCTGATCTGTTCCTCAGTCACTTTGGGGTAACATCTCTCCTCTTGGTCTTCATTAATAACACTAATTATAGATGAAATAACATTATCCTCTGGTGTCCACTGAATCTTAGCAAGAGAATCCTTTCATTTTTTTATTTGGGTTGGCGTTTTATTTTTTCTTATATCTTCATAAAAAGGAAAAACAAGCAAGTTGGTCTTCCCAAGGCCGAGAAAGAACACCCCTCCATTTTCTATAGCTCTTCTTTCTTTTAATCTCTGCCCTCTCCCCATTCTCAGCCAATTCCTGTGCACTGTAGATTATTTCCTCTGTGGGTTTAGTCCAATCTGATGTCTGACCTGAGGACTAAAATTAGATTCATGCTATTTCAAGCATGGGAAGTCATGAATTGTGCTTCTTTCTAAGACTGAAAACACAAATTTAAATTCTATCGTTTTTCACTTGACTGGCCAGTCGAAGTCTTTTAATTCTGTTTCATTGCTCTTACTTTCATGTTAATATCACTGCTGGGAAGTTTTCAAGAATCTCAATGAAATATGTGAACTCCCCCCACCCAAAAGAAAGAGAAAAGCAAATCAACAAACCCCAGGTCACTCTTTGCTTTTACTTACTTTAAACAATGGTTACATATTTGTGTAAAGTAAGGTCTTTCCTATGCCTTTGATGTCAACATGTAATGTAAAAGGTAAATAAGAGGGGCACCTGAGTGGCTCAGTGGGTTAAGCCTCTGTCTTTGGCTCAGGCTCCAGTAGTGATCTCAGGGTCCTGGGATCCAGCTCTGCATCCAGCTCTCTGCTCAGCAGGGAGCCTGCTTCTCCCCACTTCTCTCTCTGCCTGCTGCTCTGTCTACTTGGGATCTCTCTCTCTCTCTCTGTCAAATGAATAAATAAAATCTTAAAAAAATAAAAAGCAAAAAAAAAAAAAGAGATGTTAAATTGTTGGTTAAATATTTTAACTGTTATGTTTAGATCTGTTTCATTTTTTTTTTTCTTAATTTTACTGAGCTTCATTGGGACCTTAAAAGTCAATCAAATTTGGATGCATCATTGCCATGGTTTTATTACTCAGGATTGCTCTAATCTTCCCTTAGTTACAAATAACTTAGCTCATTAGTTATGAGGACTGTTTTTTCTTCCTGTTCATTTAGATGATCACAACAATGCTTATTCTTTTTAAGTTTGCACTACCCTGATTTCAGGGGCCTACTACTTCATAAAATGGAACTTGATGTCCAGCTACATACACCCAAACAGGCAGATGTGCAAATGTCGTTACCCATTATTTAATGCTCCAATATTTGGTATGTCTTCTGGTTTCCTGAATAGAATTCTTATCTTTCCATTTCCCTCAATTACTTTATCAACAATTTTCATTAACAACACAGGTCATTAGTCTCATATGAGTAAAACAAACTATAATGACCCTAGGGAAATGTTCTTCAAAGAATATTCCTGAAGTCTTTAAGAAAGTAGAAATGCTCCCCCAAATCCCTTTTCCTATTGAAGAAGGTTTTATTTATGGTGTTTCTGAGAGAAATCACAGAATGGTTAAATCCTGTTGTCCTAGCTTTTCTTCTACATTTGCACAATGTCGGCTGCTATATTAATAGGACTGATTACTCCCCTGACCTCCAGTTTGGCCAGTTCTTATAAATAAAGGGTCTGGCTTTGTTCCAGTGAAACAAAACAGCAGTGGGACAGATCTGGCATGCAGGCCACACTTTGCCTCTCTGAGAGATACAAACATTCAGCAGGTATTGGAGGGCATACAAATAAGTAGAAATTTCTAATCTCAAAACATTTACAAACTGGTAACAAAACACAAAGATACTGACCATTTTATAATAAGTTCCAAATGAATGATGTGGAGAATGCCAAAGGCTAGAAGTAGCCTTTGGAGATAATGTATGTGGTAGAAATTTTTGAAACAAGAAACAGTGAAAATACAATGTTGCTATAGTTTGGCCATATTGCTATCGACATATAATACTCAAAAATGTTGACTATATTGGTAAATTTCTGTTAAAAAAACCCACGAAAGTAAGATTTTTGATTACTGAGTTATGTCAGTTACTTAATCATCATTCATTTTGTAGCTAGTGTATTTATAATTTTATTGGACTAATCTCAATTTTGTACCATTCTTGGTAATTGTGTTTGTATCTTAGAGCTGTACTCCTTCTTTAGTTATTTTCCTTGCCAAAAATTTATGATTATTTCAAAACACAATCTCCTGTGCTTTAAACCACCCTCCCTTTTATACTTTGGGGACAGCTTATTGTAATGTTTGTCTGAACCAAAAAAAAATTTGTTTCTTTCCCCCACTAAATTATTTATACTTGTGCCATAAGAAAATAGGCCCTTTTTCCACACAGAGTAATGACAGCTCCAAGGCCAAATAAATCAGAGAGGCAAGACAATTTTCAGAAAATTTGTGAACTTTTGCCTAAGCCACTTGTATTATTGAATGTCAGTTATGTCCCTTATCTGACCTCAGGAGATACACATTAGCACCTTCTTAAATTTACAAAGGAAAAAGAGTATATTCTCTGTTCTTAACATGATTGCCTAAATCTGTACTTTGATAATACCCTGAGATTTATACACTTATAAAAAATTACATCTACCAAAAAATTACACTGGAAAATTAATGTAAAGAAAATAATTCACCTGCCTTAGCACAAATAAGTCTTTTCTGTGATGTGGGTGTCACAAAAATGTTGGAGAATGAAGAAATGAGGGTCTATCTAGGAAGTTCTGTAATTACAATGTTTAATGTCTCTAACAGAGGAAAATAATTAATTAGCAAAGCAAAAACAAACCAAAACAAAACCTCTGAAATGGATTTCTGTGATAAATTTCCATATATCTAAAGCAAGCATATCTTCTCCCTAAAGTCTTTTTCTCTTCTCTTTTTAGATTTTACACATTTATGTTATAATTAATGTGCAGAAGAAACCATTCATGTGCCAAAGTACAGCTCCTTAGTTTTATTTATTTGACAGACAGAGATCACAAGTATCACAAGTAGGCAGAGAGGCAGAGAGAGAGAGAGGAGGAAGCAGGCTCCCTGCGGAGCAGAGAACCTGATGTGGGGCTCGATCCCAGGACCCTGGGATCATGACCTGAGCCGAAGGCAGAGGCTTTTTAACCCACTGAGCCACCCAGGCGCCCCAGCTCCTTAGTTTTAATGAAGAAGAGTCCAGCAAGAATCTGTCTCTTGCAACTCAAAACCGAAGAAAAGTTTTTATCATATATGAACAGAAAAAGAGCACCATTATGACTCTTTGGCTATTCACAATGTCACAAAGAGTCCCTTCTTTAGTACAAATATCTTTTCTTGAACACACCTACTTTGAACCTCACAACTTGATTGTATTTGCCAAAATGAACATAAATTGCATTTGCTCTTCTCCAAAGAGGAAGTTTAACCAAAAAGCCTTTCCTTGTCTATAGTTTTCCCAAGACTCAACTTATCCCAATTTAACACACACACAGCTCTGGATAAATAATCTGAGTTTATTCTCACGCAGTGTGCCTGTTGACTCAGCTAGGAGCCTGTCACCCTGGTGTAATTGCATGGGATGGCTGCCTTTGAGAGTTGACAAGAACCTTTCTCTACCTTTATGTATTCCAGGCACTGCTTTCATAGCTAACTGCATTTTTGGCAAGAGAGCACAATTCATTTGGCTCATATTTCTTTAATCATTATCGAAATTACTTCTAGAATGCCAGTGATAGATCATTTGCTACTCTTTATCTGGGATGTTACCAGGACTCTTTAGGAGAATGGGTAAAAAGGGGGAAAAAATAAAATTGTAACATGCATTCTGTTTGTATCAGTTCATAATATTTTATCAAAATATTGAACCTCAGTTCAGAAATTCAGCATCAATTTTCATAATTAAAAACTGAGAGTTTCCTGGGGTACCTTAGCTCATCAGCTAAGCATTTGTCTTTGGCTCAGGTCATGACCTTGGGGCCCTGGGATTGAGCTCCATCCAAGTCGGGTTTCCCAATCCTGCTTCTCCCTCTGCCCCTCACCCCACTCACTCTCTCTCTCTCTCTCTCTAATAAATAAATAAATCTTTTAAAGCATAAAAAATAAAAACCAACAATTTCCTGAAATAAGAAATTCTTTCATATATTTCTTTTTTTCTACCTTTCCACATAATACATAAAAACAGCTAAGAAAACTGAAGCATTTGTGAAAGAAGTTCTATAAATGACATGATAATTAATTCACTATTCAGTTATTGGACAAAACCAAAGTAATTTGAAAAATCATGCTTTGAAACAACCTCATCAATCCAAGTGTCATAAAATATTTAGGTAGCAATCAGACTGGAATCCTTGGGGAAATCTTTGTACATTAGCATGAGGATAATGTGAACTGTCTAATCAAAGCATGTTTGACTTCCTTGAAGATGTTTTCATAACAGGAGCATTTGAATTTTTGTGTATAGGCATACTGTATCTTCAAATTTGTAGTTATCACTAGGAAATAACTCTTTAGCATCACAATTTGCCATTATTCTGCCAAGCTACCGTCAATAATTGGTGAGTAAAAATGACTCTCTCTATTTTAACTCTCTAATTAAATATGAAAGAAGTAGTCATTCTTGGTCAAATTAAGGTTGAGTTGAATGGTTAAATGGCAGCAAGCTCATATTGAATAGAATTGCATATGTATTCTGATTTGTTTGCAGACAATTTCAGAAAAGGAATCCTAAAGAAACACTGAATAATCATAATCCTGTGATAAAGATTGTATTCACTGTTGGATAATCATAGAGATGCACAAAACCACATGTGTCATCTAGGCTCACTTCAGAATCTTTTCCAGTTTGACCAGAAGAACTCAGATCTCTTTGGAAATTTAACTATATACTTTTATTACTTAAGAAAAAAAATTTAGAAATACTTAATTTTCCCAGGAAATTATATATTGGAGGGAAAAACTGAGAGCAAATACTACATAGAAGATTATGCAATTAACTCTACCTCTAAGCTGATGCTATTCTCTGTATTAATTGAATTTAAATAAAATAAAATTTAAAAAAGAAGATTATGTAATTAGATTGATCTCTCTATTTTATTTTCTGTTAGGATATCAGTTCATAATGCATTAACGAAGCACCAACAAAATATAAGTTCTTTCACTGAAAGAACACTAGATTTAAAGCCAAAGAGGGGAAAAAAAAAACACATAAAGTTGCAACTCATTGACTTTGTTTTCTTGAAAAAATCTATTCATATTTTTCAATTTCCTCATCTATATAATGTACATAGTATTGATTCTTAACATTGTTATTAACACTGTTGAAAATATATAAACATGAATACATAAAACATAAATTGCTAGTTATGTTGCTAGCTAATTCGAGGTAAATGCAAACTGAAAGCTGACGTATTGGGACTTCACTATCTAATATGAAAAAAATCTTTTAAACATAAACATTCAAATTCCTGAGTCTGTGATTCTAGTTATAATAATTTGCCTTCGGTATCCTCAATATACATTCATATTAAATCTTTGTTTTCTATGATATATAAAATATACTCAGAAAAGCATCTCCCTTAATGAATAATTGTAACATCAACACCCATACAACCATCACTCATGTCCAAGAAATAAAATCATGTATCCTACTCCAAATACCAATCCATAAAGTCCTCTTCCCAGAACTACCTATTATAATAACTTTATGGTAATTAGTCTATTGCATTCCTTTATAGTTTTGCTATCACCTATGCATCTTTAAACAGCATAATTTGCTTTATTTCATTTTTGGAACATTATATAAATAAGATCAAAGGCCTTAAAATCTCTGTATATCTTCATTCAAAATTTGTAGAATTCATCTGTACTTCTGCATGTAAGTAGGGTTTGTTATTTTCACTGCTGTATAGATCTACATTTTAGACTAAACTGTTATTTATTTAACTGACAAGTGTTGATACAAATTTGAATTATTTCAAGATTGGGGCTCTTTTGAATGATGCTACAATAAACATTCTTGTTTCTTGGTTCCAGGTATCTAATTCCCTTGGATATATTCTTAAAAATAGAACTGTTTGGGTGCCTAGGTGGCTCAGTTGTTAAGCATCTGTCTTTGGCCCAGGTCATGATCCCAGTGTCCTGGGATGGAGTCCCATATGGGGCTCCCTTCTCAGCAGAGAGCCTGTTTCTCTCTCTCCAGCTCTCCCATGGTTTGTTCCTTCTCTCTCTCTCTCTCTCTCTCTGTCATGAATAAAATCTTCAAAAAAAAAAAAAAAAAACAACCAGAACTGGTGCATCATAAGATATAGATGTCTACTTATTAAGAATGTATGGTATTTTTTTTTTTCATGAATGCACTACAAATTACAGCATCCATATTAAATTAAAAGTTTCTTGTTAACCCTGTCCTCTTGCTGATTGTTATCTGGACCAAAATACAGGAACCAGCTTCCAGTGTTTATGTTTTTGTTGTGTGTGTGTGTGTGTGTGTGTTTATTCTGCATTGATTTTTTAACTCTAAAATGCACATTGACTTAGGTTTGTGCAGATGTTATTTATTTATATTTATCAAAATGTTTGCTATTTTCTTGGATCTTTATTTTTTTCTTCCTTCTTAAACCTTCTATCAATAATCATCTGCTTTCCACCAGACCCATACTGAACTATGTATTTGTTTGAAAATATATTCAATTATTGACATTATTAAAAGATATTTTTGCTTATTACAGACTTCTAGAACACCAGTCCTCTGCCCCTCTTTCCTGCACATTGAAGATGCCATTGCACTGTTCCTTTGTGAGATAATTTTTTGTCCTGTAGTTAATTTTAAGACTTTTTAAAAAATTTTTGACACTTTAAAGTTTCACTAATCAGTGTCCAAATGTGGGGTTCATTAAAAAAAAAAAATGCATGCCTGCATGGCTCAGTTGGTTAAACATCTGCTTTCAGTTCAGGTCATGATCCTAGCCTGCTCTTCCCTCTCTCCCTCCCCCTACTTGTGTATTCTCTCTCTCTCTTTCTCAAATAAGTAGTCTTTTAAAAAATTAGTCTAAAAAATGTGTTAGGCTTCCTGAATTAGTGTTATTAATAGTACAGGAAAATTATCAGGAATTATCTCTTTACATATTGACTGTCTCCTTTTCTCCGTCCTCTCCTTCTGCATGAACGTATTTTTTTTTCTAGTTCAGTGTTCTTTTTTTATTTTTTACTTGAAAGTGTTTTCAGTTTGTTTTTATTATTTTTTAAATATTGTTTTATTATTTTTAATATTATTTTTAAATATTTTTATTATTTTTAATAATATTAATTATAATACTTTAATATTATTTTTTAAGGTGTACAAAATCATAATTTAACAATTCTATGCATTACTCAGTGCTCATCATAAGTGGTTCTTAATTCCCTTTGCCTATTTCACCTGTCCTTCACCTACCTCCCCTTTGGTAACCACCAGTTTGTTCTCTGTAGTGTAGAGTCTGGCTTTTTTTTTTTTTTTTTTGTCTCTTCTTTTCTTTGTCTTTCTTGTTTTTTAAATTTCACATATGAATGAAACCATATAGCATCTGTCTTTCTCTGACTGGCCTATTTCATTAAACAGTATACCTTCTAAATCCAACCATATTGTTGCAAATGGCAAGATTTCATTTTTTGTGGCTGAGTAAACATATTTTAGACTGCATTTTAACCTCCCTGTGAAATTTCCAGATCTAAATAAATGTAGAGATCTAACATTGAGTTCCATTGACCAAGTCTAATATGATGATAATCCTGCCCCTTAAGCTTTCAATTTTTATTATTGAATGCTTGATGTCTAAAATTCTTTTTGATTTTTAAAAAATATGAGATGATGTTTAATATTTTTTTATCCTCTGAGACATTTTCAAGCTTATTTATAACTCCTGAGCTTTGTAAACACAGTTATTTCATAATCTGTCTCTGATAATTTCAATTATCTGAAGTTCATCTGAGTCAGTTTCTGATGTTAATGTTGCTGATTTTGACCTATTTGACTTTGTTTCTTTGCATATTGAGATAATTCTGATTGCATACCTCTTCTTACTGTTGAAAAATTACTTTTACAGACTTTTGGAAGCCTAGGAAAAGCTAGTTTCTGTTAGAAAAAAATGTATGGTTGCTATTTGCAGTCCTATAAATTCTATCAAGTCAAGAGCATCATAAACCAAAATTGACATGTTTCATGTACTCTGCAGGTGATATAAATCTGGATCAGAAACCAATGCCAGGTTTTAACCAATTCAAACCTGTGACTAATTCTCACTTCATCTTTTTAAATTGTTGCTCTTCCTTTCTTTTATTCATTCTGCTCTAATCATTGGCAAGGAAACCTTCCAAACAGTGTTCTAGTGGGTAGAGTGATTTGGGTCACAGTTTAAAATGGGGAGGAATTTTACAAAATATACCACTGTTGGTAAACTCTGGGTCTCTCTTTTAGCCTTTTCATCTTCAGAGACCTAAATGACAAAGGCTCGAATTTACCTGATGAGTAAATGTCATAGCCAGCTTCCTTAATTCCTCTGAGGGACTCTTTACCCCTCTGGATTGCCACATTTTAAAAAATATTTTATTTATTTATTTAAGAGAGAGAGATCACAGAGGGAGAGTGAGAGAGAGAAGCAGACTTTCCACTGAGCAGAGATCTTGATGTAGGGTTGGATCCCAGGATCCTGAAATGATGACCTGAGCTGAAGGCAGATGTTTTAACCTACTGAGCCACCCAGGCACGCTGCAAATTGCTACTTTAAAAAAAAATTTGGTTTCATAGTTTCTTCCTGTTTTGTTACCTCTTCAATCCATGTAAATGTGTGTAAATACATATGCATTAATTTCCATACATATATTTACACATATACATTTACATTATACCAATATAGATATAAACATGCTTATTTTCAATCCATTTAGGGAAGATATTTAACAAAGTATTTCATTCAAAATTTTCAGTTGTTTTCAATATACGATGTGATGGGTTGAATTATTTCTTCCAGAAATTCATATGTTGAAGTCCCGCCCCCAATACTTCAGAATGGGACCTTATTTGGAAACAGGGCCTTTGCATATATAATTAAATTATAATGAGGTCATGCTGGAGTAGTGCAGGCCCTCATCCAATATGACTAATGCCTTATAAGGAGGCAAAATTTAGACACAGACACACACTAGAGGAAAGTCATGTGAGGATGAAGGCAAAGACCACTGTGATGCTTTCTATAAGCCAAGAAACCCCACAAAATGGCCAGGAAGCCACCAGAGGTTAGGGAAGGGGCCTGGAGCAGATTCTTCTCCATAGCCCTCAGAAGGAACAAACCCTGCTGACACCTTGGTAGATTTCCAGCCTCCAGAACTGGGAGACAATACATTTCTGTTGTTTAAGCCTCTCAGTTTCTGGTACTTTGTGCAGCAGCCCTAGAAAACTGATACAAATGAGTAAATTTAAATAAACTCGTCCAATGTTACCAAAAACACAACCCTAAAATGCCTTCTCTCACCTTAGAGGAAAGAGTGATTTGTTTGTGTATGCTTCACAAAGAACAAGACCCCTCTCCCTGCTCCCCCCTGCCTCTCTTTTTTTCTCTCTTTCTCCTTCCTTCCTTCCTTTCTCCTTCCTTTCTTCTTTCTTTTCTTCTTTCCTTCCTCCCTCCCTCCATCCCTCCCCCTCCTTTCATTTCTTTAAATAAGCAGAAAATCAACTGCATGTATTGGAAATACAAGATTTAAGAACCAGCTTGTTTCCTGACCTTTAAACCTTTTCTATTACTTTCTGTCAAAATGTGAGTTTCCTCAGTAAAACAACATGCTCCTACAGGTTTGCATATACTATTCTCTTTACATGGAATTCACTCTTTTTCTGCCTTTTAAACTCTCTCCATTCCTCAAAATAGAATCTAAATGAGATCAGTAATGGAAAAAAGAAACAAACAAACAAACAAACAAAAAACACACATATGTCAGAGATGGTTTAACACAGGATTCTAAGCTGAAGTAAAAGATTCCTTTCCTTTTTTCTTTTTTTTTCATTTTATTTTATTTTATTTCTTTTCAGTGTTCCAAAATTCATTGTTTATGCACCACACCCAGTGTTCCAAGCAATATGTGCCCTCCTTAATACCCACCACCAGGCTCACCCAACCCCCTATCCCCATCCCCTCCCAAATTCTCAGTTTGTTTTTCAGAGTCCACAGTCTCTCATGGTTTGTCTCCCCCTTCAATTTCCCCCAACACACATTGAGATACTACCTTACACCAGTTAGAATGGCCAAAATTAACAAGACAGTAAACAACAAGTACTGGAGAGGATGTGGAGAAAGGGGAACCCTCTTACACTGTTGGTGGGAATGCAAGTTGGTGCCTCCACTTTGGAAAACAGTGTGGAGATTCCATAAGAAATTATTCCCTGCATACTCTCAGATCACATTGCTTTGAAACTGGAGCTCAATCACAAGGAAAAGTTTGGAAGGAACTCAAACACCTGGAAGCTAAAGATCACCTTGCTTAAGAATGCTTGGATCAACCAGGAGATCAAAGAAGAACTTAAACAATTCATGGAAACCAATGAGAATGAAGACACTTTGGTCCAAAACCTATGGGATACAGCAAAGGCCGTCCTAAGGGGAAAATACATAGCCATCTAAGCCTCCCTCAAAAAAATTGAAGAATACACCAGCTATCTCTGCACCTTAAAGAACTGGAGAATCAACAACAAATTAAACCAACTCCATAGACAAGAAGGGAAATAATCAGGATTAGAGCAGAGATCAATGAGATAGAAACAAGAGATACAGTAGAACGTATCAATGAAGCTAGAAGCTGGTTTTTTGAAAGAATCAATAAGATCAATAAACCATTGGCCACACTAATAAAAAGAAAAGAGAGAAAGCTCAAATTAATAAAATTATGAATGAAAAGGGAGAGATCACAACTAACACCAAGGAAATAGAAACAATCATCAGAAGTTATTATCAACAGTTATATGCCAATAAGTTAAGCAACCTAGATGAAATGGATGCATTCCTGGAAAACTATAAACTCCCAAAATTGAACCAAGAAGAAATTGACAACCTGAATAGACCAATATCTAGTAACAAGATTGAAGCAGTGATCAAAAACCTCCCAAAAAACAAGAGCCCAGGACCTGATGGATTCCCTGGGGAATTCTACCAAACTTTCAAAGAAGAAATAACACCTATTCTCCTGAAGCTGTTTCAAAAAATTGAAGCAGAAGGAAAACTTCCAGACTCTTTTTATGAAGCCAGCATTACACTCATCCCCAAACCAGGCAAAGACCACACCAAAAAGGAGAATTTCAGACCAATATCACTGATGAATATGGATGCTAAGATTCTCAACAAGATCCTAGCAAACAGGAGCCAACAGCACATTAAAAAGATTATCCACCATGACCAGGTGGGATTCATCCCTGGGTTACAAGGATGGTTCAACATTTGCAAATCAATCAATGTGATAGAACAAATCAATAAGAGAAGAGAGAAGAACCACATGGTCCTCTCAATTGATGCAGAAAAAGCATTTGACAAAATCCAGCATCCGTTCCTGATTAAAACGCTTCAAAGTACAGGGATAGAGGGAACATTCCTGAACTTTATAAAATCTATCTATGAAAGACCCACAGCAAATATCATCCTCAATGGGGAAAAGCTGACAGCCTTCCCGTTAAGATCAGGAACACGACAAGGATGCCTACTCTCACCACTCTTGTTCAACGTAGTATTAGAAGTCCTAGCAACAGCAATCAGACAACAAAGAGAAATAAGAGGTATCCAAATTGGCAATGAAGAAGTCAAACTCTCTTTCTTCGTAGATGACATGATACTTTATAGGGAAAACCCGAAAGACTCTACCCCCAAACTACCAGAACTCATACAGCAATTCAGTAATGTGGCAGGATACAAAGTCAATGTGCAGAAATCAGTTGCTTTCTTATACACTAACAATGAAAATACAGAAAGGGAAATTAGAGAATCAATTCCATTTACTATAGCACCAAGAACCATAAGATACCTGGGAATAAACCTAACCAAAGAGGTAAAGGATCTGTACTCGAGGAACGACAGAACACTCATGAAAGAAATTGAAGAAGACACAAAAAGATGGAAGACCATTCCATGTTCTTGGATCAGAAGAATAAACATTGTTAAAATGTCTATACTGCCTGGAGCAATCTATACTTTTAATGCCATTCCGATCAAAATTCCAACGGTATTTTTCAAAGAGCTGGAGCAAATAATCCTAAAATTTGTATGAAATCAGAAGAGACCCCGAATTGCTAAGGAAATGTTGAAAAAGAAAAACAAAACTGGGGGCATCACGTTACCTGATTTCAAGCTTTACTACAAAGCTGTGATCACCAAGACAGCATGGTACTGGCATAAAAACAGACACATAGACCAGTGGAACAGAGTAGAGAGCCCAGATATGGACCCTCAACTCTATGGTCAAATAATCTTCAACAAAGCAGGAAAAGATTTCCAGTGGAAAAAAGACAGTTTCTTCAAGAAATGGTGCTGGGAAAATTGGACAGCTATATGTAGAAGAATGAAACTCGACCATTCTCTTACACCGTACACAAAGATAAACTTGAAATGGATAAAAGACCTCAGTGTGAGGCAGGAATTCATCAGAATCCTAGAGGAGAACATAGGTAGTAATCTCTTTGATATCAACCACAGAAACTTCTTTCAAGTTATTTCTCCAAAGGCAAAGGAAACAAAAGCAAAAATGAACTTTTGTTACTTCACCAAGATCAAAAGCTTCTACACAGCAAAGGAAACAGTCAACAAAACAAAGAGGCAACCCACAGAATGGGAGAAGATATTCACAAATGACAATACAGACAAAACGTTGATATCCAGGATCTACAAAGAACTTCTTAAACTCAACACACACAAACAGATAATCATGTCAAAAAATGGGCAGAAGACATGAACAGACACTTCTCCAATGAAGACATACAAATGGCTATCAGACACATGAAAAATGTTCATCATCACTAGCCATCAGGGAAATTCAAATTAAAACCACATTGAGATACCACCTTACACCAGTTAGAATGGCCAAAATTAGCAAGACAGGAAACAATGTGTTTTGGAGAGGATGTAGAGAAAAGGGAACCCTCTTACACTGTTGGTGGGAATGCAAGGTGGTGCAGCCACTTTGGAAAACAGAGAAATTAAAAATAGAGCTTCCTTATGACCCTGCAATTGCACTACTGGGTATTTACCCCAAAGATACAGATGCAGTGAAAAGAAGGGCCATCTGTACCCCAATGTTTATATCAGCAATGGCCACAGTCACCAAACTGTGGAAAGAACCAAGATGCCCATCAACGGATGAATGGATAAGGAAGATGTGGTCCATATACACTATGGAGTATTATGCCTCCATCAGAAATGATGAATACCCAACTTTTGTAGCAACATGGACTGGAAGAGATTATGCTGAGTGAAATAAGTGAAATAAGTCAAGCAGAGAGAGTCAACTATCATATGGTTTCACTTATTTGTGGAGCATAACAAATAACATGGAGGACATGGAGAGATGGAGAGGAGAAGGGAGTTGAGGGAAATTGGAAGGGGAGATGAACCATGAGAGACTATGGACTCTGAAAAACAATCTGAGGGTTTTGAAGGGGCAGGGGGTGGGACGTTGGGGGAACCAGGTGGTGAGTATTATAGAGGGCACGTATTGCATGGAGCACTGGGTGTGGTGCATAAACAATGAATTGTTACACCGATAAGAAATGTAAAAAAAAAAAAAAAGAAAAAAATTAAAAATAGAGCTATGTTATGACCCTGCAATTGCACTACTGGGTATTTACCCCTTCCTTTCTTCTAAAGAAGGGAGAATATAAAAAACTGAGTAGGCAGGGGACAAATTTAGCATTAATTAATTAAAAGAAAATACATAGAGCAAACTCCTGGGGCAAGTTCTAAAATAAGACTGTTAATTGCCAAAGAGAGCTAAGCAAAGCTATACTAAAGAACTAAACTATACTAAGCTCGTCTACAGGTTAGAAAGTGATAGATATTGGAGGGAATTAAGCACAATGAATGGAGTTCTTATTCTCTTTTTGTTAATGTTAAGTGAGATAGAAACATTAGAAAATCCAATTTAAAAAAGATTTGAACACGGTTTTCAAAAAACAGGAAATATAAATGGTCAAGAAGTTTATGAAAATGCACTCAACTTCATTGTTATCAAGAAAATGCAGGGGGATTTGGGTGGCTCAGTCAGTTAAATTCCTGATACTTGATCTCAGCTCAGGTCTTGATCTCAGGGTCATGAGTTCAAGCCCCACTTTGGGCTCTATGCTGGGTGTGGAGCCTACTTTAAAAAAATGACAATGCAAATTTAAAGACAGTGTAATCATACCACATACCCATCAGAATGACTAAATGAAACATACTGTAATGAAATATTGCAAATATCTCATGTTGACTAGAATGTGTAACAACTGAAACTCTCATGCTGCTGGTCCAGCCCTTTGAGAAAGTATCTGAAAAAAAAAAAAAAATTCTATCAACCAAAGCAGAACATGTGTATGTACTTTCATCCAGAAATCCCATTCTTAGTAAATACAATAAAGAAATGTGTGCATATATTCTCCAAAGACATGTATTAAAATGCTATACCAACAGTACTCATAAGCCCCAAACAGGAAGCCCACTCAGATCTCTACAACAGTGAATGAATAAAATAAGTCATGGTACATTTGCTAAATGGCATACTACATACCAATAAAAAAGGATAACTTTAAATATTTTCAGTAATATGAGAGAATACTCTTTTATTTCAATTTAATTAGTATCAAAGCAGGTTGAAGGCATGGATCGTGTCAGAAACCAGAATATTGTCAGTCCCCTTGGAGGAGCACTGAAGAGGCACAGAGAAGCTTCTAGGATGCTAGTTATGTTCCATTTTTAAATCTGGGTTCTGCATACATGATTGTATTCACCAAACAGTACACTTAAGATGTTTCCATTTTTTTTCTTTAATTTTTTTATTTTAATAAACATATAATGTATTTTTATCCCCAGGGGTACAGGTCTGTGAATCGTCAAGAGATGTTTCCATTTTTTAGCATGTATAGTTTACCTCATTTCTAAGTAAGAAAAGGAAGAGAAACAAACAAAAAGAAATGTAATTGACTTGCTAAAGTAAACAAGAGTCATCTTACTCCAGGTCGAATTTTCTTTACAGCACACAATTCTGTTTCTCTATCATATATTATAAACCTATGTCTCTGAAATAATAGAAACAATTTAAATATGGGAAAACATTAAACTAAGTGAAGTTTCTAAGCAACTATACTTTCAAATGATTTTTACATTACTAAAAAAGTCAGCTTTATCTTGATATTAATGTTACAAATAAAATAATTACAATAAATGTTGTAAGATAAGAAGGTAATATTTTTCATTGCTAACCTCATTAGCCATGTCCAGGTAAAATAATGGCAACTCTCAAAGCACAATGGAGTGTGTAATATATGCAAAGTTCCATCTAGAAGCCAAACTGTGTAATTGTAAGGAACCAATTGCCTAAATCTAGCAAGTCTATGCAAATTATATGCAATTTTATACAAATATTAGGATCTTCTAGATACTTATGTAAAATAACAAAGGACACAAAATAAAGTTGCATAATTATTTTAAATAAATAAATTCCTCTTATGTGTTTCATTTTGTATACTGCTTCCTATGTTTGAAGATCTTAGAGGTGTGTGAAAAGTCTCAGTTTACTTCATGACAGTTACCTTTCATTATCTTAGGGAAATTACAGCACATTAGAAAAATATGACTAAGGCAACTGGTTTTGCTTCAATTAACTAAAAAAAAAAAAAAAAAAAAGTCTTTTGGACACTGTGTTTTATTCCCCACAGTATTAAGAGAGGTAATAGAAGCATCTACCCCAGCAAAAAAAACAAAGGAATTTTTCTTTTGTTAACCAATCACTAGTTTTTCCTTTTTTAGTCTTAAATGTATAAATGCTGGTAAAATATCTTTAAATAATATATATAGGTGTAACCACATATAAATATTGAACTGGTTTACTTATTTTTGTTTTTGCACAGAAAAATTTGTTTAACTACTGTATCTCGAATATTTTATGGCAGTATTCATGACAGGACCAATGATCCCAGAGTCCAAGGAGTTCATGAAACAAACAGCCAAGAAACGCCAATACAGTAAACTCTAGCTTTGCCTTGTTCTAGTTTGGCAGGTGTTATCTATTTTCTGGAAGCTATAATGAACTTAATAAACTACTTAAGGGGAGATAAATGGCACAAGTATGTAAAAAATAAAAAAAATATATTAAGATTTATCATGATAATTAAGTGAAGACTGCTATTTTAATTTACAAATCTGATTATTCACCAAAGGTGACTAATAGGATAACCTAATCTAAACCCCTCAATTTGTACATGAAAAAACTAAAACTGATTTGGGACTAAAAAGATTAAGACATTTCCAGGACATATTGGTTCATTGTGATTGGAATTCCATATTCTGATTTCTGGGCCATTGCATTACTCCTTCCTTCCTGACTGCCTCCCTTCCTTCTTTGTTTTTTCACAGGTTTATTGAGATAAAATGAACATGCCATACCATATACCTATTTAAAGTATACAATTTAATGTTTTGAGTACATTTGCCAAGTTGTACAACCATCAGCAGAATCTAATTTTAGAACATTTCTGTTCCTTTAAAAAAAAGCCATATCCATCAGCTTTTACTCCCCACTCTCCTTCCCTAAACCTTGCAGCCTTAGACAGTCACTTTCCATCTCTATAGATTTATTACTCCAGACATTTCATATACTTGGAAGAATACAACATTGGTGTTTTGTGACTTTTTTCACTTAGCATGTATTCAAGGTTCATCTGTGTTATAGTATGTATCAGTATTTTATTTCTTTTTATTGCCAAATATTCTATTGCAGGAATATACCACAACTTACCTATGTCTTCATCAATTGATAATCATTGGATTGTGACCACTTTTGGATATTATTAATAATGCTACTGTAAATGTCTATGTGCACATTTTTGAGTGGATATATATTTTCCTGTCTCTTTAGTATGTACATAGGAGTGGCTCCATGGTAATTTTATGTTTAACATTTGAGGAACTGCCAATGTGTTTCCAAAGTGTTTTCACTTTATATTCCCACAAGCACATGCATGAAGGTTCCAGTTTCCCTAAATCTTTGCCAATACTTTTTACTTACTGTCTGTCTTTTTTCTGGTATCTATTCTAGTGGATCTGAAGTAGTATGACGTGGTTTTGATTTTCCATTTCCCTAATGGCAAATGGTGTTGAGCATTTTTTTCGTATGCTTAATAGCATTTCTGTATCTTCTTTGGAAAAATGTCTATCTAAGTCCTTCACTCATTTCAAAAAAAGATTTTATTTATTTATTTGACAGACAGAGATCACACGTAGACAGAGAGGCAGGCAGAGAGAGAGGAGGAAGCAGGCTCCCTGCCGAGCAGAGAGCCTGATATGGGGCTCTAACCCAGGACCCTGGGATCATGACCTGAGCCGAAGGCAGAGGCTTTAACCTGCTGAGCCACCCAAGCACCCATCCTTCACTCATTTTTGAATTGTTATTTGTCTTTTTATTTTTGAGTATAAGAGATGACACCAGCTCTTCATGCAAGCCCATGCCCTATGAGTCACAGGTAAATGTAAGTTCCTGATCAGACTTCCCTAACAGCCCTGTGGTCAGCAGTCTCCTCTGCTTCCTAATACCTTCCATATGCACCCCTTAGATTAAACTTTCATATAGCTTTCCAAAACCTGCTCTTTGGATTTGAAATGACCAGCTGAGCTTTAGCCAGGGAACCAAAATACTCCATACATGGACCCTAATGAAGGTTGTGCCCCAGCTTCAATCTCTCTGTCTGCACTCTGTCCTCACCACCCTGTATGGCTCCTCTAGGCATTCTGGGTACTTCCTACAGGACCTGTGGGTAATAAACTTCTTTATTTCAATTTTTCTTGTGGTCTATTGCTGAACTTTGGCTCACCATGAGGTGCCCTGTGCTTCACTTAATAAATGTTAATTTGACAAATTCATAACATGGTCCATACATCACAATAAAATTATGAGTACTAATCATTAACCATTTTGAGAAGTAAAATTAAGTCTTTTTTAAAAGATTTTATTTATTTATCTGACAGAGAGCGAGAAAGAGAGCACAAGCAGGGGGAGTGGGAGAGGCAGAAACAGGCTCCCACTGAACCCCACTCCCCACCCTCAACTTTAGGCTTGATCCCAGGACCCTGGGATCACGATCTGGGCCAAAAGCAAACACTTAACCAACTGAGCCACCCAAGCATCCCATAAAATTAAATCTTAAAAACATTACATCACTAAGTGAATCTCTCAAGGAGAATGGTAGGTCCATGATTCTTAATTCTAGGACTAAATTTTCAAACTCTCTGTTCTAAGGGCAGAAGTAAATCAGTAAAAATTGTCTTAGGTGAATCCATAAGAACCATTATTTCCCCCAGTGCTGTTGTGAATTTAGCACAGAAGTATTAGCTATGCACTAGGCTCATTTACTGAGATGGTAATTTACCTAAAAGAGTAAGAGCTATTTATGTTTGGCTCTGTATATTTTTCATCTTCTATTCCAAGAAAGTAGCTAGCTTCTTTTTTTTTTCCTTTTACCATGTCTCAGTAATTTTCTAGCTCTCAATACATTAGTTTACTAAAGACATGCCTCTTCTGCGTTGGAGTTGGAGGGTATTAAAAAATTAGAAAGACAATTCTGGGGCTTCTGAATAGTAGGCAGAGAGTAAGGAGAGACAGAGCTGCTATGCCTTGAGATGAGAAAGCAGGAGCAAATATAGACAGTGGATATTCCACCAAAGAAGGAGATAGTTGGTAGTCTGTAGTTTAGTGACACCATTAAAAATGACAGAACCTGTGAAATATAGGAAGTGTGGCTTGTGGCTAGGGAGTATGGCTTGGTTGTAGCTGAATGGATGCTTTCTTGGTGTTCATGGGAATATGAACACTTGGCTTAGTAACAGTAAGTACTGAGCACTGAAAGCCTCCTGAAGGTTTCCTTCTGTTTAAGATCAAAGTTGCTCTTGTTCCAAAAGTGTTTGTACCCAAAAAGGTAGTTTGGGGTACTTAAGACTGTCCATATCTTACCAAAAGAAGATCCAAGCTAGACCTAATTAAAGACTTTTTTTTTGGAATGCCCAAGTGCATGAAGAAGTGACATTTATGCAACATATAAAATACATCAAATAACTGGTGGACAAGGTAGTATTTGACTTAAACTGAATTGAATTTGAATTGTAAGTCAATTGAATTGAAATTGTCCATTGTCTTTAAATTTAATACTCTCCTGGGGGAGGGAGGATGCCATTGTTATTAATGTGGTATCTTATCTAAGACATCGTTATTTAACCCAAGGTCATATTTTATTGTTGCTTTTGTATTTACTCAATGAAACTTCATCTGCCTAATTTGGGGAGTGAAGATAGGTGAGGAATTGATTAATGTAGCAATATCACAAACAAGATTAAGAATATCTGTTTCTGAGGACAATATTCTACATCATAAGAGAGATCTTAGAATGGTCTGTGGAACTAGCCCAGGTATGTGACACTAAAGAAAGGAATATTTAGGCAGCACCAATATAAAATTAATTATTGACTATAACTTTAATCAAGACTGTGAAATAATCTCCCAGTAGCCATTGAAGAATCTCTAAAATATCAAACATTTTTGGAGTTATGGGAAAAGGCATTTGAGATATGTAAAAAAGATCATCTACAGCTAGAACAAAGAAATTCTCTACTTTAGAATTTTTCTATTTTTGCTTTCTACTTGCTGTAATGCAGACTACATCAACTGTACAATACCATAGATGTCCACATATGTATTTTCAACCAATTAATATAACTTCTTTCTAAATCCAAACAATGAGATAATTGTAACTGTAATGCATTTATTTCAAGTCGATATTTTCTGCATTTATAGACTACAGATTAATAGTTTTAGTGTTTTGCAAGGTCAGCTAAAACTGTGATAACTGTGAGTAATGGGATTATCTAAATGAAAGGAGTAGTCATCAAAAGTAACAAATGGGACAATGTAATCTAATCTGTTCTTTTTTTTAAAGTATTTTATTTATTCATTTGAGAGAGAGAGAGAGCCTGAGAGAGAGAAAGTACAAGCAGAGGGGAGGTGCAGAGGCAGAGGGAGAAGCAGACTCCCCTCTGATTAGGGAGCCCAATGTGGGACTTGATCCCAGGAGGCAGGTGCTTAACTGACTGAACCACCCAGGTGCCTCTCTAATCTGTTCTTCTAGGCTGCTTGACCAAACAAAATTGATGTGGAGGAATTACCATGGAGTAACTTAGTTCAACTCTCTATAGACAAAAAACGAAAACAAAAACAAAAACCTCTCTCTCTCCACACACACACACACACACACACACACACGATACACACAAATATGATATACGACTATATATTATATATAATATATATTGTATATATCACACATGTAGGTACTACATCATGTATGCCATATAATCATAAATAACATGTGATATATAATCATATATATCATATGTGCGTGTGTGTGTATGGTACACACACATATGACAGCTTTAAAGAGTCTACTGGTGGGAACCAGTTTGCTGTAAGCTTCTTGCATTCTCATATATCTCAAGTTTACAAAAAACATATATCTCAAGTTTACAAAAAAATGATTGTCCTTTACCTAAACTACTTCTTAGTATTTTTTACACAACTCACAGTCTTGAGAAGTGAAGAAATGCATTGCAGGAAGGCTTCAAATAGTTCTGTATGCACCTAGTCATTTCCCAGAAAGTAATAGACTTGCTTACAACTTAGCCTGAAAGAAGTAGATTCCCTAAGTTCTCACTAGCACATCCCACGGTACATGTAGGCTCTGCCTGGCCTCATGCATGGGGTTTGCTGTGAGACTTCAGGTTCAGAGACCCAGTAAGACAATGCTAACAATTTTGCCCCTGCTTTTATTCTCATTCAGTCCTTCATCTCTGACTCAAGAGTCTTCTGTCTTCTGCCAGCGTCCATGGAACTGGGATGGGCTTCCATGTTAGCTTGTAGGGTTATTTTGGTTAGAGTTCTAGATCTCCTCCACACTGTCAGACTCTTTAAAATAGGGTAAATTCCCCCAAACTATACCATAGCTCCCCTGAGAAATTAGAGATGCTGAAAGTTGAAGAAAGGAAAAAAGCTATAACAATATTATTTATTCACTTGATTTAAAAAATACATATTTCACCTATTTAATTGGTCAAAATAATTGATTTTTATTTCATCATCTTGCTAATTTTGAATCTTAAAGGAAAAAGGAAATAAATTGATTTATAGTTCACAGAAAAGGGAAATGCTGACTTGAATTAGTACTTGCTTTTCTTGTAAGCATAGTTTTATAAAAAGCAGATATTTTGTTATTGCTTGAAATTTCCCTCAGGTATTGAAAGAAGACATATGTCAGAATAAGTATAAGCAATTCTCTTAAATCTTTTCATATCTTGTTGCATCCTATCACACACACAGTATATCAGTTTAATTTAATATGATACATACAGGAAGGCATCCCAACTAAGAAGTTAGATTATAGACAATCTATCTAACATTCAAAAAAAAAATTAAAGAAAGAGGAATAAATTAATCCCTTTTAACATACTTCTTCATAAAATGTAAATAATGATTTATGATAACCCATGCTCTAGGTAGGTACCCTTACCTTCAGTGAGTAAATCAAGCCCTCTGAACCTTGTTTTTTCCCTTGTATGGTGTTAAGCAATATATTAGTCTTTCAGGGCTGCCACTGCAAAGTACCACAGACCGGGGTGCTTACACAACAGAAATTTATTTTCTTGCAGTCCTGGAGGTTTGAAGTCCAAGATCAAGGTATTGAGATGATTAGTTTCTTCTGAGGTCTCTTTCTTTGTCTTATAGAGGGTCATCTTCTCTCATGTCTTCATGGGTCTTCCACCTGTACTTGTTTGTGTCCTAATTGCCTCTTATTAATAGGATATAAGTCAAATTTCACTAGACCTCATATTTACAACCTCATTTTAATTTAATTACCCCTTTAAAGACTCTGTCTCCAAATACAGTTACAATCTGAGGTACTCGGGGTTAGGAATTCAACATATAAATTTGGAAAGGGGACAAGTCAGTCCATTACAGACAGATTATCATAATGTATTTAAAACATCTAATAAAAAATTAAAATGTAATTATAATATAATCATAGCCATTATCATTATTACAACTCTTGTGGAAAGCTAATTTAAAAATAATTACCAAAGATGAATCTTTGTATCCTGGTCAAAGACAAAATAACATGCAACATTAATAAAAGAGAATAAAATATTAGAAAATGTATGAATGAAGTTTATTCTTATATGCATTAGCAAGGTTAGCCATTTGTATTCAAGCAGTATCCTTGGATTTCCCGATACAAAATGTTTATTGAACTTCTCCAATATCTAAAGTGCAAACACATCTTATAACATTGACCATCAGAAACACTTCAAGAAGCAATCACACTTAAAACTGGTTTGTATGGCAGTTAAAATACTGTATAATTATAACCCATATCTATTTGTGCAAATATCTCTAATCTCTATGTCTAGACCTGACATTTTAGAGTCCTGTGATGTGTTTTGGCAATAAAACTGATTGGTTTTTAAAATGAGATTTGGGACTTTTAAAAGTCTGCTCCATGGAGGGACATTGCTCCGGAGGCTAAACCGGGGGGGGGAGGGGGGAGCCCATGCGGGGTCAACATAACCCCAGGTCCCGTGAGGTCACAGAAGGACTGGGGGTGTCTGAGTGCCGCAGAGCTTCCCTTAGAGAGGGAAGCTGGCTACAGTGACAAAGCCGAGGAGTGAGCTCTCAGCCCGGGGTTACCTTGAGCTGGTCGCAGGCTGGGTGGGCTCGGAGCATGGCCGGAGGCCACAGAGACAGAAGCGACCAGGTGCTTTTCTCCAAGTGCCAGCAATTGACTGCTTTCCTCCAGGTGTGACCAGAGGACAGGGAGGCAGGGGCGGTTGGGCACTTTTCTCTGAGGGTACACTCAGGGGCGGGACTCCAAGCTCTTGGCTCCTCTGGGCCGGAGATTGGGAGACCGCCATCTTCATTCCTGTCCTCTGGAAATCTATGGAAAGCGCTCAGGGAACAAAAGCTCCCGAAAATGAACCCGAGCGGATTACTTAGCTCGGCCCCTGCCAAGGGCGGTGCAATTCCGCCTGCGGCAAAGAAACTTGAGAATCACTACAACAGGCCCCTACCCCAGAAGATCAACAAGAAACCCAGCCAAGACCGACTTCATTCACCAAGGAAAACAGCAGAATTCCAGAGGAGGAGAAAGCAAATCTTATCTGGACAAAATGACAAGGTAGAAAAACTCACCACAAAAAAAAAAGAACAAGAGGCAGTACCGAAGGCTGGGGACCTAATCAATACGGACATTGGTAATATGATAGATCTAGAGTTCAGAATGACGATTCTCAAGGTTCTGGCTGGGCTTGAAAAAGGCATGGAAGATATTAGAGAAACCCTCTCTGGAGAGATAAAAGCCCTTTCTGGAGAAATAAAAGAACGAAAATCTAACCAAGTTGAAATCAAGAAAGCTATTAATGAGATGCAATCAAAAATGGAAGCTCTCACTGCCAGGATAAATGAGGCAGAAGAAAGAATTAGTGACATAGAAGACCAAATGACATAGAATAAAGAAGCTGAGCACAAGAGAGACAAACAAATACTGGACCATGAGGAGAGAATTCGAGAGATAAGTGACACCATAAGACGACACAACATTAGAATAATTGGGATTCCAGAAGAAGAAGAAAGAGAGACGGGAGCAGAAGGTATAATGGAGAGAATTATTGTAGAGAATTTCCCTAATATGGCAAAGGGAACAAACATCAAAATCCAGGAGATGCTAAGAACACCCCTCAAAATCAATAAAAATAGGTCCACACCTGGTCACCTGATAGTAAAATTTACAAGTCTTAGCGACAAAGGGAAAATCCTGAAAGCAGCCCGGGACAAGAAGTCTGTAACATACAAGGTTAAAAACATTAGATTGGCAGTGGACCTAGACACAGAGACCTGGCAGGCCAGAAAGAACTGGCATGATATATTCAGAGCACCAAACGAGAAAAACATGCAGCCAAGAATACTATATCCAGCTAGGCTATCATTGAAAATAGAAGGAGAGATAAAGAGCTTCCAGGACAAACAAAAGCTGAAAGAATTTGCAAACACCAAACCAGCTCTACAGGAAATATTGAAAGGGGTCCTCTAAGCAAAGAGAGACCCCAAAGTAGTAGATCAGAAAGAAACAGAGACAATATACAGTAACAGTCACCTTACAGGCAATACAAAGGCACTAAATTCCTATCTCTCAATAGTTACCCTGAATGTTAATGGGCTAAATGCCCCAATCAAAAGACACAGGGTATCAGAATGGATAAAAAAACAAAACCCATCAATATGCTGCCTACAAGAAACTCATTTTAGACCCAAAGACATGTCTAGATTGAAAGTGAGTGGGTGGAAAACAATTTACCATGCTAATGGACATCAGAAGAAGGCTGGGGTGGCAATCCTTATACCAGATCAATTAGACTTTAAGCCAAAGACTATAATAAGAGATGAGGAAGGACACTATATCATACTCAAAAGGTCTGTACGACAAGAAGATCTAACAATTTAAAATATCTATGCCCCTAACATGGGAGCAGCCAACTATATAAACCAATTAATAACAAAATCAAAGAAATACATTGACAGTAATACAATAATAGCAGGGGACTTTAACACTCCCCTCACTGAAATGGACAGATCATCTAAGCAAAAGATCAACAAGGAAATAAAGGCCTTAAATGACACACTGGACCAGGTGGACATCACAGATATATTCAGAACATTCCATCCCAAAGCAACAGAATATACATTCTTCTCTAGTGTACATGGCACTATCTCCAGAATAGACCACATCCTGGGTCATAAATCAGGTCTCTACTGGTATCAAAAGATTGAGATCATTCCCTGCATATTTACAGACCACAATGCTCTGAAGCTAGAACTCAATCACAAGAGGAAATTTGGAAAGAATGCAAATACATGGAGACTAAACAGCATCCTTCTAAAGAATGAATGGGTCAACCAGGAAATTAAAGAAGAATTGAAAAAATTCATGGAAACAAATGATAATGAAAACACAACGGTTCAAAATCTGTGGGACACAACAAAGGCAGTCCTGAGAGGAAAATATATAGTGATACAAGCCTTTCTCAAGAAACAAGAAAGGTCTAAAGGTCTCAAATACACAACCTAACCCTGCACCTAAAGGAGTTGGAGAAAGAAAAATAAAGAAAGCCTAAACCCAGCAGAAGAAGAGAAATAATAAAGATCAGAGTAGAAATCAGTGAAATAGAAACTAAAAAAACAATAGAACAAATCAATGAAACTAGGAGCTGATTCTTTGAAAGAATTAATAAGATTGACAAACCCCTGGCCAGACTTATCAAAAAGAAAAGAGAAAGGACCCAAATAAATAAAATCATGAATGAAAGAGGAGAGATCACAGCCAACACCAAAGAAATACAAACAATTATAAGAACATACTACGAGCAACTCTACGCCAACAAATTCGACAATCTGGAAGAAATGGATACATTTCTAGAGACATATAAACTACCACGACTGAGCCAGGAAGAAATAGATAACCTGAACAGACCCATAACCAGTAAGGAGATTGAAACAGTCATCAAAAATCTCCAAACAAACAAAAGTCCAGGAGCAGATGGCTTCCCAGGGTAATTCTACCAAACATCTAAAGAAGAATTAATTCTTATACTCCTGAAACTGTTCCAAAAAATAGAAATGGAAGGAAAACTTCCAAACTCATTTTATGAGGCCAGCATCACCTTGGTCCCAAAACCAGACAAGGATCTCATCAAAAAAGAGAATTACAGACCAATATCCTTGATGAACACAGATGCAAAAATTCTCACCAAAATACTGGCCAATAGGATCCAACAGTACATTAAAAGGATTATTCACCACGACCAAGTGGGATTTATTCCAGGGCTGCAAGGTTGGTTCAACATCCGCAAATCCATTCAATGTGATACAATACATTAATAAAAGAAAGAGTAAGAACCATATGATACTCTCAATAGATGCTGAAAAAGCATTTGACAAAGTGCAGCATCCCTTCCTGATCAAAACTCTTCAAAGTGTAGGGATAAAAGGCACATACCTCAATATTATCAAAGCCATCTACAAAAAACCCTCTGCAAATATCATTCTCAATGGAGAAAAACTGAAAGCTTTTCTGCTAAGGTCAGGAACACAGCAGGGATGTCCATTATCACCACTGCTATTCAACATAGTACTAGAAGTCCTAGCCTCAGCAATCAGACAACAAAAAGAAATTAAAGGCATCCAAATTGGCAAAGAAGAAGTCAAACTATCACTCTTTGCAGATGAGATGATACTATATGTGGAAAACCCAAAAGGCTCCACTCCAAAACTGCTAGAACTTGTACAGGAATTCAGTAAAGTGTCAGGATATAAAGTCAATGCACAGAAATCAGTTGCATTTCTTTACACTAACAATAAGAAAGAAGAAAGAGAAATTGAGGAGTCAGTCCCATTTACAATTGCACCCAAAACCATAAAATACCTAGGAATAAATCTAACCAAAGAGGCAAAGAATCTATACTCAGAAAACTATAAAGTCCTCATGAAAGAAATTGAGGAAGACACAAAGAAATGGAAAAATGCCCCATGCCCATGGATTGGAAGAACAAATATTGTGAAAATGTCTATTCTACCTAAAGCAATCTACGCATTTAATGCAATCCCTGTCAAAATCCCATCCATTTTTTTCAAAGAAATAGAACAAATAATCCTAAAATTTATATGGAACCAGAAAGGACCTCGAATAGCAAAAGGAATATTGAAAAAGAAAGCCAAAGTCGGTGGCATCACAATTCAAGACTTCAAGCTCTATTACAAAGCTGTCATCATCAAGACAGTATGGTACTGGCACAAAAACAGACATATAGATCAATGGAACAGAATAGAGAGCCCAGAAATAGACCCTCAACTCTATGGTCAACTTTGACAAAGCAGGAAGGAATGTCCAATGGAAAAAAGACAGCCTCTTCAACAAATGGTGCTGGGAAAATTGGACAGCCTCATGCAGAAAAATGAAATTGGACTATTTCCTTACACCACACACGAAAATAGACTCAAAATGGATGAAGGACCTCAATGTGAGACAGGAATCCCTCAAAATCCTTGAGGAGAATGTAGGCAGCAACCTCTTTGACCTCAACCGCAGCAACTTCTTCCTAGGAACATCGCCAAAGACAACAGAAGCAAGGGCAAAAATGAACTATTGGGATTTCATCAAGATCAAAAGCTTTTGCACAGCAAAGGAAACAGTTAACAAAACCAAAAGACAACTGACAGAATGGGAGAAGATATTTGCAAACAACATATCAGATAAAGAGCTAGTATCCAAAATTTATAAAGAGCTTAGCAAACTCAACACCCAAAGAACAAATAATCCAACTAAGAAATGGGCAGAGGACATGAACAGACATTTCTGCAAAGAAGACATCCAGATGGCCAACAGACACATGAAAAAATGCTCCACATCACTCGGCATCAAGGAAGTACAAATCCAAACCACAATGAGATACAACCTCACACCAGTCAGAATGGCTAAAATTAACAAGTCAAGAAATGACAGATGCTGTCAAGGATGCGGAGAGAGGGGAACCCTCCTACACTGCTGGTGGGAATGCAAGCTGGTGCAACCACTCTGGAAAACAGTGTAGAGGTTCCTCAGAAAACTGAAAATAGAGCTACCTTATGACCCAGCAATTGCACTACTGGGTATATATCCTAAAGATACAAATGTGGTGCTCTGAAGGGGCACGTGCACCTGAATGTTTATAGCAGCTATGTCCACAATAGCCAAACTGTGGAAAGAACCTAGATGTCCATCAAGATATGAATGGATAAAGAAGATGTGGTATATATACACAATGAAATACTATGCAGCCATCAAAAGAAATAAAATCTTGCCATTTGCGATGACGTGGATGGAACTAGAGGGTATTATGCTTAGCGAAATAAGTCAATCGGAGAAAGACAACTATCATATGATCTCTTTGATATGAGGAAGTGGAGATGCAATGGGGGGATTGGGGGGAGGTAGGAAAAGAATAAATGAAAGAAGATGGGATTGGGAGGGAGACAAACCATAAAAGACTCAATCTCAAAAAACAGAGTGAGGGGGGTGCCTGGGTGGCTCAGTTGGTTAAAGCCTCTGCCTTCAGCTCGGGTCGTGATCTCAGGGTCTTGGGATCGAGCTCCACATCAGGCTCTCTGCTCAGCAGGGAGCCTGCTTCCTCCTCTCTCTCTGTCTGCCTCTACTTGTAATCTCTGTCAAATAAATAAATAAAAACGTTAAAAAAAAAAAAAACAGACTGAGGTTTGCTGGGGAGAGGGGGGGCGGGAGAGGGTGGTGGGGATATGGACATTGGGGAGGGTATGTGCTATGATGAGTGCTGTGAAATGTGTAAACCTGGCGATTCACAGACTTGTACCCCTGGGGATAAAAATACATTATATGTTTATTAAAATAAATAAATTAATAAAGCAAAAAAAAAACCATGCACAAAAAAATGAGAGTTGGTATTATTTCTTTGCAACATAAGATCCAGTATAAACCTTGTATCTTCCATAAAATCATATAGCATTTATATTTTCTTTTAGGACTATATTAACTGTGTGTGAACCATATATTTCTCTATAGTAAATATAAATTTATTTATTATAGTCTATATTATATTCTATATGTTTAACTATAAAAAAGATATCCATATATTTATTATTATTAATATATGCCATAATCATTTATATTCTTATTCATTTTCTGAATGACTACTTTTATAATCTGCCATGTTGGGATTATGTATGATCAGATTTTGATTATTGTCTGTTCCTAAGTTTCTCTCATTTAAGTGCTCCATAAAGAAAAGCATTATTTCTAATGCTTTTTTTTTAAACTTTCTTGGAATACTGGTGCTCTTGTCCTTATGCAGCTCTTGTTGTGGACAAAGTGTTCGTGTCCCCCCAAAATTCATAGGTTGAAGCCTTAAACCCCAATGTATTTGGAGATGGGCTTTTTCAGAAATAATTCAGTTTAGATTAGGTCATGAGAGTGGGGCCCTCATGATGAATTACTGTTCTTCTAAGACACTAGAGAGCTTGTTCGTTCACCTCACATGCACACAGAGAAGAATTCATGTGAGCACACAGCCACAAAGCAACCACCTACAAGGCAAGAATAGGGGCCTTAGAATAGAACCTCGTTTACTGGCACCTTGATCTTGGACTGCTCAGCCTCCAAAGCTGTGAGAAATAAGCTCCTATTGTTGAAGCCATCCCACCCTTGGTATTTTGTTATGATTAATACAGACCTTTTTTTTTTTAATGCGTTTATTCTGGATTATAGATCCTGTAAAAGGAAGGATTGTCTCTAACACTTCTTTAACATGCTGAAATAGTCGTGTGTTTATGCTTGTGTAACTGAATCGAATCTTGGAATATGCACTACCAGAAGTCAAAAGCAACAGTGATTTGCAACCACCAAAATGGCTTGAGATTTCATTTATTGGAGAATCATTTTCACAACGAGTATTTCTTATGAGTAATTTAATCAAAGCAACAAGTAGTTTTTGGCAAGAAGTCAATTAGTATAACTGGTTTTAGGCAGCAAGATCTCATAGCCTAGATTTGTTATATCTTTGTGCACATTTATTTAGGATGTCTCATCATTTGACTTGTTTGGTAATTTTGAAGAGAAATATCACGGCCAACGTCAAAGACTTCATTTTGTGGATTTCAGCACCAACTCTGGAAAATGGCTTGAATACTAAATGTCACTTGCACCTGAGGGATTCGACATACCGGCAAATTATTCAATTTAGAATCAAGACCTCTTTTTGCAGCCTCTGTCTAGACTGGGTCAAGTATATTTATGACCACCTCCAGAGAGAATTTAGACTACTTTGGCATAGATACCACTGGCATCTAGGATATTATTCAGCTTTGCCTTCATCCCTCTTTGGGACTCTGCTTTATTTTCATTCTTTTCTTTATAGCTATCATTATTTGAGTTCTCCCTGAGTTTTATTGAGGTATCTCAATTTCATTTAGAGGGTATTTAAATGCATTTAAATTTATGAAATCTCTTTAATTTTCATTTCCCCATTTAGCCCATGTTTTTGTATAGGAAAAAATCTCTCAAAAAATAACTTTTTCCTGGGGCACCTGGGTGGCTCAGTGGGTTAAAGCCTCTGCCTTCAGCTCAGAGGCTCTTGGGATCAAGCTCCCAATTTGGCCCTTGGCTCTCTGCTCAGCGGGGAGCCTGCTTCCCCCTCTCTCTCTGCCTGCCTCTCTGCCTACTTGTGATATCTGTCTGTCAAATAGATAAATAAATAATCTTTAAAAATATGTAAAAAAAAATAACTTCTTCCAAACTCTCTTGGGCGGATGGTACAGAACCTGGTGTCATTATCTCTTACTTAAAACACATAGCAACCTCGGCATGAAACCTGCCTTTCATGGAAATTATGCTCTCATACCAATCCACGGTCACACTGAGACCAGAGAGGAATGACCCTTGAGCTTGTTGCAAGCCCTGTACCTCTAAATTTCATCTGTATATTTTTTCCTCTTTTGACACTGAATGCAGTATGGAATTTAGGGCAGAAAATCCAGTGCTGCTTCCCCAGCTTGGAAGCCAATGTTTAATATAACACCTGCTGAATCCAGCCCCCTTGCTTTTTCCCCCTTGCACACGTATTGTGGAAAGTCAAGGTGTAGCAGCGGCACCCTTGGGCACCCATTTATGAAATCCTTGTAAGGCTGTGAATTCAGTTAGGCCAGAAACAGCCATCCAAATGTACCAAGGCCAGAAACGTTGTAGTTCAAGGTCCGTCTGGAGCAGTTTTGTATCCTCACATCGAGTATGAAGCCTATTAGCCATTCTGTTTGGATGAAGAATGGTGCCAACTGATTGTCTGAGAGTTGCATAGTTTGCTTTAAGAGGGTAAGTAGAGATCTCGCTCTGAACAGTAAGCTACAGGAAGATTTAAAAAATCCCTATTTTTGATTAACTCTATATCCTCAGTATCTAGCACAGATGTTGGCACATATAGGGAGTCAGTGTGTTTTTACTAAGTAAATAAATTACAAAATACTTTTTTTGACTATGATTTCTAATGTACATCTAATTTTGGTTCTTCTTTCTGGTCTCATAAGAAGATTCAACTTTCCAAGTCCTTTTTAAATTATGTGAGACTATTGACTTGACCTAAACAAAGAAATGTGAGCCAAAGTGATGTGCATCACTTCTGTACCAAGGCATTGAAAAGCGTGCATGCTACACTCAACATTGCCTCTTCCTCGGCTGTCAGCATCACAGAACTGCAGGATGAGACAACACAGTTACAGGGCAAGGGCTTCTGTGTCTCTGAATATGCTATTCATAGCATATATATTTATTATTTATTCATAGCTGAATAAATAGCTATGCTATTTATTCTTTCTTCTTCTTCTTCTTCTTCTTCTTATTATTATTATTATTATTATTATTATTATTTTTACAGGGAGAGAGAGAGAGGAAGGGCAGAGGAAGAGGGAGAGAGAGAATCTCAAGCAGGCTCCATGCCCAGTGTAGAGCCCTTTCTCACAACCCTGAGATCATGATGAGAGCCTAAATGAAGAGTGATACTTAATCAGCTGAGACACTGAGGTGCTGCACAGGCTTCTGTATCTGAATTGCTGCATACAGGAGACTTCCTCTGGAGGGCTGATCTACCCCCATGTGACTTTATGCAAGCTTTCGTTTGTTTAGTCACCCATATTTGGCCTTCATTTTGTTATATTCCTGTTGGGCTGATGTATAACATTGATTTTTTGTCTGTTAATCATATCTCTAATAGAAAATGTTGGATCTGCATTATTAGACTTTCAACTCTTCATTGTTTGTTATTATTATGTATGCATCATCTTTCAGAAGTCCATCCTTGACTTAATTTGTAAACCAATTCAATGAATTTCTTGTAAAGTCTTAACTATATGCTCAGAATTTTTTTTACTTTTTTCTGCTTGTAAAATTCCTGTTGACTCTGTGGTAAAGAGCTCTTTTTTAACAGACTGTGGGACTTTATCTGGGAAGGTAAAGTGCCAACTGGAGAAATCCATGAAAAATCTAACAAATGCCACAGATGAAAATAAATAACATGCAAATAAGAGGTAATGATGACTTGATCCAAGAAAATGACTTAATTAAATATACATCATCCAGAGTTTTTTACTTCAATAATTAAAATTCTCAGATTTGCAATTAAGAAATAACTCGGGCTTTTCCAGGGTTTCACATTGCTCTCCCACATCACAGCATACATTTTCATTGTTTTCTGAAGTATAGTAGTAAAGTCTTCTTGTCAACTCATATAACAATAAAAACAAAACCAAAAATGCTGCTATAAAGAAAGAGGAGAGAAACATTTTAGGGGAGAAGCCCTTTAGTTCCATTATATGGAATTATTTTTAGATTTAACCTGGAGCGTTAGGTTTTTTTTTTTTTAAGATTCTATTTATTTATGTAACAGAAAGAGAGAGAGAGCACAAGTAGGCAGAGAGGCAGGCAGAGAGAGAGGGGGGAAGCAGGCTCCCCACTGAGCAGGGAGCCCGATGCAGGGCTTGATCTCAGGACCCGGAGATCATGACCTGAGCCGAAGACAGAGGCTTAACACACTGAGCCACCCAGGCGCCCCTGGAACGTTAGTTTTAAAAATAAAATAATTTGACTTGACTCTGCGAAAAATGTGAGGGATAAAGTGGCCGGTGAAACCAGGCAAGAATACAGTATGCATGATGGATGTGGTTTGTTTTTGTTTTTGTTTTATTTTTGGTAGCCAAAATTTTGGAAGAATGAGCCAGAAAGGAAATGAAAAATAAAGATCGAGAAATGGGCTTAAATTTAGAATTCAAATTTAGAATTGGAATAAAGAGAACTAACTGTTTATTCACCAAATACTCCAAAGCAATTTTACAAGTGATGGCAAGTTTTGACTGTGATTAAAACTTTATAGGGAATTTATTGAATCAGTTTCACAAATGAAGTATAACCTGCACTTTATATGCACAATTTTAACTCTTGGAATACTTTTGTGAATTAGGTATTACATCGTTTTTGCAGTTGAGAAAATTGGCTAAGAGAACCTCTAAGCTCACCTGGATAATAAGGTGGGAGCTTGGATTTAAAACCTTCTAAGTCTGATTGCAAGGCTTATAATATTTCCACTGGCTCTCATTACATTCTTTAGAAGTCAGCTATGCTAATTTGTAAGGGAAACAAATGGTAGCCCAATTAGTTATAGTAAAAGAAGGGCAGAGATTAGCTATTATGACTTTTATTTCTGGATTCCTTCTCTTAAACCAAGGCTCGGTTTATGGTAATGGATTGAGTATGAAGTTCAAGAAAGAAAACTAGAAGTTTAACGTGAAATATTTAGGTGCAGTGGGGCCTGCTATGAAGAACACAGATGTTAGAGTTCTATGAACATGAGTTTACCTTTCATATCTATAAAATGGAAAATAATCCCTGTAGGATTTTTATAGACATGTGATAATGCATAAGTACTTGGGAAAATGGCTGGCTCATGCTAGGAGATCAATATATGATAACTGCCATTTTTCCATCTTTTTGCCCGCTGCTCTTTGGACTGAATGCAACCCAGATGTTTTCTGTGCACATAGGAAGTAGAAGTAATTAGGGTTAAGTTAATAGGAGTCAGATCAGTTGGGTGACAGCAAGACAGAGGATAGAAATGGCTGCATTTTTCTACTAAAAGAACATCAGGCTGTGATATTCAAAAACATCATATCAAATGAGACAGAAAATTTTACTGAACTTGGCCATGGCCACTGCATGTCTACGGTACCTACCTTCCAGCTGTAGAATGTGCAGAGCAGGATGCCATCCAGGATAATGTGACCTAATTCTGATTTTTGCCCTTCCCAATTAGCTTTCTGTGGAAGTGGAGTAGGAGTCAGCCGATGGAAACAAGCGGTGTTCTGGTACACAGATATATTACTTTTCACGGGCATTTTACATTCTACACATCACTGTAGTAGTGTGTGTTGCCATTGCAAATATTCCTACAGCATCACTCCAAATGTTTCTGGCCACAATTTTATATGTATGAATTATCTTCCATAAACTTTTTAGGTTTCCAAAGGAATGTCTGAGCAAAGTTACAAAATCCTGTGCTGGCTACTAAGCTCTTGATTATGAGCTCCAAATCCACCTTTCTAGACTCTAGTAAGGCTGCTGCTGAAACTGCAAACCACATTTAGCTTGGCCAGCGGTCCCATCAGGCTCTGCACAAAGAGGGCGCTAGACACAGGCTGAAAAGCTCTAGAAAGGACTTCTTTCTTGTTTAACTGTTGGTTTCCTGCTTCAGTCAGCATTGCCCTACTCCTTCTTCCCCTCGGCTGCGGCAGTTTGCAAAAACGGAAGGTATTCCAAATTGAATTGTTTCCATTACTGGCAGAACCAGTTCATGGAGCCCCCATTGAGACATCAGTATCAGGCATCTGAGACCACTGTCCCCTGCCAGATGTTTGGATTCCAGCTCCACACGGCCCTGCTCTGACTCAGGGGTAGGATGGCCAGGAGAGTACCACACCCTTTCCAGAGGTCTGAGTTTCACTCCAGGAGGCCCTTCCCCCAAACTTTTGAATTTTAATAACGCCAACCTCTTTTCACTGCTTCCTCAATTCTAGCTGTGGTGACTGCTTCTGCGGTGGCAGTCTCTGTAACACCTCATGTGTGAGAAAGAGTTCATATAGCAGGCAGGGTGAGGGGCGCACTGCTCCACTTAGAAAGTCCTGCTTGCAAGGTTGGCCCCTGGCTGGTGTCTGGGAACCTAGATTTTTGATTGGTTCCTACCCTTCCCTCATAAGAGTGGTTTATTGTGCCTAAGCTGCAAACACTGTCCTTTATATTGAGTATCAGCTTTCCTTCTGGGGGTCTGGAATTCTGGTAGGTGATAGGCAGAGAGTGTCCACATGACCACCCCCATTGAAACCCTTGGTTACTGAGTGTCTCATGAGATTCTCTGGTAAACAAAATTCCACATATGTTGCCACAATTCATTGCTGAATGAATTAAGGGCATTCTGTGAGACGCCACTGGAAGGAGGACATTTGGAAGTTCGAGTCTGCTTTCTTCTAATATCAACCCGTAAATCCTCCCTTTCTGCTGATTTTGCTACCATTTTGTTTTAATAAATCATAGCCATGAATATGACTGTATTTTGAATCTTGTGAATCCTCTCAAAAACCTAGGACTGCTCATAGGAACCTCAAACAAACCTTAGTTTCTCTTTCACCTCCCCCCCGCTTTTTTTTTTTTTTTGTAGTTTTCTATACCTAGGTAATAATTCTTTGTATTAAATTTTCTCTGTTAGGATAACTGGTGTAGATTAAGCTTTAACCTCAAACTGATCTACAGTAGGGTTTTGCATAGTGTACCTTTACCTACATCAGAAAAATTACCTGGACACAGTTATACATACATATTCACACACACACTGGAGGTACTGAATGATGGGCTCTAGGGGATGGAATTGGGAATTGGGTTTAACATACACCCTTGATGAAGATAATATTTTAAAATAAATTTGGAGAACATTTCTCAGTGGTGTGAATTAAGTTTATCCTTTCTTGAATACCTGAGAAGGTACTTATAGTAAATAATATGCTCTTGCCTTCGTGGAATGAATTTACTTCTTTTATATGAGCAGGCTACTTCCCAGTAGTCAGCATATCCTTGGACACTTAATACCAATGGGTACTTAATACCTTTGCAAATTGCTTTATAACCATATCATTAGTTATTCATAGAATCTGTAAGTAATATCTACTTTGAGTTTATTCCAAGGTCTTTGATAAGGTCGATAAAAGTTAAATCGTGTAAATGTACACTGACACAATAAAGGGTTTTACTCCCTTCTTTAAAAATAACATTTTATATTAAGCAGCAGAGACATTTTTGAAAATATTCTAGGAGACCCACAAGAAAACAATAGGCACAATGAAGTTATAGACACTAAAATGTCTCTAAATATTTTCTATGGAGTTGATAATTTTTATCAATAAATTGGCAGAGCAAGAATAAAGACCATAAACTTAAAAACATACGACACGCAAATGGGACAGAGGTTTTAATTATAAAAGCACAATGGAATCTTCTTTTTCCTTTTGAATATAGAAACATGTATGTGTCTCTCACCTTTTCTCCTTCCTACATGATCATCTTGGGCTGACAACTATGATGTGATAATTTACGGACTGAAAAATGACTAAGCTCGCCATGGGTCGTAAAATAGTGCTTAAGTTCCAAACGTAGTGGGGCACTTAGTGACCTCATTATTCCATCTTGACTTTTAAAGCAACACTTTGAGCAAACAGAACAAGTCAAAGTCACTCTTCAAGAATTGGGAATGTTTTAAACTGGGTGGTTCAAGATCTTTGATTGGAGGTGTCTGCTTAGATCACGTTAGTGTCTAGAGCAGATACCTAGATACTGAGGCATTGCACTGGACACAGATTTGTTCTTATAACAACTCCTTCAGGCTCTTCTCGCACATTATGGACATTAAACACTATCATAGGATACTCAGAACAGGATACTGGAATGTGTACTCCTCTGTACTTCTGGAGTTAATCTGAGAAAAAAGCTAGGATAATAGCAGTCACAATTCCCTTCCCTTATCACCTCCTGGTATTGGCACATTCTAACCCTCCTAGTTCACTGATTTGTTATTTTGACTTGCAATCATTCCTCTGTGAAACATGATCCTTGGACTTATATTTCAGATTAGAAAATTTTAGACCTTCTTTAAGGGAATATTCCAGATCTTTTCAAGCACTGAACCAAATACTAATGAAAAGGAAATATACAAAGATATAGAAATAGATTCAGTTATAGAGGAGAAGTTCTTTTTGGTTTCATTGAATATGCTTTGAGCATCTTCCATTTGCCTCTGGACTCAACATTGAGGATACAGATGTGGTTCCTCGAAAAGATATCCTTTGAGTCATTTTCTCAGTGGGACAACCGATAGCATTTTGGGTGGGATAACTATTTGTGTTTGCCACATTGCAGAATATTTAGAATCCCTGGCCATTTTCTATTAAAAACCTACCTATTCTCCTCTCTTATTTTGGCTACCAAAAACAGCACACACATTGCTGACATAAGACATGTGCTGCACTTGAAAACCAAAATATTTGAATTTTATTCTACAATAATTTGAATATAATTTCAGTTATATAATTTAAGAGTCAAGAGGACATCATTCCAAAATCTATTGTAAGGCGTTTGTTTTTTGTTTTTGGGTTTTTTTTTTTTTTTTTTTCTGTCTGAGAGTTTTATTTTCCTTGTTAACACCTAATTCCTTCACCACTTTTCTGGGCTAGAATCTCAACTTTGTCATACTCATGATAACATGGTTTCCAGAGTGGATGAGCTTTTTCTTGGAGACTAAAAGCTTCATGTCAGTTTCCTGACAAGAGAACTTTTTTATTCTTCCTCTTGCAGAGCTGTTCTTTACTACTCAACTACCCACTAAATTCCAATTTCCTGTCTGAGGCAAGCCTTCAGTTCTCCATTAATTTGCCAAGCACAGATGAGTAGTAGGCCCTGAGTCATCAAGGAATTTCCAGTTTGGTTACCAGAGTTAACCACTTCCAAGGCAGTCTTTTATGAATCATTTAGATTTTGACTTCCCTTTCTCTACTCCATCAGATGTTCCTTCTCAATCACGTCACCTTGGTTTGATGTCAAAAATCAGCATCATGCTTTCAATGACTGTAGCAGAACACTTCTACCTAAAATAAGAATTGTTTCCTTACACATGGACGAAAATAAGTCTTCTCAGAAAGCAGTTCTGTGTCTGAAAGCTTGAGCACAGAGCATTTTTTTAGCTATGAGATTGTGGGCATGCCCTTTTGTTTCTCTGTATCTCTAGTTTATATGAAGGACAGGGCCAGGTAGTCTCTAAAACATCTAGCAATGCTATGAGTCTAGACTAAATGCTAAAGGAAGTTGAACACTTTTTTGTCTGTGATGTAGGAAACAAGTGACACCTGTATTTTAATTTGTAGGCTATAGTGTGAACCCAGATACACGTAGTTACTAAGTAGTCATTGAGTTACAACGACCAGGTTAAGGTATATAAAAGAACAAACGTAGAAAATGTGTTGATGTGGCTTCTGAACTATACTTCTAGAAGATTCTCTGGATTCTAATTCTTTCTTCAATTTATACTTTGCACAGCCTCCTTTAGTTATTGCCCAAGCTTCAATGTGAGTGCAAGCTAGGCAAATGCTTAAATGGCTCCAAGATGAGGCCCTCTTACCTGAGGGCCAAGCTGCCCCTGATAATATGTTTATAAATCAAATCACTTTCTGAATAGGACAGAAAAAAGAAGAGGAATACCAAATGCAAATTAGTGGCATATTCAATGTTTCAAATCACAATCCTTAACCAGCTGTGTTTAAAATGATAAAGCTATTCATATTTCTGAATATTTTTAACTTATTTGTTTTCAGCTCGTTGAACATCTTATACCTAGTTTAGTATATATTTGAGCACATGCTTAAAAAACTTTAGAGAAGTGTAGGTATAATAAATAATAACCAAAAATATTTAGACTATAGAGGTATATTAATATATAGATTTGTGACCATACAGTAAGTGACATACAAAATTTTAACTCTATTATTACATGAAATCTATCCTTGCTGTTCCTTCATGAAATACATACTTTTTATGTTCTATATATATGAGTTTTGTTTCTGAAGCATTTCTTTTAAAATTTCTTTTACAAGAAGATTTTTAAATTTTAAATTTTAAAAGAATTTAAATTTTAAAAGAAATTTTAAAATTTCTTTTGCAAGAAGAAATCCAATTAAATAAAACTTGGCAATTCAAAAGTTCAGATGTCTTATAACTATTAGGGAATATAGGGGGTCCATTTCTTATATGCTGGGAGTGTTTTCAGCGCTGATTCACTGCAGGTTAAGAAGATGTTGACACATCATCTGTTCCTGGCTCGAACTCTACAGGGGCCCCTCATCTTACTCAGAATAAAACCAAAGCACTTACAGTGGCTTCCATGTACCAACACAATTTATCTCCATGGTTAACTTTCTGACCTCAATCCCTTCTTTCCCAGGCACTCACTCCATTCCAACCACGTTGGTCTCCCTGTAATCACTCTGGCTTCACACATGCTCTTGTCTTAGGGCATTTGCGCTGATCATTTCCTCTGCCGGAAACACCTTCTCTGGCTAACTTTCTCATGTCCTGTCATCATTTGCTTAAATCTTGCCTTTCCAATGAGGACTATCCCATACCCTGTTTCCTTCAAATCAACAGTCAAGATAGAGCCTACCCTGTTCTACTTCCTGCTGCTTTCCAGGACACTTAATAGCTTATATAAAGGCCATATGATTTACTTCTATACTTAATTTATTGTGTGATGCTGGTCTATATCCTGATAGAATGTAAATAGCAAAAAGCAAGAGTTATTGCTGTGGTCTGAAGATTTGTGTCACACCCACATACATATTTTGAGATTTTAATACCCCATATGATGGTATTTAGAGGTGGAGCCTTTGAGGAATAATTAGGTCATGAGGGTGCAGCCCTCATGAATGGGACTAATGTCCTTATAAAAAAGACTCCAGAGAGCTCTCTTGCCCCTGCCACCACATGAGGACACTGTGAGAGCTCTGCAGGCACAACCTGAAGGAAGGTCCTTGCCCCACCAGCTGGGACCCTGGTCTGAGACTTCCAGCCTCCAGAACTGTGAGAAACACATTTCTGTCATTTAAAGCACTCTATTTGTAGCCTGCCATCATTATTTTGTTATAGCCATGTGTTATTTCATTACATCAGCCCAAAGAGACTGACAGTTTTTTATCTGCTTTGTTCATTAATGTGTCCCAATCACTAAAACCATGATTTGCTCACACTCAGCATCCAATAAATAGTTGATTTTTTGAAAAGAAATAACATGATTAGGAAATGATGATAAAGATGATGATGATGGTGGCGGTGGTGTTGATGATAATGATGATAAAGTGATTATTCTCTTTTCTACTCTGGGCTAAGTCAGTTCCTTACATAATTGAGCCAAACCTCACCCTAAATCTATGCCACATAGATACTGTAATTCTTATGTTATCAATTAAAAAAAATGTGACTGGAGAAGTTAAGGAATTTGTCTCTAATTAAACACCTAAGAAGCTAGAGGAACTGGGACTGGCATCTAGATATGTCAGACTTCAAGGTCTAGGTCCTTATCTTATATTATGCTCTAATTTCTCAAATAATAATTTGGGAAAGTCAATTTCATACTTGTTTTGATTGCTGACAAATAATGGAAATAAATTTATTTTATATGAATAATATATTGCATATACTGTAATACAGTATATCATATGGACTTTCACCAATCTATTCAATTTTTGGACACTTATTCTGGCCCTTGAATTCATTAGTCATTTATCCTGCTTCTACTCGCATTATAAAAACTCTGTGAATTAATTGTTATGAATATCCTGTGAAAGTCTATCAACTCAAATGAACTATCTGGACATGAAACATGTAGAGTAAAATCTTTTATTAGCTCAGCTTGCTTGATAACACAAAATCACAAGTAAAAAATTATGGGAGAAGAGGGAACAATATTGTCAAAGGAAAGAACATAAAAGCCTAAAGATTCCAAGTGGCTAAGTTAAAAATGAGACAAATAAGAAATGTAATACTTACTATCAACAAGGAATATATGCTATGAAGAAGAGAACTGGAAAGAAAAAAGAAAATGTGCATAAAATTAAGTTGATAGAAAATATTCCCATTGTGAAGTATAGCATTACTACTAGTTAAATTATGAGTTCTCTTAAGTTTGTTCATCTTTAAATTGCTGAAAAAAATAGTACCTACCTCAAAGAGTTGTTTAGAGAAGAAAATGAGTTCATATATTCAAAATGATTAGAAACAGAGTTTAGCAAGCATAAATGTTTTCTATAATCATTTTATGATTCTAATGGGCAGAACTATATCTCTCTTTACTTTCTGATATGCAAATCAATTGCTCAAGAATGATTTGACTTTAGTTCTACTTAGAAGTGGGCAGATTTGAATTCCAGTCAATTTAGGATTTTAATCTGTCCTTTTTCTTCACTTCTCCCTCTGTAACATCTGAAAATAGATGGAAACATACAACATCATGATAGAGGAATAGTCTGTTACCTGAACACTGTCCTCCAGGTCTTAGCTGTCCTTTGTACTTAATGACTGCTAGTCTCTAGGCATGGGTTAACCTTCTTGCAAATATCTATGGCCCAACAGTAGTTACCTTTTCCCATGCAGCATCCCCTTACTGAAGACCTCAGATTCTTTCTAGTTACAGCACTCTCAGCATACTTGCGTTCATGGAAGCTCCAGAAATAACTTAGTGTTATGCAAGCCATGAGCAGGAAATGAGAAATGCAAAACATCAATCTAAGCTCTTTCTCTGCCTAATCACACAGTGTCATTATTTCTACTCTAATAGGGCCACCCTATGTGGTCACAGAGCACACTATGTGGTGACCTCCTATCAGAAGCTCCAAATGATAAGCAGTGCACAAACCTCCTCAGCCTTCACTTTTCTCCTCCATGTGTGGTTTCTACCACCTCGCTCTGTCACTATTGGCCAAAGTCCACGTAGTGATGCTTTTGCTGGGTGAACTGGGGAGTCATTGAGCCTTGAGGCCACATCCTGTTCAGTCCTAAAGATGTTGCCAGAGGCTCTTGGTCTCTCACTGGAAAGAATTCAAGGATAGACCTGACACAGCATGTGAGCAGCATAAAGGAAAGAGATTTTGAGTGGGTGAGCTTGAGAGAGAGCTGCATGCCCTGGGGGTTGGTGTTCTGTGTTTTACTGACAGTTGTTAACTAGGGGGTGGAATATTCATTACTTGGGACTCGGATTTCTTGGAAGCAAGACTTCACACCTTTTCTTCCTTCTTTGGTCAGGGGGTTCCTGTCATCCCCACCATCTTGGGCCTGTCTGGTGTGATAGGGCTCCTTGTGGAGGGCTACCATGAAGGCCTCCAACTTTCCCCACAGCTGAGCATGGCTTCCTCCTTGCTGGGTTTCAGGTATCCTGCTAGAACGTAACTCACTTGCCTCTAATAGTGCTGTTGAATCCTATCTCAGGGATCCAGACAGCACTTTAAATCCAGTTTCATTACATTCAGATCTCTCAGGGAGTGCTTTTCTCTACCTATTTCTATATATCACTATTTCTTATGTGGAGATAACTTCCTTACATTGTATCTCATATGCATCTTCTGTGTTCTGTGGCTAATAATTAAAATCAATATTAATCTCAAGGCACTGAATCAGATTTAGATTTTGAAATTTCATAAGAAAAATTAAGAATGTACAAGTCTTTTTCCTGGTTAAGTCATGAATTGAACATTAACCTCTCTGTTCAGCTTTTCTAGTAGAAAGTATTAGGTGACAGGATTTATCAGGAATCAAAATATATATGTTATTAGTTCAAAAAAATTTAACTCTTCGCAAGAGTAGGAAAAGGGAAGGAAACTTACATTTACTAAGCATCTGTTACTATTTCTCAGTGCATTAAAATTTTAATGGAATATTTAACATTTATCAAATGAATCATAAAGTGAACAAGAAACTGCTTTTATGCTTACTGCATTGTACTGTATTTAAATAACAGTTGTTTATATTTAAATAACAGTTCTAGGCATGATGGGATTCTGGTTCTGGTTCCAAGGCTCACTCTCCTTCATCCTGTGATTCATTAACAGTCACAAGTCAGTCTCTATTCCCAGCAATATTCTCTCATTGCCTATTTGTCTCCATGTGACTTCTGTTTTGGATTACCATCTATGCCAAACTAGCAGGAAAGGAAATTCATTTGTTCCTTTTTTTCCCCATTGATTTTCATAAATATCTCTTTTAAAATTTTAATTTCCCCCATCTTCCTATATACTGAACTTTTCATACTATAGAATTACACAATCTTGTCTTTATCTGTACCCTTTAAACAATAGGTTACATAGATCCACACTCTCTTTATATAGTGATAACACTAGTCATCGGAAACAAACAAACAAGCATTTCTTAAAAAAAAATACAGTAATGTTTGTCAAAATAATTTAACTTTTCCTGTTTTTTAACTCCTTTTCTTACTCCTCAGGATCTATGGATGTGCTGTGGAACTCCAAACTTGCAACAAAGGATGTAACAATCTACTTTTTAAAATGTTGAAGACCTATATAGAATTCCAATTATTTACTATAAAAATCTGCTGGTTAGAACTCCTTGTTCTATTAGGTCAGAATTTCTCATTTACCTCAGTCAAAATGTTTCAGAAATTCTGCAGTATTGTATCAGCTCTTAGAGTCACCCAAGCCTTATGCAAACCCATACCTTGATTTGCCTTTAAGGCTCTGAATCTTATAATTGCTCAACTTTATTGAGCACACTTCCAAACATATTGTGATGGTTAATTTTATGTCTCAGCTTGACTGGGCCACAAGATACCCACGTATTGGGTTAAGCATTATTCTGGGAGTGTCATGAGGGTATTTCTGGAGGAGATTAACATTTGAATCAATCGATGAAGAAAAACAGAGTGTCTTCTTTAATGTGGGTGAGCCTCATCCAAACCACTGAGGGCCTGAATAGAACAAAAGGCAAACTAAGGAGGAATTTGCTTTCTTTACCTATTACTAAGCTGAGACATCTGTTTTTTCCTACCTTTGGATGTGGAGTGGAACTAACTGGACCATCAGCTCCTGAGGCTCCAGCTTGGCCATGGCAGATCCTGGGATTTCCAGCCTCCATAACTGCATGGGACACCCACTGAACCACAGGTTCCAGGATTCTTTTCCTTTGTACTCCAGTTAACAATAGTGTTGGGAAACACTTTTGGAATCTGTGCTATTGTGTGAATGTGCATTACCTGCCGTGCTTTAAAGATATATATGCTTTTATCATGCTAAGGCTTTAGAGATAAAGCAGGACTAGATTAAAAGTGATGACTTCCGGTGTGATGACTATAATCAAATCTCTGGTAAGTAGAGAGGCTGTTTTTAGGAAACAGGCTTGAGTGATGGAAGGCAGAAAGGCCCCCAGTGAACACCTAGCTGAATACAAACAGGCCCCTCAGACAACCCACCTCAAAATAGCCATAGGCCCTAACTAAACAATGGACTATTTACAGCTAGGCACAGTTACCAAAAAAGGGGAAATTCCATACATCCCCTTACCTCCTCATCTTTCTTCTTTAAAAACAACCCCCATCCACTGCGTCCCTCTCTCCTTTGCTGCCCCCCTTGCCACTCCCTTTCAGGGTATTCCATAAACTCTTACGTCTTTTGTTCTGCCTTGGGTGAAATCTCTCACTGCGGCCACCACCAGCTTCTACCTAATCATGGCCCCACATCTGAGGGCTCCCATCAGATCACACAGTAAGGATTGTCTAAAACTAACTGAGAAGAGAAAAGAGATAGTGCTTGGAACAGAAGAACTTGCTTCGTAAAAGAGCTTTGTACTGCCAATGGGGAACCTAGGAATACTTGTTGCATACGTGTGAAGGAGAAAGATCATAAAGACAAGAAGAGAAGGGATTCATTCCTTTACATTTCGTAAAACCTTATCTGCTTCACACACATTTTGTAGAACCACCTAGTGAGAACCGTCTTCCATAATCTGCTTATTTCACTCCATTATATTAAATTTTTCAGTGATCCATATTATTCAATGATAACATGTCCCTTCACAATGTGATTATCTGGCTTTAGAAGACCATTGAAAATACAGGTAATCACTTCTAGAAAAACATGAAAATTCAAGGACACTTGTTATGTAGCCAAATCCATTCACTAGTTGAAAGTAAATGGTTGTGATCCTTGTAACTAATGAAAGAAATCCAGAATTTGAGAATCAGATTAAGATAAAAGTGAATGCCAAAGATGAGTAGAAACTTTTTTTTTAATATCTTATTTATTATTTATTTATTTGGGACAGAGAGAGTGTACATGCACACAAGCAGTATAAGGGCAGAGGGAGAGAGAGAAAGACTCCCCAAGACCCTGAGATCATGACCTGAGTGAAAGGGCAGTCGCTTAACTGACTGAGCCACCCAGGAAGCCCATAGATGAATAGAAACTTTACTTAGTGAGGTGATGGCCCTTCCTGAGATGAGTTAAGTGTGGCAAATATGCAACCCTGGAGTATTTGTTGCTGACCAGATGGTGGTAACATACAACCCACCCCTCAGGCTATTCCCAAGCCTCCCTCTGGTGCTTACTTCTACTCTGAACATGCCTTCCTTCATCCATTATTCTTAAACCCAGACTCCAGACTTCAGTCATAGATGGGCTAAGGTTAACATATGAGGTGTGGTTCAGGATTGGGGTGAGCATTTATCTTTTGTAGATTTCTTGATAATAAAAATAGATACAAGCTTAGAGTTTGAATTTCAGAGGACATAAAAGCCACTATGTTAAAATATCTTCTCAGAACGACTGCCGCACAGCCATGTTAATGTGTCACGTGTCTTGTACTTCCTTCTTCCAAATAGCTTCTGTCCTACTCAGAACAGCACGATAGTTCCTTCTTGATGTCTTCCTTGCCTCTCAAGTCTGAGTTAACTGCTCCTCCTTTGGGTTCTCTTCTCACGGTACGGTGCATGCACACAACACAATGCACAGTACAATGCATAACACAACACAAAACATAAATGCTGACATTCTCTCCACTAGGGCACTGCGCCCTCCTTCTAGGCACAGAGAAAACTTTACTGAACTGCGTATTCTCACACTTAGCATAGTGCCCGCCAACTAGTGGGCACTCAAGGGAAATGCACCATAAAATGATTAAATAATAGATCTACAGTGAAACAGCTCTTAATCCACCAGGATTAAACTACTGGATTAGAAATAATTTGCTTGATAGTGACTTCAGAAATACCTAGTTCCTTGCTTTTGGTAAAACTGATAGGCAAAAAGATAATATTCAGATTTACCACATAGCTATAATTTAGTCTGAAATATACAAACATGGAGAAAAATGTGTAAAACGGATGTCCCATTTATAAAAATATAAATTAGGATTGTGTCAAGTAAGAAAAACAAACAATTCAAATCCTATGATTCAGAGTCCTTAAGACTTTATTTGAATGAATTTTCTTTAATTAGCTTCAAGTTATATTAAAGAAGAGACGGATGAATTGTTATTTAAAACTAAAACTAAAAATTCTAAACAGAACTTCCTGAGCTGAAATTACTATGTTGTCCTGTATGTATTCCTCATTGAAAATTGACAGTTCATGAATAATCTCATCACAATCTAAAGTGTTAATTAGCTAATGCTTTAATGGGCTCTTCCTCCAAAAACCTGTGGCATTTCTTCTCTCATTAGTTGCAAAAATAGCAAGAGACAAACTATTCATAAATCATGGACCCTATTTCTGTAGCCAAATCCCACTCACAAAAATACTTTAATATTAATAAAAAGAACACCTTATGTTTTATGGAAATTTACTGGAAAAAAGATACTTATGCATAGACAATTCTAACCTAATTCATACAAGATACATAAAGGCCAGGACTAGTATTGTTAATCCTAAAGCCTGTTTCTCAGGATGGGAAAATTATTTCTATTTAAAAAGCAGACACAAAAATAGGTGAAATGTTAATGAAACCTACAGCTTTTCTCTGCACCCCTCTGAGTAGAAAACAGAAGTTACCGAATGATGGAAAACAATTCTTTTACTTACATTCTAAATTCAGAGATGCATGCTTAGGAAAGACTAAGCTAAATGTTACACTACCTAAAAACCACACAAGTATAACACCTTAAAGGTAGTGTAAGAAATGTGTTTGTTGAACGATGGCTCCAGTGTGGGGTTTTTACCAGCAATTATCCTTAATCCTAGCACCTCAAACATGTTCCTTTTTTCTTTTTTAATATTTTAGTCAGGGGTCTCTTTTGAGCTGGAATTTTAAAAAGTTCACAACTATTCCTGCCTTGATGCAAAACTCTGTGTTTTTGTTATGACTATAACAAGTAAGGTTTTTATAATCCTCTGTTTCAGGGCAGAACTTCGAAAAGCAGCTTTTGATGTTTGGGATTATTATTTGCTTTCTCTTTTTGGCAGTTAATCTTGGCATCCTAGAGTGTTTTTTCAAACATTGGAGTAACAGCATAGCCTCCGAAAATTTGGCTACTGGTTTAGAACAAAGAAGTTGGATATTGTCTGAGTGATTCCCTATTCAGTAATTTCAGTAATTTCTTCATTTTAACATTGTTTGGATAAATTTTCATTCTTAATCAACTCTAAATATGAAAATATTCCATTAATATGTGATATTAACATAAGAAAAAGGCAAACATGAATTGTCTCAAGCGAGTTTAGCAGCAAATGTAGAATTGGTCAAAACAATAATTCCTTAATTAAAAGATTTACTGACTCCAGTGCACTTATAGTTTGACACTCTTTATTTACCAAGATGTCTGTTCAGTGAGTTTTGGGGTCATTTCACTGAAAAGTTAAGAATGGATTGTATTTTGCAAAGATATAGGGCCGATTGTGTATGCACATACTTTATAAATGTTAATTTGCAATTTAGGTTAATTTCTTATTTAATCTAACCCTTAATTTTAGATGTCTCCAAACTAATGCATGGTAAAAATTAAAAAAAATTGTAGTGAGATGCAAATGAATTTATCTTAGACAAAAGTAATAATTGTGGGAACCTGGGTGGCTCAGTGGGTTAAAACTTCTGCTTTCGGCTCAGATCATGATCCCAGGGTCCTGGGATCGAGTCCCGCATCAGGCTCTCTGCTCAACAGGGAGCCTGCTTCCTCCTCTCTCTCTGCCTGCCTCTCTGCCTACTTGTGATCTCTGTCTGTCAAATAAATAAATAAAATCTTTAAAAAAAAAGTAATAATTGCAAATAAACTAAGCACACTAGGTCTCCTAACTCACTTAAACATTCATACAAACTCACCAGTTAGGGGCCCCAATTGACAAAAGAAGAAACTGAGGCCTGATGAAGTTAAACAGATTGCACAAAGTTAGTAAATACCTGAGCCAACTAACATCTGGACCCAATTTTGACTAAAACGAAAAACCTTGTTTAGAAAACACTTGCTTGCTACAAGACTGATAAATTGGAATGTACCTATTATATGTATGGATTGCTCAGAAAAGTAAATGTCAGAATTCTGAATATGACTGCATCGCAAATTATCTATATATCACTTTGGATACACTGAGCACTGAGATTCAATGCCCTCATCCATAAAATGAAAGTATTTAACCGAATTCAATTAAAGCAGCATTTTGAAGGACATAAAGGTGGCGCCAGATTAATCATGCCCATTCTTATGATGGTAAGCATTCAAAGCAGCAGTTGGCAATAAAAGTGGTTTACACAGGTGAACATGTCGACATTTCAGTGTTTCAAAACTCTGCTAATACTTTCCCGTCAATACCACTGCCACTTATGAATTAGTGCAATATGCAATTATGGGACCACAAAAAACCCCAGAACACCGAGCCCGAGAAACTCCTGTAAGCTAGAACAAGAACATACTTGAATACCAGCAAAGGAATAACAAACCTGATGTGCTTCGTCAGTTTACGAGAAAACACTTTTAAAATAGCTTAGATTGTCTGCATAAACTTGGTCAGTTGTGATTTTAGCTATTTTTCTAATTACATAGGAACAGTAGCAGTTTTTTTTTTTAGCTTAATTTAATTTTTTTCAGTGTTCCAAAATTCATTGTTTATTTTTTTTAAAGATTTTTATTTATTTATTTGAGAGAGAGAGAGAACAACTGGATGGGGGAGGAGGGGAAGGGCAGAGGGAGATTGACACAGGACTCTATCCCAGGACGCTGGGATCGTGACCTGAGCTGAAGGCAGAGGCTTAAACAACTGAGCCACCCAGGTGCCCCAGAATAGTAACAGTTATATCTAGATCCTAAGTAGAAGAGAAATAGCTTATCAACAGTGTGACAAGATCTACACAAATCTTGCATCTTATGGGAAGGGTTGGTGAGGTATGCTCTCCACCATTTTTGCTCAGATTTGCAACCACTTTCAGGTATATTTTTGTTGGCTATACTTCAGAGTGGATCCTGGGACATAGGGTATTAACTACTTCTTCTAGATACTTCCAACAATTTATAATATGAATGTTTGAAATTAATTCTTCCTGGCAGTAAGTAGGAGAAAACTCTCATTGCTTCACTTGAAATCCTTGAGAATGTTTGGTATTTAAAACTTTTTTCTTCCTCTTTAGTCATTTTGGGGTTTGGGTTAGATCAGTACAATATTGATTGATATTGATATTTTCTTGTTGCTTAGAAGAGAGCCTTCTGATTTTCTTCTTCTGCTGCTGCTTCTTTTTTTTTTTTTTTTTTTGGTCATTTGTTATCCTCTTTATAAAGTCTTTTCAAGTGTTTAGCCCATGTGTGTTCAAGATTTATTTGAGAGAGAGGAAGAGAGAGCACAAACAGGGAGAGGAGCAGAGCGAGAGGGAGAGAAAGAGAGAGAATCTCAAGCAGACTCCAAGCTGAGCACAAGCCAGACTTGGGGCTGGATCCCTTGACCCTGAGATCAGGATCAGAGCTGAAACCAAGACTCAGTCAATTAACCAATTAACCGACTGTGCCGCCCAGGTGCCCCTAGGCCATTTTTCCATTGTATTATTTAATTACTATTTGTCTGTAAATATCATTTATAGATTTTAGATACAAAATTTAAGTCAAATGCATGTTGAGTAAATATATCCTCAGAACCTATCTGCTTTTTTTCTCTTCTACTAATGTCTTGGATAACCATAAGGTGTTAAGTCTGATATAGTCAAATTAATGAATCATTTGCTCCATGGTTAGGGCTATTTGTGTCTTATTTAAGAAACATCTGTCCTCACAGAAATGACAATATTTTTGTTCTTTATTTTTTTCCCTGATAGCTTGTTTGCAATTCACATTTCAGTCTGCACTCATTGTGAAATTGATTTTTGTGAATGGAGTGCACAAAATAATTTTTTTATCTCTTTATCTTTGTACTAAAACCACTGTCCTAATCATTACAGCTTTATAGTATCTCTTAATTCTATCAATATAAATCCTCCTTTGTTTGTTTCATCAAATTACCTTGGTTCTTCTTAGGACTTTGCATTTCTCATGAGTTTTAAAATAATTTTATCAATTTAAAAGCAAAGCAAAACAAAACAAAACAAACCCAGCTGTGTGTTGCATTCAATCTATTTTTCAATTGGGAAAGAAAATACTATAATTAAACTTTTGATCCATCAACATACTATATCCTTCCATCTATTTAGAGATTAATTTTGATCAATAATAATCTGCAGTTTTCAATGTAGATATTAATTACTTTAATTTTATGGATGCCTTGGTAACTGATATCTTTTTTAAGTTCTTTTTTATTGAGATTTAGAAATATTTGAATGATTTTTATATATTGACCTTTTATTGAGCAATCTTGCTAAATTCACTAATTAATTTTAAGTTTGTAGATTTTCTGTATATTAAATCATATTGTCTTCAAATAAAGACACTTTTATTTCCTCCTTTTCATTTATACATTTTATTCCATTATGTTACCTTTTTGCACTGACACATTAAATAATGATGATTATAGAAGACAGCCTTACTTTTTTCCCAATTTCAGGACAAAGTTCTCAATATTTTATCATCAAGTATTATCTTTACTATGAGTTTGCTTGCAGATACTCTTTTTTTTTTGCTTGTAGATATTCTTTATCAGATTAAGAAATTCCACTTCTATTATTAATTAGTTGAGAGTTTAACATAAATGTGTTCTAAACTAAATGCCTTTTTAACGTCTATTGAGATGATACTATAATTTTCTTTTTTTCAGTTAATGTAGTGAATTATACTTATAAATTTGTAAATTTTAGAGCTAGCTTATATAACTGAATAAACTCCATTAATGATGGTATATTATCCTTTTCATACATGGTCAAATTGGGTTTGCTATTACTAAATTTAAAATTTTTTATCTTTGTTTATGGAAAGATTTTAACTGTAACTTTTCTTTCTAGTAATGAATTTGTCAACTTCGTACATCAAAATTTTACAACCAGCCTCCTGAAAAGTCTCGGTGCACATTCTCTTTTGTTCTATTCTCTAAAGCTGTAGTGTAAAATGGAGCTATTTCTTTCTTACATATTAAGTGAAATTCATTATTGAAGTTAGGGATTCTGATAGTTTCTTAATAGGAAAGTTTTCCATTAACGCCTTTGCAGGGTTTATTTATTTATTTATTCATTTTTATTTGACAGAGAGAGAGAGAGAGAATGTGCACAAGCAGGTGGAGTGGCAGGCAGAAGCAGGTTTCCAGCTAAACAGAGAGCTCGATGTGGGGCTTGATCCCAAGGCCCTGGGATCATGACCTGAGCTGCAGGCAGACACTTAACCCACTGAGTGACCCAGGTGCCCTGCCCAAACATCTTCACAGTTTTGATAGACATTGAAGATACTGAACTAATTAAATTTTCTATTTCTTTTTCTGTTGATTTTGCTACATTATATTTTTTAACAAATATACTTATTTTATCCAAATTGCCAGATTGGCTATAATTTATTCATAATAAATCACTCGGAAACTATTTCTTGGAAAGTAGTCAAATTCCTTTTATTCTTTCTATTCAAATTAGAAATTAATATAATTGCACCAGAAAAATGAAATTGGGACAAGACAGCAGGAGGAGCGGGGGCTCATCATTATGCAAATAAAGCCAAACCAACTTTCAACATTATTTTGTTCTGCCAGAGCCCATCCTGTGTGTGTGTATGTGTGTGTGTATGTGTGTGTGTATGTGTGTTCTTAAAAATATGTAAAGAGTAAATCTGAGACCCAAATGTCATATGTTAAATATGGGAGATTAAACACACGTGTTTCTCTTTTTTTTCACATGTTTCTCTTTGCTGATTATTCAGTTTCTCCAAATTATGAATGAACAGGCACCAAACATCAAGAACAGATAGGATAGTTGAGGCAATAACCTAAGGAAAGTTAATTTTAGAAAAGGGAGTTTGGGTAAATGTGTGGTAACATACTTAGGACATTGGAGAAAGCTTCATCCTAACTTGTTTTGATGTGTTTCTATCTATCACAATTTTCATTCCTGATGCACCAAATATTATCTTTCTTTTTCCAATGGGATCCTCTTCCAGTTGGCTCCTGCTTACTTTAGATGTGACCCTACCAGCTCTGAAAGCTTCTTTGTTCTCTGGTATGTGAAACTGGTTCAGATCCATCTTACATATTTTCTGCTCCCAAACTGAAATTGTGTTTTTGTTTTTTTTCCAAGAAGTCTTAGTTCCTGTGAGTTGAAAAGAACTATTTAGAGATCATAATCTGGGCACTCAGTGTGATCACGTCTAGTGAGCTGTTCACTTTACTCCAAAATAACCCTATCAGTACTGTTGGTTTGGTATGACCCATTTCAGGTTCATTCTCCTCAAAGTAGTCTTGCTATTTGACTCTTCAATCATTCTTGTGTGTTCTATGCATTTCTCTTGGTTGAGTAAATGCTTTCAAGAATACACATCCCTGCTCCCCCAGAGTTTAGAGATCTGACAACTGAATGATCTCATTGTCATGTTGTTTAGAAACTCGAAGGATTCAGTGTCCTGAATTGAGACACATGAGAGGTTATGAACAGAATTTAAGAAAGAATTTAATGTGATGTTGTCACAGTCTAACATTCTTGGATAAGGGCAGTGTAGAAGATTATTTTTAACTGTCATGATGTTACTATTGATGACAGAATGAGAGAGTCTGTGGTTATTTGTATTCTCACTGCAATAAATAGTACTTCCTGATAAGGTTTCTTTTCTTTTTTTGTTCTTGTTTTTGTTTTGTTGTGTTTTTTTTTCTTTTTTTGTGAACTTTGAAGTCTAATTGTCAGCCAACAAGTGTACTATAGCTTGTAACTATATTCCCACAAATATAATAAAAACATAGATTTAGAAGAAATAGCATACATAATTACTTCTCCAAGACAGTCTAATGATTTCAAGAGATAAAAATGATTTAGTGCTAAAAGAAGATAAAAAAAGAACACAAAATAAAAAGTTGCGAAATAATGTAACATAGATCATTCATACATGGTTTTAAAGGAGAGATAAATTTGGACTGGAAATATATCCATTCATTTATTAATTCATGTATTACTTATACATCTTCGGAAGATTTATAGAAACATACATAGTATAAAAATACAATGAATTACAATTCCCAAAAAATATCAAATTAATAAAGAAATTGTATGAAGAGAAATTTGACAAGTACTAATCCTTTTGAAATATGCACAATTAATGAATTAAGACTTCAACTTCCATTAATTTACATAAAGAATGTGAACCTAAAGCTTTAATAATGAAGATGTTTACCACAATGCTATTTGTAGTCATGGTAGTAATGTGTGTACTGCTGAACACAGCATAACTATTTAGCCATAAGAAAATAATTAAATGGTGATACATTTATCATAAAATCACTAAATATCACATTTTCAAATAGGTTTAATGACATGAAAATGATCACATAATATTAATTTTAAAAATATATTATAAAATTATGTTTTAGCATATTTCCAGCCTGTTAAAATAATCAAAACCATAAAATTCATAGAAAATGTAATGTGAATAGATCCAAATATCTGAAGTGGTTATTTTGGATGGTTATTGGTTATTTACAAATAATTTAAATTTGTTTTATATTATTTTTTCTATTTTTCAGTGATTTCTATAAGGATTTCCTCTTGCAGGATTACTTTTTGTGAGATAAAATTTTATTGCCACCTTTAGAATGTAATACATGCAATAATTAGAATATATATGGTAAGAAGAAGGAGAAATGGGGTAGCAAAATTAAAAAAATAATTAATTAATCCATGTATCAACTTACAGTAGTAATTAGCATGCTTTCAAGTATTTTAAAGCTCCTAAAATGGACCAGAGATTTGGGCTCAGAGTTCCTACTAATCAGGTAAACATAGACACAAAAAATCTTTTATATGATTGGCAGTATAAATAAGACAAAAGCAAAGCAAGTACTCTGAGGAAATGCAATTATCCCTTGTGATGGGGCTTAAGAGAATTTCTGTTGGACTTTATAAGACAATACTGAGTCATACTGTCAAACGGAATAGATAGGATTTCTTTGTTGAATGGACAGGATTTCAACTAAATCTTTAGGTCTGAATATTTGAATAGGTGGAGAAGACACTGGATATATGCACTTCAGACAGAGAAAACAACAGGGACAAAGCTATAAAATGATGAATGAGCTCAACACGTTTCAGGTCATTTAAGATGGCAAGAGTAGAGGGTTATATTGGAGAGACATTGATAAAGTAAGACATGAAAATGTCAAACATAAGGCTCCTGGAGATACAGATGAAAGTGGAGATAGAAAGAAAGGGGCAAGGGAGAGGGCAAGAGAGGGAAAAAAATGCATTAAGTTCCATTGGAGAGAAGGAGTATGCATTAATATCTTTTAAAAAAAGTATTGGTCACATTTAGGAGAAAAATACTCAAATAAAATTAAATATTGTGTATTTAGAAAGAAAACTTTATAACATCATAAAACAGCTATTATTTATTGACTTTTCAGGGAGTGTTGAAAGTTCTGATTAACCTATCTTTAATCTTCACAAATTTTTCAAGATGAGAGTATTTATTCCCATTTTAAAGATAAAAGCATTAAATGGTTGAGTCTGTTGTCAAGATTGTACAGCAGGTAAGTGGTAAAAATAAGGTTTGATAGCTGTTCTGCCTAGTTCCAGTGCTTGTATTCATTTCCATCTACATATTGCTGTAGCTAAAAGTGAAGGCTCTGGGGCACCTGGGTGGCTGTAGTTAAGTGTCTGCTTCAGCTCAGGTCATGATCTCAAAGTCCTGGGGTTGAACCCCACATTGGGCTCCCTGCTCAGAGGCAAATCTTCTCCCTGTGTGATCTTTCTCTGTCTCCCTCAAATAAATAAATAATATCTTAAAAAATAATAATTCTTATCCCAAAGAGACATATTAAAAAAAAAAAGAAGAAGAAGAAGAAGGCGGCAGCTCTGGATTCAGATATATGAGTTTAAAACTTGGCCCGTTGGGGGCGCTTGGGTGGCTCAGTGGGTTAAAGCCTCTGCCTTCAGCTCAGATCATGGTCTCAGGGTCCTGGGATCGAGCCCCGCATCCGGCTCTCTGCTCAGCGGGGAGCCTGTTTCCTCCTCTCTCTCTCTCTCTCTCTGCCTGCCTCTCTGCCTACTTGTGATCTCTGTCTGTCAAATAAATAAATAAAATCTTAAAACAAAAACAAAAACACTTGCCCCGTTGGGGCACCTAGGTGGTTCAGTTGGGATAAGCAGCTGCCTTCACCTAAGGTCATGATCCCAGTGTCCTGGGATTGAGACCCACCTCCCAGCAGGGAGCCTGCTTCTCCCTATCCAACTCCTCCTGCTTGTGTTCCCTCTCTCGCTGTCTCTCTCTGTCAAATAAATAAATAAAATCCTTAAAAATAAATAAATAAATATTAAAAAAATAAAAATTGGCCCATTAGCTGTTAGAATATCTTGGTATTTCCATTTCCTCATCTTATGAATGAGTATGATAATAATGTCATATACCTTACAAGTTAACTTTGAAGATTCTATGATTTATTGCTTATAGCATATCTAAAACAAAGCCTGGTACACAGCATTGGCCGCTCATTGTGTTTTTCTATCTCTTCTCACCTTGAGCCAAATGTGATGGAAAATACAGAAAAATAAGATTGTAATTTATTACTCTGAAATAAAATATTTAATAAAAATAATTCTCACCTCCAAGTCTCTCAGACTCACCATATTTTTAAGACCTAGCAGAAATATCATTTTTCTGGGAAGTTTTTTCTGACTATCCTAATACCCACAACTCCCACGGGTTATGAGCCCCACCTCATGCTACCATAGCTTGACAAGACTCATTTTGTTTATTTGTGTATCCCCAAAGTGTGGCAAATTGTAGGTACATAATAAATATCTTACAAATCATGAAGGGAAATTTTTAATTTCAGTCATTAGTCTTAAAAGAAAATAAATTCCTTTAAACTAGTACAGAGTGCTTCCTCAGAACTCAAGTGCCTAAACCATAAAACCCCCAGAAAGGTTTTTAAAATTTTATTTTAACATTAAGGTAAATAAATTAAGGAGTAGAGACACTCTATTATTCCTGGAAGAGCCTTTTTGAATTTGGAAGTTAAGTAAATACAGATACTATTGAAAATAATAGGCAGTCACATCAAATAAACTTTTGAAAAGTAAAGAAAACTTTTGAAAAGTAAACAGAAAAGAAATAAATTTGAAAACAAAAAAGATAAATTACAAGAAAAAAACTCAATGCTTGTACTATAAGAAAAAAAATTCAAATAACAATATATTTTTCATGAGAAAAACATTGGAGGCAAGAAAGAAGTGACACATTTTTCAAATGCTGACAAAAGAATGATCAGTCCTGCATCTTATATCCAGCAAAAATATCCTTCAGGAATGAAAGGGAAATTAGCCATTCTTAGATGAAGGAAAACTAAGAGAGTTTGCCACTTGTAGACCTCCCTTAAAAAAAAAAAAAAAAAAAAGGAAAAATGTAATTCTTTAAGCAGAAAGAAAATAATAAAGCAAGCACTTTAAAACATTAAAAATGAAGAAAGAATAATGAAAAAAGTGAATATAAATGTTTTCCTTCTCTTCTTGAGTATTTTGAACTATATTTGACAGAACATAAAATGTAACATCATCTGAATGGATATAAATATTTGTAAAAGAATATTTAAGGTAATTACATTATGAATAATGGAAGACTAAGGGACTTAAGAGGAGGTGAAAGTTCTACATTTCATGTGAATTGATAAAATGTCAACACCAGTACTTCTTTGTGATGATGGAATAAGTCTTACTCTTGACTGAGGTGGTCGTTAGAAGAATCTACATGTATGTGTGTTAAAGTAACTTAGAATTCTACACGTACACTGTATCAATATGATTTCCTGGTTTTGATTTTGACTATAGTTATACAAGACATAGTCACTGCAGGGGAGTAGTGTTGGCGCTGAGTGAAGGGTATACATGGATCCTCTATGTACTATCTTTGCAACTTCCAAAAAAAATCTGTAATTATTTAAAAGTAAAAAGTTATAATACACACACACACATACACACATACACACACTCTTGCTTGGAAAAAAAAAGAATGTTGGTTTGAAAAGACTTGTTTCTTAGTATACAAACTCTTAAACCATCATTCCATTCAGAATGATCCTTGATTTCAGGTTTCCCAAAAGTTCAGATTCCATAAACAGATTTTATTTTTAACGTATTTTTTAAAAAATCATTGTACAACTAAACTTTAAGCCCAGTTATATGTCAAAAAATTGACAGGAAATGTCTGAGTTCCATCTTTTCAAACGATTTTGAAATGGGTGCTCAAATACAAATCAATTGAAGGAAAGAATCATCCACACACTGAGACACTGAGAGGAAGTAAACCAACAAGACTAGGAATTTTTAAGGAAAAAAACTCTAATTTTGCAATATTAGAAACTAAGGACCTGTTTTGTCTTGAAAACTTTTCTTTTGAAATATTTCTAGATACAGAGGAATTTGCAAAGCTCTGTATAAGCAAGTCTCACGCATCACGGCCTCTGCCAATGGCAGTCTCTTACACAACTAGAGTATACTGCCACAACCAAGAAATTGATAATAATAGAACTGATAGAAGTTATTCAGATTTCTATCATTATAAATTATCTCATGTGCATATGTGTGTGTGTGTGTAGCTGTATTCAATTCCATGATATGTATAGCATTGTGTAATCACCACCATGGTAAAGAGAAAAGGGTTGAAGAATGGATGTAGCTTGTATAAAGGGGTAAAAGAGAGAGTCTTAGGGTGATAGTACAGTTGAATGAACTGTTTCTTTTAACATAAAATGTAGAATTTGTTTCACTTAAAATCTTTAAAACATATTTAGAATAAGGTTTATACTGTTGCTTCTGAGGTGAAATTCTGCATGAATACAATAAAGATAAACAAGCAAGAAAGTGGTGCTTTTAAAGGAATAATTTATTAAAATTGCAGTCTACCATTCTCTTTCCAGACTTCTTACCATTTAAATTAAAGTGTCCAGGGGAAAAAAAATATTTGACAACAAATAGAATTCAAATGACCTCTTGTGTTTGTTAACCCTATTAATTGCTTTGATATCCAAGTGCCTGCATTTACTGGCACAGAAAGTTCCTGTTATTTATTGCCATTTATTGTGGAAGACCTTTGTTCTTCGTGTTTTTCAGCTCTGTTATTCTTAAGAGCCAGGAACTCTGACAGCTGCTGCCAGCCCTGTGCAGTTTGTTTAAAACAATAGGGAAAATTGCCTAGCAACCTCACATCCAGCTTCTGGTACCCTCGTGGAGATCACATTCCACACACATTCTGCTCATCTCTGTAAGCTCACAGGGGAACACACACACACACACACACACACACACACACATACACCCTACAATCAAAACTAGATTGACCTTCACATTTCTAAAAGATAAGATGCAGATCAAAGCTGGGTTGTTTAACACTGAAGAGATCACATAGAGATTTTTAGAAATGAATTAGTTCTAATTAGTTCTTCCCTCTATAGATTTTATTGTTAAAGGGATAATTTTTACAAGGGAAGTACGCAACTTCCATTGCTAAAACAGAATAAACATGTGTTTATACTTTGCTAAATATATAATGTCTTATAACTAGTAATAATGACAAAGTTGAGGGAAATTCAAGTTGGTTTTGAGTCAGTTTCAGAGCATGGCAGAGAAATTAAATGACCATTGTTTGAATTTCGGTAATAGCCAGAATGTTAGGCAGCTCCTTCTCCTATACTCTTACTTACCAAGTGATTATGATAGATGTTATTATAGAAAAGTGTTAATGGATTTAGTAAGAAGATCACTATACCAAAGGACTAGAAGACTGGACTTGAACTCTGTAATTGGGTCGGTTTCTCCTCTTGTTTTCCCTATCAATATTGATTTGAACAATCACTTAATTTCTTTATACCAATATCCTCATCAGCAAAATAGGAACTTACACTAAATGATCAACTGAAGTCCCCTTTCATCTAACATTCCATAATGCCATAAATGGCATTGGTCTTCTACAAGACTGTTTTACACAAAAAAGTAAGAAGGAGAAAATGGTTATGATAGGGGCGCCTGGGTGGCTCAGTGGGTTAAGCCTCTGCCTTCGGCTCAGGTCATGATCTCAGGGTCCTGGGATCAAGTCCCGCATGGGGCTCTCTGCTCGGCGGGGAGCCTGCTTCCTCCTCTCTCTCTCTGCCTGCCTCTCTGCCTACTTGTGATCTCTCTCTGTCAAACAAACTAATAAATTCTTTAAAAAAATGGTTATTATAGATAGCTTTGTTTTGTGTTCTTATTATTTAACTATGCCATCAGACCAAACATTACTATCTATAAAACTGGAAGATAAAAATGGATTAGATGCCCACAAATACCTACATGACCTGGGTAAGATGTCATGAGTACAAACATGCACAACTATTCCGTATAATAATACAAGTTATATATACAATTTCCTACAAAGTTTTGGGAAACGATTTCCTCAAATCAAAGCAGTAAGAATGCAGAGGTCAGAAACTACAGCCTGTGGACCAAATGTATCCTGTCACCTAATTTTGTAAATAAAGATTTATTCGAACATGGCACACTCATGCTTTTGTATAGTGTCTATGGTGGCTTTCTTTCTACAATGGCAGAATTAAGTAGTTAAAACAAAAGCCATATGTCCTCCAAAGCTGAAATATTCACTATGTGGTTCTTCATAAAAATGTTTGTTGATCCCTATTGTAATTATGAGAAACTTTCCTGTATTTATTGGACTTAAAATTAGTCACCTCAACCAGACTGTTTATATAACAATGAAATAAAAAAAATCTGTAAGCATTAAACTATAGAATTTGAGGTTCTAGGTACTCTTTTGTTTCAAGAGAAGAAACAGAAAGAAATTAAATAATGATTTTGACTGAAGAGAACTGATATGTGTTTGTCATTAATTTCTCAAGATGAGTTAAATATTATATTTAGGTTTTCTCATATATTTATAGCTAAATACTTAAAAACTGGAAACATCAAAGTTACTACATTTGAAATACAATATCTATGCAGGGGGTGTGATATGAAAATTTGGAGCCCCTTAAAAAACACACACTAATCCTAAGGAAAATGTGGAATTTGAGGGCCTGGACTTCTTCAATATCACTGACATTAATAAAATTCATTAATAATAATAAAATTATTAATAATAAAATGGTTGACAATGTCAACCATTGTCATGGTTGTAAATGTATATACATCAGCAATGTAAGGCATTCACACTGCAATACACTTTGCCTGTGATTTTTTACTGTGATTAGAACAGTATTGTTTGATTTATCAGCCATAGATTACTCATGCTGAAGCAGCTAGCAGAATCTTTAAATGGAAACAAAAAAATATTGAATCAATGGAGAAAGGACTGTTTATCTTTTTTTTTCTTCCTTGTTGCTAAGCCCTTCTATCCAACACCTGAAATAGCAAATTACAGGGAGATAGAGTTTAATCCTGCTAGGAATTTCTTCAACATGTAGGTCATTTTTGTTCTTTGAGATATAATGTAGGTAATGTTTCATCTCTTGATGTTCTACGAATCCTGTGATTTAATAAAAATGGTCATCGCTGAGTAACAGATACAACCCTGCTCCGTTGCCATGGGATTAGGACATGGTATTTAAGAGCATGGAAGAGTGGACTGCATCTATCTTTTTTCACCAACTGGCAGCTATGGGGAGATTTCTGGGGTCATCTAGCCGCAGTCCCAAATGCCCACTGCCATGGGAAGCGATGCTGTGATGCGAGATGACTGATTTCCTGAGAGCCTGCTCTGAAGGGAGAAGAGCAATAAAAGAGGGATTCAAAGGAAGGGAAGGAAGGAAAGGAAAGATGAGGAGTGGAAGGAGCCGTATTGAGCTATACAAGTAGAGAGGAACTGAAGAAAGGTTACAATTTTTAGTTACGGTCTCCATGTAAAAATGCTCTTGATTGGAGTGGTCAGAGGAAATGGTGATAAATCAACAGGAGAACCAACAGGAAAAAGAAAGAAAGAAATTTATGGATTTTATGTGATGATGTAAGGCTCATTTTGGTATCCAGTTACTACTGGATTTCTACTATGGCTAGGCTTCTTGACTCAGCTCTAACCTTTTATTCTTTGGCCTTGTTTCTAGTCACGTGCATTGCTTATCAGCCTCTCGTGTTAAACTTTTGTAACTGTGGAGATCCCCTAATCCGATTCCCCTTTTGCTGCCTACTTTGGGTCAACATAATCTCTGTGATGGTGAACATTTAGTACCTCATTTTCTTTAGATCTCGTTTCCTTCTCTACTAATAACAGTCAAGTTACTTGGAGACTGACATCCTGAATCTCATGCTCTTTTGCCTTTGAATCTGCTACTTACCCATGAATTTCTCTGATTTTGATTCTGCCCAATCACCCAGATTCTGCCATCCTGCCTACACATGTTTTGCTTTTGCTGCCATCTCCTGGGAAACCAACTACTTTCTCTCAGGCCCTTGCTTGAAACTATCGTGCTCACCAGACAATGCCTTTTATCACCTAGAGCTGGGTTCCGTTCCGCCCAGGACCTGACCTACCCAAGCTGGTAGATCTGCTCCCCTATCTAAGTTCTCTAATGAAGCTGTAAATACCCAGGGGGAAGAATGCTAGAAATCATTGAAATGGAAATGGCAGCATAAATGAGAAGGTAAATTTGTTTCCACTTTCTGTTAATTTGATTTAAAGTGTAATTTTCCATGTATGTCTTTTGCCACATCCCCAAAGACCTGCCTATCTTGGTTACAGAAAGTTTGCTAATGTTAAGCTGATATTGGAGAAGAGGCCAGTTTCTATACAGAGTCCGTATAAAGGAAGCAAATGAACATTGGCATTTCTACTGGACAGACTTGATATTTAACTGTGGTACCACCGTTAATAAACAGTGTAACTGAGAAAAAGTTATGTAACTAATTCTGAGTCTCAGTTCCTTCTCTTGAATATTGTGGCAATACTACTATCAACCTAGTAAAATCTGTGAAAAATAAGAAATGAATTCATGTGAAGTGCTTATCTCTGTGTCAGGTACAATAGACCTCACTAATATGTGGGATCATAGATGGCACCGTTCCGCACATATCAAAGACAGAATGCATGGGCTCAAATTATTATACACAGAATGAAAACACTCCCTTTCTCCTTTTCTAAAACATAGTTCTAGTCTATGACATCATCTTCATTTTTATCTCTCTTTCTTGCCTAAAAGAATTCTTTGTCCACACAGGATAATTCATATATGTCATTGCCTAACTGGACACCTGCCAAAGGAAGAAATGGAATTTAAAAGGAAAGAGAAAGGAGCTCTGGAGTTCTCTAATGCAGAGGGAATAGTCATGTATTTTTTGTAGCCATTCATATGCAATTTAAGGGAACTTACATTTCAGTGATTTATACTGTATCTCCTGGTTTGGATTTTAAGATTTAAAGATCCATGTTTAAATTATCAGAAGAGACATGGCTGATCAGGTTGAAAGAAACTATTTTGTAAGAGAAGCTCATTAATGGACTCTTAACCCAACAACATTTGTCAGCAATGTTGTTCTTTCTGTATCTTTGGCAAGCATACTGCTAATTGTGCATGAGAAATAGAATATACCTACAATTGAAAAAGAAATTCCTGCATATTTAATTGGTGTCTGGTACTCTTTTCTGACCTATGCCCTCATAAAATTTCCTGTTGAATGTTTGCCAACTTGGACCATGACCAACTTCATGTAAAGTAAATTCATTTACTCTTGTAATGCAATATATTAATAAAACTGGTCAACAGAAATGGCAAAGTGCCAAGTTCTACCCTCATGGTTTGGACTCAGAATTTAGTGGCAATTGATCTTCTGAATGTAAACAAGTTGAATAAAGTTTAAAGGCTGCAAAATTAAGAAAAAAACTTTGCATGTTGAGGTTTGTGTTTACCTTGAAACCTGAAATTTTCAAAATATATTCACTCAATTATCTTTAGAGCTGTTGAAGAAATAATGATGATAGTCCATACCCTTCCAGCAAGAACAAGAGTTAACAGAATTTATTACTGTGCAGTAAGGAAAGGGAAAAGAACCTTGATGACCAATTCTTAAAAATTCCTTTGTCCTCAATATTCCATCAAATGCTCCAATTCCAATGCCTTAGTCTGCACAGGCTGCCGTCATGAAATAGCATAGACTGGCTGGCTTAAATAACAGATATTTATTTCTCACATCTTTGGAGGCTGGGAAGTCCAAGATCAAGGTGCTAGCTAATTTGATCACTGTGGTGAGAGCTCTGTCCTTGGCTTGCAGATGGTCTCTTTTATGCTCTGTGTCTTCCTGTGGGGAATAGAGGAAGAGGGACCTCTTTTGTGTCTTTTCAAATAAGGGCATTAATCCTATCAAATTAGGGCCTCACCTTGCTGACCTCATTTAATTACCTCCCATGGGTCCTATCTCCAAATATAATCACATTGAGGTTAGGGATTTCAACATACAAATTTTGGGGTGCACAATTTGATCCATATCACTCAATTTGTGATAGTCTAAAATGATCATGAATTTGTGTAAGTTCCATTAATAGGTGAGAAATTGTCAGAGCAATAACTACTCAAGCCTATATCTTATAATCTCAGTGTCTAAAGAACACCTTTACCTACTGTTGTTAATAACTGACTTTGTGGTTGTTATTAGTAGGAAAATCAATCAAGTACATTTTAACAATGTTATAAGCTTAGTTATTCATCCAGATAGTTAATTAGATACCAAACTGCTAATCTTATCCTGTATATCACCGTATCTCTTCCTCTTCCCTTTTTGATTCTTACTACAACTCCTCCTATTATTAAGTGAATAACACGTTTTCTGCTTCAAAGGGAAAGAAATAGAAAAGGTCCTCAAACTATTTTATTTGTTTTTAGTAGTAAATTGCTTGTGTGTGACTTACTATCAATTATCTTCACTTAAGAAATGTCTGAAGTGCTGCTCTAGTTGCCTGGGATTATTACCTCAATGATGCTTGTTGGTGTTTATGACTCCTTATCTGGGTGGCACTCATCAGTGCCAGGGTAGTGGTTTTACATCAACATCATTTGCAACTATGGACAGAACCTTCTCTGTTTCTGTTTAAATATTATATCAATCTTGTCTTGCCTGTGCATTGGAACGAGGTTTAGCATAAAGAGGGAGGGGGTTCAAATGCAATCTGAAAATAACACTGGCAAATAGCTTTCGGACTTATTGTTTAAAGTTAACATACATTTATTTAAGATATTGAATTAAACCTACAAAAAGCCATCCTATAAAACTGGGAGGTAAAAAAATATTTAAAAATGTAAAATATATTTGCATCTGTTAGAAAGTCTGAACCATAACATTTTATAAATATTTATTTCTTTGACTCAATTTCATCTTTTAAATGAAACTTCTTTTAGAAATGCATTGCTTATCTTGGCCCCAATAAAATTCATCCTTAGAATGAGAGTAGAAGAGTTTCTTCCACTATGAGCTGTATGTATCTCTCAGTAGAAGCCTGTGAAAGTAATAAACTTATCTCTGTTGTGAAGAGTCACTGCTTATGGTATGGGCAGAGATTTGGGGGTTGGAGGCTATTGAGAAAGTACAAAAAATCCCAAGATATTTTCAGGTATAAGTGCATGAGAAATGGTTCCATGATATTTTGTGAATGGGGTCCTTAAGTCTCCTCTTATTAAGCATTGAACATAAGGAATTAATAGACATCATTAAATCACACCAAAAACTTTCTTAAAGTAGAAAGCCCTATGTTAAGAGGGTAAATGTGTATTGAAAGGTAGAAACTAAGCCAAGTGCATGAAATCTAATTTTTTCAACGTTCCTAATGGTAAACATTTTCTCTTAATGGTAAAATGTGGTAAAAAAAATACTACTACCTATGGTAAGAAAATAAACCATGAATTCACAGAAATATGAAGTCTTTATCTTCTTGATGAAGAACTTATAGAAAAGAATTTTCAAAATTAGATTATTTTCAAATAGCTTACTAAATTCAACTTTTAACTTAATTTAGTTAAGCAATGTAATAAAGTACAAAATATAAAAAAATAACTTTTTGGAGGTTTGCTGAATAATAGATAGAATTACAGTAGACAGGTAAATGTGGAAAACTTGGCCAAGATCCTGTTGGCACTTTAGGTTCATTAAAAACATTTAAAAGGATGTCCATGTGTTAAAAAAAAATGGTAAAATCATTGATTTGACCTCTTGCTTAGTGGGAGTGTGAAAATTGGATCTTGGAGGCAACAGATGAGAATGGGATTGATTTAGGCCTTTGAAATAAAATAATATCTCCAGACAGTCATGCCATGGAAGCCACAAAGCAGAGAGTGAACTCAATAAAACACTGTGGATAAGAATATATATTATGTGAAGAATCTAGAAAAGTTAATAGCAGAATATTTCAGCCATGTCTCATAGACAAGGACCTACCATCTGGAGAGCAAGATGATACAAAGGTAGATGCCAAGAAAAAATTTAAAAGGAAATAGAGAATATAAAAACATTTCTGGGCCTATCCAGTAGGCAGAGACTCAATCACGGAAAATAGCAAGTTGTTTAAAAATGATTAAAACTTTCATTGCAAAATGTCAAACACCACCCATTAATAAATTATGGCTAATTAAAGAAAGTGTTTCTAGGGAAAATAAATTGGCTTTTGTATTATATGTCTGACATTATGTTTACATTATCAATGTGTTTACTATAATATTTTAAATTTAATACCTAGTATTTGAATCCTTAATGTTGTGTAATGCTGCCACAATGTTCCCTCTTCCTTTAATATGGAGTAGTTGCATTTAAATGGAAAGCTGTAGCACATTTAAAAAGAAAACTGAAGGTGGTCAGATCTGAATGAATAAACCCAACCAGACCACTTACATACAGGTTTACTATAAAGCTGTGTTTTCCCTGTTGCTTGCTGGACTAATATAATCTGTCATGGCAGCAGGGAGGTCTCTAAGACATTCACATTCCTTTCTAATGAGTTAACTTTCTACCCTGTAGCAATATCAGATGTCTTTTAAATCAAGCAAGGAGAAGCTGTATGCTAGAGGAAATGACCTGGGGAGCCTTGAGTTTATCATGGGTTTAGCTCTTTTTTCCTTTTATAACTATACTGGGAGCAGTTAGTGATGCTACCATTGTGTTTGATCTAAAATTCTTGAATCGGGGCGCCTGGGTGGCTCAGTGGGTTAAAGCCTCTGCCTTCAGCTCAGGTCATGATCTCAGGGTCCTCGGATGGAGCCCAGGCATTGGGCTCTCTGCTTAGAGGGGAGCCTGCTCCCCCCTCTCTCTCCCTGCCTGCCTCTCTGACTACTTGTGATCTCTGTCTGTCAGATAAATAAATAAATCTTTAAATAAAATAAAATAAAATAAAATTCTTGAATCAAGAAACTAAGATTAGTTTGAAAATAACTTATTTTAAAACCTAGAGTATTACAATATTGATGCTTGTAAGAGTCTTAAATATGTCATGAAAGTTACTTGAAAATTCCTCAAGTTGGTTAACTGGTTAACCTAGAGAAGCTTAATGTTCTACCCCTAAATGTCTTTTGTTTGAATCTTTACTTCTGAAACACAGTCCAATTTGTGCAACTTAACTTTTTATTATTTATAGTTTTTTCTTGAAATGATTTTGTCTCATGTAAAAAAATATTTAAGTAATTTACTCCTACTAGTTTGTGAATTGTTTGACCATCTTACATATACAATTTTCTTCCTTACAAAACAAAATGATAAATTTTGTGGTGGTGTCTGTTATTTTAGGCCTTGGCTATGTAGTATGCCATACTGAGATCATATAGTGACAGAGAAGAAAAAAAAAAAAAAAAGGAAAAACAAATGTGCATGAGACTCAAAGATATTTATCTCTGTAAGTAATCCGGTATCCAGCCCTCAAGAGCCAAAAATCAGGGGCGCCTGGGTGGCTCAGTGGGTTAAAGACGCTGCCTTCGGCTCAGGTCATGATCCCAGGGTCCTGGGATCGAGCCCAGCATCGGGCTCTCTGCTCAGCAGGAAGCCTGCTTCCCTTCCTCTCTCTCTGACTGCCTCTCTGCTTACCTGTGATCTGTCAAATAAATAAATAAAGTCTTAAAAAAAAAAAAAGAGCCAAAAGTCAAATAACAAGCTTGATTATTATTTCCCCCTCAGTCTCAATCGAATCAACATTGGCCAGTTGACTGAGGTAGACATAATGGCAAGCCATAGTCAACAGTCTGTTTGGCTCCGTGAAGAATCATCATCTCTGGTTCAGATCATATCCACTGGCTTATATGACTCAGTCCTACTTCACTTACTTCAGTTAAGTGTTTATCTAATTAAGGCTAGACAAGATAGTTCATCCAAATAAGATAATGATACAAATATTCTTTTTTTCATCCTACACAGTACTTTTTATTGTCTTTGCTAGACTTTATGCACAATAAATTTTTATATCTCTAGCATTCATTTTTTATTAATATTTACAGATCCTTATTTAGTTTTACTTGGAATAACATTAGGCATTACTGCAAATTTGCATTCTGAGGTAGATCTTTCATACATAAGAACTCTAATTTAAAGTTTCAGGATTGTAATCATTAAAACTGTTTACCAGTATTCTGTTCTCTCATTCCTTGGGCACCTGGCAGCATTGTGCTTCTTCACTTCCATAGATGTTGTCATGTAATTTGCTTTGGCCAGTGAAATGTGAGCAGAAGTGAACTGTCTTACTTGCCCATGGAAGTTTTATGAACCAGTCTGTCCTTCATCATGGTCCCTTTTCTCTCTGCCTCCATGAATATGTGTCCCATCAGCATGGGTCTTACAGTGAAGGCAATAGGTGCAGAGCAGACAGAGAACATGAATGAAATTAAATTTATTATTTTTTAATCCACTGCGATTTAGGGGTTAAAGCTATGGAACCTGGCTGCACTGACTGACAGACTTCCGGAAGAACTACCAAAGTTTGCAGTCTATTTCTAGATTAAGAGAATATTTGGATTTTGAAAAATATGATAATATGAACAGATTTTTCTAGTATATGTAAATTGGATCTTCCTCATAGAGTAATTCTAGAAACAATGCCTTCCATATTGACTTGTTTATGACTAGATATAGGTTCAGCCATGTGAAATAGCCTGTATTTGACCCGTTTTTAATGTAAAAATGGCAACTTCATACAGTTTACCTAATAAATGTCCTGATGATACTATATTGTTTTGTGTATCTAAGGGAACTACACATTGTGTCTTAGTAAATTGATTGTTGAACAGAAATAAGATTACTCACATCTAGTATTTGCTTTGAGTGTAATCTTATTTCATTAATGCCTTATGTTTAGGACATTAAAAAGTTAGGCCAAATAACACAGTGTTATTAACAAACATTTGTCTTTTGCAGACATGATCTAATGCATTTTTAAAAGTTTTTGTTTTTTAACATGTTAACCGTTGCTTATTTTAGGACACATTCTTGAGGTCATAGACAACATTTATCACACTTAAAATACTATGACACAGACTATTTTGTTGGTTTTGAAGCTTTTGCCAATGAAAAATCAGATAACTAATTAGCCAATATGGCTTATTATGTTAAACTTACCCACTAAGAGAGCTTTCAAGAAGATTAACATGTATTTTTCATCCTCAGAGAGGGAATATTTCCATTAAAAGACAACACACATGAAATACTTGACTATTACTCAGATTTTTAATTATTGAAATATTATTCCATTAGGGAAAACCCAAATCCACTACACTGAAATAAATTACAAGAAGAATATTCAAAAATGTTTCACTAAGTTTACTCCTATTTGATTTCAGAAGTATACCAAATTAAAGTCAAATTTGAGGTTCTAGTTCTACATGCTTTAGAAAAATGTGACTTTCTGGTTTCAAGAAACAAAGTTCAAGAATGATAAAACTTTAGAATTTCCAGATGTAACTTCTCATAAAGCTCTTTGGATATCAAATGCATTTACCAACATTTTGATGAGTTGAGTGTAAATGAATCAGTAACATAAGGATTAAATTTCTCCACAAGTACATGAGAGCCTAAAAAATTAGGAAAAGCAGTGCCTTGGCAGAATTCAGTTGGGTCTTGTCAAATCCAAAGAGTTTCAAAACTATGTTTTGAAGTTTTTCTGAAACTGAAAACTCACTATTTTTGATAATCTTTTGTTACAAATCAGAACTGAATATTGTTTCCAAGTTCTATTGATGGTAAACAAATTGAAAGTGATTAAGACCATGACCACAAATTCACTTAACATAAATAATTTCTTATAGCATTAATAGTTTCATCATATAATTTTTCTATAAATAATGTTCCCAAGAGTTCTAAAAATTAAAACTAGAGGAAAGTGATCAGAAGGTACAAATATCCAGTTAAAAGACAAATAAGTATTAGGGATGTAATGTGTCACAAAATGACTATAGTTTACACTGCTGTATGACATATATGAAAATTACTAAGGGGGAAATCCTAAGAGTTCTCACCACAAGGAAAATCTGTTTCTTTTTTCTTTTCATTGAATCTATATAAAATGATGGATGCTCTTTAGCTTATTAAAGTAATTATTTCATGGCATATGTAAGTCAAACCATTGTGCTGTACACCTTAGACTTATGCAGCAATGTTTGCCAATTATTTCTCAATAAAACTGGAAAAATATGAAAAAAAACCCTGAATTTCAGTAAATAATAAAAGTAAAAATAAAAAAAAAATAATCTGGCTCCCCCGGTTCTCAAATTTTCTGTTATCAATAATATTTTCACAGTGCTCTGAGGCCAAAATAAATCCTTAAGTTTTGTTTATTAAGTAGTTAGGTCTACACAACATAATAAATTGCACTATTCCAAAAATTTAGAATCTTTTCCTGTGGTATGCCCCTGAAAATCTTGGTGTTGTCATGGGCCGCTGCCCTGCCCAGTATTAACCATATTGTATGAACAAGCCATAGCCGAAGTCTCCCTTGGCAGAGGTGTCCCTGATGCCAAGATCTGCATCTTTAATCTGGTATAGAAGAAGGCAAAAGTAGGTGAGCTCTCTCTCTGTGGCCACATGGCGTCAGACGAATATAAGCATCTCTCCTCTGAAGCCCCGGAGGCTTCCTTATTTGTGCTAACATATACATGGTGAAAAGAGGTGACAAAGATGGTGTTCACATCCATGTGCAGCTCCATCCCTTCTACGGCATCCCTATCAACAGGATGTTGTCCTGTGAGGTATGTGGTGCACCTTTGGAAAGCCCCAGCACACAGTAACCAGGATCCACATTGGCCAAGTCATCATGTCCACCCCTACCAAGCTGCAGAACAAGGAGCATGTGATTGAGACCCTTCACAGGGCCAAGTTCTAGTTCCCTGGCCACCAGAAGATCCACATTTCCAAGGAGTGGGGCTTTGCTAAGTTTAATGATGACGAATTTGAAGATGTGTTGGCTGAAAAGCAGCTCATCCCAGATGGCAGTGGGGTCAAATACATCACTAATTATGGCCCTCTGGACAAATTGTGAGTGCTGAACTCATGAGAAATTCAGCACTGTCCCCTCCCTATTCATTCCCCACCAATAAATCCTACTTCTTGTCCTAAATAAATAAATAAATTCCAAAAATGTAGTAGTCATATGCAAAACCACTACATGTAAATGAAAAATAATATTTTATTTCATTCTTAAATACTATAATCACTTATTAACAAGTTATATGTGTCCAGTTGGATACCACAAAACTTTTCAATTCTTGAAATCTTGTTGACATTGCCATCTCAATTCTTGTTGCAATTTTCCGACAGTATTTGATTTTTATTACAGAAAAAAAAAAGGAAAACCCAGGTTCATAAAGATATAACACCACTGAGAGGAATATAATATGACCTAACATTGAAACTGTGAACTGCCTTGACCTAGTAGTTCAGATGGTGTCCAAGAGATGTTGAGTGTTTCTACATTTTGGGGGGAAAATTTAAAATATTCCATGTCATCTCCACAACTTTGGTATGACACTCCAGGGTGCTTAGGGTACAGTTTGGGAGTTGGGGGTTTTAAGAATTCTCTTAAATTTATCTTACAACTATTTCAGGATTTTGAGTAGCCACTTATTTATAATGAAGCAAGTATTGCCAGCAGTGACATCTAATATTAAGAAAAACTAATTAGTTTTATTGAACCTTAATAACAGTACTTTATAAAGCATTATAAGATATTCTTATATTTAAAAAATAGTTTTAACAAATTAAGAAAATAATACAGTCATTGGGACTTAGTTTTTTTCATAACAAAGTAATAAACTTTACTTTGAAGGACTATTAACTAAAAATTCAATAGAGGGGGTGCCTGGGTGGTTCAGTCGTAAAGTGTCTGCCTTCAGCTCAGGTCATGATCCCAGAGTCCTGGGATCAAGTCCACATCAGGCTCCCTGCTCTGCGGGGGAGCCTTTTCTCCCTCTTCTACTCCCCTGCTTGCGTTCCTGCTCTCACTATCTCTCTTTCTTTCTCTTTCTGTCAAATAGATAAATAAAATCCGTAAAAAATTTTTCAATAGAATTTTTTGGCTTTTTTGAAAATTTTTTTAAAGATTTTATTTATTTATTTGACAGAGAGAGACATTGCAAGTAAACAGAAGCAGGCAGAGAGAGAGAGAGAGAGAGAGAGAAGCAGGCTCCCAGCTGAGCAGAGAACCCGAGACGGGGCTCCATTCCAGGACCCTGAGACCATGACCTGAGTCGAAGGCAGAGGTTTAACCCACTGAGCCACCCAGGCACCCCTAGAATTTTTTGTTTTTTTAACACTGAGGATATAGGTATTAACATTTGTGTTAGAAAGGAATTTCAGGATATGATTTTTTTAAAGGGAGAATTGATTTAACATTATTTTATTAAACTCCAAACAGTTTATCATTATAGCATAGAACATAGTATGTTAGGGAAAAAAAAAATGAAGTAAGATTTGTTCATCTTGGTGTTCTATACATGAATTATGTCTAAAAACAAACAAACACACACACACACACACACACACGAAACCCTGATTTTGCAATTGGAGGAATTTACAAAGAAGCCTCTGAGAAAATTTAAATACCAAACAAGTGTTTATCTTTAAAGTAAGGTTATAATGATTTTTTTCAGGTAAGGTATATAAATACTTTTTAGTCAGAATTCAAATCTTTGCCCCAAATCTTTAATTAATGGAAGTCATGTGAATATGTCCATAATAAACAAATACTTACAAGACTGTAGAGAGTCCATATAAACAAGTCTTGCATGAATGTAGTATAGTGTCCAACTAATACAAATATTTATTGCAAGCCCACTATGCACTGGCATATTTCCAGGTACTCAGGATACAACAGTACACCAAACAAAGGGGATCACTGCCTTCATAAAGCTTTCATTTTAATGGAGACAGAGAATAAATACGGTAAATAAGTAAAATATTAGAATGTTAGTAATACATGCTAAGAAGATAAAATAAGTTAGTGGAAGGTGATAAGATATGTTGGGAGGACTGAAAATCTAGAACATTTAAAAGTCTTCCTCCTCTAGGGAGGATTAAACATTTATGAAGGGCCTTACTGAGAATGTGAGGAAAGAACCAGAAGATGTAAGAAAGCAAACCCTATGAAAATCCACAGGAAGAACCTTCCAGGAAGAAGAAAAACCAAGATCCTTTTTGGAAATGAGCCTTTGATGCAAAGATCAGCATACCTGAAATAGAATGAACAAGAGGGAGAATAGTAGAAGAAAAATCAGAGGTAGCAAGGAGCAAGACCACAGTGGGGCTGTAGTAATTCGGACTTTTGCTCATGTGAGAAATCTCTGGAGGGCTTTGAGATAAGTACTTACGTGATTCAACACAGATTTCAAAATTATTGTTTTGGCTGCCGTAGTGAGAGTAGAATGGAGAGGACAATAAAGAAAGAAGGGACCACCAGAGAGGCTATAGACATAAGACAAAAGATGAGGGTGCTTTGGACTAGGATTGCAATAATGGAATTCATTAGAAGTAGTGAGATTCTATTTTTATTTTATTTGTTTTATTTTTTAAAGATTTTTATTTATTTATTTGACAAAGAGAGACCACAAGAACGCAGAGCAGCATGCAAAGACAGAGGGGGAAGCAGGCCCTCTGCTGAGCAGAGAGCCGGATGCGGGGCTTGATCCCAAGACCCTGAGATCATGACCTGAGCTGAAGGCAGCGGTTTAACCCACTGAGCCATTCAGGTGCCCCTATTTTTATTTTAAAGGTACAGTACGGGTGTACCACCCAATATGGCCAAATGCAGTCATTCAAATTTAACACTTTTTTTAGATTTGTTTATTTATTTGAGAAGGGGGGTAGGGAGGGAGCAGAGTAAGAGGGAAAGGAAGAGAATCTCAAATAGATTCCCTGCTGAGCACAGAGCCCAACAAAGGGCTTGATCTTAGGACCCTGAGATCATGACCTGAGCTGAAACCAAGAACTGGATTCTTAACTTACTGAGCCACCCAGGTATCCTTCAAATTTTGCATCTAAAATTTAACTACTAAAAGTGAATTAAACTAAAAATTCCATTCCTCAGTTATGTGAACCACATTTCAAGGGCTCAATAGCTTCCCAAGTTTGTGGTACCATATTGGACAACACAGATGTAGATCCTTTCCATCGATATAGAAAATTCTATTTAGACAGTGCTGATAGGACTAACAGGTTTTGCTGACAAATTTGAAGTGGTATATGAGAGAAAGACAGTAATCAAGGATGATTTGGGGCCTGAACGACTAGAGGAATTGAATATACTGATCCAGGAAAATCATGAGAAAAGCAGACTTGGAGGACATGCCAGGAGCTCAGCTTTAGAAATGTTAAATTTGAGATGTTTATTAGACATTAAATGGAGGTCTCCAGTAGACAGTCGGATATGGGAGACCAGGTTGAAGAGAGAAGTTTAGGCTGGAGAGCACAAGCAAGTTTTACTTTACGCCGGGCACCTTTCTGAATACTTGCCTAACTCATCCAGTGTTTACAACAACCTGATGAGCTAGTCACTATTACCCTCATTTTATAGATGAAGAAATTAAGGCATAGAGAAACATGCCCTTTCTTGGTAAGTTGAAAGAACGAGATTCTGAGCTGGGACAAACTGTCTCCTCCACAAAAGCTAGTTGACAAAATAAAGCTGAATGAAACCAAGAAGTGATGAGAGCTGAATAAAGGGAGAGGAAAGGAGAGAACGATACTGATTCTTTCAGCGTTCCTTCGGATTCTGCGAGCTAACCCAAAGATCATTACTAACCGACTGTATGAGGCAATACAGTCTCCTTTGGGGGCACATGGGTGGCTCAGTTGTTAAGCGTCTGCCTTTGGCTTAGGTCATGATCCCAGGGTCATGGGATCAAGGCCCGCATCGGGCTCCCTGCTGGGCGGAAAGCCTGTTTCTCCCTCTTCGACTCCACCACTCCCCCTGCTTGTGCTCCTTCTCTCTCTGTCTCTCTCTTTGTCAAGTAAATTAATAAAATCTTAAAATAAAATAAAATAAAATAAAATAAAATGTCTCTTTTTGATCAAGGCATTGCCACCTAAAAATTTATATAACCTAAAAGTTATATTATTATATTAATGATTGCCTAGCGTGTGAAATAGTTTCTACTACTTGATACAGTACCAAATACTCTTTTGTGACCTTATAATATTGTGCACACATGTTGTACACACTCTGTTTGGGAACTTATTGGGTAACAGTAACATTATCTCTCTTTTCCCTACTAGATAGTGAGTTTCTTGACAACAGGGATGGTATGCTACAGATTGTTTGCTCAACACCCAGGATAGTGGTAGATTACATTCTGTCAACTCTGTAGTTTTTAAAATGTCTAAAAATGAACATAATGTAAGACAATAATACATATTTGACTGTAAAGAATCAGGGGAAGGTCGAATTAAAAAAAATTTTAATTTTTCATACTGTGTTATCTCTTTCTGTGTAACACATAATTCCCAAACTTAATAGTTTTACACAGTAAACATTTATTATCTCACAGTTCTGTTGTATAGAAATTTAAAAGCAAGGAATGTTAGAAGCCATTTTTGAAGGAGCTTACCATAGTTTATTTTCTAGCCTTTGATGTTTTTATTCTCTTTACATGCAATTCCCCTGCATGAATTAAAGCGGTGTCTAAAACCAAGTTCTAATTACCTAAATCAAGTCCAGATGTGAATGAAGCTTTTTAGGTGTAGTTCCTTGAGTGGAGCATATTGTGTTCAGGTCCTCTTTTTCTGTAGACTTTGAAACTAAAGAGACAATGTATCTTCAGTCCTCCTCGCACACCCAATATACCATGGTGGGACAGAAATAGGGGAAAATGGAAACCAAACATGAACCACTGGTCGGTAACGTTTCTGAAATCTTGTCAGATAAATATTGGGTTTCCTCATTAGGTCCCCAAACCAAGGAATAATTCTAATTGGCTCTTTGCATCTCCATCTGGGTTCTTGGTTCTTTCCTCTGAGCCTTATTTTTTTTTTCATGAAAGGTGACATGTGTTTTCAGCTGAGTAGTTTTCTCATGCTGCTTATTGCAATGGCTTTGTATGGGTATAGGGGAGACCAGTTGCTTTTTACTCTGTGCTGTCACTTTTTGGGCCTTCTGTGAATGTCAATGCAATTTGTTCCTTTAGCCAAAACCATACCTACAAAGTTCTTGGTTATAGATCCTGAAGCTTCCTTTTAACAAATCTCTTGTGTGAGTGCATATTCCCCCAAAAACTTGCCATTAATCTTTCTGAGGTCTTGGCCAGAATGGGACATCTGTAGACCACGTTTTTGTTTGTTTTTTTTTTGTTTGTTTGTTTTGGTTGTTGTTGTCTTGTTTGTTTTTTTTGTTTGTTTGTTTGTTTGTTTTTAAGCAATGCCATGGAATTGATCTTTTCTAAGAAGGTATTTTTTGATTTTCACAACATTTGCCAGTTGGAGATTCTGAGCATTTTAAAAACCAACAAGCTCTGGCTCCATTTTTTTAAGTAATCTTTCTCTCTGTCTAGCTCTCTTTTCACATTTTACAATAGACATTAAGAAGAAACCAGGCAGTGCCTTCAACACTCTGGTTTGAAATCTCCTTAGTTACCTTTTTGGACACATTTTCTACATTTCAGGACACTGCACTTAAGAGTGTTACTAAATTTTCTGTCCATACAAACCAAGGATTCCCTGTTCTTCCTATGTCCAATACCATCTAGTTCATTTCTTTTTTAGCTCTCCTTGGCAATACCCTTGAAGTCCAGATTTCTGCTAACATTCTCTTCAAGGCAATAGGCTTTCTTTAACAAGCTCTGCAAAAATCATTTCAACGTCAGCCCTCTGCTTGGATACAAAGCCACTCCCACATTTTTAGTTTTTGTTGTTGTTGTTTTGTTTTTGTTTTTGTTTTGTTTTGTTTTAATGGCAATACCCTACTTCCATGTGCCAAAACACCAGTTATCTACTACTGTGTAATGTATCACCATTTAATAGACCAAATATTGATTATCTCATAGTCCTTGTAGACCAGAATCGGTATTGGTTAACTGGTTTCTTCTGGTCCATGGTCTCTATAAAAGCTATAGTCAAGTGTCGGGGAGGCTGCAGTGAACTGAAGGATCAAACTGGGGAAGAGCACAACCAAGCTCACTTACATGACTGGAAAGAGGGAAGATAATGTGGTGAAAATGTCTTGAAAACTTTGAAATGACAGACCTTCTGGCAAAAGCCCTAATGGTATATTCTAAAGAGAGAGTCCTAAAGAGAGTTCTAAAGAGAGACTGTTCTTGTAGGATGTGCCTGTCTTATTAGGTTCACATGTAGTAAACAAAGCTTGAATCTATGGATGTATGGGCTATAACTCTGAGGAAAATGTCACATCATCTATGCAACTATCAGAGCATTGAATGGAAATATTTTAGCATTGAAATAATTCTGTTTTTAAGTAAGCACGCATTGATTAACCTCACATGTTAATCTGTGCCAAATGGTGTAGTGATATGGCAAAAAGGTGGATCTGAGCATAAACATTAGTGGTCTTAGAACCCTTCCTGCTTCTCCTATGCCTTTGTATTACTTATATTCCTGAAGTAGTTAAGTTTGATATTCACTGAGATCTCTGATATTTTAAAATGATTTGATAACCTATCCTACTTTGTCTTAGAAACAATCTCAAGGGGCACCTGGGTGGCTCAGTGGGTTAAGACCTCGGCCTTCGGCTCGGGTCATGGTCCCAGGGTCCTGGGATCAAGCCCCCCATCGGGCTCTCTGCTCAGCGGGGAGCCTTCTTCCCCCTCTCTCTCTGCCTGCCCCTCTGCCTACTTGTGATCTCTCTCTGTCAAATAAATAAATAAAATCTCAAAAAAAAAATGCTTGGATTAACTATCCTGATGCCTAAAATATTCTACATTATGTAGGTTTCTAATTAAAAAAAAAAAAAAAGAAACAATCTCAAGTGAAATAAAACATGCATAACAATATAGTGAAATAAAATATCCCAGTGATAAGATAATTAAGGATGTCCTCTGGAACAAAGATTTTAAAGGTACTTACCAAACTTTTCATTTGACCTTTTCAATGTGTGTGTGTATGTGTTTCTAAAAAGATGTAGAGTATTTGGATACATGAAACTTAGGAATTTCCAATTTTTTACATTCAAAGCAAATAAAAAACTAGAGGGAAAAAGACTTTGTACACAAAGATAATCCTTAATATCTATCAACTTTTTAAGAATTTCTTTTAATTTATTTTTTTATTTGAGAGAGAGAGAGCACAGGCAGGGAGGGAACGGGCAGAGGGAGAGGGAGAAGCAGACTCCCCTCTGAGCAGTTAGCCTAACTCTGGGCTCAATTCCAGAACCCCAAGATCACAACCTGAGCCAAAGGCAGACACTTTAACTGAGCCATCCAGGTGACCCTCTATCAACTTTTTAAATGACAATTTCCCAAAGAGAAAATTGAGAGGAAAAACAACAACAACAACAACAACAACAACAACAACAACAGTGCTATCAATGATTAAAGTAGAAAAAATAAAGGAAAAACAGTCAGGCAAAACACAAATTTAAGGGACACATCACTATTTTTACCTATGAAAAATTAAAGAAATTTTTTCAATGGATAATACCCAGTATTTTCCAGGGAAATAGGTTGTGACCCCTCTATTGCTAAGAAAAAAGTATATTTTAAATTTAGAGGAAAATTTTACATCATATGTTATGACCTTTTAAAATGCCTGGGTGGCTCCATCTGCATTGGGCTCAGGTCATGATCCCAGGGTCCTGGAATTGAGTTCAGCATTGGTCTCCTTGCTCAGAGGGGAGCCTACTTCTCTCTCTGCCTGCTGCTCCCCCTGCTTGTGCTCTCTCTCAACCTGACAAATAGATAAATAAAATATTTTTTAAAACCCACATGTAACTTTTAATACATAAATATGTTGGGTCCTCAATGTTGGGTCCTCCAATAATGGGTCCATGGTCAAAGGAGTGAAACTGATACAAAGCGAAGGTCAAGCAAAGCTTTATTTCACGCCAAGCATCTAGAATCAGACCCACTGTCAAACGGACTGGTCGGGGCCACCCCTTAAAGAAAGGATGACCCCTCCCTGCTTCACAGACTAACTTTTATAGAGCAAAGGCCATGTGGTTGGGCCTGACCCCACACAGGTGGCCAATGAAATTGTAACACACAGAGAAAGCTGCAGTCATGCTAGGTGACCAATTGAATTACAGTTTTACCCTAGTAGACATTTGAACCAGCCTATCACCTTGGTCAGAATTGGCACCCAAAAGGTGCCTGAAGGGTGGGGCCCATACTCCTTGGTAGCTAGGAGACAGTATACGCCCCCACTGATTGAATACCTCTACCTGGCCTGACCCACACTTGTATTTGGACTTTGTTACCTGGGAGTGGTTTCCGAGACTTGTTTTTAAGTAAGTTCCCCTGGGGGGGGGGGCGTGGAGGAAGGCCAATTTAAGTTTTACAACAAAATGGCAGTTCAACAGGGGTGGGGCTGCTCTGGCTGAATAGGCCCTTACATTAAATAAATAGATAAAACATTTCTGCTCCTTAGTCAAGTATTTTCACATCTATAAATTTAAAATAATATTCTGAGATATAAAGAGATTTATATAGAAAAAGGGTTAACACATAATACAAACTTTAATTGTCCAAAAATAAAAGAACATTTTCATAAAATATGACACATCCATGGAGTCCATATTTTCCAATGATTTAGAATTATATTATAGATTCATAATGATAGTTACTATCTACTAGTGGTAGCTAGCATTCACTGTGTGTTTCTTAAATATCAGGCATTGTTTCCATACACATATTAATGTGATCATGTATCTGCATGAAACATAGACTATGGAAATGTTATTTCTGGGTTGTTTGATAATGGGCAACTTCTATTGTATCTTTTATACTTCTTTGCATTTTAAGGTCTTTCTATGGTAAAAAAAAAATTCTATTTAATAATGACAAAGGAAATATCATCATAATAAAAGGAACTAGAATGCTTTTCATTTCCTGCTAAGGGCCTAGGTCTGAGTGAGCAATTGGTGAACGGAATAAATCAATCTCTAACTTTATGTATATTCTACTATAGCAAAAAAGATACAAAGACCTACTTTTTATTACACCCTGTTCCTTGCCTTCAAGTTGAATATCATGTTTTTAGAAGAAAAAGAAATACATGCGTTTGCTATATTTATAGTTAAAAAGCAGGGATTGGTTTTGAGAACATTTGGATATTCCAACAATAGTTTATTGAAGTGAAAAAGTGGTATTCTATGAACACAATTATTTATCTCTCACACCGTACTAACAACTATGCTTGGTGCTGTGATACATGGTTGAATAAATGAGTGCTCTTAGAAAGAAGGAGAAGTTAATCACTCACCTTTTACATTATTCTCTCAGAGTTTATTGTTCCTAGACAGGCTGCAGAACAAAAGTCCACATATCTTTGGCCTCCAAAAAAGATATCTAGCCTCATTCCCCTTAAAAAAAGTTCTTGCAAAACACTCAAGGAAAAGCAAAGTAGCCTTTGATGTTTTTCTAAGCTAAGAACTATAAACAAGAAGAAATTATTCCTGGCCATGTATTTTTATTCTGTTCTGTTATGCTAAATCATTTTGTAATCAATAGTCTATTTACCTTATGCCATAATAACAAATTATTCATAGAGTGAGGAACATCTTTCATCTATATTCCTTCTACATCCATTTTAGGCAAAGTCAACTGAACTCTTAACACTAGAGAAATAACCTTCTAAACAAATAAACCTGGAAAGATTTGGTCCTGCCCTCAGGGAGCTTAAATCTGGCCAGTTCATAACAGAAAGGCAAATTTACCTCTTTGCATGGAAATTGAACTAGATGGCTTTGAAAAGACTCTTCCATTTTTATGTTTCCAGGAGCCTATGATTTGATAATTCTTGACCTAACTTCTATCTCACTTCCTGTTCCCTTTGATTGGATTTGTAATCCATTTGGAAGTCCTCACAGAACCAGGGTCTAAAGGGGTCAGCTTTGACAGCAACACCTTTTAAGAAATAATCCAACTATGTACAGAAACAAATGATTCCTTAGCATTTCCTCTACTAATTAAGATTTCTCCTTTGATGTAAAGTATTTTGTAGTTTTAAGTTTGACAGTGTCATGCAATTACATTATGTTGAATTAATTCCTGGCCAGAACAAAGAGGAACTCTCTAGAACAATCACACTAAATTTAATTTAGAACCCAAGTGCCAGAATATTGTTTATTGGAAATCTCATATGTATAATTAATATTCTCCTCAGTGACATAACAATATATTATGTCCACTCAATTGTAAGCACGTTTTGGGTAATCAGATTTTGGTGTTTTAAATAACTTGTTTGTTAATGATGCTTTTTCACTTGCACTTTAAGTATTGGTCATCAGAGTTTATAAACTAAACACAGAACACTGAAGAGGGCAATTCATTTGGTGAAGCTACTTCAAAAGTGGAAAAGGGAAGGAAGACTCAGATCATTTGACATTTGGCCTATGGTGGCATTTCTCACTACTGCCTTAATTAGAGCTATTGAATCATTTCAGTTCCTACACTTTCTTTCTCCAACGTGATTAGTTTTTATTACTATGAGCAAACTCATTATCACCTTCTGTAACTCTACTTTAAATTTATTGATTTAATTACATGCATTTGAAATGGCGAATATACAACTTCAAGGCATTGAGTTTCACATTTTGATTTTCAGAAACACACTCTTAGAATATAGGAAGGATTAGGGGCGCCTGGGTGGCTCAGTGGGTTAAGCCTCTGCCTTCAGCTCAGGTCATGATCCCAGGGTCCTGGGCTCAAGCCCCTGCATCAGGCTCTGTTCAGTGGGGAAGTCTGCTTCCCTCTCTCTCTCTGCTTGCCTGTCTGCCTGCTTGTGATCTCTCTCTGTCAAATAAAAAAATAAAATACAAAAAAAAAAAAAAAAGAAGAATATAGGAAGGATATAGTTCCAAATAGTTTTTATCTGAAATGAATTGAAGTTATATGCTATTGTTTGGCTTAAGTGCTAATTACTAAAAAGAAGGGTCACTGAAAGAGATTTGAATATTGTTAATAATCAAGAAATGTTGAATGAAAATATCTATTTGTATTTTTTTCTTTATATTTGTAGCTCACAGCACTAAATTAGGATTTATGCTGCATTTATCATGTACAAATGTTCAATGGTTTAATGAATCATGCTCTCAAAATGAAAAAAAGAATGCAAGGATTTTTTTTTTTAATTTTAAGAATGAAAGGATTTTTTTAAAGTTTAGACAAGAGCAGTCTGTCCGTGATACTCCTCTAATCAGTATTCTGTTCTAAGGCCAATATCAACCTAGAATAGAATGTATTCAAAAATAAATAAATATAATAAGATGATTCAAAGAATGTCCTTGGTTGCTTGGGGATTACTAAATCATCCCGTCACTCCTGAAAGTTTCTGCTTGCCCCTTTTCTAATAAATCTATATTTCCCACTTAGACAACCATATCCTCATTTCTGTATCTTCGGTTATGTTTTCCAGTTCTTGGACTTCATGAAAGTGGAATCATACATTTTATAGAAAGAGAAATTTTAAATTCCACTTTTTTTGGCATGGTAATATTAACACCTCAAAGTTATTATTACACAAAAGCCAAAATTAAACCTCCTGTGAGAGATGTCCAGGAATATTTTATTGAGAATAATTATCAATGGGAAAAATAACTATTTCCTTTCATATATTTATGCTGCAATAGCATGTGATAAAAATAATATCATTTAAATTCCCTAAGTATTTAAGTCCATGGCAAAATAAAGGCAGAGGCTTTATGTAATCGGTTTCATCCAAAAGTTTCTAATTTTGTCTTACTATGGATCAGTTTATTTAGCAGTAAAGGTCACCTATAAAACAACATCTGCCAATGAATTTCTAAATCACTGTAGATGTAAGACATAGTATTTTCTATATATGCATATGTTTGAAAGTTGAGAATCCTATACTTAATAATTAACATTATCCAGGGATTCAAAAGACATTGACATGTCTTCATTATTATAGAAACTAGCTTTTTTCATTAAACCCGTCTGTGAGAGGAGTAATATATTGAACCATGAAACTTAGTACTATTTATCAAGCAACCAACTTAATTTTGAGTCTTTTGTTAGTGGGTCTATGGTTTATATTTTCTTAATTGTAGTTTCCCTAGAACGACCCTCACCCCTCTCCATGGAATACAGTCTATTAAGTGAAATAAATGTGTAGATGTTATAACATCCCAAGATATGTGGGTTCCTCCTAACTGCAGAGGGTTTTGAAAGGAAATAGCAATGACCGTGCCCATGGGAGAAACAGTAGTTACACACAGAAGACAACATATGATCTAACTCTCTTTTGAAGAATAAGAGTTTGCAGGAAAACTAGAAAAATTTTCTAAGCAAAAGAAATAACATGGGAAAAAATTGCTAAAGGACAAAACTATTTCTATAAGGCTATTGCAGGATATCATTTCAGAAATGGTGGGAAATACAACTGCTGTAGTTGGTAGGGATGGATTTGGGAAGCATCTTGTACGTTTCCCTATGAAAGGAGATTTGAACCTTTGGAGATTTTTTTCAAGCAAGGTGGTAGAGTTATCAGAATAACATTACAAAAGATTGGCATATTGATTTTTTATCACTGCCATTATAAATTACCAAGAATGTAGTGACTCGAATCAGATTTATTTCTTTATAGTACTTTAGGTCAGAAATCCCAGATGGGTCACAGTAGGCTGTAAGTGTCAATAAGGTTGTGTTTCTTTTTGAAGAAATCCCTGCTTATTTAATTGTTGGCAGGATTCATTACTCCAGGGTTATATGACTGAGATACACTTTCCTTGATTGTTGTCAGTGAAAGGTCATCCTAGCTTCTAGAGTTACCCATATTCATTGTCTTAAAAGGCTTAATTACACAACAACCACATAGAATTGTATATAGTGACTGTTCAATCTAACAACAGAAGAAAAACTCATAATTTACTGGGTACTGGATAGAGTTCTCAGGAAGTTCTTTTTTCCTTAGTTATGAGGAGTAATTAGTTCTAGAATAATCACTGATCTAAACCCACCCAACAAATCATAAAAGAACTAAAAGGGTTAAATTAATTTTAAGTAAGACAACTGCATCCCAGAGTAAATCTCCAGAATATTTATAGGAGTATAAAAATATTCAATTCCCAAAAAGATAAGATTCACAATGTCTTTCATCTAAGCAAAGATTATCAGGCAGGCAAATAAGTATAAACATGAACCATAATGAAAAAAATAATCAAATGAAACAGATGCAGAACTAACACAAATGTTAAAATTAGGGAAAATGTATATTAAAATAATTAATATAACTACACTTCATGTAATAAAAAAATAAATAGAAGCATGGAAACTATAAAAAAGATTCAAATCATACTTCTAGAGAAAATTACATTTAAAGTGAAAAAACACTGAATAGATGGCATCAGTATGATGTCAGGTTTAGCTTTACATAGGTGAAGATCATTACTTATTGAAATATTTTTAAATATGTAGCTATACACAGGCTAGTGTATACACATATGATTTCTTGCTCTGTCACTTGAGATGGCCTGGAAGTGTTGACACTGCAATAGCAATGAGCACACCTAGTGGCCAGATCTTTGTTTCTAATACCATTCTTCAATTAAAAGAAGCATGGCTCCTTGGAGAAATGGCTGATTTCTGGGCCAGAGAATGTATAGTATGAGCAAGAAAGTAAGAAAGAACTTTAAAGTAATAATAATAATAATAATAGTAATAATAATAATAATACTGAAACGGTGTTAAAGGGACATAAGACCTAACAGATAGAATTCCTAATATGAAAAGCAGATATGATTTGAGCAATGAAATAAAGTTGTACTGGATTATAAGCAAAGTAAAATATCCATCCAGGAGTCCATATACTGATATAAAAAATGACTGAACAGATAAATGGTGGAGAAAAGATAAATTTCTCATACAGAAGATTTTCAAAAAATTTATATAGATACTCTATGTCTAACTCTTTAACTATAAGCTGCACATAGTAACTTCCTTCTAAAGAATACAATATAGAAAGTGGGGACTGAGTAACTTTATGGAGAAAGCTGAAAAGCCCTACCTTAGCCAGGTAGAGGTTAGCATTAATAATAACAATAATAGCATTAATAATAACAATAGCATTAATAATAGCAAATTAATAATAACAAATAATAACAATAATTAATAATAACAAGTTCTGTTGATGATATACATGTACCCTTGATATCATGGGATGCGAATGGCACTATACCTTTCTTTTATGTCGCCAAAAAAATATCCATAACCCAAGTTTAATAATTAGAAACACATCAGACAATACTAAGTTGAGGGATATTCTACAAAATATCTGATCAGTACTCAAAACATCAACATCACCAAAATAAGAAAAGTCTGAAAAACTATCATAGCCACGAGAAGCCTAGGGAGATACGCTGAGTAAATACATGACAGTCTGGATTATGTCCTGGAACAGAAAAGAACATTATGTAAAAGTTAAAGCAATATAAATGAAATATATATTTAAGTTAATAATAATATATCAGGGGCGCCTGGGTGGCTCAGTGGGTTAAAGCCTCTGCTTTCGGCTCGGGTCATGATCCCAGGGTCCTGGGATCGAGCCCCATATCGGGCTCTCTGCTCAGCAGGGAGCCTGCTTCCTCCTCTCTCTCTCTCTGCCTGCCTCTCTGCCTACTTGTGATCTCTGTCCTTCAAATAAATAAATAAAATCTTTAAAAAAAAAAAGATAATTTAAAAAAAAATAATAATATATCAGCATTGATTCATAAATTGTAATATAAGATGTTAATAACAAGAAAGTGGATGTGAGGTTATATGGAAACTCTCTGTATATTATTAAACTTTTTGTGAATCTAAAACGGTTTTTAAGTTTTTAAAAAGTTTATGAGGGAAACAAAGAAACAAAATTGAAAAATCTATTGGATGGAATTCATGGAAGAAAAAAAGATCAATGATCTTGTGAACATGGAATAGAAACTTTCCAAAATAGAAAAAGAGAAAAAGAAGAATCCCCCTCAAAATGAAAAGTATTTCAGTGACCTGTGAGACAAGTGAAATGAAATGAAGCACACTTAATTAAATCAACAGAAAGAAAGCAGGAAATGGGGGCTGGAGACCAGAAAAAAATTTAAAGAAATAATGGCCCCCGATTTTAAACTAAACCCTACAAATCCAAAAAAACTTAATAAACTAAAAGCACAAGAAACATGAAGGAAACTACACCAATGCATATCATAATCTAATTGCTCAACACCAATGATAAAATAATATCTTAAAAGCAGTCAGGGAAAAAGGATACATCACATACAAGGGACCAAAGATAAAGATGACAGTAATTTCTCAATGCAGGTGAGAAAACAGTGGAGCCACCTCTTTCAAGTAGTAAAAAAAATACTATTTTAGTAATTTTCTATTGCTCCTATAACAAATCACCACAAACTTAGTAACTTAAAACAGTATGAACTTTTTACCTTACATTTCTGGAGATAAGAAGTCTGAAATCACTTTCATTGGACTAAAATCAACAAGAGTCAACAGGATCCTGTTCCCTCTGTAAGCTCTATGGGAGAATCTATTTCCTTATCTTTCCGTGCTTTGAGGCCACCTGCATTTCTTAATTCATGGTGCCTTTCTCCATCTTCAAAATCTGTAGCATAGCTTTTTCTCTTCTCTGTGTTAGTTGTTTCTGTCCTTACACCTTCTATTTTGACCTTACACCTGTTTATAGGACACTTGTGATTGCATTAGGCTCACCTAGATAATCCAAGAAAAATACCAGAGCCCTTGACAGAATCACATCTACAAAGTTTCCTTTACCCAGGTAAGTTAAAGCTTCCATGGATTCTGGGGCCTAGGACATAGACTTCTGGGAGAGGACATTATTTAGCCTAATCATCAAACTATAATTCTATGGCAACACAAATATCTCAAAAATAAAGGCAAATAAAGACTTTTTCAGATATAAAAAAGGGGAAAACATTTCTCACAAGCAAACTCAAGAAACAGTAAAGCCAATCCTTCACACAAAAGAACATGATACCTTATGGAATATATGATTCCATTCGCATAAAATGCTAGCAAAAACTTTATAGGAAAATAAATGGCATATGTAGCAGAAATGATTCTTGTTGATTATATTCTTTGGTTAGGATCATTGAGCATTAAATGCATTGTAATATATTCTGAGCTATTTTTTGCCTGTGTCCCAGACACATCATAAATGCCAAAGGGAAGTGTTAGTTCTCATTATATTAGCATTCAGAAAATAAAGATGGGTTAGGGTGCAAATAAAATATAGAAAATTGGGGACACCTGGGTGGCTCAGTGGGTTAAGCCTCTGCCTTTGGCTCAGGTCATGATCTCAGGGTCCTGCGATCGAGCCCCACATGGGGCCCTCTGCTCAGCGGGGAGCCTGATTCCCCCTCTCTTTCTCTGACTGTCTCTCTGCCTACTTGTGATCTTTCTCTCTGTTAAATTAAAAAAAAAAAAATATATATATATATATATACACAAAATTGAGGAGATCCAAGAAAACAGTAAAAATCTCCCAAAAAGAAGCTGTTAAATAACAGGTTTGATATTGCAAATTTAAATACACTTTAAAAACATAAGTTTTACATTTTATTTGTATTTTTTTGTCAGGGAAGGTATATATGGTTACAAAATACCTAGTTCTATTATTTTTCAGCCAGGTAATCTTTAAAAAGTGATTTGAGTTTCTCTTACTCAATAGTTTCTACCATACAAACAAGGGATTCAATTATATGACTTTATAAATCCATCCAACCTGGAGTTTTTGGTTTTTTGTCTACGAGTAGTTAGCTGGTTAGCTTCACGAGACTGATTGTTGGTTCAATAATTTTAAAAATACCATACTCAAAATCACTAATGTACTTACCTACATTAGAAAAATGCATCTTTATTGGCTTTACTGCTTCCATACATGATTTTTAAACCAGTCAGTGCTGATCATACAGCCTTGTGTCCCTCTTACATTGCATGAAGATCCATGACCACCTGGAGTAATACGAAAAATAAAGGGACAAGAGCATTATCTACCTGGTCTGTTGAGCGGCAGAAAGACCCTAACCCTTTACCATGCTTCTATTGCATCCTCTGGCCCCTTCTTCATACATATAAAAGCAACAGGAGTATGAGTGAGTCGACATCTGGTAAATGCCCCCCAAGATGTATTTTAAATTTATTACCTAAACTTTAGATAAAAATGGGCATATCACTTTTAAACAGTAGCTCTTTTCTTGCATTGGCATGATTTTTGGGGGATAAAAACATAAAATTATGTATACATATTTGTATGTCAACTGCTATACTAGTCAACAATAAGGAAAAATAGAACCGAAGTAACTGAAATAAAATAGAAGCCAAACATGATTTTAAAAGGATCTACAGAAAACAATAGAATATCTGAATTTTGTGCAAGTTTTAACCACAACCAACCAGACTGCCAGGTGACAGTATGATACATTAGCATATGTTGAGAAAATGTTCTGAATATATAAATTATCTACATTTTTCCCCTGTTACATATGTTTCTGAGATTTTCACCAGAACATAAAATACAAAGGGAAAAGAGAGGGCTCCAAATACTTCAATGAAGCCAAGAATCTCAAGATATATTTCAAACATGCTCATTTCCAGAAAACTAAAAACATTCACTCAGCATGTTTTGATGCAAATAACTATGAAAGAAGAGAGCAATCACAAGGAAAGCGATGACCCCAATCTTATTTTAGTGAATGCACATTAACATTTAAGAGTGTGGATAAAACTATTCTATACATTAGTAATGCCTTGTTAGTCTTCATTAAAAAAAAAAAGAAGAAGAATTGACAATTAAGAGGAAAAAAATATGGTAAATAGCTGGCAAATTAACAGATGCTATGCTAAATTCATTATTCTATATCTTGTCCAACCCTGCTGAAGAGGACATGTGGTGGGGAAAAGATCATTGACAAAACCAGCATGGGATTAATTAAATGGGATGTTTTGTTCACAACTTTCCTCATCAGTTCTGTTCCATTGAACTCTAATGTTAAACAGGGCAGAAGCCAAGGACTGTAGTTTAAGATAAGCTTTCAAGCAAAATTCTCATGCAGTTGTCCATTCAATATTTACTGACACACTGCTGGGTTTGGCCCTTATCTATCTTCTTTCATTCTCTCCCATCCAGCATAAGATCGGTATGGTCCCTACCATCACTCCTATCTATCTGCTGCCTTCTCATCTCTCTCGTCTCTGTATTACCTGCTCTGTAGCATCCCTTTGGATCTGGCTCACCCAAAGTGGCCTATTCCCTGGCTCATCGAAGAATAGGCAATGCCAATCAATGAGTAATCACCAAATTTACATTTGACTTCTTTGAGAAATCCCAGATGAAAATTGAACGTGTAAAAATTTGAAAGTAAGACTTTCAGTCTCCTCTTCTGTGCTGGCATTATTTATTACATATGTCTTTTCTATCTTCTCTACCCAGATTCTATGTTAAATGGTGGGGGGCGATTAAAGGGAAAGATAATAAATTCTCCCTCTTCCCTCTCCTTCCTCCTCTTCCTCCTCTTCCTTCTTCTTCTCCATATGCACTGGTAGATTTTGACGAGGCTTCAAAACTAATGTAATCATGAGTTGCGACCAGCACAATCCAAGTGATTAAGTAAAGTTATTAGTACATTCTAAGCAATAATAATTAATGGTCTTAGGGTCTTAAAGATATTGAATACTAAAACTTATTTACCTGAGAAATTCTTATCTATTCTCGAGGATCAAAAAAACAGGCAGGGGGCGCCTGGGTGACTCAGTGGGTTAAGCCTCTGCCTTCGGCTCAGGTCATGATTCCAGGGTCCTGGGATCAAGCCCTGCATTGGGCTCTCTGCTCAGCAGGGAGGCTGCTTCCTCCTCTCTCTCTGCCTGCTTCTCTGCCTATTTGTGATATCTGTCTGTCAAATAAATAAAAAAAATCCACAGGCAGTAAAAGCAAACAGACAGGCCTCTATAGGTAGACAGCTCATCTGTAGACAATCCATTTCCCCTTGCTGTACCAGAGCAGCTTTCCCTTCTGCTGAGGGTTGCCTAACAGTAAGGTGCTGAAGGGCACAGGGCAGAAAGCAGAAGGGCTCAAGCAAAGCTCATCACTTACCTTTATATTTTCAGAGAAGCATAGCAGTGTTTTTCAAAAAAATACAGAGGGCTCCCTTTCTTTTGAACCCCAAATCACAAAACAGAAAAAGAGGTAAGGGTGAATGAAAGTGCTTTCTGTCTCAATTCCCAAGAACTGTTCCTAATAAAATCTCAGATGGGAGAGAAATTAAACAAAAGAGTCAAAAGGTATTAGTGAGGATTCCATTGTGAAAGTGTGGGCTATCTATTGTGTATAAAATGTCCAAACATTGCTATCTTATTTACATTTATAACATGCTAAAATGATGTTCCAGGCACTTGTAGTTTTCTTTATTAGGTAAAAATCTAATTATCTTTTATTAATATTAAGATACAAAATAAAGTTCCAGAAGGAAATGGAAAAACACATTGCTGGTATTTACTCCTGTGTTCTCTAGAAGATCAAGACATAAAATTTCCAAACTAATAAATTATCATTTGAGCCCCCAGGACATGAAATAGTATTCAGTTATTACAAATGAGGCTTTTAGAGAATATGTTGGACAAGGGAAATGCTCAAGATGTATGAAATGTGAAATATAGGACACACTGTTACATACATTTGAGCTCCATGAAGTACATACCAATATGCCACACATTAACTACATTCACTGTTTGTGAATTAGTAGTGTCTGTGTTCTCCTTCACTTTTGAAATACTCTCCAATTTTCTACAATAAACCTATACACACAGGAAAAAAAAAGTATTTTGAAAAAGTAAGAAAGACCCTTTCATGAACAAAAGAGTGAGCTTCTCATTATACAAATCATGTGTTGGGTAAACAATTGCTACCCACCTACCAATATGAAGGGAAAAAGTCTACATTCCCGACATCGAGTATAAGTTTTTGTCAGAGAAAACTGATAGGTCCTGGATTTAGTTGTTGATCTATTTAATAACATAATAGCAGCCTTTATGATCGGATGAAAAGAAAGCACATATGTTTTTAAAGGGAAGAAATTTAAGAACCTTGGACAATGATGTTCAAGAGCATTCATTTAATGGTTTAAATTCTCAAATAGGCAAAACGTATGTATTTCTGAAACCAGGCAATAAGTAGCTTCATCGAAGAAAGTAATGTTGATTTTAGTTCTGAAGTGTCATTACCATGACTACAGCTCCTTGGAGAATGAATTTAGCCTTTCGGTGAGAAGCAATATTTATTTTTAAACAAGTACTTCAGTGACACCTTCATCCTTGCAAATGTGTAACTGAGTGATTTATGCATGAGAGGGAAAAGATTGCAATCTCTTCAAGCCTTCTTAGTCCAAATGAAACAGAAATTTGAAGTCTTTTACCTTTCATTCTGAGTGATAACAGGTTTTCACATGTATTTTTCAGATAATTGCCTCAATTTTCTCATTCAATTTGGCCGAGAATTCCCCAATTCTCCACACATTTTTCTCTCTTTTGGCCTCTAGGCATAAGGAAAGAACTAAGATTATACAAACCCGACACTGTTGCAGATTTCTAAAAAGAAGGGCAAACAGATGAATAAAGCCAAGAAAACAGCTAGGAGAGGCCCTTGGTTACTATGGAATTACAAGCAACTCCAGCAAAGCTTGTGTCAACATGGATTTTCAAATGACCAAAGAGTGTTCTGAGAGGTTTTGCCATGAGAGCAAGTAAATACAAAAATTCATTTGGAAAATCTGAAACACAGATGGCTATTGGCATGCTGGCAAAACACAATTCCCAGCCCATGTCTGTATGGGCACGATAAGTGTGTGTTTTAAGTTGAACTTTGTTTCTTCTTCAGCACCAAACAGATTTATGTCCCTGGAGAAACCCTTAAACATTTTTGAAATTAAGGAATCCATTGCAACTTAAGTAAGGTGCAAACACTCCACTTTTAGCTCTAAGACCACACAATCCGCTGGGGAGAGATTCGCCTCCTATTGATTGGTATTCTGCACAGTCATGCTCCTTTCTTTACAAGTAAGTGACATGAGAATCATGTGGGGTTTAGAGTCAGGCAAGCCTGGATTCAAATACTGCTCTGACCCAGACCTCCTGTTTAACCATGGGTAAAATGCTTAACTTCTCTAAACCTGAGGCTCTTCACCTAGAAAATGGGAGAGAAAGAAGTAGTATTACCTCCAGAATAGTTTTCTGTGAGAATTCAATGGGTTTATGGATATGAAGTGCTTGGCCTAGAGGAAGCAGTTAAATGTTAGGGCCCCTCCCCCAAAACCTCTCCTGACCCTTCCCCTTCCTGGTTTCAATCCCAGGGGCCAGCCCTTGGCCACTTTCCAGTCATTTGTTGCCTTAAATCTCATCTGGAGATAAAGAAGTGCATGAAATAGGGATACAAAGTGCAGAAACAGAGAAGGGAAAACGATAAAGATTAGGGGTGCCTGGATGGCTCAGTTGGTTAATAGTTCGACTCTTGATTTGGGTTTAGGTCATGATCATGAGGTCGATCCTAGCTTCAGGCTCCATGGTCAGCAGAGTCTGCTTCTCTCCCTCTGCCCCTCCACCAGCTCTCTCTCTCTTTCTCTCTCAAATAAATAAAAAAATCTTTAAAAAAATCTTAAGAAAAATAAAACAATAAAGATGAAATGGAAGTTTCTATTCTGCGCTTTTCACTTGTTTGTTTGCTTGTTTGCTTTCCTTTTCTCAACTTAATACTGAACTTGGAAAAAATTCAAAGTGACACAGACACATACATGCACACACACACACTCAATGACAAAAAAAACTATTCAAGAGTGGAGCTCCACAGCGGTGGGGGAGGGAGTTGCACAGTAAAGTAAGAGAGAGCAAATGGGTAAAATTTAAAAATAATATCCAGTTGTTTTTCCCTTCCTTCATTCCAAAGTAATATAGGACAAAATCTGACCTTGGGAGAAAAGAAACCGAGTTATCCAACTCCCGTCAGAATTCTTTGTGTAGGTCAGTGTTCTGCCTAGCTACCCACAAAGGACATCCACTAAGTGTTCCATCTGTGTTCTTAGCCACACTGTGGTGAGAAGAACATTCCTCTGAGACTTACTAATCAGGAAGGGAGAGCACTCAGGCTGAAAAAAAAACAGGTGTCTATCTAAAGAAAATTCCTACATTTACCCTCATGTTAGCATTTATTAACTGTCCCCACATAACAGCACAGAATGTTGGATCTTTGGACTGACTTAGAAATCTTCTCAGTTTACAAATAAGGGTAAGTGAGACTGTCTGAGATCATTCATTCATTTATTCAATCACTCAAAGAATATTCATCAAACACCTACCACGTGCTTGTGAAGAACCAAAGATGTTATCCTGAACCTAACAAACATGGTCCCTAACCTCATGGCTCAGACAAACTGAATGGGTAGATAAACAGTAACCAAAGACTTACAAACATACACATAACTACAAACATTAAGAGGCATTGTATTTTGTTAAGCTACTGCAGTTTGGGGGACTACCAGGGTTATTACTCATTCAGGAGCATATATTTGATTACCATTGCAAAATAAATTACCAATGAGGCTTAAAATAATAAACATGAGTTCAGTGTGTGTATCAGGAAAGAAAGCATGGCTTAGCTGCTCTCCCTGGCTCAACATCTCTCACATGGCTCCAGTCAAGGTATCAGACAGAGCCATAGTCAACTTAAAGCTTCACGGAAGGAGAAACTTCTAAGCTCACTCACATGGCATTAGGATACCTCCAGCCTGTCAGGTGGAGACATCAGTTTCTTGCCATGTGGAAGTTTCCAGAAAGCAGCTTAAAATACGGCAGTTGACTTCCCTAAGAGTGAGTGAGCAAAAGAGGGAAAGAACATAAAACAGCAGTCGTGATGTTTTTTATCCTATTTTCATGATGTCTCATCTCTTCTGTGGTATTCTGTTTTCTAGAAATGAGCCAGTAAATCCAATCTACACTCAAGCAGAGATGATACCAGAAGGGATTAAATATCAAAAGGTAGTTCTGTTTGGGAGCCTCCCTAGAGGCAGCTTACCATATATAGTGCTCCCACCAGACTATAAGAAGGGGCAAAAATAGAAGGGACAATTTAGAAAGAAAACGGAAATAAGAGCATTTCAGGGTATGGAGTCTTAGGATGAAAATTACAGCCTTTTTATGCCTTCTCTCCATGATTCCTTTACCGATCCTAACCAAAAATGTGGTTTCAAGAAAGAAGTCAGAGAGTCTGAGTGAGTGATCTTAAGCCACAGAAGAATGATTGTCTCTATCCTATTCCCAGAACACGCAGAATGATGCACTGTCAAAAATGGCAATAGGTGTGTGGAAAGAGAATCTTGAATTACATGTAAACTTGAAATTTCTTATAACTCTTACATAGGTCCCTTGAGCACCTATATGTGATTACTAAAAGTTTCTGCACCCCAATTTTAGTGTGTGTGTGTGTGTGTGTGTGTGTGTGTGTGTGTGTGTTGGGGGTTCTCCCCAAGAGAAATTCTCTGAAGCCAGCTGGATGCCCTACAGTTCAACTCAATTCTGACACTATCTACCAGGAAATCACACCAGATTTCACAAGCTACAAGCTCAGGACACAAGTGTACCCACATGAGTACACCACAGGCCCCTAACTTCAAATGCCAACAAGTCCATGTTGTCACCTGTGCATTGGACGCTACTGACTATAGTCAGAGGTCCCCATGAGCCCCTTTTCTTGTTCAATTAATTTGCTAACATGGCTCACAGAACCTAGAGAAACACTCCACTCACCAAATCACTGACTCATTATCAAAGGATATAACTCAGAAACAGCCAGATATAAGAGATGCATAGGACAAAGTATGGGGAAAGGGTACAGAGCTTCCATGCTCTGAGTACACCACTCTCCCCACATTTTTTGTGTGTTCATCAACCCTGAGGCCCTCTGAACCTGTCTTTTGGATTTTTCTGGAGGTTTCATGACATCGGCATGATTGATAAATCACCAGCCATTGGCAACTGATTCAATCTCTGGCCCCTCACCTTTCCCAGGTCAGGGATGGGACTGAACACTGCAGTCCTCTAATCACAGAGTTGGGTTCCCTGGCAACCAATCTCCATCCTTAGGGTACCTAGTATCTTCTGAAGGCCAGCTCTTTAACATAACAACAACTTTATTGCACCTATCACTTAGGAAATTCCAATGGTTATAGGAGCTCTGTGCCAGAAATGGGACAAAGACTAAATATATTCCTTATCCTAAACCACAATGTCACAGATATTTACATCTCATCTGACACAGTCTAATGTTTAGGATGACTGGAGTAACCCAAGATGGTAAGGGTGAGAGAGGCCATCAATGTAGACACGTGCAACCAGTCTGGCATGTCAAGAATCTATGAATTTATTGAGAAATGGTAAGTTATAAGAAATGATGTAATGTGGCACCTGGGTGACTCAGTGGGTTAAAGCCTCTGCCTTTGGCTCAGGTCACGATCCCAGGGTCCTGGGATCAAGCCCCGCATCGGGCTCTCTGCTTAATGGAGAGCCTGCTTCCCTCTCTCTCTCTCTGCCTGCCTCTCTGCCTACTTGTAATCTCTGTCAAATAAATAAATAAATAAATAAATAAATAAAATCTTTAAAAAAAGAAACAATGTAATATTCTGCTTTCTTTTATTCTATTCTTATTCTAATTAATAGATATTTAAGAATCTCCTATAATGTGCTTAGCCCTAGGTGTGATCTTAGAACAAAACAGGCATGGATCATGGCCTCAACCAGTTTAGAGTATGTTGAAAGAGATAGCAAGTAAATATATAATTTCATTTAATCAAACTAGTGCAATGATAGTAGCATTTTCAAAGTACTATAGAAGCACAAAAACAGAGCACTTTTACTTTATTGAGTATTTTAAAGTAATCATATGTACACAATTATGCATACTTTTCATGTAGAAAACCTAGACCTTCCTTATACATATAAAAACAAACAAAACTGCATTTACCAGGACTGTAGATCAGTATATGGATTCTCTTCTTCATCCTCCCACTCTGTTTTCATCATAGCCGACTCTAATTTATGGTCCACAATCCTACTCTGGCATCCCACTTTCTGAATTCCTCCCTAAATCCCACATTCTGCACTGCTGACGTTAATATTGTCAGTCCAGGACAATCCCTCTTAAAACTCTGTGCTCTCTGGGTCAGATATGTCCTTTTCCTTGCATGCTTCATGGTTTACCCTAATTATGAGTTGACATCATATCTCTTCCACTGGAATGCTATTTTTTTCAGAGCAGAAACCCTATGTGTGATTCATCTTCCTATGGCGCTGGTACAGAGTACATGCTCAGTGTATATATTTTTAACAGGGTACCTGCTCAGTAACTTTTGTAATGTTTCTTTCTTTTCCAAGAAAACCTTTTCATTGTAAAGTATTTGAAAAATATAAGTCAGCAAAAACCAAATACATGGAAGTGCTTAATCGCACTTTCAGAGATAACTACTCTTAGTATTGTAATGCTATCCTTTGTTAATTAGTCATATAAATGATATGACTGTTTAATGTTTGATCTATGGTGGTACAAGGTAAACAGTTGCTGAATGCATCTTTTCTCCACTTCAAATGTCTTAAACATCTTTATTATTAGATATTGTTCTTCAATATCATTTTAATAGCTACATGACATTTTGATCTACAATAGATAATGCATTTATTTAATCAATTCTGTTGGTGTTCTGAATGGATTATAATTTTTTTCACTTCTATGGCTATAAATAATCTTATGAATATCTTTGACATGTCAGGAAAAACATAGAAGCCTTTGAAATGAACTAAAATGAAAGATTGCTTTGTGTGCTGTCTAATGAACATTTCTGGGTCATTTCATTCTAGAGGGACTACACCATTCATTGTATTGGAGCTATTTTATAATCCTGTAAGTTGTAGAAAATGTATAATAATGCAGATTATTTTTGTCCAGAGACATGTAAATGAATTGTGTCTGATGGATGCAGTGATTATTGTCTTATGAATATTAGCCAATCTCACCTTTCTTTATAAATTAATTTCAGCATTCCTGAGGTGTGTGTATGTTTAATTCTCCTTTGAATTGGTTCCAATAGCTTACAGATTTGATTATTAGTGAGTTATATAACATCTTTGACATGGGTTCATTTAAAAAAATAAAAATCCATAAGTTTCCCATGGACCAACTAAAGATGACAGATAGATGACAAGTGCTTTTAGTCATCAGGATGGAGAAACCCTAAGGTATTTCCTAATGATCCTGCCCTGGTATGCAAGCCCTTGTACCTTCTCTTCCCCTTGAGTGTTAGTAGGGCCAAAGACTTATGTGACCAACCATATATAGCAAAGATGTTGGGTTATCATTCCAGTGGGTATGTTCCATTACATACAACTTGGCCATGCTAACTGACTCTCCTCCTTGACTCTAGGAAGTAAGTGGCCATGATGAGGAATTCCATATGGGCAAGAAACTGCAGGTGGCCTCTAGAATCTAAGCATGGCCTTTAGGAGCTGAGGGTAGACTCTATCTGACAGTTGGCAAGAAGGTGAAGCTATCAGTGCTCCAGATAGAAGGAAACGAATTCTATCACAACCCGAGTAAGCTTAAAAATAGATCCATCCCCACTCCTTTTTTTTTTTTTTTTTTTAGATTTTATTTATTTATTTGACAGAGAGAAAGATCACAAGTAGGCAGAGAGGCAGGCAGAGAGAGAGAGGGGGAAGCAGGCTCCCCGCTGAGCAGAGAGCCTGATGTGGGGCTTGATCCCAGGACCCTGAGATCATGACCTGAGCCGAAGGCAGAGGCTTAACCTGCTGAGCCACCCAGGCGCCCCCATCCCCATTTCTTGACCTAAGAATGCACCCATCTGACACTTTGTAGACTTATGAGACAGACCCTGAGCCAAAAACCCATCTAAAGAGTGCCTGAACACCTTACCTAAAGAACCCATAAGATAATAAATGAGCGTTATTTTAAACTGCAAAGTTTGTGGCAATTTGTATGCAGTAAAGAAAACTAAACAGCCATCTTGAAAGCAAGTGAAAAGCCTGTGAGGATGAGTTGTCTTCAGGAAATAGGAGTGGAAATCGCATGGTCAAAAGCAGGAAGAGCTGCCAGGCATGGCGGGAGAGCATACTGTTTCTGTCTGGAGTTATGCAGGGAAGAAGACCCCACAGAGCCCCCAGATTTGTAAGCTCTCATTTATAGCCCCACAAAAGAGCTGGGAATTTGAACCGATGTCACAAAGGGTACTCAACAGCAATGGCACCTTAGTCACATTGAAAGAAATGAAAAAGGCATTATTGTCTCATTACTCTCATTTTCCTCTAATCCTCTCTCCTTGCAATCCTGTGAAGCCAGCAGCAGAGGAAGAAGAAAGGCAAGAATGAAGTGATTGACAACATATTCCTTCTGGACACTTAGGACCTAGATTGGGGATGTGGAAAGAAAAGCTGGAGTTAGATGTAAACTTGCATTTTTTACTTATCCTGGTCATTTCTATTTAGTAGATAAAAGTGAGTCACACTTATTATTTATTGTTGGAGGTGAATCAAAAGCATGGAATCTTCTTTTAAGAGATATTATAGAGAATGAATTCTCTCCTCTTTTTCACTCCTCAAGTTCGGCTATGCCGTAAACTAATAAATATGTGCTTTTGTAAAGGGCACTTATTTCTCTGTCCATTCAGACATAAATGGAAATAGCCTGAGCTCTACCTAATTTAGGGGATTGTGTTGTCATTAGATATCATGAATTATGGAAGTACTTTGTAAACTGCAATTCCCTATGTATTGAAGCGTGTTGTCACTCCTCCTCCATATTGACATTCTGAAGTTGGTGCAGGCTGAAATAAATAAGTTTAATACACCTGGGCACAGAATTACTCCACCTCTATGTTTCAGGAGACTGTTCTTCTCAGCTATATAACATAAGACATGTTTTCTTTTCAAAAATTTGAGACAATCTAATCTCCATTCTAGGGCAAAAAATGACTTGCTTCCTTTCTGTGCTGACTTAATAATGTATGAAGATAATAGATATTTTTATTAAGCTCCAAGAGCTCTCCTTGGAGTATAAATGACAGAGAACAAGATCTAGAATTGAGAGGAAAGGAAGAAAGAAAGAAAGAAAGAAAGAAAGAAAGAAAGAAAGAAAGAAGAAACTTTTCCAGATTGAAGAAAACTAGGGAGATATGACAACTGAGGACAGCTCATGATCTTTGCACTAAGTCATTTTTTTTTAAGATTTTATTTATTTATTTGACAGAGAGAGATCACAACTAGGCAGAGTAGCAGGCAGAGAGAGAGGGGAAAGCAGGCTCCCTGCTGAGCAGAGAGCCCGATGCGGGGCTCGATCCCAGGACCCTGAGATCATGACCCGAGCCGAAGGCAGAGGCCTAACCCACTGAGCCACCCAGGTGCCCCGCATTAAGTCATTTTTGATAAAAGACATCATTGGGACAGGGAAAAAACTTGAAGAGTTCACTGAGCAAAATGAATATAGAGTTATTCATGTTGCTCTTGAAAATTTTCTGTAATTTTGAAATGTATCTAAATAAAAAGTAAAAAAATGCATATATTTTATAATGGAAAAGATTCATCAGAAAGATTTGATAGTTCTGTATTTGTATGCATCTAACATCATACCCTTAAAAGATAAAACCAGAGGTTGATAAGCAAAAGAAAAAACAGACAAACCCAAAATCAGAGTGGGAGATTTAAATAAATATCTCTTGGCAATGATAGAAAAAGCAGGCAAAAATCAGAAAAAAATACAAACTACAAATGCAGTTAACTAACTTAACCTAATTTTTATATATAATAACTTGCACTCTACTGTTATAGAATGCATACACTTTTCAAATTCATTTGACGTATTTTCCAAAACTGAACAAAGTTGGAAAATAGAGTAAATTTCAAAGGTTTAAAATCATAGAATAGGGAAATGTCATGAGCTGAACTGCATCCCCTCTAAATTTATATCGTTAACTGCTGACACCTATTAGTCCAGAATGTGACTGTATTTGGAAACTGGACCTTTAAAAAGGTGACTCAGTTTAAATGAGGCTGTTAGGCTGGACTCTCGCCCACTCTGACTGATGTCCTTTCAGAAGGGGGAATTTGGACACACAGAGAGGTGGTAGGGATTGCCATGCATAGAGAGAACACCATATGAGGGCACAAAGAGTAGGTAGCCATCTGCAAGCTAAGGAGAGAGGCCTCATAAGAAACCAAACCTGTTACCTTGATCTTGGGTTCCTAGCCTCCAAAGCTTTGAGTAAATAAATTGCTGTTGAGTAAGCTACCCACTCTGTGGTCTGCTGTTATGACAGCTCTAGCAAACTGATACAGACACTATTTTGGCTACACATATACTTAACAAAGGACTTGAATCTAGACTATATAAAGAACTACTACAAATCATAAGGAAAAGACAGTCCAATAAAAAATGAGTAAGAGATTTGGACAGGTCACATACATATATATATATAATAGACACATGAAAATAAGGATCTTTGCAGAGATGCAAATGAAAAAATACACTCAAAAAATGAGGGGAAAAGCCCACAAGGCAAAGTATTGTTGAAGTAACTAGATCCTTCAAATATTGCTAAGTAGAGTGTAAATTGTCACCACCACTCTAAAACTCTTTGGCAATAGCTAGAATGGTGAGCACACACATAGCCCATGCACCAGCAATTCCATTCCTGGGTAACAGAAATACCTATCAAAAGACGTATCGTAGAATGCTGATAGCAGCATTTTCATAATGACACCTAACTGGAAATATGCATCGATAATAGGATAGAAAATAAATTGCATTAGAAATGTTTTACCCTACAGAAATCAAAATAACTCAGTTATTGTTGCATACAACCACTTACATGAATCTCCACAAACAAAATGTGCAATGGGAGCCAGTTAGAAACCGTATGATTGCATTGAATACAGATCTGAAAAAGAGCAAGTTCTGGAGTTTGAGGAATCATGATAATGGTTATCTTTTAGACAGAGGCTTCAATAATATGTAGGACAGGGCATGAAAGAGCTTCTAGGGTGACTGTTAGTGTTTTTTATCCAGGCGTGACTGGTGGTTACTCAGGTGTACTTGCTTTGTAAACATTCATTGGGATGTACTTATGAATCATGCACTTTTATGTTGCTTATGCCATTCTTTAATATCATAGTTTATATTAAAATTAGAAATTCATTATACCATTTTCCAACAGGCTTTTGAATCTTTCCTAATAGACTGCTATTTAAACAATGCATGTGCTAATAAAATAAGTGAACTTGATTATTTTCCATTAATACTCACTATAGGTATTTCAAGTTTGTGTCCACCATGGGTTTCAGTAATTCTGGACAATTTTTTAGGTTCATTCCTTAATTTTTATTTCTGGTACCTTGCAGATAGTATAAATTTGGATCCTGTACCCAGAGCAGGCCTTATGGGCATGATTCCTGTTTTGTTTTGTTTTGTTTTGTTTTTAAGAGTGTGGTAAAATTGTTTAATTGGGTGAAAAATATTCACCATCACAGTAAATAAAAAAGGATTAAATAAAAATTATAAATCCATTACACACAAAATGATACATATGTGTACATAAGAAAAAAGCTATAGAAGATGCAACTATAAAGATATATACCGAAATGTTATTCCTGGATATATTAGTTTTCTATTACTTCATAAAAAATTGCTACATAAACTTAGTTCCTTAAAACAACACACATTTATTATCTCACAGTTTCTGTAGGTCAGAAATCCAGGCACAGCTTAGGTGGATTCTCTGCTCAGAGTCTCTAGGCTGAAAACAAGGTGTCAGCCAGGACTGTGGTTTTCATCCGGGGCCCAGGTTCTCTTCCAAGCTTACTAGTTGTTGGCAGAATTCATTTCCTTGTGGCTGTATGACTGAAATTCTTGTTTTCCTGCCAGAATTTAAAAGCTGCCTGCAGTTTCTTTTTTGCCATGTGACCCTATAGGCAATTCACAACACGGGTATTTGCTTTTGTCTAGGCCAGCTGGAGCATGTCTTTTAGACTTTCTCTTTTTCAAACATCCAGTGCAAACTCTACTTTTAAAGGGCTCACCTGATTAAGTCAGACCCACCCATAATAATCTCCTATTTGCTTTATGATGAAACATAATTATGGGAGTGATAGCTACCATTATATTTACAAATGCAACCTTGACTCAAAGGGGGAGGGATTACATCTGGACAAGGGTCATGGAGCATCATCTTAGAGTTCTGCCTCCCACAACAGTTTCTTTGTGTTTTAGATTTTCTTCTTTATCATTTCTTATTACATTTCTATAGTTTAAAAATGCTACTAATAAAAACCTGTGAATTGTTCTCATGTAAATGAGTGCTGTTCCTAATCTCAGTGCACGTTTGCCCTTTTTTCATAATTATATTGGTAACAAAATTTATAATGCAATGTAGTAACATCTGTACAGTCATGATCCCCACACTCAGAATAGCTCTGTGCCTAGCTGAATATTCAGTTGTCACCTTCCTGAAACTTTTGATAATTGTTATTTTTAAATTTATGTCTTATAAGTGAAGTCTACTGGGACAGTGGTGCAGCGGAGATAACGTGTGGTGTAGGTATCTACCTTTCCTTGTTGCCCTGTTCACAGAGAATGCTCATAACGCTCCCTAAGCACAGGATTCCCATACACCCATGATGCATGGGAGCTCAACAAAACTGAAGACAAGGAACCAGGCTACATCTGGTGAAGCATAGGCACTGACAGGCCAAAGAGATCATTCATTCTGTTCAACCATAATTTACATCAAGTAGGAAAAAGCACATTGGAATTCTCAGACACGCTAATGACCAAAGAACCCTATCAGACCCTTTCTCACTACCTCAAATCCCTGGTTAAGCCAACCACTTACACTGAAAATGATAACGTAGAAGGAAAGGGAAATACAGGGTTTTCCATAGTTTCTTGTTTTTTGTTTGTTTATTTGTTTGTTTTCTTTCAGTGCTTATGAAGTTGGCAACATACTTAGGTAGAATGTGCATGTATCAAGAAGTGAAATAAAAACAGTGGAGTTTGGTAAGCATTTCCACTGTTCTGATAGAGTAACTACATGTGCATATATGAGTTACGAAACATGAAATGTATGATTTTTGTGTTTCCTCATGCTAACTAAGCATTCATATTTGTATTTAAAAATTATTATTGCAGGTTATAAATATGAAGTGTAAAATTCCTGCAAGTGACTTTTTTTTTTTTAACTTGGAAAAACATTAAATAACAAATAAAACACAGGATGAGCCAAGAGACATAAAATGAGAGAAAGGTAAAAGTTGTATATTTTACTTGTTTTCTTCTTTTTTAAACAAGAGGTCCCACGCTTTCTTTTTTTTTTTTTTCTAAAGATTTTATTTATTTATTTGACAGACAGAGATCAGAAGCGGGCAGAGAGGTAGGCAGAGAGAGATGGGGGAAGCAGGCTCCCCGCGGAGTAGAGAGCCCGCCCATGTGGCGCTTGATCCCAGGACCCTGAGATCGTGACCTGAGCTGAAGGCAGAGGCTTAACCCACTGAGCCACCCAGGCGCCCCCACACTTTCATTTGTTACTGACCCCAGAAAATTATTTTAAGCTTTGTCTATGCTCACAGTTGGTGTAAGTCTAGATTCCTTTTACTGATGATGGCTTCCCCCCCCCACCTCCTGCATCCAAGCATTAGACAGATGAAGTCCCTAACTAGCTGGGCCATAAAATGAGGATATTTTTATTTTCAAATTATAAAGACTATGAGCACCTGAGGTTCCTAACTTTTATTATTTACCTCTTTCCTTGCTTCTAGGAGTATATCTGTTACCAAAACTTCCACAATAGGAGAAGACTTTGACACCCTCTGGAGCCTTATTATTCGTGTCTGCTGACCAGATTCTTTCTTCATTTTTATTTTATTCTGGATGTATTTTGCCCCATATCCACATGAATTTTTAGTAAAAAAGGATCCTACCAGATCCGAATTTTTTCTGCCATATTTCCAAAATTCTGCCAGCTGTTTAAAATCATTAAATTCTTGTCATTTTATTTTTCTCTAAATTAAAAGGATACTAACTTCCCTACACAATATATTCACTTGCCCTAGACTTTATAATCGTAGCTTTATCTTAAAACTTTGTCAGAATTTATTCTTCTATAGGATTTCATATCCCTCATGTAAACTTTTCCATTAGAGCCATGGTAAGTATAAAAAATAATTCTCTATAGGTAATTTTTATAGGTAATTATAAAAAATAATAAGCCACATCTGCACTGAGTTCACCTAATTTGCTTTGAATCTTTTTCTGTCTAGAAAAAAATCTTCCAGTTTTTCCTCACTTTTTCATCTAAACTGATTCTAAATGTAACTGGGTAAACCAATATACTGCTTTCAATTGTTTTCAAAGATAACACTGCAAAAAAGAATTATTATCTGTGAACATAGCTTAAGTGAAAAAAATATGTTTTTGCCACATACATTCTGTACATATAAATGAGACAATGATAATGAAAGAATCAGGCAAACACTACGACTATAAAAATATTGGGTATTCATATGTTAAAACTGCATTTGTCTACAAATAATGAAATAATGACTTACAGTGGAATAAAGAAATACCTTTTATTCATTCAAAAAAAAAAAGGTCAGAATTTGGAGGTTGCTGACCTCGGGCCAGTGACTCAACATGTTTATGGTTGTTTTTACTTTTCTCACGTGGAGCAAGAGGACTGCTAATGCCCCAGCTATTACCATTTTTGTTTGGGGTTGGACACATTGCCATTCCAAACAAAAGTGTGATTTTTTTTTCAGCATACAAGGGATAGGAACAAATATTGAATGGGCAATATTGATATTATTATTACATTATATATTATATATATTATATATTGGTATTGGTATTTTTAAAACTAACTTGATTGGCATCATCCATTAATTATCATTACACGCCTATGAATGCGCTTTTGCTTTTCTTAGATTTGGGAACCTTTACCAATGGAAGATTTTAACCTGAACCAGTTGCAAAGATGTATGTGAATAAAATTAACTGAAATAAAAGAAACAGAATCTATGCAACTGTCTCTTGATATTTAAAATTTTTAAAGATGTACTCTGTCTTTTAGAACTTGGAAAGTCTTATTAAAATTCACACTCCAGTACAAAAAGAAGAGCTGGAAATTAACATTTTTACAACAATAACCAGTAAGAATAGGACACAAATTAAAAAGGACCATATATTATAACTTTCTAGGATCTTGTAAAGAAAAGAAAAGAGCTAGAAGAGAATATTTTCATTTGTTTGGCATTGAAATAAGAGACACTTATAGCATTAAGTGAGATTTTTTTTTTAACTTTTTAAACATTAAGGCAAAATATATGCCAATATGTGGGGAATCACTTGATATTTACAAAAGGCAGTCTTAGGAATACCATTAGTGTTTAATTATAGCAGTCAACGGAAACAATAAAATTATTAACTAAAAATTGTGATTTGTGTCCTAATCCAAGAAATTATAAATTTTAAAATATATTACAAAGAAAGAAAGAACACTTAGTACACTTCAATCTAATTTTAAACTGCAAGACCATTAAATATTAAAAAATTCAGAAAGGCTCTTTCCATTGAATTAAACTCAAGTGTGTTTGATTTTCTATAATGTGTCAAGGATAGAGGAATAAAGATTTAAAGACAAATTAAAAGGATTCTTTACTACTCCATCCTTTGGTCAAAATATCACTCTAATCTAAGAATATTGTTTTAATACTCTGACTGTCTCTATAAGCCATGGCAAATTTATCTCCTTCCTTCCTCCTTTCCTTTTTCTTTTTTTTTTTAATATTTTATTTATTTATTTGAGAGAAAGAGAGCGAGCGAGCGAGAGCATGAGCAGGGTGAAGGGCAGAGGAAGAAGCAGACTCCCCACTAAGCAGGGAACCCAACGCGGGGATTGATCCCAGAACCTGATCATGACCTGAGTGAGCCAAAGGCAGAAGCTTAAATGACTGAGTCACCCAGATGTCTCCTCTTTTCCCCTTTCAAATGAGAAATTTCCTATTTTCCTTCCTTTCGAGTGTTGAAAATTATGTCCTTTTCTTCTATTAGTTTATGTATATGTATATATGTATACATATATATATGTGTGTGTGTATGTGTGTTATTACTTAATATTGAATAATTCAGAAAGGCTCTTTTCACAAAGTTAAACTCAAGTGTGTTTGGTTGTCTATAATGTGGCAAGGATAGGGGAATAAAGGTTTAAAGACAAATTGAAAAATTTCTTTACTACTCCGTCCTTTAGTCAAAATATAATTTTAGGTACTTTTCTTAGTCCCGTAGTCCTTGTGTCATCAATATTAGACAATACCTTTCTTTTTAAAGATTTTATTTATTTATTTATTTATTTATTTATTTATTTGCTAGAGACTCACACACACACATGCACACACACGAACAGGAGCAGTGTGGAAGGGGCAGAGGAATTAGCAGACTCCTCACTGAGCAGGAAGCCTGATAGGGTCTCTGTCCCAGGACCCTGGGATCATGACCAGAAGCCAAAGGCAGATGCTTAACTGACTGAGCCACCCAGGCACCCCTAGACAACATCTTAATAACCCACAGTAGAAGGTTGGAAAATCGGACTCTTACATTTTCCCCAAACTTTACTCCTATTACTTTTTCCACTTGCTGATAATTATATTTCTCACTTAAAGACATTTGTAATAGAAAATGGAAACTCAGAGACAGTGGCAGGCCATATTGCCCATATTGGTTTACTGTCTCATACACAATAGGCTTTTTCTCTAACTACTTTTCAGTGGCTGGAGGAGACATATAATCCAACTCTGGTGAATCAAATGTAAGTTTAACCATGTGAGCAGAGCATCTTGAAGACGTTTTAAACAGAGAACAACCCAGGTGATGGCATGCTGTTCCTTACTCTTCTTCCTCTTACTTACTCGAATGGTGACTATAACGCTCGGAGATGTATAAAGTTATTTGAATGCTAAGGAAAATCTTGAAAGTGAAGTCTTCACACAAAAGTGGTATGAAAGCTATGAAAAGCTGCTGGGTTTCACCAGCAATCTTCGAGTACTTTTGTGGAACGTAACCAGAGAATTTTGGTTCCGTGACATAACTGATTAAGCTATTCTCCGCTGTTTCTTTCTTATTTTCAGGAAAGAAAAAAGTAAACTGAATAAAGTGATTAAAACAAATAGGATTTATTGTTTACTTAACTAGAAATCCAGAAAGAAGTAGTCCTATGGTTGATACAGCAGACCAAATATGACATTAGGTTTTCAGGCTTTTCTGTATTTCCTCTCAAGCAACCCTGCTATATTGATCTATTGGACTCGTACTTGTTACCTGCCTCACGGTCTCTAGATGAATACTGGAGCAGCCACGGGGATGCACTGCTCAGAAGTCCATATAAGAGTGTCTGCTGTGGAGAGTGGAGTTGCCTGACCGCTCCAGCTGCTGCACCCCTGGATGACTCACCATGTGAAAACTGAGACCACAGTTCCCCTGATCTGCTCCTAACTAATGACTGAGCATGATAGAGGTACTAGAGTCAGGCTTTTCCAGACCAGTGCTAGATTCCACAAATGGGAAATGTTGGCCCAGGTTCACCCCACTGGCCTGAGACTTTTTAAAACTGCATCACTTTCTGAGTCTTTTCCTCCCAAGCCTTCCTTCCCATGCTCCATTGATAGAGGTCAGAACCACTTTGTGGTGGGAAGTTGCTTCTTGAGTAATCCTGCTCCCTTTCCCTTTTTTGCTTTATAGACATTCCCCCCATAAATCTTTTGAATGTCTAGTTAGTCCTGACATCAACTTCTTGGAAGACTCACACTAACACAGGTGGTGCTGAAAATGATTAGAAAAATAGGCAATAAAATGGGCTTTGAGGACTGGCTCACTCCATGTGGAAAGTGGGGCACAGGAGGGCAGCTAAGCACTCAAGTTTTCACCAGTGGAAAACTGGAAAAACATCCCAGTCACTGGAGAAATGTGCCAGCATGAAGATTCGGGCATCTAAGTAATTGGGGGGGAGGGCATGATATTCCAAGGTCAACAGTCTGCTAATAATTACTGAATTGTGTTGATGATCTGAAGACAGATAATGAGAAAATGAGAGTCATGAACAAAAGGTTAGAGGCTGACTGACAGAGACGGAGTCTCCTTCCTAGTTTATAAAGAGGCAATAGAGGGGCACCTGGGTGGCTCAGCTGGTTCAGGGTCTGACTCTTGGTTCCAGCGTATGTCCTGATCTCCTGGTTGTGGGATCAAGCTCTGTGCCCAGCTCTGTGCTCAGTGTGGAATCCGTTTAAGATTCTTTCCCTGTCTTCCTCCTCCTCTGACCCTCCCTGCTCACTCTCATGTACTCTTTCTCTCTCTCAAATAAATAGACAAAATCTTTAAAAAGTTTTAAAAAAAAGTAGAGGAACAGATACACTTGAAGAGCAAGGTCAGGATTTCATCACTAGAATCATCGCTATCTAGGAAAGGCAGACCTGTCATTGCTAAAGTCAGGTGAAATCTACGATCCAGGAGGATGGAATGGGAAATATTGGTGAATAGAGCCTGATCTGTTCAGACCCCTCTGAACATTCAAACTTGGAAAAGCAAACCACTCCTTCATTGTAAATGCTCATGTTGTTCTCCCAGTGTCCCCATTCTCCATATGCCTTTCTTCTAGAAAGCAAAGGCACCTCCTCTGGTGTTGTCCTTATCATTTTTCCTGACAGGCCAATAACTAAGGTTAAATCCTCTGGGGACCTGCTGGACCTAATAAAGGAAAAAGGACAGGTCAGCCTGAAAGAGCCATAGAATAGACTGGCAAGAGACATTCAGCTGACTGAGCCAACCAGCTGCCCCCTGGAAATACCTAATAGTATGCTTTAAATATAATTTCAAATAAAACTAACAGAATTAGAGGCGAATTCAGAGTATGACTTCAATATGAAATCATCATATAAGATCAAGTATTAATATTTTGATAACAAAACATATATTTTTGTAAATTTAAAGTGCAGATATTTTATAATCCAAGATATTTACTCAGTATTAAAATTTTTATAAAATGGTAGAATTTACTTTCTCCTTTTGCATACCTTTCTTTAGCTTCATGATGTGACATGAACTTTGTATGGAAAGATTCTTATCGTTTCTTTGAAAATTTAAACCAGAATTTGATCCACGCAATTTCTTTCAATCTATGAATTGGCCATTCTGACGTTATTGTTTCACTTTAAAAATATAAGACCCCTATTATTTCAATACTAGAACTATGTTTTGAACTTAATTGTACAAAAGAATTAAAAGTTCTTTACATTATATTGTGTTGTAAATTATAAAACAAAATGTTTCATTGCTCTCTTATTTTTACGGAAAAAACACAAATGATTTATTTTGGAAGGATTTTTATTTGCTTGACCTTTTTCAGTCAATTTAGTATGGTGAGAAATATAGATTGGCTCCTCATGACAATTTAAATTTTATTCTATTCTGTGATAAATGTATGAAACATGTAATTACTATAATATATATAGTAAATATATAACCATATAATATAATAATATAAACATAATACAAATTATAATATACATTGTATATATACAAATATATAATATACATTGTAATATATAAATATAAATATATATAATAAATATAATATGTAAACATATATATTTATATATAAATATATATAAATATAATAAATATGATATAATATACATTGTAAATATATAATTACTATTTATATAGGTGTAACACTTAACAAACCCTTGTTATATGTGCTATTTTTGTAATAGACATATGTAAAGATAAATCATTTATATTCTGAGTAGCTAAATAAACTTGATAATTACATTTACCCATAATATCAAATTCTTATCTCAAAATGCTTCAATTTTTTTCTTGCTAAAACAAAAATGGGGGGTGCCTGGGTGGCTCAGTCAAAGCATCTGCCTTTGGCTCAGGTCATGGTCCTGGAGAGTCGAGATCAGACTCGAGACCCACATCATCCTCCCTGCTCAGCCTGCTTCTCCCTCTCACTCTGCCCCTCCTTCTGTTCATGCTCTCTCTCTCACTCTCACTCTCTCAAATAAATAAATAACTTTAAAATAAAAAGAATTTCAAAATATGAAATGTATAGCCATATTGTATTAAATAGATACCCATGTGAATCAAGATTTAGATATTTAGGTTGCTTGTTTTAAAAATCGGTTAACTCATTGGAGACGTTCTTACGGAACTGAGTGTATAGTATGGGAGACCTACTGAATTTGCAACAGCAGAAAGGTGTTTCTGATTCTCCTGGCAGTGTTTGCTGTATCAGAGCGTGCAATATTCTAATGATCTCACTTACGTGTGGGATCCAAAAACAAACCAAATTAAAACAAAACAACCCTCCCCCCCAAAAAAAACAGAGCTCATAGATACAGAGAACAATTTGGTAGTTGCCAGGCAGGGTGGGAAGGTGAGGGTGGGAATTGCTATGGGGTGAAATGGAAGAAGAGGGTCAAAAGGTACAAACTCCAGTGATTAAATAAATCAGGGGATATAATGTAGAATGTGGTGAATGCAGTTAATAATATTTGTTGCATATTTGAAAGTTGCTAAGAGACTGGATCTTAAAATTTTTCATCACAAGAGAAAAGATTTTTTGTAACTATGCATGGGGACAGATTTTTATTAGACTAATTGTGGTGATCATTTTGCATTATAGACATATATGGAATCATTACGTCTTACACCTGATGCTAATAAAATGTTTTATGTCAATTATATCCCAATAAATAAATAAATAAAGTGATTCTACCACATTCTCCTTGGAATTTTGTGGAGCTGTAGGAAGTCGTGAACTTGTATTCAATATGTAGAATTTTATTAAGAGAGAAATGTTATCAAATCAACAACAGGGTTAAACAATGGCATTATTTATTGAGTCCTGAAACCATTTCCTGCCCCTTGAGGAGCGAGCAGTCCATGTCAGGATAACAGCCAACATTAAGTTCTCCCCTTCTGAAGCACCATTCTCAGAACACAGCTGAAAAGGCACAGAAACACAGGTGCAAATATTCAAACAGATACAATAAAGGAAAATCGTTTTCCATGAATACATTCACTTTTGTGAGAATATTCAAAAATGTAAGAAGAAATTTTTAAAATGCATTTGAAAGCAATGTTGGACTGATTCTCTGAAATACATACCATAATTGTGTGGGTGTGGTCATACACACATACACATTAGGCCATGTTTTTTTTTTTTCTTTCAATATATTTCTGTGACCATTTCTAAGTACATCTTTTCTTTATTTTGTTTTTTTTAAGATTTATTTATTTATTTATTTGACAGAGAGAGACATAGTGAGAGAGGGAACACAGCAGGGGGAGTGAGAGAGGGAGAAGCAGGCTTCCTGCTGAGCAGGGAGTCCAATGTGGGGCTCCATCCCAGGACCCTGGGATCACGACCTGAGTCGAAGGCAGACGCTGAATGACTGATTAATCCAGGTGCACCGTGTCTTTTCTTTAAATGTTAGTGAGCTGTGAACATTTTAAGGAGGAAGCTCCAAGGTTATGAGCAACAGCTAAGCATTTCATTTCATGTAATGACATAATTAAGATAGGAGTATTGGGTACATTCTCTTAAGATAAACTTATCAGTATTTCATTTAAAGAACACACAATTATTTTTAAAAATTATCACAGCTGGGAGAAGTACATATACAGAAAATATTCTCTGGCTGGTCCTTTGAGGAGCATTAATGCTACGTATGCTGAAAAATGCAAAGCAATTCAGTGATTTGTTTAAAGAGAATTTTTAAAAAATCAAGAATAAATATTTCCTCTCTTTTATTTCTCAAAATAAAGCTTGGCTTTTATTTTTCTTTGGTAACTTAAAGAAGTCTTTAGTATAGCCAATTATAACTATGTGGTTAGAATATGAATTATGAGTTCAGATATGAAGTAATAACTGTAGGAGATTACTTGGTATAAAACCTCTCATCCAAAGATATAAATATGTGAAGGAAAAAAAAAAGTGTTCTAAAAACAGAAAGCTTCACTGCAGGTGCCTGCTATTGGCAATGTCATGTAATAAAGTAGTTGGCATTGATCTATGTTTTCATAAGCCCTGTGGTATTCTACAGGCTTATTAGCAAAGTGTATTTTGTAAAGTTGCAGGTTTAAATGTCTTTCTAAGGGTGAGTGCTTCTCACAATGAAGAAATAAGAGTCCTCTTGCTTTCTCAACGGTTGTGATAAATGGCTCCCAGTGGGTTTGGAAAAGAAGGCCGGTCTGAGATAAAGCTGACCTTAAGATACTTGGAGGTCCTCCACCACCTGTATAATATCAACTGTAATAGTACTGAAGCATTCAGTATTTGGGCCGTCCTCATTATAAGTTAATGGAATAGCCAGATTTGAGCACAAATTGTGTTGCTAGGAGCTCCTCAACTGACCATGTATCATCCCAAGCCTTAATAGGAATGACAAGTAGGAGTACAAAAGCATTACAGGATCAAGGCTGAAAGAGGTTTCATTGCTAGTTCTAGGACACCACAAAACCCTACTGTATGTCTTATTCATTTTAACTTTGACACTCTTTTTTACGTTATTTTAACACACCTCACCTTTGCTTGTCTTTTGCAATACTTATGAGTCAAATATTTAGTAAATGATTGTTTTTACTCCTTTAATATAATGCATGCTTCCTTTTTCTCGTGTAATCTTATGGTATTTTGCAAGGTTGCCATTAGGATTAAATCTATAGATGATACAGCCACTATATCAAATGCATTAAAAAATCATTGCCTTAGAGCAACTTATAATCTAATTTTTTATTTCATTAGGGTCTATATGGAAGAGGCTAAAAATCAAGCCCTCCAAGTGTGTGAGACTTGTGCCTCTATCTACGTCCCCTTGAGCTTTATTAACATAACTTATTTAAGAATGGAATCATTCCTTTCAGGAAGAAACCAATAGCCTGAAAAACATCAGCTCCATTGAACTTTAAGGTCTAGTTAGTGGCTGAATCTGGTTGGGGCGCCACAGAAGAGAATCATGCCAAAAGTCTACCCTCACCAGCAGTGTTCATGAAAGCACATGCAATGGCAACATTTACCCTTGGTGGGTACTTTAGTGATGTGCCTTTTTATGTCTGTTTTATACTGAGGAATGAGCTGAATTCTAGCCATGGCCTCTCTCTATGACCCTTCCAAACTACCCTTGTTCTCTAATTCTTCTCTATCCTCTGTTCTTTTCATTCTCTTCCACTTTAGACTATATTCCCCTGAGGATAAGGACCCACATCCGTTTTCCAGCTGGTTGAAAGAGATTATATTCCATTTCATGATTATACATTACTAAAGCATTTGTTTGATTCACTACAGGCAGAAATAAACTGAACATGCCAACTTTCCTTAGTAGTTTAGTGATAATCTGCTGTGCTCATCTTTTGCACACCATATTTTGAGGACTCGTATTTGAAAAGTATAAAAACCAAAGGCTAAAAATTGGATTATACTGACCCATTTCTGCAATTCTATTGCTTTTCAATATCTTCCATGCACACTGCTATTGGAATTGATGAATAACAGAAAATAATCAATTTAACAAGATTTTGATGGGATTGTTCTCATATGGCAGTGACTATGGCAAAATTCTTTCCTATGGACTTAAAACATCATAATACTATATTCAAAAAATAGTATCAGTATGTATTTGTAATATGAAAAGATATATACCTGTTTCTTTTAACAAGAGAAACAATTCTTGATTTCATGCAATTTTGAAAACAATAGAAGTTATTATTACATATTATTACATTAGTATTCTTTACTACCTCAGAACCTTATTTCAAAGTATTTCTGAAGCACTTATTCAGTTACAAATCAGGTAATACCATCATAAGAAACTTCCAAAAATTAGTTACAAATTAGAGGATATTATAAAAAGATTCTTTGCAAAATGTAATTAGAAATCATTAGTGTTACGTTAGTCCAAATCACACTAAAGTGAATCCAATTATAGTGACACTAGAAATACTCAGTTTAAAAATTGTTCTTTTATGCTGATTCTCAAGCTGGCTACAAATATTTGTCAAATTTGCTGGTGGGCTCTACTGTTGGGTCAATAATAAATGAACAATAGAATGTTTATTTGAATAGAGACAAAAGTCATGCTTATAAAATTTATAAAGAAATGCTCTTGTAAAACATAAATTGGGACAGGATATATATATATATATATATATACAGGATATATATATACATATACATATATGTATATGTGTGTATATATATATGTGTATATATATATACACACACACATACAATATAAGCAACAGTAGAACCATATTTAAAATAAGGCAGATTCCCCAATTAGAAAACACATTTTAAAATTTGGTCAGCTGCAAAATATTATCACCTGTAGGATCATCTTTTGATATTCTTTCAAAATGATTATGCTCTTAATGATTTTGGTAGGAGACACAAATTGCCATAACACAAGGGTATATGAAAAAAATTACAGGGGTATATGCTAGGGATGGATATCAGTCACGAGGCAATTTGGAAGTCTTCATATGAAGAAATGAAATTGTAACATCACTAGAAAATTTTGAAAATTTATTGTTAACAGATTTTAGTAAAGATGAGTAATAGAAAGTCAATAGCCATTAATAGTATGTTATTAATTGACCTAGTTATATATCTGATATCTAAGAGATTCTAATTTCTAAAAGCCTATTTCTCCCAGATTGTTAGCAAGCATGTACATTTGGGAAATTTGAAAAGAAGTATTTATACTAATGTCTGTCAAAGGTTTTTTTCCATTTCTTTATTGCCAAATACTAAAATTAAGAAGTTTTATAATTTTTATTCTTAGAATAAAATATTGTTATTGTGACTGATATAATATCTGATAAGGAAAGTTCATTTGCATTAAATTTGGTTAGTCTGTCCCAAGGTGTGTATGTAATACAAATATGAAAGGTTAATTGCATGGGCTTCGATTTTGAATGTTGTTGGTTGATTCTGACTGTCCACTCTCAACATCTGTGAAAAAGGTAATAATGTATAATAGTATCTTACTAAACTGTTGCAAGCACTGTCTGAAAAATAATAATAGACAATAACCATTGTATTGATTGTTGTTCTTATTGAGACAAAGGGTAAAGGCTGGCTCATAGATAGACTTGCTTTTAACTTTTTTTTTTTAAGATTTTATTCATTTATTTGACAGAGAGAGATCACGGGTAGGCAGAGAGGCAGGCAGAGAGAGAGGGGGAAGCAGGCTCCCCGCTGAGCAGAGAGCCGGACGCAGGGCTCGATCCCAGGAGCTTGAGATCATGACCTGAGCCAAAGGCAGAGGCTTAACCCACTGAGCCACCTAGGTGCCCCGACTTGCTTTTAACTTTAAGGCCTTTTTATATTCTCTGACTTTCTAGTCATGCATATTTATAATTTGACTACTGCATACTAATTATATAGATCCTGCCATTGTGCCCAGGCATTGATTCCCTAACTCCCCACCGGAAGGCCATTGGTTTTCCAGGACAACAGATCTATCAGACTAGAAGATTAAAGAGCCATTCAATAATACTATTCCTATGGCCAAATTCCCATTGCTGAACTTCCCTTCTGGCTGAGGCTTTAGTTTTACTGATAAAGTTCCATTGATTTCCCAAGTCCAAGTTTCCTAGCCTCTCCTCCCAGGACAGAAAGGGTCTGGCCAGTATTACATTTTCAGGGGTGGAGCAGGCCTGGGAGTGGAGCAGACTTTTGTAGACTTTTGCATGGTGGAAGTGAAAAAGAAATTAACATGAATCATGAGAGATGTGGGTCTCTAGCTTTGGGACTGGCTGTGTTTAGGAAAGAAAGAATGGACCATTAAAAAATTAGGGCCAAAGTTGTGTACAGTGAACAAACCAAGATCCAAAGCAAAACAATGAGAGACAGAGAGAGAGAAGAGTTTAAGAGTTGATGGCTGCAGTATTTCCTAAAGCAGCGGCTTGCCCCTGAAATACTGTTTTGTTTTTTCTTTTTTTAAAGATTTTATTTATTTATTTGACAGAAAAGGAGGTAGCACAAGCACAAGGAGCAGCAGAAGGAGAAGTATGTTCTCCGCTGAGCAAAGAGCCCAAGGCCGGTCTTGACCCCAGGACCACAGGCTCATGACCCAAGACGAAGGCAGCTGCTTAACTGACTGAGCCACCTGGGCACCCCCTGAAAAACTTTTTTTTTATGGAGCGTACTCTGGAACCTGTAGGGCACCCAGAGACACTTTGGAAAGCTATTTCCTTCAGGACTTCATCCAGGGTTAAGCCAACCAGCATTTCTGAGTCTTGGGTGCAGGATCACAGTGCTGACTACTTACCTCTAATACTGTTCAGCATTTAAAATTCCTGAGCTCATTGATCCTAGTAACCGAGCTTCAGAGGCCAATTTCCTCTTCCAATGTCTCTGCTTGGAAACACTTCTGATAATGGCAGGCCTCTTCCGTTCCCAGATGTGAATTTCTAAGTCTAATTCTCTTCCGTAGATACCCTAGACTCCATCTAGAGATTTTTGTTTCTTTGTTCCTGTGAATTCCGTTTCTATAATCTGCATGAGGATCCCGGCCCAGCCTTGCTTTGGCCTCTTCTCCAAGCCATCACAGTCCTGTGAATACCATCTTGTTGCTCGGTGAACTAGGGAGACTCTGGAGCCCCAAAGCCTCCACCCAGTCTGTCCCAGGGAAATCACCAGAGGCTCTTGGTCTCACTGCAAGAAAGAATTCAAGGACAAACCAGACTCGGGATTGGGCGATGCTAGTAGGAATGTTTATTCAAGTGACGGTGTACTCTCAAGGTATGAGAGCAGGCAAGCTCAAGCGAGAGCAGCGCCTGGGGTTTGGGTCTTGACCTTTAATTGACAGCTGGTAGTGAGGGCATGGAATATTTATTCCTTGGTGAGGGGATTTTGGGGGGATCAGGGTTTCACATCTTTCCTCCCTTACTTAGGGTTTCTGCCTTCTTTGTCTTGGGTCTGCCTGATTTAACGTGACGTCTTGTGGCTTTGCTTTGGGAGTGCGGCCAGAACAGGTCTCTAACTTTCCTAATTTTCCATCTGCCCCTTTGCCGGCCTCCAGGCGCCCTGTTCAAGCCTAACTAACTGCCTGCTCTAGCAATCTCACTGTCTGCAGTTAATGTCTGCTGAAGACTTCCAATTCCAGTACAATCCACACCATATATGCCATTTCCATGTCTTCCTCACTGTTGAAATCCCCCATGACGTTCTTTCTATTGATGCTATTTTTTGTAATTAATTCATTTATTTTTACTTGTTCATACCCATGTGAGTTTCTGTCATCATCATATGCTTTTGGGTGTATTCCCTTGGGCCTGCATACCTGTTGACTGGCTCTTTGGGTTCTAAACTATAAAGACTTTTTTCAGTAAATTCAAGTAAATGAGTATACATAAGAGTATGCATGCATAAGCAACTAGAACTATAGGATCCTAAAGAATTGAAGTATCCATAAAGACAAAATTATCAATCGTTCCTGAATTTCTATCTTCTTGCACATCTGTTTCCTTTACCGATTTGCCTTATATTTTACTTTGGCTTCTGTGGTCTTTCTGTCTCTCCCTCACAGCTGTTTTGTTTCTAACCTCTCTTCAAAGGACACCTGGGTGGCTTAGTGGTTTAAGTGTCTGCTCTCAGCCCAGGTCATCATCTCAGGGTCCTGGGATGGAGCCCTCCCTGTTCAGCAGGGAGTCTGTTTATCCCACTCCTTCCGTCTAATGCCCCCCCTGCTGTGCTCTCAATCTCTCTCTCTCTCTCTGATAAATAAAAAAATCTTTAAAAAAAAATCTCTCTTCAAATTGACAAATTCTTAGTATGTGGTTTAGTTCAACTATCTGGTCACCAAATAAGATTTTTTAACTACATTTCCTATAGGGCCACATATCATAAGTTATATGTAAGAGGTCATCTTTCAGTCTACTTAACTGGTTATGCTTGGACCAGATGTTTAACACTGGACCAGTCAGTTGTACATATGGAGATGAGGTCTCAGAATACAATATGGCCGCCTAGGCCTATTGCCTCAGAAAAGCATAAGAGCAGGATGAGGACTGTGGCATCTCTAGTGTACTATTCTTGTGAGGGTATTTATTCCACATTTCTGAATCCCAAGAACTGACAGAAACCACATTTTCAACATCACATGGGAGCAAGGAAACTTTTATCATTTTATTCTTTAAGCAATCTGTTTGAGTTTGATCCAGATTATAAAGAAATGTTAGTTAGCAATAGCTAGAAAAATTTGTTTTTAACAGTTATTATGCAGATAAAAATGATATAAGGCAAGCCATGTCTTTGAAAATAATTATTCAAACCAAGAAAAGCTAGATTTATTTGTAAGTAACCCATATAAAATGAACAGCAGGAAGACTAGCTCTTACAAGTTTTATCTGCCAGAGATTATAGATTGTGTGCTACATAATTAATCAGCTTTTAAAAGCTTTCAGATGATTAAAGAGAAATACCTCAGAAGCCAAATTTCCTTCCACAGATGGAGACTTATGAGACAGTCTTTAATGAGGAAAATAGACCAAACCTTGTAGTTTGAGCATCAGAAAAGACTTTCTGTAAAATACAGCTGAGAATGAACACAGAGTGCCATCATTTGGCAGGCATCTTTAACATCCTCCAGCTCTTTATTAAATTCTGAAGATAAAATAACTAAAATAGAGTTTTAAAACGGCTGTAAGAAAAAATTATTAATTAAAGTAGTCAAAATGAAATAATATTGTTATAATTTACACATATTTTGCACTACTCTCAAGGAAAAAGAATGCATACCAACGTTCAATGTCCATCATCATTTTTCCACACTAACTGTGTTTTTATTTTTTTTAAGATTTTATTTATGTATTTGACAGAGAGAGAGAGAGAGACAGAGACAGAGACAGAGACCACAAGTAGGCAGAGAGGCAGGCAGTGGGGCAGGGGGAAACAGGTCTCCCGCTGAGCAGGGAGCCCGATCCCAGGACCCTGAGATCATGACCTGAGCTGAAGGCAGAGGCTTACCCCACTGAGCCACCAGGCGCCCCTACACTAATTGTGTTTTTAAAAGAAACTTCTAGACCTTGATTCAACAAGTATCAAAGGAAAAACTAATTGCATAAATAATTTCTCTTCAGTCTAAGGGAGCCTCCAAGAAAATGAAATGAGACTTCTAGGAAATTCCTTTCTACATAATGTGCTGGACTCAAAACAAAGAAACATGTCTATTGAGATCATTGTAGAATTGTCTTCATCATTAACCAATGGCCTCATCGAGAAATGCTAGAAAAAATCATGTCCAATTCAATATTCCCAGTAATTTAGGGATGTTGCCAAGGGCAATGTCTGCTTCTCGATACTGCCCGTCCTCCAATTCAGGTCTCAGAAAAATATTCCTATATGCAAAATAATTGTTTGATTCTTAATTTCTATGGAAACTTTGACTAAATAATTAAGCATGTCTTTTTCTCCCCACTCCTCTATCTCTCTCTCTCTTGCTATTGGGTAACCTCAAGCCAGAACGGAGGTCTACCGAGAGTAACTCAAGATCCTCCAGTGGGCATGTCTGTGTGCATTCACCACACTGGCTTTGGTGTCTGTCCCCATGTCCTCCTTTAATCTTGATTTCCTCACTATTTATTTTGAGATTTATAAGCCAATTCAAATCCTTTATGGAACAAAGTGGTAAATAAATAAATACACTGGTATTCTGCAATATGGGAAGAACACGGCCACTCGCTTGTTCAGGTTTATATTGAAGATCAATCTTGGGGACAGATTCGTTATTGTGGTCCATGAACCTAGGGCCTGGCTGTATAAACACAGTCTCAATAACATCATTATTATCAAAACAGTTGAAGAACTGTTTTACATTTTAAGATTATAGAAATGCCAATAAAGAAGCTAATTTCACAGGTTTAGACCTGTCATGTCTATTCCACTTGCCAAAAACAACCGTGGCACCCTGCTATCTAAAGTCTGCTCACAGGAGGATTCAGCTTGGTTTCTTGGAAGAATATAATTGAGCAACACAAACTAACCTTCATATCTATTTTTACTTTTTCCAGTAATTCTTAAAATTTGTGTGGAATTCCTTGTATAACTGGCTTTGAAAACAATCTGAAAAGACATTTCACCTAATTAATTCAGAATAATTGACAGAGATGTATTAAATTTGGAAAGAATTAAAAATGATGGACTATATCATAGAAAAATAATTATATAATTGCCAAGTACTTATGGGAATAGGATTCATAAGCCAGCAGCAAAATGCCAAATATAAGTTCTAGAATATTCTGCCTTTCCAGAAAATTTTTAAATGTTTAAAAATTATTTGGGGTTTATGATTAATAATGATGAATATATTTTTATGTAATAAAAATATCTTGCTTTAAATTATGATACTATTTCCCTGTTTTTATTTTTTGCTTATTTTAATTACTATGTTCATAAGCTTTCTTTCCCCTGACGATTTAAATTTAAACTTTACCACAACCACATCTGATAAACCCAAAGTTCAGTATTCATAGAAATTTAAAAAATAGAGCATCTTACTGTATCATAAAATCTTTTTGTAGTCTATTGATCTGAAATATGCTGAAAGTATTTGAATCTCTAATTATCTTTCTCGAGGTTTGCCTGGTGTGAAGTGCAGTAAGTTAAGCGGGGTTATGTGGAATTAACTTCTTAGTATCCCACTGTCATATTCCAAAAGAGCAAGGTTGGCATTATTCCTACAAATAAGGCTTCAGGAGAGCAGGTGAATTTGTAAAGGAAGCCCAGTGTTCACAGGAAGGTGAGTGTATAAGGATAATTCTTGTTAAAAACACCTCTGCGTGTTTTTCATGCCACTCTCACTTAGCTGCCCAGGAAACCACACAAAGACTTTCTGTTTCATGCACAGGACCAGACTCAAAATATTTATTGAGCTTTCCTAAAACCATACACATAACACGCTGAATGTCTAGACAGGAATAATTAGCATTTAAAGTGAAGGATAACTATGATGAATTGTGAGCACTGGTGACTAGTTGATTAAATGTGTATAGATGTTTTGATATTTAAGTTCCATGAAAAACATCGGTTTCCTGAGCTTGTCTAACTCCTAAGATTCTATTTCCACTTAGTCTCACCGAGCTTTCTCTCATTATTCCCAGCCTGAGACTCCACATCTGTCAAGTTCATTTGCTTGCTGTCATCCACTCATGAGATTTGCCTGCCTCCTCAGTACCATCATGTATGATTTGCTTTAACTGGAATTCTCTTTCCACCCCATGTGGCTGATCATTTCCCTAATTTTCTTCAAAATGCATTCTCTACAGCTTACCCTATCTGGAGAATTTCCATAATTGGTTCATCCTTATTCTGTTCATTTCTGCAATAAATAAAGACCCCCTTTTTGCAGGCTTAGAATGGGTGGCTCAGTGCGTTCTCTATGTGTTTCTTGGGTTTGTTATGTTAAATATATCTAAATTTAAAAGTCAAATCTCTGGACATACCCAGGTATTATATACATTGGTACAAACTATCATTTTAACTTCACGTATGATAATTATCTTCGGGTATTTAATTCCTCTTGTTTATTGATCCCATAAGTTTAAATGAATATGAGAAGTATTATATGAAAAAAACCCTCTAGATCATGTAAATTCAGAAAGCCCTATTGAACAGTGTTCGATACGTTTCCTTCACTGCAGAACATTTCATGTGCTGCAATGTAGAACCTTTCTAAGTGGGGCTATAGCATACAATTGTTTCTAAACCTGTGTAACCATAAATCCTTTTTTTTTTTTTAATGTTTTATAGAGTATCATTGTACCACTTTGGAAAACGTTATGTCAGTTCAAGGTGATCCATCCATTGAGACTAGAGTCTCTGATAATACAGGGAATGAGATTTTCACTTTGTAGATTATTGTTATTCTTCAATCAATCTCATTTCATAAAACAATCTAGGAAAGGATTTATGATCATTTGAGGATAATCTGTCTCTGTTAAACTATTAAAGGATTTACCAATTCCATGCAACTCGTGATACTGTTAGCTCTCAAATTCTGACCATTAAATTTCAAACCCTGATGAATCCCAAATGCATTTGACCATTCAGCTTCCATGCACATGAAATCAGTCCTGAGAAAATTCTTGTGAAGCCCAGCATTCTAAATAAAAAAAGATCACCTTAGATATGTTGGTTGAAATTAATTACAGATCTATATAGCTGGTAAGTTTTACTGACATTTCCTTGATCTTAATAGACAAAGTTTTAATAAAAAAATAACATTTTGTCTCCCAAACAAGAGGGAAAGAATACAATTCCAAGAGGAAAGAACTAAGATTTTAAAGAAAGAACAAGGAAAACATACATGATTTTATATGGTCAAAATATTGTGCAAATCACATTGACATTTGAGAAATTTGATCATTTATATTCCTTTTCTGTTAATTTTAACATTTTAACACAATTGAAATAAATTATATCATTTCTAGTATTCATTTCTAGAATTGTGTTCTAAAATTTTGAGGAAATGATACAGTGTTTTTGAAATAATTTTAAAATATATATTTTTGAGTAGTATGCTAGTATCTCTACTAAACAAATTAATATACAGTCAATAAATAAGGGTACCTCAGGAATAATAGAGAAGCTAAAGACATATTCTTTGTCTCAGATGAAATGGAATTTTATTTTTTTTTAATTTTTTTATTTTAATAAACATATAATGTATTTTTATCCCCAGGGGTACAGGTCTGTGAATCGCTAGGTTTACACATTTCACAGCACTCATCATAGCCCATACCCTCCCCAATGTCCATTTCCCCACCACCCTCTCCCGTCCCCCTTCCCCCCCGCAACCCTCAGTCTGTTTCTTGAGATTGAGTCTTTTATGGTTTGTCTCCCTCCCAATCCATCTTTTCATTTTTTCTTTTCCTACCTCCCTCCAAACCCCCCCACCTTGCATCTCCACTTCCTCATATCAAAGAGATCATATGATAGTTATATTTCTCCGATTGACTTATTTCGCTAAGCATGATACCCTCTAGTTCCATCCACGTCGTCGCAGATGGCAAGATTTCATGTCTTTTGATGGCTGCATAGTATTCCATTGTGTATATATCCCACATCTTCTTTATCCATTCATCTGTTGATGGACATCTGGGCACTTTCCACAGTTTGGCTATTGTGGACATTGCTGCTATAAACATTCGGGTGCACGTGCCCCTTCGGAGCACCACGTTTGTATCTTTAGGATATATACCCAGGAGTGCAATTGCTGGGTCATAGGGTAACTCTATTTTCAGTTTTTTGAGGAACCTCCACACTGTTTTCCAGAGTGGTTGCACCAGCTTGCATTCCCACCAACAGTGTAGGAGGGTTCCCCTCTCTCCGCATCCTCGCCAGCATCTGTCATTTTTTGACTTGTTAATTTTAGCCATTCTGACTGGTGTGAGGTGGTATCTCATTGTGGTTTTGATTTGTATTTCCCTGATGCCGAGTGATGTGGAGCATTTTTTCATGTGTCTGTTGGCCATCTGGATGTCTTCCTTGCAGAAATGTCTGTTCATGTCCTCTGCCCATTTCTTGACTGGATTATTTGTTCTTTGGGTATTGAGTTTGATAAGCTCTTTATAGATTTTGGATACGAGCCCTTTATCTGATATGTCGTTTGCAAATATCTTCTCCCATTCTGTCAGTTGTCTTTTGGTTTTGTTAACTGTTTCCTTTGCTGTGCAAAAGATTTTGATCTTGATGAAATCCCAATAGTTCATTTTTGCCCTTGCTTCTGTTGCCTTTGGCGATGTTCCTAGGAAGAAGTTGCTGCGGTTGAGGTCAAAGAGGTTGCTGCCTGCATTGTCCTCAAGGATTTTGATAGATTCCTTTTGCACATTGAGGTCCTTCATCCACTTTGAGTCTATTTTCGTGTGTGGTGTAAGGAAATAGTCCAATTTCATTTTTCTGCATGTGGCTGTCCAATTTTCCCAGCACCATTTGTTGAAGAGGCTGTCTTTTTTCCATTGGATATTCTTTCCTGCTTTGTCGAAGATTAGTTGACCATAGAGTTGAGGGTCTATTTCTGGGCTCTCTACTCTGTTCCATTGGTCTATATGTCTGTTTTTGTGCCAGTACCATACTGTCTTGATGATGACAGCTTTGTAATAGAGCTTGAAGTCTGGAATTGTGATGCCACCGACTTTGGCTTTCTTTTTCAATATTCCTTTGGCTATTCGAGGTCTTTTCTGGTTCCATATAAATTTTAGGATTATTTGTTCTATTTCTTTAAAAAAAATGGATGGGATTTTGATAGGGATTGCATTAAATGTGTAGATTGCTTTAGGTAGAATAGACATTTTCACAATATTTGTTCTTCCAATCCATGAGCATGGAATATTTTTCCATTTCTTTGTGTCTTCCTCAATTTCTTTCATGAGTACTTTATAGTTTTCTGAGTATAGATTCTTTGCCTCTTTGGTTAGATTTATTCCTAGGTATCTTATGGTTTTGGGTACGATTGTAAATGGGACTGACTCCTCAATTTCTCTTTCTTCTGTCTTGTTGTTAGTGTAAAGAAATGCGACTGATTTCTGTGCATTGACTTTATATCCTGACACTTTACTGAATTCCTGTATAAGTTCTAGCAGTTTTGGAGTGGAGCCTTTTGGGTTTTCCACATATAGTATCATATCATCTGCAAAGAGTGATAGTTTGACTTCTTCTTTGCTGATTTGGATGCCTTTAATTTCTTTTTGTTGTCTGATTGCTGAGGCTAGGACTTCTAGTACTATGTTGAACAGCAGTGGTGATAACGGACATCCCTGCCGTGTTCCTGACCTTAGCGGAAAAGCTTTCAGTTTTTCTCCATTGAGAATGATATTTGCGGTGGGTTTTTCATAGATGGCTTTGATAATATTGAGGTATGTGCCTTCTATCCCTACACTTTGAAGAGTTTTAATCAGGAAGGGATGCTGCACTTTGTCAAATGCTTTTTCAGCATCTATTGAGAGTATCATATGGTTCTTACTCTTTCTTTTATTAATGTATTGTATCACATTGATGGATTTGCGGATGTTGAACCAACCTTGCAGCCCTGGAATAAATCCCACTTGGTCGTGGTGAATAATCCTTTTAAGGTACTGTTGGATCCTATTGGCCAGTATTTTGGTGAGAATTTTCGCATCTGTGTTCATCAAGGATATTGGTCTGTAATTCTCTTTTTTGGTGGGCTCCTTGTCTGGTTTTGGGATCAAGGTGATGCTGGCCTCATAGAATGAGTTTGGAAGTTTTCCTTCCATTTCTATTTTTTGGAACAGTTTCAGGAGAATAGGAATTAATTCTTCTTGAAATGTTTGGTAGAATTCCCCTGGGAAGCCGTCTGGTCCCGGACTTTTGTTTGTTTGGAGATTTTTTTTTTTTTTTTTTTAAAGATTTTATTTATTTATTTGACAGACAGAGATCACAAGTAGGCAGAGAGGCAGGCAGAGAGGAGCGGGGGAGAAGCAGGCTCCATGCTGAGCAGAGAGCCTGATGTGGGGCTCGATCCCAGAACCCTGAGATCATGACCTGAGCCAAAGGCAGAGGCTTAACCCACTGAGCCACCCAGGCGCCCCTGTTTGGAGATTTTTGATGACTGTTTCAATCTCCTTACTGGTTATGGGTCTGTTCAGGTTATCTATTTCTTCCTGGTTCAGTTGTGGTAGTTTATACATCTCTAGAAATGTATCCATTTCTTCCAGGTTGTCAAATTTGTTGCCATAGATTTGCTCGTTGTATGTTCTTTTAATTGTTTGTATTTCTTTGGTGTTGGTTGTGATCTCTCCTCTTTCATTCATGATTTTATTTATTTGCGTCCTTTCTCTTTTCTTTTTGATAAGTCTGGCCAGGGGCTTATCAATCTTATTAATTCTTTCAAAGAACCAGCTCCTAGTTTTGTTGATTTGTTCTATTGTTTTTTTAGTTTCTATTTCATTGATTTCTGCTCTGATCTTTATGATTTCTCTTCTCCTGCTGGGTTTAGGCTTTCTTTGTTGTTCTCTCTCCAGCTCCTTTAGGTGTAGGGTTAGGTTGTGTATTTGAGACCTTTCTTGTTTCTTGAGAAAGGCTTGCACTGCTATATATTTTCCTCTCAGGACTGCCTTTGTTGTGTCCCACAGATTTTGAACTGTTGTGTTTTCATTATCATTTGTTTCCATGAATTTTTTCAATTCTTCTTTAATTTCCTGGTTGACCCATTCATTTTTTAGAAGGATGCTGTTTAGTCTCCATGTATTTGCGTTCTTTCCAAATGTCCTCTTGTGATTGAGTTCGAGCTTCAGAGCATTGTGGTCTGAAAATATGCAGGGAATGATCTCGATCTTTTGGTACCGATTGAGACCTGATTTATGACCCAGGATGTGGTCTATTCTGGAGAATGTTCCATGTGCACTAGAGAAGAATGTATATTCTGTTGCTTTGGGATGGAATGTTCTGAATATATCTGTGATGTCCATCTGGTCCAGTGTGTCATTTAAGGCCTTTATTTCCTTGTTGATCTTTTGCTTAGATGATCTGTCCATTTCAGTGAGGGGAGTGTTAAAGTCCCCTGCTATTATTGTATTACTGTTGATGTATTTCTTTGATTTTGTTATTAATTGGTTTATATAGTTGGCTGCTCCCATGTTAGGGGCATAGATATTTAAGATTGTTAGATCTTCTTGTTGGACAGACCCTTTGAGTATGATATAGTGTCCTTCCTCATCTCTTATTATAGTCTTTGGCTTAAAATCTAATTGATCTGATATAAGGATTGCCACCCCAGCTTTCTTCTGATGTCCATTAGCATGGTACATTGTTTTCCACCCCCTCACTTTAAATCTGGAGGTGTCTTCGGGTCTAAAATGAGTTTCTTGTAGGCAGCATGTTGATGGGTTTTGTTTTTTTATCCATTCTGATACCCTGTGTCTTTTGATTGGGGCGTTTAGCCCATTAACATTCAGGGTAACTATTGAGAGATATGAATTTAGTGCCATTGTATTGCCTGTAAGGTGATTGTTACTGTATATTGTTTCTGTTTCTTTCTGATCTACTACTTTTAGGGTCTCTCTTTGCTTAGAGGACCCCTTTCAATATTTCCTGTAGAGCTGGTTTGGTGTTTGCAAATTCTTTCAGCTTTTGTTTGTCCTGGAAGCTCTTTATCTCTCCTTCTATTTTCAATGATAGCCTAGCCGGATATAGTATTCTTGGCTGCATGTTTTTCTCGTTTAGTGCTCTGAATATATCATGCCAGTTCTTTCTGGCCTGCCAGGTCTCTGTGGATAGGTCCGCTGCCAATCTAATGTTTTTACCCTTGTATGTTACAGACTTCTTTTCCCGGGCTGCTTTCAGGATTTTCTCTTTGTCGCTAAGACTTGTAAATTTTACTCTCAGGTGACGAGGTGTGGACCTATTTTTATTGATTTTGAGGGGCATTCTTAGCATTTCCTGGATTTTGATGTTTGTTCCCTTTGCCATATTAGGGAAATTCTCTCCAATAATTGTCTCCAATATACCTTCTGCTCCCCTCTCTCTTTCTTCTTCTTCTGGAATCCCAATTATTCTAATGTTGTGTCGTCTTATGGTGTCACTTATCTCTCGAATCCTCTCCTCGTGTTCCAGTAGTTGTTTGTCTCTCTTTTGCTCAGCTTCTTTATTCTCTGTCATTTGGTCTTCTATGTCACTAATTCTTTCTTCTGCCTCATTTATCCTGGCAGTGAGAGCTTCCATTTTTGATTGCACCTCATGAATAGCTTTTTTGATTTCAACTTGGTTAGATTTTAGTTCTTTTATTTCTCCAGAAAGGGCTTTTATCTCTCCGGAGAGGGTTTCTCTAATATCTTCTATGCCTTTTTCGAGCCTGGCTAGAACCTTGAGAATTGTCATTCTGAACTCTAGATCTGTCATGCTACCTATGTCTGTATTGATTAGGTCTCCAGCCTTCGGTACGGCCTCTTGTTCTTTTTTTTGAGGTGAGTTTTTCCGCCTTGTCATTTTGTCCAGGTAGGATTTGCTTTCTCCTGCTGTGGAATTCCACTGTTCTTGGTGACTGAAGCTGGTTTTGGATCGGTTTCTTGTTGATCTTCTGGGGGAGGGGCCTGTTGTAGTGATTCTCAAGTGTCCTTGCCGCAGGCGGAATTGCACCGCCCTTGCCAGGGGCCGGGCTAAGGAATCCGCTCGGGTTTGCTTTCGGGAGCTTTTGTTCCCTGAGCGCTTTCCGTAGAGTTCCGGAGGACGGGAATGAAGATTGCGGCCTCCCAATCTCTCGGCCCGGAGGAGCCAAGAGCTTGGGGTTCCGCTCCTCAGTGTGCTCTCAGAGCAAAGCGCCCAATAGCCCCGCCTCCCTGGCTTGCGGTCGCGCCTCGAGGAAAGCAGTCAATTGTTGGAGCTGGAGAAAAGCGCTGGGTCGCTTTTGTCTCTGTGGCCTCCGGCCGCGCTCCGAGCCCACCCAGCCTGCGACCGGCACAAGGTAACCCTGGGCTTAGAGCTCACTCCTCGGCTTTGTCGCTATAGCCGGCTTCCCCGCTCCAATACCTGCGAGCTCTGCGGCACTCAGACACCCCCAGTCCTTCTGTGACCCCGCGGGTCCTGGGGTTATGCTGACCCCGCCTGGGTTTCCCCCCTGTTTAGCCTCTGGAGCGATGTCTCCCAGTGGAGCCGACTTTTAAAAGTCCCGATTTTGTGCTCCGTCGCTCCGCCGCTTGCCGGGTGCCGGCCCCTCCCCCCGGGGTCTATCTTCCCGTCGCTTTGGATTCACTTCTCCGCAGGTCCTACCTTTCAGAAAGTGATCGATTTTCTGTTTCTGGGATTGTTGCTCTTCTTCTCTTCGATTTCCCGTTGGATTTGTAGGTGTTCACAATGGTTAGATAAGCTATCTAGCTGATCTTCTGCTACCCGATGTTGTCTCAGCCTGCTACTTCTCCGCCATCTTGACTCCTCCCCCCTGAAATGGAATTTTAAATACCTGCCTCTATCTGGACAGCATGAAATTTATGCATGAATAAAGAATGTGCTTAAATTCCTTTTCCTATGATTATGTTTATTTTCACACCAAACACCTGCTGACTAGAAGATTCCATTCTGTTTCCTCTCAACTGCTTGAAGTAGTTTTCTAGGATACATTCTTGGCTGGTGGGCATTCTTGATATCCTTTCCTCCTTTCACTTGGAAGCTTGCATCCATCCAATATGACCCCCAGTATTCTTTAAACCTCAGTGTTCTCTGTGGAGAAGACTGCTGGAGTGGAAACAAGATGGGAGCAGAGGTACCAGGCAGGAAGAAGTTACATTATCTCAACTTGGGGAAATCAGTGTGCAAACCAAGATAGTGGAGATAGTTGACCTATGGAAGAAGAAGAGCACAGAGATTTAAGGGGTTTTAGACACATAGCATTGATGTGGTAGAGTGAGTTATTAAATCTGAAAAATATGGGAGGAACAAATCTGATATTTAAATTGCATGTTAAAGAAAGATGCCTTTTATCAAGATAGAAATCACAGGTGGGAGAAAGGAGAAGTCTCTTGGAGGAAGTAGAATTTCTGTAGGACGAAGACATAGAATTTCCAGATAAGCTGTTTATTATAGTCACACCTACTTGGAGATCAAGAGGCAAAGACCAAAAGAAAGCCGAAAAATAGAAGTTTGGGAATCACCAAGGTGTAGGTGACAGGTAACATTATAAAAGGAAAATATGGAAGTAAGTATAGCAAAGAGCCTTGCACACATCTGTGAAAAATCCTAGCTTAAGAACGACATAGGCAGAGGAAGATGAGCACAAGGAGGATATTGGGAAGGATGGACTGGACAGAGTCGATGGACCAGGACCATCTGATCTCAAGCAGAACAAGAAAGACCAGGACCATCAATAGGCAACAAAACACAATAAAGCAGTTGTGGCACAAGAGATAATAATGCTTTATAACCCATAAAACATTTCCTCTTTTTACTTGTTCACCCCAGTTTTTTAGAAAACATAATTTATTAATGTTTAGTATATAAACTATCTCAGCATTTTGCATCATGTATATAGCTAGAATCAATAAATCATAAAGAAAACTCCTTATACAAAATAGTGTAGAGTGACTCTCTTTCAAAGGAATTAAAATGTCATTCCTTGCACGACAAGTGATTTGTCGTGCAACACATTTTATGGAGTTTTCCCACAATTTTGAGGGGGAAATATCACCTAAAATAAGCCATCATCCAAGTGGTTATCATTGAGTAACAACAAATATTTTAATAACATAGCAGGGAAATACATGGGATTGTCTGTCTGAGGGTCAAATATTCTATTGTGTGGTGATTTCTTTATTTCTAGTTAGTGAATTTTTCCTTCTGCCAAAGGTAGCAAGAGTAAATAAATTGCTTGGTAGACAAAGTGCCCTGACTGACATTTGCAAATGAGCTTAAAAAGATTGAAGCTTAAATCTTTGAAATTTCTCTTATGCACTTGGTTTCTCTCTGTTGTAGTTCATCAGCGTGCAAAGAAAAAGGTCAAATTCCTCTCACTTCTACAAGCGTTGATTTAGAGAATGAAATTTCAAATTCATTTCACCTTGAAATTTCAGAAGTGGAACAAAATGCAATTTGTTTCGGCCGTGAGGAAGTAGTTATTGACAGTCTTCCGATTTTGAAGGAGACCGTAGGAGGTAAAGTCACGCCAGGGACAGTGCTGAAATGCTTGTTCAGTCAGAGATGGGATCTCCGCTGTCTGAACAGCTCTTCACGTTGTCAAAGCCCTTAAGTAAACAGGGCTGCTCTCGGCCTTTCATTTCTTTGAAAAGCAGTTTTTCCAAAGTCTTTGAAATAAAAAATAAAAAACAAATTGTTTTCTAAAGATCTTAAGAAGCATATCCACCAGATCATTGCACCACAAAATGCAGCTTGATGTCTTGCTGGATTCAATTTTATAACTCAGTCATAAAAAAATATGTGACAGGCATTTTATGCACTAGTATATTTGGGTCATTTTCTCTCAACTTTTGGAATCTTTCCATACAAAAGTATTCAACTTAGCAAAACAGAGTTAAATGCTCACTTTCAAGTACTAAATGTTAAAATAAAGACAGAAAATTCTACCTTCTGTGGAGCAAATCAGGGTTAAAGAAAATAAAGGCAGTGAAAAATCACAACATAGTATGCGAAATTGACAAGGTAGAAATAAAAAATCTGAATTTATACAAATACTTAGTAGTGTAGCATGATAGATGTAATTGCCTGATCTGGAGAATTTAGTCTGAATTTAACATGGAATGAAACCCACCAAGAAGGAAACACATCTCTCTGTCAGTCTAGTAGACAAGTTAGCATTTTTGTCCCTTAAACTTAGATCTTAGGGCAGTAAGTGACCAACACAACACAACAATGCTACACAATGATGAATAATGCCATTCACTTTCAGAAATGTTAAAGAAGATGTTGTAATCTCAAACTGATGCAGTCAATAAAGTTACAGTTACAGCTTTGACAGGATCTTGATGTCTAGTTTTTTATAAAATCATTTCAAATGTGTTTTCTTTGTGTTTTGTCTACTCCAGGTAGCCTAAGAGAGAAGTAAGTGTAGTTATTTGCATGACTCGGAGAGTTACTATAAAATTTGCAGTTCCAATGTATTCGTGAGGATCTGATTGAAAACATTGCAGATTTGGGGTATAGGCTTTGTATTTCATAGTTTTTCATCTGTAAAAATGCATTCCTCTACCTCCTTAAAGTATTTGTTGTATTATATTCATTTGTCTACTTATAGTTTTCACCAAAAGTATTATGTTTTAGATCTCTAGTGCTTTATTAAAAAAGATTATATCTTCTATAAAAATATTAATTTGGGGATGGTCTTACTATCATAATTTTTACTTTTGTTAGACTTGGGGCTGAAAGAATTTTCATTTTCATGAGAACAGAAGAATAAACAAGTATAGTCAATCTCTCCTTCACTATTGGAAGCTAGAACTTTAAAAATATGTATTTTGTCACTATAAATTCAATTTCATCATCAACTAAATATCGAGAATCTTACATATCCCCACTAATTTCCTATCTCTTAAAATACACACAGGTGAAAAGTATGGTTCTAGTCCTGTGGAAAGTCCATCGGACTGGGCTTTATAGAGAAGGATTTGTGACATGTCAAATGTCTAGCAGGTGAGAGGCTTTATGATAAATCTTGGAATCTCATGAATAAATCAGAACAGAGAACCTCAGACAATGTTAGAATTCCCAGAGGGCACTTGGTCTATTTCACATTTTTTATTTTCCACCACTACTATTCTGATACTGATAAACCATATAACCAGAGTCAAACATGACTGTCTTTAAATTGGCAGTGCATATACTAAGCATATGCTATGCACACATGTAAACAACATTCATTGCGAAAGAAGAAAATGTACATTTATAATTATATAACAAACAGAAACAAATGGACATCTTTACCTTTAAATATATCCCTTCAAACAATTCTTCTGTTTCTCTAACTGGATTTTCCAAGAAGATGTTTTCACACCTTCTTCTGGCTGCTCAAGCCTCTACCACTTCTTTCTCCATGTTTTTCTCAACTAATGACCAAGGTTCACGTTTCACAGAAGAAAAGAGAAGTCATCAAATACAAGCCACTCATCTTCCAGTCCCTAACTGTAGTCACTGATGGCATTTCTTCTTCAGTCTCCGTACAATAGAGGAAGTGTCCTCTTGTGAACTATGAGTTATTTGTTTTGCATTCTAGATCCCAAGACTATTTCCTTTCTCCGGTACTGCTGTGGTCTTCTCTCTCTCTCTCTCTCCTATTATCAGATGCACCTTCTCCAATGGATAATCCTCATTAGCAAAACATACTACCATTACTTCCAATTCTTGAACTCGAAGGCCTCTTTCAAATGCCCGGTGTTCCCATCTCACCGTCAACCTGTTTGATACATTTGCCTAAACTCTGTTTTTATTTCCATACTTGTGATTCATTCCTCAGCTCATCACAAACAGGAGTCAACCCAAAAATCCACTGGGTTTACTCCTGTTAAGTTGTCAGACCCTCTGTGTTTCCAAATTCAAACTCCTCACCTCCAAATCTCCCAGCAAAACAAATTCCAACACAACAAAAACGATGAAAGTGCTCATGTAATAAACAAGTAGATCTCAAATGTCTTCTTCACATGGCACCACAAGGTGGTAACATCTGTAGAATCACATCTGTAAACTTTAAGAGTATGTGTTTGTGACACAAGGATTCTAAGGCCAAGTGACAAATTTGTATGTGAAGGAAGAATAATAAACTTCTCATGTTTTACTTAGAAAATATATCATGTATGTATGTTTCTCCCAAAAAGTACTCACACCCATAGTTCTCCTTATAAAACTAAAAATCATGAATTAAAAATTCAAGCACAAAGAAGTTGGAGTTTTATGTAGAATTGCCAGAAACACAAAATTCAGTGAAATATTGAGTTACCCAAACCAGTATCACATACCGACACAGAATTAGCCAACTACTGACATTACACCATTTACATGGTGTAAATGGTATCCAAATATTAGTAATTGAATAACAACAAAGTTCTGAATTCCAAATTATTTTTATAAGCAGTCATGAATAAGAAAGCAGGAGAAGGACATAAGAGCTTATTCAAATTCTTTTTTTTTAAAGTTCTAATAGTACACAAGGGAAATGAAAAAGTTAAATTGCTCAACAATAAAGACTCAATTAAGCTTTCCAAAATTTTAAATGTAAATTAGATTTTTTCAAGAACATATATAAGTTCAAAACAAAAATAGATGTCATTTGAATTGTGCAGTTCAGTCTGGATAGGGAAGAACTTTATAACCATGAAAGTACTGGAGAAAAAGACCTGCAATGGAAGAGTCTGATAAACTTGACTATATAAAAATGAGAAACTCGGGGCACCTGGGTGGCTCAGTGGGTTAAGCCACTGCCTTTAGCTCAGGTCATGATCTCAGGGTCCCAGATCAAGTCCCTCGTCAGGCTCTCTGCTCAGCAGGGAGCCTGCTTCCTCCTCTCTCTCTGCCTACTTGTGATCTCTCTGTCAAATAAATAAATAAAATCTTTAAAAAAAATGAAAAACTCTGGCGCATCAAAGTACATCACAAATAAAAGGCAAATAAGCCATGAAAAATGTTTGCTAAAATTATTGCAGACAAAACCTTAAAAAGCCTGTGTAAGTTAGTAAAAGAAACAGGGACACACTAGTTACTATTAATATAACTTCTTTGCATTTATCTTTATAAATATTAATTAAATATTATTGACTTATCACCATGCCAAATTATACAATTAAAGTGAGTCTGTCTATAGTGAGTAGCTATAAGCCCTTATTTGTTTGTTCTTTGTTTTGTTTTTCAGAAATGATTCCTTTATTTTCCCATTTATTTCTAGGTATTTTTGAATATAGCAAATAATGACTCAGTTCCAAATAGTCTAGTTCCATTTCCAAAATTAATTTAACCATTGATCTGTTGCATTACTTTCATGTTTTTATTTTTCCTAGTACGCCAAAATTAGGTTCTTAAGAGTAGAGCCAATAGAGATTGTGTCTTGGTCCAGCCCAAGTGGAAACATTCAGTCATCTAGAACTAACATAGAGGAGGGAATTACTTCCTTTTGAAAGCATACCTTAGAATAGGTCCCTATTTCTGCATGAAAAAAATAAAAAAGAACTTTTAATATTGAACCGACTTTTCTCATACTCCTGAGTGTGTGTCTACTGCGGCGTTTCTAGAAGTTTCTTTGGTCTGTGGCAGAAGTGGACTTAAAATGAAGTTAATAAAACATGAGTTTCAGGCTCTCTCACTGGCAAAGGACTTCTCTTTCAAGCCGTCAGAGGGCCTCTAGCCACATGTTCATGTCATTATCTGTTTTTGTCAAGAGTGCAGAAAAAAATATCTGAAGTACAAAGCTGCCGTGCTCCTGCCACTTCACCCTCCTCTCTTGTCCAGTGTCATTGGAGTGGCAGTGACAATTTGGGACACTCCACCAAAGAGGAAACTGAGTTTGGTCAATTGTATTTCTGAGGTTCACAATCACGTCTCTGCATAAGTTCTTGCTGGCTGCCTGGTAAGTAAGACGGGCTTCTGGGATATCTGTGTGGAGCCCTCATTCCTCTGACATGAAACTGTAGGGCCAGAAATCATCTTGCCATGTATGTCCTATATTTTCCTGCCCCAGAAATAGTGTGGCTAGCAGAGGACCGAGAAATTGAGAAAGCATGCAGCCAGAAACAAATATGTGGAAAATTTCTTCTTTTCCACTGGACATTCAAAATTCTAAGTGGAGGATTTTATTCTCATCAGTGCCTCATCGAAGTTTCTCTTCAGTCAGAAATATGTTTGATAACACAAATAATATATAATTTATATATGTATAATTATATGTATAATTATATATATAAAATATATAATTATAAGGGCTTCATATGGGTTTTTTTTTCCCCTTGTTGATGAGAATCTATATCATTGAATAAATTCTATAAGAATTCCTGTGTTGGCTGGGAACAGATCTGTGGCAAAATTGCAAATAGCAACTTTTGCCTCTTCTTGAGCAAGTATGTTTTGTGTGTCTTGACCTTTTCATAAAACACGTAGCACCCTAGCATCCCTGACCCATCCTGTCCTGACAATGTCTGCTGGTTCCAGATGAAATTGCACACAAACTTATGGTTAGAACAGCAGAACAGCCAGAAAATGGAAGTGCTGGGGACAAATTTCCTACACGTATTCGTCACGGTCAGTATAGGCAATATAAGACTCATTTGGTTATGCAAGAATGTTGTTTGATACAGTGAGAAAGCAACTTGCAAAACCCTGAATTGGGGGCACCTTTGTGATTCGGTCGGTTAAGCGTCTGCCCTCAGCTCAGGCTATGATCCTGGGGTCCTGGGATGGAGCTCTGCATGGGGCTTCCTGCTCAGTGAGGAGTCTGCTTCTCCCTCTTCCCTTGCCCCTCCTTCCCTCTTGTGCTCTCTTTGCCACATGCACACTCTCTTTCTCTCGCTCAAATAAATAAATAAAATCTTTAAAATGTAAATACAATTTTTTTAAAAACCTGAATTGTTCCTGTATATACCTTATATTCAGATTAATTTTATATACTTGTAAGAATTATTGATCATAAACAAATTCAGAAAAACAATTACACTTGCATCCTGAAGCTTATTAGCAAATTAATCACATTACTTTTGGAGTTTGCTATGCTGTGATATTTGCCAATTTTTTCATGTCTAGTTTATTGTCATTTTTTTCCCATCTTAAATAATAAGTATTGGCTACTATTCTTAATTTTTAAATTATTTTTCTTAAAGAAATCTCAAAATGTAAAATAGACATTTACATCCTTCAGAATATTGCAGTTAATAGCCCAGTGTTAGATTAATGGAAAAGCCTATGCATTATGAATAGATACATGGAAATAACCTAATTTTCAGAGCACCAACAAAATATGTAAGTCCATTTACATTTCATCTTTGTTCTATAGTGAATAAAGTCAATAATCTCTCCCAGGTCTCCTTTATAACACTCTATTTTAGTTACGGTCCCTGAATTATTCTGGTATTTAATCAATATATGCATGCCATACAGAAGATGGCAAAGATATTAACTTTGTTGATTCAGTAGTTGAAACTTCCATATTGTGAGTGTCCTGGTATGAAGCCTTGGAATGCAAAAATTTGTGCTAATTAACCATGTTGAAGAGACATCATTCCTGAGCTTTAGGCTTATGTGTAATGCACTTGATATCTTCACGTGAAAGTCAAATAGACATCTCAAACTTAGCTTTAATTCCTTGGTACCATCCAGTGCCTCTCTGCAGTATTCTCTGTCTCATTAAAAGTGCCAACAGTTGTTCAAGCTAAATCCAAAGGAACGGACATCATTTCCACCCTCTCTCTCTCGCCCTCCATCACCATATTCAATCCATCATGAAATCCTGTTAGTTCAAACATCAAAATCTATTTCGAATACAACCACTCCTCTCTATCTTCATGATTACCACCCCAGGCCAAGCGATCATCTATTGTGTGGATGAGTATTGTGTAAATTTTCTTGTTCACAAAATATTTAAAAATACTGGAAAACTTACATACTACTAACCTAGTATATATCCGTGTTGGCATTTTAAAGATTTTATAAACTTAATTAGATAAAAAGAACATAATTTCTGAAATACTGTAAATACTCTATTTTAAAATAAATCTGTTTCGTGGGATCTAATACTATAGCAATTTTTTTTTAACTTAGTACCATCCTTTTAAAAAATTGATGAACAGATGATTCTTTAATGTTTGGAAATTTAACTTTGTAACATCTTTCCTTATACCTATATTTTCACTTCTCCTCAGAACTTTAATATAAAAATCACTTACTAATGAACAAATTTTTTTTTCTAAAAAGTATGTATCACAGTTTTTCATCATTTTTTATGATTACAAGGATCCAAAAAAGGTTCCAAATTACTAGTACACAAATTGATCAAAACACCAATGTATTGGACGTTTGCATGAAAAATACTTAAATGAAAAAAATATTGTAAACGTGTATCTTAATGTTCTGGATGTTTTTTCTTCTTGATTAACATGTGCGTGGATAAATACTACTTATTGTTAAAGTGAGAAAATTTATGGGGCACCTGGGTGGCTCAGTCGCTTAAGCATCCCACTCTTGGTGTCAGTTCAGGTCGTGATCTCAGGGTCTTGGGATCAAACCCTGCACTGGGCTCTTAACTCAGTAAGTCTGCTTGAAATTCGCTTTCTCCCTCTCCCTCATCCTCTACCCCTTTCCCCATTTACATGTCCTGTCTCTCTCTCTCTCTCTCTTTAAAATAAATAAATAAATAAATAAATAAATAAATAAAATATTAAAAAAAGAAAGTTTATTATCAATTGCAGTTTATTTCTCACATTTTAGATATAAATATTACAATTTTTTTCATATAAAAAGTAGATGGGAATAGAGAACAATTAATTATAGCAACATCACTATATTCATTGAACAGAATTACATAGCAAAAATCACAAAGCGGTCCATGAAAAGAATGTATAAAGGTTGACCAGTTGATTCCCTCTGCAATTTTGTTAAAAGAAACATTTTATCACCTGACTTACAAAAGGAATTTTTTAATCAGTAAAATAATTTTCATCCTCAATATCTGTATCAACATTTCAAGCTGCTCCCTAGTGATGCTTTGAAGGCTTTGACAACCTGAAACAATGCTCCATGTAAGCTTCAGGGTGGGTAGGAGGCAAACTTTCTTTTCTTTTTTTTTTTTTTTTATTGCTTCAAGTTTTTATTTAAATTCTAGCTAGTTAACATATAGACTAATATTAGTGTCAGAAGTAAAATTTAGTGAGTCATCACCCACGTGCAACACCCAGTGCTTCTCACAAGTGCCCTCCTCATAGCCCATTCCCCCACCCACCTCCCTTCTAACAACCCTCAGTTTGTTCTCTATAGTTAAAAGTCTCTTATGGTTTGCCTCCCTCTCTCTCTCTCTCTCTTTTTAATTTTACTTTTCCCTCTCTTTACCTGTTTTGTTTCTTAAATTCCAAGTATGAGTGAAATCATTTGGTATTTATCTTTCTGACTGACTTACTTTGCTTAGCATAATACATTCTAGCCCCATGTACATTGTTGCAAATGGCAAGCTTATTCATTCTTTTTGATGGCTGAGTAATACTCCATAGTCTATATATAACACCTTTGCTGTATCCATTCATCAGGTGATGGACATTTAGACTCTTTCCATAATTTGGCTCTTGATGTTAATGCAACTATAAACAGAGTACACGTGAACCTTCAAATCAATATTTTTGTATCCTTTGGACAGATACCTAGTAGTACAATTGCTGGGTCATAAGTAGTCTTATTTTTAACTTTTGGAGGAACTCCATACTGTTTTCCAGAGTGGCTGCACAAGTTTGCATTCCCACCAACAATGTAAGAGGGTTTCCCTTTCTCTATATCCTTGCCAACACCTGTTGTTTCCTGTGTTCCTAATTTTAGCCATTCTGACAGGTGTGAGGTGGTATCTCATCATGGTTTTGATCTGCATTTCCCTGATGATGAGCAATGTTGAGCATCTTTTCGTGTGTCTGTTAGTCTTCTGGATGTTTTCTTTGGGAAAATGTCTATTCATGTCTTCTGCCCATTTCTTAACTGGATTATTTGTTTTGTGGGTGTTGAGTTTGATAAATTCTTTATAGATTTTAGATACTAATCTTTTATTAGATATGTCACCTCCAAAAGTGTTCTTCCATTCCAAAGGTTGTCTTTCAGTTTTATTGTTTTCTTTACTATGCAGAAGCATTTTATCTTGGTGAAGTCTCAATTGTTCGTTTTTGCCTTTGTTTCCCTTGCTTCCAAAAATGTGTCTAGTAAGAAGTTGCTCTGGCTGAGGTCAAAGAGGTTGCTAACTGTGTTCTCCTTCAGGGTTTTGATGGTTTCCCATTTCACACTTAGGTCTTTCATCCATTTTGAATTTATTTTTGTGTATGGTGTAGGAAAATGGTCCAGTTTCATTCTTCTGTGTGTTGCTGTCCAAGGCAAACTTTCAAAGATGGTAACCTTCTCAGGTAAATCTGTTCTAGGGGAAAAAAAAAAAAAAAAGCAAATGGTTTCTTAAAACAATCCTTGCTTGCATACTTCTTGGGATACAGAAGGAAACTCCAGGTGGGTCTGCTGAAGACGTTGGTGCGGGCCGCGGCCGACAGCTTCCACCCTGGCTGGGCCCGCGCTCCCAGTGGCTTAGTTCATTTTCATTTTCCACCAAGTCACCATTACCATTTTAAAATGCAAATCAGATGTTGTCACTCTCTGCTTAAAATACATCAATGGCTTTTCTTTCCTAGTTACAATTGTCTTGTTCATGTTCCCAGAACAGGGCAAGCTGTTTTCTGTTTCAAAGCCCTTGCCTTGTGGTTTTTTTCAGGGTGGACAAGCTTTCTCCCAGTTGTTGGAAACTGCATAACTCTTACCCTTGAGATGTGAACTCAATGTTTCCTTCTCTGAAAGGCTTTTCATAAGGACCCCATCCAAAGTAGGGTTCACATACTCTATCCCATTGCAACCTTCTTTTCTTTATTGAAGTTATCATAATCTGAGGGAAAAAAATACCCTTTTTATTGGTATGTATTTGTTTAATATATTATCTAACAGCTCTCCTAGGCTCTAAAATCTGAATGGCTGGAATCGTACCCTGGTAAGTGGCACCATGTCTTTAAGAGTGCGTAGTAGGTGCTCAGAAAATATTTGAGTTGGAATGAATGAATTATAACTCTAATTTATCTTCTCCTAATGGATACATGAGAGGGAGATTTGTAGGAAAAGGGAAGGTGCCAAAGAAATGAAAACTGTTTTGAATTCCTGATATATAGTCTCTGGAGGACAATTATTTTTTAAATTTTTTAATCACATGTGAATTCCTTTCACTGTTCTCTAACGAGCTCCAAACAGCTAAGGTAAATGCCACACAAACACTGAGGGATTCGGTTTCCCTTATAAAGAAAGCTTCTTAAAAATATTAAAGACTTCTTTAAAAAGTTATATACAAACAAACCTTAGAAAATATATATTTCATCCCTGTCACATAAATATTTAAATTAGTGTGAATTAAGTTTTAACATAACATTTCTTGAAATTTATATTAAATAGTGTTTTTGTGAACTTTAAAATATGGATTTGTCTAGGTCTGCCTACACTGAAGAACACAAACATATGCACACCATATAATAAGCAATTGACATTTTCTCATAGTTGGTATGTCCAGTATTTTCTGCTACCGTGTTATATATTTATCAGGTGTCTATAATAAATTTCAGTATAGATCTTCCTTCTCTTAACTTTGAAAACAGGGAGCACAAACCTACCTGTCCATAAATCTTATATCTGTATTCATTAAATAAAAATATGTGTAAACCTGAATAATTCACTGAAAAAAGCAAAGAACATTTTTATATCCAAGCTTACTCATGGAAAATGTATTTTTTAATTGTTTCACTTTTAAATAATTGTATTGTCAGTGAGCCATTAGCTTGATTTTTCCTAATAGCTGTGATGATTTGTGAATCAGATATTAAGATGAAGATAAATGATGTTTTACAGACAAAGCTAGGTCCTTTTTTCGTCTGTTGAAAATACTCTTCATTTGGTTTATTTAGTATGAAGTCTAATAGTGTTTTTCTTAATATTTAAGATGACTTTTAACTTAAACACACAGCTGTTTTCCAATTTAAATCTTGTACCACTCCAGCGAGGGAGAAGCTAATGACAATTTTAAAGTATCTCTTCTCTGAGTAAAAAGTTTGAGAGGACTATAGAGTTTGAAAGGTCTCGCTCCTATCTCCACAAACTCTAGAAGGAAAAATAAGGTAAAATATGCAATTGTCTTGTTAGTTTGGAGAGAGCTATCATCACACAGAAACTTTATGAAATATAAAAGATGCAGCGCAGATGGGTTCAAGTTAAAGTGGGCCTCACTTGCTCATTTGGAAAGTGAATTTCCAAAGAACTAATATGGTCTTAGGAGGAAAAATAAAATAAAATAGAATAAGGACTTCTCGTTTCCAGAATGATCTGTCTTGAAGGAATCAGAAGTGAAAGGTAAGCAGACTTGAGAAATTTTAAATTTCAGACAGCCTGGTTGTGTTTGTCACAACACTAGCCTATCTTCATTCCTGCAAATATACCCAATGGTAACACAGTAACTCTGTTAATAGGTGGTCTAATCGAGGTAGTCTAATCTAATGGTTTCTGCTCCAGGATTCTGGGAACTAGGAGGCCAGGTGTTGTCCATGCACAGATGGTCTTTCTCCAGCAAGAAAGAAGAATGAAGCTGCTATGTGGAGGGCCACGATATGAAGAAAAGAAGAGCCCAGACTCTATGTGAGCCCCTCCTGTCAGCGCTGTGATCTGGGATCTGGCTGTGTCCTCACACTTCCCAAGGTTAATTACACCAAAGTCTTCTCACAAATTTCACTTTCGACAATACTTTGGTTTAAGAATTTTTACCCCCTTCAGTAAGAAGCCTGACTGACCACATAGGGAGTACCCGTTAAAGCACCACAGACTCTGAGAAGAGGCAAATCTCTAGGGCAGCCTCAAGGCCTGCAATAAATGGAAGATTGAAGGTGACAGCAAATGCTAATCCCCACCGTGCTGCTACAGAATTTGGTCCTGGACTATGGTGAGGACCACACAGTTTTTCTCTCTATAGACTTTATGTTTACTCGTAGTAATAAATAATTAAACAAACAATGACAATGCACACAAAAAAGTGATACATTATAAAAACACAGAATGGGGGTGCCTGACGGTTCTGTCGGTTAACCCTCCTCTTCTTGGTTTTGGTTCAGGTCATGATCTCAGGGCTGTGGGATTGAGCCCCTCAGCATCAGCAGGCTCTGTGCTCAGCACAGTCTGCTTGAGATTCTTTCCCCACCCCTCCATCCTTCCCTCCTGCTCTTTTCCCTTCTCATGCTCCTTCTCTTAAAGGAAGGAAAGAAGGAAGGAAGGAAAGAAGGAAGGAAGGAAGGAAGGAATGGAAGGAAGGAAGGAAGGAAGGATATCTAAGAAACACAGAATGATGTGAGAACATAAAAAGGGGCATTTATTTAAGAAGATGAAGAGGAGATGACAGTCATTAAGAAGGATATGTAATCCATGGAGAATGGAGATCACATGTGATTGCTTAGAGATGGGAAAGAATAATTTATATCAGAACTTGATACAGTTTTTTATAGCTGTCTTAGAATTAGAAGAAAAGTGAAGAATGAAATAAGCCTGAGCAAAGGAGCAGGGCATTCAACTCAGGAAAAAAATAGGCAATACAATTATTGTTATTATTTTTTTAAGCGTGACCTTCATTTGAAGGTTGATAAGGAGGTATTCTTTTTTAGGCAAGAAGTAACATACAGGATATAGTTTTACAATATCACTTTAGGGTACCTGGGTGATTCAGTTGGTTAAGCGTCTGCCTTTGGCTCAGGTCATGATCCAGAGGTCCTGGTCAGCAGGGAGTCTGCTCCTGCCTCTCCCTCTTCTGCTCCCCCTACTTGAGATCTCTTTATCTTCCTCTCTCTCAAATAAATTAAAATAAATAAATAAATAAATAATAAAAATAAAATAATAAAATAAAAAATAAATTAATTTAAAAAAATAAGAAAGAAAGAAAATCACTTTGTCCACTGTGGAGTAAAGAATTCGAATGTGGTCATTATTAGAGATAATGAGACTAGTTAAGAGGCTTTCACAGTAATACAGTTTAATTGACCATAAAAGTTGAATTGACAAAACTTTCAAATTGGTATTTTGAGGAAGTGAAAAAAAAAAAAGGATGAGTAAAACTAGATAACTCTGATTCAGGTTAAACCAGCTGGGTAGTAGCACTCACTGTGCCAGAAGGACAAATTGGGGGGAAGCATTAGTGAAAGGTGTTAAATTTAAATATGTTGATTTTGAAGTGCAAGTGGGCAGTTTAAGTGGAGATTTCCAATGTCCTTCTCAATATAAGAAAGACGAAGGCAAGTTATATGTGAGTTTGCAAGGAGACTTGACTAGGAACTTTGAGTCTGGAATTGTGCACAGGAATTACACTAAAATGTAGAAGAAATTTTGCAAAAGTCATCCTAACATAATTTGCCACGTTACTGCCTCCCTCCTCACTCTGCCAAAATGAACTAGCAAATAAGACTTCCCCAAGAGATTGAAGAATGTTATGGTATGCCTAAATGACATTGAAAGTGCCTCAGAAAAATATAGCAAACTTCTTTATAAAAAAACAATACACTAGTTCAGGATAAAACTTGATCAGTTTTCAAAGATAACTAAACAGAAGCAGGAGCATCCACATGCAGAAAAACCCATAGTGGTCTACGAACATACAATATGAAAGATTCACTACAGAAAACATAAGGAAATTTCAGATGGCATATGCTTTATAATCTTGATAAAGCATAATTATTGTGAAATAATGAAGGAAATGGGATATGATAAATCTACAGCAGAAGGGAATTAACCCACTGAGCCACCCAGGCACCCTACAGCAGAAGGGAATTAATAGCAAGCAGACATTTAAGTGAATTGAAGTAAGATATTTATGGAACATTTTAAATGCTAGCTATTATAAAGAAGGCTTTAAAACCATATTTGGAAATAATGTTTTTTGGAGGGATGGCCCAACAATATTTGAAGGTCTATAATTATTCTAAGTTATCAGTTAATATATGTAAATGGAGTTTTTAAATACATTTAAAAAATATTTAATGACAATATTGTTTAGATTTCTGTTACTAAACAGGGAGAGCCCTAATGAATTTTATGCATGATTCTCTTTTCCTCCCCTTACCCATAAAAAGACTTGAAAAATTCCTGAGTCTGAACTTCTCAGAGGGCTGAGTTACATAGGTCACCTTCCATCAGGCTGTTCTTATGGTTCTATGGTGGCACTTGCCCCTACAAGCTGGAGGGGAAATTGAGGTCAGAAGCATTCAGATTTGTCAGTCAGTTGATCCATTCTAAATCCCCTCCCTATAGCTGTGCAATGGTTTATAATCCTTATGGAGCTGGAATAGTATGAAGTTTCCAAACTCAACTCTAAATTTCTGAGAGAGAGAGAGAGAGAAGGAAAGAAAGAAAAAAAAAGGGAGGGAGGAGAAAAAACTTCTATGATTGATATAACTCCTGTGTTCTGTTAGTTCTCTTACTGACAGAAGTTAGATTTTCTTCTATTGGGACCTACATCCCCACAGGCAATACGATCTACTTGAGAGAGAAAAATATTCCCACAAAATCAATTTGCCGCAACCACGTTATGGTGACTAGAAGTTTTGTTTTGTTTTGTTTTTGGTTTTTGTTGTTGTTTTGTTTTGTTTTGTTTTGTTTTTTGGTGCTAGAAGTTTTAAGGTAAAGTTTTATGAATGTCAGGGTCTGCCTTGACACAGTGATCGTCTCATCAAACAACTCTCACAGAAGCACTAAACCATAGGCCTGAAATGTCCATCAAAACATAACGAGCCACAAGCTGTTTCTGGAAACTAGGGGATTTGAAAAGAGAAAATGAGAGGTTCATATTGCCTGATCAGTGTCATCATTCCTAAAGCCAGGCTAGGTATTTACAAGTGACTTCCCAGGATTATGATCATGATAAATACAGAGGAGACTCTTCAAAGAGGCTTAAGGATTATATGGAAGCCAAGAGCCAGTCCTGGGATTGGAACCTGGGATGTGTCCCAGACTAAATGTGTTATGGTTATGGCCTTTGTCAATTTGGTTTTCCAGAATTATTCAGTTGTTTTATAAAAATGTGGTTAATTTTCAGTTAGAGGGAGGTGGGATTTTTTTCCCCCATTCTGACTTCACTATCAGGTGGTGTTTTACAATGAAAAAAGTCTCAGATCAAATTCTATCACACACAAAATATTTATCACTAAATAGGCAATAAAACAGTCATTCAACCTATTATGTAAACTCAATGAGGCCCAGTTTCTTGAGCTTTTACCTGACATGACAGCCCATTGCACAAAAGTTTTATACCAAGAGAGCTATAAAAATAGGCTAGTGGCAGAATTTAATTCTTTTTTTTTTTCCTTAAGGAATCCTAAGTGACTAAAAGTAGCATGAAGAGTCTTAAAACCTGAATGTCATTTTGAATACTCTGTGCTCCTGGGCTCACTGTGTTCTCGTACTTCACTCACGCAAGGGCAGGAGAGCTTGCACAATATTTCCAGCCAATCTGCCTATCTTAAAAATCACCCTTCTCACCAATGAAAAGAAATTTGTAGCATTTCCATGCTAATTAACAACCACGTAGGGGTGCCTGGGTGGCTCAGTTGGTTAAGCATCTGCCTTTGGCTCAGGCCATGCTCCCAGGGTCTTGGGATTGAGCCCCACATGGGGCTCCCTGCTCAGCAGAGAGTCAGCTTCTCCCTCCCCTTCTGCTGCTCTGCCTCCTCATGCGCTCTTTCTCCCTCTCTAATAAATAAAATCTTTAAAAAAAAAAATGCAGTGTTTAGGGAAGATGAAGAGTTGGGAACAGACTCTTCTGGGGTGTGGACTTAGAGTTTTTTGTTGTTTCTGTTTGGGTTTATGTTATTGTTTGTTTGTTCTTCTTTTGAAATGTTAATTACTCATACATTTTTCTACTGCTTACTAATCACCCAGAGTGTATACTTTTGACTAGAATACTTAGAATGTTAACAAACTGCTCCTATGATATAAATTGAAGTAAGTATATATGTCATACCTTTTATGTTGGGTATTTTAAAAATTAACTACAGACAATGTAACAATCCTGGGTCACAAGCTTTCTGAGTAGCAGTTTCTTTATCTTTAACTCTAACAGTTTGAAATACACAGTGGAAATAGAAACCAGAAAACTATTTTAGACAGGAATTAACACATCTTTTTGCCCTTTTTGCTGACAGTTTAAGAAAGATAGAAGTCAGGTTACTCCCATGAAAAATTTGACATGTTTCCAAGAACTTAAAGTAGATAATATGAAAATAATAATTTACCATTTATTAAGTGCCACTGTATGCCATTCCTTCTAATCCTCATCACTAAATCACAGCATAGGCATTAATATTCCCCTCATTCTCAGGAAAGTCCCCACCTTGGGAGTCATGCCAGTCCTGATTAATGTCAGAACTTTTCTTTAAGGATAAAGGTGGTTCAACACAGAGGGGAAGAGCAGATTTTGAAAGTTACAGCATACAACCATAATGATCAAGGTGATTATCGCCTCTGATTCTTTGGGGCATGAGGCAAGCACAACATTAGTCATTAGCCAAGACTAATATAATACTATTATATATTACATATATTATTAGTTGATGTTAATACAGCCAGCATAACTACAAAATAGTCTAGAGCACAGTTCAGACCACGATTTCCACTCCTGTGGAGTTATAATAAATAGCTTCCAAACTGCCCTGTGTTTTTATCATTTGGGGGATGTTGAGCTGTACTGTTAGTGGAATTTCGAAAAGTTTAAAAGGCTGACGTATCGCTCAGGAGCCTAATGTTATCTTTAATGAGGGACATGTAGTTTTTAAAAATTACCTCATGAAGAGAAATCAAGAGGCCTTTAAGTACACATGGCTCCTCATACTCTTACCTCCTTACTAAGGAGAGACATAAATTGACCTGGGAAGACAGAGCCTCGATATTTCTACGACAAGTCATTTCCAGATTCTGTAGGAAAAAATCAGCAATTTTAATTTTCTCATGTCCCCTCAGTCAGATTTTATTTTAAAACATCTATCTATTCTCTTGTGATTCTGTCGTCATCTGAAATTAAAGGGAGTCTAAGTAAATCAAGGGTGACCCCGAGGAAGCCTAGAAAACGCTCCCATGCCAGAAAGTATCCCACGTATTTTAAGAGGTTCTCTTTTTACTTGCAGTATTATTTTACCTCTTCTTATCCCAGGGGCTACATGGGAGCAGAGGGAAAAAAAAAAAATCAAGGATACACAACTGGGTTTGGCTTCCACGGATACACCATCTGTCTTTCTCTGTTCTTTCCATTTTTGGCAGCATCGTGAAGCTGCATCCGGGAGTGGTGCCACCAAGGCAGCCCGTGCACGTGTGGGCTCCGCGCACATGCGCACACACTCTGATCCTTGTCCCTCACAAAAGAGGACCCACTAGAAGTCACTGTCCAAGTGCTGCCCTCAGTAGGTTTGAAAACACAGGGACTGCTGTATTTTTGGCCCTATTTTTTCCCCAAAGTCAATGGGCTTCTTGATCGACAATGAAATTAATAATTTAGGACTGTGGTAACTCTTTTGTCGTTGGCTGACATGCTACTCTGAGGGGTCCTGATTACTCACAGGGAGTGTGAAAATACCCCAAGAACTCCCCACAGCTTGTGTAAGCTTGAGCTTTGCAGATTCCTCAATGATGTCAGAGAAACAACAGGGGAAAGAGCGCGTCTGTGCCCTAACTGGGAGGTCACCTTAGCTTAGAATGGAAGACAGCTTTCAACTTTGACATTTTACTGGAAGCATTTTTCTTGAAGATTTATTGTGCAGTTGAAAAGATATGTAAAACACAGGATCCCACCCCCCCCCCCCCATCTTCCTCTTAGGAAAAAGAACCACATTCACAGCCCAGCTCTTTAACTGTTTGTTTTTGCTACTGTTTTTATCAGATTAGCCACGCACCAGGCAGCAGGGATGGATTGGGAGTCAGGATATCATAGTTTCTGCCCTGACTCTGCCCCGGGGCACATTGCAACTTCCTCGCATTTCACTGCATGATATTTCTCTAACAGATGGAAATGCCCCTGCCTCCTAGGAAAGTTCTGGGAATTCGTGAGAGAGCTTTGATGTACTCTTCAGAGAGTTCAGGTTTGTCCTGGAAAGATACAATGTATCCCATTTGGAGACAAGCAGGAGAAAACAGTAGATGCTAACCTGGAAAATGTATTAAGAGGCAGAGACAACAACAGGAAAGCAGGAGACCTCTCTCGGCAGGCAGGCAGATGGACTGAGGGAAAAGGCACAGAGTCCCCAAAGTAACAAAGAATTGCTTGCAGCACTTTAATGCAATGCCTCTAGGGTCTGGCTCATATTTCACTTGTATAATAAACTATAAAGCATTTATGCTAAAAGCAATGCCAGGTTATTGTTGGTCTTTCCTCCTCCTCTCCAATTCTTCCCCCCAAAATAAAACATCAGCATTCATTTATAGACCCATATTTAATCAGATACTTCCAGTATTTATTTGATCCTTCTCTTTGAAAAATGCCATAAGCTCCAACTCTGAAATCACTTTCATATTTGAGAATCTAACCATTACAAAGCAGAAACTCTTCTGTCATTTTTGATCAAGTGGGGTCCATTAGATTTTATTTACTGTGTTAGCCTGTTTCTTGGAACCTGATTCTGTAATTATCGTCCCTTCTAACCTTGTGCAAATGCAACTTTTGACCTTCCTTCTCCAAAGCTTTTTAGGATAGAGCCAACCAAGTGTGATGGATGGTTTCAACAGCAGTGACTCAAAAAAATTTGCACAGAGGGTGGTCGAGGGAAATTTGGAAATTCAATTCACCTCTACTGTTCAAATATGTCAAGTTACAGGTACGTGTGTGTGGGTATGTGTGTGACTATGTCTGGGGGGTTTTAAGTTAATAGAATTCCATCTTGTGATTCAGAAAGAATGTAGTCCAATATAAACTGTGTTTTTGACCCAGACTGCATTGACCCCCCAAAATCAGAATACTAAGCAAGTTTCCCATTACATTCAACTCTCTAAGATGCACTGGCAAAACAAAATAAACTTCAAAGCAAACTACCACAGCTTTCTCTCAACTTTGCCAACTCACTTTACAGGCAGCTGGGTACTTTGAACTTTTAATTTCATTTGCAAAGCTTAATTGGGAGCATCTAAATCATTCCCGATTCAACATCACCAGCTGAATACAGTGATTGGATCACAAAAAATGATAAAGCCTCAGTCTTTGAAGTTTGGCTGTTAATGTAGCTGGGTCAGGAAGACTTCAAAGGACCAAGTGGTGCTTCTTGGGCACCTTTGCCTACATGGCCAGCTTCTCAGCACAACTTCACAAACAGGTAGGCTAGAGGGCACTTGGGTTCTGTTAAGGAGTACACATCCATGTTGGAATAGCAAGACTTTAGAACAAATTTTGTACCTGCAAACACTCAAAATCAACCATGAATTTTGTTCTTGAAAACTGAGACACTTCCCTTCTTTGTTTCTCGGTGTCCATCTAATTAGCCTGCGAATATTAACTATCCTGCTTCTGAAATATGAATTTTTTTTCTATTCAATGTAAAGTTCCATAAATCCTAATTTTAAAAAAGGCTTTAGACTATTATTCCTACACTTAGATAGTCTATCCTTGCTCTTTTCTCATATGTCCATCCCCTCATCCCAACGGGAGCGTATGTACACTAATGAAAATTTTGCTTTTCTGTGTTTTGAAGGTTTTTCTGTGTTTCGGTTTTGTTTTTGTTTTATTCTTATTTTTATTCTTGAAGTTTCTGCTACCATTTAAAGTGTCTGATTATCCAACAAGATCAAGGGTTGGCATAGTTAATAGTTCACAGATGAAAGAGTGCTAAAAATTATCTATAGCAAGCTTTAAACAGCCAAAGGTTCTCCACTTAAGACCCAACACATGGATGTGGGTTTCATTGTTCAGAGATACATCTAAGAGAGATTAAACCCGAGAATAAACTCACTGACAGTCAGTTAGAATAACTTCAGATGCCTGGCCTAAACACATACGTATAAACCGGTCTGTTCAAAAGGGTTTAGGTGAAATCTTGTCTGGAAGTTGTAGAATGAGCTGAAAAATCTCTTCAAGTCCCACGGAGTCCTTTGATTCTACATTAAGCAGGCCGGAGACCACACACAGACAGGCACTTTTTATGACATCGCTTCCTTGAATATTTGTTTTCTTTAGGGAGCACATGGGAAGGCAAAAGGAAAGGTCTTCTTTATCGCCACAGAGACTTACAAATGAAAATGGCTCTACAATAGAGATAAAATTACTACAGGAAAAGATAAATTATTTGTATTTATCCACTTGACATTGAATTCCAGCTAAAGTTAAGAATAAAGAGTAAGAGTAAAGAAGTAAGTAAGGTTCCTGCCTCATTTTGAGGTAGAGTGTTTAGCTTCTCCTCAGTTACTAGACCAAGAGAGAATATATATATATATTTTTTTCCTTCTGGTCAGGGTAGTGGAAGCGTGTTGCTCATGTTTAGTCTGCACCATTACAGATTTTATGGTCTGATTTTGACTCACAAGGATAATTCCAAATAAGGAAGTATAAGAATTTATAAGCTCAGTACTGCGGAACAAACATAGGCTACATCCAAGCAGAAGAAACAAAGTAGGGACTTTCCTTAAAATGATTAATTCTATGCTATTTTTGTGGTCCAAGAATGATTTGTAAATAAGTCTAAGAATGAATATATTGAGTTTCCTTCTGTTTTTTTTTTTTTTGTTTTTTTTTTTTAAGGAGAAGCTGACCATGCTATACTGAGAGCTCTTTTCACAAATTTGTGAGGCTTCAAGGACTTTTCTAAGCACAGAACTACTTGTAAGAAATTACCTTGCATACTCTAGGCCAAAGAGAAAGGGCACCTCATTACAATGATCCAAACCTTCTTTTTTCTTTTTATCCAAACATTTTTAATAAATACATTCATTACAAAGACTAAAATGAAGAGAAGTAAGCTTGCCCTCCATGACACCATACACCTTTACAGAAACCTTCATACAGAAACCTTATTCATCCCACTTTTCTTTCTCCAGGACAGTCTCCTTGCACTCCCAACTGCCCAAGGTTACAGCAAGGGAAATCTCCATTTTGTCCTTGGGCTTCTGGGCTACGTGTGATTCCCTGGCCACTCAGTACTTGAAGTCATCTGAGAGTGATGGGTTTAACAAGAAAAAACCTACATTGGCTTTAAATAATGGGCATATAAAAGTAATTATAACTGTTATTAATAAAAATAATGAAGAATATAATTTATTGCACTTCTATTATATGGCAGGCATTTTGCTAGGCACTTTGCCAACATTATTTCATTAGTTCAAAATATTAGCCCTTATGATAGAAATTACTATCTGCATTTTACATAAAACTAAAGCTCAGAACAGTTCAGCAAAGTGTAAAATTTACACAGCTAGCACTGGGCAGAGTGGGGATTCAAAACAAGTCTCATTAACTATAAAGCCTATGTGATTTCCATTCCAACCTTCTCTTCTCACTATATCCTTTCATCATATAAAAATGCTAGATCGTTAAACAAAGCCTTGGCCAAACTTTTCCCCTGAGCTATTACTCTATCTATCTTCTCTTTTCTTCGTAGCCAGCTTCGTTAACGTATTCATTTTACTACTGCTTCTCCTTCCTTACCTCACGTCCCCTGCCTAGCCCAGTTCAGTCTGGTTTTCATAACCACTACTCCACTGAAACTTCTCTAAGTGAATGTGACCTATAATTTACTAGTTGATTGTCCCATGAGCGCTTGTCACCCCCAACTGAGCTTATCTCCAGCAGTTAGTACTCTTAACCACTTCCTGTTCATTTATCACCTTCTTTGTTCATAAGCTCCTTCCTTAAACTCTGAAACAGCATTCCTTCTGAAACTCCATCAACTATTTTGTCTTAATCTTGGGCCATCTGCCTCTGGCTATTTTAGCACCTCTTCCTCAGTGACTCACCAACTGGTTTCAACTACCAAACTAAAAACATTTATTTCTAGTCAAGTGCTTCCTCTCCAGCTCTACGCCCACATATGAAAGCACCTTCCTGATTTGGCCACTTATTTCTCCATAATCACCTCAAACTCAACCAGTTTCAAACAGAATGTATTATTAATGCTCTTCTAATCCCTCCATCCTGCATTCCCTATCTTTGTGAACAAGCTCAAATATATTCTGGATGCCCAATTCAAAATCTTATCATTCATTATCCCATAGATTTATTTTTTTTATTCCGTATATGCCACCAGGTATTAATTCTCAATGACTTCTCAATAATATAACCAATTTACAGTCTCTTGAATCTACCTCTTCCTTTGTATTCTTACTGACTTTTTCTGACTTTAGGTCTAAGCCTGTAGAGCATTTCAGGTACAACAATTGCTTAGTTGGTGTCCCTGCTTCTATACTTGCCATTTTCTTACTGCATTCTGCACAGTATAACCCAATAGCCTTGTTTAATGTTTATCAGTAACATTTTTCTTTTCTTCATGGTAACATTTAGAAATTTTAGAAAGGCATGAGATCTAGCCTAGAGCTGAGCAAAGTTTTTTGTAAAGGGCTGAATAGTATTTTAGGCTTTGATCACCACAAGACATCTGGTGTATCTCCTCAACTCTGCTGTTGATGTACCAAAAGCCATGGAGCATATGTAAATAAACAGGCATGGCTGGGTTTCCATAAAATTCTATTTACAAAAATAGGCTTCCAGGCTGATTTGGTTAGTAGGCTGGAACTGACTAACCCTTAATGTAGTAAGTCCCTCCCCACTTCTTCAGGTCATTCCTCATGTTTCCATACCTCTCATGTTATGGTCCAGCCTACATAAAACTATTCTTAGTTCTTCAACTTGTCATGCCTATTATTGCTTCTAAGCATACCCGCTGTTCCTTCTCTCCTGGAGGAATATTCTTCTAAATTTTCTTCAAGGATGCACCTTCCATTTATCTTTCAAACTTCAGCTTTGATATAATAGCTTTCAAGAAGTTCTCCTCAACTTCTCCCACACCAACTTCAACACGTTACCATATAATTTTTAGACGCTGGTATAATCATCAGTTTAACCATATTTTCCCCGCACTCTGTTGTGTTGTCCCCGAAGACAGGGTGTATGGCTTCCATCTCACTATTTTTTAAGATCTGCAAATACCCTTCTATATGGTTGGTGTTATAAACTCTTGATGGTGAGTGAATTAGTATACATCATCATGTGTTTTCAAATCCATTCATGATCAGGCTAGGTGAGAAGATTTTCAGTGGTTGCTTAGCAAGGCAATCTAGTTTCAGGCAGAAGACAACTGTCTGTAAATATTAAAGCTCTGCATATGGGTCACTGCCAACTCCTATAAGAGCTCACAAGCCAGTCGTTGCTATCCTTAACTGCATCACTGAGGTAAACTTTCCAGAAAAAACAAAAACAAAACAACCAAACAAAACCCAAGGATGTGGCTTCAGTTATAGAAATTAAGCCACATAGCTCACATTTTGGAGAATTTTCAAGGATCAAGACTTTGTTTCTCAAGAGACCTGGATTTGTGGGCAAAAAATTAATCTCTACAACAGGATTAATTTTTAAAAGAGCCAGTATCTGAAAGCACAATAGGAAAAAGAAGGCTTTAGCCAGCTGGTATCAAAGAGAAACAAGTGAAGTAGAAAAACAGAAGCAAAACTGAGAGCAGTCTAGTATGATATATTTTGATCAAGAAAACTCTTTCACACAAATGATTTTCATTAGAAAATGCATATCATCTACATTATATGGACTGTATGGAATATATATGGACTGTATGGAATATATATATATATAAAACAGGACAGTGAATTTACTTTGTTTCCAAATGAAAAGGTTGTTGGTTGTTTTAGAAAATGTTATGGCCACATAGGTAGTCCTGAAGTAAGTGCAGTGCTCTTGTTATACTGTTAAGAAAAAATAACTACATTGTCAGTTGCCATTGCAATCCTAGATCAGCTGACTTTTATTCCAGAAAGCTTACTTTTTTATCAGGTGTGTGTTTGGACTTTATCTGTCAATAACGATGTTGAGGTATCGCGTATATTGTGTTGAGAGCTCTGATATTGCACTGGACTGTCTTGGTACATACATGATACCATTTATGAGCTATGTAACTATATACAAATTACTTAATTTTTTCTGCTTCTTTTTCCAGGAGATAGTAGTTGAAAATAAATGTGACAATACTTTAAGCCCCATTATATTTCAGGATCACTTGTACCAATACTTTATATAATATAATGAAACTGTTTGGCAGAAATTCATTTAGAGTTCTCCTCCAGTTGAAGTAATAACAGCAATAATAATAATAGTAATAATAATCAAAGCAAATGCCCACATCGAGCTTATTATGTAACAAACACTTTCAACACTTTACAACCATTCATTCATTTAAACTCCATTCATTGCCTCTGCAATCTATGAAGGTAGCTATGATTGTCCTCAGAAGAGGAAATTAAATTACAGAGAATTTACACAAAGTTACACAGTGGCAAGGCTGAGATTCAAACCCAGGCCAGTATGGCTTCTGAATGCATGTGTTTAAATACTACACTCTACCAGTTCTCAAGCTTTAAGTGGAGTGTCTGTTTTGGAGTGTGAAAGCTACTTTTCATTTTTATGGATGCTATCCACATTCAAATAATGAAGAGAACAAGAATGGATTGAAAGTTTATGATAAATGGTTGTTATTTTACTGTCAGTGAACCAGATTCCAATTCTAACGCTAGAAGCCACTGGCCTGTTTCTAATAAAAACAGAATACAAAATAAAGCATAAATCACCAAAAACTCTTATAAAGCACTTCCTTAAAGTCAGCATCCAAAGGAATACAGCCTCTATATTTGCAAGAGACAATAAAGAAGTAAAATATATATTCACATTGCCTTGGCATACAATTCTAAAACCAGATAAAATATCTACGGTGACAAATAATCTTTGGGAAATTGAAAAACAATTATTACCTTATCCATTGCCTGGCAAGAAAAATGGAAGTCTTGTTAAATGGGCCACAAAAGAGATTAGTATGTTCATTGAGAATATTCTAAATTGAATAGAAAGGTAATATATTTTTTCTGCATTAGCATTCAAACAGTTCCTGGAGGAAAATTGAAAAGCTAAAGTTTATGTAGCTGGAATGAATTCTGTGGTGGTGGTTAGTCCTATTCACCCAAATGCATGGTATGGTTGCAATGATTTCTGAGTTTGAGGGAGATCATGTGACATGTGTCACTTCTGGGCACAAGCTTGAAGAACCCCCGGACTTTTGACCACATTTCCTTCCTCTGCTGTACTGACCACAGGCAGGCACATCATGAGGCTATGTCTGCCAGGTTGGAACCTTCCATGAATATGAGTAGAGCCCTGTGGCCAACCAGTGCCACAGGAATAAGAAATACATTTTTTTGTGTTAAGCCTCTGAGATTTAGGATTTTGCTATTGGTCATTGTAACACAACCTCTGCACATTCAGGTTGGCAAAAAAAATTTTTTTAAATAAAAACAAAAGATAATTAGTAAAAGGAAAGAAAGAAAAGAAAAGAAAAGAAGAAAAGAAAATGTCATTCCTTTATTTTCTTTGACTGAACCAGAATCCAGAATATAACTTGAAGCCTCCATCTTAATTGGGCTGACAGTGAATTTGATGTTATTCTATACTGGAGGCCATTTCCCGTTTCCTAAATTTTGCCAGTATTTTCACATCTTATATAACAATATAATGTCGGGGAATCCTGTTTGGGTCTTCGCTTCCTGATGATTATTCCTGGGAAGTACCCTCCAGACTTATCTGGCATTTGAACAATCAACACTGGGCTGCTTGCATGAATCCTGTTTGTGTACAGTAATCTTGCTGACTGGTGGAAAGCCTCCGCCACTCCGTACATCATGTCAAGAGTGATCTCCTGGCCCTCTTGCCTTCAGCTCAGGTCCTGTCACTTTCCATGTTTAACACCTAGAATAGAATAGAATAGGTGAGGATCCAAGTGTTCTACGGTCCTGAAGTTAGACAGTTGGAAAAGATCTCTTTGAGAAAAGAAAATAATATATAAAATTTCTTTACTTGATCTGGCTGGTGGTTCCAAGAACACACGGATTGGTACTACTTTGATTAGAATTTGAGTATTTTACTCTATGAATATTATGTGGCAATAAAAATTTATGGGGAAAAGTATGATTTAGAAATCGGGCTCACAACCCGGTAAGGCTTTCCTGCACCTCAAGGCCCCGAAGGGTAAGTTTTATGAGCTTCAAAGAAAGGCGGTGCCTCTGACCTTGAAGCTTCCTTCCTGACCTCCATAGCTTTTCTAGTCTGGGTAAATCTCTCTCTTATCCCTGAATAATCCTGGCCCCTGAGCACGGAAATTTAATAACAAAAGTCAGAAAAGGGGCTTCTCTTTAATTTCCCCTGAGGCAAGGGTGTTTGTAGTCCATCTATTGGGAATACATGAAAGATGGTTATACCAAGAACTGTCAGAATTAATGTCCCAATAAATTATCCTGCCACATACAGACAGAAAGAGAAAGCTACATACATCTAATAGAATTGTACAGCAATTGATCTTGTGAATTATGTACTTGAAATATCGCATTTTTCTTTCAATAAAAGATTAAAAGAATCTTTAGCATACATGTCATCACTGGCACATACTGCCTTAGAATGCTTATAACTGTAAGAGAAATTGAGAAAAATGCGGGGTTGTTCTGGATGTATACTTCTTTCTCTTACAGTGCCTAAAGGTAAACATAATCCAAACAAGGGAGAGCCCATTTGATTAAGATGTTGTCTGTCTTAACTCTGCCACATCATGGAGAAAATTTGTCATAAATGAAAGTTAAAGGTCCAAAAGAGAGTAAAATATTTGTAACCTTACTTGAAAATGATCACCTCTGAGGGTTCTGAAGCAATTATACATCCTCCATTGTTTGATTCTGAAGTTTCTATAAACCTTACCACCTACTTTTCTGCTACACCCTACTTTCTCTGAAGAACAGAATTATGAATTATATTTTTTTATGAATTACATTTTTTAAAGATTTTATTTATTTAATTATTTAGAGAGAGAGGGAGAATCTCAGGCAGTTTCTGTCCTGAGTTCAGAGCCTGAGGCAGGACTCCCTCTCATGACCCTGAGATCATGACCTGGGCTGAAATCAAGAGTAGAGGTTTAACTGACTGAGCCACCCAGGTGCCCCTGAATTACATTATTAATGTAAAATTTCCTAAAGGGAAGAGGAAAAGCAAGCTTTCCAAAGTCTCCCATCACAGGTACCAACATTAGTTCAACAAATTAGAAATTTTTGAAATGACTTTGCCATAATAGGGTTTAGTGATTGGGTCAGTCATGTTAATTCCTTTATTTATATTTCATTTGTTTGTTGAACGGCAGAAATTTTGGCCTTGAAATAATTCTATACTTTGTTCATGAACTTGATTTTATAACATATTCTGCCACTTTCTTCCTTTCTTATTACATAGCATTAAGCCTATGACACATCTTTCATTTCTAATACATGTAATTGGTTCTATAGTCCTTATAATGAGAATGAATGCAACACCGCACAGCCTCCCATGTGAACAGGTTTTGTGCATACGAATAACTACTAGGTTAAAATTGTTTATGATAAATTTCGTGGAAAGTACCGAAATTTAAAGAAGGAAATTGATACTGCCTAAGCATGGACTGTCTGATTATTAGAAGACCACTTCTAAAAAGTCTGTTTTTTATAGTGTTTTGAAGTCTAATAAAATACTTGAATGCAGATAGTAATTTTTCACACATGACTTATATAACCAGTAGTTTTAGAAAATTAACACCAAAATTACAAATCGACTTAATCTGGTATGTTGTTACCTCATGAGTAGGACATTAATATTCTCAATGTGATCATTAGAGTCACACTTTCCAGAAGCTTTCAATAAATGCCTATATATATGTATGTGTATATACATAGATAGATGATAGATAAGAGAGATGATAGATAGATGTGTCTGGTCTCAAGTACACTAGCAAAAACCATTGCTTCCATTTCAAGTACCATATTATTTGAGGGAGTGAAAGCAGCTTTGCTTGTAGGCTAGTAGTTTGGAATTTCTCTCTTATTCTCTCTCTCACTCTCTTCCCCTTTTCCTAACAAAATGGTAAAAGAACACTAAACAAAAACATCTGGTTGGCCTGCATGACTTCACCAGTTCACTAGGAGAGTTCAAAGCTCTCTGTAAATATTTCACTGCCTTACTAGTAATTAAACTATGTAAACTACTTCCTGAGTGTATTGCTCACCTATGAAACTTAATTAACTCTTTTAATGCATTGGGGTATCATTAGGGCACCATTACTTTATTGCATAATAACCATAACTTTAGAAGTTGAATAAGCTGAACTATGAAAATAAACGTAGACCCAGAGGCTCAGAACCTAAATGAACTTTGTTATAACTAAGTAAGAATTTCATTGTAAATAAAACAAAATGAAACATCCTTACAGGTTACTAATAATCATATCACATCTATTATCTCATTATATGATATCACATCTATTATCTCACCATATAATATCTATATTCCGAAATCATTAAAATTTTAGCAAGATGACAAAATTTATTTATTTGTATGGCAATGTAAGACTTTTTTCTCTATAAATATATCTTTAATAAAATATTAATACTGTGACATCTGAAGAGAAAATGGAGATGGCAAAGAAAATATAACCAGAAAGAAAGTATAAAGTTAAATAAAAAATTTTTTGAAAAAATAAAAATAAAAATTTAATATAAAATATTAAGTTGTTATTATTTATTTCATAAAATTAATTGTATAAATAATATCTGCTTACTATTTTAAAAAATCTGTTTTAAAGTTATTTTGCTTATAGAATGGCTATCTGTATGTTGTTTATTTTCTTTTTTTTTTCATTCAACTATAATTAACAGGTAGTGTTATATTAGCTTTAGGCTATCTGTATATTATTTTAAAGAGAAACAGTACATAAATGCATGGTCAAATATTAATGCTATCTGAGTAATGTTTAAAATAAAAGCAATACCGATATACATAGTAAAATTATAGTACCTATTCCTTCTGCCCCCATCAATTCCCACAAATTAGCATGTTAAGTGTTTCGTGGGTTATCATTCCAGGTATACTTTTCATTAACTCAGTATATGCATTTAAGAATATTAAATAAGATAATGCTTTAACACATATGAGTTCATGGACCATATGATATTCTGACACTACCGTATTTTTACTGGGTGATATATTGTAGATATTTTTTCATATTAATTTATAATATTTTAACTCATTCTTTATAAAAACTGATAATCATTGTATAAATATTACATATTTACTCAAACAATCTCCTAGTGATTAAGATTTTAATTATTTACATTCCTTTCTCTCTAACAACACTGGAATACTTAATCAATAATATGGATAGAACCACAAAAAAAATTTAGAAATGGGATTGATTTGTCAAATAGTTAGAACATTTTAAGTGTTTTCTGTTGAATTGCTTTCCCATGAACACTGTATGATAGTTCCTATTTCTCTTAACACAGCTAATATCAAGTATGAATGATCTGTGTAGGCTTTGTAAATTTGACAGCTGAGTATCAATACCTCAACATTGTATATATTTATATTTGTTTTATTTTGACCGATGCTATTCATCATTAGCCATATATAATTCTTTTCTGTTCTCAGCTTTCACACTTCTGAAAAAGTTACAGAGGTTGATCCTTTTTTCTTTGACTTATAAATGCTTTTTAATATAAAGGATATTGGTTTGCATCTTTTATATAAAATTGAATAAACTGTGTCTGCTTTGAAATTTATACTTCTATTTTCATCAACTACATATTTTTAGTTATGGAATTATTTTTGTTATATATAAGTTCTTAAAGAAATTTTATATGAGTATTTTAGTAGTTTTTTCCTTTATTCATTTCCCACCAAGATTATACAAAACAAAGAAAGAAAATACTTCTGTTCTAAACATTTCATGACTCAATTTTCAGTTTGAAAATCTAGTATGCATCTGTATTTTGTTTTAAGGATTGATAGGAAGATACAACTATTTATTTCCAAGTACTGAGCCACTTGGCCCAGCACAATTTACTGAATACTCTTGATTTTCTCCCCTGTTTCATTGTGGTTTCTTTCTCTCATCTTTCTGACCTCTCTGCTGGGGCCCACGGATGCATCCGTCGATCCCTGCAGTGATGCCATGTTTTTAAAATGACAGTGAGTTATAAAATACGTTTGAAACCTAGAAGACTGACAAACCATTACTACTGGCTTGGTTTTCTCTCCCAGAATTTGATAATGATGATTCTTGAATGTCTGGTCTTCAGCGAAACTTTATGGCCACATGATGAAGTTCCAAATAATACATGCTATAATTTTGACTGATGTTATATTGAAATTAAGATTAATTTTGGAAGCTTGGTATGTTGAAATGTCATTTGCAACAACAGTAAGACAGGGTATTAATTAAATGAGGCAACTATCATAGATTTTATTCCTCTCAACCAAGTAGCCTTCTTAGGTGGCACATTCCTGCATTTCTTCCTAAAGGGCAGACCCAATATTAGCATATGTTTAAAAAAATATTCTCATCATGCACTCTCTTTATTCCTTAAGTTCTGGCCTAATCATTCTAATCATTAGGTTTTCGATGATCTTCTAAGACCAAATTTCATAATTATTGCTCAGTATCCATCCTTTTTAACATGTGAAGTCTTGGGGAGCCTCAGCATTTCACCTCAAGTGTACAAATGTTTGAGGCATTCAGTGGAATATGAGCTGCTGGTGGAAAGGGCCTTGGTCTACATCTTGGTTACTTCTCTTCTGGAGTGACTTGACAAATTAATCCATCTGTTTCAATTGCTGTATCCTCACTTGTAAGATTCGAACACGAATTCTACCTGGAAGGATCGGTTTAAGGATTAGAGCACATGAATTGGGTGCTCCATAAGGGGCATTTCTATGGTTTCCTAATGAATCACATGTTCATATACAATGTATTTAACGTGACCCCAAACTGATTGATCGTACCAAAATTCTTCTTGTATCCATAGGCTAGAAATCGTTGGGTCAGCTATTTATGTTCTTTTCCTTTTCTTGGACTTCTGTTATCTTGTACTAAATCTCTGTATGGATCACTTGTCCCTATTATTAGCCATGCCCCTGGACACCACTCCACTTTAGACCAACGGTGCTTTGCAGATGGAATCTGCAATTGAAGCCTTCCTAACCTCCATGACTCTAAGCTTCAAAAGTACAAAAAGCATTTCATAAACTGCAAAGCTGTTAGCAAAAACTGTAATAGTGTCATTTTAGGCAATGTACTACACATTGTTATATTTAGTGTCTACCTCTTTGTAATATCTAACCATTTAAAAATCTTCAGGGTTGTGTACAGTTTAAGATACAAAGATAAGGAGTGGCTGAAGGAAGATGCAGACAATTTTTTTTTTAAATAACTTTACTTATTTATTTGACAGAGAGAGATAGATCACAAGTACGCAGAGAGGCAGGCAGAGAGAGAGAGAGGGAAGCAGGCTCCCCGCTGAGCAGAGAGCCCCATGTGGGGCTCGATCCCAGGACCCTGAGATCATGACCTGAGCCGAAGGCAGAGGCTTAATCCACTGAGCCACCCAGGTGCCCCGATGCAGACAATTCTAACTCAAAGATTGAGGCTCTTTTGTCAGGACTCCATTGACTATGTCTTTTTTTTTTTTTTTTTTAAATCAAATAGTTAGGAACTGTAAGTGCTAAACACACATGAATATATCTATACATACAAGCCATTATTGTTATCTTGTTTCAGATTAATCTTTCAGTATCACATTTATTATGACAATTTCCAACTCCAGTAAATAAATAGTTTTGCTCTTTTCTGCCATGGCATATCTAAATGCAGGAGCCTACATAACCTGGCCCAGTTCAACCTTGTTTTCCTCTAATCCTCAACTAGCCCTTACCCTTCATTTACGCTGGTAATTATCACTCTCTCATTGATAGTCCCTGCTTATAGAAAAATATATAATCTGTCATACACACTAGACACTCTGAGAGTGAGAAGGGAATGTATCAAAAATTATAACAAGATAGTAGTCATATTTAGTTTTATTCAATATAAAATGAAATGTGTTGTAAACCCTATCTCTTCGTGCCCTCCTTATTCCGCAAGAAGAGTTTTCCTTCTCTTTTATTCACACATATGAAATGTATCCTATGAGACCTGCCCAAATCCTGCCATCTGCAGATATCTTCCCTCACCCAAATTTATCTTTTCTTGACCCACTTTAGCATTTAAACTATTTTCACGTGTTTCAAGTATATTAATGTTGCTCATGATCAAGACTGTGAGCTCCTTTATGGCAGATGGTGCCTAATCATTTTATATAGTCTTCTAGAAATCTATGTAGGGAGGAGGGAACAAGTACTGGATATTCAGTGAATACCTCCAGAATCAACTGGCTAACTCTTCATTGTTAGCCAGGTGGGAGAGAAAATTAGCTGTAATTACTTCATAATAATTTAAGCTTAATAATTAAGGAATATATATATATATATATGTATATATGTGTATGTATGTGTGTGTTTGTGTATAGATACAGTTTTTTTTTTCTTTTTGTTTAAGTAGGTTCCATGCCAATCACAGAGCCCAGCATGGGGCTCGAACTCACAACCCTGAAGTCAAGTCCTGAGATAAGATCAAGAGTTGAACCCTTAACCACCTGAGCCACCAGGCACTCCAAGGAATGTTTTAGTTGTCTCCACTCAAAATGCCTTTAAACAAGAAGCTAATGGAGCACAGAATGCATATAGTTCAATAAAATTAAACTGGGAATCAGAACATGCAGTGCTATCTGGGTGGGAAGAACTTCTTTGGCTGGCTCCAAGCAGGAAGTCTCACTTTCCAAAGGAGGGGAAAAGGGCATAGGGAAAAAGGCTAATAATGGGCAAGACAACTTTTCCTTACTTCAGAGTTGTTCTTTAGGCTGGCATTGCCTGAACTCTTTCTTTCTAAGCAGTTACAATAGTTTCTTCTTAACATATGATCCAGAGGCTCTTTGAAGTGTGCTGTCCTCCATCAGTCATCCATGTTCAGGCTGTGGTGTGAGACTGCCATCATGCAGGCTATCAATCAGCACTTCCATGTCAGCCATCCTTTATTGGTGCTGGAGGTTATGGTTCACAGAAGATACAGAGCAAAACTCCCAAGAACTGTGGGAGTAAAGCAACAGCCGTCGGGTAACACCATGGTTCCAGAACTTGAGACCAACCATCACCAGGCACAAACATTCATCCCCTATGAGTAAATTCTACCCTGAGCACATTTCAGCTGGATGCATATAACCCAGACTCATCTTAAAAGCTGGTGATCAAGGGTTGATGTTAAGCTCTATCCTACTGATAAAAGTGGTACAGCTGGGTTTTCTCAGACCCAGATAAGCACGAATGCAGGCTTCCCCAACTTTGTTTCAACTTATAGAACTGTGCTTAATTTAGAAAAATTGGTACATTATCTTATTCTAGTCATTCTGTGAGCAGTCTCAGGACTGTTTAACTTCACTGAGGACAGGAAATGGAATGAAAGCATTCATTCTATCGGCTACAGTGTTATTGGCCAGGTAGAGCTGTGTAGAAAAAAACGCATAATTCTCTGAGCCAGCCATCTCCTTGAATAGATGCTATTAGATAAAGACTAATCTTCCTGTTCAATAAAGATATATATGCAGTTTCATGCTTTTTCTGATCATTAACCTGAGATAAAGAAGGCTTCAGCTTGCCACATTGAGTAACTGGTCATTCATTAGCATTCAAATCAACAGGCAAAATCTCCAAAATACTGATTTTATGATAAATCAAAAGAGGACTTTAAAGTTAGGCTTATATGGCTCTTTTAAATTAGAGGGAAAAATGAATTAATCCCTCCAGAGACTTTGCAAAATTTCCATAATCCCTCACCTATTATAGGTAACATTTTTAACAAATAAAGTTAAGGAATTCATGTTGCTTTCCACATGTGTCTATATTTGTATTCTAATTATGTTCTGTGTGAACAGCAAGAGAGAACATTTTCATTTGTCGAGAAATGCCTGCCCTTCCTATGTTATTAGTGAGCAACACTCTGGATACTGTGTTGAAGCATTCTGTTAGCACATAAAATTGCAAAGCACTGACATCTTGCTGCCCCTTATCTCTACAGTAAAGACCTGACATTTCAGCAGGAAATGTTATCAGCATTTCTTACCTATGGCTATATTCAGCACGCTGTGTAAGCTACTTCTGTAAGGAAAAGGACAAGTGTGTGAAATGCAGGGACCGGCCCTCTAATTTGGGGACCATCTACTCTCACTGGTTGTTGCATGAATAATTTAGCTCTAATCCATTTGAAAGGCTGTATTATAGCTGTGTGGCAGTGTGCTTCAATCAACACGAAGAAGTAAGATACAAATGCCACACCGTGATGTGACCTTGACAAAGCAGGAATTCATGGGATAAAGTCATTAAAGTGTTCTGCCTTCAGCATATGACCTCATGAATCCAGCATCTTCTTCCTTTCTTTCCTCAAGTAACATGTATTTACTGAATTTTTGAAAAGAAAGAGTAACTCACGTTGTTTGCAGAAAATTTAGAACATCAATTACATAAGGAAGCAAAATTAAATTGTCCAATATTTCTACCTATTGGCATTTGAGGAATTTGGTGGGGGGGGGCTCTTCTCTACTTCTATATGTAATACGTGATGTGTATGTGAGTATCTGTATATGTACATCTTAGTATATATGTTTTTATAAAATCCAAATTATATTGACCATGCTGTTCTGTATATTACGATTCAATTTTTCTCTTGGACATACCTATATTTTCATTCAGTTACATCTAAATTAGAGGGCCTGCACTTGAGGGTTTGGGGTTTGGAATTCACTATTTACTAACGCAGAGCTTTCATTAAGCGTAAAGAAAGAGGTGGTGAGGTGGGCTGCAAGGTTAAATTGCGCTCACCGCCATGACCCTGAAACATTATAAAGGACTCAGCCGCGGACCGTGGAGACAGGTATGACATCACTTCCGGTGAGGTACTTGGCCACTGACAGAGAGACTAAAACCTCCTTTTGTGCCCATCTCTCCTGAGTAAGAATAAACTAACAGTCACAGGTGGAAAAATGGATTTCCCAGGCTCCCCTTTCCGCTTCTATAAATCAGAAATGAAACCAGCAGCCCTGTTATCCTTTATTTCTCACCTCCTGCCCAGATGAACGTGCAATACTGTGCCCAGCATGATGTTCCAGAAGGAGTAGGCACAATATAAATTTGCCCAGAAGCAAATTCTCCTTTGTCTTTTTCCTTTAGGTTATTATTTGCTTGCTTGCTTGCTTAGGATTCAGGAGTATGTTCTCATTACCCACATGGATGCTTTTATATTTTTTTTAAATGAAAGATTATACAGATTTAATATAGTATATGTAAAATATATTATTTTACATTGTGGATTGCTTTGTTGTTTTTGAAATGTCTAGCACCCATTATAATATCTAGGCATCAGCTTCTGAAAATCAGAAATTTTTGTTATTAAAAAATGACATGATTGATAATTATAATCAGTTTGTTTAAGACACCAACTCCTATGCTTAAAAAAATAATTAAGGATTCATGGACACTACACTCCATACTTTTTACATGAAAGAGGCACTACACTTAAAACATACATGCACGCACACACACACACACACACACACACAGGGGAACCTGGGTGGCACAGTCAGTTGAGCCTCCAACTCTTGGTTTCGGCTTGGGTAGTGATCTAGGGGTCGTGAGATGGAGCCCCTGGGAGTCTGCTTAAGATTTATTTATTTTAGAGAGAGAGAGTACTCTCCCTCTCTAAAATAAATAAATCTTTAAAACAAACACACAAAAAACTATACAATCTAAAAACACAAAACACATATATACATATATATCATATATATTAATATGTATGTATAGTAAAAATACAGCATAGTTAAAGGCATTAAGATTGTCTTTGCTTCAATAAGCTCTATGATAAATCCATTTATTAACTTACAGTCCTTTGGTATAGTAAACAAATAGTCCTGATTGCTTTGATGAGTACCGTTTTGGTTTTTTTTAAAAGATTTTATTTATTTATTTGACAGACCACAAGTAGGCAGAGAGAGAGAGGGGGAAGCAGACTCCCTGCTGACCAGAAAGCCTGATGCAGGGCTCGATCCCAGGACCCTGGGATCAACCTGAGCCGAAGGCAGAGGCTTTAACCCACTGAGCCACCCAGGTGCCCTGATGAGTACCGTTTCTACATATTCTATTTCCTAAGCTTGTGATACAAATTAGGCAGGGAAGTGCTATCAGTCTGAAGGCTGCCTGCTCTTTTCCTATGTCTCTGAACATCCCTTGGTCTCCTTTAGGGACTCCTGTTCTTTTGCAACTGTCAGTATCCCATTAATAGCCAAGATTCAATCCTCAGCCCTCTTTTATAATCCCCATGCCCTTTCTTCCATCATTTTTTTGTATCACCCACATAGTGACAATTCCCAAATCTCTATCACCACTTCACACTTTCCTATGTGTCAGGTTTGTATATCCAATTACCCACTGGTCCTCTCCCACTGAATGCCTGAAAAACCAAGACGGGTGCTGGGGCCAACGCTTACTAGCTCAGAGGAGTCAACTGTCAAGCACAGAGTATAAAAAAAAACTATACTAACTTACAGTAAAATGCATTATAGAAATAGAGATATTGTTTAATAGAAATATTAAATATGTCACTTATTTTGAATTTTGTTATTATTTTGGTATTATCTATACACTCGAGATTATTGTTGTCTATTGTATTTGCATAGCAGAAATACTGTATAAAATGTGCTTTACCAGCTCCGTGGTGAACGACATGGGTGTTAGTTTCTTGACATCAGTCACATTGAGAGTAGTCACACCAGGGAAGTGGACAAAGCCTGCAAATTAGGGCTTTCCTTTTTTGTGAAAAGCTGATTGTTACACGTTCACCACCATTCTACTACTTAGACTGGAGTGTATCTCTGCCAGTCATAGATTTTTTTGTTTGTTTGTCTGTTTTGGGTTGGTTTTTATGGTTTGTTTTTGTTTTTTGGGTTTTTGTCTGTTTGTTTTGTTTTTTGCTCTGGAATCCACTCTCCCTTCCCTTGATATCCAGTCTTAAAAAGGAGCCATCCCTATGAGTTGCATTTCTCAGCCTCCCTCGTTAGCTTCGTTCTTCTTTCCACCTGGTTTCCATTAACAGCACATACCTACAGGAAACTGCCAGATGAAGAAAAGGAAAAAGCAGACAAGTACTCAGATAGCAACAGTCTCCCTGCTATAGTTCTTCTAGATCTTGCCGAAGAGGCCCATGTAGTCCTTGCTTCCAGTGGGTAATCTTAGTTCTAGTAACATTGCCTCTTTTTTGACCTTCCAGACCTGTGAAAGCAGCAACTTCCTGCAGATGTTAATCTCTGGGTTGCCTGAGAGCCCCTGTTTGGCTTCTCAGCTCTTCAGAGCTTCATGGCCAATAGCCTATGTAAATATTTTTTTAGGGTTATTTATTTTTTTAAATCTCTACACTTAAACGTGAACCTCAAACCCACAACCCCAAGATCAAGAGTTGCACATTCTTCCAATGAAGCTAGCCAAGCATCCCTATTCCTTATTTTTAATTGCAAGTTTGTGTATTGTGAGTCTAATTAGGAGACAGAAACCACACAGTAATTATAGCTGGGGAAGGTTAGTATTAAAGAATATTTATTCTTGAGTTGTGAGAGGAGAGTCATTATGAAGATGTAGAAGGAGCTCTAAAGGAAACCTTAGAGCTGAGAGGGAGTAAAATAAAGGGTAATCTTAGAAGGAAGGACACTCTCCCAGGTTGTGTTCAGACATCATTGGAGAAGGTATAGCGCAGCCCACGAGATAGCCAAGGAATTTTCTGGGTAGCCCAGGCCAGAGTGGTGTGTAGTTACAAAAAAAAAAAAAAAAAAAAAAAACAGAGAATGAACCCAGGGTACAGGGGAGCCATACTGGTAGGCAAGCAGGCCAAGAGAGTCCAGGTGCCACTATGGGAGCAGGGTTAATATGATGGGGGTGGAAGGAAGAAGCCTCAGGAAGTTAACCCTAGAGCATGAACAAGGTCTGTGAGGTCACCAAAAATACTATGCCTTCTGGGTATGTGTCAAGACAGAGGGTTACTACTTCCTGAATCTATTATAAAATATAATGGATACAGAGATTCATGGTGCAGGGATGGCAACATATTCATATTATATCAATTGGTTAAATGTTCCCCAAAATTGTGTGAATATGTGCATTTAAGTGGGAGATATATAGGAGATCAGGTCACTATCAGAAATCAGGAAACCTTGGGGCACCTGGGCTGCTCAATCAGTTAAGCGTCTGACTTCTGCTCAGGTCATGATCCCAGGGTCCTGAGATTGAGCCCTGCGTCAGGCTCCCTGCTCAGTGCGGAGCCTGCTTTTCCCTCTTCCTCTGCCTGCTGCTCTGCCTACTTGTGCTCCTCCTCTTTCTCTCTCTCATTGTCAAATAAATACATAAAATCTTTAAAATTTTTTAACTTAAAATTTAAAAAAAGGAATCAGAAAACCGAGAGCTTGAGAGTCAGAATAAATACTGAATAAAAAGTCCTAGGACAAATGGAGAAAACAGACAACCAGCCAAGATCAAAATTTGTCGGGTGTCTGAGAGAAGAAATAGGACAAGAAGATTGAAAATCATGAAATAAGCTCTAGAAATAGGAAATGATTATATTTTTGTCTGCTTTTTGAAACCAACATCTAAAGTATTGAACTTTGTGATTGTTTTAAGATATGACATCTAGAAAAGCTTTGTAGAAGTGAATTTTTGGTACCTTAGAAAGAGAAGAGATTTGCCAATTAAATGTATTTTGTTTCAAGGAACACTAACTGTCAAGCATATCAGCTCAGATGAAATAGAAGTGCAATGATCATTCTCTCTTTTCTGGTTCCAGAAGAGGAAAGTTTGCAAATCCATATGGTACAATAATAATGCTCTTAGTGTGTCTGAGAATTTCTCAGTAACAGGTAAATTATGAGACTTTCCTCTAGACTGATAACTAAAAGATGATTGTGCATCATAATTTCCTATCAAAGGTCAGTATACAACTTACCTATTTCTAAAAAAAAAAAAAAGAAAGAAAGAAAGAAAAAACATCCTAAACTACCCCATTCCCACCTGAATCCACTACATTAAAACCAAAACAGTAGGGCTCCTGGGTGGCTCAGTCGTTAAGCGTTTGCCTTTGGCTCAGGTCATGATCACAGGGTTCTAGAATCGAGTTCCGCAGCAGGGATCCTACTTCTCCCTCTGCCTGCCACTTCCCCTGCTTGTGCTCGCTCTCTCTCTTTCTCTCTCTCTGACAAATAAGTCAATAAAATCTTAAAGAAAGAAAGAAAGAAAGGAAGGAAGGAAGAAAGAAAGAAAACCCCACAAAAGTAGTGTTGCATAGTTGTGTGAAATCACATGGCCTGCAAAGTCTAAAATACCTACTAACCTGGTTCCTTGCAGAAAATGTTTACTGATCCTGACCTAAAGTAATAAGAATGTTCTACAGGTCACATATGAAAATTCAATATTAGGGTAAAGCCCAGTAATAGGAATTCACGATAGCACAGATTGACTTCTGTCTTCCACGCAGACCCATTCTCAAACAAGGTACAGTCTAAAGATTTTTTTCTTGTTTGTTTGTTTGTTCCTTTGTTTAATTTTCTATGGGGCAATACGAGAGTTGGAAATGAGTCTTCTGATGATCACTTGGCACTTTCTCAGTCCATGTAAATTGTTCAGGTTGTTTAGAATTATTAGTCAACTCCCTTTCTACAAAATAAATGAAAACATTTTTTCCCCTTTTCCCCGGTAGAAGATTGACAGGAAACATTGTTCTTCATTAATCTAGTGATAATGTATCCCACATTTGTTGTGAATAGACCCCATTTACATTTTATGACAGAATTTTGTTATACTCTATTGTCTTATTTTATATGGAATATCTAGGATTTTAAAAAAGAATTTTTGAAAACATAGCTTCAGGAACAAAGGTAAGTTTTCCAATAAGATACAGGAATTTGACTACTACTTATGGGCGATACAAAGTAGAGGTTTCACTTGTCAGCCATAAGAACATGTGTTTGGAAATACTATGTATGTGAATATTCATTTATCACATCAACAAAGACATTAATTTACCAGGTTGCATAAGAAACCTGAGAAACAGGACACCTGAGCAACATTTTATGAAGGAAAGTCCGGTAGTCTCTATGATTCTCCTCTGCGGACTCTATATTAAGTACAACAATATCAAGCAGGGTCTAAACTCAGACATAGCATAACTTGTTGAGAAACAAGCAATTTCCTTTGTGGGAAAAGTACCAGGATATTTAAAATCACAAATGTTGAGACTGATAACTTGTTACTTTAAAGGAATTATAAATCTTCCTTGTCTCCCCAAGTTTCTAAAAATGTAAGTGAGGTAATCACCTGTCTGCGTTTCCTGCTCTGAACTCCAGGCTCTTAAATCTGCCCGCCTCACTGGCATTCGAAAAAGACATTTCGAAAGAAACATATCCAAACCTCAATTCCTGATTACTAAATCAGCATAGTTACTATCTTCCAAAACCTAGTCTTCACTCTGTCTTCTCATTTACTGTAAATTATGTCACAAATCACCCAATTACTCATGTCAGGAAAACACACACACACACACACACACACACACACACACACACACCTTTATTACTTCTGATATATTCTTTTCCTAATGCCCACAACTAAGATATCAGTATGTCCTATTTACTCTACCTTCAAAGTATTTCCTGAATCTGCTTACCTCTCTCTAATTCCCAGTCACCATCTGGTCAATGTCATTATTATCTCTTCCTCAGCATGCTGAAAAACTACCAATCTAGACCCTCTTCCCATATTGGTGCCCTCTAACCCACAACTTTTACAGGAACCAAAATAAGTTTTTTGTAGCGTAAAGCAGATCGCATCACTGTCTTGTTTAAAAGGACCTTTTGTTGCACTTGTGCTGTGATCTATATTTGTAACCATGCCTTACAAAATCTTGTATGACCTGCCTTCTCACCAACTTTAACACCTCATCTTGCGCTACTAACCTCCCCCCATTGTGACCTGCAGAAAGCAATGGAAAGGCCCATGCATTTTTCTCTATCATGGTTTTTATATATCCCAATCCTCACATTTAGAATGCACTGATCCCTGATGCCCAGATCTGCACTAGGCTGACTCCTTCTCAAACTTTCCACTTGAAGGTTATGTGCTCAGAGACAGCCTCTCTTCACCGTGCTCTCAGAGGCAGTGCTCCACTCTCTGAGTCATTATTCTTCTTTCTGTGGTACATTTTATTGTGTTATGGTACATAGCATTCATTTCATTGATTGATATGCATATTGCCTGTCTCTCTGATTAGATGATCCATCAGGACAAAACCCATATTTTTTCCTTCAACTAGAGTTCCCCAATACTTTGTACCTAGTAGAATAAATAACATTCAAATATATTTGACAAGCAAATAAATATGAATTAGGTTCCAGATTTAATTTATTCCTAATTAGTGTGAAATATAGAGAGTCTTGCACATATCCATCTAGAATGGAATGAAAGAAATTCATTAGTTGGGCACCTGGGTGACTCAGTTGGTGAAGTGTCTGCCTTCCGCTCAGGTCACGACCCTGGAGTCCTGGGATCCAATCCTGTATCTGGCTCCCTGCTCAGTGGGGAGCCTGCTTTTCCCTCCCCCCTTGCTCCTCCGCCTCTGCTCATGCTCTCTCTCTCTCTCTCATTGTGTCAAATAAATAAATAAATAAAATCTTTTAAAAAAGGGAAAAAAAAAAGAAATTCATTAGTTGATAAACTAGTGGTAGGATTGCAAGGATTCACTCCAATACTGAAAGGCATTCTATTGTTGGTAAAATGTTATCAAACAACATCACATGCTACGGAGAAATCATTCATGAAAAGAAAACCCAATCAATGTGGCAAACTTCATGTAGTCTTACCTTAGGAGACTGCCACAGTCACCCCAGGCTCCAGCACTCTGCTGAATCAGCAGCATCAACACTGATGTGAGACCCTCTATTGGCGAAAAGATTACAACTCACTGAAAATCAGGTGGTTAGCATTTTGGAGCAATAAAATATTTCTTAAGGCGTGTACATTGTTTTTCAGACATAATGCTATTGTACATTTAAGAAACCATAACACAGTGTAAACCTAACAATTTTTAAATGCACTGGGGGGAAAATGCACTAGGAAACCAAAAAATTCATTTGACTCACTTTATTGTGATATTTGCCTTGTGGTGTTTTGGGACCACACCCACATTCTCTCTCAGGTATTCCCATAACAGAATTGTAAAAATTACATGTCTAAAAATGACGCTACTCTAAAAATTCATTTAAAAGATGCTAATTAGTACTTTCTTAGGTATATGTCCTGATCCAAATAAAAAACACAGGGTTTATCATTTATAAGTCTGCCATAAATTTTCATCTAATAGGTTCCAGGAAGTTTTTTTCAGACATTTCACATACATCAACTCATTTAATGCACTTAACAATCTGATAAAATACATGCTAATATTACTTTCATCTTTAGATGAGAAAATAATTACAGAGAAGATAAGAAAATTTACATAAGACTACAGATTTAGTGAGATACAGAAAAGAAATTCACTGGGCACCTGTTCAGTCAGTTGGGCGTCTGACTCTTGATTTCAGCTCTGGTCCTGATCTCAGGGTCATGAGCTCTGTATCAGGCTCCACGCTCAGCAGGGCATCTGCTTGGGGTTCTCTCTTTCCCTTCCCCTCTGCTCCTCCCTTCACTCATGCTCTCTCTCTCTCTCTCTAAAAATAGTAAGTAAATTTAAAAAAAATTCACACCAAGGAAATATGTCTTCCAGAATTCAGACCTCCAACCACTACACTGTACTGCCTATCTAAAACATTCCAATCAACTTTAGAGAGCTGTCTGGGACCATCTCCAATGAACCAATAAAATGAAAGCACACAACAATACAAGTCATAGTAGTCTTGAGAACAGAAAGTTATCAAAGCAATAAGGACTCCTAGCAAGTCAACAAAATACAGAGCGACTGAGATTCTCAAAATCAAGTAAGAACAAAAACAAGATGAATGCAATACACTTACATAATTCTCTGAACAGAAAATGGGCCTCTAAGCTATATTTAGCTGATCTGGACTGTTAGGAACTATTAGAATTGGCTAGCACTCTTAAAAAAACATGTAAGTGTCAACTTTCCCAACTCTTTTTGACTAAATCTTTCCAAAGGAAGGCTTACCATAGAGAAAGCACTAAATAAAATTTGAACATAGTAGAAAAGCAAAATAGAGTGACCTTTCATTTTCATCATGACAGCAGACTGTAGAGATTATTGTTAGACATTGTATTTGCCTACATACAGCCACATTTATACTTGTAAAGCTGTAGCCCAATGTGAAAGGTGAAGTTCTGTATGTGTGTGTCTCCATACATGTTTTTATTGTACTAACTGGTGGGTGCAGGTCCTCTTAGTTTAAGTTACCGAATTGAGTATGGAGATTTCCAAGGAAAAATTTTTATGGCAGACTAATCCTCTCCAAAACAATACTAGCTATAGCTTTTCTGGAGATACCCTTTATGAGATGGAGGAAGTTCCTTTCTAGGACTAATTTAGTGAGAATTTTTATCAGGAGTGGATGTTGGATCTCATTATTTTTTTTTTCCTGCTTCTACTGAGATGGCAATATGGTTTAGTTTTTCTGTCTTATACTGCAAAAATTACATTCATTGACTTTCCTTTTTTCTTTTTTTAGAGTATTTGTTAACTTTATTTTTTAAATTTATTTATTTTATTTTAATTCCAGTCTCATCGATTGACTTTTCTTTCAAATTTTTATTTAAATTCTAGTTAGTTAACCTATAGTGTGATACTGGTTTCGGGACTAGAATTTAGTGATTCATCACTTACATATAACACACAGTGCTCAACACAGTGCTCAACACAGTATGTGTATAAGCACATACACAATAAGTGCCCTCCTTAATGCCCATCACGCAGTTACCCCATCCCCCCACCAGCTGCCCTTCCAGCAACCCTCAGTTTGTTCTCTATAGTTAGGAGTCTCTTATGGTTTGCCTTCCTCTCTTTTTATTCCCTTCCCCTATGTTCATTTTTTTTTGTTTCTTAAATTCCACACATGAGTGAAATCATATGGTGTTTGTCTTTTTCTTACAGACTTATTTAGCTTATAATACACTCTAGCTCCATCCATGTCATTTCAAATAGCAAGATTACATTACTTTTGGTGGCTGAGTAGTATTCCATTGTATACATATATATCACCACTTCTTTATCCATTCATCAGTAGATGACATTTGGGATCTTTCCATAATTTGGCTCTTCTTGACAATGCTGCTATAAACATTGGGGTGCATGTGCCCCTTTGAATCAGTATTTTTGTATCTTTTGGGAAAATGCCTTGCAGTGAAATTGCTGGGGGATAGGGTACCTCTACTTTCAACTGTTTGAGGACTTTCCATACTGTTTTTCAGAGTGTCTGCACCAGTTTGCATTCCCACCAATAAGGTAAGAGGGTTCCCTTTTCTCCACATCCTTGTCAATACCTTATCTTTCCTGTGTTGTTAATTTTAGCCATTTGGGCTAGTGCGAGGTGTTATCTCATCATGGTTTTAATTTATATTTCCCTGATGATGAGTGATGTTAAGTATCCTTTCATATGTCTGTAACCCATCTGTGTGTCTTCTTTGGAAAAAGGTCTATTCATGTCTTCTGCCCATTTTTAACTGGATTATTTGTTTTGGGGGTGTCGAGTTTGATAAGTTCTTTGTAGATTTTGGATACTAATCCTTTATCAGATATGTCACTTGCATATATCTTCTCCCATTCTATTTGTTACCTTTTAGTTTTATTGTTTCCTTGACTGTGCAGGTTTTTATCTAGATGAAGTCTCAATAGTTAATTTTGCTTCTGTTTCCCTTGCTTCCAGAGATGTGTCTAGTAAGAAGTTGCTCTGGCCAAAGTCAAAGAGGTTCTCCTCTAGAATTTTGATAGTTTCCTGTCTCACATTTAGGTCTTTCAACCATTTTGAATTTATTTCATGTATGGTGAAAGAAAGGGATCCAGTTTCAATCTTCTTAATGTTACTATTCAGTTTTCCCAACACCATTTGTTGAAGAAATTGTCTTGTTTCCAGTATATATTCTTTCCTTCTTTGTCAAAGATTAGTTGACATATAGTTGTGGGTCCATTTCTGGGTGTTCTAGTCTGTTCCACTGATGCATGTGTCTGTTTTTGTGCAATACCATATTGTCTTGATGACTACAACTTTGTAGTATAGCTGAAGTCCAGAATTGTGATGCCTCCAGCTTTATTTTTCTTTTTCAAGATTGTTTTGGCTACTCTGAATCTTTTGTGGTTTCATACAAATTTTAGGATTGTTTGTTCTAGCTCTGTGACAAATGTGGTGGTATTTTGGTAGGGGTTGTATTAAACGTGTAGATTGCATTGGATTGTGTAGACATTTTAACAGTATTATTCTTCCCCCAGTAACCTTGATTGACTTTCACAGGTTAAAACAACCACGACTTCCTATGTAAATCCCACTTGATTATGGTGTATTTTCTTTTTTATAAATTATTGGATTTGATTAGCTAAAATTTTTTAAGAATTACATATATCTTCATGAGAGATACTAGTTGGCTTTTTTTTTTTTCTTATAACATCTTTGGACTAGAGTAATGTTTATGTCATAAAATGTGTTAGGAAGTATTCCCTTCTCTTCAATTTTCTAAAGGAACTTGTGTAGACTTTGTATTAATTTTTTCTTTAAGTGGTCAGTAGAACTCACAAGGGAATTCATCTAGGACTGGAGATTATTTTTGAGAGTTTTTAAAACTATATATTCAATTTCATTCATAAACATGATATTGTCAAGGATACACTTTTTATTATGTCTTTGTTATTTTTCACATCTCTATTCCATTAATTTACAGTCTAATCTTTATTATCTTCATCCTTCCATTTCCTTTAGGTCTTGATTGCTCTTCTTTTCCCAGAATCCTACACTAGAAAGTTAGGTTACTGATTTAAAGTCTTCTTTCTAAATATAAACATTTATAGTTATAAATTTCTAAGAAACATTTTATCTGATTGCCATAATTCCAGTATATCACTTCTTATTTTCATTCACCTGAAAGTATTTTCTCATTTTCCTTTTAATGTCTTCTTTTTTCCCATTGGTTGTTTTGGAGTGTGTTGTTCAATTCCCATATATTTGTGAGTTTTTCCATTTTTTTTTCCAAAATTGATTTTTTTTTTTAAATTTACTTATTTGTTAGAGAGAGCGAGCGAGCACAGGCAGACAGAGTGGCAGGCAGAGGCAGAGGGAGAAGCAGGCTCCCCGCCAAGCAAGGAGCCTGATGTGGGACTCGATCCCAGGACGCTGGGATCATGACCTGAGCCGAAGGCAGCCGCTTAACCAACTGAGCCACCCAGGCATCCCCCAAAATTGATTTTTAATTTCATTCAGCTGTGGTGAAAAAAAGTACTTTATTTTACTTCCATTCTTTTAAATTCATGGAAATCCATTTAATGGCCTACCATATGGTCCTTCCTGGAGAATTTTCTGTGTGCACTTCAGAAGAATAGATTACTATTGAGGGTGTGGTGTCCCAAGTCTATAGTTTTTGATAGGTCTAGTTGGTTTATACTCTTGTATGGCTTCTATTTCCTTGTGATTTTCTCCCTGGGTGTTCTATCCAATTATACAATTAGGTTACTGAAGTCTCCAACTATTATTAGAGAACTCTCTATTTCTTCCTTTATGTCTGTCAATAGCTGCTTCTTATATTTGACAACACTTCCACAGTTGCACACATTTATAAATGACATAACTTCCTGATGAACTGACTCATTTGCCATTGTAAAAAGTCCCTTTTTATCTCTTAAAACATCTCCTATTTAAAGTCTATTTGGTCTACGTCAATATGACCACTCCAACTTTCTTGTGATTGATGTTTGTGTATCTTTTTCCATCAGTCTACTTTCAATCCTCTTAGGTCTGTGGGTCTAAAATGGGCTTCCTTTATACAGCAGAGTTGGAATATTTTTTTATCCAGTTGGCTAATCTCTATTTTTTAATTTTATTGTTTAATTTATTCATATTTAATGCTATTTTTGTATAGTTGGATTTGCTTCTGCCACTGTTTCCTGCATATCTTTTTTGTTAAAGAAGAACATTATTATATTTCAATACACAACTTCTTTTCAACCAAAAGGTAGAACATTGCAGTAAAATGTAGGCAAGAAAACACGATATTTCTTTTGCAATGCATGGCAAATGATTAACATACTTAGTCACATATGTTTTATGTCTTTGTTTATTGCTCTAGTTCTTCTTTGCTGTTTATTTTGTGATAAGTCAACATTTTCAAATGTTACATCTTTCATTTCTTTAATGGTATTTTCACTATATTTCTTTCAGATAATTTTCTTGGTGATTATTATCACACTTACCATATACATCTAAACATACCAGAATCTACTTTGGATTTACATTAACTTAAGTCCAATGATATTTCATGCATAGGTTAATAATCTATTTTTTTTTTTTTGAGAGAGAGAGAAAGAAAGAGAGAGAGATCACATTCAAGTGGGGGAAGGAGCAGTGTCAAGTGTCGGGGACAGAGGAAGAAGGAGAGAGATGTGGGGATTGATCTCACAACCCTGAGATCATAACCTGAGCCAAAATCAAAGTCAGTTGCTTAACCAACTGAGCAACCCAGGTGCCCCAACCTGAGATAGTAATCTTAAAACAAACAGTATACTGCTATCTTTCCCTTCCTGGCCTTTGGCTATTACTGATGCATATGCTATTTTATATATTATAACCTATTATATGACTTTAGTTTTTGCTTTAAAATATTAAGTATCTTTTGAAGAGACTTTAAAATTTAAAAACAATTTGTGTTTCTCCACGTTATATTTTCCATTGCCCTTCATTCCATTGTGTAGCTATAGATTCCCTTCTGCTCTCATTTTCTTTCTGCCTGAAGGATTTTTTTGAATATTTCTTAGGGTGGTTCTGCTAGTGGACACTAGCTACTGTTGTGGCTAGCTTTCATATATCTGAAAATTTTCTATTGCACCTTTGCTATTGAAAGATACTTTGTAGTAGGCACAGAATTCTGGTTGAATATTTTTCTTTAAGTACTTTAAAGATTTTTTTTCACTGTCCTTAGGTTTACACTATGTCAAATAAGAAATCTACCATTTTTGTCATTATTATTATATACACAATCTTTCTTCTCTTGCTGCTTTTAAGACTTTTTATCACTTTTTGGGGCACCTGGTTGGCTCAGTTGTTTGAGCGACTGCCTTTGGCTCAGGTCATGATCCCGGACTTCCAGGATCGAATCCCACATTGGGCTCCCAGTTCTTTGGGGAGTCTGCTTCTCCCTCTGATCTTCTCCTCTCTCATGCTCTCTCTCACTCATTCTCCCTCAAATAAATAAATAAAATTAAAAAAATAATAAAATGAACTTTTAAAAAAAGACTTTTTATCACTTTTTTAAACAAATTAATGATATCTTTGTGTACTTTCCCTCCTATTTCTTATCCTTATGATTCATTGCATTTCTTGGTTTATAATTTTCATCAAATTTGAAAATGTTCAGCCATTATTCTTTCATTTTTTTCCCAATCTGCTTATGTTTCCATATTCTCATAAATATCCTTGCTTCATTCTAAAATACATCTAACTTATTTAGAAGCCATTTGATTCTTTCAATGGTTACTTTTTAAAGTTTGTTAAAGAGAACCAGAGTATCCTTCGGCTTTTGGCTGATTCTTCCCTATTGCTGAGGGAAATCAATTCTGGTTACTCTACCCAATGCTCATGAATTCTGTAGTTTTCCGATTTGGTTGGTTGCAACGCAAACTATTCCAAGCCTTGTTGATCTCCATGGATGGTTTTCTCTACTTTTGTGGGTTCTTCCCCCACAATCTTGGGTTGGTTTTTTACACAATTGTGTGCTGATATATATTTAAGTGAAGACTTAAGGGAAAACCTCTACAGATTTCTAGAACTCTTTCCCTATGCAACTCTCTATCTCCCGTACTTTGCTATGTAAACTCTAGCTGTCTTGGTCCTGCCCCTGAGACTTCCACATCTGTCTTTTCACTCCAGAGAGATTTCCAAGGTATTCCTGGCTTCCTCTTCTCTCTTCGGAGGACTGGAAATCTCTCCAAGCAGGAAGACTAAGCTCATTTATCTCTGATCTCTCAAGGACCACTGTCTTGTGTAACTTCATGTCATATTTATAAAAACTTTTTGTCTTATTTTAGAGTTGAATTTTATAGGAATAAAAACTTGATTTCTGATACCCCATTTTGATTAAGAGAATAAATTTCATAACCCAACATAAAACCTTTAGCTTTTCAGACATTACAGAATGCAAAACAATAAAAATTCAGTTCAGTTATAATTAGGAAAAAATTGGACTGATGATAAAGTTGTAATAGACTTATTGGTAGAACGTTGTTCTTGCATGTTATAGCAGATTTCTATTTCCAGGTAACTGGAAATAGAACTTCATAAATATATCTTAAACTTTAAGAAAGAACACTATGAAGTTAACATTATTTATCCTACTTTATCAAATGGATACAGGCTGAGTTTTATAATGGCGTAAGCAAACCAAACCTAACATCCAGTGCAGTAACTCTAAACCCCAGGTTATATGCTTTAAACCAGAGATCTCAAAATCACAACCCAAGAGCCAGATTTGGCACCTAGAAATGATTTTTGATATGATTTTGGGGCTATGTGTTATTTTTCTTTTGAAAATTAGCTCTTGATGATGTATTAAAACTTTCAATATCTCACATTAAATCTGACTTTTTAACTTCTTTTGAAAGTTCAGATTATGTAGGGTCTTTTAGCCCACATTTGCTCATAGTGGCAAGTTTCTGGAGATAATACAGATGGATACACAGTTTCATCAGTCTCCACCTGCCTGCTTCACTTATTCACATTACTTACCCAAACTTGTATTAATCAATGCTGCTCCTATGTCAACACATAAAATATTCACAGGATAAATTTCTGATAATGTCTTGTAAGCATGTGTACTCACATGCACATGTATGTTCATGCATAAGCATTACAGTTGGAATTGGAATATAAAAATACATGTGTCAGAGTATAAACCAAGAATATGTACCTTTGAGTCTCAACTATAAAAGTAATTGAGATCTTCAAAAGAAAAATGCCAAGTATGACACAAAGAAAGATTTTGTGTCTGTTATTTTCCACTGAAGAATGTTTTTAGAAAAATAATAAGAATGGTAGTTCCAACTTTTAAAACAGAAGTTATGTTAAATAATAACGGTGCTATATATCTTTACTCATTTCCAATTCTTCTTCATGGAGGATTGGATTTCAGCTTCATAAGGGTATAACGTTGTTAATGGTGATTGAATCCATTAAGTAGTAGAGTATCTAGCTACTTTCAATATATTAAAATGAATGTAGTATGATCTCCTTAATTGTCATCCAGAGGGCTGAAATGAACTAAACTGGGGTCATGGGACCACTGCAGACAATATTTGAGAAATTTTAGGGCAAGAAAAAAAATTCTGTTAAGCTGGGGAAAAGAAAATATTCTTCAATATTTAAAATATGAAAAAGATGATTCCTTAAAGTGTATGGAAGTGGTTTTGCTTTCAATACCTACTTAGAAAAAAAACAAAAAAACTTTACTTTAAAACAACTTTTTTTTTTTTTTCTTTTTTAAGCATGAGCATTAGGCATAGTACTCACACTCTAACAATAATTACTCTGGTCAAGTATTAGAACACCAAAAATGAATCATGATCAACTAAAAATACTTTTTTCCTTTTTGAGAAAGTGAATTAGGTTAGAAATTTTGAAAGGTGTATAATATACGGTGTCTGATTCTCAATAAGACATTTAACAAATGTTGAAGTCATTTTGTGTGTATGTTTATGTGGAAAAGAAAAATAAGGGTGGAATAATGATGGATTTGATAGATCTAAAACTCTTGAGAAATGTGACCTCCAAAATTGACTTGCTTAATGGATCAATATGCAATTTGGAAAGAAGTCTGAGCTCTGTCATTTATATTTTCTTATTCAGTGATATATAAACACCGTGAATGAAAACAAAACTTGCAGCTCATAGCCAAAGCTACGAAAGATAGAATATACAATAAAGGTGGCTGAGTTCAATAGGTGGTCATTTTCCACCCGGCTCAATTATATCTTCCTCCTTCATCAGTCTCCAAAGAGAGAAATGGATCTCCTCTTGGTTGTTAAAGAGTTAAACAAACTTATGCAACAATGTTTCATGCTGGAAAGAAAAACTGAAGCTTAAGGGCTTTCTTTTCCTTCCTTCTTACTATCAGAAAAGAAAATGTTGCACAAATGTTGCATTTCTTCTTATGTCTCACTGGCCAGAAAACAATCATATTCCTCTCATAAGCCACTTACTGGCAAATGAAGACACTGAGGTGGTTTGTTTAGACAAATTATGAGCTTTAACCTGGACATGATCATTTGGCCAACAATAATAACAACAACAAAAAATGGGAGTTCTACTAGGGTTAAAGAAAGGGATATTGGCTATTTGATAAGCAAACAACAGTATCTGCCGCAGTTAAACATACTCTGATATAGAAGAGTAGAAGGGTTAGTTACTATTTTGGATATCCAAAATAAGATTTAAAAGGTTCCCCAAAACCTACAAATAATGGGTTTAAATTTAAGATAAAGATAAGATGTAAATAAATATAGAACATTATATACTCCACTACTTCTGTCCAAGTATGAGGAGGATCAGTTTTAGAGTAGCTGAAATGAGAAGAAGCATGCGGTTTTGTCTGACCAACACATTCACTAAGAATCAATGATTAAAATTAAATTGAAACTTACCACAATCGAAGATTGTATTCATAGAATCATATTCATTTTATCTTACCCAAACTCTATAGTAGGTTAGATTGTAGCTAAAATACTGTTTTCTTTTGTGGGCTTCATCATAAAAAGACTATTTACAGAAATTGAAGCAAGAACATCTAGGGGAGCCTTATTAAAAGGGAAATTTTATAAAAACTGAAGACATTTAAAGAGAAAAGAGAAGGGGCGCCTGGGTGGCTCAGTGGGTTAAAGCCTCTGCCTTCGGCTTGGGTCAGGATCCTGGGGTCCTGGATTGAGCCCCATGTCGGGCTCTCTGCTCAGCAGGGAGCCTGCTTCCCTTCCTCTCGCACTGCCTGCCTCTCTGCCTAATTGTGATCTCTGTCTGTCAAATAAATAAAATATTAAAAAAAAAAGAGAGAGAGAAGAGAAGACCCAGCAGCTCATGACAGTGATCTTCAAATTTAAAAGTCCTATTATATGAAAGAAGAATTAATTTTTGTGTGTGTGTATAGCTAACATTTTCTCCTACTATGTTCAGAGCAATGAGAAAAGTCTGTGCTTTCATAGAGTTCGAATGTGGATTAAACAGAGTAACGCACACTTTTCAGGGTTTAGATCATAGTGTGAGTTCAATCCATGTTAAGTATTACGATTATCAAACAAGGAAAATTACTAATACACATATTTTTAACTCAATTTGTAGGAGAAAATTTGGACAAACAAAATGGCTGAAGATGAGATTTGGTTGCTTGAAAAGACAGTAACTTTTTGGCACAAGCAAAACTGGATAATTTTAATTATAAGTATTAATTTATTTAATAAATATTATTTAACAGCCTAATATAAGTATTAATTTATTAATAAATATTATTTAACAGCCTAATATATACCAGGTTCTGTCCTAAGCAGTGGTATTACCATTATGAAGAAAAAAAAGGAGAAGCAAACAAGCAAAATCTCGTCCCTCTAAAAGCTTATATCGTAGCAGAGGAGAAACACACTGATAAAATATAAATGTGTCATATCAAGATAAGTGCTATAAACATTAATAAAGTAAGTGACAAATAATTCCAAGGGGCTGTTAGGTAAAGGCAGGAATCAAAGAAGCATTCTCTGCTGAGATCATGTGAACACATCAGTGCTATAAAGAAGTAAGTCATTACCAGCTAGGGAAAGAGCAAACATTCAAGTCTAAATGTACTGAAAAGCTTGCTTAACATGTGAAAAAATAACAACAACAACAAATAAATAAATAAATAAATAAAATTAAAAATCCCAGCAAAATGAACTAGGAGAAGCATGGTTGGAACATAGGTCAATGAAGTAAACCGAGTCTACACCATGCAAGGTTTTGAACTCCATAGTAAACTTTACGCAGCTTAATTTTTCTTTATGTAGTTGACTAATCTCCCCTAGTGAAGAAAGCCAATTCGTTCGAACAGTTCCCTTAAGCAGTGTTACAAAGGGAACGAATTCACTAACTGGCTGGGGAGTTAAACCAGATAATCATTAAATTCTTTCTAACCCTGATATTCTATATCTTACAGGCCTTTTTAGGGAGTCCAAATAATCCAATCTTGTTAGTCAAGTGAGGGTTTTCATTAAATCTGCAATTTCAATAGTCAACATGACAGCATTTAGCATGGAGGCTGTGGCTCAGTACCTCTAATTTCTGACTTACAAGCGAAGAAACTTGAGATGGATTTCGGTTGCATTGAAACAGGCAATTTTTAAAAAATAACACCTGTGGATACACTTTAACTTAAAAGAAAACAAAAATTAGGTTTAGGTTTTCTCTCTCTCTCTCTCCCAAAATGTATCTCTTCGTTCCCTCCTGTGTGTGTTGCTAAGTCTTCCTGGCAACACCATAGGCTATGAAGCTCAGGGTGAAAACCGCTGTAAACAAAACACAGGCAGAAATGTTACAACAGAGAATATTCTGCAGCTGCAAAAACACCTCTAGGCTTTCCTTTGACATGAGGCTACCTCTGTGCGCGTAGCTGCTACCGGGTCACCGCATCCAAATGCCCTGCAGGGAGAAGTCGGCTTGCGGCTTTGTTGAGGTTGCCAGTAATTTGAAAAATTTTTCTCTTAGAGAAAAGTCATAACTGAGATTCTTCACACTGAAAATACCAAGAATTTAGACCAGGTAGATGAGCCATTATAGCTAAATGATGATCGCTCAGGTTCTGCAACAAAAGTTGATGCCAGTGAAAGAAATGCATGAAGCAGGAGCCCCTGGGTGGCTCAGTCCCTTAAACATCTGTCTTTGGTTCAGGCCCTGATCTCAAGGTCCTGGGTTCGAGTCCTACATCAGGTTCCCCTGCTGGGTGGGGAGCCTGCTTCTCCCTCTCCCTCTGCCCCTCCGCCTGCTTGTATGCTCTCTCTCTGATAAATAGATAAATCTAGAAAGGAAGGAAGGGAGGGAGAGAGAGAAAGAAAAGAAAGATGAAAGAAAGAAGAGAAAGAAAGAAAGGAGAGAAAGAAGGGAAAAAGAAAAGACGTGACAAGTTTGATGCATGGTATTCGTGAATTGGCCGGCTGCTGCGGACCTGTTCACTAGATAATCTCATACAATTATTTGGCTTAAATATTTCTGGAGATTGGCCTGGATCAGTAGTTTTTGAACTCTGCCATGTATCCAAATCGGCTGGAGGACCTGCTGACCAGATAACCAGGCCCCATCCCCAACTTTTCTCTCTTCAGTGGGTAAGGGCTGAAGCTGGATAATTTGCATTTCTAACATGTTCCCAAATGCTGCTGCTGCAGAATTAGAAACTACTGTTTAACAATCACTAATCTAGAGACGATTACTTGAGAAATCAGAACTTCATCCTAAATGAAATATATTTGCCCATTCAATTAACTGAGTTTTATTTAATAGGGATTGGGAGGCTGAATGTTACAGTCACCTGCCTTAGTTCTAAGATTTTTCTATGGAAACTTGAGAATCTAGACAAACTTTTTCTTAACAATATTATTTGTGAGGGCTAACATTTATGAAGACTTGGATTTGCCATGAAACTTACAGATCTAGAGTTATTTTGTGCTCATAAAACTTCTAAGAGTCAGGCATTACTATCTGAATTTTTGATGAAAAACAGCCTATTGTAAGTTAAGTGAATTGTATAAGATAAAAATAGGGTGCCTGGTTGGCTCAATCAGTAGAACGTGGAGGTCTTGATCTCAGGGTTGTGAGTTTGAGCCCCACACTGAGGGTACAGATCACTAAAAAAAGTAAAAAATAAAATCATTTTTTAAAAAAAGCTACCAAATGACAAGACAGACAACATTAAAATCAGGGCTCTACTTATTATTTTCCCTATAGTAGGGAATTTCATAGTTCTAAGTGAATATAAATCACCTGGAGATCTTGTTAAAATGCAGACTGTGTTGATCATATAATGACTACATCATGGTAAAAAACTCAATATTACATATAATATTTTAAATGAATTTATATTTCTCTAATTATAACATTATTTATATAATTTTAAAAAGTGGTACATAAGTATGAAAACACTTATTCCATCAAAATAAATTGTGTCTACCTCATGTGAATTTGAGTCTTTAAAAAAAAAACCTATAATCTTCTGATTATGTCAGGCACAGAAGTCTTATAAACACAAAACACACAATAAAAACATCATCTGCTTTTGTGTTTAATAGAAAATTGGATTCTATTTTTAGTTACAACTTTTCTTAAGTCTCAATATGCAATCAAAAATAGAAATGGTATAAATTTCCTCTTGAAAGAATCATCAAGCAGCCCATCTTACTCTAAGTAAATACACCGTGCTTAAGTCTGAGTTATTTCTAATCAGGGGATTTTTGTATGATTTTCCTCCATAAAATTGCTTGAGGGCTATACTAAAGTGAGTTTTTTTAAAGACATCTCTAAAATACATTTAACTTTTCAATAATGTCTTATTTTTATTTTAAACCATAGTATGTATCTTCCAATATTATCTCACAATATAGAAACAGGTTTTGTTTTAAATACTTCAAAGAAATATCCAGAACTTGAAGATCAGAAGTGTGTCAAACTGGAGCATACAAGAGTCTTTTTAGGAGAATTTATATTTGCCATTGTTTATGTTTGCCACTAGTTGGCTAGATACCAGAATACTGTGATATTATGTATTAACGGATAGATTTCTGTTCAGTAGAAAAAGTAACCTAACGAATACTCATTTTCTGACTGATAGGATATTAACTTGTTTGTGTATCAAGCTAGAGATTTTGCTCTAACATTTCTTTTTTCAAAATGCCAAGAAACAGCCATTCTTCAAAATGATGTTTGAATCTTTTTTTAACTCTTCATTGACATTCTCATTCATTAATGAGTTGAATAAAATTTTTGACATATGTTTATTCAATATTGGTAGGAGTCAATATTGGTAGCAGTCATATTTTTAACTTTTTGAAAATTATATTTGAACAGTTTTGGAAGTTATTCACAACATGCCCAAGTGGACTCTGCCAGAGATAATTTTGCAGTGTTGCCAGAGGACAGGTATTAATTCATTGCTTGTTAGACACAACCACATACTTTCTTGTTCTTGGAATCTCAAGTAGCACAAGGACTTTACCTTTGATACACTCTGCTTCTTACATTCCCGTCCCCCTCAATTTTGTTCCCTTGTTTGTTTCTAGTTCTTGGCCACGTTGCTTAGTCTGTCATTCTCTAACTGATTGCTTGAGCTGTCTCTCCATAGCCAAGGCAAGAACTGGGGAACGACATTTCTTGCCTTGATGGCAAAGTCCAGGGAACTGTGTAGATGTGAGTTGGTTTGTGCCTCAGTGTTTCAAATTGTCCACCAGGATGACAGAAAGCGATTTCATCAGGTGAAAGGCAATAGCTAATCTACTTTGTTCACTTTCTTCTCGCTGTCCACTTTACTATATGTGAACTCAAATTGATGATGAAAATGTTTTTTGAACACTGGAAAATAGAGCAGACCTCGGAGATCTGTGTTTCTTTTTTATTCTTGACTGATAACTGAGGTTGTAAAATTGAAGTTGAAAGGTATCTATCTGTCTGCGTTTGAGAAAATCCTTTACCTCTCATCGTGTGCTTTTGAAATATTTTCCTCCCTCTAGGGGATATTATTACACTAGGTTATAAAAGCTCCCAAAGAAGTTCGTTTTAACTGGTTTTTAGAGAAAACTAAGCACCATACATTTCTAATATTTTCAGGAAAATCACGAAACCATCTTTATTTATTTTTTTTAAAGATTTTATTTATTCATTTGACAGACAGAGATCACAAGTAGGCAGAGAGGCAGGCAGAGAGAGAGGAGGAAGCAGGCTCCCCGCCAAGCAGAGAGTCTGATGTGGGGCTCGATCCCAGGGCCTTGGGACCATGACCCGAGCTGAAGGCAGAGGCTTTAACCCACTGAGCCACCCAGGCGCCCCACGAAACCAACTTTAAATACTTTAAATATACTAACCTCTTAAGGAAAAACATTTCTCACAGAAACCATTAGCTAGAAACATTTTTATATAAAAATTCAAGTTCACTAACTTCAGGTGAATCTTTGAACAAACAAAACTCTCTTAATAATTTTTCTTTGAAAAGGTAAATGATGAACTACATATAATTTTCTGACTTTATCAGCATGTGGTACAAAACAAGCACACATTTTATTTATTTATTTTTTAAGATTTCATGTATTTATTTGACAGAGAAACAGTGAGAGAAAGAACACAAGCAGGGAGAGTGGGAGAGAGAGAAGCAGGCTCCCCACTAAACAGGGAGCCCAACGTGGGGCTCAGTCCCAGGACCTGGAGATCATGGCCTGAGCCAAAGGCAGACGCTTAACTACTGAGCCACTCAGGTGCCCCATGTTATTTTTTTAATAGGATTTGGGTTTGTTATTTTATGAAAAGCTAGTTAATCTGGACTGCCTACATTTTTTATACGGGTTTACTATACAGAATATATCATTACTTCTGCAGGTTGCTTAAGATTATGAAAATAGAAAACTAGTGTTCAAATTAAATCATAATTCCGCCAGTGTTTTTATATCAACAATAATTTTGATCTGCAGTGTGTCAACTTAAATAAACGCTTAACATCTTTAGCTAACTAAACTGGATTAATAGGTAATTTCTGGACAAATAATTTCTAAATAAGAGTGAATACTGAAGCCTAATCATATAAATGAACTTTTCTACTCTGACTTCTTGAAGAAGTTGCAGAAGTGACGTAGGTGGCTGCAGAAAGTTGTACTATGTATGCTTGTGAGCTTTGCTGGTCTGCCAGCAAATGCCTGTGGACACCAGACAGTCCTCAGGGATGCATCTCCCAGCCATGTCTGTGAATTAGAAGCCAGTTCATTTGGTTAATAGTGATTTAGGCTATTCTAGAAGTAATTGTGGTACAATAACATAACTTTATGAAGGTCATGGATATATTTCTGCTCGAGTGAAAAACCTAAAGAAGTTTGTTTGAAAATAAAGTGCTTGGTTATTCCAAAATGGGAAAAAAAATGACAAAGATAAAACTTGAATAAAATCAGTTGCAGAAGGTTTTCAGAAAGTTTATTTATCTTGAGTAACAATATCTGTAAATAATGAGTCTGAAAAGAAGAAATGAAATGTGTTATATTTTTGTGTAAAAGTTCTCTTAGATAATGGGCTTATTAAGATTTTTTTTAAAGGTGGTTTGTGGGGTGCCCGGATGGCTCAGTCATTAAACTTCTGCCTTCGGCTCTGGTGATCCCAGGGTCCTGGATCAAGCCCCGCATCAGGCTCCTTGCTTAGCCAGAAGCCTGCTTCTCCCTCTCCCACTCCCCCTGCTTATGTTTCCTCTCTCACTGCGTCTCTCTCTGTCAAACAAATAAACAAAATCTTCAAAAGAAAGAAAATAAAAATAAAATAAAAATAAAATCTGGTTTGTGAGTCCCTTACAATGAGATAGTATATTAATACAAAACCAGAATATTTGGCTTTCTCTCTGTTAAAATAAAATCAATTTTGAAATATTTTGTTTTCTCCTAACAATGCCATGATTTATTTTGCTTGAAATCAGCTCAGGCAACAGAAATTCCGTATCACATCAGAATAATTTTTGGCACTTTGTATTGATTTTGGCATGTCTTTATTATTACAAACAAGCAAACTAACAAACAAACAATAACCAAAGTAATAAAGGTTTCTTATTTCTGAAAGAAATAAGTTTTTTTTCATTTTGTAAGAAATGTAAGGTTTTTATGTATTTTGTAAGAAATGTTAGTTTTCTTACAATTGAGTAAACTTCTATATTTCATATTGTGCTGTCACCCTAATTCCATAGGTAGCTGCATAATGTTTCTGAAGTCCACATGACCATACTGCATTCAAGTGTTTAGAAATTTTACCTTGATAATAACGAGTCTAGTACCTATGCATTGTAAACACCTTGCAGAAGGTTCTCGATTGAATTTACTTATGTACTGTACATCTCTTGTTTTCCATTGCTCAAGATCCACGTTTTGCTCAGCTGAGCTCAACAAGGATAGAAATATCATCATTCTAAATTCCACTTCTGCCCACTTTGATGTCCAAAAAAAATTCATAAGTATTTCTTTTCAAGTGATAGGTCAAATGGCATGCCCTGACTTGACATGATATAACCAAAGACAGAAGTTAATGCAATAAGCCACGGAACTTTGTTAAAACTGACATGTGAATTTAAGAGTTTCTCTTTGTCACAGAGTGACTTACTTCTCTTAATCCTTCTCTTCATTTTGGAGGATTAAGCCTTCTTAGACCTATAGATTTTTTGTTTAGAATTTCTAAGGATTTTAAAGATTTTTTTAGTTAAATGTTATATACATATAATTGTGTGTTTGTGTGTTCATATGTGTTCTCAGTCTGTGAAGGATATGGACACACTCTTTCCTGTCATTTTTTTTCTGGGGTGTGGAGTTAGTGAATATGGAACTTTAGACATTCCTTGTCACTATTGGCATGTTCACCCAACACTTTGTCTTTTTTTTTTTTTTAACATGCCTCCAATGAATGAAATATACTTTTTAGAAATATCCAAATTCCAACAAAGGAAAATCAATGTGCATAACATTTCCATGAATTTTTACATATTCCCCCTGACAATGGGTCAATGGAAATAATTGAGATGATGATGGTCCGTTTCTCTCAGCTCATTACCATCAGATTATATTCTACAATATTTAGTTTTCTTCCCGAGGATCCCCATAGCAACAATGTAGAAGCAGAGCTTCAAAATTAATTGCTTCGTACTCATCCAGCGCAAATCAGTGGCCAGGAGTGGGAGTTCCCTTCTCTATGGAACTGCTGACATTGAGGCTTTTCTTGAGAGCTGTTGCAAGACATCTCAAGCCTAAAAAGAGCCAGTAAAGTAAGTGTTTTCTCTGGAGAGGAGAGCATGGCGGCTCCCAGGAAGTGGGCCCTGAGGGGGCCGAGTCCTTGCTGTGCCTGTGTGCTCCCTGACGCTTGCTTTCACTCGTGTTCAGTTCACCCGAATGCTCATTTTGGTTTTCTCATTATTTTAAGCCATATATCCCAAAATAGCTTCTGGCATGCTGTCCTGAGCACAGAAGCTCATAAAAACTCAGCAAGGGAAGTATTGGCTGCATTCTTCTCACTATGACTGAAGCTTTAGAAAAGGAAAAAGAGGAGCCTGAGGTAGAAACTGTGACAAGGCCTGGAGGCTGAAGACCTTAAAAATGAGGCCACATGCCACCAGAACTTGGCTTACTTATCGCCCGACATGAGACGGCGCTGATCCAGCCTTCTCTTCCTCAGCACAGCCATTTCCTACTCAGGCTCCTGGTGGCCTTCAGACCTCTGGTGAAGCCCAAATCATTAAAAAGAGGACCAAGAAGTTCATCCGGCACCAATCAAACCCGTATGTCAAACTGAAGCACAACTAGCAGAAACCCAGAGGCATTGACAGTAGGGTGCCCGGGAGAGTCAAGGCCGGATCTTGATGCCCAGCATTGCATCTGGGGGCAACAAGGAAACAAAGCACCTGCTGCCCAGTGGCTTCTGGAAGTTCCTAGTCCACAAGCTCCACGACATTGCAGAGGTCACTTCCTGTGCCCAGATGGCTCACAATGTCTGCTGCAGGAACTGCAAAGCCACTGGGGGAAAGAGCAGCCCTGTTGGCCATCAAGGTCACCAATCCCAATGCCAGGCTGCACAGTGAAGAAAGTGAATAGGCAGTAGGTTATGTGATCATTGTATCGGGGTTAATAAAACCATAAAATTTCAAAAAGAAAAAAAAAAAAGGAAGAAGAAGAAGGTGCTGATCTAGGGTAGGCTTTAACTTTCAGAGCAGGGGAGACCTGGAACTTAAGACATCTGGAATATTATCTCTAACACTATCATTAGCTACTGTGTGATTTCCTGCCATTTAGACTCTTTGGATATTCATTTAGTATCTGTTAAAAAGAAGAAGGAGATGGGGCGCCTGGGTGGCTCAGTGGGTTAAAGCCTTTGCCTTTGGCTCAGGTCATGATCTCAGGGTCCTGGGATTGAGCCCCATGTCAGGCTCTCTGCTTGGCGGGGAGCCTGCTTCCCTTCCTCTCTCTCTGCCTGCCTCTCTGCCTACTTGTGGTCTCTGTCTGTCAAATAAATAACTAAAAATCTTTAAAAAAATAAAAAATAAAAAGAAGAAGGAGAAAAAGAAGGGATGGGGGAGATTCGTCCAGAGGAATACATGTAAAAACCTTTAAAACAGTGCTTAGTATATATTATACACGTATAATACATGTTAATTAGTATCGTGAAATGCTTTGTAAATTTCCCGCTTGGCTTAAAATTTAATTTTCCGTAGCTTCCAAGAAAGTATAAGTTGTCAATATACTTAAAGATCCAAGAGTAATACACATGTGACGACCTAAAAGATGAGACAAGACTATGCATTTCTGTGCTAAACTGAAAGAGAAACTCAGGGAAATTCTTAAGAAGTAAAAAGGAGCTGCTCCCACTTAACTTCCCTCTGCCTTAAAATATCAGTGTCTCCACTTCTTTCTTCCTTGGCTCCTGCAGGGGCATATAGGACCTTTCTCCTTGCCAAGCATATTCATTTCACCTGCACCCTAAACCACACTTTCTCCTCCTTTCTCCAGAATAAAGCTCCAAAATAAACATCTTTTCTTCTTTGCACGTCACCAACTCTCTCTTTCTCCTTGTTCCTTCCCTCTGAATTAACAGCAACCTCAGATCTCTCCTGAGTAACTATGCTGATTTAACTCTGCTGCCACTAAGCCTGCTACCACTTCCTACAAAACCACTTGCTTATTTGTTCTGTTTTGCTTTTAAGAATTTCATGTGCCCAGAATTTAAATTCAGGCATAAAATGCTCATCAATCTCAACAAATCTTTTCCTTTATTATTTCCATTTTTAAAGTACATATAATAAAACCTTGGAAAATGCACTCTTTTATATCTATTTATATGTTTAAGATTCACATAGTTTAGAATTAGTAATCTTACTACCTTGCTTGCTCTTTTTTTGTTTTTTAAACCCAATGTTACCTTTTTGGCATCCATCTACATATTGATCTATCTAACACAACTTGAATAGGTATATAAATCAAATCAGTTACACTTCTGCATAGTATTCCTTCTTATGTGTACATTATATATATATTTTAAAGATTTTATTTATTTATTTGACAGAGAGAAGCACAGAGAAAGAGGGAACACAAACGGGGAGTGGGAGAAGGAGAAGCAGGCTTCTGGCCGAGCAGGGAGCCCAGTGGAGGACCCCGGGATCAAGACCTGAGCCATAGGCAGACGCTTAATGACTGAGGCACCCAGGCGCCCCTGTACATTATATTTTATATAAAGAGGAGAGACCCCATGTTGTTCACGTTGCCTTGCTACAATATATACACTGCAGTGACCATCTGCCTAGAGGTCACTGTGTGAACCTGAGCTACATTCTCTGGCAAGCATAATGCCAGTGCGGAATTGCTGAATCATAGGAGATATGAGAGCAAACTTACTGCTTTCTGGAGTAGCTACCTCTAGAGATATTTCAGTCTTGCTGGAGGGTCCTTGTTTATCGTGTTGTCACATTTTCTAATACCCAGTTATCTAACTGCTAACCAGTAGTAAGTTAACAGATAATTCCTCATTTCAATTTACTTTTTTTTTTCTTGCTGTTAGTGATGTTGGGAACCTACATATACATTAGTCTGTCGGATTTTTCTTCTCTATTTAAAATTTTTGTCTTTTTCGTTAAGCCTCTGCCTTTGGCTCAGGTCATGATCTCAGGGTCCTGGGATCGAGTCCCGCATCGGGTTCCCTGCTCAGCAAGGAGCCTGCTTCCCCTCTCTCTCTGCCTGTCTCTCTGCCTACTTGTGATCTCTCTCTCTCTCTGTCAAATAAATAAATAAAATCTTAAAAAAAAAAAAAAAGGGCACCTGGGTGGCTCAGTGGGTTCAAATTTTTGTCTTCTATTGGACCTCTACCTTTCTCTTGCCCATTTAAAGTTCCACGTCCAGTATGTTTAGTTCAGTATGTTCACGTGTTGGCTTTAGATATTTAACCAATTTATCCAGTCTAACACCAATCCTTAAACTTTGTAGCATTCTTCATTAAACAGAAATTTCTCGTTTTGGTGGAGTCAAAGAAACATCCACCAAGAAAGTTTTTACTCAACCCCCTTGTTTCCTGATCCTGTTTCCTATGCATAAAGGGCGAACATTCAGTCACCTTTGTCTCCTGAAGTGATTTTCATAATGTTTGCATTAGTGAACACACCTTTGGCATTTATCATCTTTCTATTACTTTTTTCAAAATTCTAGGCACAAAAAGTCAGGATGGTAGGCCAGCTTGTTATCTTGTCCCCCAAACTTCTTGGGCCCAGATTCACCAACTGTTTTCCTTTCCTCAACATTATCTAAAATTTAAATTGAGGTTGATTTGTTTCAGGATGTCAATATTGTCAAAATTTCAGAACTTCCTCAGATTGAATAATACAAAATTTGGGTTAGCATTTGCTATTATTTGACCACTTACTCTCTTTCTAGTCAAGTGCTCTAATCTTCCTAACTGCTTTTTTGTTTGTTTGTTTTCTTCACCAGATACCTTTCCTAAGCTCTAAATATGGACATTACTTTAAGTTTTGATCACAAGGCAATTGTCTCTTCCCTTTTTATTCTTTCCTCTAAAGATCTCAATTAAAGCTATGCTTTCAATTTTTTCCATGCCCCTATGACTTTGAAATCTACATCTGTCATCCTAACCTCTTTCCTGAGCTTTAAATAGTTGTTCCATCATTCTTAAAATCACCTTCAATTAGATGACCTGCTAGAAACTTCAATATAAAATATCAAGCACCTTTTCTATTCCTGGGTTTCTTATTTCTGTTTGAATTACTATGATTCTCTCCATTATCTGGTTTTCAAATCTAATCATTTCTGGTTTTCTTCTCCTTACCACCATTAAGCAGTGAGCAGTCGAGACACACAGACAATTTCAGTGTTTCTTATGATATTGTTTCCATTGTATTGTTAGGGTAAAACCCCACAGCAAGATGTCTATTTATTCAGTAGCTGATCTAACTTTTTAAATTAAATATTTTATTCAAATAGTTGTAGATCCACATGAAGAGATTTCTCTATATACTTTACCCAGTTTCCCCTAATGTTAACATTTGGAAAAATTGTAAATTATACCTTTGTTATACTTGGTTAACCTACATTGACATGTCATTATCCCTCAAAGTCCTTAGTTTATATAAGGGCTCTTGGTGTTGGACGTTATGAGTTTGCATCATGCATAATGACATGTGTCCATCCATCACTGTAGGATTATTGTACAGCATGGTTTCACTGCACTAAAAATCCTCTGTGCTCTGTTAATTCACCTCTCCCTCCCACCCAACGCCTGGTAACCACTGATCTTTTTACTGTCTCTAGACTTTTGCCTTTTCCATAATGATACTGATTTGAAATCATACAGTATGTCACCTTTCGGATTGGCTTTTTTTATTTAGTAATACTCATTTAAGCTTTCTTGATTTCTTTCATGGCTTGCTAGCTCATTTCTTTAGCTCATTTCTTTTAGCACTAGCATTCTTTTTAGCACTTTTGCGTGCATACACCATAGTTTATTTACTCATTCACCTGCTGAAGGACATCATGATGGTTTCCAAGATTGGGCAATTACAAATAAAGCTGCTATAAACATCCATGTGTGAGTTTTTATGTACACATGACTCTCCAACTCCTTTGAGTCAATACTCCAGAGACTGATTGCTGGATCGTGTGGGAAGAGTATGTTTATTTTTGTAAGAAACTACCAGACTGTCTTCCAAAGTGGCTGTACCATTTTGTAATCCCAAGAGCAAAATGAATGAGAGTTTCTATTGCTCCACAGCCTCAGGAGCATTCGATATTGCCAGTGTTTGGGATTTGGACTATTCTAATAGGTGTGTAGTCATATCTCACTGTAGTTTTAACTTGTAATTCCCTAATAACATATGTGTAGGTTATCTCTTCATATGCTTACTTGTCATCTGTATATCTTCCACTTGTTAATCAGGCTATTTGTTTTCTTAATGATGAGTTTTAAGAGTTCTTTGAATATTTTGGGTAACGGTCCTTAATCAAGTGGGTCTTTGTAAGTATTTTCTTCTGGTCTGTGTCTTTTCTTCTTTTTCTTTTGATATTAATTAATTTATTTATGAAATTAATTTATTTCTTTGATAAACTTTGCCTTTTGTAGTTTATCTAACAAGACATTGCCATGCTCAGGGTTATCTAGGTTTTCTCCTGTTATCCTCCGGGAGTTTCATTGTTTTGCATTTTGCATTTGGGTCACTGACCCATTCGGAGTTAACTTTTGTGAAAGGTGTCACATCTGTGTCTAGTTTTAGGGGAGCAGGGTGTGTGTGTGTCCAGTTCTTCCAGCGTTTATATTGCAGAAACTATCTTTGCTCCATATCATTGCCTTTGCTTTGCCAGAGCTCAGCTGCATCAGGGTTTGTTTCTGGGTTCTCTTCTCTTTTCCACTGATCTATTTCTTTGCTCTTGAGTAAATATGGTACTGTATGGATTACTGTAGCTTTATGGTACGTCTTGAAGTCTAAGGTAGTGTCATTCTTCTGACTCCTTCAAAAATGAACTGGCTTTTCTAGATCTTTTGCCTTTACATGTAAACTTTAGAATCATTTTATCAATATGCACAAAATAACTTGTTGGGATTTTGATTGGGACTTGGTTGAATCTATAATCAAGTTAGAAAGAACTGATATATTGACAAAATTGCATTTTCCTGTCCATGAATATACAATGCAGTATCTCTCTGTTTATTTAGTTCCTTGATATCCTTCTTCAGAAGTTTGTAGTTTTCCTCATATATATCTTATACATATTCCATTACTCTGTTACCTAAGTTATTTAATGGGGAGGAGGCTACAAATGTAAATGGCATTGCAATTTTAATATTAAATTTCACTTGGTCATTGATAGTATATAGGAAAACATTGGCTTTTGTATATTAATCTTGAATTCTACAACCTTGCTATAATTGTTTAGTTTCAGACGCTTTTATGTCAATTCTTTCAGATTTTCTATGTAGAAGATCATACTATCTGCAAACAGACAGGTTGATTTCTTCCTTCCTAATCTGGATACCATATATTTCCTTTTCTTGTCCTAATGCATTATCCAGGACTTCTAATATGATGTTGATAAGTGGCAGTGAGGATCCCTGGGTGGCTCAGTCAGCTAAGCATCTGCCTTTGGCTCAGGTCATGATCCCATGGTCCTGAGATCAAGTCCCGCATCGATCCTGAGATCAGCTCCCTCTCCCTTTGCTACACTCTTTCTCTCTGTCAAATAAATAAATAAAATCTTAAAAAAGAAAAAAAAAAGAAAAGTGTTGGTGAGAGGGTACATTCTTGTTTTGATCGTATTCTTAGCAGGAGAGCTTTAAGTTTCTCACCATTAAGCATGATGTTATTTGCAGGTTTTTATGGCTTTTCTTTACTGAACTGAGTAAATTCCCTTATATTCCTATTTTGTTGAGAATTCTTATCATAAATTTGTGTTGGACTTTGTCAAATTTTTTTTTTCTGCATCTATTGATATAATCTTGTGTTTTTTTCTTCTTTAGATCATATATGTGATATATTACATGACTTGATTTTTAAACACTGATCCAGGCTTATAGATCTGGGATACATCCTACTTGGTTAAGGTATGTAATTTCTTTTTGTACATTGTTGGATTCAATTTGTTAGTATTTTGTTGAGGATATTTGTATTTCATTCATGAAAGATATTGGTCTATAGTTTTCTTTTCTTTTTATGTCTTTGTCTGGGTTTGGTGTCAGGGTGATGCTTACCTCAGAAAGACTTAGGATGTATCTTACCCTTTGGGAGAAATTGCAGAGAATTGGTATGATTTCTTCCTTAATGTTTGATAGAATTCTCCAGTAAGCTCATCTGGGCCCAGTGCTTAATGTTTTGGAAGGCTATTAATTACTGATTCACTTTCTTTGATAAATATAGAACTAGCCGTAGCCCTTATGCGATTTTTGGGAGTTTGTGTCCCTGGCAGTTTGTGTCCAAGGAATTGGTCCATTTATCCAGTTTATCAAACTTATGGGCATAGACTCATTAATAAAATTCTTTTATTAACCTTTTAAATCAATGGGATATGTAATGATGTCTCCTCTTTCATTTCTAATGTTAGCAATTTTTGTCTTCTCTCTTTTTCTTTGTTACCATGGCAAAGGCTTATAGTTTTGTTGATCTTTTCAAAGAATTAGATTTCCGTTTTGTCAATTTTCTTTATTGGTCTCATATTTTAATTTTGTTGATTTCTACTCTAATATTTATTTATTTTTATTTATTTATTTACTTTTGACTATTTCAGGTTTTATTTCCTCTTCTTTTTCTTATTTCCAAAGGTGGAATCTTCAATTTGGATTTTAGATTTTTCTTCTTTTCTAATATAACTCATTCAATGCTATAAGTTTAACTCTTATCATTTCTTTTGCATCCTATGCTGTTTATCTCTCTGATTTTGGGGACAGTGGATTGCACTATGATCTAACTTCTCTGAAAGAACACAAAGGGTTATTGATTCTTCAGTTTGTTCAGCTCTTTACTTATTACTAAGACAGAGTAAAGACTTCTAAACTACTTATATGTTCCACAGGAAACTGGAATTCTATAAATTTTAACACATATAATTTCTTTTGGTCTGTTGGCTCCACCTTTGTATTTCCTCATTCCACCTGTCAAAATTCTGTCCAGATTTCATGGTTAATTTAAAATGTATATATAACAGTTGGTTAACAGAATTTTTTATTTTAATTTTTTATTTTAAATTTTTATCTACTACATTTTAAGATACTCTCTTATTCATTTTGGATTCCATAAAAAACACACATGCAACTAAGTTTATTTTAATATTAAGTACTAGTTAAACAAAGATTTCATTAAAGAAGTGGAATTTAAACTGGTGCTGAAGAATGGGTCATTAAACTGACCAAATGACCTGTGATAAAGAAGTAGTTTTTTTTTTTTTTAATGTCTTGATAATTCTGTATTCAAAATGCATATTTAAATAAGTTTTCTTTTATTTACCTTGGTGCTTTATAACAGATATCAACACACTATAGCCAGTGGATCAAATCCTGCTAGCCACCTATTTTTGTGAAAATGTAATTGGAATATAACCAGTCCCATTTATTTACATATTTTACCCAGTAATGACAGAATTGAGTAGTTGGGCATCAGAGACAGTATGACCTGTAAACCTGAAAATAGTTTATATCTGATCCTTTGCAGAAAAATCATACAGACTACTGCTTTAAAATTGTAAATGGGCTATAGATTGAGAACATTTGGAAATTTAAAGAAAAGCAGAGCAAAATAAATTCCAAGTTTTTAATAGTTTCTTATTCATGTTAAGCTGAATGCCTTAAGACTTTGGTACTCAAAGTGGTTTCACTGAACAGCACTATTGACAAAATCTGTGAACTCATTAAAAATGAAGAATCTGAAGCTCCAGGCCAGACCTACAGAAATAGAACCTGCTTCTCAAAATGTAATTTGTATGCACATAATAGTTTGAAAAACTGTGTTTTAAAGAGTGGCGATTGTTGAACCAGATTTCAAGTCCAGACTTAAGCCATCTGCCTGATCTGATTCCTGCTGCTGTCACTGTGTGGCTCTAGATAAGCAACTTAAACTCTCTATGCCTCAGCTCTCTCATCTGTAAAATGGGCTAATGTTCTCATACATATCTCTTAGTATTACTGTGATATTAAATGTTGGTATATATAAAACACTTAGAACAATGTTCTTAGTATTTGCTCCAATATATAAATATGATCAATAAATCCTCATTGTCATTATTATATCAGAAATAATGAAAGATGTAATTTTTAGCTTTACAATATCATTGAGGAGTTATGGGGCTTAGATCAATTAGCAAATCATTGGCTAATTAGTAATAGTGCCTCAGAAGAAGTTAGTAGATATAGTAGATATAGGTTTACATCAAAGTCCTTCATTTTTTTTCAAAAAACCAACCAACATGATTTTTTTAGTTTCTTATAGAAACTTCCCACATTAGCTTTTCCAAAAGTTTATATCTGAGTTTAAATGGATAAACAATAAGAAACCAAATTTTTTCTTACTTAATTTTAACAAGAGAGAATGTTTCTGGTTTGTTCTCATCAGCCATAATCACTACTTTTCTGGAACATGTTCACATGTCATATCACCTTGGCTGACGATGAAATGGTCCCTACCTGAATTAGAAACCCTGGGGAATGATTCCCAAAAAAGCAACTGCTCTTGGGAATTCCTAAAAGAACATATGTTTGGTTTACTTATGGGTTAAAAGGTTATTTCATGGGCACCTGTAGATAGTTAAAAGGATAAGTAATTCAACCAGAAGCCACTTAAAATATAACCCATTGATTGACTGGGGATTTGGATGAGTCTTTACATCTGGAAGGAAGGAAAAAAAAAATGTACTCATTTTTTGTGTGTGAAATAAATCAACTTTTAAATCTGGGATCAGCAAGGAATTTACTATATAGAAGAGAGTGCTAGCTAACACTATTTTCTTAGAACTGTCATTTTCAAATATATTATTTATTTGAATAATGTTCAGGTTATGTTCCTGAAAATGTGGGCTTTATTTAAAACCACAAGATCTAAGGTGTAATATCTCAAAGGAGCCATATTCTTAAAGTGTATTGTTTAGAATAGGGTAAAGAGTAGATTTGGGGAAAGTGGGCATTTGAAGGCCCTAATCCAGTTTCTAGAATCGCATTGTCCAATATGATAGAAACTAGTCACATGTGACTATTTCAATTTAAGTTAAAAAAATTACAATTAAATTAAATTAAAATGTTGTTCCTTAGATACACCAGTCACATTCAACAGATCAATAGCCACTTATAGCTAGTCACTTAATTTGGGGACAGCAGAGAAATATTTTCATCATTTAAGAAAGTTCAATTGAGGGGCACCTGGGTGGCTCAGTCAGTTAAGCAACTGCCTTTGGCTCAGGTCATGATCTCAGGGTCCTTTGATTGAGCCCAGCCTAGGGCTCCTTACTCAACGGGAACCTGCTTCTCCCTCTCCCTTTGCCTGCTGCTCCCCCTGCTTGTACTCTCTCTCTCTCTGTGTCAAATAAATAAATAAAATATTTTAAAAACATTAAAAAAAAAGAAAGTTCTATTGAAAGTGCTGCTACAGAATATAGCAAAGAATATAAACATACAAACTTGGAATAACTTGGTTTGGAATAGGAAAGCTGTATTAGTTCTATTAGATTTTAAAAGAGCATCTATTCTATTTTATAGAAAACTAAGTAACAGGATGTTCATTGCATCAGTATGAGATTTCAGGAATCTGACAGTATACTGTGGAATCTTGACAGTAGACTTCTTATTTTCCTTGAAACCAAAGACTTCTTCCGACTTCGGCAGGGAATTTGGTGGAATTTCTATTTTGACAATGAACCTTGCAATAGAAACACCACAGAAATCATTATTATATTATTACATGTTCATATTATTCAGCAAGCTTGAGGTAACTGGTAGTGCAATATTTTGGACTATAGTAATTCTATAGTTTGATTTAGACATTTGAAGGTAATTCAACCCAACCAAAACTAGAATGATATCATTAGGGAAACAGGTATTGAAATCCAGTTTGATTCTTAAAAACATTCATTTAGCAACCAAAATATAATAAAAACATGGGTATAAGGGTAAGGGGTAAATCAGGTTACATCTGGATGCAATTTTGAGGCAAACATGTTTTATTTGAATCTTCTGGGAAAGGACCAGCATCAGGCAGGTGTGAAATGAAGAGAAGCTCTGGTCCTCCTCTTTATCTTGCTCTGCTCCATCCTTTCCTAGATTCCTAGAATCCATGGTCCACCCAGGACATCCTGAGAAACCTTAGGAACAGGACATCAGGAAACCATGTATGATATCCAGCTGATTTTCTTTTAAAACATGAATATTACCTGTATATCGGAGTTTCATGATGTCACACAGCACCTAAGAGTTCTTGTTTTCAATAATACGCTGTTTTCAATATATGTCACTTTATTTTTTTTAAGATTTTATTTATTTGTTAGAGAGAGAGGGAGACAGAGCACAAGCGGAGGGAATTGAAGGCAGAGGAAGAAGGAGGGTCCCCACTGAGCAAGGAGTCCAGTGTAGGATTTGATTCCAGGACCCTGGGATAATGACCTGAGCTGAGGGCAGACGCTTAACTGACTGAACCACCCAGGTGTCCCTAATGTCACTTTATTATGTGCAAAATGTTCAAATTCTTCCATCATTTTGTGTGTTATGACAATATATTAGACGTGTTAACTATTATCTTTATGGCTTCCCCAACCATGCTGCAGAATGCATAATTTCTACTGCAGTCTAATGGTGATTTCCTATGTAGCACTTTAAGGTTTACAAAATCCTTACAAAAGACATTTTCTTTATTAAAAAAAAAATAGATGGAGGGATGGGTGAGAAACCTTGCAGTCTTCATTAAAAAAATACTCTCTCAAGTTAAAGCACCTAAAAGTTGTTCAATGAAACTTTTCTATCCACTAAGAATAGCCAGAAAATATTGTGGCAAAGAGATATATTGTGTGATATTTATACCCTTTAACTAGAAATTGTATTTTATATTCAATAGTTCAAAACGAATGCATATTAAGACTGAAAATCCCTCAAAGAATTTATTTGTCACTAGAATTACCATGACTTGCTTTTTATTTATTTATCTATTTATTTATTTGACAGATAGATCACAAGTAGGCAGAGAGGCAGGCAGAGAGGGGGGGAGCAAGCTCCCTGATGAACAGAGAGCCCAATGTGGGGCTCGATCCCAGAACCCTGGGATCATGACCTGAGCCAAAGGCAGAGGCTTAACCCACTGAGCCACCCAGGTGCCCCCTGATTTGCTTTTTAAAAATATCTGATGAATTAAGCTTTACCATGCTTAACTTTATTCTGTCTGCTTCTTTTTTAACCTCAGCTGCTGATACTTATTGATAAGACTCATTCTATTCAGTCCAAAAAACAAACAAACAGAACTATGATTCCAGAGTTCAACATATCCAGGATCACATTGATTTGGGAATCTGCAAACACTGTCTAAAATAGGCCTAATTAGGCCAACAGAGAATACAATGTAAAATTCTCTTTATAACATAGCATGTGTTTAGAAGGGCCGATAAAGGCAAGTTATCATTTCAACAACTTTATATACATGTCTGCATACTCTTTATGCCGTCTGCTGCACAAAACACACTCCATGCCAAATATTCTGAGAACCTGTGCCAGTTTAAAAGGATAATAAAGTGGGGCACCTGGGTAGCTCAGTGAGTTAAGCGTCTTCCTTTGGCTCAAGACATGATCTTGGGGTCCTGGAATGGAGCCCTGCATTGGGCTCTCTGCTCAGCAGGGAACTTGCTTCCCCCTCTCTCTGTCTCTGCCTGCCTCTCTGCCCATTTGTGATCTCTGTCTGTCAAATAAATGAATAAAATCTTGTTTAAAAAATAAATAAGAGAATAATAAATTGACAGACAGTGACTCCTGTGGGTCAGTGTATACTGTTACTTTAACATCAATCACCATCTTCTAGAATAAGAGAGAACGAGAAGAGGAGGATAAATGGTAATCTTCTGTCATTTCTTATTAAAAGTAGCAGAAACTGCTTCAGGATTACAACGAAATTCTAGAATAAGGCAAAAGTCCTGCATGTCCTTTCACTTCTGAAAATATAAGAGCTCCACCTTGAGGCAAGATTATTTTATAATATTTCAAGAGGTTCAATTTGAAATAGACAGTTCTATTTGGGATGACTAGTGACCAATGGAAAAATAAACAAAAGAATTCTAAAATTACAAGGCTGATTTGGAAGCTTAGTTTGTGTTCCCACTTCTGGTCAAAAACAATAGGCATTAATTCCCAAAGGAAGACAAATTACTATAATCTTAGCAGCCATTTTCAGACTGGAATTTCATCCGGCCAAATCTATGTTGATGAAATTGTATTTGAGGTTGTTCAAAAGGCAAACTAAAAATTTTGAAAATATTTTTACTCCTCTGGTGTCTACTGGCAAATAAATTTGTGTAATACTAGGTGGCCAAGAAAATACCTAAATGGAACTTTCTCTAGAGCTTACCATTTAATATGCTACTATTGGCAAAATGTTGCTGCTGGAATGAGAAAGATGGTGAAAGTCCCAGATAATATTCATATTTTACTCACTTTCTGCAATTTAGCCTTAAGCCTGTTTTGTTTTGTTTTTTTCCCAGTTTTTCATTTTGATCCACCTATTAAGGATCAGGCTTGAAGCTGGGGAAATGGCAATCTGCCCTAAGCAAAGAATAGAATAATTGTCATTATCTCACCCATGCTTTTCTCCTGGTTACAAATATACTGAGAAGCATTGCCACTGTGATTTTAATGAGCTATTTTTCTATATTTTCTTGATTCTTTTATAATTTTGTATAACTTATTTAACTAGTTGGAATAGTTAGCATTATGTGTATGTGCGCATGAATGATATTGCAAGTACTTTTCTAGGTTAATAGCCAATTGACCCCCCTCACTCTTATTTTTTAAGTGATTATTACAGATACATGAGAGTTATTTATCATTTGTGTCAACCTTATATTACTTAACTCTCTTATTAACTGGAATAGTTTTTCAGCAGATTCTCCTAGATTTTTGAGGTAGGCATTCACATCATCTACAATAACATTACCTCTCTTGAATCAATGTTGATAATTGCTTTTTCCTAACAAATCAAGGATTTAGTATAGATTATATTCAATCTTATACATTTTTCCATTTTTCTATATATCTCTTATGTACTAATAATTAGGATTTACTCTATTTTTGAGTCTCAGGTTAGTTGCACAAGGAGCTACCAGGGTCACAGGCCCGTTGCATGGGATTAGCGTCCACTGGTAGAGCTGGGATGGCTACAGCCCTTGGGTGAATTAGTGGAGGGCCACTTACCGCAGATTGCTGCTCACCAAGAGTAGCATCTGGTCACAGTCTGAAAGTCTTGAAAGGGAAGAAAGGAAAGAGGATGGAGGCAGCACTAGAACGCACTTTCTTACTCTCCAGTTACAGTCCAAGGGAAGCAGCTGGGTGCTGAGGAGGCAAAGCTCATTAGAAACACACTTCCTTACAAATGTGCCTGCTCTCTAGCTGCCCTTATTCCCACAGCCCCTCCTTAACACCTTCTCCCAACAGCTTTAGATGTTCTTTCAGAGCTTGGGTGGATGAGGAATCTACTGTAGAAAGAGAAAAAGTAAAAACAGTTTTGATGATATTCTCAAAATAAGGAAAGATGAAATATTTAAATAATCATCAAAGATGTACTATAATGATTAATAGAACACATTTATTTGGAATTGAAATCCATATGCTGATACAATATTAAAATATGAGAATTCTATGGGAATATACACTGCATTTAAACATGGGGTACATTCAGGGGAGCCTGGGTGGCTCAGTGGGTTAAAGCCTCTGCCTTCAGCTCAGGACATGATCCCAAGGACCTGGGATTGAGCCCCGCATCAGGCTCTCTACTCAGCGGGGAGCCTTTTTTCCTCTCTCTGCCTGCCTCTCTGCCTACTTGTGATCTCTGTCAAATAAATAAAATCTTAAAAAAAAATAAACATAGGGTACATTCGATAGGACTAAATGTGTACTTGAAAAACATTTTTAGAAGCCCTTTCTAAATTTTTAGAGACCACCTAATAATGGTGGGACTAGTTGGAAACTGGGAAGAAGAACCATGTTTGGGGTGTTGGAAGCAACGGATAAACCTACAATTCTTGATTTCTTTGGACATAAAGAATGTAAAGTAGCCAATAAATGCTAGCTATTTTTAGAGATTAAAAACTAATATAGCTCCAGGGAAGAAACCCATGTGTCTTATGTTTTCTAGATGCAAAAAGAAGATAATCAGTATACCTGCCAGTTGACAAAAACTACAAAGTGATTAAAGACCCAGGGCTGAATGATGCTGTTAAGGAAAGCATGTGTCAAGCCTCAAAGTCTAAAAAGGAGCCCGTGAGAATTCTTGACGGAAATGTGTACACTTCAGCTTTTTGCCTGATACCAAATTAATATGTTTTATAAGACCTGAAAGAAATTTACCTCTAAGCAAAAATTCCTGAAAGGAATTTTTTTTTCATTTGTTAGCTTCAAAATAAACAGTTCTCCAAGCCCCCCGCCCACAACTTGGGTGGTATTTTTATATAAAAGAAGAAAAAATATAGCTTTCTACATTTTCTATATGGATCTAGAGCCATGTGAGAAGTTTAAACTACATTTTTGATCTTCAGTAAATGGGCATCACTTTAAGGGGACTGAGCTGTGAGGGAGCAGGGAATGTATCATAAACATCACAGTGGGAGAAAGCTTGGCCCTTATACTTTTTGCCTTAGACAGTAGTAGTCATAGTATCAACTTGAGGAAGAACAGACAGGGATTAAAGGGTTCCAGGAAACAGACATCATCAAGCACAATGAGAAAATGGAGGCCAGCAACTCTCTCCGGCTCCATGGCCAAACTCAAGATGTTGCTACAAATATTCCCGTCCATATGAGGCTGCTAATGGCTATTCCATTCAGGGGCTCCCCTTTAGGAACCCAGAAGGCCCTTGCTTCAAGCTGTATCACTTACCTTATGTATTAATTAGAGTTTAATTTATTTATTTTTTTTAAATTCCCTGATGCTTTGACATCTTGGGAACTTTCAGACCCAAGAAGAATGCCCTGTCCAAGGTTAGCTAATTCCCAGAGATGGCAAACTTTTGCTAGGAACCCTGCCTCCCATGCAAACCAACCAATCCAGAGTTCATACCTCTAAATTATTTCCTTTATCAAGAGCTTACAATCCTAGGTCATTATTCCCTGCCCTAATCACCCCAGGGCCAAGTACTAGACAACTGGACACAGTCCTTATGCCCCAGAGCCTGCTGAAATTACTCAAACTAGCTAATACTAAGCTGTTTAAAACCACCATAAAATTTCTGCCTATATTACACACATACACACACACACATACATACACACGCACACACACACACACACACACACACACACACACAGGTATCTTCTTTTACTGAGGATCTATGTTTTTATGACCCATTTTTGCCTGACATAGTCACACCTTCTGATGTACAAAAATATCATCTCTGCTACTCTAAAATAATTCCTAACACTTCTAGGCAGAGTTGCAGCTTTCTCTTTTCTCTTTTGAACCCTGCAATTTGATATCAATGCCTTAGTGACAGCATTTATAACATTGTGTTACAATTATTTAGTTCTCTGATACTTTTTGCTATAGGAAACACTGTGTTATTTATTATTTAATTTTGGTATACCTGATATCTAGAGCATCTCCTTATTATTCATAGAGCTCAATAAATACTTACTGTGTGAATTAATTTTTTTTGACCAACAAAAGCTTTCTTGATAACCTTTGCTGAAAACAATATCTATACTACTCCTTTGCCAATTGCTGACCACAGTGGAATGTGTCTGATGTGTATTTTCTACCTCCTAAACTAGACTGTAAATTGCTGAGGTTAAAACACCAAGGTTTGTGCTTTTTTGCACTCCCAGTCTTGAACCCAGTGCTTGCATATACTAACTGCCGATTAATGATGGTTAGCTTATTTTAGATATAACTAGTAATTCAATGCTATTCAAATTCTTTTTAGAATATAACAAGAAATAAGCAAGTAAACAATCTGCATGGACGCCTTGAAGTATAAACCACTGACCGTCCATGTAGGAACCTATTATACTTCTCGGTCTCTTAAGAAATCCCTCAATTTCTTGGCTCTTTAAGTGTCAGCTGGGCTCTCCACATATTAACTCAGCCCACATCAAAACTTACAAAAAAACATAATTGCCCGTGACAGAAAGATGTGCAGATTAGTATAAAAATAAATAAATCATACTGTTTGGTTTAGGAATACCTTGTCTACAAGAATTTTAATGGCCTTAAAACATGCAAGAAATTAAAAAAGGATCTTCTTGGAGAATTTACTAGTATGTGGTATCTCATGTACTAGTATCTCATGGAACCCAGGAGCAAAAAGTACGGATGGACTGAAACGAAGACACTGACCATTACTGGAAACTAAAGGAACGTGCTATCTCTGTCTCTGTTTCCTTATCTCTGTCTCTGTCTCTCTCTGGCCTCCTGGAATTTTTTCTTTATCTATTTCCATCTCCTGCTCCTTTCCACTGAGAGTCTCTCCCTGTATTTCATCAGTGTACCCCGCTCTAAAACACCACTCTGGCCCAGCAAGATGTATGACCTTTGGGTTCACAATGCACAACCACACTGCTGGTGTGTCTCCACATTAGTTTCTGGGGAGAAGCCTGGGTCAGGCATGTTCATGAGGCCGTCGGGTTGGAGTTGAGGGTAGAATCCAGGGTATGTCCAGGATTCCCTTCTGGAAGTAGGACAGAACTCAGTGTCATGACTCCAAACTCTGGAACTCGTCTTCAATTTCTTCTGTGTCCTTTGTACTCTTGATACTGATTGTTCTAAATATCTGTACACTAGTTTCCTTAAAAAAATTATTAGATTTATCTTAATGAAAAGGTATAATCTGTCATCCATGGCTTCCAACCAGAATTCAGATTTCAGATGCAGCATGCCTGTTTGAGGCTTCATTTATAGAATGACTTCCTTATATCTGGACTTTTGCTTTTTTACTCCACAAAAGCATTGCTGCCTATCACTTCGGAAAACAACACAGACTTTTGTTTTTCTGTTTTGGAGCCATCACAAGTCCTCTTCATAAAATAGTTCTCAAGGAAAAAACTGAGGGTTGCTGGAGGGGAGGGGATAGGTGGGATGGGGTGGCTGGGTGGTGGACATTGCGGAGGGTATGTGCTATGGTGAGTGCTGTGAATTGTGTAAGAATGATGATTCACAGACCTGTACCCCTGAAGCAAATAATACATTATATGTTAATTTAAAAAAAAAGAAAAAAAAAGAAGAAAATGGTTCTCTTATATGATCGAAAATACACTTCCCAGAAATGCAACACTTTTGGAGACATAATGTCAGTGGTTCTTACCAGGTCTGGAGTCTAATGTGAGGCTCTAAAGTTCAAAGTTGGTGCTAGTCTCATAAAATAAGAGATCTCACAAGTGATCAGAGGGTATCCATACTATACAAATATATTGGAAAGCGAGTAATTTGTTCTCATTTGACAAAAACATCCCAATGGTATTAAAAGGAAATAAAGCCCACTACACACCCAGTAGAAAGTCCAGAATCCCAAACAGTGACAACACCAAGTGCCCTCAGGGATGTGGAGTGACAGGAATATTATTCAGCACTGAAAAGAAATGAGCTGTCTAACCATCAAAAAAACAGGGACGAACATTGAATGCATATTACTGAATGAAAGAAACTGATCTGGAAAGGCTGCACACTGCAGGATTCCAACTACCATTGTGGGGAAGGCAAAACTATGCAGACAGTACAAAGATCAGTGGTTGCCAGGGATGGCTTGGGCTAAGACAAATGAAAAGGCAGAGCCCACGGTATCTTCACTGCAGTAAAATTATTCTGTATGATATTTGAATGATGGATATACGTCATTCTACACTTGTTCAAAGCCATAGAATATCTACCCCTAAATTCTAGGTAAACCATGGACTTTGGGTGATTACAATGTGTCCATATAGGTTCATTCTTGGTAAACAACCACAAAAATTACCATTATTGGGATGCCTGGGTGGCTCAGTCAGTAAGCATCTGCCTTCAGCTCAGGTCGTGACCCCAGGGTCCTGAGATCGAGCCCCACATCAGGCTCCCTGCTCACCGGAAAACCTGCTTGTCCCTTTCTCATTCCACCTTCTTGTGCACTCTTGCTGTCTCTATCTCTGTCCAATAAATAAAATCTTAAAAGAAAAAAAAAAACAAATTACTACTCTCATGAGTGATGTTGTTAATGAGGGAGGCTATACGTGAGTGGGGGCAAGGGATATATGGAAAATCTCTGTGCCTCCCTCACAATTTTGTTGTAAATCCAAAATTGCTCTAAAATAATAGTCTTAAAATGGGAAGTAAGCCATAATAGTTGAAAGCACCTAAATTTGTCAACTACCTAAATTATTTCCTTAGTGCAGATCGGGAATAAAGAAAACACAATCTACCCATCAGAATGATCAACTTCTGTTGAAAATGGTGGGGGGGTGCAGTCTTAAATGGATAATTTGTCTCAAATTTTTCGATTTCCATTTATTTTAGTTCCATTGTGTAACAGAGATGTCTCTTAAGAAAAGATAACTTTAACCAAAAAAATAAACAAATGTGACCCTTAATTTTGGTATCTACAATTGGAAAAGTCAAATGATAGAAACCACTGTGTCGCAATGCATTCACCTTTCCTTCATAGGTGACAAGCATGAAGTACAGAGAACTGAATCAATAGTCACTCAGAGCTTTTCTTTAATCGACAGCTCTAAGGTATCTCATTTTTCACTATGAATAAATATGTTAATAAAACTAAAACATTGTGAATTTTAAAAGTAAAAACACCAAGATTGTTTGTAGCCTGTCTTCTAGTTATTAAAAGACTGAAATGATACCTTAAAATATAATTTTTGAATTAAAAGACAAGGCTTCATGTTTCTATTGGTAAGAGATATCTGTATAACTTGTGATATAATCCATTTTATGGTTTATTAGGATATATTAATGAAAACTTTTAAAATTTGATACAGCTGAATTGTCTCACATAAAATTATGATCTTAACAGATGTTTTTTTTTTTGGCACATTTAGACCGTTTCCCTCAACATTCTCCTCTGCTGATGAGTTGCTGTTTCTATTACAAGGAATGCTTTAAACATAATTGTAGTGCAGCTGCGGTCATAAATGGTTTTGATGGTGTTTAAGTTCCACAATACTTTAAGTGGCTTCTCAAGCCTCAATCAAGATGGTTTGAAGTGATTAAGTCAGTGTTTTGTAGATAATGATTTGTGTCTTAGAGATAATACTCAGTGGTCACCATATTGTAACTTTAAAAGATGTAAAATTTTGTATCATTGCATAATTTTGTTTTCCTACTAAAAACAAACTACTGAAATATGAGATTTCTCAAATTCAAAATGAGTACTGAAGTACTTTCTTAGATGGAATCAGAATGCATTTTAACTTATTAATTACATCTAAATGTTCCAAACGTAGACCACTATATCTCTATTTTCTTACTCAAAGGCACCTTCTGCCTATAGGATTCAGGCCCCCAGAAATAATCCCACATTTTCTGTCTTTGGAGCAACACACAACAATATCTGAGGAACACTCTTTATCTTATTCCTTATCTTTTTTTAAATTAAAGACTTCACTTTATAGACAAACAAAATGGTGCATTCTTTACAACTGATGAACGCACACTGACATGTCATAATCATACCAAGGACATAGCTTACCTTTGGGCATACTCGGGGTGTTGCACGTTCTATGGATTTGGTTAAATGTGTAGTGACATGTATCTTCAGTAAAGAATCAAACAGTATTTTCATAGCCTCACAAGTAGTCCATGTTCTGGGTACTCATCTCCCCCAACAACACCCCTGGCAACCACTAATTTTTCTACGGTCTGCATAGTTTTGCCTTTTCCACAATGATAGTTGGAATTATGCAGTGTATAACTTTTCCAGATTGGCTTCTTTCACTCAGTAATTTGTATTCAAGCTTCCTCCATGTTTCTTCATGGCTAGACAATTCATTTCCTTTTAGTTCTGGATAATATTCCTTTGTCTGAATTACCACTTTACATATCCATTCACCTACTGAAGGCCATCTTAGTGGCTTCCAGTTTGGGCAATTATGAATAGAGCTACAATAAATCTGCTTTTGGGGTAGACACACATTTTCAAGTCCTATGGTTAAATACCAAGGAATGTGATTTCAGGATAGTGGGTTAAGAGAACATTTAGTTTTATAAGAAACCACCAAACTGTCTTCCAAAGTGTCTATATCATTTTGCTTTCCCACCAGGAATGGTAATAATTTCTATTGATCCACATCCTTGTCAGCATTTGATGTTGTCAGTATTTTGGATTTTGGCCATCCTAATAAGTGTGTAGTGCTATTTGCATTATCCTGATGATGTATGAGGTAGATCATCTCTTTATATGCCTATTTGCCATTTGTATATCTTGTGTGAGGTGTCTGTTAAGGTCTTTGGGCCATTTTCTATATGGGTTGTTTCAATTCTTATTGATGAGTTTAAATAATTCTTTGTATATTTTGGATAACAGTCATTGACCAGATGTTTCCTTTATACATATTTTCTTTCGGTCTATAACTTGTCTTCTCATTCTCTTGACAGTGTGTTTGGCAAAGTGTAAGTTTATAACACTTTAATGACATCCAATCCAGCTTATCCATTCTTTCTTTGAGAGGGTGTGTCTTTGTGTTGTAGTTATAAAGTCAATGCCATATTCAAGTCATGTGTGTAGAATGTTTGATCACATATGCAGCCATAATAGTGACACAGTTAGTAACATGAGTACAACTCACTTAGTCTTTACACATGCTTATCAGCGGGTTTCCAATCATAAGCCACTTACATAGTGATGTTATGACGTCAATAAGATTCATCAGCTTTCTGTTCTCACATTTTGCTGCGGACATTGATATGGAACACGTGGAGTTTTCTTATAGTGTACTTCCTAATCACTTACCAGAGATAAAGACAAATAGAGAAAAAGCAATTAACAAAGCACACTGTTGTTCTCTGTGGTCATTTTGAGACCACAACTTAAAACAAAAATCAAAGCAGTCTTCAAGCCAACGGAAAAGCATGCTGGACATTTCTGTTTAGTTTTCAGTACTCTAATGTCTATGCCCTCCCCCCAAAAAAGCATGAAAATTTTCCCACTGATAAGCCAATTACTCTTACCAATGAGTCTAACAGAAGGTAGAAATTGTTAGTATTTTTAAGAATTGGAGCTTTGAGACTTTATTCTCTCACTTACGCCTCCAAAAAGAGATAAAGTTCATTATCAATAAAAAAAGGAAAAGGGCACTGGTTGGAATATATATTGACTGGCTTTAATAAAAGAACCTAAAAATAAATGTCAGTGCATCCTTCTCTAGGTTTCATTTTTAATGTGCCTCAATCTTATTTAATTTTCATTCTTTAGCTCATATATAAAATGTAGAAGCCTGTTTGAGAGTGGTCTGGTATGTTGGCAAGAGGGCAGAGTTGGAACAGAAAGGCCTGGGTGATTCCCGAGCCCATTTCTTGGTGTCCCGATCCTAGGATCGTACCCAGCTTCTGACTGCCTGCATTCTTCCCTGTTCACAAGGGTGCAGTCTCACAGATGGGGCAGAGGCCTTGTGCTAATTAAATGAGCTCATACATGTGAAACACCTCACACAGTTACTGCCACATTTGACAAATAATAATTTTTGATTTTTTTTTGTTTGTTTCTGGGGGCCTAAGTGGAAGATTTCTTTGAAGTTGACTCATATGGAGGAAATAAGGATTATTAATTCAGAAACTTAAATGTGTCAGCATTAAAATAATAAGGACCTCTAAACTCCTAATGATTAAGAGTTGGAGAACATTTTTTTATAAGTCAGTCTATGAAAGATCTTTCTTTCACTTAATAAAGTACATATTCATAGGCCCAGATTCTCCAGTTGAAAGCTCTAGTATCTTAGAAAATGCAGCAAATAATAGCCAAACTTAACTCCCTTGAAAGTTACACTGCCAGGCTTCATTAGCTGACCTTGCTCAAAAGCGATCACGGACTCACGGACTCCCATTCGGACAGCAGGTCCTCAGCCTTCATCAAAGATCTCAATCATGAAACTGCCATAATGATATCAAAACAACAATGAGGACAAAAACAAAAACAGGCAAAACACCTCTTCTGTCAAAGATAGAGCCCATTATGCTCATCCCATAGTCCTTGGATAAGGACTCACAGGAAAACTCCCTTACATTTTGGTACCTAGAAAATTAATCTTTTTTAAAACACTCCTTCTATCAGGGAATTGCCATTCTGTAATCTGTGTCTCTTTTATTACTCTTGGCTGCCAGAAAATTTAGACTTCATTTTAATAAGGTCTAGGAAATACCTGCGAACGTAAGCCTGGGTCGCTGATGCATTTGCTTTCTCTTTATTAGACACTTTAAAAAGAGTAAATATTCTCATCAGTATTATGGATAAGCATTTGGAATTTGCCTTTTTGAAGCATAAATATTAGCTAGATACTGGCAGCGGGTTCTTCAGCTGAAATCTAGACTGAATTTGAAGCCACTTCACTGGGTCATTCCTAGGAAGGCATGACTCCCCTTATCATGCAGATGACTCTAACCTCATCCCAATAATTGTGATAGTCGGTAAAATCTGATCATTATTTTGTGGTCTGGGGCAAGTAATGTCATCTTTTTATAATGAAACTGTTCACTTTGGTCTGTCAAGTTTCTACCAGCATGTACTTATAAAGGGAAGAGACATGAAGTTTTGGTCAAAATGAGTCACTTTCTACTTCCCAAACAAGATCCCAGAATAAGGGAAAAAATGGATTTTTAAATTATTAGCTATATTTCCCCCAAGTGTTGCAGGATTTTTTTCTCCATCCTTGGTCATGATGCTTTGGAGAGGTAGACCAGACAGAGTGGTGGGCAACAAAGCAATTACCAGCAAAGTGATAGTACAAAGCTCGCAAGGAGAGAGGGTTGCCACTGGAGTTTCTAAGTCTAGGGGTATTTATGGGCTTGTTGGTGGGCTGTTTCAATCTGATTAACCCTCCCTGTGCCTGTCATCCAATCAGATTTTTGTCACATATCTACCATATGGGAAAGGGGGAGAACTCCTTCCAGGGTCTGTAAAATCCTTTTAAGGGTGATTTCTTCTTAGGGTGGGGGCCCCTTCTCCCTGCCTGCCTGCTTTCCAATTATCCTTCATCACAAACAAAATGTGAGAATGATTTCATGTAAGTCAAAACACAATTTTTAAAAGAAAAGATCTTACGGTTAATAAGATCTATGTGTAGTCAAGAAGGCTTCAGATAAAATGTGCTACTATCTACTTCTCTGTCCAGAATTTGTATAAAAAGAGAAAGAATGTTTTAATACCCCAAAACCAAATAATTCAGCAAAGCTGAGAGAAAGGTAAAATTTTCGGACTCAAAGGTATGTGAGAAGGTTTGCAAAAGCAGCTAAGATGGAACAGAATTGCTTCAGGAGGAAATAAAGGTAAAACACAGTGGACAGTGGCTCAGAGCAGCAGAACTCAGCATGTACCAATAGAAAATGAATTTCTTCAAAAGTGAAGAGCTTATCCTACAAAATACAGTCATATGTGTTCTTTGCAACAATGAAGGGAGGAACTACTGGGTTAGCAGGATCAGAAGATGTCTTCTAGGCGCAGCTTTTATTCAAGCAGGCTCAAGAGGCAGGGCAGCATGAATAAATACCAGGAGAGTCACTTCTGTAGGCAGCTGTCTGACTCCGACAGAGCACATCGAGGTTTTTACAAGGTCAAGCCTGGATGGTTCCACTGGTCCTTCAATCTCCACAGGAAACTTTTACTGGTGTCTGGTTCTGTGACATGCAACTTATTCAAGCTTAATCAAGTTTTAGTCAAGATGATTGAAAAACATCATCTGACACAACATCCAAGATACATAACAAAAGGGGAAAAATTGGGAAAGAGAAAAAAATGAGAAATTAACAAAAATTTACTTTTAAAAAATTGCCATGAAACGGTTAAAATCTATGTCCAAATAGTTTGGCATGAATTAAAACATCTTAATGGTCTGACCATGTTTATCGAAGAAGATTATTGATCAGAAACACAAGAACTTCAGAAAAGGGTGTCAAAAAAACCAAGGAACAGGAGAAATTGAAGTGTGAACTAGTAATCTTAGGGAAAAAAAGAAGAAAAAGAAGCATAACAAAAATAAAGTTGATATTGTAAGAACACAAAAGATAATTGATTTTTTTGAAACACAGTAAAAGACATTGAGTCTGAAAATAATAAAGTGAAATGATAAAAAAAATATTTTGAAAGAAAATGATATATGTAAAAGATGGACAAAAGAAATCCAACATAAATATAATTTAAGCCCCCAAGCAAGCATAGCAATAGAATAGAACAAATAGTTACAGACTAAGAAAAACAATGTCATCTACAAAAATAAGGTGGTAGTAGGCAAAGAAAAAAATAAAAAAAATGTGCTATTTTGACATTGTTCATAGTAAGGAAATAGTAGAGGTTATCCCTAAAAACTCAACATCTAAAAGAAAGATAAAATTATTAACAAGAATTAAAAAAATCAAAATCTTTTTTTTTAAAGATTTTATTTATTTATTTGACAGAGAGAGACACAGTGAGAGAGGGAACACAAACAGGGGGAGTGGGAGAGGAAGAAGCAGGCTTCCCATCAAGCAGGGAGCCCCATGCGGGGCTCGATTCCAGGACCCTGGGATCATGACCTGAGCTGAAGGCAGACCTTTAACTACTGAGCCACCCAGGCATCCCAAAAATATCAAAATCTTTCAAAACAAAATAAAAACCTTTCAAACAGAAGAAAACATTTATAAACATACTAATGCAGAGCAAAGAAATAGACCACAAAGCAAAATCCTTTCAATAGCTAAATACAGGGAAAACATAAACTAACACAAAAGATCAAATATGATTCATATTAATAACTGTAAATAGCTTAACTCTTCTGTTAAGATTTAAAAAAAAAGAAGAAAGATTTTTAAGACTGACAACAGGAACGCCTAGGTGGCTTAGTCGGTTAAGCTGCTGCCTTCGGCTCAGGTCATGATCCCAGCATCCTGGGATTGAGTCCTGCATCCAGCTCCTTGCTCGTCAGAGAGCCTGCTTCTCTCTCTGCCTCTGTCTGCCACTCTGCCTGCTTGTGTACCCTCTCTCTCTCTCTCTCTCTCTGACAAATAAATAAATAAATAAAATCTTAAAAAAAAAAAGACTGACAACAAAATAAAATTTAAATCTATTTAATACATAAGAATCTTATGAAAACTGGCCATATATTGAGGCACAAAGAAAATCTAATAAATTTAAAAAGTTAAAAAAAAACAAATAAAACCAAAAAACAAAAACAAAAACAAAAGTATTTCCTAATCAGAATTCAATAAAACAAAAAACCTTTAATAGAATCATAAAATAAAATGTCTCTTCCAATATAAAATTTAAGAAATCTTTCCTACACAAATCTTGGTTGGAAGAGGAAAGATGAAACAAAATTTCCAAATGCAAAAATAATGAAAATATCAAAACCCGTATGATACAACTAAAAAAGTACTTTCACTGAAAAATTACTAGTGGTATATACTTGCATTAATAAAAAGATAACAAATTATTTAATCTGATTCAAAAAGTTAGTAAAAATGAACAAAATGAACTAAAAAAAAGAAGGGAAGGGATCAATAACATTATAAATATAACTAGAATTCATCATAAAATTAGAAAACGTATGTGAGAACAGAAAAAACTGGAATAAATAAACAATAATAAAAATCAATAAACAGTAAGACTATGAGATAATCTCATCATTAAAAATGAAAGCTGCACGAATAAGATACGATGAGTGAAATACACACATAAAATCTAACAAAATGAAAAGAATGACCCAAGATCACTATCTCTCCCCACACAAATAGTGCAAATAAAAATGAATCATATGAATTATTGAAACAAGGAGTATTTTCACCATTATACTAATTATTGGATTAAAATTAGGTCTTCAAAGTCCTGAAAACATTTGTCATTTTTATGCTTTTATGTACACAGAATGTCATGTGTGATTCTTTGCACACTGTCATTTCCAAGCACAGGTATAAGAGAGTCTCCCTTAGTGTTTTTGGCATAAAACTGTTGTCAATTATACAGAAAATGACTTGGGGGAAATAAATGGATACATTTAAAAAATGATATTGTAATTTAACTTACATAGAAACAGACATTGTTTGAGATTAAGTTACTCATAAAAATAAATCAATATAAAAGTTGAACTGATTTAAACTTACTATGAATGACTTTGTTCTTCACACACTATTTAATATCCAGTTTTGCATATTGGTACCACTCCGTTTCTAAAACAAGGACAATAAAAGAAGAAGACATTGTAATCAGTTTCGGAGGTAAGCTGAGAACTCAAATTAGCATTCAAAGTCAGATTCCCTCAGTGGTCCTTAAGGGCCTGTGTGAGCCACCCAACCTCCTTCCCCCTCCGCATCCACCCTCCCGCCTACCTGGGGGACAAGGACTTCTATCACTCTCTGCTATAGGCTTACTGGTCTCAGTCTTCTCTCTATCATGGTAGGCTCTCTTCTCCTACGGGGCCTTTATACTTGCTGTTTTTGCTACCTAAAATTCATAGATGATATTTTACCACCTTCAGGTTTGGGTTGAAATCTCATTTTTCTCATGAGTCATCACTGATAATCGTATTTAAAAGTTTAATGCCATCCCACCCCCCAACACCCCACCCACCCCAACCTGCCCATCATCCACACACACCCAGGCACTTCCTATCCAATTACCTGCCCCCCCAATACTTAGCATCAGCTGATATGCTGATTTCATTCATGTATTTGTTTAATATCGTATAAATGCTTAGATTTTATCTTTTCTGTGCCCTGATTTATTCCCAGAACTTTTAATGGCATGTAGTGGGCGTTCAATGAAGATTTGTTGAAGAGATGAATTAAATAGCCAAACTGATGAATGTTCTTACCGGAGCATCTTCATGAACGTCCTGCTTTCTGGTTGTTATATTTTCAATGCTATAACCTCAGTGATTTTGAAAATATATTTTACAAGAAAATGTCTGCATTAATATCTTTTTATTTCTTTTTATGTATTAATTGCATTAAATTTCTACTGAGTTATAAGAGCCAATAATTAAAACAATACTGACTTCAAAGTGAATCACCCAATATTTATGAAATACCTTCTCTGTGGTCTGCCCTTCCCAAGTCTCTGGAAAAAAATTGTGAGTTCCAGACCTCAAAGAGTTCATAGTCTGGCTGTAAGACTCTGCCTTTCAATACATACTTTCTGAGAGCTAGCTTTCTCAAAAATGAAACACCTCTTTAATCTGTGTACCTTCATTTAAAGAATTTATGTTAAGAGAGGGATATATACTATATGTAAGGAATCTCTATTAAAAATATATCTTTTTAGTGGCCTAGAACACTAACATAATGATACTTTAATTGAATGGATATCTATATTGTAAAATATATTAAGTGAAACACAGGAAATATGACTAATGTTTATACATACTAAATGGGAATGTCAAATATGAATCTAAATCTGTATATTCTTATAGCAATTTCAATGGCCTTTAATCATCAACAAAATCTCCTCTACTGATGGAAAACCTGCATAATATATTTGTTCAAAATATAATTGATCCCTTATGTGTCATATTCATAATAAAAATTATAATACCCCGGGGTGCCTGGGTGGCTCAGTGGGTTAAAGCCTCTGCCTTCAGCTCAGGTCATGATTCTAGGGTCCTGGGATCGAGCCCCGCATCAGGCTCTCTGCTCAGCAAGGAGCCTGCTCCCCCCTCTCTCTCTCTGCCTGCCTCTCTGCCTACTTGTGATCTCTGTCTGTCAAATAAATAAATAAAATCTTTTTAAAAAAATTATAATACCCCAAGTACAACCTCTGAATTCTTTGGAAACAAAACCCTTCTTGCTCTATTGTTAAATATGAAACATCCTCCATTTTTTCAAAATGTCTTCAAATAATCAAGGTATCACATACATACTTGAAATTTACTATATTACTATATTTGGGAGGGGATTTTCAAATCTGTTGGAACCATCAACCTACAAAACAGAGGGAATCTTCTTTTTTTTCTTGAATACTTTTCTCCCTTCCAAAGAGTAACAATGCATACATATGAAAAAAACTTTCAAAACATAATAGCACTTATTTATTTTTTTACATTTATTTATTTTTCCAGCCAATCTTTTTATTTAAATAATTTTCGATACTGAAAATATTGCAAAAAAAATAAAAAAAATATTACAATGGCTATCCATATTATTCATCCCAAACCACTTTTTAATGTTTGCTAAGTTCTGTGCATTTGTATATGAGTGTGTGTGTATCCATATCTAGCTTTAAATTGAAGTTTCTGAATCATTTGAAGACATAATGACACATGATTCTTGACACCTAAATATTTGGCAGGACATTTTCCTTAATAAAATACAATACAAATACCACACTCCAATTCAATATACATATGACAATATTATCTAATATACTAGTTTCCTTATTCAAATGTGTCTAATTATCCAAATAATGACCTTTATTGTTGCTTCTTCTTTCAATTAAGTATCCATTCAAAGAATATCCATTGATTATATTTAGATACCATGTCTTTTTAATCTCCTTTATTTTAGAACAGTGTCAACCTTTTCATGGTTTTTCATAATACTGATATTTTTGAAGAGTATAGGGCAACAGTTTTGCAGAATTTCTCACACTTCGGATACTTTGGATTGTTTAGTTAGTAAGAGAATCAAGTTAATTATATTGTCAGGATTACTACACAGGTGATGGAAGGCCTGTTTAGATCAACATAGTTGACAACAGAGCTTGTCTGAGCACCTACTTTGTGAAGATCGAGGGCTATGAGAATTCTCTGTGATTTTGGTGTCATCTTCACCTGCCTTCTGTAAACCCACAGCCTCTCAGGAGCCTTGTAGCATGGCAAAAATCTAAGCAATCAAAAAAGATCAAAGTTGTAGTGATAAATGTGGCTATACCTTCCCACGTGAAGGAAAATTATCTCCCAAAATAGGATCACCCCATAAGTCAACTGATCTAATAATCATAGAATTGCACTTGTTGCTACTACCACATTTTAAAAGTATTTTGCTCTGTTATCCCAGACTCCATGCTTGGTAGCTATTCCCAAGATCAGGAAACAGAAATTTTACTGCATATCTGTGCTCATCTTCTCTGTATTTCACTTACCTTTGCTACTTATCTTATATGTTCATAAACATCTCAGAATGTTAATTTGTCCCATGGGTTCAGAATTTGTTTCCTCATCTTCCTCTCGGAGCTCTCTGCTCTATTCCGTCTCAGATAAGGAAAGGTTAAGGACTCCCTAACAACAGAAATAACACGATCCTAAAACAGGATAGCCCGTCATTCAAGAATTCTTATCAAGTACGTATTACAAAGCAGATCCTTCTCTAGCCAAGTGAATACAAAAATGAACAATAGTTCCCTACTTTCTTGGAGTTGATATTATAAGGGGTGGAAATGAGGGAATCGGTAAACATAAATTAGCAAGTATTAGGAGTAACATCAGCAAGATGGAGAAAGAACAAGTGTCTGCCTTCGAGACTCCAACAGAAACACTGACAAAGCAAGAGCACTTAGACTAAAATACCACTGAGAATTCCAGATTCCAGTTTTCCACCTTAGAAAAGCACAAAACCATGAAATCTCTTAGGAATGAATAAGGGGAGGAGTTTCACTTTATCCATGTCAGACCCTCCCACAACCTGCCACAGCTGGGTGCTCAGAGAGATCCACTCAGCCCACAATTTCTCCCTGGAGAGACAGAGTGAGTGAAGCACCCATCCCAAATGCTCCGCCTCTGCCGTCACTGCTCAAGAAATCTACTTCTCGCTCGCCTCGTTCAGAGCACTGAGTCAGCTGGTATGGTGAGAAAGCCTGGGGATGACTAAAAATGAAGACAGGAGCAGGAGCTCTCAGCAGCTTGTGTGGTGTTGAGAGCAGATGCGCAGTCCTGAGACTTGTACTTCCAGAAGAAGGGAGAGAGGCTGCGCTGAGGCCCCGGGCTCCCAGCATTCCACCGCTCCTCCCTGTAGGAAAGGGGAAGGTGGTTTACAGCAGCCAGAACAGCTAGTGAGCTTGGGAAAGGCACCCCAGTCTTCGGAAACTCCACCACCAGGAGGGAGGAAGGGAGTGGAATTTGCACATTCATAGAACACTTTTGAAAGGCTCCCAGGATTTCTACCTGGGCTGATGGGAGATGTTTTTGTTTTGTTTTGTTTTGTTTTTCTCTGCTGAAATCAGTCTGAAAAGACTGGAGGAGATAGCTGCTTCTTCGAATGTGCAGGCAGCATAAAACTAAAAGGAACACAAAAGGCATGGAAACATGATACTGACAAAGGAACAAAATAAATCTCTGGTAACTGGCTTTAAAGAAATGGATAATTACGAATTTTCTGACAATTTATTCAAAATAATCTTTTTAAATAAACTCAATGAGTTAACAAGAGAACAAAGATAGGCCACTAAACAAAGTGTAGAAGATGATACTTAAACAAAAAGAGAATATTAACAAATCTATAGGGGCGCCTGGGTGGCTCAGTGGGTTAAAGCCTCTGCCTTGGGCTCAGGTCATGATCCCAGGGTCCTCATCAGGCTCTCTGCTCAGCGGGGAGCCTGCTTCCTCCTCTTTCTCTGCCTGCCTCTTTTCCTACTTGTGATCTCTGTCTGTCAAATAAATAAAATCTTTAAAAAAAATCTATAGAAACCATAAAAACAAAGCCAAACAGAAATTCCTGAACCGAAAAACAGAATCACTGAAATGCAAAGCAAAGGAAACAATTACCGAAATGGAAAGGTGACCCATGGACTGGGAGAAAATATTTGTGAACTGTATGTTTGATAGTGGGTAAATTCTCAAAATATATAAGAAACTCCTACAACTCAATACCAAGAATACAAGCAGTCTAATTAAAAATGGAAAAAGGACTTGAACAGACATTTATTTCTTCAAAGCAGACATGGAATGGCCCCAGGTATATGAAAAGATCTTCAACACCATTATTAGAGAAGTGTATATCAAAACCGTAATTATAATATAAAACTATTAACTGTTAGAATGGCCATGATTAAAAAAAATTAAGTGTTGGCAAGGTTGTGAAGAAAGTGGAACACGTATACCCTGTTGGTGAGAATGTAAAATGGTACAGCAGCTGTGGAAAATAGTAGGACGTTTCCTCAAAAAATTAAAAATAGAACTCCCATATGATCTGGCAATTTTTCCTCTAGGTATGTATCCAAAAGGTTTGAAATTAGGATATTGAAAATATATTTATACTCTCGTGTTCATTGCAGCACTATTCACAATAACCACGAGAGGGAAACAGTCCTGGTGTCCAATGACAGATGAGTGAATAAAGAAAATGACACACACACACAGACAGACACACACAGTGGATATCATTCAGCTTTAAAAAGAAGGATAACCTGCCATATGCTACATACAACATGGGTAAATCTAGAGGATATGATGTTAAATGAAATAAGCTAGTCATAGAAGGACCGATACTGCATGATTCCACTTCTATGAGGTATCTAATGTAGTCAAATGCACAAAAGCAGAGAATAAAATAGTAGTTTCCAGGGGCTAGGTGGTGGGAGAAGTGGAGAGCTGTTTTCAACAGGTATAAAATTTCAGTTATGCTAGCTGAATAAATTCTAGAGATCTGCTCTACAATACGGTGGTTAGAGTTAACAGTATGGTATTGTGCACTTCAAAAACCTATCAAGAGGATAGATATTTTGGGATTAAATGTTCTTACTAAAATACACACACACACACACACACACACACATTCCAAAGGGACACAGGAAACTCTGGGAGATGGTGGATATGTCTATTTGCTACTAACATTTCTTAAAAGGAAGATATGATGAGACTGAATACCCAGAAGTGGATATTCAGAGAAGACCTTTCTGGGGATATTTAAACAAAAATCTGAAAGACAGAAGAAACCAGCCATAAAAAACATCATGAAAAAGTAAACAGGGAAGGGTATGGCATTTTTGAGGGATAGAAGAAACAGCAGCATGGCTGGAGCAGGCTGGCAAGAGGAGGGTGATGGAACAAGATAAAGTCAAAGAGGCACAGTTTTGGTATAAGGTTCTTATTCGATTTCTAAATAACAGAAATCTCAGGAAGTTTCTGGTATTCAAGTATAAATGTTGGGTGATTTTCTTTGAAAAGTACAGAGACTTTTGATGACGATTATAATCATGGTAGGAAGGAATTCAAAATTATAGCTTTAGCCTCAAGTCACATTGCAGAAGAGTAAGTAAAAGAGGTCCATATGCTAATTTGGATTTGATGATGGATGATCGTGCAAGTTCTCATATATTCAACACACTGTCCACTACAACTGGCCATCCTCACTTAATCTAGAATATAGAGACAAGAAGACAAAAGCAGAATAATGAATAGCTCAACTCCAAACAAGATTCCTTCAGCAGGTCTTTAAAATAGTAAGTAAAAAAGGAGAAAGAATTGCTCTGAATGGTTCTAAAAAACACAGCAATGGTTTGTGAGCACCTAAATATTAATTTATTAGAAGAGAGGAGTCATTCCAAAACATTAGCACCCCATTCATTCATTCATTCATTCTGGTTACATTTAGGGCTTCTCACTACATACCAACATGGAGAAAGTCATTAGGCATGAACCCTGTTTTCAATGAATTTATGATCTTCGAACAGAGAAGAGGATAATTCTTGATTATACTTCAGAGAATGAAGTGTTCCATAGAGGTAAGTAGAGAATGTTCTGGAGATTAGAAAGAAGAAAATCAGAGTTGAGGCACCTAACTTTGCTTGTGTTGGTCAAGGAAGACTAGGTAAGAAAAAAATTTGTTTTACCTGAGCTGGCTCTCTGAGGATAGTGGGGATGAAAAGAAAGACCCTTAGTGGTGGGGACTCTGAATGTGCAAAAGCATAGAGGAACCAAACTGTAGGTTTTTTATATATACATATAAATAACATATATTACATTGCATTACATTAAATATATCAGGTTGAATATCTGTTGACTGAAAATAGAGAAAGCGTGTGGTTTATATAAGCCAAGGAATCTAAATAACATCTTAAGAATGACGGAATGATAGAATGATGAAAAAGTTTGAACAAAAATGTAACCTGATTTGATTTGCATTTTAAAATAATGGAGAGTTGCTGATGGATTTGAGGGTAATTAAAGAGGTGATCTGCACAGATCTTGGTGCAGAGGTGAGAGGCAAAAGGTCCAAAAGGACCCCACACCCACATTCCTAATTTGGGGCTTGGGAAGGTTGGGAACATTGGCCAGGAGGAATAGTAGCAGGTTGGAGGTGAAATGATTAAGCAATCTCTTCTTTTCTACTTTCCATTCCTGTTTTCAGAATTAAACAAAAGAACTACAGAATACCTCTTGTTGTTAGTATAGACATAGTAGCTTACATTGTACCTATTTTATTCCCTCCCCAAAAAAGTTAGAAATAAAAAATGTTGAGAAATATTGATTTAAGGGAATGATGGTTTTCCAGCTTGGAGTATTGAGAAGTGGGCTGGGCTCCAGGGAATCATGCTCACTTTACTACAGTATAAACGAGCCTGTCACTAAGACAGTTTAGCAGGGAAATACCCAAGTGTCTTCATTCACCCCTGGTTTGTCTCCTATAGAGAGTTACAAACAGGTCATCCTGTAGCTGAATAAAATGTTAAATAAAATCACGAGAACAGATTGAAAATTACAGACAGCTTATAATCAAAGAAGAAATCAGATAGCGAATCCTGCTACACATTTAAAAACCACTGGAGCGCATCTGCAGGACTTCCTAAGCCACCTGCCCGCCTCTGGGCTACTTCCTAGAGGGCCAGGAGAACAGGAATGCCACTTGAATGAGAAGCAAGTGAATTAGTACAGTGCGAATTAAAATCTGATGCTGAAGTCTCACTAAATAGAGGCAAAGAGAGAGGCAGTGGGAAAACGGGCTTGATGCAGAACCAGGGACCACGCGCCCTGCCTCATCTGCTTAAAGCCACTCCCTTCCCCTTCTGCTTCCACCCAGAGTTTTCATTCCAAGAGAATGTTAGGCAGAGACCGAACACCATTTTTGCAGGATCCACAAGATTAAGGTTTAACCAAATTTTCTCAAGATGGTACTACTAGCATTTCTCCCTTCTGGTTTGAAAGTCGCCCACCAAATTCTTGCTAGGGTGATTCAACAAAATGGCCCTCAGCTTAATTTTTGTTACTTTATTTATTTATTTATTTATTTATTGAGGGGGGAGCTCAAGTTTTGCTTTTGTTTCTGTTTTTAAGATTTTATGTATTTATTTGACAGACAGCAGGAGAGAGAGAGAGTGCACAAGCAAGGGGTACAGCAGAGGGAAAGGGAGAAGTAGGCTCCCCGCTGAGCAGGGAGCTGGCTGTAAGGCTCGCAGGACATTGGGATCATGACCTGAGACAAAGGCAGATGTTTAACCAACTGAGCCACCCAGGTGCCTCTTAATTTTTGTTACTTTAAATAGTTCAGGATTGTAGGTCTCCTCTTGGGGTTCACTATGAGACATATTAATAGTGTAAAATAATAATATTTAAATTTAATATTTGAAATTTAATTTCATCTTAGCAGAAAGCCTATTTTATGAGTGTCAATCTCATTTTATGGCATATTTCATCTTGATTAAGGGAGAAGAAATAGACATTTGGCTATCAGTTTTAGACGGTAAATTCAATCTGTGATAGATAAAGCAAATGGCTTCATGTCCTTGTCTATAGCAGGTCAAGGGTTAAAACCCCAGGCCTCTGAATCAGAGCTAAGATGTGTTTTATTCTTAGTTAAATTACACAAGAAAAAAAAAAAAAAAAAGGAAAGGTTCACTGTTTTGTGAAAAGCTCCTTCTGTCTACAAAACATATTGCAAGATGTCAGACAGCATCAGCACCAAAGCGAGATGTGCTCTTAATCCATTCTGTTGTTAGTAAGTGTCAAAAATGGCTTTCAGCAGAATAATTATAAGGTTATAGTCCACGGACAGTCATTTGGGAATCATGGGCACCTGCTGACTAGAATCTGGGATTTTAAAAGTTCATTCCCTTTGTGAAAAGAGAAACTTTTTCTTCAACATGAAAATAGAGAGAAAGGTGCCCTTCAACACTTGTTTTAAAATAGCCAAGTTTGCCATTAAAAGCCTAGTTAAAAAGAAGAGCTGTGTGACCATTCTGCAATGAATTCTAGGAATTTAAATATCTAAGGACAGCTCAAAAATGAAAAGGGGAGAAAAAGATAATTGAATAATATCAACTCAATTAGCAGTCATAACACAGTTTCATTTATTTGAAAAGCCAGAGGTTACAATTTCATGATCCCACAGAAAAAGCACATTACACGCTAATATCATCTTCTCTCTGATTTGTATTCAGATCACAGAGGTGACTATATTTGGATTTCTCCTTGCAATGCTTTAACCAAATGTCTCTGAAAAGGTAACTGGAAAGACAATTTCATATCAAATACTGATTTTCAAACTTCAATCAGTGCATATTGAAGACAGGATTCTTTTCCAGGTAGGATTACAGAGGTTCATTGTCCATAAGGAGAGGACCTGCATGAAAAGTCTATGTGATTTATGCTGAAATAAATCCTGTCATTCAATACCAACTAGGAAGCCACAGTTGCTAGGGTAACTGCTTACTTACAAGACCAGTTATACATAGTAATTTCCTAGCTTGTTCCATTCCAATCAATGGAGCAGCCACGTGTCCTTTTTGAACAACATGGTTACACCCTTGGTGTTCCCCAGAAAGGAAAGATCCATTACTTGCAAGTAACTTTGCAGATCCCTGATTTTCCATTATTTTGTAACTTCACTGGTTTTTATTTGTATCTACTTTGAGACAAAGTAAGAAGAGGCAATCAGAAGTGAGCTGCTCTCCCAGCCAATAGAAAGCACTTTGATAAAGCTTTTATCGTTTTCTGCTGTAGATTATAAGCACACATTTCTTGCTTAGTGATTCTTTAAATGTCACAGTTTAAGAAATACCCCTAGGGCAAAAGATAGGGGAGAAAAAACAACTTGTGTTAGCCAGTTAACAGCTATATGCAGAAAAAGTGCAAAAAAAAAAGTGCAAAAAATATGAAGAATATTACTCCATAAAGTGGAATTTAAGGATTTTATTTATGTATTTATTTAAGAAAGAAAGAGAGAGAAAGAAATCAAGAGAGTGGGGGAGGGAGAGCAGGGAGAAGGAGCAAAGGGAGAGGGACAAGCAGCCTCCCCACTGAATGCTGAGCCTGACATGGGACTCCATCCTACAACCATGAGACCATGATCTGGTTATCTGAAATCATGACCTGAGCCAAAACCGAGAGCCGGATGCTTCACCAACTAAAGCATCCAGGCGCTCCTCCTTAAAGTGGAATTTAGAAGTGAGTTAGAGTACAATGTTAAATTTAATGTTGACACTAATTTTTCAGTCCACATTCAGGGACTGCCTACCTTGTGTCAGGCACTGTCATAGGCCCAGGGGATAGGGCATTAAGCAAAGCCCAGTGCTGTAGTCATTGGATTTATATGCCACCTGCGACATGAGTGGTGAGAAGGAGTCCTCCGCCACTCCTGCAAGTTCTCAGAGTAGTGGAAAAGTAAACTCTTATCTCTTAATTATGCAATTTGGAGCAAGTTAATTTCTCTATCTGAATTTCCACTCCTCTATTTGCAAAATGGATTATGTGTTCATGTAAATTTATTGAGAAGATAATGCATGATAAAATACATGAGAGCATAGAATGTAGCCTGTTTCCCAGCAACTGTTTCTGGAATCTGCTTCTTTCTATAAAAAGCAAAATTGCTGTGAAAATTGTCCTGCCTTTATCCTAGAAATTCATAGGATCAGACAAATAGGAAAAAGGAGTTATTTCTGGGTTGGAGATCACTGTGACTTACATGGGAAAGTGAATTAAAGAACATATTCCCAGTAATAGCATTGCGTAGTCCTGTGAATAGCCGGTAGAAACCTGAAATAGCCAGCTATAGATAGAACTGTATCATACAGTAGCAGTAGGGGGAACAGTGTAGGAGTATACAGTTATGTATAAAGGGCTAAACACAGAACTAGCAAATAACAAATATCCAAAAATGTTTATTGTATTATAAATTATAAATAAATAAATTCACATTATATTATAATTTATACAAGTAATGTGCTAAATGTTCTACATATATGATTTCAGTTAATGCACACACTTATGTGATTCATACTTCATAAATGAGAATTTTATTTTTTGTTATTATTATGTTCAATTAGCCAGCACGTAGATGAGAATTTTTAAGTACAGAAAAATTAAGTGCTATATTCAAGATTACGCTAATAAGTGAAGAGCTGAAATGTAGGCCAAGAACAAACAATGAGTAATAAAACACGTTGGAAAGAAAGACTCAGCAAGTAATACAATATTAATATTAATTAATCAATTAATCAATTAATACAATATTAATATTAAGACAAACTATCTTATCCAGGTAGTTTCTTATTTACTATGGATCAGAATGAAGCACAGTTGAGGGCCACTGAGTGACAGAAATAAAAAGGAGGCTCCAGAGGAGACCATGCCCAAGACAATTTTCCCAGCCACAGATAAGACTTATCAGTAAGGTAAGGTTGGAAGTTAACATCACTGTTCACTATTTGTAATTCGACCACATACATAATCACTACTAAATTCATTCTATTCATTCTTAGTGCTATTTAAAATGACTACAAAATGGTAGGGTTTTTAAAGCAACTTTGTCAAATGACATTGGCATGAGATTCATGAACCCAATGGATCCCAAACAAAGATAGTAATCAGAATTCAAGTACCCCCAAAAGGCAGACCAGTCCAGTAACTGCTATTACACATAGAATGATGTTTCAGCCAAGCTTATTTTCTATTTGTGTATGCATTTCACTACTAATTATGTTTGTCTTATAAATACACAGAAGTTTTCAAGTTTATTTAAAATGCATCATATCACCTCAAACTTTTTCAGCTTCTGTTTAAAAGTTACTTAATTAGAGAAATTGAACAGCATGAGTCTATATTATTCATGTGAGTTTGTTTTAAAGAACCAATTGAATGATTCAAAATCACTGCAGTAATGGATACATAAATTTTATATCCTAATCAAATTAGTATTCAGAACCTATCAAATAGCATGGTTAATCTTTCTAATCAACGGTGAAATTTTACAGATTCAAAGCTCAATAAAACTAACAATTTTATGGTGAAAAATTAGTTTAATTACCAATGAACTTCAGTAAGATTAAAAGCAACTTGTAACAGAAATAAGTAGGTGAGATGGCAGTGGGATAACATATTCAAGGTGCAGTAAAAAAGAATGTCATACAAGAATCTTATGTCAAGCAACATTATCCTTCAAAAATGAAGGAGAGAGGCACCTGGGGGGGCTCAGTTGGCTAAGCATCTGGTTTTGGCTCACGTCGTGAACTCGGGGTCCTGGGATCGAGCCCCATGTCTGGCTCCCTGCTCGGCTGAAAGTCTGCTTCTCCCTCTCCCTTTACCCCACTTCCCCCATGCTCTCTCTCACTCTCCCTCTGGCTCAAATGAATAAATAAAACCTTTTTAAAAATGAAGGAGAAATTGGTACATTCCCAGATAAGCAAAAACCAAGAATTCTTTATGAGCTGACCTGCCCGACAAGATTTACTAAAAGGGATTCCTTCAGGTAGAAACCAAAGGACATTAGAGAGAAACTCAAATCGAACTGAATAAATAAATAGTATTGGTAAAGGTAATGAAGAAATAAAGACCACCAAGGAAGGTAACTATATAAATAATATACTGTATAAAGGGGTAAAAATGTAACATGATTTCCAATGGGCAAAGGATTTGAATAGACATATTTCTAAGAAGTTATAGAAAATGGCCAATTAGTACATGAAAAAATCCTCAGCATCACATCTTTAGGGAAATAGGAATACAAACTATAACAAGATGCCATTCTTACCCAGAAAGAAAGAAAAAAGATAAACAATTTAACAAGAGTTGTGTGGTTTATTTTTTATTTATTTATTTACTTATTTTTATTTGACAGAGAGAGAGAGATCATAAGTAGGCAGAGAGGCAGGCAGAGAGAGGAGGGGAGGCAGGCTCCCTGCTGAGCAGAGAGTCCGATGCGGGGCTCAATCCCAAGACCCTGGGATCATGACCTGAGCCGAAGGCAGAGGCTTAACCCACTGAGCCACCCAGGTGCCCCAAGAGTTGTGTGGTTGAAAAAAAAGAATACCTTGCTTCGTTACTGATGGATACATAAAATGACACAGTCACTTTGAAAAGCAGTTTGGCAGTTCCACAAGACATTAGAAATAAAGTTCCTAAATGATCCAGCAATTCTAATCCTAGATGTTTGGTCAAAAAAATAAAAATAATGCATTCACATGAAACTTGTTCACAAATGTTCATGACAGCGTTATTCTAAATAACCCAAAAGTAGAAATTTCCTATGTATCAACTAGTGACTGAATAAACAGATATATTTGACAATAAAAGGATGAAAGACGAAATGTATGATACAATATGGATGAACCTTGAAAAAACATTGCTGGGGCGCCTGGGTGGCTCAGTGGGTTAAAGCCTCTGCCTTTGGCTCAGGTCATGATCTCAGGGTCCTGGGATTGAGCCCCGCTTCCGGCTCTCTGCTCAGCGGGGAGCCTGCTTCCTCCTCTCTCTGCCTGCCTCTCTGCCTACTTGTGATCTCTGTCAAATAAATAAAAAATCTTTAAAAAAAATTGCTAAGTGAAAAAATCCAGCCACAAAATACTGTGAATTGTATGATCTCATTTATATGAAATATCCAGACAGAAAGTAGGCTATTGGTTGCCAAAGGCTGAGGAAAGGGAGGAAAGAGTGTGACTGGTAGTAAGGTGATGGTAACACTAAAGGATTAGAGAGTGGTGATAGTCACAGAATACTGTGAGTATATTTTCAAAATCACTAAATTGCTCACTGTAAATAAGGTAATTTATGGTATGTGAATTATATTTCAATTAAGCTTTTATTTTAAAAATCAGGTTAAGGAGAGAATCTCTAAACCAGAGTGAACCCTATAACAATTATTTGATCCCTATCTTTTTATTCCACAGCTGAGGAAACTAAAGACAAGGTAAACTAATTGCCTAAGGGCTCAAAACTTCGATAAAATGACTGAATTCAGTATTGGTCCCACGGCATTATGTAGACAGAGCATGTGCGTGTGGAGTGTGAGAACACTTGAAAATTGTTTAGGTGGATGTTTAATATCTAAACAATATGTTTGCTTTCTATTTTCAGAGACCCTGGGAAGATTACCCCATTGGATAAACATTCCAAACTATAAACAAGTCTTAGTTGGAAATGTAATTCAGGTTTATGGTTTTTTTAAAGCATTTTATTTATTTATTTGACAGAGAGAGAGAGACAGCAAGAGAGGGAATACAAGTAGGGGGAGTGGGAGAGGGAAAAGCAGGCTTCCTGCTGAGCAGGAAGCCCAAAGCGGGCCTCTATCCCAGGACTCTGGGACCGTGACCAGAGCCAAGGGCAGACGTCTAATGACTGAGCCACCTATGTGCCCCATAATTCAGGTTTATGTTGTCAAGATTTAAAAGTAGTTTAGGATAGAGGTTTAAAACAGACATCAGACTGGGGCACCTAGATGGCTCCGTCTGTTAAGCATCCAACACTTAATGTCAGCTCAGGTTATGATCTCAGAGTCATGGGATGGTGCTGTGCATGGAGTCTGCTTAAGATTCTCTCTCTCCCTCTCCTTCTGCCTCTCCCCAACTCAATGTGCATGCATGCTCTCCCTCTCTCTAAACAAAAATCTTAAGAAAATAAAATGAGCATCAGAGTGACCTGTCTTCAAATTCTGGTTCAGCCACGTAACCTCAAGTGGGTAGCTTAACCAAGCTAACCCTCAGTGTCTGTCTGCAAATATGAACTAACAAAGATTTAAAAAAAAAAAAAAAAACTTAGATCATGGTGTTTTGAGAATTAAATGAGAAAATGTATGTGATGCCCTTATCTTAGTGTCCCGATACATACAAAATAGTCAGCTTCTAACAATGAGAATGAGAACGATGATGATGGTGGTAAAGAAACTGGTTTCAGTAACAGATTGTAGAGGTCATGCAAGGGCTTTCCCGTCTCCTTCCTGAGGTTCCTGTTCTCATCATGATCACATTTTTGGTGACACATTATCGGAACCATACATGACATCCTTTCTTCTCATTTGTCCACATGGGAAAATCTGAGACTACTGAGAGAAACAAGGAACCAAAACAGAAAGCAGTAAAGATCATGAAGGAGCATCTTTGCATGTCTTTGTTGCCCACTCCCCCACCTCAAACCCCCAACCCCTGGCTCTGAGTGCTGATTTCTGCTTTGTTCTCATCGACTCTGCAGCCGCTAGACATAGGAAGCTAAGTGATTAGGATGTTCAAAGAAACCGAGATGTTCACCTAAATAATCAATATAATATTTCGAATATCTATTCCAAAAAAGGTAAAACTCTGTTACACTTATAGAAAGAGATCCTGGGAGAGAGGATTCAAATCTATTGTGCATGGTACTCATAGATTGATCTAATTTTCTTCAACTATTTATCATTTTTATTGTTTCGAGGATATGCATAAGCAGACAATGACATTTTCCAGATTGCCTTCATTCATATCTCTCTGCGCTAAATATATTTCATGGCTTCATAGTGGTAAGTGATTAAGACACTAAGAGAAGGAAAAGGAACTATCATTTGCTAGGGCCAGGAGGTCATCTCATTCAATCCTCTAGAGACCTATGTGGTAGGTTTTCGTATTCTAATCATATAGAAAAAAAAAATCTATGACTCAGAGGGACATGAAAGCACATGGTTAATAGGTGGCAGAATGAGAAGTCATAAGTTCTCCCTTCGAAATTAATACTTTTATAACACCTTTAGTAAGATATACTGTTCATACCATAAAATTTTCTTCATAAGAGAAAAATAAATTTGTCTAAATTGCAAAACTGATACTCTGTCTGCTACACAATGCCGCTTTACCATGGGTTAAATATGACAGAAGGAAAAAGGAATCTTTATTATTGTGCCAAGGACTAGCTTAAAAAATAATAGTCCATGTCTTCGATGTTAAGGTTCATATCAAAAGTGGTAGGAAAGTCAGGTATATATGCACCAGATTCTTTAAATTAGAACACCATAGGGTTAAGCCATTTTGGCTTGAGGTAAATTAGTTTCCTTTTGGAACCATGCTCCATGTTACCCCATGTGAAAATCTTCATTCCAAATTTAAGATCTATCTCTTATTAGCTATGTGACTTTGGGCTTAATGTTCCAAAGACTCCATTACCTCATAGGACTGGTACAAGATTTTTGATTAAATGTTTACAAAGTATTTTTTTCTCTGTCAGACACATATTGGGGTCTCATTAAGGATGCATTCCTTCCCTCTCTCCTTTTTTTTTTTTTTTTGCCCTCTTTGAACTATAAGTATTTCCAGGAAGTATAGAACATTAAATTTTAATAAGATATGAATTCTCATACATATATTACTTCTTATCAATGAGGGATGCTAAGAGTATAAGGACTTTAGCTCCATAAGTGGAGACAGGCTGAGGTGGTTGAGGGGACAAGGAGAGACAGAGAGAGACAAAGACAGAGAGAGAATCAAGAATTATGCAGCATAAATGGAGAGTAAACAAACTAAGGAATACCACAAGAACTTGTTCCTGAAGAATACCAAAAAAAATTTCAAGTAAAAACAAGCAAATGAATCACATCAAAATGTATGCAACAAAAATTCTTCCTAGAAAATTCTGGGAAAATTAAGGAACAGAAATGATTTGACTTGAACGTCAGCATCCTCACTTTATTACTCTAATCTTCTACAATGAAGTAGTTTTCTGATAGGAAGATTTTCCCCTCTCTGGATAAAATACAAAATAACAAACAAGGTTAAGTTATAAATATCACTAGAGAAATCTTTGAGTAAAAATCTACTGAGTTCTTCAAAGTGATTGGAAAATTATTTCAGGCTACTTAATTTCAGAGTAACAATTTTATAGTTTTTCCAACTTAAAAATAATTTGGTTGACTTAAATATTTTTAGGTTGAACTATCAACTCTCATCAAATGAGTTTTGTTACCTTTAAATTCAGCTGTTTCTGTTCTTTGGTTTTTTTTTTGTTTTTTTTTTGTCAAAATATTTGCTATTACACAGTTCAGTGAAGGAGAAATGATAGGGTGCACTTTTTTCTTATGACAATACATTGAAAAAAGAACTAGATAAGAGAAATGAAATGCGAAACAAACAAACAAACTAAATAAATAATAAATAAATAAAACAGGATATAAAGGGCATGGTTCACCAGCCTTTAGTTGTAGATTAATAAATTCCTTAGAGGAACTGTTTTCAATATAAGCCCTTTTATGATCAAATATTAAAATTTTAAAGAAATTTTCCAGGGTACCATGAATTTTCATTAAAATCTTTCAAATTGATGAAATGTATTAAATTATCAATACAGAAACACTAATGCTCTTTGATTCAAAACAAAACCTGCCAATTAGTTTTAAACCTTGGGAATAATAAAAAGGAAAAAAAAAGGAACCTTATACAAAGTACAGCCACATTCCAAGTGCCATGTACTAAAAGCTAAATAGAAATGCAGTTTTCTGTAATAGGAATCTTAAGGTGCAACTAGCCTTAGAATATAGCCAAGGTAATAGATACTGACCACTTGTTAATTTGTAACCTAGCACCATTAATTTATTCACTGAAACTCTACTCTCAAAACAAGCACTCCTTCCATTTCAAAGTGCAAGAAAGAGAGTATGATCCATGTTGTCTCATAAACTGTCTTCACCTTTTTTACATCCTACATGGGTATACTTACTGGCTCCCAATAAGTTTTTTTTTTTTTTGTTTTTAAGATTTATTGAGTTATTTATTTGACAGTCAGAGATCACAAGTAGGCAGAGACGCAGGCAGAGAGAGAGGAGGAAGCAGGCTCCCTTCTGAGCAGAGAGCCCAATGTGGGGCTTGATCTCAGGACCTTGGGACCATGACCTGAGCCAAAGGCAGAGGCTTTAACCCACTGAGCCACCCAGGCGCCCCTCCCAATAAGTTTTTATAATGCAGCTGCCTTGTCAGTGCACTTGCCCTGTTAACTGAAAATCTATAATATTTCTGTCTCCAGAGCAAGTGATCCCTGTCCCAAATCCTGAAATTGTAGGCAGAAACTCATGCAGAAAACTTAACAAATAAACTTTTAAGACAGCATGATCATTTACAAATGTTAAAGGGCAACTTTTCAACAGCTATGTTTTATGAGGTAATTAGATAAATTTGAAACCTTCATAAGTATATATAAAATACTAAAGACTAACTCTCTTGAAATTTGCACTCTCAATTTCAATATTGGAAAGGAAAAAATGAATGATTCACAGCAGATAAAACAAGAGAATTCTAAAAATATCCTTAATTTCAGACAAAAATTAGTCTGAGTTTTTAACAACTATTCCACATTTCCTTCCCCCCACCCTGGGACTTATTTTTAATTGTGGTAAAATATATAAAATTTAACAGTTTTATCATTTTTAAGTGTACTATCCTGTGATGTGAAGTCCATTCACAATGTTGTGCAACCATCATTGCTATTCATTTCGAGAACGTTACCATCCCAAACAGAAACTCTGTGTCCATTACACAATCTCTCCTCATTCCTTCCTCCCTCCAGCCACTATAACCTCTAGTATTTTGGCTGTCTCTATTAATTGCTTTTTCAGGGTACCTGATACAAGTGGAATCATAAGATACTTGTCCCTTTGTGTCTGTCTTATTTTATTTATAATAATGTTTCCAAAGTTCACTCATGTTTTAGCATGTTTCATAATTTCATAACTTATGAAGTCTGAATAATATTCCATTATATGTACATACCACATTTTGTTTATTCACTCATTTATTAATACACATTTAGGTGGCTTGATCTTAAGCAAGAGAAGTTTATCAGGATGGTACAATCACCTGCCATCCTATATTGACCCATAACCCTCCCTTCCCCCCGCCCTTTAACAGGAGACCCTGGAGGAAACATAGTCTCTCTCTACACCCTAGCATAGGCCAGACTATTCCCTTTATTGTTAAGTCTCTTCTATGACAACTTGATGAATAGAAGAGAGGCTTATACAACTTGCCTCTCCCTAATTTCTTCTACCCTGCCACTAATGGTTGGGCCTGCTTCTTTCTTCTTAGAAAACATTTCCACCAAAGTTATTCAACAGATTCAACTCAGGTCTTGCATTTTTATTCTAAACTTTGACTCAATAAAGTCAAACATTTATTTAATTTCCTTTCAATCATCTAAAGGGTCTTAGATAACTTCTGACCTTTAATTAAATTGAAAAAATGGAGTTTGCTATGTATTAGTTAATTACATTTGCACTATCTCCGATTGCTGAATACAAGAAAATGGAGTTCTGTATTTTGCTTCACTACAAATTAAGAAAATGTAATTCCAACATAAGTAGTGAGAGTTATCTTCCCCTATTTCAGAATATAAATGAAGGTTAAGAAATGTTCTTTTTAACGTATGCCTTCCACCAAAAAAGACCTCTCTCAACTCATTTTCCAATGCAGGATTTCTAAAGTACAGCAGCTATAATCCTGAATACCTAAGATTCAGATATGTCTTTGCTCATCTTGACATTGTGCCCATTAACTTCAAACCTGTCAAAGGAAGTTTATTCAGGGGATGGAAAATATATCATCTTTGATCTAAAGTCTGTCATAAGAACCACCACTTTGGGCATTGGTCAAGTGATTGTCTAAACTTCCCTTAAGACACTGATTTCCCTCCTTCCCTCTTATTATTTCAAATTAACTAAATAGAGTTCTATAAAAATATACAGGTTATACTCACAGCACTAAAGAGATCTTTCTGAATCCATGATAGCCCAAATTACTGTGATTTAGTATCTATACAGTTGTCATACAACTGCTCAATCTATTACTTATACTTAATTTTGTATAAATTCTAGAATGTAATTTAATTTATTAGATGTTCAGACTATCATATGTAAAGTATATATAATAACATGTACTTTTTATATTTGCTCTAGGATATTGAACTACTAATTCTTGAACTACTTCTCAAACTACTGTTCTGGACTTCAAGCTCTATTACAAAGCTTGTAATATTCTATAACAGTACGGAACTGGCACTAAAACAACAACTACAACAGGGATATAAATCAATGGAACAATGGAACAGAATAGAGAACCCAGAAATGGACCCACAACTATATGGTCAACTAATCTTTGACAAAGCAGGAAACCATATCCAATGGTGGGGGTAGAAACAGTCTCTTCAACAGATGGTATTTGGAAGACTGGACAGCAACATTTGAAAAGAATGAAACTGGACCACTTTCTTACACCATACACAAAAATAAATTCAAAATAGATGAAAGGCCTAAATGTGAGACAGGAAACCATCAAAATCCTAGAGGAGAACACAGGCAGTAACATTCTTTGACCTCAGCCATAGCAACTTCTTACTAGATACATGTCTGGAGACAAGGGAAACAAAAGCAAAAATGAACTACTGGGACTTCATCAACATAAAAAGCTTCTGCACAGTAAAGGAAACAATCAGCAAAACTAGAAGGAAACCTTTGTAATGGGTGGAGATATTTGGAAATGACATATCTGATAAAGGGCTAGTATCCAAAATCTATAAAGAACTTATCAAATTCAACAACCACAAAACAAATAATCCAGTTAAAAATGGGCACAAGACATGAATAGACATTTTTCCAAAGAAGATGTCCAGATGGCTAGCAGACACATGACAAGATGCTCATCATCAGGGAAATACACAGGATGAGATACCACCTCACACCTGTCAAAATGGTTAACATTAACAACACAAGAAGAAACAGCAGATGGTGGTGAGGATATAGAGAAAGAGGAACACTCTTACATTGTTGGCAGGGATGCAAACTACTGTAGTCACTCTGGAAAACAGTATGGAAGGTCCTCAAACAGTTAAAAAAATCACACTACAGAGTATTAACCCAAAGAATATAAAAATACCAATTTGAAGGGGTGCATGAACCCCGATGTTTATAGCAGCATTATCAACAATAGCCAAAATATGAAAATAGGCCAAGTGTGTGCATAGACTATTGAATGATAAAGAAAATTATATATGTATATATGTATATATATATGTATACACACACACATATATGTGTGTGTGTGTGTATATATAATATGTATGTATATATAATGGACTATTACTCAACCATCAAAAAAGAATGAAATCTTGCCATTTGCAACATCATGGCTGGAACTAGAGTATATTATGTTAAGCAAAGTAAGTCAGTCAGAGAAAGACAAATACCATATGATTTCGCTTATACATTGAATTTAAGAAAAAAAAGCAGAAGAACATAAGAGAAGGAGGAAAAAAGAGAGGGAGACAAATCATAAAAGACTCTTAACTATAGAGAAAAAACTAAGGGTGGCTGGAGGGGAGGTGGGTGGGGGATGGGCTAAATGAGTGATGGGCATTAAGGAAGGCATGTGTGATGAGCAGTAGGTGTTATGTGTAAATGATAAATCACAAAATTCTACTCCTGAAGCAAATATCACATGATATGCCAACTAACTAGGATTTAAATAAAAACTAAAACACCATAAATAAATAAATAATAAATCCACAGTAAAAATTATCTTTTTCCTTTGGTTTGGTTGTACTTCTGCTCCTTAACATCTGAACTCTTTCTTCCATCTCTAGGAATTGAGATTTGGGGAAGGACAAACCCTTTCCAAAACCAACAAACAAAAATATCCAGACACTTGCTTTATTGAATGGTAGGAATAGGGCATGGATAATTATCATAGTCCTGATCCATCAGATGGTGCTTTCCTGGATAGGTAAACTTATCTTTAAAAAAAAAATGTTTTAGAATTTGCTGTGGCAGAAGAAATGCCTGTCTTTTAACAATGATGCCCATAATCCAATTGTGATACCAGGAACCTTTCAATGGTGCCATCTGTTAAACAGTAGAATTCGTGCCAAAACCAGTGTTCCTTGGTAGTGGTTTTGCCCACATAGCTGTCCTTGCCTTTTGCCTAATTTTAAAGGGTCTTCACAGTAAGTGATCTTTATGTTTAAGTAAATCAGAATCAGTGCCCACTGTTTGTCAAAAGAACCCTGAGAGCAAAGACAGGGTTGTCCTCCTCAATCCTACCAGAATCGATCCCTTAAAACCCAACTATTTTGTAAAGCCTTTTCTAACCACTTACGTTTAAAACTGTACACTTAAAGCCCCTGAATATCTGCAGCATTCAGTCGTGAAACATTGTTCTATAAATGTAGAGGGAAAGTCTTTACGGCAAATCTAATACAAGTCAAGACATTGAAAGACTGATAGAATTTTGACAACTGAGATAACATAATCAGGAACCAATGGAATAAGACCACGTATTAGAATAAGTCTTCTCCAAAGAACTGATCTTTTTATACAAAGAGATTTATTGTAAGGAATTAGCTCACACAAGTATGGAGGCAGAGAAGTCCCAAGATCTCAGTCAACAAGATGGAGACCCAGAAGAGTCAATGTGTAGTTCCCATCCGAGTACCGAGACCTAAGCATAAGAAGAACTGAGGAGAAAGATGGAGTGTGAAGGCCAGAAAACTCAGCTCAAACAGTCTGGCAGGAGGAATTCCCCCTTATTTCCTGAAACGTCAGCCTTTTTGTTCTAATGGATAGAACGAAGCCCACGATAGAACAAAGACAATCTACTTTACTCAGGCTACTGATTCAAGTGTTAATCTCATCCAAAAATGCCCTCGAAGGCACACCCAAAATAACATTGATGAAGACTCTGGGCACCCTGTGGCATAGCCAGGTTGACACAGAAAATTAATCACCACAGGCCAAGTCTGTGAAAAGTGCAAGATCTGTTCTGCGAACAGTTAGCCTGCAGTGTGTCTGAGAAGACTAGCAGTGGGGGGCTCCTGCCTAGACTGAGAGATAAGTACCAGGAGTCAGGGCTGGGAAAGGGGATTTTTTTCATTTAGATTTTTTCTTTCTTCTTAAAATACTAGAGCAAAAAGATGAAAAAAGACAAGTAAAATAGAATCCTATAGAAGAATACCAGAAGCCAAATTTGTACAGCTTAGTGTCAGAGTGCAAGAGTGGGAGAAAAGAAAAGCTGTAGGTCATAAAAGGGCAAAACTGAAATCTAGTAGCAAATAAGACAATGTGTGTCTATGTATATGTTTTATTCTCTCTGTGTGTGTATTTTTATCATACTTTAGATTCACATGAAATAAAATAGTTTAACCATTCACAAGTGTAACTCATAACACAATGAATATGGTTCAAAATACAATTAGAAGAAAGGCAAAATTGCCTTATTAGGAGGTTAATGTTATCACTGCCTTGAGTTTGAATTTCTTGCTAAATAGGGAATCCTGGTGACTCAAGTTCTGAGTGCTTCCTGCTTGGAAAAAGGTTTCTCTTCTTTTTCCTGTTTGCCCTGATGTTCACTCGAAAACTCTCCTTTCCCCCAACTCTCTTCTCCTTTGAAGACAAAAACTTCAGCCTGAGGAAGAGAGGAAGAAAGGAAGCCAACTGCCAATTATATTATGTCCAAATTTGCATTATTCCTAAGTGTGTTTGCACAGCAGGATTTTCCTATCCTAAATAAATACTTCACACACACAGATGCACACACACATACATACACCAAACCACAGGCACACATGCACACAATATATTTATTTAAAAATAGGGAAAATAGGGCACCTGGGAGGTTCAGTGGGTTAACCCTCTGCCTTTGGCTCAGGTCATGGTCCCAGGTCATGGTCCCAGGGTCCTGAGATCAAGCCCCACATCGGGCTCTCTGCTCGGCAGGGAGCCTGCTTCCTCCTCTCTCTCTCTGCCCGCCTCTCTGCCTACTTGTGATCTCTGTCTGTCAAATAAATGAATAAAATCTTTAAAAAAATAGGAAAAATATTTATTTTTGTCTTTTATACTCACAGATATTTAAATCTCTAACTGAATTCACATATCACCACTCACTCTTTCCTTTTTTAAAATGAAAGGATACTGACACAAATGGTTTCCTTAAAACCAGTCATTTGAAAGCAGTCATGGTTCAGTCACTTCTGAAGAAAATGTCTTAGCAATTACGTTAGCCGATATGCATTGCAATGATCAGAGACTTCATTGTATTCAAAAGAAGCCACAGTGAACAGAGTATTACACATGATCAACATTCAGGAAATATTCACAGAATTATTTTAAAGTGAGTGCAAGACTTCTACTGAATAAAAGCTGCAGTATTTCCAAGCAGCTGTTATAGATTCATAGCAAGAATTACAAATGCACATACAATCCATATGGAATATAGTAGTTTAACAATTGCAGTTATTATCAGACTTTCCCTCTTCAAGAAGAAGTAAAATATGGGGGTTAGGTGTTCTAGATTCTAGAACGGGACTGAATGCCGATCAGAATCTCTTGGCCTCAATGTCCTTATCTATAAAATGTGGATAAAATTAGTACCTGTCCTGAGGGAGATTGCAAGTTTTAGAGGATAGATAGAGATATACTCATATATATATGAGGGTGTATAATTTTTATTTTTCTTTCTTCTTTTTCTTTAAATTATAAATGTATAACCAAACCCTTATTGCTAAACTTCTATACATAGCTTTAATACTTTCTTACAATAAAATCCAATTTCTGTAACTGTCACAGTTATATTTCTGCTAGGAGAATATAATAGCGAACTTCTAATTAAAGTATGTCGTCTCTACCAAAGTCTGTCCAACAGAACATTTCCAGTGATGCTGGAAAGGTCCTGCCCTGGACAAGCCAGGAGCCACTAGTCACTTGGGGCTACTAAGCATTCTAAAATGTGTGACTAAAGAACTGCATATTTAAGCTTATTTCATTTTACTTTTATTTGGTATTTAGCCACAAGTGGTTAGTGCTTACTCTATTAGGCAGTAAAACTTGAGAGAATTATTTAAAAAGGAAAAGCGTTAAGGGAAAACATGATGTAGGCTAGCTACATTACTCAGATATTGATTAGCTGTTCTGTAGAAAACTTCACAAAGAATGGACTACGTCAGCCTTAAAACTGATAGTTGGCATTTTTATTCATTTTTGTGACATTTTGCATATTAAACATTTTCTAAAATGCTTGGAGGAAAATGATTAGTACTTAGTACAGCTTAACTACTTTAAAAAAAAAACAAAATGTTATATAATAGCCTCAAGATACTGATTTTTTTCAAGATACATATCCAAGGATTTTTTTTAACCAGTTTTATAGACAATGCAAAAACTGATAGAAATTATGCATTACCAAAGATTTCTTTCAATCTACATATGCAATGACTTCCTAACTGCTTTCTCTGTTTTGATATCGAAAAGAAAATATTTCCTTATACCATGGCTATTATAATTAAGACACTAAGCAAAAGCTAACTAAGAAAACCTAGTGGATATTGGGTAACTGGAAGGTTAATATAATTCCATCACTAAATAGCTCTCGGTGTGCAATAATAATATTTTACTTTTAATTTATCACCTAGTGGACAATTAAGGTTACCCATATTTTAGACAATTATTGGTAATGAAGAAGAAATACTCTATATTTCTATATAGAAATGAATGTTTCTTTTTTGATATTTTATAATAGAAATTTTCCCTAATACAGAAATGAAAGACCCAGGATCTATGGACTGAGATATATTTATATACAGTCTATAAATGAAGGCTTAATTCCACCCATGGTTAATTTTAACATGGTGTAAATCTGGGAATGCTATGGAACTTCTTTCTTTATTACCTACTTTTTATTGTCGATTAGAGTAAACAACTAGTAGAAAAAAATTTGCCATCTTAAAAGCAAATGTTGGTAAGGTCTTAAAATTTTTTACCTTGTTTCTGTGAATAAAACATTTATTAGTTTATGTGCATAATTACTCAGAGTTTTTTCACTGAATTGGTATTAGCCACAATAACATTCTTTTTTCACCTTACACTTTTTTACACATTTTCACTTTTTCACCTTTTTACACCTTTAGTAGTTCTCACTTTCCTTCCATTCACACAACCTATGAAACTACAGAATGCCAGCTAAAAGTAATCATAAGGAATAAGAGAGGCTAAACAACAAAAAATTAACTTAACAAATTAAAAAATAAAGAGTAAAAGAGGTTATCTATAAAGAAATAAAAATTTCAGTGAAACAGCACACCTCAACAAAAACGGAAGCCAAAAAAGAGTTACATATTCAAAGTGCTGAAAATAAATGACTGCTTTATAATTTTATATGTACTTAAAACATTTGTAAAGAATGAGAATTAATTAAAATATTTTCAAGTTGAAAATAAAAGGTAGTACTTTTCACCTAAAAGGTTTCTCATTACTGGAATTTGAAAAGGTCATCTTCGTAGTTAAAAAGTTGGATCCAGAAATAAAAATAGAGTTTCCAGAATGTATTATTCCCAAGAACATGAAAAATTTACAGACATTAACCATGGGTTATTCTATAACCTTTAGAGGTAATAAAAATCTAACAAATTCAAACACTTAAAATCATACAGATTGTATTTCCTCATCACAAAATAAGTTTATTGGAAGTTACTGTAAAAAAATAACTTCCTAAAACTTATATGTTTAAATATTTTATGAAGCAAATTTCTGAATAAACTGGAAGACAAGGAGAAAACCATTATGCAAACTAATAAATACTTAGAATTGTATTGTAAGCATAGGAAAGAACATCAAGTACATAAGGACAGCATTTAAAAAAAATTTTTTTGTAAAGATTTTATTTACTTATTTGACAGAGATCACAAGTAGGCAGAGAGGTGGAAAAGCAGGCTCCCTGCTGAGCAGAGAGTCCAACGCAGGGCTTGATCCCAGGACCCTGAGATCATGACCCTGAGCGCCTTATTGATGAACCTATATGCAAAATCCTAAAGATGCTTTAGCAAATTGAATCTAGTGGTGGATTCCATAGACAAATAGAATAAATCATAATGAATTTTATTCAATTCCTGGAATGCAAGCATCGATTAACGTTATAAAGTCAAATAGAATTCTTATGACTAGAGAAGAAGTGATCATTTCCATAGAAGCAAAGTATGCAATAAAATTATATCATTGTAAAATTATAATCTTTGCTAATTAAGTCAAATGATTTTTTCTTAACCCAATACAGAGTATTAGAGTGTAGCTGCACTGATTGTCTACTCAAAAAAAAAATATAATTATAGCTATACACATAGCTATCCTGCTATATTCTTTCTTAACCATTCTGGAAGTTAAGGGTGACCATGTAACTTAGTTCTCACCAATACAGTGTGAGCAAAAGATCTTTATTTCACTTCTTAGTCGAGCATTTACACATTGGTTGGGCCTCTTCCATGCTCTGAATCCCCTATTTTTTTAAACAGCTTTCTTGAGCTATAACTGATACACAAAAAACTGTACATATTTAATGTAGGCAATTTGATGAGTTTGGAGATCTATCATCTATCTATCTATCTATCTATCTTTTATTCATATCTATCTATCTATCTATCTTTTTATTCACTATATGCAAAATATAAAAGATACTTTATATCTTTTATAGATCTATCTATCTATCTATCTCCAAACTCATCAAATGAAACCGTCATCACATTCAATGTATAGACATACCCATCATCTCTGAAAGTTCCTTTGTGTTCCTTTGATGGTTTGGTTTGGTTTGGTTTGGTTGGTTTTGTTTTGTGTGTGGTAAGAGAACTTAACATGGGTTCTACCCTCTTAACATTTTTCTAAGTGCATAATACATTATTATTGACCATAGGCACTATGTTGTGTAGCAAATCTCTAGAATCAATTCATCTTGCATACACCAATCGAACAATTCCCTATTTCCCCATTCCCTCAGTCATTCAAATGGTCAAAGGTATATTAAAATGTGCTCATTACCACTAACCATCAGGAAAATGCAAATCAAAAACACATGTGATATCATCTCACACCAATTAGAATGACTATAATATATGTATTTTTAAATGTTAGTGAAGATAGGGAGAAATTGGAGCCTTTCTACACTGTGGTGAGAATGTAAAATCATTCAGTTGATATGGAAAATAGTATGAAGGATCTTCAAGAAATTAAAAATAGAACTATTGGAGCATTACGGGGGGGTGGGGAGATGGGGTAACAGTGTGATGGTTATTAAGGAGGCACATATGGTGATGACCACTGGATGTTATACACAACTAATGAATCATTGAACACTACATCAAAAACTAGTATGTTGGTTAATTGAACATAATAATAATAATAATAAAATCACATGATATAAAAAATAAAGTTAAAAAATAAATAAAAATAGAACTACCATTCAATCCAACAATAACACTTCTGAGTATATGTCCAGAATAACCAAAATTAAGATATTAAACATACTTTGAAATAAGGATCCTTATTTATTGCAGTCTATTCACAATGGCCATCAACACGTGAATGGATAAAGTATGGTATACACATATAACAGAATATATTTTTTAAAGAAAAAAATTCTGCCATTAGCAACAATATGAATGAACCCTGAGGACATTGCACTAAATGAAATAATTCAGTCACAGAAGGAATACTACTTGATTCCACTGAGATGAGGTACCTACGTAATCAACTTACAAAAGCAGAGAATAGAATGGTATTCTCCTTCTCACTGACTGAAACCCAGACTTTGCCTGCATCTAGGTAGAGCTATGCCAGTTCTTATGAAGCCTAAAGCAGGAATGTCTTAAGCTGGGATTTATGGAACCAAGAGTTCTGCGGGTAGATGCAGACTCTATGAGCCTGAATGTGGTAAATTAAACCTTCATTTTCCCTGACTGAAATGTAGCATTTCCTTCCATCATGAAGGTAGACTACAAACTACCTATGTACTAGCAGTGACTTCATCCTCAGAAATTAGATATTTTATATCCCACCACAATTGCTGCAAGTATCATAAAGCAGAGTTTGTGATTATCAACTCTTTAAAATTATGATAGCTACTGATATATCTATTTAATTCACAAACAAAAAATCACAGTAGAAATAGCAAAGGGATTGGAAAATAGAGCAATGAAATAGAATAGAAAGCCCAGAAACAATAATCATGACACAGAACTATAAGCAGTAGCATTAAGAGGGAAATAGATGGACCCATTAAGAAATCATGCTGAGAATATGATTACCCATACGGAGAACAAAGTCAACTTGATCCCTATCACACAGCAAGTATAAAAATAAATTCTAAAAATTTTGAAGATTTGGGAATTAAAGACAGGGGAATATTTTTATGAATGTTGATATATGAAAGGATTTCTTAAACAAGATTCATAAGGACAAGCAACAATATTCTTAAGGAATCTTGTTATATTAAAATGAAAATTGTATTCCTCAAGTAACATTGCATAGTGAAAAGTGGGCCAGATATTTAAACTAAGACTTTTGTAACACATAAAACTTAAGACTTATTAGTATTTATGATAAATAGGTCAATCTTATAAATCAATGAAAGAAAAACACAAGTAAAAAAGAATTGATAGGAGAAAACTTAATGTCCAGTAAATATTCAGTTTCACTGGTGGTCAAGAAAAATGTCCTTTAAAGTAAGAACAATGTTGTACTCACCAAAACGGAGAAGTTAATAAGTATGGTAATAAAATGTGTCTATGAGAGTCAAAATCTCTTGAATAAAAAGACTAAATAAAGATAGTATCAAGATGGGTGATGATGAAGTTAAAACCTGAGATTTTTGTATTGCCTGAAAAAAATATTAAGAAATTATTTGATTTTAGACTTGGTTGAGTATTCATGGAAGTACTAATACATCCACCAAAAGAAGAGAAAGAGAATATAGAAATTCAAAGACAGTAATGGAAAGGAAAATGGAATAAAAAAACTTTCAAACCACCCTCCTCAAAAAGAAGAGGAAAAAAACATTAAAAAAAATAAATGGACAAATTAGGATGGTCAAAACATAACTATAAAGTCATTGATGCCATTATTGAAAGAACAGATTCTGAAATCAGATTGTCTCAGGCCACAGCTCATCTTTACCACTTACTCACTGCATGAACATAGACAAGTCATCCAGCAGCTCTGTGCTTCACATCTCACATTTCTAAATTGAAGTATTAACTCAGCAGACCTCTATGAGGATTAGACATTACAGTTATATTAAATATTATATGACAGAATATTTATGAGCACATAGAGAGCAACACATGTATTTGTTGAGCAAAGGAAAATAAGATATAAAAAATAAAAGCAAAAAAAAAAAAGACCATGGGATGTGACATGTGAGAGTGATCTAATCTGATCTTTGTCATACGGAAGTCTAGTCCCAGGTAGATCAACCAATGAACATCTAGAGAGATAGGAAGAAGCTGAAAGGGATCCAGAAAATAAAAATACAAATAAAAGGGATAAAGGAGACCCAGAAAGTAGAAAATAGGGAAGAAAAAAAAAAATGTAAAATGTGAAAAAATAGATCCTCGAGAGAAATAAGGACTTACCTAAACTGGAAAGAGAAAATTGATGTGCCAAGCAATGACCACTGTTATATTATATAAATTCTGGTGAGAAAATAGTGAACCAGATTTCTTTAAGACCAGAGATAACTAAAATAGAGAAAATTAACTCAAATTAAAGCAAAAATGATTAAGATTAGAAAAAATTATCATCATCCTCATTATTCTTATTCATTGAGCACCTATTATGTTAGACTCCTTTGAAGGAGGTTTTAAACATAAAATAGAAAGTATGAGACATAGTTACTTACATCAATACGTCTCAACAAGCAAGACCATGTTGCTTGTCTGATAATAGTGATATAAAAGATAATGCTGCATAACATGAGGCGGGGAGGATAAAGAAATAAGAACAACAAAAGTCTCTTTCAATTCTAATGTATTTGTCTTCTTTTTCTCCTTCATATACACACCTACAGCTTGAAAGCCAAGGTTCTAAATGTTACCTATACCAATAGGAAAGTTACTAAAAATGGTGATTTTTTTTACCCTCCCCACCCCAGAGATTCTGATTCAAACTTGGATTGGAGGAAATGCTGAGCAGTGAATTTTCCATAAGCAACAATGAAGTAACAGATCCTAGCTTGGAGACTGGAAGGAAATTGATTAGAATTTCTATCATAGACATCTTTCTCTGAAAATGTTTATTAAGGATCCATCTGCTTATGATTCTGTCTTTAGTTTGGCACAAACATTTTAAGTTTGTTATGTCAAATATATATAGATACATGCAATAATCTTATGAAAAAATTAACTTCATTCCCAAAGTATGTGTAAGAAATTGGAAAAGAGTACTTTTAAAAAATGTTCTCTGATGTCTTTGAGCTTCAAAATTATGTTTTTCTTACTAGAAAGAAATTGGTATATTCTGTGCTTGAATCTTCAATAACTTGGAGGGCCTATATGCTCAATTCTGAATTATTTAATTGAGGTCATTTTATCCCCAAATAGGATGAATCACATGGATTTCACAAAAACACAGAACCCTTCTGCCTTCAGCTCGGTGATTATCACTCTCCACTTCTGGCTCACAGACCCACACAATGGCAGTCTTTGAATAATCCCAGCCCTTTGCCACCGAAGCATCCCTTCATGCTACTTCCACTACCTCAAACAGCTCTGTCATTCCCTGCTCTCATTGATGTGTTATTTATTTTTCAAGACTCACCCTGAATGATCTCTTCAGATGTTTGCCTCTTTAATAAAATTCTCCACATTCTGCTGCTATTTTTTAAGATTTTATTTATTTATTTATTTGAGAATGTGAGTACAAGCAGGAGGAGGGACAGAGAGGAGGGAGAAGCAACACCCCCCCCCCCCCCACTGAGCTCGGAGCCCAACACCAGCAGGGAGCCCAATGGGAGCAACATGGAGGAGAAGCCTGCCTCCAGCAAGGAACACCACATGGGATTTGATTCAGGCTCGACTGGGAGCTATATTCCAGACCTGAGGCCATGGCATAAGCTAAAGCCATGTGGCCTAACTGAGTCACCCAGGTACCCTACATTCTATTATAACACATTTTTAGTACTATTATCTTTCACTAATTTAAAGTTCCCCAAAGGTGGAATTCTATAATATTCATGTTTGTAACCTCAATATTTAGTTTAGTAGGTTCTCAGCATCTGCTAAATGAATGAGTTAGAGTTAGAAGGGAATAGTGATGCTTATTTAAATACTGCAGTGGATCCTCCATCCATCCTTTTACTAATTTACTCATCAAATATTTGCTAAGCCCCTATATGTACCAGGCACTTCTCTAACCACTGGTGGTTTAACAATAAACAAAACAAAGAAAATTACCTAGATCCCTGGAATTCACTTTCAAGCGGAAAGAGAGAAGCAATAAGCAAACTAATAAGTAAAATATAGAATACATTAGTCCGTAATAAGTTCCATGAAAAAATAAAGCAAGGAAGGGAGACAGAAAGCTTAAAGATAATATAATCAGAGAGAGCCTCACAAGAAGAAGTATATTTGAGTAGAAAACCGAAATAAATGAACAAAGAGTCTAGCTAGAGAAAAACACTGAGGTGTTTGGAACAACAAGTACAAAGGCCCTATGTCAAGATTGTCATTAGTGTGTTTGAGGATCAGCTAGGAGGCTGGGGAACTGAAACAGAGTAAGCGAGAAGAAAAGTTGAAGATGACCCCAGAGGTAATATATAGAAATCTGTGACAACTTTTAAGTTTTGTTCTGAGTGAGATGAAAAATCTTGAAAGGCTTTAGGGCAGGAGAAAAATATAAACTGACTTTTTACCTGTCTTTATCTATCTTTACCTACTTTAATCTGTCTTGAGTACTGAGAAAAGATCCAAAGGAGAAAAGTCATGGATCAGGGCTGGCAAGAAGAAACTATTATAAATATCCAGGAAAAAAAAAATGACAGCTGAGGTAAGAATAATAACTATGGTAGAACTAGGTTCTGGATGTAGCTTGGTTTGCTTCTGAACTGGATGTGGGGAGTAGGAGAAAGAGTAAGAGATGAAATCAAAGTTTTTACCCTGGCAACAGGAAAAACAATGTTGTCATTCACTGAGCTGGAGAAGGCACAGGGACAGTCAGTTTGAGGGAGGAGTTCAGTTTGGCATGTATTGAGATTGGATGTTTAATAAATAGAGTTACCAGGAGAGAGAGGAAGCATGATGGTGGAGGAGTAGGAAACCGAAATAGCATCAGGTCCTAGGAGTTCAGCTAGATAGTTATCAAACCATTCCAGACACCTACAAACTCAACAGGAGGTAGAAGAGAGGAAGAGCAGCAATTCTAGGAACAGAGAATTGACCACTTTTAGGAGGTAGCACATGTGGAGAAGTGAATCTGAAGAATGAGAAAATAAATGGTGGGGGAAGAGTCAGCTCCTGGCAAGCAATGGAGCAGCAGAGCACAAAATCAGAACATTTAGAAGTCTGCTCTACTGAGGGACGTCACTCCAGAGCAGGGGTGAAGCCCTCACAGGGACAGTGTGGTCTCAGGACCCACAGGGTCACAGAAAGAATGGGGGTGTTTGAGTGTGGCAGAGCTGCCAGGTATCAGAATGGGGAAGCTGGCTACAGGGACGGAGCTGAGGTGGGGGCTCTCAGCTAGGGGTTACCTTAAACCATTATCTGATGTACAGTTGGGCCACTGCTCAAGCAGGGACCCCACAAATGACAGATCCGGAGAGACCTCTTCCTTCTTCCTGTGGGAGAAGTGGTGTGGGAATGTGTGGCAGTAATCTGCTGGTATTGGAAACTCCAAAAAAGGCTGTGTGCCAGAGATAGAAATACTTGGTCACAGGCCAGGTGAGCACAGAGCATAGCCAGAGACCAGGGAGATGGGAGGGAGTGACTTCTTTTCTCTGAGGGTGCACTGAGGAGTGGGGCCCTGAGCTCTTGGCTCCTCTGGGCTGGAGACTGAGAGGCCACCATCTTCATTCTTGTCCTCCAAAGCTCTATGGAAAGTGTTCAGGGAACAAAACTACTGAACCTCAGCAGATTACTTAGCCTGGCTCCTGGCAAGGGTGGTGCAATTCCACCTCGGGCATAGACATTTGAGAATCACTGCAACAGGCCCCTCCCCCAGAAAAGCAGCAAGACCAAGTCCACTAATCAATGAGAACTGCAGAACTCCAGAGCTAAGGGAAAACAGCACATAGATTACATGGCTTTTTTCCCATTATCCTGTAGTCTTACAAAGTTAATTTTTTTTTTACTTTTATTTTTTCTAATTCTATTTTTTTAACTTTTTCCTCTTTCTTCTATTAATGTTTTTAAACTCTTTTATCTTATCAATACTTTTTTAAAAAATCTTAATTTTTCATTGGTATAATCATATTTTATCCCTTCATTTTATTTATCCTTATTTTTTGTATACATATAGGTTTTCTTTCTTTAAAATTTTGGGATACAATTTTTTCTAATAGGTTAAAATATACCATAAATCTACCTCAAGCTTGATCATATTCTCTCCTCTTTTTTTTTCCTTTTCCGACCAACTTATCTTATCAATTCCTTTTCTAGAATCTTTTTTTAATTTTCATCTTTACAGTCATATTCCATTCTTCATCATGTTTACCTTTATTTTTTATTTCTTTCTTTAAAACTTAAAACTTAAAACTTTCTTTAAAACTTTAAACTTTAAAACTTAAAACTTTTGGAGGTAGTTTCTTCTAAGAGATCAGAATACACCCAAAATCAAGTTGGTGGTTCTGTTCTATTCATCACTCTAATACACACACACACACACACACACACATATATATATATTTTTTTTAATTTTTAATTTTTTCTCCCTTTCTTCTCCCCCAGGTTTCAGGTCTCTTCTGATTTGGTTAGTGTATATTATTTTGGGTTCTTTGCCACTCTTTTAGTATTTCACTTCCTCATTCATATATTCTTATCTGGATAAAATGACAAGGTGGAAAAACTCACCACAAAAAAAAGAACAAGAGGCAGTACCGACAGCTGGGGAACTAATCAATACAGACATTGGTAATATATCAGACCTAGAGTTCTGATGATGATTATCAAGGTATTAGCTTGGCTAAAAAGGCATTGAAGTTATTAGAGAATCCCTGTCTGGGGAAATAAAATCCCTTTCTGGAGAAATTCAAGAACTAAAATCTAACCAAGTTGAAATCGAAAAGCTATTAATGAAGTGCAATAAAAAATGGAGGCTCTTACTGCTAGGATAAATGAGGCAGAAGAATTAGTGATACAGAATATCAAATGACAGAGAATGAAGAAGCAGAGCAACAGAGAGACCATAACAACTGGGCCACAAGGGGAGAATTTGAGAGATAAGTGATACCATAAAATGAAACAATATTAGAATAATTGGAATCCCAGAAGAAGAAGACAGAGAGAGGGGGGCAGAAAGTATATTGGAGCAAATTATAATAGATAATTTCACTAATATGGCAAAGTGAACAAGTATCAAAATCCAGAAAGCACCCTCAAAATCAATAAAAATAGGTCAACACCCCATCATCTAATAGTAAAACTTACAAGTCTTATGACAAAGAGAAAATCCTGAAAGCAGGTCAGGACAAGAGGTCTGTAAAATACAATGGTAGAAATAGTCTATTGGCAGCAAACTGACACACAGAGACCTGGCAGGCCAAAAAGGCCTGGCATTATATATTCAGAGCACTAAATGAGAAAAGTATGCAGCCAAGAATACTATATCCAGCTAGGCTGTCACTGAAAGTAGAAGGAGAGAAAAAAAGCTTCTAAGACAAACAAAAATTAAAAGAATTTGCAAACACCAAACCACCCTACAGGAAATATTGAAAGGGAATCCTCTAAGCAAGGAGAGAACCTAAAAATAATAGACCAGAAAGGAACAGAGACAAGATACAGTGACAGTCACCTTACAGGCAATACAATGGCACTAAATTCATGTCTTTCAATAGTTACCCTGAATGTAAATGGGCTAAATGCTCCAATCAAAAGACACAGGGTAGCAGAATGGATAAAAAAACAAAACCCATCAATATGTTGTCTATAAGAAATGCATTTTAGACCCAAAGACACCTCCAGATTTAAAGTGAGGAGTGGAAAACAATTTCCCATGCTAATGGACATCAAGAAAAAGCTGGGGTGGACATCCTTATATCAGATAAATTAGATCTTAAGCCAAAGACTACAATAAGAGATGAGGAAGGACACTGCATCATACTTAAAGGGTCTGTCCAATAAGATCTAACAATTTTAAATAACTATGCCCCTAACATGGGAGCAGCCAACTATATAAGCCCATTAATAACAAAATCAAAGAAACACATAGACAATAATACAATAATACAATAACACATAGACAATAATACAATAAGACAATACAATACAATACAATACAATACAATAATACAATAATACAATAATAATACAACACCCCCCTCACTGAAGTGGACAGATCATCCAAGCAAAAGATCAACAAGGAAATAAAGGTTTCAAATGACACACTGGACCAGATGGACATCACAGATATATTCAAAACATTCCATCCCAAAGCAATAGAATACACATTCTTCTCTAGTGCACATGGAACATTCTCCAGAATAGATCACACCCTGGGTTACAAATCAGGTCTCAACCAGTATCAAAAGAATGGGATCATCCCCTGCATATTTTCAGATGACACTTCTCTGAAGCTAGGACACAATCACAAGAGGGAAGTTGGAAAGAACTCAAATACATGTAGGCTAAAGAGCATCTTACCAAAGAATGAATGGATCAACCAGGAAATTAAAGAAGAATTGAAAAAATTCATGGAAACAAATGAAAATGAAAACACAACTCTTCAGAATCTTTGGGATGCAGCAAAGGTGGTCCTAAGGGGAAAGTATATATCAATACAGGCCTTTCTCAAGAAAAAAGAAAAGTCTCAAATATACAACCAAAACCTTCATCTAAAGGAGAAAGAACAACAAAGAAAGCCTGAACGCAGCAGGAGAAGAGAAATCATGAAGATCAGAGCACAAATAATTGAAATAGAAACCAAAAGAACAGAGGAAAAAATCAACAAAACTAGGAGCTGGTTCCTTGAAATAATTAATAAGATTGATAAACCCCTGGCCAGACTCATCAAAAAGAAAAGAGAAAGGACCCAAAATAATAAAATCATGAATGAAAGAGGAGAAATCACAACCAACACCAAAGAAATACAAACAATTATAAGAACGTATTATGAGCAACTATATGCCAGCAAATTTGACAGTCAGGAAGAAATGGATGCATTCCTTAAGACATATAAACTACCAAAACTGAATCAGGAAGAAACAGAAAACCTGAACAGACCCATAACCAGTAAGGAGATTGAAGAAGTCATCAAAAATCTCCCAACAAACAAGAGCCCAGGGTCAGACAGCTTCCCAGAGGAATTCTACCAAACATTTAAAGAATTAATACCTATTCTCCTGAAACTGTTCCAAAAATTAGAAATGTAAGGAAAACTTCTAGACTCATTTTATTAGGCAAGAATTACCTTTATCCCAAAACCAGACAAAGAACCCATCAAAAAGGAGAATTAAAGACCTATATCCTTGATGAACAGGCATGCAAAAATTCTCACCAAAATACTAGCCAATAGGATCCAACAGTACATTAAAAGGATTATTCACCAAGACCAAGTGGGATTTATTTCTGGGCTGCAAGTTTGGTTCAACATCCGCAAATCAATCAATGTGATACAATACATTAATAAAAGAAAATACAAGAACCATATGATATTCTCAATAGATGCTGAAAAAGCATTTGACAAAATACAGCATCCTTTCTTGATCAAAACTCTTCAAAGTGTGGGGATAGAGGGTACATATCTCAATAGCATCAAAGCCATCTATGAAAAATATCATTCTCAATGGGGAAAAACTGAGAGCTTTTCCCCTAAGGTCAGGAACACAACAGGGCTGTCCAGTATCACCACAGTTATTCAGCATAGTAGCGGACGTCCTAGCCTCAGCAATCAGACACCAAAAATAAATAAAAGGCATCTGAATTGGCAAAGAAGAAATCAAACTCTCACCTTTGCAGATGACATTATAGTTTTTGTGGAAAACCCCAAAGACTCCACTCCAAAACTGCTAGAACTCATATAGGACTTCAGTAAAGCATCAGGGTATAAAATCAATGCTGAGAAATCAGTTGCATTTCTATACACCAACAACAACACAGAAGAAAGAGAAAGTAAGGAGTCTATGCCATTTACAACTGCACCCAAAATCATAAGATTCCTAGGATTAAACCTAACCAAAGAAGCAAAGAACCTGTACTCAGAATACTATAAAGTACTCATGAAAGAAATTGAGGAAGACACAAAGAAATGGAAAAACATTCCATGCTCATGGATTGGAAGAACAAATATTGTGAAAATGTCTATGCTACCTAAAGCAATCTACACATTTAATGCTATCCCCATCAAAATCCATCACTTTTATTCAGAGAAATGGAACAAATAATCCTAAAATTTATATGGAACCAGAAAAGACCCAGAATATCCAGAGGAATGTTGAAAAAGAGAGCCAAAGTTGGTGGCATCACAATTCCAGACTTCAAGCTCTATTACAAAGCTGTCATCATCAAGACAGTATGGTACTGGCACAAAAACAGACACATAGATCAATGGAACAGAATAGAGAGCCCAAAAATAGACCCTCAACTCTATGGTCAGCTAATCTTCAACAAAGCAAGAAAGAATGTCCAATGGAAAAGAGACAGCCTCTTCAACAAATGGTGCTGGGAAAATTGAACAGCCACATGCATAAAAATGAAACTGGACCATTTTGTTACACCACACACAAAAATAGACTCAAAATGAGTGAAAGACCTCAATATGAGACAGGAATCTGTCAAAATCCTTGAGGAGAACAAGGCAGCAACATCTTCTACCTCATCCTCAGCAACTTATTCCTAGTAACATCACCAAAGGCAAGGGAAGCAAGGGCAAAAATGAACTATTGGGACTTCATCAAGATCAAAAGCTTTTGCACAGCAAGGGAAATGGTCAACAAACCAAAAGACAACTGACAGAATGGGAGAAGATATTTGGAAATGATATATCAGATAAAGAGCTAGTATCCAAAATCTATAAAGAACTTATCAAACTCAACACCCAAAGAACAAATAATCCAATCAAGAAATGGGCAGAGGACATGAACAGACATTTCTGCAAAGAAGACGTTCATATGGCCAACAGACACATGGAAATGTGTGCAACATCGCTCGGCATCAGGGAAATATAAATCAAAACCACAGTGAGATACCACCTCACACATGTCGGAATGACTAAAGCTAAAAAGTCAGGAAACAACAGATGTTGGCTAGGCCATGGAGAAAGGGGAACCCTCCTACACTGTTGTGGGAATGTAAGCTGGTGCAACCACTCTGGGAAACAGCATGGAGGTTCCTCAGAAAGTTGAAAATAGAGCTACCCTATGACCTAGCAATTGCACTACTGGGTATTTACCCTAAAGATACAAATGTGGTGATCCGAAGGGGCACATGTACCTGAATGTTTACAGCAGCAATGTCCACAATAGCCAAACCATGAAAAGAACCTAGATGTCCATCAACAGATGGATGGGTGGATAAAGAAGATGTGAAATTTTGTATATATATATATATATATATATATATATATATATATATATATATGCACACACACACACACACACACACACAGAGGAATACTATGCAGCCATCAAAAGAAATGAAATCTTGCCATTGCAATGACAGGGATGGAACTAGAGGGTATTATGCTGAGCAAAATAAGTCAATCAGAGAAAGACAATTATATGATCTCTCTGATATGAGGAATTTGAGAGCCAGAGCAGGGGGTTGTGGGTGGTAGGGAAGGAAAAAATAAGATGGGATCAAGTGAGAGACAAACCATAAAAGGCTCTTAATCTCACAAAACAAACTGAATGTTGCTGGGGTGTGGGGTGTATGGGTAGGGTGGTTGGGTTATGGACATTGAGAGGGTGTGGGCTATGGTGAGTGCTGTGAAATGTGTAAGCCTGATGATTCATAGACCTGTACCCCTGGGACAAATAATACATTATATGTTAATAAGAATAATGTAAAATTAAAAAAAAATAGAGTCAGCAGTCTTGGTGGACAATATACATTTGGGAGTCTTGGCGTATCAATATTACTTAAAAACATGGGACTTAGGAGATGAGTTTAAATAGAATGAGAAGTCTAAGAACTGACCTCTGTGATCAAAACAGCATTAATAGATTTGGTAGATGAAAGGAAGGCAGAAAATATGACCTGGGAAGTAGAAAGTGATCTGGAAGGGTGACATCATGGACCAAGAAGAGAGGAGATCAACAATATCCAAAGATGCTGTTAGATTAAGTTTGTTGGAGTCTGAAAAGTACAATCAGGTGTAAGCAGTGGGCAGTCATTGAAGACCTAGACAAGAGCAGTTATTAACAGGGTGAATAAATATGAATAAAGAAGATTTCAAAGAAAATGAGAGGAGGAATTGGAGAGAGCAAGTACACATTGCTTCTGTGAAGAGTTGTTCTATAAATGAAAGGAATAAAATATGGTGAGAGTTAGAATAAGTAATGAGCCAACAGTTTGGTTTTGCTTGGTTTGTTTGTTTTAATAAGGGGATAGTTTATACATATACATATATATGATGAAGATGAAATATATAGAGAAAAAGGCTGATGAATCAGGGAGAAGGAAGAACCACGGCTGCACAGTAGGCAAATAGAATGTGATTGGATTCACAGATGGAGGTGCTGCCCTATTCTGGAAGGGCAGACAGTAGATTCATTGCAAAAGGTTGGGAGGAAGAGCAAATACACCCAGATGCAGTAACGGGTAGATGTAATAGAATAAGCTTATGTAGGATCTCTGATTGCTCCTTGTTCCTCTGTGAAATAGAAATTAAGCTCATCAACTGAGAGTGAGGATGATGAAAGAGGGCCTGAATATTTCAAAAGAGATGAGAAACTATAAAATAGCAAATTAGGAAAGTCGAGGAGTGAACATAGCAAAATATAGCAAGGCAGTGGGACGCCTAAGGGGTACAACAGAGATTAGTGATCATAAATTTAAAGTAAGCCTTGCTGGCATTGATATGCGTTTTCCTTCAGCTGTGGTCACCTGTATGGATGGAAATGAAGGGTAGGTGGAGAGTTGAATTTATTATAAATTCTTTTCTTGTCATACAAGAACAGAGATATGTAATGGGAAGCAATAATTGTTAAATTTTGAAGGGAGAATGAGAAATAAAGATCAGTGAGAGGAACAATGTATAAAATACACCCCCAAACAGACTCTTGCGATCATATAAAGGAAGCAGAAAATTGACATTTAGTGCTTATTTAAAACTGAAAAGGATATCTGCAAATAAGATACTATAAAGGATGATAATGCATTGTGTTTCTATAACCAGCAACCTGCTATAATTAACATCTACTTGAAATTCACAGTAGAACCCACATTTCAAACATTGTCATTTCTCAGAAAAAATTGCCATTAAAAATGTTGTAAAAATAGACACATGACATCCAGAAAGAAATTGTTCTATCAAATAGTGATACTAGCTCTTCATCACCATCATTAAAATGTGTTAATACCATCTGTTCATTCTGACCGTCATGAAAATGTACATAACATGATAAAATATTGCTTGAGTCTACATGTGGATTCTAAGCCTGGCTGTAACAATGGTAACAAAACCCCCCAAAATTTTAAAAATTTCCAATTCAGTATTTGAATATTTGTACGGCATTTAACATTAATTAGTTTGTAATGCGATACTTGTTTCCATGACAGCTGATAATATTCCTTGGTATGATCCTGCAGCCAATCATATTCACCTACATAGTTGTACATATTCCCACAGCCCCCCTTCTCCATCATGCCCATCTCCCAACCTGAACTGCCAAAACAAACATACATGCACCACCTAATCGTATGCTTCTTGAACAAATGGAAGAAATGTATCTTACATTTCTGGAACCTCTGAGGGTAAAGCCTCATTCCTTTTCTAAAGAGGGCAGCAGCCTAAATCTGACCTATACCTAACCTAGCTAACCTAGACCAACTAATCAGCTTATACCTACATCACAAGGATCAGTGCATGAAATCCAATTCAGAGTTGATAGTTTTATTTTCCAGTTTTCGGACTTAAATAGGTGGTTTGGATGGACTAAATTGTGTCCTCCCAAAATTCACATGTTCAAGTCCTAACTCCTAGTAACTGAGAATGAGACTGTATTTGGAGACAGTTAATAAGTTAAAAGAAATTAATAAGTTAAAATGAAGCTATTACAGTGGGCCCTGATCCAATATACTTAAAAGATGTATATACTTAAAAGATGTATGTCCTTAAAAGAAAATTGGGACACAGATACGTACGCAGGGAAGACTATATTACCACATAGGGAGAAGATAGTCATCTGGAAGTTGGGAGAAGCCTCAGAAGAAACCAACACTGATGACACCTTGTTCTTGGACTTCTGAGCCTCCACAATTGTGAAACACTGCATTCCTGTTGTTGAAATCACCAATTTTGCGGCGTTTTGTCATGGTAACTCTAGCAAACTAATATAAATGTCAATGCAAATTTTGGTTATGTTTTTCATGAATTTATATTACTGTGCAACTGTTACCATAGTCCAGTTTTAGAACTGTTATAGAAAACCAGAAAGTTTCCTTATGCTCATTTGTAGACAATACTCTCTCCCATTTCCATCCTTAGGATATTCTAATCTGATTTCCGTTTCTGTAGATTTAAATTTTCTGGAAATTTTGTAGAAATTGAACCACAAAAGTAATCTTTTATATTGTTTTCTTCTACACATTTTATTGTTGTAGCTTAATTTTAGGTCTATGATTCATGTAGAATCCACTCATATTAAATTCACATGTATGGTATGAGTGATGTAAGGAAGTTCAGTGTGTGAGTATGTGTGATTGTGTGTGTGTGTGTGTGTGTGTGTGTGTGTCAGTATCTCACTGTCCTAGCACATTTGTTAAAAGTCTATCATTCTCTCAACTGAATTCCATTGGCGTTTTTTTATTAAATCAGTTGACCACAAATGTATGGGTTTATTTTTGGATTCTCTGTTCTGTTTATCTTTAAGCTTATAAATAATAAACAATACCATAACACATCAATTAGTGTAACTTATAGTAAGTTTTGAATTTGGGTGGTATAAGTCTACCAATTTTTGTTCTTTTTCAAAATTCTTTTGTCATTCTAGTTCCTTTGCATTTGTGTAAACATTAGGAGTATTTTGCCAATTTCTCCAAAAACAAAAACTAAAACAACACAATTGTGTTGGAATTCTGATAGTGATTGCATGGACTCTACCAATCTATTTGGAGAAAATGGTCATTTGCAAAGTATTACATCTTCTTATCTGTGAACTTGGTATGTCTTTCCATATGTTTAGATCTTACATTTTTCCTCAGCATGTTTAATAGTTTACAGGGTACAACACTTGTACAGCTTTTTACTGAATTTATTCATAGATTTTTAGTTTTTGTGTTGTGCTTTGAAATACTTCAGTTTTTTTTTTTTTTTAAGATTTATTTATTTATTTATTTGATAGACAGAGATCAAAAGCAGGCAGAGAGGCAGGCAGAGAGAGAGGAAGGGAAGCAGGCTTCCCGCTGAGCAGAGAGCCCGATGCGGGGCTTGATCCCAGGACCCTGGGATCATGACCTGAGCTGAAGGCAGAGGCTTTAACCCACTGAGCCACCCAGGCGCCCCCTTCAGTTTTTTTTTAATTGCTTGTTGCTACCATATAGAAACCAAATTAATTGTAGTATATTAATCTTGCACCTTAAAACTGTTGAGCTCATTTATTAGTTCTACCACATTTTTCTAGATTCTTTGAGATTTTCTACATTTAGGATCAGGTCATCTGTGAATAAAGATAGTTGTACTTCTTCCTTTCCAATATGTGTACTATTTTTTTCCCGCCTTATTGTCTTATCCCTCTAACTTGAATATACAGTGCAATGTTGAATAGAAGTGGTGAAAGTTACTATTCAGTCCTTGTTACTGATCTTAGGGGAAAAGCATTCAGTCTCTCACCATTAAGTATGATGTTAATTTTAAGTTGTGATAAATTTCATTTAGCAGGTTGAAGAAGTTCCCTTCTACTCTTAGTTTTTAAAGAATGTTTATCATTAATGATAAACACTAACATATGCTTTTCTACATCTATTTGATATGATCATATTATTAGTGTTGACATTATTGAATGTCATTAATAATGATCATTTTTATTAATATAGAATATTACATTGACTTTTCAGATGTTAATCCAATCTTATATTTCTGGGATAAACCTCACTGGTCATTATTTATAACATATATATGTTATGGTCATGGTGTATGATCCTACTAATTTGTTAATGTGTTGCCTCTGTGTTCCTGTGGCATATTGAGCCCTACTTTTCTTTCCTTGTGATATCTTTGCTTTTGGTGTTAAGGTGATACTGACCTCATAGTATGAATTAGAAAATATTTCTTCCCTTATTTTTTTAAAGAATTTGTATAAAATGGATATTATTTTTCCTTTAATATTGTTTTTTCCTTTTCTATTTGATAGAATTCAGTAAAAATATTTGGACCTTGGTTTTTTTGTGTGGAAAATGTTTGACTATTAATTCAATGCCTTTCTTAGTCATTGTTCTAGAGTTTTGAATTCTTCTTTGGTCAGGTTTAGTGTTTGTGCCTTTCTAAGAATGTCTGTTTCATCTATGTTCTTTGATTTGAAACATCAGTTTCAAATACCGTATTTCAACATAAAAATACTCATAATCCTTCCTTAAAATCATTTTGATTGCTTTAAGGTCAAAAGTAATGCACTCTACTTCATTCTTGATTTTGGTAACTTGAACCTTCTTTCTCTTTATCTTGGTGAACATAGAGGTTTGTCAATCTTGTTGAACTTTAAAAAATACTTTAAGTTCTAGTGATTTTCTCTGTGTTTCTGTTTTATATTTTATCAATTTCTGCTCTGATCTTTATTATTCAGTTTTTTTCTTTTGGGGGTTTTGCTTATTTTCTCAAGTTTTTTAAGTTGGAAGATTAAGTTATTGATTTGAAATAGTTTTTCTTTTCTCTTATAGGTGTTTATAGCTATAACTTTTTCTGTAAGCATTGATTTGAATATATTCCATAAATTTTAGTATGCTGTGTTTTTTATTTTAGTTCATCTCAAAATATTTTCTAATTTCTCTGTGATGTCTTCTTTGCCCTATCAATTATGTAGAATTTTTAATGTCTAAGGTATATGTAAATTTAAATATATTCAAATATTTGGGCATTTCTCTAATTAACTTATATTACTGACTTCTGATTTAATTCTGTGGTAGTCAGTGGACAAACTTTGTTTTATTTCAGTCTTTTAAATGTACTAAGACTTGTTTCATGGCCTAGTACTTGTTCTCTCCTGGAGAATGTTCCATGCACTGTTGAAAATAATGTATTCTGTTGCTGGGGGGAATGTTCCAGATTTCAGACCAAGTTGATGCCCTTGTTTCATGTCTGTTGTATCCTTATTAACTTCTAACTCTCCTCTCAATTAATAAGAAAGACTACTGAAATCTCTGCATATATTATTTTTCTACATTTTCCATTTTTATAATGAAATATATTTTTGTATTTTCATTTTCTTTCTTTTTTATATTACATGTAGATTTGTAACAGTAATCTATTACTAATGTATTGAACCTTTTATTATGCAATGTCCCATTATCTCTAGCAATATTGCTTGTCTTAATGTCTATTTCATCCAATGTCAACATAACCACACAAGTTCTCTGGTGGTAGATGTTTGCACAGTGTAACTTTTTGATCATTCTACTTTGAACTTATTTGTACTTCTGCATCAAAATTATGTCTCTTGTAGACAGCATATGGTCAGATTAATATTTTTATCAAGTTTTAAAATTGCTGTCTTTTTATGGTGTGTATTCCATTTACATCTTATGTAAATTTATGTTTGACATTTAGCCAATTTGTCTGTATATTCCATGTCTATATTGTATCCCCATACCTTATTTAATGCTTTATTTTGTATTAACCATGTTTATACTTTACCACTTTAATTTTTATATTTTAAACTTATTCTTTGAGTATTTTTCTTATTTTAGGGATTACAATATACATGTTAATTGATCACAATCTACTTAATACTAGGCTAAATTTCAAGAAAGTATAGCAACTTTTTTCCAATATACCTCCATTTCTTTCCTATTCCTTTGTGTTGTTATTATTATATATATCTCATTTACATATATCTAATAAGTTCAATAATAAAACATTATTGGTTTTGCTTTATGCACTCTTGATTTTTTGAAGATATTAAGAGATGGAATGGAAAATATCTTTTTTTAACAATTAAATAACATTTTTGATCATGTCACAATAGACAGTAGTGAAGAGTATAAATTTATTTTTAGTATTTTTTAAAGTTACTCTCCCAAAATAATTAGGAGTCAGGCAGGCAAGTAGCTGTCCTAGAAGAGATCAACTCATCACATCAAGCTGAAGTGCACAACAAAGTGTTAGGCTTGAAGTAGCACAAGGAAAGTGTGGATAAACAAGACAAAAAGAGCTTGAAATAGGCTGTCAGGCCACTGGTGTAATTCCTGATCCAGGAAGAATTTGCTAAAGGATCTTGGATTGAATCTATAAATTGAGAACTTCAGTAGACCTGGATACAAGAAACTGGAGAAAGGACTTTTTGCGAAGACTACATAGTTAAACTTGACTTAGCAGAGGATATATTGAGCTGGAATAGGATTTCCATATAATTTTATGCTATAGTTTTAAACACTTATTTACACTCTTGAAATCCTTTCTACATACAAAATTTAAACAAAGATTGGTTTGTAAAATATGAAAAAAGCCAGTGTGATATTAAAGCTAAGTGGTCTGAAGGCCCAAGATCTTCCCACAGGTAATGATATCCTCTTCTTCAGGTTGTGAGGCTTCTGTAAGCCTTTCTGAAACAAAACAGAAAATGAGCGATTTAAAGCAAACTTTTCCCTTAATAGAGGAAGAAATCTATTTCTTACCCAAGCTATTTTTCCAAAAATAGCACTGCTAGTCAATGGAAAACCTTAAGTTACAGTATATTCAATGTTCTATATACTATGCCATTAATTAAACAAAACATAAAATATTGACCAGTAGGTATTTTTAATATTTAACATATAAAATACATATTGAGAACAGTGGAATATCAGTGTTACTGGCAGAATTTAGTAATAAGTGTAAAGGTCAGTAAATATTGGTAACAAAAAAAATTTAGACCTTAGTATTGACAAAATACAAATAAGTTGAGAAATGTTTCTTGTACTTTCCTCTTAGATCTCTTTTTACTACTGATAGTATTATAGAATGAGAATTATTAAAACATACTTTATGTGATTTTGTGATGCCCGAGTATATTGAGATACACAAGAAAAGGTTCTTGACCATAGACAATTCTTTATCTTCCTGGGATATAAGAATCCACAAGGTGGGATAATTATCATTTGTCTGCCTATCTTTCTTTTACCTGCTCATACATGTGAATTATGTGCAGGTATGCTTAAACTGATTATTCTATGAAACAGCTCTGTAAGAAAGGAAACATTACCCTCGTATACCATATGATTTCAGTTGCATGTGGAACCTAAAAAACAAAACAAAGGGCACTTTGGTGTCTCAGTCATTTAAGCCTCTGCCTTAGGCTCAGGGTCATGATCTCAGGGTCCTGGGATCAACCCCACGTTGGGCTCTCTGCTCACGAGGGAGTCTGCTTCTCCCACTCACTCTCATTCTCTACTCTCCTTTGCTCTCTCTCAAGTAAATAAATAAAATCTTTTAAAATAAATAAATAACAAAACAAAGAAAGAAACAAAGCAGAAACAGACCTGCAAATACAGAGAACACACTGGCACTTGTTAGAGGGAAATGGAGTGGGAGGTGGGCAAAATGGGTGGAGGAGAGTGAGAGATACAAGCTTCCAGTTATGGAATTTATGAGTAAGTCATGGTAGTGAAAGGTACAGCATAGGGAATATTGTCAATGATATTGTAATAGCATTGTATGGTGACAGACAGTAGCTACATTTTAGTGAGCATAGCATAACGTATAGATTTGTCTAATCACTATGTTGTACATCTGAAGCTAATGTAACATTGTGTGTCAACTATACATCATTAAAAAAAATTCTGATCCTCATTCATTATTAAGAGAACTAATAAGCTTGAATATAAGCTAAAAAATAAATGTTAGTTGTCCAGCACATAGCTGGTTGGCATAGTGATAAAAATGACCATTAGGAGAAATATGAAATGGTTAAATGCTACTAACTAGATGGATGGCAGCATTAAACAGAAATTTGAAAAACTCCTTGTCAGGATATAATGGAAGTATATAGAAAATGATTTTAATGTCTGCAATAAAAAGTGCATGGAAATAAAATACTTTGTTAATGCCATTTTGCAAAAATCAATCAATCAATCTATCCCACTAGGAAGAATTAATTGGTAGTATGGTAAATATTAATGCTCTTCTAGAATCCATACCATCTCTAAAGAGACTTCATAACTTTTTAAAGTATTTGCATAAATGATAACTGATGAAAATGATGATCATTCTATCACAGTGTTAAAGGAAGCTCTAAATCATGGTCTGTCATGATAAAATATTGGTCCAATCTGTCTCCATATATTGGCATAGCAACACAATGATTATGAAATTTTAAAAGTGATAATATGCTTTGACCATTTTCTATAATACCAGCAAAATTTTACATCTTAAAGATTAAAGTTAGTATTTTAGCAATCAACAGTTGTCTTTGAAATACTCATTTAAAAATTCAAGTTGATAAACTATAGATTTTTGGATTCTGCTTTCAAACCTGTGACTAAATTAGATCTAACAGAGAAGTTATGATATTCTTACCAGGAAGAAGAGGTCCTTAGGATTTATTTGTTCACATTCTTCTTGTCCCAAGTGATGTAAATACTGGCACAATTTGTCACTTTATTATAAGACTCTTTTGAAATGGAACGTATGAACTATTCTTTGAAAATACACAAAGAAAATTGAAAATAAAAGCAAAGGACGTTTCTAAATGTTCTTGCAAGGTTCCTGCTGGTAGAGAAATGATTTTCATAATATGTATGAAGTTTATATTTCTCCTAGGGATATCCTGTGTTGGAAAGATTTTTTTAAAAATTGCGTCCATGAAAAATAACAAAATAAAACCTGGTTGGAAACCTCCAAGAGAAATAGCAAAAGTTTTAAATTCTAACAAAATTAAAGTTTAGGAGTTTATTTCTTTTCTTTCTCTCTTTCTTTGTTTCTTTCTTTCACCTTAAAATGTATATCACCAGATCAAAATAGCATTGAGGATGAAATACTAGTAACTGTATCTCAAAAATGTAAGGGGAAAAAAGAAACATAAGCTACCTTTTATTGTAGATTTGAGCAGGAGACATATTGCAGTCAAGAAAAGTCACAATTTTTTCATGTCAAAATGACAAAAGGAGATAACATCTTTTGGGTTTAATTGTAAAAATCAATTACATATAGAATCAAAGGATGGTGACAGGCACAGATTAGACCTGTCATTAAAGTGTATATATAATAATTACACAAGTATGAATAATGACTGGTCACTGTTGGTCTTAGAAAAGATTAAAAATACCACTTGTAAATCTAAGCAAGAGATATATAAATGCATAACTAAAAGAAATTTGTTGGAGATCAAATTGCCCTATGTACTATATAATTATGTCAGAAAAAATTATCTGGTTCCTATAATTTTATTTTGTGAGTCAGTGTTCCTTAGATACAATAATGAAAGTTATCAATTATTATTAACTTCATTAATAATTACAATAAGTTTATTAATTAAGCTAATTACTTATACTTATTTAAAGGAGAGTAATTCCCTTTTAACTACTCACTTATAAATTTCTTCAAAATTTAAAGAAAATTTTTTGAAAAAAAAATTCAAAAACATTGAGTTCCCTGATCATTTCAGCCCAATAAGATGTCTTTCCCTTTTGAGCTCCCTTTACAATGTATCCATATCTTCCTAATGGTCCTTAACATTATCTTATTGAATTATGTATTTTTAACACGTCTATTTCATTGCCATACTGTATGAACTAATTTAAGAAAGAGGCCATGTATTTTTTTTTAAGATTTTATTTTTTTATTTGACATAGAGAAAGAGAGAGTACAAGCAGGCAGAGTGGCAGGCAGTGGAGAGAGAGGAACAGGCTTCTCACTGAGCAAGGAGCCCGATGTGGGACTCAATCCCAGGACGCTGGGATCATGACCTGAGCTGAAGGCAGCGATTCAACCAAATGAGTCATCCAGGTGTCCCATGGCCATGTAGTTTTTTTTTTTTATCATTTCTCCCATATTAACAGATATCCCAAAGGAAAGAAATGTTTAAAAAATACTAAAGTGATTGAATGTCTTCTAATTTATTGGATCTGAAGTTGTGAATTTTCTATATTGCTATACTTTGGACATTTATCAAAAAATGAAATACATTATAAAATTATTGCTCAAATTTATCCTTCTATAGAAAAACCATTTCCCACCTGTTGCTACTTCCGGGAAAGGTAGCAAAAAAAAAAAAGGAAAAAAAATATATATATAGGAAATTTGATATTTCAGAGGAATACAAGGAAATTTATCTCAGTAGATGGAAGAAGCAAAGAAATTAATATCACAAAAGCCATAAAGGTAATTTGGTAAATGTATATCTTCTCTGTCTTTAACAGCTTTTTGTTCTATAAGAATAAAATTCTAGATTTATATTCTACATGATAGTTTAAAACATTTAAGATACCATAGTTTCTAAATATTAGTGACATTTTGGCTCATAGATAAAGAATAAGTACCTTGTTTTGAAGGTTCATAATCAGTTGGTCCGAAGGTTGTGGGTTATTGTTAAGCTGAAGGTTCGTAATCCAAAACCTGCAAGATTTCATGTTATTATACAAATCCCCACCTGGAGCATTGCATTTCTTAAAACTACAAACCAATCAAATTATTTAATGGGTAGGCTTTCTCCAACTTGGAATATTTCTGAAATCTCGAGGGTGTATTGGGGTAAATACAGAAACAAAGCATTTATCCCTGAAGTCTCTGTCACATTTTAATAAATTATGTCAGCAAGGGAACTCTGCAATGAAAAATCTAATAGTATTGACTCTTTGAGTCCACACTGGTGTATGTTTCCTGGTGGGAACTACAGTAGCAAAAGAAAATATACAAAGATAAAATATTCTCCCATGTGTTCCAGACACTCAGTTGTAATACATAGTGCTTTGCCTCTCCTGGATTCAGTCGTTAACCAGCTGTGGCTAATGTGACTTGCTCTTGGGTCAGAGACATACCCCCTTTCTCTGAGACAACACCCTTGACCTACAAAACCCCCTTCCCATAGAGGGTTACTTCCCTTTCCTTCCCCTGTGAATAGCCCACAGCAAAAACTGACAAGGTATTATAAAAGACTGCCCCCCTGTGCCACAAGGGAAGGCACCCTCTGGTGTGATAGCCAAATCTAGACTTTGCCTGGGACCACATTCTTGCTTGGCTCTCCCCAGTTCTCCACTGTACTTCCCCTTCCTCCTTAGAGGGGAAGGAAAAAACAAAACAAATAACTCTTACTAAGGTAAGTCTGTCAATCTCTGGTTCTGGGGAATCTGACCTATGACAGCTATTATCAGAAGTAGCCCTAAGAAGACATTCTCTGTGCGTTGTCCCCTCACCAGCCTTACCTACATCGAACACCCTCCGGATCCACTTTGGCTCATGCTCCCCGGGTTCTTCTGTATTCACCAGGCCCTGCAATTCCTTGTAGGCTCTGTCATCCTAGATTGGTACTTGTAATTACCTATTTGGACAGTGCCGAATCTTGGCTTTAGTTGTCAGATTGGAGAAAAGTGTTCATATGGTGAGAAGGGGCTGCTTCTGGTGAAAGATAGAATTCAGGATAGTTTGGGAGTTCAAGATCCTGAGATTGGTCAACCTAAATGTGTTCATTCAGATTGTGGGTCCTACTCTTCTCCTCTCATGGCCCTAATTTGACAGAGGAGATCTGCCAAGTCAGCACATTTTAGTCTTTGCAGATCTGCTCCTTTTAGAGTCAAAATGCTGCCCCGATTCAGCAAAGCCTGCCGGAAGCTGTCAGAAATAAGAGGTTGTCTAAAGCTTCCAGAAGGCATGTGACTTTCAGAGACTGCCCTAAAATGGAAATGTACTCTCCCAAGCCTAGAGTTCTCTTTCTGTAATCTCTTGGTTGGCACCAAAGGTATTCATCTGATTTCACGATTCTTATAATCGTCCCCATGTTAATTAAGTGCCACAGCCATTGCTCTCCCTATGCTCCCTTCTATTTGCACTTACTCTCAGCTAAACAGAGGTGAAAGTTTAAGAAAGAGTGGTGCAGTTGCTTTCCAAGAGTTTTCAAACTCATTTACCATCTACAATGGATGACTTCAGATAGGTGAGCAATGCAATTCCCAAATCTCATTCTGAGGACTGGTTTTCTAGACCCATTCCACTCACTAATTGTATTAACCCTTGTCTGAATTTGAATTCGAATTTGTGGTACAGATTAAAATGCTGATACTCAGTTTGGGAAGTGCAAGCCTGAAAAGAAAACATGCAGTAAAACAAAGCAACGAAAAAGGGAAATGATACAGCGTATTACTATACTGGCCACAGCATAAGGGGCAGCCATTAAGAGATATATACATATAGTCATTACTAAGATGAGCTCTCGAAACACCTGAGACCTCCCTGGAGGGATTTCCAGCAGGAACTAAGTGTACTACTTAGTGTTCACCAAAGAGAAAAGAAATGGGGAACTTATCTGTTCACCTCACTCCTTTCTGTTTCCCATTGTCCAAGTTTCACTTAAGGGTGCAAACGGCTCTGCTTTTCATGGATCTTTAGCAACTTGTCCTCTTCAAAGACAACTCCAGAAGTTCATTCAGGGACATCAGAGGAGAGAGAGAGGAAGAGATAGTAATATGGTCATTTGCCCCAAAACTTCTGTTCACAAAGATCTTGATATATTCACTTTTGATAGTATCTTCAAAGTTATAAGAAATAAATGTTTATTCTATTTTTGTAAAATGCATATATCTCAAAAGCGATAATTTATTAAATGCAAACATTCAAATATGCTGTATGTTACGAACTGAACTGTGTTCCCCCAAAAATCATACCTTGAAGCCCTAACCCCCACCCCATGTGACTGGATTTGGAGATAAAGCCTCTAAAGAGGTCACTGAGGTTAAGTGAGGTCACAGGGTGGGGCCCTAATTCAATATGACTGGTGTTGCTGTAAGAAAAAGATGATGTATCTGCAGAGAGAAAAGACCACATGAGGAAAGAGTGAAAAGGCAGCCACCCACAAGCCAGCGCCAGGCCTTAGGAGAAAACAAATCTGCTGACACCTTGATCTTGGACTTTTAACCACCAGTATAGCAGGAAAATGAATTTGTACAGTTTAAACCACCCAGCCGTGGTTTTTGCTGTGGCAGGCCTCGCAAATGAATATATTGCATAACACATACTGTCTTCTGTTCGGATTTTTCTTCACTTTCTATTAATCTTCAGAGATTTTTCAGAAATACCTGTCACCCATCCTCTGAAAAGCTCTACATTTACTTTATTGTCCCTAAATATTCTCCACAGAATCTGAGAACCAGAAGATTAACAGATTCATTTTGAAAAAAAAAAAAGGCAAATTTATTACTTTACTTAACGTGTAGAACTTGTGTATTTTGTTTCTCTCAAAAACTTGCGTGTTATGAAGTATTGAGGCCACTAAGATTAATTGGAAATGTTTCCTGACATCAAGTAAAATATTGCCTCATAGCAAAGCTCCCAGCACAGAGATAAAATTGGGAATTAAATCTTACAGAATGCTGAAGCATTAAAGGTAGATGACAGAGCTAGGGATTTCATACCTAAACATGTCTTTTTCTTATTTTTTATCTTTAAATTAAGAATGAGACACAGTGTAGTATTTAGAGATTTTAAAATAATTACACATGTTCACATCACAAAACAACTACTTTTGTTTTTGCATTTTATATATAGTACTTAGATTGAATAGATATTTAATTATTTATTAGCATTGAATGATTGCTATTTTGTATTCATTTCTTCAGATTATATCATAAAAGCTTTCATTATTTCTGAGCATTACATCAATCATATTTATTGGTTTCATATTGTTTCTTGATGTTGGTTTGCCATAATTTAATTTCTATTTTTCAGTCCAATGAACATAATATGTGTTTACCATAACTATCTCTTGTTTTGGGAAATACACTTTGTCCACTTTTCTCTTGGGAACTTGTATCTCTTATAAATGTCACTGAGTCATTTAAATAGTGTAGGGCTAATTCATTTACTTAAATATTTGATATAATATTGCCCAAATGCTATTATTCTTTTAAATGGCATCCAGGAATTTCTCTTGTAAATGTTGGGGGTTTTTAATACAATTTAAAATTTTTTTGTAAAATATTGATTTATATACAATTGGAATCTGTCAGTCTTTTTTTGTGACTAAGTTATAGGTTCAATATAATTATATTATAATAATGATAAATGTATTATTCTTCCCTAAATTTGAGAACAAACTAATACTGGATTATTAGACAACTATTACCACTTTCTTCTTATTATCATTTTGTGGTAAAATTAGGATCCAACTTAGTGGTTTTTTTTTTTTTTTTTGGATCCAACTTAGTTTTTAAAAATTGCTTTCATAAAAAACCCAAAGTTTGATTAACAAGAACCAATGAAGTAAATTAAGATGCATATATATAAAACATATAATACAGCCACTAAAAAGAAAGAAATAGATCTAATTTTGCTGTTATGAAAAGATTTCCAACAAATGGGTAACATAGCAAAATATAAAGTAGTATGAATAATATTTTCTTTTAAAAAGATCAAACATTAAGGTTTTAGCATATAAATTTTCTAAATCACACATGAGAAATAATTAACATTACTTATCTGTGGGAAGTGTAATCAGGAAGGTAGCTGGTTAGCAGTACTTTATTTTCCATCTTAAGGACTTCTTGGGGGGGGGGGGAACCCATGGTGATTCTGATTAGAATCAGAAAATGAACTAAGGATATCCGAGATCTTCACTATAACTAGTAGTTCAAGTTAGGACTAGGAACTTCACCCTATTCTCTATTTATTCTATCCTCCTTAGGACAGCGTATGAGTTTGTAATGTTGTTTAACCCATAGACACAGATTTTATGGAGGGTAAATATAGCCCAAAATGTGATTTCTATAATATCCCAAAATATAAGAATTTGGAACATCTGATATTTGAACTTGGGTGTCCCTCAAATGGTCTACAAGTTAATTCAGAGTTTCACATATGCTCAGAAAGATTCCCCCCTTTTTTTTTAAGAATTTTTTTAAATTTTTTATTTATTTTCAGCATAACAGTATTCATTGTTTTTTCACCACACCCAGTGCTCCATGCAATCTGTGCCCTCCCTAATACCTACCACCTGGTTCCCACAACATCCCACCCCCCGCCCCTTCAAAACCCTCAGGTTGTTTTTCAGAGTCCATAGTCTCTTATGGTTCACCTCCCCTTCCAATTTCCCTCAACTCCCTTCTCCTCTCCATCTACCCTTGTCCTCCATATTATTTGTTATGCTCCACAAATAAGTGAAACCATATGATACTTGACTCTCTCTGCTTGACTTATTTCACTCAGCATAATCTCTTCCAGTCCCGTCCATGTTGCTACAAAAGTTGGGTATTCGTCCTTTCTGATGGAGGCATAATACTCCATAGTGTATATGGACCACATCTTCCTTATCCATTCATCCATTGAAGGGCATCTCGGTTCTTTCCACAGTTTGGCGACCGTGGCCATTGCTGCTATAAACATTGGGGTACAGATGGCCCTTCTTTTCACTATATCTGTATCTTTGGGGTAAATACCAGTAGTGCAATTGCAGGGTCATAGGGAAGCTCTATTTTTAACTTCTTGAGGAATCTCCACACTGTTCTCCAAAGTGGCTGCACCAACTTGCATTCCCACCAACAGTGTAAGAGGGTTCCCCTTTCTCCACATCCTCTCCAACACATGTTGTTTCCTGTCTTGCTAATTTTGGCCATTCTAACTGGTGTAAGGTGATATCTCAATGTGGTTTTAATTTGAATCTCCCTGATGGCTAGGGATGATGAACATTTTTTCATGTGTCTGATAGCCATTTGTATGTCTTCATTGGAGAAGTGTCTGTTCATATCTTCTGCCCATTATTTAATATGATTGTCTGTTTTATGTGTGTTGAGTTTGAGGAGTTCTTTATAGATCCTGGGTATCAACTTTTTATCTGTACTGTTATTTGCAAATATCTTCTCCCATTCCGTGGGTTGCCTCTTTGTTTTGTTGACTGTTTCTTTTGCTCACTGCTTCAATCTTGTTACTAGATATCGGTCTATTCAGGTTGTCAATTTCTTCCTGGTTCAATTTTGGGAGTTTATAGTTTTCCAGGAATGCATCCATTTCATCTAGGTTGCTTAGCTTACTGGCATATAACTGTTGATAATAATTTCTGATGATTGTTTCTACTTCCTTGGTGTTAGCTGTGATCTCTCCCTTTTCATTCATAATTTTATTAATTTGGGCTTTCTCTCTTTTCTTTTGGATTAGTGTGGCCAATGGTTTATCGATCTTATTGATTCTTTCAAAAAACCAGCTTCTAGTTTCATTGATACGTTCTACTGTGTCTCTGGTTTCTACCTCATTGATCTCTGCTCTAATCTTGATTATTTCCCTTCTTACGTGTGGAGTTGGTTTGATTTGTTGTTGATTCTCCAGTTCTTTAAGGTGTAGAGACATGATCAAAAGCCTCCCAAAAAACAAGAGCCCAGGACCTGACAGATTCCCTGGGGAATTCTATCAAACTTTCAAAGAAGAAGTAACACCTATTCTCCTGAAGCTGTTTCAAAAACTTGAAGCAGAAGGAAAACTTCCAGACTCTTTTTAGGAAGCCAGCATTACCCTGATCCCCAAACCAGGCAAAGACCCTACCAAAAAGGAGAATTTCAGACCAATATCACTGATGAATATGGATGTTAAGATTCTCAACAAGATCCTAGCAAACAGGATCCAACAGCACATTAAAAAGATTATCCACCATGACCAGGTGGGATTCATCCCTGGGTTACAAGGATGGTTCAACATTTGCAAATCAATCAATGTGATAGAACAAATCAATAAGAGAAGAGAGAAGAACCACATGATCCTCTCAATTGATGCAGAAAAAGCATTTTTTTAAGATTTTATTTATTTATTTGACAGACAGAGATCACAGGTAGGCAGAGAGGTAGCCAGAGAGAGAGGAAGGGAAGCAGGCTCCCTGCTGAGCAGAGAGCCTGATGCGGGGCTCAATCCCAGGACCTGGGGACCATGACCTGAGCCGAAGGTAGAGGCTTTAACCCACTGAGCCACCCAGGTGCCCCAAGATTCCCCTTTTTATATTTTTCATCTCCTGTGCTACCCTATTTTTACCTCTGGGCTGAGCCTTCTCTGACAACAACAAAGTTCATTCAAAAGTGTTTTTATGTGCATCTCCCAAAGCTCCCAAAGCTTCTTATGTGATAAGAAGTGTTAGGTGCCGTATCTTAGTGAGGAAAATTATTTTTTTCCCATTATGTGCTAACTGTCTTCTAAGACCAGAACCAACACTACTCATGAAAATTTCACAAACACTTGAAGAAAAAATACAGACAATTCTATTTTCTAGTTCATTGCTCACACCAAATCATCCATATCTCTGAATTGGCAAGCAATGATTTATAACTATAGGACGATCTCAGTCCATACCTACAGAACAGTACTGCAAATTACATAGTCCTCATTTCTATTTTACCCTCTGGGGCAGTTTGCCACCTAGAACCCTTGTTTCCTGTTTGAATGATTAAAGACTTCTCTTGGGTGGTTTTTCCAGAACCAGGCAAGCCTCAATGCAATGCATATAAACCTCATTTATAGGTAAGCAGCTTCAATATTAAGATGATAGATTTTCCAACTAAGGAGATTTTTTCCCCCCTCAGCCAATATTTAACTAGGATCGTCAGGTCCAGGTACCGAAAATGTGCCCATTCAATCAGGTTCTGCAGGGAAAAAGTGTCTTCCCAACCTTTGGCATTAGGATAGAAGCTTGGTACTTTAATCACGTTTGTACAAAGTCTTTTGACACTTTCTGCATCTTGCTCCAGTAAATGGAGCCTTTCCACTGTTTAACTTTTAAAGATTTCCAACATTTATTGCTACATAAATATAACATGCATTTAAAGTAAATATGACCTTTGCCTCATTGTATTTTTGAGCTCAATTTCCTTGGTCTACAGAAATAAATGCATTTTTTAAAAATCTGCTTAGTTATGGAACACATAACTCATATGGACCGTATCTGTTTTTGATAGATTTCTTTAGTTTTCAACCATAGGTGATAAGGACAAAAAAAAAAAAAGAAAAAGAAAAAGAAAAAAGAAAGAAAAGAAAAACACATATCACTATTCACAGCCTCCTCTTGCCCAGCACGACCAGCCCACCATCTCTAAGGATATTTTTGTCTTGCCTGTTCTCCTGAGACTCTAACACTTATAAAAACCATGAGTGAAATTCACAATTGAAGGAAAAAAAGTTAAATTGTTCTTTGTAATTAAAATTTGACACAGAGTAGCTTTGGGGGAGTTTACAAAAAACATCATATAATTAAGGAGACAGAAAGAGAAGAGTTTAAAAAAACAGTTTCTGGAGGAGTTTACCATGATGAATAGGTGGGTGATAAAGACTTTTAGGTCATTTATGCTTCCCTGGAAGTTTTGAGAAACTTCCAGACAATTTTAATTCCTAAATTTTTATTTTACACAAATAGTAGCATATGAATATACCATTCTTTACTTTGCTCTTTTGCACTTAAGTCTTACTTTTTTCACTGTAGCATTGCTTTCTACAACTCAAATATGACATCTTATTTAATTGATTCTGTATTAATACATGTTTTTTGCTACTTATTAATCTTTGATATTGCAAAAAGTAGAATTTTTCATATATAATTTTTATTTGTGTTCTTATTTTTATAGAAAAAGCACAGAACTAACATTGCTAGGTCAGAGAATTCATTCATTTCAGTTTTGATAGAAATTGCCAAATTGTTCCATATAGGAGTTATACCAATTTACATGATCACCAGTGGTATATAAGAATGTCTGTGACCCCTGGGGCGCATGGGTGGCTCAGTGGGTTAAAGCCTCTGCCTTCCTCTCAGGGTCCTGGAATGGAGCCATGTGTCATGCTCTCTGCTTGGTGGGGGGCCTGCTTCCTCCTCTCTCTCTCTGCCTGCCTCTCTGCCTACTTATGACCTCTATCAAATAAAAAAATAAAATCTTAAAAAAAAAAAGAATGTCTGTGACCCCTTTACCAATTTCATCAATGGAGAACACTTTCAATTGGAGTGTGTCAATATGATGGTTAAAGATATGGTTTCTTGGTAAAGGCTGAATTTTCATTTCTTTTATTATAATTAAGGATTAATATAAATTAATTCTTATTTATATTAACTATCTTATATATACTATATAATTATATATAATTGTATATTAATATAATATACAACTATATTAAAGGTTCATTTCTGTTTTATTGTGTGTAAACTGTTTATATCCTCTGACTACTTTTTAATGATTTGTTGGTATTCTCATAGTTCAAGTACTCCTTAAAATGTACCCTAAAGAATTGGAAAATTATTTTATGTAAGAAAATTAATATCTCTTGGGAATAAAGAGGCAAAACTTCTCACCAAAATACTAACAAAACAAATTTAACTACATCTTAGAAAGGTTATTATGTACTGTGACCCAGTGGCATTTATCCCAGTAATGCAATGCTCATTCAACATAAAAAAACAAATCAATGTTATACCACATGAATAAAATTAAGGGGAAAAAAAAAACTACATTCTCATTTCAAATGACAGAGAAAAAGCAAGGATAACTGTCTACACCACTACTATTTAATATTGTCTGGAAGTTCCAGACAGAACAGACAGGAAAGAAATAAAACAATCTCTATTATACCCAAAGAACCCACAAAAACTATCAGAGCTAATAGAAAAATTCAGAAAATTGGCCAAGTACAAGATTGACCTACAAAAATCAGTTGTGCTTCTATATACCAGAAATGGACACTTAAAAGGAAATTTAAAAAATGAATCCATTTATAAAAACATCCAAAAGAGTAAATTACCCAGGAATAAATTTAATCAAGGAACTAAAAGATACTCAAAACAGGAAAACATTTTTGGAAGAAATTAGATAAGAACTAAATAAATGGAAAGACATGCAGTGTTCATGTAGTTAAGACAATATTTTTTAGAGGGCAATACTCCCAAAGCAGTCTGTACATTGATGCAATTCCTGCCAAAATTCCAACAGCCTTTTTTTCTTTGAAGAATTGGAAAAAGCCAATCCTCAAATTCATATGGACTTTGCAGAAAGCCTCATATAGTCAAAACAATATTGTAAAATAAGAAAGAACTCACTTGAAAAAATCATACTTACCAATTTCAAAACTTATTGCAAATCTACAGTAATCAAAACATTTTAGTATCCGCATTAAGAACAGACATATAAGCCAATGGGAATAGAACTGAAAGTTCAAAAATAAATCCATTCACCTATAGCTAATTGATTTTTGACAAAAGTTCCAAAATTATTAAATGAGGAAAGAATAGTCATTATTCACAAATAGTGCAGGGACAACTAGCTATCCACAGGCTAATGAATGAAGTTGACCCCCACCACACACATTTAGAAAAATCAAATCAGTGGGTGCTTGGGTGGTTCAGTTGAAGCACCTAACTCTTGATTTCATCTCAGGTCATGATCTCAGAGTCATGAGATTAAGCCTCACAGAGGGCTTTGCATTCAGCAAGAAATCTGCTTGAGGAACTCCCCTCCACCTGCCACCACCTCTGCCTGTCCTCTCCTGCTGGCACACTCTTTCAAAAACAAACAAACAAACAAACAAACAAAAACAAATCTCAAAATAGATTTATGATCATGACATAAGAGCTAAAACCATAAAACTCTTAGAAAAAAAATAGCAGTAAATCTTCCTGACTTTAGATTTGATAATGGAGTCTTAGATGTATTAACAAAATCATGAGCACCAAAAGAAAAAGTAGACAGAGATGCCTGGGTGGCTCAGTCGTTTAAGCATCTGCCATCAGCTCAGGTCATGATCTCAGAGTCCTGGGATTGAGTCCCATGTGGGGATCCCTGAGCAGGGAGCCTGCTTCTTCTGCCTGCTGCTCCCCCTGCTTGTGCTCTCTCTCTCTCTCTCTCTCTGACAAATAAATAAATAAAATCTTCAAAAAAAAAGAAAAAACAGGTAAGTTGGACTTCATTAAAACTAAAAACTTCTGTACATTAAAAGATGCTATCAGGAAAATGAAAAAGAAAACCTACAGAAAGGGAGAGATGTTTGCAAATAATTTATCTGATAAAGGTATGTCTAGTGTCCAGAATATATGAAGAACTCTCATACCTGAATAGGAAAGAGACAGCCTAGTTCTTTAAATGACCGAATTATAGACAACAGAATGATCAAAAATGATTGAAACAGACATTTCTCCAAAGAAAATATACAAAGGGTCAAAAAGATATGAAAAGATGTTCAACATTATTAACCATCATGAAAATGCAAAATCAAAACCACAACAACACACCACTCATACTACGGTGCCTAGAAGCAAATAAATGCAAAATTATAAATTTTTGGCAAGGGTGTGGGTAAGTTAGAAACCTCATAACTGTTGGTGGGAATGTAAAATGGTTCAGCCATGGTGGAAAACAGTTT